>NC_060119.1:910750153-912049796 GCF_021461395.2 Schistocerca americana
AAGACATGTGCCGAAGTTGAATCAAGCATTCTTTACCGTCAAAGTGTTTTCACTGGTCCCCCCTGACCTGTCACCATCACCACACATCCCACAACAACGCCACTGCGCTCATCACTTGTAAGGCTTTACGAGGTAATCTGAGGTGCTCTGAAGGAATTCGTAACTCACTGCAGAAACGAGTACAGTGTTGCATACAAGTGACAAAACGACACGACGAACAACTGTAAGAGGTACGAAAGTACTACAAATTACAACTGGTAATATGCTGAAGTGTGTTGCAACTTTTGTTCAAATTGTCTTCGGTAGAATTTGTGCTTAATTAGATAGAAACCTAATCAAAAAGTTTAGTTTTGGAATAGGTTTTTACTGACTGCGATAATGTTTTAGACTGAAGACAGTGGCGATTGTAACCACACAGTTGATTGTCAAACGACTTGTTTGCGGTCCCGTGTTTATGACACAGTTTTCCATTTATTATTGTATACATGAAACTGTGTCAGCATTATAACACACGGTATATATCTCATGCAACCAGATCACTGCAACTCAGTATACATGTCAACCTTCTGGAAAGCTGCGATTGACGGGAAGCAGTCGCTTTCAGTCGAGTTGCTTCCACTCAAAGTTGAAAAGGGAGAAAATATTAAATGATATTGGAGCTTAGCTTCTAGGCAAGCCCGAACGAGTGTTCGACAGTCATCTAGTGGCACTGCAGTAGCAATATCCTCCAGCCACTGACAGTGCCACACACAGATCGCGAAGTAAACGACTGCGATATATTAATTTCAGATGAATCCACTTCATATTCCGAAACTCGTGTTGGAATGGCAAATACATGTATTGTGTGCAGATATGTATTCGTAATTAAGTTCATAGAAGAGATGTGTTTGCTTATGCACAAATGTAGTGGATCTAAGAATAGCTCTTAGTTTGTCCAAAATAATGTTTCATGTGAAAAACAGAGTGGAAGAAAAATATCAGAAATATGTAACATTTGATTGACGTGCGGTTATTGCGTTCTAATTTCAGATTTGTATGAGCTGTAAAGAAAATCGGACGGCGTAAAAGCTAAATGGTAAGAGAATTTGTCCTTCATGTAACTGCTCAGTGTGTCTAAATGTAGAAATCCGGAAAAGATAAGTTGTATGATAAAATGACTTTAAGATGTTTGCTTAACTTGACAGTAAATGGTGTATAAGACATATAACATAAAGAACCAAATAATCATTCCGAGATAATGATACACTAATTATGCATATACAAGGCCGTGCTGAAAAGTAATACCTCAGAACGTTTTTATGTGAAAACACTTGAAGCTTTTTAAATAAAAGAATGTTATATAGTTTACTACACCTATATTATTTATGTCCACGTAATTATTTCTCAACATAGTCATGCTGGCGACGAACACATTTTGTCAACGCGAGACCAGTTTGTTGAAGTAGTCTCTGTAGAATGTTTCACTTTGTTTAGGGAACCACAGTTGCACCTCTATTTGCAGCGGTTCATCACCATCAAAGCCGCGCGGAGTAGCAGCGCGGTTTGAGGCGCCATGTCACGGAGTGCGCGGCCCCTCCCACCGGAGGTTCGAGTCCTCCCTCGGGCATGGATGTATGTGGTGTTCTTAGTATAAGCTAGTTTAAGTAGTGTGTAAGCCTAGGGACCGATGATGTCATCAGTTTAGTCCCTTAGGAAGCCACACACATTGGAACATCACCATCAAAGTGAAGTCGTCGGTGAAGTTCTTTAGGCTCCAAAAACAGATGAAACGGGATGGAGCCAAGTCGGGAAAGTACGGAGGATGATTGATGGGAATGAACCAAAGGGATCACATTGTTGGAGCGCTCTTGCGTGGTCCGGAATTGTCGTGCTGAAAGAGAGAGTGCTCCATCTGTGGACGTACTCTTCCAATTTGAAACACGATTACAGCACGCTGCTTCTCATGCACTTTTCATACTGCTATGTTACACGCAACAATTCCGAGCCCTCTAGCGGCAGAGGCCTGCAAATATTGTAGACATGAGGAATAAAGACGTAGACTATTGATAATATGCCTTTTGTTAGACCATTGCGGCTGATGCAGCAACTAGTGTAAGATTTGAGAAAAAATACAGTTTTAGTTGTGGAGGTTTTTATTTTCAAATTACAATGATGCGTTCCGCCTGTTGTAGACATCTTCAGATTATCTACAATGCAAAAAAATACAAGAGATAGGTACAAGGAAACTTACTGTTCCCATCATTTTGGCAAAATCTTGTTCCGTTGAGTACGTTTTTGCAGAAGATGTGATCATGACGCTTCTTTATACTTATTTTTTCTAATTTTTTGCATTTTAGGCAATAATCTGAAAATGCATACCACAGGCGAAACACGTCACTGAAATTTGAAGATAAAACCCGCTACAACCAAGACCTTACTTTTATCTCAAATGTTAATAACGTTTCTTTTATTTAGAAGAAATTTGTTTTCACATAAGAAAATTCAGAGAAATTACTTTCCATCGCACCCTCGTATTTGACTTTCAGATGTCGAAATATTAATGGATAGCTTTAGTGACAAGTGGATTTTTTGCTATTTTGTTATTGTGGTCTTGTTCCCTGGAACCAATTTCGAAAGGAAAACGAATGGAGCCATATAAAAAAGAACTACTTTGAGACACGATTTGTTATACCGATTACCTTACAGAAGAGCTCTAAACTATCTTAAAAGGAAATGATTAAGCGGTACTCGTTCAGATAACGCGGGACCGTAAAACGGCGCGTGTTTGCAACTGCTCCTCGTAACAAGTCGCCGGGTGCCTCTGTTTAACTCTGCGGCACTTGCCACGACTCCACGGAACAAAATACGATGTATCTGGTCCCGTAACGGATGGAAGTTGGTCATTCGAATTGCAAATACGAGGTACTCCACCAGCCCACTTGTGCAAATACGTAGCGATAATTAAATATCGGAGCAAGAGGTTTTACGTTTGAATATGGAGAAACGGGCGGGATCGAGGGCGGCTAATTTGCAAACCGGAATTGCGGCTCTTGATTAAACAGCGTGCTGGAGGCGAAAGTAGGCGGCCTGTGCCTGTGCCTGCTCGAGCCGGGCCTTGTTTTACTTGCCCCCGCCTGTGTTCTTCGTATCCTGCTTAGAAAGTTCATTATCTCGAGAGCCCGCAGCAGAGGCGCGCTCCTGCTAGGCCCAACTCGCTGCTGCCTGCACCGACCCACTGTCCCGAGGGCCGTGCACACAGCAGCCGGTGGTAGGCGTCCAGGGCGGTCACGTGCGGTGCTGGTGTGCCGAGAAACCTGCCTTCGACGTGGGGCTTCTCAATGATACCAAAGGTCAACAACATCTTTGTTTCTTCCCTACCAGTACTTGTTTTTACCTAAATCTAGGTTCAAAATGGCTCTGAGCACTATGGGATTTAACTGTTGAGGCCATCATTCCCCTAGAACTTAGAACTACTTAAACCTAACTAACCTAAGGACATCATGTCCGAGGCAGGATCCGAACCTGCGACCGTAGCGGTCGCGCGGTTCCAGACTGTAGTGCCTAGAACCGCTCGGCCACTCCGGCCGGTCCTAAATTTAGGATACTTATTTCAGATCTAATATCTGTTTTCTTTGTGAAAGCTTCAGTTTCTTCGCAGTAGCCAAAGGTCGGTATTTCATGTTCTTATCATGAAATCATAGTGTGGATGGATAAATATTTGATTTAATTCTCTTTAACTTAGCTGAGTAATACGAATTAAATGACGAGGGGCGTTCAATGCCGGCCGCTGTAGCCGAGCGGTTATAGGCGCTTCATTCTGGAACCGCGCGACCGTTACGGTCGCAGGTTCGAATCCTGCCTCGGGCACGGATGTCCTTAGGTTAGTTAGGTTTAAGTAGTTCTAAGTTCTAGGGGACTGATGACGTCAGATGTTAAGTCCCATTGTGCTCAGAGCCATTTGAACCATTTGGTCGTTCAATCAGTAACGCAACACATTATACATAAATGCAGGTTGGTTTTATACAGGATTTCAGCACACCATATTTTTCCTCACTCCTTTGGGTGCAAAACCATATATTTCAACATTATCTTCATCCTTTGCTACGGCCTTACGCCACCATATTGGAATAGGTTGGATGTTCGCATCGTACCACACTACTGACCGACGTTGGAGTCAAAGTCTTGCAGCATCGATATCCTCAGTACACATCCTGCTTCCCCACCAGTGCATCCTTCATTATGCCAAACAGATGGAAGTTGGAAGGTGCGAGATCCGGCCTGTAGGGTGACTGAAGTTTTGTGAGCTTCTCTCGGGGACACAGACTTGTGTGAGGCATTGCATTGTCATGGAGAAGGATAAGTTCGTTTGCATTTTTGTGGCGACGAACGGCCTGAAGTCATTTTTCAGTTTCTTGAGGATAGCACAATACACTGCAAAGCTGCTCGTTGCACTGTGAGGGAGGACATCAAACATGGAAACGCCTTCAGAGTCCAACGAGACCGTCACCATGAGTTTGTCGACTTGCAATTTTGTCTCCAGAAGAGAGGTGGTGTGACGCCACTCCATGGATTGCCATTTTGTTTTCGGTTCGATGTGATGAACCCATATTTCAAAGCCTGTGAAAATGTTCGACAAAAAATTATCACGATCAGCCTCATAATGCGCAAGCAGTTCCACACAGATGGTCCTTCGTCGTTCTTTATGGTTTTCTTTTAGGCGCCGGCCGCAGTGGCTGAGCGGTTCTAGGCGCTACAGTCTGGAACCGCGAGACCGCTAAGGTTGCAGGTTCGAATCCTGCCTCGGGCATGGATGTGTGTGATGTCCTTAGGTTAGTTAGGTTTAAGTAGTTCTAAGTTCTAGGGGACAGATAACCTCAGAAGTTGAGTCCCATAGTGCTCAGAGCCATTTGAACCATTTTTTTTCTTTTAGGTGGCGGGGAACACAGTGGGCACACACCTTTGAGTACCCTAACTGGTGGACGAGTGTGACAGTATTACCAACAGAGACGTCCAATTATGCAGCGAGGTGTTTCATTATGATCTGTCATTGACTGACAGTGTCCGCATGTTCCAACACTGCAGGAGTCTCAGTTGTGTGGAGCCGGCCGGCACGCTGGAGGTCGGACAGGTTGGGGCGACCTTGTTGCGATGATGATAGACCTCTCGCTCAACAACTTAACGTGCTTTTGTTCACTGCCAGGTCTCCGTAGACATTCTGCAAGTGCCTATGAATGTCTGGGACACTCTGGTTTTCCACCAAAACTCTCCTTGGGACTCATTTTCGTTACAGGCGACAACGTACAGCGCCGCAACGTAATTCATAAAACAAGAAGAGCTGACGCAGGAATGTTGCACGATGTCCCACATCAAATTTGCTCGTTTTTTCAGGCGAAATTTGGCGAGAAAAAAATGTTTTGCATTACTCATTGAACAATACTGGTAAATCAAATACGAATTAAATATAAACACATTATAAATCTGTCCAGTAGTACAAACTGAATCGCATACCAACGTGAAGAGGGTTACAGATAAAAATTACTCATAACTAGTACCTTGTATATTTAATTATCGCTATGTATTGAGGCAGAAATTCTCATTTCAAGCTCTTCCGTTTGAGGAATACTTCAGGGAAATCTGGTTCAATACGCGAGCAATAATCTGCCATCATACTTCTGTCCTGTCTCCTTTGATAGCGCTCTTTCACAGTCTTGAGGTCCTGGCGGAACCCATGGCATTTCTCGCTCCTGACGTCTCCTAAGTTGCCAGGGAGTTTATAAGGATGGCGTGTAGGAAATGGAGTTACATCCCAGGACATGAAATGATGACATCGTATTACCTATGAGACTTTCATAGTTAACTGACTCTTTAGTACCAAGAAAGATTTCCACGACAACCACTAATGACACCCTTGCGCCCTTTCTTCGATGCTCATCTTTGTGATAAATTCTTTATCTTGTACAAATACCAGAATCTACGGTCCATTTAAAACTCCCGCCTTGATCTTCTCGTTAAATACATCAGGCACTGACTATATCTTGGCAGCCTTCAATGTCTTTATCTAATACTTTAACAGACTTTTGAATCAAACCTACTCTGTTATGGACTGGCAACTGGGTTGCTGACAACATTTTGCCTACCGGCTTGAAGAGTCTCACTTATGACCCACTCCTTCAGGTCCCAGAGCCTGTCACGTGCTCGGCTGTCCCACACACAAACAAAGCGTGGTACATTGTCAATGCTCTCTTTTGGCATAGCAGCAAATTAACCGTATTGTGCTCCATGCGAATTGGGTTGTTGTGGTCTTGGTATTTTAGCAGATGAATCACAGTCTCCTTGTCATTATGCACTCGTAAATACACTAGTGACCAAATGGAACAGATGCACACACATTTCCGTTATGTAGTAGAACGACCTTCAGTCTACGTTTTGAACTGACTACAAATAAACCCCAGTCATCAGCACTGCACAATGTAATCCCTAATTCCTGGAGAAGAACTGAGATACTACGGTGGCAGGTTCGAATCCTGCCTCGGGCATGGATGTGTGTGATGTCCTTAGGTTAGTTAGGTTGAAGTAGTTTTCTAAGTTCTAGGGGACTGATGACTTCAGATATAACGTCTATTAGTGCTCAGAACCATTTGAACTGACATATTATGCCAACAAACAAATTTATTTACATCTGTAAAATATGAAAGAAAAACTCCTTCCTGCTTTCGGTAATATGATACTATTACAGTATTACACAGAATGCATTTTTATTGCACTCTAGACGCTAAAATTTCAGCTGCGAATTTGGAGAGAACCAAATGACGCGTAAGGTCATTCTGCGTAGACTCGTTAAACTGATAAGTTGAGATCTGTGAAAGATTAAAGGAATGCACGTCAAAGCAGCTTTCTTCAACTGTCTCCCTGTCTCCGTTGCTATCCGTATCTGCAGATGGAGTAAATGTATAAATCCTGTATGTGGGAACTCTTCAGCGTGCATAGCAGGTCTGATTGATGATGAGATGTTATGATATCATATTGTATGTCTGTTTTTCTCACCAGCTACCTCTATATTAACGGTAAAAAAACTACAGACACTTGTGTGATCAAACGGTTATCACCAGGACGTGGCGATTCCGAAAGGTAAATCCTTGCGCTTTCCTTTCGTCCAATCACGTAGTATTTCCTCACAGTCGTGACATATAACATGTGGGGCCCATATTTCATCTTTTCGCCAAGAGTATGCCAAAAGTACCCTTTATAAGCTTATCTCACGAAGGATGTTGTATTGAGCCTTTAACGAATAAGGATGTAGGTATCCAGAAATATAACATTAACTCTCTGGAAGATTGTAATATGGCCATCTCTTCGTAGTCGTAATGAAATGTGGCCGCTCCTTCAGCAAGGTCCGAGCAGGCACACGGGGGGAGGGGTTTATTAGTCATTGGGAGCTCCAACGTTAGGTGGGTGATGGAGCCCCTTAGGGAAATAGCGGAAAGGTCAGGGAAGAAGGCCAGTGTTCACTCTGTCTACTTGCCGGGGGGTCTCATCCGGGATGTGGAGGAGGCCCTACCGGCGGCGATAGAGAGCACTGGGTGCACCCGACTGCAAATTGTTGCTCATGTCGGCACCAATGACTCCTGCCGTCTGGGTTCAGAGGTCATACTCAGTTCATACAGGCGGTTGGCGGAGTTGGTGAAGGCGGAAAGCCTCGCTCGCGGGGTGGAATCTGAGCTACCTATTTGTAGTATCGTTCCCAGAACCGATCGCGGTCCTCTGGTTTGGAGCCGAGTGGAAGGCTTAAACCAGAGGCTCATACGTTTCTGTGGAGATCTGGGGTGCAAATTTCTTGACTCCGCTATCGGGTGGAGAAATGTAGGGTCCCCCTGAATAGGTCAGGTGTGCACTACACGCAGGAAGCGGCTACAAGGGTAGCGGAGTACGTGTGGAGTGCACATGTGGGTGTTTTAGGTTAGAGAATTCCCTCCCTAGGCCCGACAAGACGCCTCCTGAGACGCGGCAAGGTAGGAGTAGGCAAAATGCAACAGGGAATAACAATATTAATGTGCTAATAGTAAACTACAGGAGCGTCTATAGAAAAGTCCCAGAACTGCTCTCATTAATAAACGGTCACAATGCCCACATAGTACTAGGGACAGAAAGTTGGCTGAAACCAGATGTAAACAGTAAGGAAATTCTAAACTCAGAATGGAATATATACCGCAGAGACAGGCTGGACAGTGAAGGGGGAGGCGTGTTTATAGCGATAAGAAGTGCAATAGTATCGAAGGAAATTGACGGAGATCGTAAATGTGAAATAATTTGGGTGAAGGTCACGGTTAAAGCAGGCGCAGACATGGTAATTGGATGTCTCTATAGGCCCCTTGGCTCAGCAGCTGTTGTGGCTGAGCACCTGAATGATAATTTGGAGAATATTTCGAGTAGATTTCCCCCCATGCTATAGTTCTGAGTGGAGATTTTAATTTGCCGGATATAGACTGGGAGACTCAAACAATCATAACGGGTGGCAGGGACAAAGAATCCAGTGAAATTTTTTTAAAGTGCTTTATCTGAAAACTACCTTGAGCAGTTAAACAGAGAAACGACTCGTGGCGATAACATATTAGACCTTCTGGTGACAAACAGACCCGAACTATTTGAAACAGTTAACGCAGAACAGGGAATCAGCGATCATAAAGCGTTTACTGCATCGATGATTTCAGCCGTAAATAGAAATATTAAAAAAGGTAGGAAGATTTTTTAGCAAAAGTGACAAAGAGCAGATTTCAGAGTACCTGACGGCTCAACACAAAAGTTTTGTCTCGAGTACAGATAGTGTTGAGGATCAGTGGACAAAGTTCAAAACCATCGTACAATATGCGTTAGATGAGTATCTGCCAAGCAAGCTCGTAAGAGATGGAAAAGAGCCACCGTGGTACAACAACCGAGTGAGAAAACTGCTGCGGAAGCAAAGGGAACTTCACAGCAAACATAAACATAGCCAAAGCCTTGCGGACAAACAAAAATTACGCGAAGCGAAATGTAGTGTGAGGGAGGCTATGCGAGAGGCGTTCAATGAATTCGAAAGTAATGTTCTATGTACTGACTTGGCAGAAAATACTAAGAAATTTTAGTCTTATGTCAAAGCGGTAGGTGGATCAAAACAATTTTTCCAGACACTCTGTGACCAAAATGGTACTGAAACAGAGGATGACAGTCTAAAGGCCGAAATACGAAATGTCTTTCTCCAAAGCTGTTTCACAGAGGAAGTCTGCACTGTAATTCCTTCTCTAGATTGTCGCACAGATGACAAAGTGGTAGATATCGAAATAGACGACAGAGGGATGGAGAAACAATTATAATCGCTCAAAAGAGGAAAGGCCTCTGGACCTGATGGGATACCAGTTCGAGTTTACACAGAGTACGCGAAGGAACTTGCCCCCCTTCTTGCAGCGGTGTACCGCTCTAGAAGAGCGTAGCTTTCCAAAGGATTGGAAAAGGGCCCAAGTCATCCCCGTTTTCAAGAAGGGACGTCGAACAGATGTGCAGAACTATAGACCTATATCTCTAACGTCGATCAGTTGTAGAATTTTGGAACACGTATTATGTTCGAGTATAATGACTTTTCTGGAGACTAGAAATCTACTCTGTAGGAATCAGCATGGGTTTCGAAAAAGACGATCGTGTGAAACCCAGCTCGCGCTATTTGTCCACGAGACTCAGAGGGCCATAGACACGGGTTTCCAGGTAAATGCCGTGTTTCTTGGCTTCCGCAAGGCGTTCGATACAGTTCTCCACAGTCATTTAATAAACAACGTAAGAGTATATGGAGTATCAGGCCAATTGTGTGTTTGGATTGAAGAGTTCCTAGATAACAGAACGCAGCATGTCATTCTAAATGCAGAGAAGTCTTCCGAAGTGAGAGTGATTTCAGGTGTGCTTCAGGGGAGTGCAGTAGTACCGTTGCTATTCACAATATATATAAATGACCTTGTGGATGACATCGGAAGTTCACTGAGGCTTTTTGCGGATGATGCTGTGGTATATCGAGAGGTTGTAACAATGGAAAATTCTACTGAAATGCAGGAGGATCTGCAGCGAATTGACGCATGGTACAGGGAATTGCAAGTGAATCTCAATGTAGACAAGTGTAATGTGCTGCGAATACATAGAAAGAAAGATCCCTTATGATTTAGCTACAATATAGCAGGTCAGCAACTGGAAGCAGTTAATTCCATAAATTATCTGGGAGTACGCATTAGGAGTGGTTTAAAACGGAATGATCGTAAAGTTGATCGTCGGTAAAGCAGATGCCAGACTGAGATTCATTGGAAGAGTCCTAAGGAAATGCAATCCGTAAACAAAGGAAGTAGGTTACAGTACGCTTGTTCGCCCACTGCTTGAATACTGCTCAGCAGTGTGGGATCCGTACTAGATAGGGTTGATAAAAGAGATAGAGAAGATCCTACGGAAAGCAGCGCGCTTCGTTACGGGATCATTTAGTAATCGCGAAAGCGTTACGGAGATGATAGATAAACTCCAGTGTAAGACTCTACAGGAGAGACGCTCAGTAGATCGGTACGGGCTTTTGTTGAAGTTTCGAGAACATACCTTCACCGAGGAGTCAAGCACTATATTGCTCCCTCCTACGTATATCTCGCGAAGAGACCATGAGGATAAAATCAGAGAGATTAGAGCCCACACAGAGGCATACCGACAATCCTTCTTTCCACGAACAATACGAGACTGGAACAGAAGGGAGAACCGATAGAGGTACTCAAGGTACCCTCCTCCACACACCGTCAGGTGACTTGCGGAGTATGGATGTAGATGTAGAAATAAGATCAGATCTAAAAGAAAAAAAGATACAATATCACAATTGTGTCAACAACATGAGGTCAGCAATGGACAGCAAAACCGATTTCAGATTTGAAATCCGCAGATCATAATCATTAAGAGTCAGTAAAAGAAATCTTATGTAACTGAAAGTTGCAAAAAATTTGTTGATCATTGTAACTTAAAACAAATTACATTTCATAGTTTCCTGAATCTTGCATTAACAAAGTTGCCATTTGCTCGATTAACTGATTTCTAAGTTCCCCAAGTTAATAAATTACTGAGTATCAGTTTCCGTTCACACAGTATTCCTCAAAGGCATAAATATGCTATCGAACCGTATCCCTTATACACTAGAGAAAAAAATATATAACGCCCTCAAGGACATGGGAGTTTTATGGACATGTGAGGTGACAAGTACTTCACCATTTTAGGTGTATATGACACCTCTGTCCAACCTCACATACGCCGCAGTTAAGCGTGCCCAAACAGTCACATCAACATACAGGGTATGGTAACTAAGACAAACCACCACGAATATATCCAGAACAAATAAATATATCGAGGTGTGGTTTTCGTTAAGCTACAGTGGACAATGTGGCAAATTCTCTGATGTTCACTAGAATTTATATTGCTTATAGTCGCCGAATTACGACACCTTCTAATGAAACTGTATAATTCTTTTTTGTGGCATTTTAAAGAAGTTTCTAAGTGAACTTCAACGACATAACACTTATGAGACTCGATCAAATAGTAACCACTTTTCCACCGTCAGGAGAAATGATTTCAGAAACGTGTGCCATATTATATCAAATGCAAGGGAACACGTGACTCAGCTGCGTTTCGTGTGTTTATTGTCATGGATGTCATTCCAAGTGTTCAAAATGTTGACCTTAAGCGTTGTTACATGTCGTAAAGCGATTCTAGAGAAAAAATATTGCACTTTGAACTTCGTAGGGAGCTGACGGCAGAGTAGACACATGTTATGGGGCATTTTATGTATTCGAGAATCGTTGGTGTTCTTAATAAACCTCTTACACTCCTGGAAATGGAAAAAAGAACACATTGACACCGGTGTGTCAGACCCACCATACTTGCTCCGGACACTGCGAGAGGGCTGTACAAGCAATGATCACACGCACGGCACAGCGGACACACCAGGAACCGCGGTGTTGGCCGTCGAATGGCGCTAGCTGCGCAGCATTTGTGCACCGCCGCCGTCAGTGTCAGCCAGTTTGCCGTGGCATACGGAGCTCCATCGCAGTCTTTAACACTGGTAGCATGCCGCGACAGCGTGGACGTGAACCGTATGTGCAGTTGACGGACTTTGAGCGAGGGCGTATAGTGGGCTTGCGGGAGGCCGGGTGGACGTACCGCCGAATTGCTCAACACGTGGGGCGTGAGGTCTCCACAGTACATCGATGTTGTCGCCAGTGGTCGGCGGAAGGTGCACGTCCCCGTCGACCTGGGACCGGACCGCAGCGACGCACGGATGCACGCCAAGACCGTAGGATCCTACGCAGTGCCGTAGGGGACCGCACCGCCACTTCCCAGCAAATTAGGGACACTGTTGCTCCTGGGGTATCGGCGAGGACCATTCGCAACCGTCTCCATGAAGCTGGGCTACGGTCCCGCACACCGTTAGGCCGTCTTCCGCTCACGCCCCAACATCGTGCAGCCCGCCTCCAGTGGTGTCGCGACAGGCGTGAATGGAGGGACGAATGGAGACGTCGTCTTCAGCGATGAGAGTCGCTTCTGCCTTGGTGCCAATGATGGTCGTATGCGTGTTTGGCGCCGTGCAGGTGAGCGCCACAATCAGGACTGCATACGACCGAGGCACACAGGGCCAACACCCGGCATCATGGTGTGGGGAGCGATCTCCTACACTGGCCGTACACCACTGGTGATCGTCGAGGGGACACTGAATAGTGCACGGTACATCCAAACCGTCATCGAACCCATCGTTCTACCATTCCCAGACCGGCAAGGGAACTTGCTGTTCCAACAGGACAATGCACGTCCGCATGTATCCCGTGCCACCCAACGTGCTCTAGAAGGTGTAAGTCAACTACCCTGGCCAGCAAGATCTCCGGATCTGTCCCCCATTGAGCATGTTTGGGACTGGATGAAGCGTCGTCTCACGCGGTCTGCACGTCCAGCACGAACGCTGGTCCAACTGAGGCGCCAGGTGGAAATGGCATGGCAAGCCGTTCCACAGGACTACATCCAGCATCTCTACGATCGTCTCCATGGGAGAATAGCAGCCTGCATTGCTGCGAAAGGTGGATATACACTGTACTAGTGCCGACATTGTGCATGCTCTGTTGCCTGTGTCTATGTGCCTGTGGTTCTGTCAGTGTGATCATGTGATGTATCTGACCCCAGGAATGTGTCAATAAAGTTTCCCCTTCCTGGGACAATGAATTCACGGTGTTCTTATTTCAATTTCCAGGAGTGTATTTTAATTTTTGCCACGTATAATATTGTAGAAGTGGTAGGTTTGGTGACTGTGCAGATCATTTTGCGTTTTCTAAACGACCGTTGAAGTGCTCTGCAGGTGTTCTCTTAACGGAGTCTGCCGTTATAAAGGGGGAATGGGTGGAACATCCGTCATGTTCGTATCACACTGATTGCCTTTGTCCAGCGGCATGCCTTCCAGTAAGTGCTGCGGTAACATATCTTAGGAACTTGAGTACTTGAATACATTTAGCTTCCCATCAGTAAAGCAGGGACGAATGATGCGGGTCTTGAAGAACAAGCAGAAACGTTGACAGACTCCAGGAGCGTTCTTTTTATGCACTTCTTTGAGTCAGCGTGGATTTTCAATAGACGATTAGTCCACATTGCGGAGAATGGCTTGCCTATCGTTTATAAACGATACTTCTTCGTTAAAATTTTTTTTTACAGATATCCCGCATCACTTCGCACTTTTCGTAGATAACATTCGGAGAACTGTAACGAAATTTGAAAGTTATCACCATGAAGCTGTAGATGCAGCGAAAAGCGGAGACGATAAAATGCTTTGGAATGTAGTGTTCGCAGAGAATTTGTTTTGTTGAGCCCTCCCGTGCTTCCGAGATGCCTCTTACTGGCATTTGCCATGCGTTTTACTGCTTCTAAAATGTTTGTGTAATTTCTTTCGTCAGGTGCTCTCCTTTCCCCTTGGCGAATTTTACTCATCAAACTTCCAGTGTCTAGAACTGCTTTTATAAATGTTGCAAAGCCAACTCGAGAGAGCTTGGCAGAATCTGGATACTCTTCAGCATACAACCGCTCCACTGTTCCTGTAGTTTAGCGACGTCCACCATAAACGGTATTCGCTTTTTAGACTGTAGTATACATTGTGAATTTCTCATTAGCTTGACGAGCAAGTTATATGATTTCTACAACATCGTAACACATAGTGATGGGCTTTGAGCGCTCATGTAAACCGCGTCCGATATATTTATTCATTCTGGATGTATCTCGGGTGGCCTGTCTTAGTTGCCTCACCCTATATAGTTACGCCCCTCCCCTCCCCGAAGTGGCAACGCAGGCGTGTATTCTTGCATCGCATGTCAATGATCGTAAGGGTACCGAATGCCATCATGCGGTAGATTGTCCCAAGCATTGTTCCCCTTTTGTTGCAATTCGGCAACTGGTTTAGCAAGCCCTAGAGAACGAATAAGTTCCCGCCTCATCATGTCTCATACGTGTTCAATTAGCCAGGGATCCAGTGATGTTACCGGCTAGGGCGGTTGTTGTACACCGCGAAGAACACTTGCGTGGCAGCAGCCGGATGTGGACGTGCTTTGTCCTGCTGAAAAGCACATCAACTTCCTGTCAAAGAAATAGCTGTAGCATCCGAATAACAGACTGCGCAGTACAGTGTGTACTGTTTAGTTTACCCCGCAGAAACACCAAATGTGACCGCGAATTGTAACTGACGGATCCGCCACACTATGAAGCCTGGGATGCAACCTACGCGTCGTGTGCGAACGCACTCTGCACTAGACACCTCACCAGATCCACGCCATACGCGTATAGGACGTCCATCACTCGCGTAGAGACAGAACCTACTCTCAGCGCCGAAGAGAACACAGCACCATTTCACTCTCCGGTCAACACTTTCAGGATACCAGATTAGCCATGCTTGGCCGTGTCGTGATATCCGTGGCAGCCTGGCCAGAGGCACACGTAATTTTAGTCCTTCTGCAAGAACTCGATTCTCAATGGTCCCTGATGACGCAGCGGGTGCTACAAGTGCTCGGATCTTATTCTTGGATGACGCTCGGTCAGCCATTACTGCTCGCTCAATGCGTCGATCATCACATGGCTCTATAATACGGTGAAGTCCAGAACCTGGTCTACAGGTGTGGGAATGGTCCACAAATTAGAGATGAAAGAAGCGACACGCCACCGACACGTTTTGCTCAACATGTACAGTATTCCTTCACTACGTCCATCCCGCTTCTCGGAGATCCACGATGTGACGCAGTTCAAATAGTACAAGCTATTTGGCAGGAGTCCATACTCTTCGGTGGGGCATGGTTGTGTCTTAGAACGAATATTCCAAACACAGTTAATCTTTATACTCAGCCCCCTTACTGCCTGCAGAATAAAAACAGAGGGGCCTCTTGAGCACCGTCTGACGGCTGATGACCAAGACAAATGAATCACTAACATTACAAACCTCTAGAATATACACTGAGGAGCCAGAGATACTGATACACCTGCCTAATATCATGTAGGAGCACTTGCGAGTACGCAGAAGTGCGGCAACACGATTTTATCATGGACTCGACTAATGTCTACAGTAGCGCTGGAGGGAACCTACACCATGAATCCTGCAGGGCTGTCCATAAATCTGTAGGAATACGAGGGGATGGAGATCTCTTCTGAACTGCACGTTGCAAGGCATCCCAGATATGCTCAATAATGTTCATGTCTGGGGAGTTTGGTAGCCAGCGGAAATGCTTAAGGTCAGAAGAGTGTTCTTGGAACCACTCTGCAGCAATTCTGGAAGTTTGGGGTATCGCATTGTCCTGCTAGAATTGCCCAAGTCCGTAGGAATGCGCAATGGACATGAATGGATGCAGGTAATCGCACAGGATGCTTATGTACGTGTCACCTGTCACAGTAGTATCTAGACGTATCTGGGGTCCTATAACACTCCAACTGCACACTCCCCACTCCATTACAAAGCCTCCACCAGCTTGAACAGCCACTGCTGACATGCAGAATCTGTGGATTAATGAGGTTGTCTCGATACCCGTACACGTCCATCCGCTCGAAACAATTTGAAATGAGAGTTATCCGACTGGGCAGCATGTTTCCAATCATCAACAGTCCGATTCTGTAGTTGACGGGCCCAGGTGAGGCGTAAAGCTTTTTGTCGTGCAGTCATCAAGGGTAAACGAGTGGGCGTTCGGCTCGGAAAGCCCAAATCGATAATGTTTCGTTGAATGGTTCGCACGATAACACTTGTTATGGTCCACCACTGAAATCCGCAGCAATGTGCCGAAGGGTCTCACTTGTGCCACACTGAACGATTCTCTTTGGTCGTTGTTGGTCCTTTTCCTGCAGGATCTTTTTCCGGCCGCAGCGATGTCGGAGATTTGATGTTTTACTGGATTCCTGATATTCACGGTACTCGTGAAACTATAGGACGGGAAACTCCACACTTTATCACTATCTTGGAGACGCTGTGTCCTATCGCTCGTGCGCCGACTATAACACCACGTTCAAACTCACTCAAATCTTGATAAAGTGTCGTTGTAGCAGGAGTAATCGATCCAACGACTGCGCCAGACACTTATCGTCTTATATAGGCGTTACCACCGTAGCACCGTATTCTGTCTGTTTACATATCTCTGTATTTGAATACGCATGCCTGTACCTGTTTCTACGGCGCTTCAGTGCATATATATTGTACCCTGCTGCCTCTGAACACAGTCCTAGAGGAAGGAACTTTTTCGGCAGTGTAACTCCTAAACAAAAGACTCTTTTTGCGAAACAAATGATTAATCATGGATAGGTTTCTTTTTACTTTTCAGCTGAAACCAGAATACTAAATAAAAAAAACTAGTTTGGGGAAGTGAGTAACGTGTAAACTTACGTAATTACAAAAATATTTTCGTTTACAAACCCAAATATATGAATCTGTATCTCATTCCACTATGAAAATACCATTAAATATTGAACAGAGAGTTTGAGTAAGTGGCTGATGGATTAAGAAATTGTGACTGTTTGAAATAATTGCTTACTTTTAGATTGGTATCAATAATAACTGACTTACTTCGCAATAGCAGTCGTCAATGTCATGCAAAACACCTCAATTAGCTCTCCAGTTTTAGAAATCCGGATAAAAATACCGTTCATTTGTTATTTAAGCTCGAGCCCTTCTTATTGAGAGAGCACATATACGAGTACATAAACTTTCTGATCAAAGGTATCTGGACATCTCTAAGTAATGCTGAATTCACCACTACAGATCAAGAGAGAAGCCCCCTCCAGTTTAAAAGGAGGCGTGGAGTATTGTGTTGTGAGTAGAGAAGCAGTGGTTGCAGAGTGAGTCAGTCAGGACAGGTCTGTGACTTCGAACGTGCACTAGTCATCGGATGCCACCAGAGTAACAAATCAATCAGGCACATTCCCACCCTTCTAATACTGGCGAAGTGAACTGCTGGTAATAGGAATGTGAAGTGGAAACGCAAAAGACCAAACACAGGTAAACCAAGATCAAAGAAGTATGGACCTTTGAGCACTTTGAGGGAAGCTGTAAAAAATCGCATGAAATCAGTAGAGAGAATTACTCATGTGTTCCAAAGTTCTACCAGCTGTCCAGCTAACACAATGACCGTGCGTAAGAAGTTAAAAAGAATGGAGTACCAGGGTCGACCATATCTTCATAAGGCACCCTCTCATAAAGCAGAACGTGTGACGCAATGTTTTGTGGACAGTGACATTCTTAAATGGGCTGGCCGTTCCATAGACCCGACCTGAACCCACTGGATCGCCTTTGGATACGCTGGCACGTCAACTTCCCTCCAGGCGCTGGCACCCAGCATCACTATCTTATTTGTTTTCTACTACTGAGGAAAAGTTGGATGTCTTCCCCCACAGACATTCAGACGCCTCATTGAAAGTGTCCCCGGCAGAGTCCAAGCTGCCATAAAGACGAAGGTTAGGTACTCCTTACATTAATGTCCACTTATACGTTTCTGAATGCACTCCTTACATTAATGTCCACTTATACGTGTCTGAATATTTTTAGACGGATAGTGTTTTAGAGAAGTAGCTCATATAGCATGCTTCTTACTTCTTACTGTTGTGCATGTGCACTGTAGCCTCTATTGAAGATGGGATTTTTCCTTTGATGAAACGTTAATGTAAATCGTACTTATGACTGGATGAAGTTTATAATTTTTCACCTGAAAACAATGTACAGAGTTGGAAACTAACGGTCTTACCTTTTCTCTGCATTCACGTAGGTAGGGGTTACCATCAATAATTTACAGAGAAAGTAAAAGTTAAAACAGAATTTATTAGATCTCATGCAGTTTATAATTCTACGTCAGATGAAAAAGTACAGTTTTAAGACCTTTTTCTTCAAATCACATTAAGAATTTTTTCAAGTTTCCTGCTTAAATTGTGAAGCCTATCTCATCTTCACCATTTTTCTCCAAATTCTAACTTAATTTAATCATGTTGTTCGTCCTTGTCTACGTGCTTAAGAGACATTTCCCGAAAAGTTTCGGATGCACCGTTTCGGAGCGAAACTTTCAGTATGGGGCATCAATAGCACCCTATGTGTGAGGAATTTGCAAATTCTTTCCTTTAATATATGAGCGTCCAGTATTTACCTTTATGTCTTAATTCATTGCGAGACTGTCCATTCGTCAACCACAGTACCAAGCACGACCAGTGCATCACTACACAAACTACGCTGAAAAGCAAAAGAAATTGGTGTATCTGCCTAAAATCGCGTAGGGCCCCGCAAGCCCGCAGAAGTGTCACAACACGACGAGGCATGGACTCGACTAATATCTAAGGTAGTGGTGGAGGAAACTGACACCATGAATGCTGTAGGGCTGTCCGTCACAGCACGACGGGGTGGAAATCTCTTCCGAACAGCACGTTCCAAGGCATCCCAGATATGCTCAATAATGTTCATGCCTGCGGAGTTTGTGGCCAGCGGAAGTATTTAAACTCAGAAGAGTGTTCATGGAACCACTCTGTAGCAATTATGGACGTGTGGGATGTTGCATAGTGTTCCTGGAATTGCCAAAGTCCATCGGAATGCACAGTTACCTTGAATGGATGCGGATGATCAGACAGGATGCTTACGTACGTGTCACGTATCAGGGGTCCCATTAAAGAGTCTCCACCAGCTGGAACAGTCCCCTGCTGACACGCAGGGTCTGTGGATTCATGAGGTTGTCTCCATACCCGAACACGTCCATCCGCTCGATACATTTTCAAACGAGTCTCGTCCGACCAGGCTACATGTATCCAGTCATCAACAGTCCAATGTCGGTATTGACGAGCACAGCTGAGGCGTAAAGTTTTGTGTCGTACTGTCATAAGGGTACACGAGTGGGGCTTCACCTCCGAAAGCCCATATCGTTGACGTTTCGATGAATGGTTCGCACGCGGACACTTGTTGACGGCCAGCATTGATATCTGCAGCAATTTGCGGAAGGGTTGCACTTCTGTCACGTTGAACGATTCTCTCCAGTCGACGTTGGTTCCGTTCTTGCAGTACCTTTTTCCGGCCGCAGTGACGTCGGAGATTTGATGTTTTACTAGATTACCGACATTCACGGTACACTCGTGAAATGGTCGTACGGGAAAACGCTCACCTCATCGCTACCTCGGAGATGTCATGTCCCATCGCTCGTGCGCTGTCTGTAACACCAAGTTCAAACTCACTTAAATCTTGATAACCTGCCATTGCAGAAAAGTAACCGATCTAACAATTGCTCAAGACATTTGCTGTTTTATATAGGCGTTGCCGACCGCAGCGCCTTATCCGCCTGTTTACATATGTCTGTATTTCAATACGTATGCCTGTGCCAGTTTTTTTGAAGCTACAGTGTGTATCTTCTGCTCTTGTGTTAGTACGTATGCATTGTACACAGTTGTTGCAATTCAATTCCGGGACGGTAATTTCTCACGGACCTCTAGGACAAAATGACGTGGTACTCTTTGTTTGTTCATACGATCTGAATAAGAATATAGCGCTTTGCTTCAGTAAATATTTAAAGCTGGATCATTTACATGAGGGGCTCGATTGTTGCCTTTGCAGCTGGAACAGTTTCACGTGTAGTGACCCATTTACAATTAGTCTTGCCACTTGAACAGTAGTTCTGTTCTTTCGTTCTGTTTTCAATTTCCTTCTTTCGCTTCTGATTACGTCTCCGTTTCACACAAAAATAAAGTGTATCTATGTTTCACGGCTCAAATACTTCGTTACCTTGTGATAATGTGCAGCTGCAGGTGTCTCAAGCCTTAATGTCTGAGTTAATAATTTTTGTTTGATTACACAATCTGAGCGCAGAAGAATTTCACATTTTCAAAACTTCTTAAAAACCAGACGGTGCAAATAATTCGCTTCAAGCCTAAACATATTAATGAATATTTATGGAAGTTTGGTTTACTTATGGACACAATTCTTTTATGAACGATTTCGCAAACTGCGATTAGGGTCCGCATTAGCTGTAGAATATTTCAAAATAAATGGAATTTTGGCACTAGACCGGTATTCGAATGAGAATTTCTCCGTTGTCACGAGCCGGCTGCAACAACTTCGGCTGTCAGAGCACACTTCCACATTTCTCGTTTAGAAGCACGCTCGGATAGCTGAAGTCAAGGTGAGGGGTCACGACAGGCGGGAAATTTGGGTTCGAGTAGCGGTCCGTCACAAACTTTCATTTGTTTTGAAATATTGTACAGCCGGTGCGGAACCATAATCACCGTTTGCTAGTTCATTCTTAATTCGATGCTGCTGTTAATCATCAGCTCAGTGTCTCAGACACTGCAGTGCAGTAATTCTTTTGTTGCAGACTGTTGCGCCAAGGAGTGCTAGTGTACAAGACGGCAACAGAAGAGCTCGTTGTGTCCTTCAGTTAATGAAAAAGGAGTCGGTAACTGCTGTTCAACAAGCATTTCGCACACACTCCCACCAGAAGCCACGCAGCAGAGTCTCCACTTACGCGTGGTATGGACAATTTGAAGAGAAGGGCTGTATTTGCAACGGAAAACGTCCTGGTCGTCCTCCTCTGTCGAAGCAAAATGGTCGCGGTCGAGCAGAATTCCAGCAATGGCCACAGAAATCAGCACGTCGAGCAAGTCGAGAGTTACAGATCCCACCAAAAACCGTTTCCAAAAACCTGCGTGAACAAAATCGAACAGACTGCAGTTGGTACAAGCGCTCACTCCAGGAGATAATACTGCTCATTGTAACCTCTGTACTGAGGTGGTGTCAGGGACAGACAAAGACAACGACACGACAAAAAGATTAATTTTTAGTGACGAAGCAACTTTTTACAGTGACAATAAAGCTCATATGCGCAATTTTCGTTTTTGGGAAAGCGGAAACGCACATTTCTATGTCGAATATGAACGAGGCTCGCTAATGTCGCAATGTCGAGGGAGAAGATTTAGGGCCTTTTCTTTTTTTCTCTCTCTTTCACGGAGAAAACCGTCACAGACGTTTGCTACCTCAACATGCTTTCTTTGTGGCTTCTGCCTTAACTGCAAAAAGACTTCAATAACTTCATCATGCAACAAGACAGTGTACCCACTCACTTCAACTTGGCTGTACAGGGAAATCTAAAGACATATCTACCCGCCGGACGATTGCTCCCTGTGGATGTACTGTAATGGAGTGTGGTGCAGGTGGGCACCATGTTGACCAGCTTAACCACATGCGATTCTTTACGTGTAAGAGCTAAAGTGAAATTTCCTGGTGGATTAAAACTGTGTGCCGGGCCGAGACAAGAACTCAGGACCTTTGCCTTTCGAGGGCAAGTGCTTGGGTTGCTCAGTTCGTAGAGCACTTGCCCGCGAATGGCAAAGGTCCCGAGTTCGAGTCTCGGTCCGGCACACAGTTTTAACCTGCCAGGAAGTTTCATATCAGCACACACTCCGCTGCAGAATGAAGATCTCATTCTGAAGAACATAAGTGTTTTCCCCAGCTCTGTCACAGTCCTTGGCACTGCTGCGACAAGTAATCGCATTGTGGTAGAGTCCATCATCACCGACATGTTGCTCGACGTGTGGGAAGCGTACGAATATCGTTTCGATATTTGCTGAGTGCCACGCGGAGCACATATCGAGCCACTGCAACTTATAAAATACTTACAGAGATGCTCATTAAGATGATAAGGTTGGAAAGGAATAAGTTTTGAAACTGTATTACCAGTGTGCAATAAATTCTTTACTCATAGAATTAAAGGTAATGTAGGATATAACGAATATATAGGCACAATGAAACTTCTTTTTTGGGACGTTATTTCACAAGAAAATATCAACACTATGATGCATACAATATATGGTGAATTGCATTATCGTCTTTAGACCCTGATGGCATTATTTTTCAGGTGGTATGCTTTAGATGGTTTTTATTTCACTGGATCCCCGATTTTCTGCTTTTTGTCGGAACTAGCCTGTTTTCACATTTCCTGCGATGAGTGTTTTCGTTCTCTCCTTACCGGGACTCTCCACGGGCGACGGTGAGTACCTGTCATCTGCAAGCGATCCCATATTCCGCACAATCCGTCTGCTTTCGTGAGGGCCATGTCAAGGGCTGTCAAGATGATTGGACGAGCCCGCCTCGTTTTCACGTGTAGAAATATCGAAAATAGCGTACCAGTAGGAGTTTGTAAACCACCCGCAAGATTAACTCGACTTTTACTGACAAAAGGGTATGCCCTCACTTTACTTGACGCATATCGGTTTAGGAATCTCGTTCTCATTTGTTATGAGTTGTAAGGCCCATTTCAATGAAGGTTTACTCTTCAAAATTAATAGGAAATTAACTCTTTCACGTATAATACACGTGCTAAGTCTAGAAACGTTGTGAGCAAACTTCGACTTCTATATAGATTTTTGTTCCAGTAGCTAAATTTTACATGGAGTTACAGGAAACAATTCCTAATGGATACGCGAGAAACAATGTTAAAATAAATATGTAAGAGCGTATTTCTTTATAAACTGAAGACACTCTAAACTTATTTGTTTATCACTTTATGTGTCTTTCTGTCAATGGGCTAAGAATCATCAACTACATATGTATGGAGTGAGATCTGCAATTCTGTTGAATCGATGCATTTCATAATGCATTGCTACTGCTTTCCGTTAGGATTTTGAGAGGTGAAACAAACAGAATTAGGCCCCAAAATTTATTTCATATCAAGATTTTTAAAAAGTACTGAACAGTTGGTGTCAGTCTATCGTGGAAGTCTGGTTCTTGTAGTATGTGGAAACTCTGTATCATCTGCGTGAGAAGAATGGGTCACTCGTTTTAGTACAGAATAAATAATATTTATTTTCGCTTTTATTGTTATGTCAGGCTTATAATGTTTTCATCACGACCTCTATCTCTTTACATCTGATCCGAAACTTTCATCTGTGCAAATCTCGTTCTTCCAATGTCGTCAGTAGCACTTCGTCCATGCCTACAAAACTTCCCCTCCACTGCTTCTTTCGCTGCTACGTTAATCTTCCTGAATATTGCAGTGCGTGTTCCACTAAGCTATGTCTTTTACTAGTAAGATTCTTATATACGCTGCTTCAAAACCAACTCGTTCCAACTAGTTTTGTGCTTGGCATATAATCATTCGACTTACTTTTAACCTACTTAGTTTTAATATATTAACATTATTATAGTAATAATTATATCCATGTGACAGAAATTACTGTTTTTACTTAGCACATGACACATGTTTAATTATCTGTATCAGTTGAATGGTAGTGTAGGCATGAGCCCTAAACGGCTTACCAAATTTCGTACTCTAGCTCTCGCATACACGAACAACTGATTTTCTTCTCATTGCTTCCATACGGATTTTTCTCCCTGTGATACTAAAAATGATACTCGTAGTGGTACTGGAAGATTGTCATACGCTTCCATAAGTGCTCAAACTACAGCTTAGTAACTGACGAATGGTTTTTGCTCCAACCTCATTTTTTGTTCAACTGTATATTCAGAATAAATTTTATAAGAAGTCTCACGTTGTTGGTCTAAAACTAAACGCTATTACATCCAGCATCATTGGAAAGGGAACTGTTTACTGTCTTCACAAGAAGATGTAAGATCAAGCTAGTTTCACCTCCTGTAAATAATTCCTATATACTCAGTTTGCGTCGATGCTGTGTAGTAAAAAATATAAATGTACCACGGACAAAAGTCATTAACACACAGTGTCTGTTGATGGTGATATCAAAATTCCGAATATAACTTATCTGTTTCAGACCTAGACTAGCGGATAGAAACCGTACACTTAACTGCCATGCAGCTATACCGTCATCTGCTACAAATCTGATAAAGATTCCCACTTAGAATATGTTCGTGCAGCTGTCTACATACCGTATACGTAAAGGGCTAGAAAGAGGTGAATTTCATGTTTATTTGTTCGCCAGCAGCTCTGTATCAGCGACAACTATGCTTCATCAACGCCACAGGGACCAAGATTTAATTGCGGACGCGTGCGCTGTGTTGGGGCTGACAGCCCGCTTTCGTGAATATTGTTCGTAATTTCATGAAACTGCATTTGTATTGGCATGCCTATGTCTGGCTCCCTCTCTCTCTCTCTCTTTCTCTCTTTCTCTCTCTCTCTCTCTCTCTCTCTGTGTGTGTGTGTGTGTGTGTGTGTGTGTGTGTGTGTGTGTGTGTGTGTGTCTGTGTGTGTGTGTGTGTGCGCGCGTGTGTGCGTAGTGTGTGTGTGTGTGTGTGTGTGTGTGTGTGTATGTGTGTGTGTGTGTGTGTGTGTGTATGTGTGTGTGTGTTTGTGACTGTGTGTATGGTAGAAGCTGACCGAGGGGACGGTCGTAAATCCTAAAGAAGACCATGAAACAGAGTATCTGCCGGGATGAGATGACAGACACGTCGTCAACTCGGCAACGAAGGACCGCAGAGTTTCCAGTGTTGGCACCGCATTGCTGTCCTGCAGATGTGCCATTGCCCCCTCCTACGTCTCTTACTCACACTGTGCTCAACGGAGTTCGCCAGTGTGTCTAGAACTGCCACAGAGGTTCCTTCCACACTAAACAAAGCTACATCTGGCTGACATAGCCTGCTCAACACACTCAGAGTCGTGCTTAGTCGCAGTCAGTTTCCCTTTCGACAAGTATGACTGTAATTTACTTCACAATCATGGATCACTATGAGTTCGGGCGTTTCCCGTCTCCTACAAGTCGCATGTTTTCGTACAGAGGCACTTCTGGAAGTCCGATTAATTCACGTTCTTCATCACACATTTCTGTAGTTGTTTTTCAGGAGCTAAACGAACAATGTACTCTGAATGGCTGGAAGAAGCCCTGTCAGACCAGCCGTTGCCTCCGTCATGTAGCCCACCAAAGATATCTTAACGACTGGTGACTAGACTGTCACCGTCTCTCAGTAGCCACTGCAGGTGACATTCTTAACCTCTATCTAATGCCATTCCTTAAATATTCAGTATGTGTTTGTTTCGACATTCTCATGAATAGAGAAACTTAATAATTCACCTAGCAACCGCGACAAATCCTGTTTTATGGCTTGTAATGACACTTCACAGCCTGGTAGTTTCACAGTCCGTTATTTTCAGAAACATTTGTGCTACAGATTAGCTGCTATTGTGTGGGAAATAATGCTACGTCTCATTACTTTCGTATTTCTTTGATTTACTCTTAGTCAATGTCTTGCACTCGTTAGACCGTTGATTCCAGTCAACAGATACTGAATTCTGCTTCACTTTCACTATGGATAGCAGTGTGATGAGCAAATATTATCGTTGACATTCTTTCTTCCTGAATTTTAATGCTAATTTTAAACTTTTTTTTTATTTCAGTCGTAGCTTCTTCGATGTATAGACTGAACAGCAGGGGAGAAAGACTGTATATGTCTTATATCCTTTGTAATCAGAGCACTTCGTTCTTGGTTTTCCAGTCCTATTGTACTTCTTGGTTCTTGTACAAATTGTCTTTCCCTGTAGTTCACTCCTATTTTTCACAGAATTTCGAACGTATTGCATGCTTCTACATTGTGGAACGCTTTTTTCTCTGGGTCGATAAGTCCTATGAACGTGTCTTAATTTTTCCTCACTCTTGCTTCCATTATCAACTGCAATGTCAACTGCCTTTCTCGAGGAACTGATGAATGGTTTTCGGGTTCACTGATCTTCTGTTATCATATTATGCCTGCCATTTGTTAAGTTACGCGTATTACGTAAGTACGCACTGTTCATTTAACTTTGCGTGCCTTCCTGTAGTCTGATATCGTTCATTAACTGACTACTGGATCATCAATTTATTTATAATAAGGTATAGTTACATAATTGTGGACTTGATTGTTCTACTTACACTAGAAATTCAAGTACAAAAAGGGCACTCACCTTACATAAACGTTGTATATTTGTCGGTCTAAGTGTCCAAATAACAGACCTCTCCAATTTCTACTTAACTCTGCTTTAAGACGACAGAGGTTCGGAGGTTATAATCTGTCATTGTCAAGACAGCTCAATACTCGACAACATGCAGATATGAAAATAGTGAGTACGATTAGTTCAGTTCAGGTGCTAAACATTTAATTTAGAATGCTATTTTGGCCTCCTGGCAGCTTCTTCCTCTTCTTCATCTTTTTGGCTCTAATGCCCTTGATTGGCCTTGGCCTCGTCTGCAGTCTTCCTCCATATACCTCAGTTCTCTGCTTTCCTCTTATATCCTCTGATCTCTATCTTGGTCAGATCAGCCAACACATTTTCCAGACATCTAATTCTTGGTCGGCCCTTCTTTCTGATGAAGTACACTCTGTCTTTCGTTATTCGTTTGGACATCCTGTTATCTGTCAGCCTATTCATATATTCTAACTTGCTTATTCTTTGAAATTTAACAAATTTCACTACCTGCCCGTGTATAAGCTGTTGTATTTTATGGTTGTACCTTATTCTCCAAAGCTCTACCATTCTCAATGGCCCATAAATTTTTCATTGGATTTTTCTTTCAAATGCTTTTGGGTTGTTCATATCTGCTTTTGTCATGTCCACATTTCTGACGCATACGTGACAACTGGTCCCACAAGGCTACAGTGTACTCTTAACTTGATTGATGTTATAATGAAAAAACTCTTGAATACCTGTAAATCTGCATAACAAACTGTGTTTCCTGCTTGTATCCTTTCTCTAATACAGTATCTCATATTATTTTCACTGGTTAAGAGGGCACCTAAATAATGAAAGCTGTTCACAGCTTTAAAACATTTATCAAAGTCCTTCAGGTCATGTGGTGTTGTTGTTGCCTTAGAATTGGACATTATCATGTATTTGATCTTCTTCTCGTTTACGGTAAGTCCAATTTCTCCTCCTTCTGCATCCACTGTTTCTTGCAGTTCTTGAAGCGTCTTTACACGTCTTGGCACGATTTCAATATCATCTGCATATGCACAAATCCGACTGGATTTCATCGTTACTGTTCCTCTCTTATCTATTTTTTGTATCATACTATGCAGCTCTAAATTGAATAGGAATGCAGAGAGATCATCACGCTCTTCATTCGATTTTCAAAGTCAACGCCTTTGGTCATTTTGTTGTTCACTTTAACTTCTGCCTTTCTGTCCATTGTCAACAGAACTAACCTTCATAGCTTGACATACGTGCCCAAATTTTTAGCACGCTATACGATGCTGCCCTGTTAACGCCATCAAAAACTAGTTTAAAATCAACAAACGGAAAGTGGAGATCTATGCCATATTCATAAAATTCCCCCATTAATTTTCTAATGACAAACAACTGGTCAGAAGTGCCTCATTTGGCCATCCAGGCGAACGTTAGCTTGAAACATACATTTGGACACACACGCAGGCCGTTAGGAGCAGCATTATGCCATGGGGAACTTTAAATGAGCTTGCATAGGATCTGTCTAACTATGACAGCTATGGACTACGTGAACATTGTTGCGAACTGCTTACATCCCTTCACGCTTAAAGCCTTTCGCGATGCCGATGGCAACTTCCAGCGGGATAACAGCCCATGTCAAGAAGCCAGAATTGTATTACACTGGTTGATAGCTTGGAGACCATAGTCGCCTCGTCTGAACTTGTTGGAACCAATGTGGAACATTCCTACACCTCAGTCCCGCGCCCTCAAATGTCGCAATTTACGGGACTTATATGAGTTATGTATAGACATCTCATGCAACCAATCACCGGAAACCTATCAATGAGTTTTTAAACCTATCCCACGCAGAATCACTGCTGCAATGTTTTCCAAAGGTGAGCCAACATACTGTTAAGCGTCTTTGTTGATCCATTATGGACTGAGGGACAACGGATAACATGTATTTTTTGATACAATAATTTAACAAAAGCCGTATGTATTACAGAAATTTATTTTATGAACTTCTTATAGGAAACCAGTATCGGCATTACATTGATGCCATCTTCAGGCCCCACGACGTTGACGTTTGGGGCCTAAAGATGGCACCAATGTAATGCCGAAATGGCCTGCATATAAGAAGTTCATAAAATAAATTTATGTAATACATACTGCTGTTGATAAATTATTGTATGAAGAAATACTGTTAAGCAGGTAGTCCCATCGTTTTTGCTCGTCAATGTATCTTCTCGTCATGTATTTTTACTTCACGATGCTGTATGTACAGCGTGTTAAAGCGTATGGAAATATCTGATGGCATTTAAGGCTTAGGATTAAGGTAAACGGAAAACCGGAAAGAAGTGGACAATAGATTCTAAAGTGTACTGGTTTTCGAAAGAAATTTCAGGTGATTATCGTAGTGTTGTTACGCATGTTATAATTTCTGCTGAAAGAGGATAGCGATAATGGAAAGTTTCAATCCGCCAACTCCTGAACATGCTTGTCTCTTTGGAGCCAATTCATGTGCTCCATTTTGATTATTTGATGGTGGTTTATTGTGTGAGGAATATACATCTGCCGTTATATAAAGTAATACAACAAGATTGAACAAATTTTCCTCTTATATCAAGCTAGGAATGAAACGACCCACAGTGTTAAACATGTTTGCAGCTATATTTTCAAGACTGAAAAAATCAGCTAGCGTAGTTAATGGACCGTTAGCACACATCTGGTTCTTTCAATTGCAGTCTAGTAGTTCAAGTTGTAATATCTTCTTCGCGGTTCTAGGAACATAAGTGGGACTGGCCAAAATCTTAGTAATCAGATTCTTATCGTAGCGTTATAAATCAAAGTTACTGTTCCGTAAGTACTAATGTATTACATTTATACTTCTCTGCCCATCTTTGACACAGAAATCATTACAATATGTTACACAAGAAGGATTACATAGTTTCAATTCAAATTTCTAGCAACATGTCTGTACTAGCTCAACACAAGAATTTTCACAAGCTCCATTCTGAACTACTCATCACGAGCGTAGTTGGTCCCTAAACATACAAAAATAATAATACAAAAAATGACTAAATGTAACATTTTTAAAATTATTTTGAGTCGTCAGTCTTCTCACTGGTTTGATGCCTCCCGCCACGAATTCCTCTCCTGTGTCAACCTTTCATCTCAGAGTAGCACTGGGAACGTACGTCTTGCTGGGCGTATTCCTATCTCCGTTTTCCCCTGCAGGTTTTATCCTATGTACCTCTGTCTAGTACCATGGAAGTTATTCTCTGACACCTTAACAGATGACCTATCATCCTGCCCCTTCTTCCTGCGAGTGTTTTCCATACATTCCCTTCCTCTCCGATTCTTCGCAGAACCTCCTCGTACCTAACGTTATCAGTCCATCTAGTTTTCAATACTCGTCTGTAGCACGATATCTAAAATGCTTCGATTGTCTTCAGGTCCGGTTTTTCCGCAGTCCAAGTTTCACTACTGTACTATGCTGTGTTCTACACGTGCATTCTCGGAAATTTCTTCGTGAATGTAACATTAATATTGTAATTTATGGACATTTAGTGTTATCGTACTTTTGATTTAAAATAGATAGTTTTCAATTCATTACGTCCTTTTCTTTTATGATGCATGTTTCTGATTGTAGTTTTTACAGATATTAAATTGAGTAATTTCGTATTCGTAATGGACATACATGTTGCAATATCAGTATAAAAACTACAAAAAAAGTCACTAAACTTTTTTGATTACAAAACTGATTATTCAATTCCCGTTGATGACATATAAAACATTTGTTTAACTTCTCGCTGGCTTTTTATTCAGACTTTTTTCATTTATGACAGAAATTTTCGCTTTAATTTACACATAGACTAATCAAGTTTCAATAAAATATAGTTAACTTACAGTACATGATCCAGTCTTTGTAAATAAAGCACAGTTTTACATTTATAAATTTCCAATACACGTGTTTCGAACAATGGTACTCTTTTATAACTTATACGATCCACCACATCCCGGCAGCCTGTAGTATAATACCCAATCCACTTAGTTCTTTTGCAGTGAGTGATTATCTTAAATTCTTTTTTTATTATTTGTAGAATTAATCAGTAAGGAGAAAATCACTCACTTTGGCTAGAAGATTGTGGAATTTATTTATTTAGCGTATGGCTCATAACATCACAGTAAAAATTACAGAAACAACACGATTTAAAAAAATCACGTACGTATAAACAGAACAATAAATAACAGTTTGTATATAAGGACACCAGCAATTGTAAATGGTAGATAGCCAACTTAATGGAGCAATGCGTATTATATCAGGCACAATCAGGCCAACTCCTACAGTGTGGCTGCCCGTTCTTAGTAACATAACCCCCCCCCCCCCCTAAACTGCGCCGAGAACACGCTCTGGTTGATGACATAAAGAAGAAAATAAATTGTGGAAAACTACCTAAAACTCAAAATTGGGCTGATCAACATACCAGAGAAACGGTCCCCAATTCAGCATGTTAGTTGTGTTTATGTCTGAGGCACCTCCCTTTCTGACAAGAAAGCGCTCTGTGCTGGAATCATTCTTCGAAATATGTGCATTATTTGTGCATTAAGATGAACGCAGACCATTGAGTTCTCAATCGGGGGCAATAAGAATTTCTTCGTTTATATCCTCAAGCTATCAAAATAATATTATATTACAGAAGCTCTCCCGCGAGGCGATCAATATTTTATTGCAAGTGAAGTTCTCTTCGCCTAAGTTTTTGTTACCAGGAGAAACATAAGCGTTTTCTCAGTAGAGAATGGGATTATGTATAGTGGTATGAAACGAATTACAATGCTTGCATTGTTATCGTATTTACAGATAATGTAGGAACTTTTGGTAGGACCGGTCTGAGATACTGGCCAATAAGTTTCACATCAGGCCTGCCATACACTTCAACACTAAACAATATATATGATCATATCAGTTATCTGTAGAGGTTTGGACACGTTCCATGTGAAACAAGTATGAATTTGGATAAATGTGACCTGAAAATGGCTGGTGATCATCCGAAACTGATACTTATGGAAGTTATAATAGTGTTTGAGACTGTAAATCGAAGTATATTTACTCTAATACATCAACGATGAACTTTTCTTTAAATAAAAATTTTATTTCTCCTACGGAGACGATATTTACATAGAAAAAATAAAAATCTCATCAGCCCGAAGGTTAATTTTAACACCATAGTGCTTTACTAGAAATGGTCCTATAACGGGTGAGCTATCATCGCTTTCCTCCGACCCGTGAGTTGACTTACCTAGCCAAATCGAGTAGGATCTACACCTTGATATGGCTTCTGAACCACAGTCATATTTCCGATAATTCCTTAGCGAGGGGGCTTTAATAATAGCGCTATTCTGTTTTCCGTTATTTATTCGTAAAACTATATTCAGACACCTGACTCTTTCGTTACCTATATTTTCTAGTAAAACTCTGTCCACAGAGCGGTACCGATACACCGCCGTATCATCCTCTGCCAGTGGAATTACAGGACGCAGTGAGCGAGGGCGTGGAGTTAGCACATCACTCTCCAGCCGTTGTCACTTTTAGTGACCTGGAGCTTTTACTACTTGGTCAAGTAGATCCTTAGTTAGCATGATGAGGCTTAGTGGAACCCGTTCTAGTGTTCCCACAAAGGAAAAATCCCTGTCAGTACCAGCAATCGTACCCAGATCATAGGAATGGCAGACAGCGGTGCGGACAACTCAGCTACAGGGGTGGATTGCTAAGTAGGTGAGGCAAATTATTCTTGCTTTTTCTGTACCTACATCCTTTAGAAAATGTTTTATGTGTGCATGTACGCGTTTGTGCGAGTGCGTTCATGCATATGTGTGTGTATGTGTGTGTGTGTGTGTGTGTGTGTGTGTGTGTGTGTGTGTACGTGCGAGAAGATGTGTGGGACTTACATTAGAATGTACTTTATGTGGTATGTTATTTTCGATGTTACTGTATTAGAGGCCCTTTGAACAGATAATATCTAAGAGGCCAAATTACATATAGGTGTATCTGTTAGTCCTAGAATCTGCGTTATTAACATGTTCGCCTTTACTGCATTCTTCTTCCTCTTCAGTAGAAATTCTATTGTTTCCCATGAAGCTCACCTGCGCAAATAAGGTTCTAGGCGAACAGGGAAGTTCATGGCTGAAGCCAGGGCCTTAGGGAGACGATAGATGAAAATTAAAACAACTGTTAACAAGGTAGAATACTCCTAACTATGTAAGTGCACTGTGGATCAGAATAAAAGCAGATCTAAAAAGATATAACGAAAATTGGATAAAATTTGCGCTGAAGAAGAAAAGGAGCTGGAAGAAAGTTAAAGAAAAGCTTATGACATGACAGTGATAAATGGCGCATAACAGGTAAGGAAGAAACTCCGGAGCTTGTAAGGGGTCTCTACAACAAATTATGTGAAAGAGCTCATGAACCACTACCTACACACCATTACAAACAAAAATCACGAAGTCCCAGAAGGATTTCCAAAATAAGTAAGAAAAACTGTAAATGAAATGTAGGTGGCCGAAGCATGGGGTCTTGAGGGATTGAAATACTTATAGGTTAAGAAACAGTACAACTTCCAGTTAAAATCTTTACCGCTTGTATACATTAAGACTGCATCTCACCCTCATGCAGCAAGGCAAAGATAATTCTTCCACATAAAAAAGGAAATATTCACGATTTGAAAAATTACCGTCCCATCAGTGTAATCTCTTTTATGTATAAATTTTTCACAGGACCCTTGACAAACCGCTTCAGTGCTGCTGTGGAAAACGCATACGCCATAGAACAAGTTTGATTGTGCAGTGGTTATAATACAGCTGGCGATATACACACCTTCCGTGAAGAAATTAGACGAGATGATGAATATCAAATGCCAATATGCATGGCTTTTGTAGATTTTGATTCTGTCAGCCACACTCTAGTTGTACCGTTATTGACCGAACATGGTGTGGAGACAAGGTACATCAACATACTATGTAAAATGATATCATGATGGCTTCTGTCAGTGCGGAGAAACACTTGGGTTTTTTCCAAGAAAAAAGGAGTGAAGCAGTATGACATCCCAAAACTATCTATAACAGTCCTTGAGATGGCCAGGTCTAAAATTGGTTTGAAAGAAAAGGGAATTAGAATAAATGGGAAAGACTAACTGAGATTTGCAGACGATACATTAATCCTAGCCAACAGTATGTTAGAAGTCTATACTAAGTGTTAATCAGATAGTTCCGAAAAAGTGGCCCTTAAGATAAATTTTTCCACAGCATATAGTATGAAAAACAAGTGGGTAACTCCAAGACAAATGCTGTTAAAGCAACAACTGTGTAAGAATGTTAACGAATATGTTTATCTGGGACAGTTCGTTAATACTCAAGGAGAGTTCAAACCTGAAATTTTTCTCAAACTAAAGCTAATCTGGAGGAGTCATGGAAGACGACACCATTTTTAGATGCAATACGCCAAAAAACTTAAAGAAGGCAAATCACCCGACGGCAGGGAAGAACCGAAGAACGTCGAGGGCTTCAGCTGGCGGAGAAGCATGGAGAAAGCAACAGAAAGTGTATACGCATATATGTCAAATTCTGAACGCTTAATGGGACATCTTCCTTACTCATAAATCTGTTAAACAGTGTTTCATTTATCAGAGGTGGAGTTCACATTTAACTTTTCTGCCATTCCATTGTAGGCCTTGCGACTTTCAAACATTGGTTCTCAAAGTGAACTCGGAATGAGAGCCAGTGTTAATGGGAACTAGTTGAAATGCGGTACAGCGGGACTCGGAGAAGCGAGTTACTTCCCAGTGTGCGTGAGGACACTGGAATGTTTGTCCCCTCGAACGGCGCGTATTACCGGCGACAACCATGAAATATGCACGCGGGCGTTAATTATTGAAGGGAACAGACGGGCAGCAGCATGTGGTCAGACAATTGGATTAGGCGGCACAGCGGCTCTCTCCGGCTGTCGTTAGGCATTCCGTCTGTAGCGCGGGACAGTCTGTCTGCAGGGGCGGCACTGTGCAGACGCTGCCGCCCTCCCCTTCCCACACCACCCCTGCCACACTTACCGTCAAGGTCGCGTCCTGAGTGGCGCAGTGGCAGCCACCGACAGTGGGAACACTCCCCCTACAGAGAGTGCTGATGTCTGCGACCAGATCGCTGGTACACCACGATTTTTACTTCAACTTAAGCGCTTCAACTTTACATAAATGAACAGTTCCTCCAAACTCCATAACAGTTGTCAAGAACCACATTTTTCTTTATTGGCAGCCATTTCACATACTCTGATTGCTGTAGAAGTTTCTCCTGGCATCCAATACTTCAAACATGATCCTATTTCGAATAAATGCGGTGAGCTTATTTTTGGTGCATATCTCATGTAAATATTGTTTTCACATGTGGTTTCACAACTTACAACAATTTTATGAAAGAAAACATACATAAAAATACACACATAAAAAAACACATAAGTGTTACGGAAATGCTTTGGGAACTCAACCTGGAATCCCTGGAGGGAATGCGACATTCTTTCCGAGAAACACTGCTGTGAAAATTTAGTGAACCGGCGTCTGAATCTGACCGTCGAACGATCCTACTACTGCCAACATACATTGCGCGCAAGACAAGATTAGAGAAATTTGGCCTCAAATGGAGGCATACAGACAGCCGTTTTTCCCTCGCTCTATCTGCAAGTGTAACAGGAAAGGAAACAACAAGTAGTGGTAAGAGTACCCTCCGCCAGGCACCGTACAGTGCGGACCATATATTTAGATGTGGGCGTAGATGTAGAAGAGGACCTTATTCCAAGACTTTGGACTTACTTTCTTCCAAAGGAACTGAAAAACTTAGCAACTACAGTAATGGCAAAATATCCTTTTCATTCTGTTCCTTAAACATTGGAAATACCATCCTGTTACATTCAGTATATTTACTCGCTGAATGGTTTCCTTGTATCCGAAAATCTTAAGATTTTTCTGTAAGGTCCCTTCAAATATGACTGTATCAGTTGCAGTTCTAAAACTTTACAGTAATCTCTGATCCCGATCTCAAATATTTAGCATACTGGGCAGTTTGTGTGGGAGCTCCGAACATAAGATTTTGCAGCAGTTGCGTGTGTGAGAATCAGTAGCAGGAGCTACGTTTGGGGAAGTCGGAGCTTCAAGACAGAAAGAGAAGAATGTACGAAGAGGCGTGTAAAGTTTGTCTAGAGGGGCCAGCAGCAGCAGAGACTTGAACGGTGGCGCGTGCAGCAGTGGCTGTCATAGCAGCACATGCCTCCAGCATTGATTCTGGAGTACTTGTAGTTAATTAGTGTCGGCACCGACATCGGCAGCATCAACACTTTCGGCAGCAGCAGCACAGCAATAGCAGCCAGCATGCTCGACAAGTTAAGTACATGTACAGATAGTGCTAGCATGTGTGAATCCACGGGGTTGTCGTCAGTGATGGAGCTTCCAACGACTAAGCAGTCACCCAGTCTGTATGGTTCAGATAATGGTAATAGGTCAGTTTACACTAACTCTGAATTGGGTAGTGTTGACAATGTTAATGGGACCGAGAGTCCATCAGAGAGGGGAATTAAGTTTGCAGACGATTCATTTTCACGGATGATGAAAATTTTGTCAGAACTGCGATCCAATGTGGGAGCAACGCAATTTGTACACAGGCACTGAATACAAAAACTGAGCAAGGAAATTCAGATCTCAATGAAAAATACAAAATGGAAAAAGAGGGAGAACTTCAAAAGTTGAAAATATAGAAACAACTGTAGAAAGTATGAAAGCTGAGGCGGGAAAAATTAAGTCACATACTGGAGGGATGACTGAGGCAAAATTAAAGGACATACGGGCAGGCTAGGGCAAAATTTTGAGGAGGATGGCCTAGTTAATACCAGAGTCGATGCAGCAGAAAACATGTTAGGGGATATGTCGGGAAAGATACAGCAAGAGCTGGGTAGTAATATTAAGAATCGTGAGCTGAGGCAAAATACGATTGATAACGTGACTGCTAAGCGTATAAACCATTTGTATGATAGAAAGGTGGAGTGTCAGAAAGAGATAGTTAAAGTAGGCAACAGCAGAATTAAATAACATAGCTGTGCAGAGGGAACAGTAGATTAAAGTTGTGTAGGCAGAATTAATTTCTTGAGCAGTGAATCTGGCTATCACTGTGATAGGTGTTCCATGGTTTTATCTACGAGCGACTAAGGATTTTGCTAATGATGGAAAATGCCATCCACTTGATTTTATTGCTGCATGTGGGGATAATTTTGTGAGGTTAATGTTGGAAGAGGCAAAAACTAAGTTCGCAAAAAGGCATCTCGAACACAACGCATATTCGTTGGAAAATTTAGTGAGTGCTTCATTTACTACCTATGAAGTGTTTCAAGATTGTTTCCCAAACAAAACTCTGGAGTGAAGGGAAACAAACTTGTCTTCAGAATGATTTCCTACAGCGACCAAGTTAGTTTCAAATGTGGCCGTAGGTTAGTGCAGGAGTTTTGTGTGCATAAGCTGGCTAAGTTGATACACAGAAATTGACCACTAGGAGTGTTAACAGGGATTCCGACACTCCAGAGACGTTTATCGCAAATTTTACAATGGGATCTTGTCCACAGACCAACAAATTACACTGATGAATATTTAGATTTTATTGAAAAGTTATAACGGACATTGAAATCCAAGCCACGTGATGGGAACAGTAGATAGGGAAATAAGTATCAAAAAGGAAACCGTAATAATCATAAAAATAATTGTCATGCCACGAATCAAAATAATTACCGTCACAACAATATCAACAACTTTCAAAGAGGAAATGGAAATGGGAATCTTCACAATGGAAATCAAAACCGGGAACGAAGATTTGAGTGGCATGCATCTCACGAAATGCAGCACTAGAATAAGAAGTCGGGAAACTGGAGACTGCTGCACCTCAGGTACGGAAGCGGCGAATTAAACCAGCACTGAAAATTCTATGGCGGTAGAAAATTCGACAAAGAAGCAACAAATGTTGAAGATGGGTGTAGTAAGTGATGAGAATAAAATTGGAAATAGTTTGAGCGGCGCAACCACAAAAAGGGCTCAAGAAATGATGCAGAATATGTCAAGAATTTTTATAAAGGTGATAATCGGCTGAAAAATTAGTTTTTTGAAAAGGAAGTGAACGATGGAACGAATGTATTTTTGATGGAATATTCTGTTATAAGAATACAGGCTGAGCTAGATCTGATTTCGCTGGAGCTGAAATGTGTGACGAATTCTTATGAGTAACTAATCGGGAGCAACAATTACAGCTATGTAGACGAAAGTTATACATATGATTTTGTACCGTTGAAGATATGTGAAGAGATCTGTAAATGTGGCATAGCCGTAGTCTCATCAGTTGGAGACGAATTAGGTGGTGTACTGACGGAAGTATGAAATGATAAAAGTACTTGCGAAGGCAGCATGTCACTAGTCTTGTCAGCTGAAGACGAACATTATTATGTACAGGCGGAAGTTGATGACACATTGCTAAAGGGAAGTAAAGGTGATGCTTTAGGTGCTGAAGTTGCGAAGTTAGAAGTTGCTGATTTAGATATCTCGGAAGGAGGAACGTATGAATTAATTTCTATTGATGGAAATGAACGTATGGCTCTTGGTGAAATGGTGAAGACTGACTGTGAAAACAACGTATTGGACAGTATGTTAAAGCATTATGTGGCGGAGATTGCAAGCCGTCACTCGCTTTAATAACAAATTTACGCCGGAATGCAGCTACTCATGTACCACCACACTCAAATAAAAACGTTAATAGTAGAGCGAGTATGAACGAGAACCAAGGCGTATTTGAGTTTACAAAATTATGACAAGTTTTATTAAACCTTTAGTAACCACAGCTAGCTGATAAATGTCACATGTAAATAACAAACACAAATCAGATAAGGAATGGTGTTTGATAGGCAAAGCATACATTGGAATAGAAGCTATACTAATTTTCCCCTGAATTAATCCCTTGTACAACGCAATCTGACGTTGTTTACATGAATCCACTGTAAGGGCCGTATCTATTGAAACGCAATCAACTATGATCAACTATACCAAAAACTGTGGTTCGCCTGAGAACTGGGGGCTGTGAATATCATTTAACAACCCTACGCGGGTGCAGCAGTACATTACCCTTTCATCCTGATTCAGTAGGCAGCAGAAAACTGAGCACTGTGGCCGAAGAGTGATCGCAGCGTCTGCTGTAACGTTCCAACGCGTCCGTGAAAATATGTGAACTACACGGCCTGGCGTTCTCATTATGAGAGCTGTGAAATGCAGACAGATTTCAGTTTCAGCTGCAGCCGCTCATTGGTCTGGCCAAACCAATTTAACTCACAGGCACGATGGTCCGTGCTGCAATCGTCAAACATCAGACGGCCGACTCAGGATGAATAAGTACACTCTCGAAGGCACACGGTATGTCCTAGATGACATGCAGTTTCACTGTCTGTACAGATGGAAACTGCCACAGGCTCTTATTCCACCTCAAGATACATATCACAAGTCTCGCCCACTGGGGAAAGATATGAAGTTCTCCACCAGGGGAGAGTCAGTGGACAAAGAATCACCACCAATTTCCACCAAGCTGCGGTACTGGAGCCGAATTATCAAAACGAAAACTGCCCCCACAATGCACAGACCAATCGTACTGTATTCTACTTATCAAATCTCCCCTCTTGACAGTTCTGTTGGCCTGGTAACCTATCCAGACACAGCACCATGGTTCCCATGCTGGGGTGGACAGCCTCTATTTTGCATACCCTGAGAGGAACCAATCAGCAACTCCAGATGTCTCTCGCTGAAAAAACGACTTTATACTAGGGAGGCGTCGCTCACACGGTAAGTGTGGCCATATTCTGGCAAAAAACAAGTACCTAGATGGGACCACAGTCCCTCATTTACGGACTGATAAAATCTTTCTAGACTGACTATTTCCAATTTCTGAAAGAATGCTGTTAAGTTACCGAAACAGTCGAGTCCATGAAATATACCTTTTTGCCACTCAAGGGAACCTGGCAACTCCCTGGCGTAAAAGTGGGGGAGGGATACGGTGCCACATTTGCTTATGCTTTCACATTTCCTACATATTTATGGTACACATTATAGCTTCAAACCAACCCTCAGTCTCATTAACCACCCCTACATTCTACCTCCAAATCATCCGTAGAATTTAAATCAGCGGTTACACCCGTCGTTTCATCTCCTATTCAGCATCAAATGTACTGTTCCGGCCTCTGAAATAACGAAGTAGCTTCCTCACAATTAATCACAAAACCCTACGTCATCTCTTTTAAACGGAACCTCAAATACTTTCTCCGAATCATTACAAACATTATCACAACTAACTCAATTAAATCCACTCATAAATTATGGGTTTCATTACATAGCACTTCCTTTGTATCCGACGATGAATAATACAAATCATCACCAATAAGGCCAGGCTCCGTTGATATACCACGCAACCTGCAGCTGCTGCATCGTGCAACATCAGAGATTACAGTATTCACGGCCTGATAAGGAGCTGGTTCATTTGTTTCGTTCGTCCAAATGTCTCCACCATATCACAGCAACTAAATACCTCACTTGTGTATTTATTTAAGGAAGATGCTACTATTTTGCCAATATCGTTATTTAAATGTTGATTGTAACTGATATTAAAAACCGTGGTAGTTTTAAAGTGGCCAGTTGTATGTGTTAGCTGACACCACCATTGAAAAGAGAATGCAAAGACGCTTCTATCAAGTAGACATAAGTGACTGTTAAAACAATATTTAACGACGATTTGCTGTCAAATAACGTGGGTCCACTGGCGCAGGATTGCTGGTGTATTTTTTTTTTTTTTGTGGATAATGCTTTATCAATATTTATTGTGAATGGCCTGTGTGTGACTGAATGTGTATATAATGTTTCTTTCTGTAAATATTGTAACAAAATATTAGCTTAGCGCCGGTAGTGGTCGCGTTGAGTCAAAATCAACTCTGTGGAATTTAAGAGTTATGTATTTTTGGTGGAGACGGCCTTGAGCCAATAGTAGTTAAACAATGGCAGACACTATTGGAGTTAAGTGGAGACACTTTATGGGTGGTGCGATAAAGGAGGCGATTCTAGTTACTGTGTGTCTGGTTCTGGAAGCATTCCGGTAATGTGTGCTATTTGGTGATAGATTCTGAGTGGTGAGTGATAGATTCTGAGTGGTGAACGACAGCTCAAATAATTTAAATTTTGACAGGACTTTAACTATCGCGAGGTCTGAATGTGTTACACTGCAGAAATTTATGTTCTTTCTGATTACATTATGGAATTGAGTAGAGACAGAGTTGGAGTTCCTACTCGTTATCTTCTTTGTGTTAATTTATAAGACGTCATGTTGAACTCTGAACTGCTTTGAGCTGGTGAATATTTCGATTTTGTGACAACGAAGTTGACCTAATTTTTCGAGCATCTTAGATGACTGTTTAGCTTTGGGATTCTGCTACAAATTTCGTAACGCTCTCAACCCAGCTTACTTCATTAAATAAGGTTATCATTCTGCCTGTAGGATAAATGGTAATCGGAGGACTACGTTCAGTTTATTTGATGTTGTTTCTTGAGTAAACATTACACAACGTACTCTTCTAGTGTCATCTACACCAGTTTCAAACCTTACAATTGTATCTTTTTTATTAATTTTTCAATGCTAGCAAATGCATAGACTATTTGAGTGCAGTATCACATCTACAGGTTATTATTTGCTGGGCATGAAAGCAGACGTGCGGAGCTCGACACTACGACATTATCGAGCTCTTCTTTTTAAACAGAACTGTGCATTGCTTGATTACCTAAGGTACGAGTCACCGCTGGTAAAGACGCAGTTGATTTGCCTCTATGGAATGCTGCTAGGACAATCCGCAATCCAACAGAATATCAATTAGGTAATGTCGCAGAGCCTTAGAAGTACTTATCATTTACATATTAACTTTTGATTTCTTTTTATATATGAAGCTCCATGAACGTAGATGTTTACTAACGATGACAGAAGCCGTTCGTATTTTCGGACAACAGTCTTCCAACCTTCAATTTTACGTACAACATTTACGGCTATAACCTTGTAACTTACACTTAGACATGTGGTTCTAAACATCCAAGCTAAAATTCCTGACTATGAAGGATTAATGATAGAGGTAACAAGCCTTTAATAACGGCCGTTGTGACAGAGGTGGTATCTTATCTACATCAAGACAGTAACTATCTCATTTGCGGTGCCATACTGGTGATAAGTTTCTGTAAGGGTACACAGCAAGGGTAGCTGCCAGAATTGTGTGATATTCAGATCGCTCTGTTCGTGAATGAAACTCAGATTACAGTTGATAGCGGCGTCTGTGCTGACGCTGTGTTCCTCGCCTTACGGAATGTGTTCGATATAGCTCCTACCTGTCGCCTAATTAACAATATACAAGTGCAGTATACAGGACGTTAGACGAGCTCACAAAATTCCTTGTAAGTAGAGCACAACATGTCATTTTTATAGAAGTGCAATTCTCAGACGTAAAATGACTTTAGGCCGGACTTTCAATGAGGCTGTTCGCTGAAGATATTGTATATAGAGACGTCGTAACGCTACAAAAGCACTGATTGCACAAAAGCGAACAGTAAGAATAATATGTGGTGTTCACCCAACGACGTCTTGTAGGTACCTGTTCACGGAGCTAGGCATTTCAACTGCGCTGTCACAATACATTCAGTATATTCGCTAATGATTCGTGATAAACAATCAATCACAATTTGAGAAGAATAGTGATGTCCCCACCTATAGCCATAGAGAGAAAATGACGTTTTTATCCATTATTAAGGTGGCCAGTGGCTCAGAATGAAGTTCAGCAAGTAGCAATTTGAGCTTTACCCGATGCCACAGAACAAATGAGAAGTAGCAAAGCAAGTTTTATATCTAACATAAAATCATTTCTCCTGGACAACTCCTTATACAGTATTCAAGGATGTGTTTTTAAAAACTGGTAGCCAGAAAAAAAAGAAGGTCCTGTAAGACCGGCAGAGGATCGACACTTGGGGCACGAAATCTCAATTGTTCCTCAACATATACAAATCTAACTTACTCAGCGTAAATACAGGATGGGGCAAATAAAAGTGGCCCGGAGAACAGAGTTTCAGAGTACAAAGAAACACAGCAGAGGAAAGGCAATACAGTACAAACCTGACTATAGCAAGTGTTGGAAGTGACCACCACTCACCTCTTGGCACTTTTGGGTCTTGGTCAGAAAGTTGCAGGACTACTGGAATAGCTGCAGTCTCATGCGAAATATTCTGCCGCAGTTCTGGAAGACTGTGAGGGTTATTACGATGCACATTAGACATGAGCGCTCCCCATACAAAGTAATCGCACACTGACAGATCAGGTGACCTAGGGGCCGGCTAGGGCTGCGACCAGACTGCAACGAATATCCATCTGCATGTCTGATGTGATGTGCCGGTCTCTTGCGACAGCGTCTGGTTGATTTCAAATGTTTCAAATGGCTCTTTGGACTGTGGAACTTAACATCTGAGGTCATCAGTCCCCTAGTCCTTAAACCTAACTAACCTAAGGATATCACACACATCCATGCCCGAAGCAGGATTCGGACCTGCGACCGTAGTAGCAGCGTGGTTCCTAAGAGAAGCACCTGGAACCGCTCGGCCACAACGACAGGCCGGGTTGATTTGCAAGGACTCTGAAGCACTTTCTGGTGAACTGCAGCCACACTTCCTCCTGTGCTGGCACGTTACGGAATGTTGTTTCACTTGTTCAAAACAGATCCTGTCTGACGCCATTTTTTAACAAAGCGTTGCATGGCACTTTTTGCTGGCACTTTGACACTCTTCTCAGCGAAAAACTGACCACACCTTTTCCAAGACTTTATTGTAACGTAACTTTCCTCAACGAACACCCGCTGCTTCACTGTGAGTACCATCGTCCCATTTGCACAGCTCCTCGCACACTGACAAAGCCCGCACTACGCTCCGAACCGATATGGATCACCTGGTGGGGTGCGGTTACACGCATACTTTCTCGTCGAATCATATCCACTCCGGGCCACTTTTATTTGCCCACCCTGTAGTAGGAAATGTCTGCTATTATTTGAAAATACAATTGCTAAACAATCTGCTGAAGTGTATGAAATGTATTCACAGTTCCGAATATTGACAATCATCAGTTGTGTAATGGAATGACGACAATGGTTATTTGTGTCAGACTGGGACTCGAACCCCAATTTCCCACTTATCGTGAGAGGTCGCCTCATTATTAGGCTGTCCGACTACTCCCTACGGCCAAACCCAAACTTCCATATTTCGCCAGCCACGTGTCAACAACCCTTTCCCGTACATTCATTATGTATATTTCCGTACAGGGGAAGCATTTTAATTTTTAATTGAAATTCGGTTGCTCAGTGTCGGTGGATAAACATGATATTTTCGTGCCTGTGTTATTTATAAGTACTATGCAAATTTCCTTTGTGCCTCTGAGTAACACAAGCACTGCACCATCGTATCTCTGGAGGCACTCACATCCATTAAATACAGGTATCGTGGAGCATGTGTTATGATCGATCGTGGGAAAGACAGAAACCAAACAAATTCACTGGAAGACTCCTCAGGACATGTAACTCATCCAAGACGGATGTAGTTTATAATACCCTTACTCGATATCCAACGCTGCTCTTTGGCGTGGGATCTCTACCAGATAGGACTGAGAGATGAAACGCAGATGATTCAAAGAAGAACAGTACGTTTCACCCCTTGTTTCTTTATGAAACGCGAAAGCATCACTCCAGGGGCAGAGGTTACAAGACAGCTCTTAGGCATCAGGATTAGGCTCACTGTAAAAGTTACGAGACAACCTATTCAAGAAGGTTCAATCAATATATTGTTTCCTTCCACGTGTATTTCGCGAAAATTCTATGAAGGTAAAATTAGAGAGATTCGGATTCAAACAGATGTTTACCAGCATCCTGCGCGCTATTCGCGACTGGAACAAGGTAGAAGGGAAGGAACAGTGTTACACAAAGTACCTTCCGCCACATAATAAAAGTTTCTTGCTAACTATAAATGTAGATGGAGAAGTAGATGTAAATAGGAGGGTGAAGGTCAATGTGATGAAAAGTGCTTGAAGTACATGCTGAAACGTTAAGTGAAGTGGAAGTCGGTTTAAGTATAAAGATGGACTGAGGTGCGGCCAGACGTTGCTGGCAGACTGCAGGGAGTGAGCAGTGTCAAGTGTTCCCATTGGCGAGCGGCGGCGCTGCGGCTGGGGCGCTCACCCCTCCGCCTGAGAGCGGGACGCCTCCCATTGTTGTCCGCACGCGCGCCACCCACTATCACCATCACGGCATCACTGCCGACACGCGTTCACACCTCTCAGTTTTCAAGCCGCGGCAAGTTTCCGAACGACAGGTGGCAAGGAGAGGAGGGCGATTAGTTTCGCTTCTTAAAAAGAAAACAAAAAGCACCTTAAAACCGGTAATTAGTTTCGAGAATGCGACTACCGTTTTTCAGATGTCCAACAGATTCATCATTAGGGAAAAATTACTTAAAAACTTCACGTACTATTCCGACGCAAAAGTATTGAAGTGAAACAGAAGAACTACTGGGAAGCCCTCAAGTTATTCTATGCGCCGCTGCGTTTCCCCTAGTGTACTGCGGAATACTGTGCACGAGTGTGGTGAAGGAGCAAGGAAAATGAGAAAACGGATGTGCATATACTAGAGAAAGTATTGAAATTTTTATTATCACTTCCATAAAACCAAGCTTTGGTCATTAAACTTAGTCCCTCTCTACATATTCACTAATGAACGCCACATACATTTCTCCCTGTTATTGGCAACTTGACGGAGATCTTGTTGTAGGAATCTGTCTCTTGACTCCTCAGGAAACCTTCAAATCTAAATTCGCCTTGTGGTCTTTCTGCAAATTCATGCCACGCGATGGTTTCTTCATCTGAGAACAGAGGATAACACCTCTGTGTGTGATGACATAAGAACACGGCAAGTGATGCAAAATTTGCTAGCCCAAAGAAGCACATTGTTTGGCTACGTTCAGTGCAGAATGAAGTAGGATACTGTCGTATTGCAAAAACAACTTTCTTGTGTTCAAAATGTCGTCTAAGAAGAGACAACTGTTAGAACAAAAGCTACATATAACACAGCTACGTTAAATAATGGCGATAAAAATGTAGCAGATACAGATTACATAAAATAACTTCGAAACTTATATTCGTAATAACTTAGAACCACTTAGAAAGAAATAGGGCTCAGGGCAAAACAAGGCAGTTGAGTTATATCCTCCCAAAAATAAATATGAAACTTAAATACAATAAACCATTGACAATAGCAGCTGATAAACGATGCTCAGCGTAATAATGTACAAAGATGATTACTTAAATAGACCACACAATTATTTTGAATAAATAACAGCACAAAAATTCCTGATTCAAATCTCAAATCACAGGCAACTTGAAAAAATTATAAAAAAATTCCTGTTACTACCAATTCAAAACTAGGAATGCACGCAAATGAACCTCTCAGCTTCAAAACAGCAGTCACAACCTAAAATTCGTATAGCCCAATGCATCCAATTGTTAACTCACAGAATGGCCCTTTCCACAAAATCACTTAAAAATTTAATAGTATTCTCAGCAAGCCTGATACATTTCATAATAAAGTTCACTAAAACAGTAACTGTGAGCTCACACAAAGCACAAGAGCCTTTTCCGTGCCGAACATATTTGCAGCTTTCGGTATAGCTAAGTTGTACATACATGTAACGGTGAAATAAGGGCTCTCATTAATTACAAATAATATACAGAAATATACAGCAATATAAAGAGCTGTGTTAAGCAGAAATTAATCGATTTGTTGGTATACTGACATTAGTGTAATCCCACAAGTATTTCACCTTTAATAACCAATTTTATATAGAGCAAGATGGGTCAGCACTGGGTAGCTATCTAGCTAGTCTTCTGGCCAACAATAACATTAACCATTTGTAACACCTTTTCTAAAAGATAATGTACTAGTCTACATCTATGGCTGTACTCTCCGAACCACTGTGAACCACTGTGGGTGATACGCTTACCGTTTTTGATGGAACAATAGGGGACATAGATTTTTTTTCAAAAGAGCTTAACAATCTGCATCAGTCCAAAATTTAATGTAGATTATGAGACAGATACCGGGGTAAGCTTCCTGGATTTAAAGATTAGCAAACGCAATAGCAAATATAAATGTCAAATATACGGAAAACGCACTGCAACTAATATCGCCTCTCAGTGATGCTAATTTCCATGCTGTAACGTATAAAAAACCCTCTCCTCTAGTATGTAAACGACAAAAGACGTAAATAAAATGTAAAGGTTTTGTAAAAGGAAAAAATCAGAAATATCCTGGATGTTATATTTCAGAACAAAGCGCAAACTCTGTACAAGAAATCCTTGCTATCATCTGACGGTGGAACCGCGACCGAAACGAGCTACTGGTGAAATAAACCATTAATTCATCATTAATTCAAAAAGTTCGTCTGCTTACAGTTTTTCTTCACTGATATCTACTTTAATAATTAAAGACGCTTCGTAAAACGAAATCTTGTTAGTTAGTAGAAACTGGAATCTCTATTAGAACCGTACTCTCATTTCTACGAAACCTGTTAAGTATAAGATATCATTGAACTCGCTTGCTGATCAGAAAAGTTTTTCTCATGCAGTTCTCAGTTATCATCTTTCCCAACATGTTAATACTATTTGAATTTGCTTCCACTGTTTCTTATCTAGCAATTGTATTTCATTAACCGTATAGTTCAGTTGTTATTTTGAACATAAACACACTGCTAACAGGCAGCAGGGCCGGGGCTCTACAATTATTTTCGGGGTCGGGTTTATCTGCATTTCAATTCACTGTTTTGAGAGAGTACACTGTGGTTTATTTGAATTTGCTGGGATTCATTAATTGAGTGAACCTATAAACTGCGCATTAGCATACGCACTGATCACATCACGAAAATTTATTTTCTTGGGGCGGAGGTAAATTTGTATTCCATTATTGGGAATTTTCACAGCCAGCCAGGTGCAATACCACATTCATTAAAACACTAACAGTAATTGATTTTGTGTCGGTTGAATATTTTCTGCTCGTTCCAACCCATCAGAAACTGAATTTCGTGTGTAGGAAATACGCATGCCGATTACTTCAGAATACCAGATAATGCACGTCCCCACTGCAGCTTTAGGTGTGGGATAGCCTTAATCTCAAATAAATGGAGTGGATAAGGTATCATAAGAGTGCGATATTACAGATAAGACACTCGCTTATGCCGTCCTCACGTGGCAGTTGTGTAATGAGTTCGTCGAGTTTTGTGACGTCACAACGCGAAATTTCAGATTCCACAGCAGTCCATAGGGTGAAAGACTGAACACGACAAACCTAACTTTTGCTTCATGGGGAGGAACGTAGCGTATGACGTGCAAGGTCGCATTCTAGATTTTGTCGTGTTTTGTTGAAAGTCATATTTGGTGGGTTTTGCAATCTAACTTACGTCTTAAGAAGATGCGTTGTTTCAGAGCACCAGCATAGTAAATCTCCTTCTAAAACGCATCGGTATTGGTATGCTTTTTTCAAATAAAATATCGAAAAAGTCGTTGTAACACCTCGGATGATAACTGGTGTGTTATGGTAGTATACATTTTGAAGCAAATGTCGAATTGAATATATATCTAAAAATACACGGCTTCTTGGTAAGATTTGTAATAATTAAATGTCAGTTAACGATGTATTCGTGGCTAAAGCCTTGAGGAGACCTAATATGTAACACATGTTGCCATACCATATAAGTTGACTACAGTGTGGTGGATAGCGTCGCCGTCTCACGAAGTCAGATACTGTGGGTGAGATTCATGTCTCACTCTGAAAGGTCACAAAGCGTAAATCGGCTTATCCTGTTGTTTCCCGGTGGAATATTGAAACCAAATTTTGGCGTTTACAATGCGCATGATAGTAAACATTACCACAAAATTCTGATACCTATTGTACCACCTGCGGAATTCACGGTTGCTGTAAAGGCGTGAATCCCAAAAGAAAACCAAAATTACTGCAGCCGATAATATATTTGCCTGGGTTTTAACAGTCAATGAAAAGCTGAATTACCCGGAGTCTTGGGACCCTGCCGAAAATGCGCCGCACCTAACGCAGAAGGACGTACACGTTTAAACACTATGGAGACCACGACCACACTACTTGGAAAGAGCAGTCAAATATGCTTATTGCATTTCTCGATTTCCAACAAGCGTATGACAGAGTATAATTCGACTATCTTGAAAGTGTCATGGCTAAACTGGAATTTGGCGGGACACACATCAAAATTCTCAACGAGTGAATATGAAATTTGTACACGGGACCCAAGATTGATAAGGGACTTTCGGAACAGATACAGTTGCAGAGGGCCCTCCGTCTAGGATGTCCTTTGTCTGTTTTTCTCTATGCAACAGCAACGGTAGTGCTTTCCAGAATGTTACAGACGGAATTGGCCAGATGCTCTATATGTTGTTGTTGTTGTCTTCAGTCCAAAGACTGGTTTGATGTAGCTCTCCATGCTACTCTATCCTCTACAAGCCTCTTCATCTCCGAGTAATTACAGCAATATACATCCTTCTGAATCTGCTTAGTGTATTCATCTCTTGGTCTCCCTCTATGATTTTTACCCTCCACGCTTCCCTCCAGTACTAAATTGGTGATCCCTTGATGCTTCAGAACATGTCTTACCAACCGATGCCTTCTTCTTGTCAAGTTGTACCACAAATTCCTCTCCTCCCCAATTCTGTTCAATACCTCCTCATTATTTACCTGAGCCACCCATCTAATCTTCAGCATTCTTCTGTAGCACCACATTTCAAAAGCTTCTATTCTCTTCCTGTCTAAACTGTTTATCGTACACGTCTCACTTCCATACATGGCTACAGCCCATACAAATACTGTCAGAAAAGACTTCATGACACTTAAATCTATAGCTATTTTTGCCATAGCCAGTCTACATTTTATATCCTCTCTACTTCCTCCATCATCATTTCCACAGAAGCGCCAAAGGAACTGGTACAGGCATGCGTATCCAAATATAGAGCGGCCGGCTACGCCTATGTAAGACAATAAGGGTTTGGCGCAGTTATCAGATAGGTTACTGCTGCTACAGTGGCAGGTAGTCAAGATTTAAGTGAGTTTCAACGTGTTATTGTCGTCGCACGAGCGATGGGACTCAGCATCTCCGGGATAGCGATGAAGTGGGCATTTTTCCGTAAGACCATTTCACGAGTGTACCATGAATATCAGGAATCCGGTAAAACATCAACTCTCCGACATCGCTGCCACAGGAAAATGATCCTGCAAGAACGGGACCAACTACGACTGAAGAGAATCGTTCAGCGTGACAGAAGTGCAATCCTTCCGAAAATTGCTGCAGATTTCAGGGTGCGAACCAGTGAACGAAATATAATGGACAAGGGCTTTCGGAGCCGAACACCCACTCGTGTACCCTGAATTACTGTACGACACAAAGCTTTACGACTCGATTGGGCCCGTCAACACCGACACTGGATTGGAAACGTTTCAAATTGTAAAGAGTGGATGGACGTGTACTTGTATGGAGACAATATCATGAATCCATGGACCCTTCAAGTCTACAATGGCTGTTCAAGCTGGTGGAAGCTCTGTAAATGTGTGGGGCGTGTACAGTTGAAATGATACGTGCAGATATGATAGACAGGTGACACGTACGTAATCACCGTGTCGATCACATGCATCCATTCAAGACACCTCGCACGTCCAGAATTTCTACATACTGGCTCCAGGAACACGCTTCTGCGTTTAAACACTCCCACTGGCGATCAGACTCCACTGACATGAACGTTATTGAGCATACCTGCGATGCCGAGATCTCCACCTCGTTGCACTCTTAAGAATGTATAGACAGCCCTTCATGATGTCAATTCCCTCCAGCGCTACTTCAGATTTTAATCGAGTCCATGTCAAGTCGTGTTGCGACACTTCTGCGTGCTCGCGGGGATCCTACAGGATGTTAGGCAGGTGTACCAGTTTCTTTGGCCCTTCAGTGTATTTCGCTGCCCAAATAACAAAATTAATCTACTACTGTAAGTGTTTCATTTCCTGCGCTAATTCCCTCAGCATCGCCTGATTTAATTTGACTACATTCCATTATCCTTGTTTTGCTTTTGTTGATGTTCATCTTACATCCTCCTTTCAAGACACTGTCCATTCCGTTCAGCTGCTTTCCCAAGTCCTTTGCTGTCTCTGACAGAATTGCAATTTCATCGCCAAACCTAAAGGTTTTTGTTTCTTCTTCCTGGATTTTAATTTCTACACCAAATTTTTGTTTTATTTCCTTTACTGCGTGCTCAATACACAGACTGAATAGCATTGGGGATAGGCTACAGCCCTGGCTAACTCCATTCTCTATCACTGCTTCCCTTTCGTGCCCCTCAACTCTTATAACTGCCATCAGTTTTCGGACCAAATTTGAATAGACTTTCGCTCCCTGCCGCCTTCAAAATTTTAAAGAGTGTATTCCAGTCAAAATTATCAAAAGCTTGCTCTAAATCTACAAATGCTATAAAAGTAGTTTTGGCTTTCCTTAACCTATCTTCTTAGATAAATCGTAGGTTCAGTATTGCCTCGCATGTTCCTACATATCTACGGAATCCAAACTGATGTTCCCCGCAGTCGGCTTCTACCATTATTATTAAAATTGAAATTCCTCCATCTGTACTTAAGATTTTATATTTACTTCGCTACTAGTTCCGACATTGCGTCAACGCTATCTTCAGGCCCGTACACTTTGATGAAATCAGTTGTATGTGACTCAGTCTGGAAGTCAGCGGTGAGACCAACACGTGGTCCACATGGCTGGGGGGAGTTACTGTGTGAGTAATTTTCACACCTGTCGTCACCTGCTTTCTTGGGAATCGGAATTATTATGTTCTTATTGAAGCCTGAGGATATACATCTTGCACACCAGATGGAAGGGTTTAGTAATGGCTGGCTGTCCCAAGGCTTTCAGTGGTTCCAACGGAATGTTGTCTACTCCGGGAGCCTTGTTTCGACTGTGCTCTGTCAAATTCTTCACTAAGTATCATATCTCCCTTCACATCTTCCTCTACGTTCTCCTATTTCCATAATATTTCTCTCAAGTGCATGTCCATTGTATTGGTCCTCTATATATTCCTTCCACTTTTCTGCTTTCACTTTCTCGCTTAGTACTGTTTTTCCATCTGAGCTCTTGATGTTCATACAGGTAGTTACTTTTTCTCAAAAGGTCTCTTTAATTTTTCGGTAGGCGGCATCTCTTGTCTTACCCCTAGTGATATATGCTTCTACATTTTACATTTCCTATCGATCTCATTTTTGAGACGTTTGTATTCCTTTTCTCTGCTTCATTTTCTGTATTTTTATATTTTCTTCTCTCGTCAATTAAAGGGGCCCTGCAGCAGACGGTTTCCACGTACACCCGTGTTGATCCATTGTGATACACAATGATTTCTAAGAGCCCTCGTCTCTTTTCCTACTTGATTCTTTGCTGCCCTCAGTATTTCACCTTTCACAACTACCCATTCTTTTTCTGCTGTATTCCCTTCCTCCGCAATTGTTCCTAATGCTCGCATGAAACTCTTTACAATATGGTTGTTTCAGTTGATCCAGGTCACATCTGCTTAAATTCCTAAATTTTTGCGGTTCCTTAAAATTTAATCTACAGCTCATAACCAGTCAATTGTAGTCAGAACACACATTCTGCCCCTGGAAATGTCTTAAAATTTAAAAGCTGGTTTCTACATCTCTGTTTTACAATTAGATAATCAATCTGAAACCTCCCGATGTCTCCAGGTCTCTTTCACGGATATCGCCTTCTTTCATGATTCTTAAACGAAGTGTCAGGCATGATTAAGTTTTTCTCTGCACAAAATTCTACCACATGGATTCCTCTTTCACTCCTTACCCCTACTCCATGTTCACCTACTACTTCTCCTACTATCGAATTCCTATCCCCCATGACTATTAAATTTTCATCTCCCTTAACTATCTGAATAATTTATTTTATCTTATCATACATTCTTCAATCTTTTCGTCACCTGCGGAGCTAGTTGGCATATAAACTTGTACTACAATGGTAGTCGTGGGCTTCGTAGCTGTATTGGCTACAATTATGCTTGTACTATACTTTTCGTGGTAGCTTATCCGTATTCCTATTTGTTATTCATTATTAAACCTACTCTTGCATTACACCTATTTGATTTTTTATAACCCTGTATTCAAATGACCAGAGGTCCTGTTCCTCCTGCCACCAAACTTCACTAATTCCCACTATATCTAACTACAACCTATCCATCTCCCTTTTTAAGTTTTCTATCCTACCTGCCAGAATATGAAATCTGACATTCCGCTCTCCGATCCGTAGAACGCCTGTTTTGTTTCTCCTGGTGACGACGTGTTGCTGAGTAGTCCCCGCCCAGAGATCCGAATGTGGGACTATTTTACCTCCGGAATATTTTACCCAAGAAGACGCCGCCATCATTTAACCGTACAGTAGAGCTTCGTGCCCTCGGGAAAGATTACGGCTGTAGTTTCCCCTTGCTTTCAGCCGTTCGCAGTACCAGCACAGCAATGCCGTTTTGCGTTTTGATTGATGTTACAAGGCCAGATCAGTCAATCATCAAGAGTGTTGCCCCTGAAAAGTCCGCTACGGCTCTTCAGGAACCGCACGTTTGTCTGTCTCAAAACTGTTACTCCACAATTTTGGTTGCATTTACGGTCCGGATATCTGTATCGTTGAGAGATGAAATTCTCTCGACGAACGGCGAAGTCCATGGTTCATTGGGACGCGTGGGGAGGGGGAATGCTGAATACATGGGATGAAGGTCTCAGAAAACACGTACGTAGATGACCTCAGCCTCATCTGAAATGATAAACACGCTGGATTCAGCGCAGCTGATATAGGCAACAAATATCAAAGTTCAGCGGAGCCAGACTCTTCATGGATAAATCATTTTGTACTGACCAACGACATAATTTTCTAGATGGGCGGCACCAGTAGTTGCATACAGCTGACAAAGTAACCCCGTCTGTGAACGATCATTATGACAAATCCTGCGAACACTTTATGACTCATCTGCAAGAGAAGGTAAAATCAGTCAAAACAAAATTAAGAAGCCAAAATATTCGTAGTCTACACAGACTACAATTGGCTTATTACATCAGCCCTTACGTATTACCGAGCCCAAGCTATAACAGGAAAATATGGGATACAAATACTTTCCGTTGTGACGTGCCCTGTTTGGACGGTCAGTGTCATCAAATTGCCTTTTCTCAACACAGCGAACCTGTGTATGAGCAGGGAGTTTTGGCTTGGAAATCCGTACCGGCATTGCATGATACTATTCCTAAAAAAAATACAAGCCACATTCACAGGGAAGGCATTGTAAGGATCATACAAAAGACCATCCAAATGTATCGGCCCTCGTATTGAAGAACGCTGATTTATGTCCATCCAAAATTTAAAATTTACAGATATACCTTCCATGTCTATTACACAAAAATAAGCTACTTAAGAGAGGACACAGTAATGCAATTTTCAGTAAGTGTCTACCAACAATTAATACAACGCTCCCCTAGGCGCTCTATGGCAGGCATGTACCTCACTCATACCGACTACAAGTTTGCAAAAATATCCAGGGAAAGTTTTTAACCACAAATTTCAGAGCTATATGAGCTGCCATAACTTATATGTCGTCAACAAAGTCTACACATTTACTATTAAGAAATGTAAAATGGAAGTAGCTTCTCAGGCTTACGTGGAGAGTGTAGTCTAGAAGCGAAATGGAGCACAAATATTTATGCAAGAAAAAATTAGGATGTGGAATTGTATCGGAAGAAGCCATCACAAATAGGATAAACCTCGACCAAGTTTTCTGGCAACAGTGGAAATTCTTCTCTGACGCTAAATACGATGCATTTCTCTGACTTGTTTGGCCTGGACATTTTTCCTCGCCAAGGTCAAGGGCACTGATATCAATTAATTTATCGACTGTTTGTCAGTGTAACACTGGAGACTTAAATCTTAGCTAGATACCACGAGTGCACATCAGCGTGTCATTATCTAAACAGGTTAAGTAAGAAAATAACTATTAGTCAGTAGCATAATCAACTGTTGAAACAAGACAGCTGAGAAAATTATTAAGTTACAAAGATAATAGACCATAAGTGCAAATTGATTTGAGATCATATATGAGAGACAAATTAGTGTGTGGATTAAATTTGTGTTTTTTAATTATATAATTCTCATTATCACTTTAAGTGCAAGAGATGGAAATGGTATATATTGCATCTAAAGGCTAATTTGATATATGCACACGATAATTTAAAATGACTGGACAGTACACTTTCATCTACAAAAAAGTTTAACAACATTCATATTATTAACATAAGTACCGCTTGGTCTTCCCATGTAATACACGACATTCTTAGTACAGCAAAAAAACTTAAATCCTATACCAATTGTTCCAATTCAGCTATTGAACAACTACAGTTTGCATATAAAAGCACTTTAAACAATGGAAATCAAATGTTGAGCAAGAAGACTTAAATACAATTTATGTTGTTTAAAGAAAATATGTTGCTGTAGATACAAAGTTTTCACTATTATATTTGGACCTTTTACAATCATCGTCAGAACTACTAGGAGAGCCACCTACGACAGACCTCCTCCATCTGGTGTTCAAGATGCATGAGACAGGCGAAGTAAACTCCCACTTCAAGAAATAGATACTAATTTCAATTTCTAAGATAGCAGATGCTGACAGAAATGATAATTACCAAGCTATCAGTTTAACAAGTCATGGTTGCGAAATACTAACACAAGATGGACAATGTACAGAAGCAGTCCTCGACGAAGATTAGTTGAGAATCTAAGGAAACTTAGGAACACACGAGGCAGTCCTGACCCTACGATTTATCTAAGAAGATATGTTAAGGGGAGGCAAACCTACTTCTATAGCATTTGTAGATCTAGATAAAGTTTTTGACAGTGTTAGCGGGAATACTCCATTAGAAATCCTGAAGATAGTGGGCGTACAATACAGGGAGCGAAAGACTAATTACACTTTGTACAGAAACCAGAACCCTGATATTATTAAATACGTACATTGAACAAACAGTAAAGGAAAACAAAGTAATGGGGCAAAAATTGAAGTTCAGGGAGAAGAAATAAAAGGTTTAAGGTTTGACAATGACATTGTAATTCTGTCATAGGCAGCACAGGTCTTGGAAGAGCAGTTGAACTGAATGGACAATGAGTTGAAGGGAGGATCCAAGATGGACATAGACAAAAGCGGAACAAAAATCATGGACTGTCGTCGAATTAAATCAAGTGATGCTAAGGGAGTCAGATTAGGTAATGAGACATTTAAAGTAGTAGATGAGATTTGCTATTTGGGCAGCAAAATAACTGATGATGGAAGAAGTAGAGACGATATAAAATGTAGACTGGCAACAGAAAGGAAAGCGTTTCTGAAGAAGAGAAATTTTTTCACTTCGAGTATAGGTTTAGGTGTCAGGAAGCCTTTTCTGTAAGCATTTGTATGGAGTGTAGCCATGTATGGAACTGAAACAAGGACGATAAACGTTTTAGACAAGAAGAGAATAGAAGCTCTTGCAATGTCGTGCTACAGAAGAATACTGAAGAGTGGGTGAGTGGTTCACGTAACTAATGAGAATGTACTGAACAGAATTGGGGAGACAAGGAATTTGTAGCAAATCTTGCCAAGAAGAACGGATCGGTTGGTAAGACACGTTCTGAGGCATCAAGGGATCACCAGTTTAGTATTAGAGGAAGCGTGGAGGATAAGAATCGTAGGGAGAGACCAAGAGATGAATACAGTAAGCAGATTCAGAAGGACGTAGGTTCGGAGATGAAGAGGCTGGCACAGTATAGAATTACGTGGAGAGTTGTGTCAAAACAGACTTCGGACTAAAGACCACAACAATAACAACAACACCACCAACAACAACAACATTATTATTATTGCTAATATAATTATTATCAGCCGGATGGAGTGGCCGAACGGTTCTAGGCGCTTCAGTCTGGAACCTCGCGACCGCTACAGTCGCAGGTCCGAATCCTGCCTCGGCACGGATATGTGTGATGTCCTTAGGTTAGTTAGGTTTAAGTAGTTCTAAGTTCTAGGGGACTGATGACCTCAGATGTTAAGTCCCATAGTGCTCAGAGTCATTTGAACCGTATTATTATGAATTGTAACTTGTAACGTACGATGGTGGTTAATCTATGCATCAACATTTGTAAAGGCTTGCATTTCCGTTCAGTAAACGATTTAAGTAAACAATTCTGAAAGAGTTTTTTCGCATCGTACTGTGTTGAAATGCTTCTTTATTCAGTTTCACGTTTTCTAGAGATTCAAGTACTTTCTTATTAATTTAATAAATATGTGTTTTGTAGTATTCGATGATGTGGATCCGGAAGAGCGCTGTCTCTCAGGAGCGAATTTGTTTGAGTTTGTAAAACTGGTATTGACTATCGATGAACGAATTACAGGATTTCCTTTTATAGTGAATGTAACTTAATCAGTTATCAGTTTTCAGTGTTCGTTTTCATTCAAAGCCGCGCGGAGTGGCCTCGCCGTTTCAGGCGTCATGTCACGGACTGCGCGACCCCTCACGCCGGAAATTCGAGCCCTCCTTCGGGCATGGGTGAGTATGTGTTGTTGTTAGCATAAGTTAGTTTAAGTCAGTTTAAGTGGTGTGTAAGTCTAGGGACCAATGACCTAAGCAGTTTCGTCCCTTAGGAATTCAAAGGTATTTGAACATTTTTTTCATTCAAAAATCTTTCCAGATTTTGTGATACATAATTCCTTTATAAATATTGTGTGAACAGACATACACGTACTTGTATGAATGTACATGTACACACAAACACACAGACACACAGACACACACACAAACACACACACACACACACACACACACTCACTTACATGAACCCAAGGAAATTCTGGTTTTACGTAAAATCGGTAAGCGGGTCGAAGGCTTCCATCCAGTCACTTACTGATCAGTCTGGCCTGGCAACGGAAGACAGCAAAACGAAAGCTGAAATTTTAAATTTAGCATTTGAGAAATCTTTAACGCAGAAGGATCGTACAAACATACCGCCGTTTGAGTCTCGTACAGATTCCCGTATAGAGAACACAGTGATAGACATCCTTGGGGTTGTGAAGCAGCTGAATGGGTTGAAAATACATAAATCGCCAGGTCCTGATGGGATTCCATTTCGGTTTTACGGAGAGTACTCTACTGCATTGGCTCCTTACTTAGCTTGCATTTATCGCAAATCTCTTGCCCAACGTAAAGTCCCGAGCGACTTGGAAAAAGCGCAGGTGACGCCTGTATATAAGAAGGGTAGAAGGACGGATCCTCAAAATTACAGACCAATGTCCTTAATATCGGTTTGTTGTAGGATTCTCGAACATATTCTCAGTTCTGATATAATGAATTTCCTTGAGACAGAGAAGTTGCTGTCCATGCATCGGCACGGCTTTAGAAAGCATCGCTCTTGCGAAACGCAACTCGCCATTTTTTCTCATGATATCTTGCGAACCATGGATGAAGGGTATCAGACAGATACCATATTCCTTGACTTCCGTAAAGCGTTTGACTCGGTGCCCCACTGCAGGCTCCTAACTAAGGTACGAGCATATGGGATTGGTTCCCCAGTATGTGAGTGGCTTGAAGACTTCTTAAGTAACAGAACCCAGTACGTTGTCCTCGATGGTGAGTGTTCATCGGAGGTGAGGGTATCATCTGGAGTGCCCCTGGGAAGTGTGGTAGGTCCGCTGTCGTTTTCTATCTACATAAATGATCTTTTGGATAGGGTGGATAGCAATGTGTGGCTGTTTGCTGATGATGCTGTGGTGTACGGGAAGGTGTCGTCGTTGAGTGACTGTAGGAGGATACAAGATGGACAGGATTTGTGATTGGTGAAAAGAATGGCAGCTAACTCTAAATATAGATAAATGTAAATTAATGCAGATGATTAGGAAAAAGAACCCCGTAATATTTGAATACTCCATTAGTAGTGTAGCGCTTGACACAGTCCCGTCGATGAAATATTTGGGCGTAAAACTGCAGAGCGATATGAAGTGGGACAAGCATGTAATGGCAGTTGTGGGGAAGGCGGATAGTCGTCTTCGGTTCATTGGTAGAATTTTGGGAAGAACTGGTTCATCTGTAAAGGAGACCACTTATAAAACACTAATACGACCTAATCTTGAGTACTGCTCGAGCGTTTGGGATCCCTATCAGGTCGGATTGAGGGAGGACATAGAAGCAATTCAGAGGCGGGCTGCTAGATTTGTTGCTGGTAGGTTTGATCATCACGCGAGTGTTACGGAAATGCTTCACGAACTCGGGTGGGAGCCTCTAGAGGAAAGGAGGCGTTCTATTCGTGAATCGCTACTGAGGAAATTTAGAGAACCAGCATTTGAGGCTGACTGCAGTAAAATTTTACTGCCGCCAACTTACATTTCGCGGAAAGACCACAAAGATAAGATAAGAGAGATTAGGGCTCGTACAGAGGCATATAGTCAGTCATTTTTCCCTCGTGCTGTTTGGGAGTGGAACAGGGAGAGAAGATGCTAGTTGTGGTACGAGGCACCCTCCACCACGCACCCTGTGGTGGATTGCGGAGTATGCATGTAGATGTAGATGTAGAAGTAGAGAAATTTCAGCATTAATCATAAAGCAAATGAATTGTTTTCTTGATGTTGTCTTGGTTGTTTTGCACCTTCTTCTTTAAAATCTTATTTCACATATTCTAAAATTCTGCTGTTGAATAGAAGCATCCATCTAGTAAGAATGATCTGAAAAACGTCTGTTCTCACAAAGCAGTTTACATTATTTGTCACACAGTAATTTACATTATTACTAAATGTACCCAGCCACGCTTTGCTGCGACTATGATTAAGCGAAAAAGAAAGAAAAATGAGAGAAAAATGAAAGTGCACGTTTCTAATACAATGCGAACTGTATATCCGTCCTGATCTCCATCTCCCTCCTAGCTCTCTTCATCTCCTCCTCCCCCTCGCTGTGTCCATCTCCTCCTCCTTCCCCGCTCTCTGTTCATCATTTCCTCATCTTGTCTTTATCCATCTTCTCATTCCCGCTCTCTCTTCGTCTCCTCCTGCCCCCTCTCTCTGTCAATCTCCTCCTTTCCTCTCTCTATGTCCATTTCCTCCAAATCCTCTGTCAGTCATCTTTTACCATCACCCCCACCCCTCTCCGGCCCCTCTCTTACCTTGAGACTTGCTTATTTGTATTGTAAATTCGGATTCTGTAGTAGCATTGTAATCACAAACTGATAACCCACAAATACATCTTTCCTGTTTTCTGTGAGAATCGTCTGTGACGAAGAAAGAAAAACTGCTAATTGCTGCGTACACCATTTCTGTTCAAATATATATGCAATCAGAAACTATGTATATGAGAGAAATAATTTGTGTAATGGTTTAAGTGCTCCGCTATAGTAGTTAAACCTGCTTGCGACAAAGGAGAGAAAACCGCACACTTTTGCAGCAGGGTGAAGCAAAGAATTTTCGTTTTCGCAGTCTGTTTTTGATAGACAACTGTTTACTGTTGCTTAAAAATACATAGTCTATGCACGTCTGAATATCTGATAATATCATTTATAATTTGAAGTGAATATACTCTAATTCAACCAACTGTTTATTACACTAATATGTAAAAATCTGCAGTAAAGCAGTCAACTACTTCTTGAGATATTTATTGTCAGTGTTTCTCCTATATATATTACAGATGTATTTACATATGGTGTGTACTTAAAAAAGCAGTATGCAGCCCATATAGCCTACTGCAGGTCTAAATGTCCTTTAAAGTAAAGTGTAAAATTTTAAGTCAATATATCAAGGAAGTTTTGAGATTTTTACTAACGAAGTCTCATCTTTATGTGTGTGTAAATTTGTTTGTATATTACACATATTTTAACGTATGGGCTACATACGTCTGAATATTCATTAGTGAATTGTGTAATAAGTTGAATTAAATTGGTGAAGAACTTTTCGAAATATTTGGTAAAGCTTTCCCTTACGTATTTGTTGATATATCACATATATTTAAAGCTCCTGTCTATTCACACGCAAAGTTGAGTCAAAATCCCAGTGCAATCGACCGACTACGTTTCGTGTTTTACGAGCACAACCATACTGAAACATCCCCTTAGGAAAATCATAAATTACTGTGCTGGTAAACTTCTACGTTATTTGATTTTCAAACAGCTGAGCAGAACTGAACGTACTCAGACATTTTTCTCTTTACTTATTCTGATCGTCACTAAACTGACACACAATATTTTTTAGCCCAACGCAATCTGACTTTCAATAATCCCTACAAGAGAATGGCCCTGACTAACAATAACCTATACCTTTCATGAATCACTTACCTCACAAAAATCTTCGTTACTCGAACTACTGCAACGATCATGGTGAAATAATTTTTATATTATGCGGAAGATTACTGTAAATTTGGTTTGCACTAATTATAATGAAATTGCTGAAAGCTATGTATTTACTGACTGTCTTTTTTGACTTGGGACAATTGAAGTTCGTGCACTATAGACAGAATGACATGGTTGAACTATGGACAATAGAGCTAACGTAGTAATTCCAGGCGCATTCGCTTTTGTAGACAAACTATTTGGTTTTCGAGCGAGATACAGTCGTCAACTGTAACTGGTGAGCGCTGCAGTTCCAAATCATGATGAGGATAACACTCTATGTGATGAGTAAGCTTGTTTCTAAGCTTGTATCGGACACGACGTAAATTGTGTTTGGTGTGTACAAAAATGAGAAACATGTCACATGCAAGGAAGCCTTTAGCCGAGTCTGATCTGTCTGATGGCATAGAGTAGAACTTTAATTGAAATAGACCGTATTTTACAATTTTAATATGGTTTATGTAAAGGGACAGCAACTTTTTCAACTGTCTCAGCGGCACCAGTTTGAGTGACTGACTGATCTGTCCTTGTGTCATTAACCATCATGGCCTTGCTAGTCGTTATTTTTCCTATAAAATACTTCCCTGCTGTATGACTTAATGATGACGACATCATATCGGGTAAAATATTCTGGAGATAAAATAGTCTCCCTTCCAAATCTCTGTGTGGGGACTGCACAGGAGGACGTGGTCGATAATAAAACTGACTTCGTGGTCTGTTGATAGAAGTGCTGAATGTTAGACCCCTTAATGGAGTAGGAGGTTTGGAGAATTCGAAGAAGGAGACAGACAGGTTATAGTTAAATACAGTTAAATTTGGTGAAGTGCGCTGACAGAATAAATCAGACTACTGGTCATGTGAGCACAAAATTATCATAGTCAAGTCAAGAAGAGGTAATCAGACTACTGGTCATATGAGCACAAAATTATCATCGTCAAGTCAGGGAGAGGTAATACAGGAGCAGGGCTAATAATAAGCAAGAAAATGGGGAAGCGGATAAACTACCATCAGCAGCATACTGAACGTTTTAGCGTAGCCAAGACAGATGCAAAGCAAAGACACCTCGCAGACCCATTAGCGCCGTGCGTTGCCATATGGCAACGTTTGTAACACTTTTTTAAAATCGTTGATTCTACGATATCAACGAAGCGAGAGAGTTGGCAGCACTGTATTATGTTCCGCAAGACTGTAAATATCACTACAATGCAACAGTTTTAACAATACATTTAAATTCTGCGTCGTAAGCAGTGTTTGAAGTCGTTGATTGCTGAATGACAAAGAAAAATGGAGTATAAGTTCGAGTAAGTATGTTTTACAGAGTAGTTTACGATATATAATTTGGTCTTTTAGTATGGTTGTGCTTTAAATACTCAAATATATATTACTTGGAGGTTACTGCTTGCTGTGAAATAGATTACGTTCATTTAGGGCATTTGAACGTCGGTGCTGCCATATGGCAACGCTAGGTGCTTGTACTCAGCAAAAGGACGAATTTTCTCTTTTTTGTTTTAGAAGAGGTTTTTCGCTTGCTGAGGCGCTGGAGATTCTTTATAATGAGGATAATGAAGATGATGTGTTTGTTGAGCCCCCAGATTCGAATGTACACACAGATGAAGATTCGGGAAATGAATAGAGAAGAATGATGGATTATTGTTTGGGCGATGCCTGGACAACTCAGTAGTCACAATGATCTCTTCTTCATGTTGTGCACAAGAAGTTGGCCAAGTCAAGAGATTCTCGCAACTAAAAAAGCGAAATATAATGATTCCCAGACCAAAACTGGTAGCAAAATATAATACATACATGGGAGGTACTGATCAGATGGATCAGGATCTAGTAAACTATCGCATTGCAATAAGAAGCTAGAAATGGTACTGGTGTCTCTTTACATGGATGTTAGATGTCGCCGTACAAAACAGTTGGATTTTGTATAATAAAGCAAGAAACCAAACTATTTCTCAGCTTTATTTCAAGAGAGAAGTAGCAACAGCGTAGTTGCAAAGACACCAAGCTTTACCAAAAGGAACCGGGAGACCATCTGTATCAAGGGCATTTTCCGACAGCAGCATATCAGATTCAATTAGGTTTGATAAGACTGACCACCTCGTCCATCACACAGAAGGAAAGAAGATGAAAAGGTGTGCACACAAGGACCGTAAATCTATTGTGAGAACAGTGTGTTCAATGTGTAATATGGGATTGTGTATTGACTGTTTTATTCCATTTCATGTAAAATGCTGAGTTAAGGTTTGATTTTAGATTATTAATTGTACTGTGTTACCAAGTATATGTTGTATGATGAATACTGAATAATAAATTTGCACAAAACTTGTATATGTAATAAGAAATTTCAATAATCCATATAAATTTAGGTAGTGAAAGCACCTAGCGTTGCCATATGGCAACATCAAATATCTCCCTAATAGCGGTAATGACTTTCGTTAAAACAACTCTGTTGTGTAATTTATGCCTTTTACAGACATAATGAGACAAATTTTTATAAAAAATCACTAAAAATTAATTCCGGTGCTAATGGGTTAATGGAGTAGGATGTTTGGAGAATTCGAAGAGGGAGACAGATAGGTTATAGTTAAATACAGTTAAATTGGGTGAAGTGCGCTGGCAGAATAAATCAGACTACTGGTCATGTGAGCACAGAATTATCATCGTCATGTCAAGGAGAGGCAATACAGGAGCAGGGCTAATAATAAACAAGAAAATGGGGAAGCAGATAAACTACCATCAGCAGCATAGTGAACGTATTAGTGTAGCCAAGACAGATGCAAAGCAAAGACACCTCGCAGTATTAGATATCTGTATGCCTGTCAGGGCCACAGATGTCGAAGATAATGATAGAATGTATAGTGAAATAACAGTAATTATTCAAATCATTAAGGGAGATCAAATGTTGACTGTGACTAGATATCGAATTACCTAATAAGAAGAATAGGCGCAAAAATTGTGGCAGAACATGCACTAGGGGCGTAGAAGGGGGTAGAAATGGTAGAGAAAGCAACACGTTAGAATTTTACACAGAGAGCAACTTAATATCGCTGACACTTGGTTAAAGACACTTAAAAAAAAAGTTATGTACGTTGAAGAGTCCTGCAGATAGTAGAAGGATTCTGACACATTATATAATGATAAAACGGAGATTTCAACAACCAGATTTTAAACAGAAAAACTTTTCCAGGGGAAGATGTGGATTGTGATAATAATGTATTGATTGTGAATTGCTGATTAGAGCTTGACAGATTGTAGAAATGTGGGGTGTTAAAAAGAGTGACATGGATAAGTTATTAGAAGAAAATTTTGGGCATTTATTTAATGATAAAAGGGATAGGAGAACAATAGAAGGGGAATGGATAGTTTTGAGAGATGATGAAAGCAACATCAGTTCAGACAAACGTGTTCTAATAAGGCTCTGTTGGATAATACACGAAATACAGAATTTAACTGTTGAAAAAATAAATAAAAGATATATATCAAATGAAGCGATCAAAATAGACTGCAGACGTGTGAAAAATAAGACGCGGAAAATTCAAAAAGACACCAGGAGCACACATGAGTGAGGGTGAGTTAGAGGCCACCAATAGGAAAATTCTTCGAAGAAAATGGAAGCAGCATTTTGGGCATCAAGAGTTCAGATGATAAGCCATTACTAAGCACAGAGGGGAGACTAAAAGTTGAAAGCCGTATTTAGATGGGCTACGCTAAGGAAGTGAAAGAAACGTTATGGAGAGGGAAAAGGAAGTCGATGAAGCTGAGATGGGAGACATGATACTGCAAGAAGAATTTGACACAGCAGTGAAAGACCTAACAAAGAAACTGAAGAAGACAAAATTCTTTCAGTATTGTTGAGATCCCCGAGAGAACTATCCAATTCCGTACTGTTGTGCGTAATATGCAACACGTGTGAAACAAACTAAATGTTCTCAGACTTAAAGAAGAATACAGTATTCCCTATTACAAAAAAACTGACATAAATAATTCACCTCAGGGATGAAGTATTTGGGTTCTGTGGAAATGAAGGAACATACATAGCAATACTGAGCCGACGATTTATCTTAAATCATTGGTTGAAGGAAGGCAAACTTACATTTACCTCAGTAGAAGAGCTACCTACGTTCTAGAGCATAAATGATGAACTGTCAGCTTGGGCATGAATGGATGATGGCTTCATTCCCCCACCCTGTTCCACTTCCCTCCACTCATTACACTTCCTCTCCTTTCTCCCACTTGCTAAGCCATCCCTATCACTCTCCCTCCCCTACCCACTTCCCCTACCACCTCTCTCTCCGTCAAACAATGCACAGTGATAGCTGCTTAACATGTACCCCGTTAGCGTCTTGTCAGCATTCACATAAACGTAACATATCCTTCATCAGAAGAACACACAAACACACACACACACACACACACACACACACACACACACATTTAGATCTCTTACCCATAGCCATTAAAATGAGGCAGCCAGTCACAGCCCAGCATTTTACTGGTCATTAAGTATATTGCATGTGCTGGGATGTGTAAGTATACTTAGTCAACAGGCCGTCAGACGAGTTGAGACGTGTTCTAAACTTTGGAGGCATAACTGGAAGTGGCATCGTGGTTATATAATGACGACTGTGCTGAGATGTTCATGTATGCGTAGTCAGCAAGGACTGAGACAATTCTGATCGTTCTGACACATTCAAACTTGCATGTCTCTTATTTCTCATCCTCCAGAGATGTGAACTTTATATATTTCCAAGTTCCTGCCAGTGAGTGCAGCTGTGTACTAGTGGACTACCTACTGCTGACATCTGTGTATGCACATCTGAGGAATAGCGTACAGAATCTCCAAGAATGTCAAAATTCGCCGACTCGACTTAAATGCACACGTGATTTTTGTCAAGCATGTCTAGACTTGTTGATCTGCTTATCCACATTCAACGAATGGTTAATGGCTTCCCAAGCAACTCGTGTTTATTTAAGTTAACACAAACGCATGTACAAGGTGATTCCTACCTTCTCTGTCTGAGACATGACTATGAACAGTACGTGAAATATAGATATTAACAAATTAGAAGAGGTTCCTACAAAAGATGTTTTTCTGCAGGTCTTCAGGGAAAAAAGGAATGTATCAAACAGACTTTAACCATTTGCTATTGCAGAATAACTCCAGTTGATTTGTTATCCACATGCAAAAGGATACTGGAAATGGAAGGGGTCAAATTCGAAAAACTTTAACTAGAGTATTTGACGAAAACAGCCGACACAGCAAATGAATAGGTAGTTGAAAACAGAGTGATACTTATTCCTTACCAATACAAATGTGTATAAGTACCATAAATGAACTATTCAATAAGTTATCTCATCGAAGTGTCATACAGCTTCCAGCGTGTTACAGTATAAGTCTGTCCTTGCCAAGTGTACCTTAACCTCTAAGTTAGATCAACATTGGCAATAAATTAGCCACATGTGTTTTGTACTTTTCTAGGACAACAACACATACAGTATAGATGTGGAAATAACATTGTGACATTTAATTTGAGGTTCTATTTTGTCTTGTCCCAAGCGGGGTACAAAGATCGAACTATTGTGACAACAAGTGCACCTTAGCCTGTAAGTGATACTATTGGTGCCAGTAAAAAAACTGTTTGTTTTTATTAACAATACAGAGAGTTCAGACCTGGAAATAACTGTGTGTTAGTTAATGTGAGGCTCCATTGTCTTCTGTACGAAGTGGGCTACACGGACTGAACTACTATCTGTCATGATCGGTGAATATTTTAGTCAAATGTATAAAATAAATAGAACAGTTCTGAAGAGGCTTCTTGGCAGATACCCATGGGGATGTACCACTATGCGCCACAAAGGAGTGGCAAACACAAGTATTTATAAACGATAACGCCTTCAGAAGCAGCTGACTCGCAATTTTTACTTGGCGGACAGCCAAGCCTGCATCTTGTGATTCACACTTGTCAGTACACCAAACGAGTCAAGGGTCGAGGTCAATCTCGTGGCACGATGGTGATAGTTGGGCATTAAGATCATCATGTGCATATGGATGTTACACAAGATAATGGAAAGATTAATGTGCGACCAGATTCAAGAGGAAAAGGTCATTTGGGAAACGCATAAATGGTCAGCCATGGCCAGCAGTGAACAGTCATATAGTCAGTGAGCAACCAATGGTAATGAAGTAAGCAGAGTATCAGCGAAAGCGCCAGCAACTTGAACGACGGCAGTTGCCAGAGAAACAGCAGTGCTTTATCGAGAAGACTACAGTACTACTCCGGACCATGCAACAACTGATAGACAGTAGCAATTTAACAATTGTTGTGTATATATTTCATTGGACATTGTTGCACAGAGATTTATTTATGTCAGTTATCAGTGCAGCAGACCTCATCTGCTACTAGGAACATGTAGCTGAGGAGTAGCTGTTTCCTGTGAACAAGCCAAGGAGTTAGTGATATAATTAGGCCAAGTGGCCATTGAGTTAGTAACATGACACTTGGCAGCACGTCTTGCTGCCAGTGCATCGCTGCCATGACGCGAGTTCGCCTGTGAGTGGTTGTGAAGTGCTCGGCCCAGAGCGGGAAAAAGCAGTAAGTAGGATTGAGCTTACGATCATAGCTAATATCACCTGTGGTTGGCTAATTTTTCCAACGGATATGTGAAGTAGTGGACTCCGAATCTGAGATGAACTCTGCTGGGTGTTCCGTTTCATGGTGACACTGAAATTTTGATTAAAATATGTGAAGTAGTGGACTCCGAATCAGAGATGAACTCTGCTGGGTGTTCCGTTTTATGGTGAAACGGAAATTTTGATTAACACTCAGCTTGAATGGATTGCGTTTGGTGGTGACTCAGGGTAATCGAGTCTGAATGCTGAACTGCCAGAGTAACAGATAATTGTGCCTACTTAAACGACACTTCATCCAAGATTAACTGAATGGTATGCCATTTCTGTTAACTTAATTGATTTGCATAAAATCAGACTGATTGAGGAGTATAATAAGACTGAAGTTCCGTTTCAACTCTTGTTATGTCCGAACTGCTGAAGTTCGGTTGGATAAAATAATATTACTGAGCTCGCAGACACAGACTTGAACTAATGGTTCTAGTGCTAAGTTTACTGGAGAGAAGATGAGGTATTTCTGTTGCACATGAGTGCCACGGTGGCTGCATTTTGTAATATGGTGCCTCCCATGTGTGTATACATGACACTGTTACATTATTAACCTTACTACCCACTGCATTTGCTATTTGAATATTCTGCCAGTACTGTAAGCGGTAATGTGTTACCCTTATGCCACAGGTTGTAGTACAGATTACGTTATCCCTTTAGTGACCAAATTATTTCCATAAGTTGTAGACTTTTTATGAACACTTTATTGGGCTAAGGAACCATTCATAAAATCATAGTTTAAACCTTAAAAGTGAGAGTTTAGCCTAAGAGTATAAAAAAATTAGTGGGAACTGTTGTTCCCACCGAACTCTGGAGTAACTTCTCTTGCTAATTTAAAAAAAAAAATGTATGTCCTTTTTCTTGTACAAAAAGCATGTTAAACATTACATTTATATTAGTATTTGTTCATATTGTCCTTAGAGTTCACTAAGGTGATGTATTATGGAACTTAGAGAAGCATGGTGCTACACACAAAGGTACCCGACAGTTGCTGCACATTAGTTTTGTTCTTTTCTTTGCTCTTGGTGCTACATTGGCTGCATCTTGTGTTTGTTGTACCTTTTGTAGGCAAATTAGTTCAACCTTTCTCCAGACTAACTTCATCTAGCACTCCAGACCTGTCCCGTTTCAGGAGTTTGAAAATGAACAGGCCTTCCTCTTCGCTTATGACCTGAGATTCCAGAGATAAGCTGCCTCGTCAAGTACAATCTAATTGTTAGCTGGTCTGCTTCTGTCTTCTGTAGCTTCCACATAATGTAGGAATTGACAGCTGCCAAATCTACAATAAAGAAAAACAGTCTGTGCCACCACTTCCATGAACGATAGCCTACAGCATACTGTTCACGTAGGTGAGCAAATCTATCCACTCCTCCCATTATTTTATTATACTCTGCCACAGCCAATGGGCAGAATACTTACTTCACTTCTGCTTCCATCTTTGTTTCTTCTCAAAACAGTTGTAATGTGTTTGGATTGTGGTAATTTGATAGTATACAAACAGGTTTGCTATCCTGCCACTTCACTGCAGCAACACATGACCTGACAGAAAATTCGAATTCCCCCTGCTAAGTCTAGAATTTTTTTCAGCATATCTGTGAAGTATTTGGTGACTCAAAATCATCATCAGAGTCAGCATCGATATCTGAATCTTCTACATCTTCTGGTAAAGCATACAAAATTCTGAAAACATCTTCTGCCATCAGTCCAGGCATTCTAAACAATAAGAAACAAACAATAACTACGATGCCAATTGTTGTTGTTGTGGTCTTCAGTCCTGAGACTGATTTGATGCAGCTCTCCATGCTACTCTAGCCTGTGCAAGCTTTTTCATCTCCCAGTACCTACTGCAACTTACATCCTTCTGAATCTGCTTAGTGTATTCATCTCTTGGTCTCCCTCTACGATTTTTACCCTCCACGCTGTCCTCCAATACTAAATTGGTGATCCCTTGATGCCTCAGAACATGTCCTACCAACCGATCCCTTCTTCTGGTCAAGTAGTGCCACAAACATCTCTTCTCCCCAGTCCTATTCAATACTTCCTCATTAGTTATGTGATCTACCCGCCTAATCTTCAGCATTCTTCTGTAGCACCACATTTCGAAAGCTTCTATTCTCTTCTTGTCCAAACTATTTATCGTCCATGTTTCACTTCCACACACGGCTACACTCCATACGAATACTTTCAGAAATGACTTCCTGACACTTAAATCAATACTGGATGTTAACAAATTTCTCTTCTTCAGAAACGCTTTCCTTGCCATTGCCAGCCTACATTTTATATCCTCTCTACTTCGACCATCATCAGTTATTTTGCTCCCCAAATAGCAACACTCCTTTACTACTTTAAGTGCCTCATTTCCTAATCTAATTCCCTCAGCATCACCCGACTTAATTAGACTACATTCCATTATCCTTGTTTTGCTTTTGTTGATGTTCATCTTATATCCTCCTTTCAAGACACTGTCCATTCCATTCAACTGCTCTTCCAAGTCCTTTGCTGTCTCTGACAGAATCACAATTTCTTCTCCATGAATTTTAATACCTACTCCGAATTTTTCTTTTGTTTCCTTTACTGCTTGCTCAATATACAGATTGAACAATATCGGGGAGAGGCTACAACACTGTCTTACTCCCTTCCCAACCACTGCTTCCCTTTCATGTCCCTCGACTCTTATAACTGCCATCTGGTTTCTGTACAAATTGTAAATAGCCTTTCGCTCCCTGTATTTTACCCCTGCCACCTTTAGAATTTGAAAGAGAGTATTCCAGTCGACATTGTCAAAAGCTTTCTCTAAGTCTACAAATGCTAGAAACGTAGGTTTGCCTTTCCTTAATCTTTCTTCTAAGATAAGTCGTAAGGTCAGTATTGCCTCACGTGTTCCAGTGTTTCTACGGAATCCAAACTGATCTTCCCCGAGGTTGGCTTCTACTAGTTTTTCCATTCGTCTGTAAAGAATTCGTGTTAGTATTTTGCAGCTGTGACTTATTAAACTGATAGTTCGGTAATTTTCACATCTGTCAACACCTGCTTTCTTTGGGATTGGAATTATTATATTCTTCTTGAAGTCTGAGGGTATTTCGCCTGTTTCATACATCTTGCTCACCAGATGGTAGAGTTTTGTCAGGACTGGCTCTCCCAAGGCCGTCAGTAGTTCCAATGGAATGTTGTCTACTCCGGGGGCCTTGTTTCGACTCAGGTCTTTCAGTGCTCTGTCAAACTCTTCACGCAGTATCATATCTCCCATTTCATCTTCATCTACATCCTCTTCCATTTCCATAATGTTGTCCTCAAGTACATCGCCCTTGTATAGACCCTCTATATACTCCTTCCACCTTTCTGCTTTCCCTTCTTTGCTTAGGACTGGGTTTCCATCTGAGCTCTTGATATTCATACAAGTCGTTCTCTTATCTCCAAAGGTCTCTTTAATTTTCCTGTAGGCAGTATCTATCTTACCCCTAGTGAGATAGGCCTCTACACCCTTACATTTGTCCTCCAGCCATCCTTGCTTAACCATTTTGCACTTCATCTCATTTCTGAGATGTCTGTATTCCTTTTTGCCTATTTCATTTATTGCATTTTTATATTTTCTCCTTTTATCAATTAAATTCAGTACCTCTTCTGTTACCCAAGGATTCCTACTAGCCCTCGTCTTTTTACCTACTTGATCCTCTGCTGCCTTCGCTACTTCATCCCTCAAAGCTACCCATTCTTCTTCTACTGTATTTCTTTCCCCCATTCCTGTCAATTGTTCCTTTATGCTCTCCCTGAAACTCTGTACAACCTCTGGTTCTTTCAGTTTATCCAGGTCCCATCTCCTTAAATTCCATCTTTTTGCAGTTTCTTCAGTTTTAATCTACAGGTCATAACCAATAGATTGTGGTCAGAATCCACATCTGCCCCTGGAAATGTCTTACGATTTAAAACCTGGTTCCTAAATCTCTGTCTTACCATTATATAATCTATCTGACACCTTTTAGTATCTCGCAGCCATATGTATTGCACTTCACCCAAGTTCAGTGGAAAAAATAATTCCCACTAACTTACCTTGTAATATTTACGTAATTTTCAGTCAAATCCAGCAAATATACACGAATACTATCTCCCTCACAAATGTAAAAGTAGATAAATACGACACAAGTCACTTCACATGCAAAAGGAAAGCACACTGTACAAAAAACGCTCTGACGGTCGAAACGGTGGCTCGTTTTCACGCGGAAACTGCCCTTCTGCATTGATTGACTAACAAGGCAGAAATACAACCGCTTTAGCACACCCGTTGACAATTTACATGTAGTTAGCATACTCTAACAGAGCTGACAGCACAAGTTAGAAGTGGGAACACGGGTTACCACTGAACTTACAGCAAAAACAAGTAAGTGGGAACTGTAGTTCCCACTGGCCACTAAAGGGTTATGTAAGATGGTTTTGGTCCTGTCATTATTTTGTAATATTTGTTGGTTTCACGGGATGCCTTGTGTACTTGTGAGTTATCTCTTGAGAATAATTTTATTAAATCAACTAAGTGTTTTACATTCTTTATGTAACTTGGATTTAGTTACCGATCTGAAACTGAAGTGGTATCCTGTGTTTGTAATAGCCTCGCTCCGAACCACTGTTTATATATGTACTAAGCGGCCTAGTCCAAATCTGTTTGTGACGTCTTGTCAGAGCCCAGCCGCTCACCTAATAAAAAAAATCTTTTAAATCTTTAGTGGTGTAATTTAACTTATAAATTGCTTGCTTGGGTGGAACTATTATTTCACCATTTCACTTTTTTAATTTATTGAATGAATTTAATTAATAAGTGTATGAAAGACTCGATACACTCATCCCGTGGTGCAGTAGTGAGGCCGAAGGCCATTGATTCAGTAAGTGACAGGACAAGTGGTCATAGCTATGGTGGTCCATGAGATAGGTACCAGGCAGAGCACTTTGTATCGGTTATAGAAAGGAAACAGGTGGTTCTTACATGTCGATAGTAAGGTAGAATCAGAAACATTTTTCGACAGCAAAACTTTGATACCTCGTATATTTGTTAGTTGTTCAGACATCTCATATACAAATGTGTCTAATGATAAATAAACTTCTTTTCAAGAGTTGTCATCTTTCTATCTTGGCAGACCACCATCCCTCTCAATGATCTTTCTCTATTCCCCAACACTTACACTAAAACAACCAAGGAGAGTCTACTCCCTCTCGAATTCGTTATAAAGTTTAATGAGGGGAAACACATTGAACAACATTGTCCCCAACATCCTGATTACGCCACGCAGATCTCACCAAATCTATATGGGTAGCTTTGACCTCTGCCGGGACGTGACATGTCATCGTCAAGTTCTCCTTTACCTGTACGTTACTACAGAGATATTAATTAGGGCACCACATGTACTTTGCACTATTTTATAAAATAATAGGTATTTTTTGGTTTCTTAACAGAGCTAATTTCTTTTGCTGCGAAGATCGAATTTTCTTCTGGGATCAGAGGTCGACCTTTCCTCTGTATGGTACCTCCTCCATCGTTCTCTTTGACAGAAGCAAATCGATCAACTATAATATTATTTTATGTGTTTACGAAGCTAAAGTGTCATATTTAGTGCTTGTGGTAGTTATACTTACATATTACGAATATATGTAGTTTAAGTGATACAGCACACTTCATTAAAGACCTCTCAAACAGACATAATTTTTAATATACTTTGTTGTGCTACAATGCCACAAAATGTGAAATCAGTGGATAAACGTGTGATAGGTCTTGGTAGTAGTCAATTGTTTGTTACGGAAAGGAAAGGCAATACAATCTATAAACCTTTCCACGCCAGCAGTGGTGCCATAGTTCCGACTTGTCAATATGGCAGCTGTTATTGATGATACGTTTTACAACAATACAGACAATTTAGACATGTAAATAGCAACTTGACACTTAATTTGACAGTCCTAAATCATTTTTTGACGTAAAGGGCCTCTTAAACTGTGAGTAAAAATATCAGTGTCAGTATTTTCTGTATTTTCGATACATTTTACGTACTTTTTGTAGGTAATACAGTGACACTTCATTTTAGAGACCTAGTATGGTTTATACCAAGAGGGATACAAATAACGAACCCCAGCTTTCGCAGAGAATAAGGTGTCCGATTCTCGGTACTTTTGGCTATTTTCTCTTAATGCCTGGAAATATACTGGGGTGTAATTGGTGGAGGGGGCCAGGGAGGGGAGACTAGAGGGAAAATGAGAGGATGTTGTTTCAGAGAGGGGCGGTCGGAAGAGTGGAGCAGTAAGGTTTGATTACATCTCGTTTCGAGGTCTGAAAAAACATGTATTTCAGTCTATAGACGCAGTTTTGTATTTTGCAACTATAGACTTTGTTTTGATTCTGTAGTTCGCTGTTCCCACTGGCAGTACTTTGGGAATACTCATCCGAGGTCAATCCCTTAGTTTTGTTCCTGAAAGTGGACAGGTTTCCTACATCTAGCATTTGTATCTCCAGAGGAAGTTTTTAACTGACTCGACTGGAATACATACTGAAGTTCTCAAATTATAACGGATGTAATACGGGGTAAACCCGCAACTTGTACAAAAACCAGACTGCGGGATATGAAAAAGAGAAGTAGTTGACAAAGGAGTAAGACAGACTTGTACGCTATCCTTACTGTTGTACAGCGTAGACATTGCAGAAACAATACTTGAAAGGAAGTACACTCACGTTCATAAATTAAGGATAATGCTGATACATGGTGAAACAACACTCTGGTGGGCAGTTTGCGGGTTTAAATCACCTCGGGGTATGACCATGCGGTGCATTTGACGTGCGGTCGTCGCACGGTGGCGCTGGCAGCAGTCCACATACGCAGAGATGTGTTGGTGCATGTCACTGTACGGTGCAGCGAGTAGGTGTGAAGACGTTTTCAGACGTGCTAATGGTGACTGTGATGAAAATGGCTCAAAGAACACATATTGGTGACGTTATGAGGGGTAGAATACTAGGGCGACTGGAGGCTTGTCAAACACAGCAGGTCGTAGCATGGGCCCTCCGTGTGCCTCAAAGTGTGATCTCAAGATTATGGCAACGATTCCAGCAGACAGGAAACGTGTCCAGGCGCTACAGTACGGGAAGTCCTCAGTGTGCAACACCACAAGAAGACCGATATCCCACCGTCAGTGCCGCAGACGGTGACGGAGTACTGCAGGTATTCAAGCTCTGGATCATACCACAGCCATTGGAACAGTTATTTCCAGACACACAGTCTTCAGACGACTGAACAGACATGGTTAATTCGCCCGGAGACGTGCAAAGTGCATTTCACTGACCCCTGGCCATAGGAGAGCCCATAAAGCCTAGTGTGAAGAACACAGTACATGGTCATTGGAACAGTGGTCCCAGGTTATATTCACGGACCAGTCCAGGTGTAGTCTGAACAGCTGATTCTCGCCGAGTTTTCCTCTGGCGTGAACCGAGAACCAGAAACCAACCCCTTAATGTCCTTGTATGGGACCTGTGTGGAGGTCGTGGTTTGATGGCGTGGGGTGGGATTATGATGGGTGCACGTACACCCCTGCATGTCTTTTACAGAGGAACTGTAACAGGTCAGGTGTATCGGGACGTCAGTTTGCACCAGTTTGTCCCCCTTTTCAGGGCTGCAGTGGGTCCCAAGTTCCTGCTGATGGATGATAACGTACAGCCCCACCGACTTGCCATCGCGGAGGAGTACCTTGAAACGGAAGATATCAGGCGAATGGAGTGGTCTGCCTGATCTCCAGACCTAAATCCCATCGAGCACGTCTTGGATGCTCTCGGTCGACGTATCGCTGCACGTCTTCAAACCCCTACGACACTTCAGGAGCTCAGTCGAGTACTGATGGAAGAATGGGAGGCTATATCTCAGCAGTTGCTCGACCATCTGATCCAGAGTATGCCGACCCTTTGCGCGGCCTGTGTACGTGTGCATGGTGATCATATCCCATACTGATGTCGGGGTACATGCGCAGGAAACAGTGGCATTTTGTAGCACATGTGTTTCGGGACGGTTTTCTCGATACCGTGGACTTACAGATCTGTGTCGCGTGTGTTCCGTATGTGCCTATGCTATTAGCGCCAGTTTTGTGTAGTGCCACGTTGCGTGGGACCACATTCTGCAATAAATTTATGAGCATGAGTGTAGAAAGGTGGAAATCGAAATTAGCTGAAGGGAGAAAAAAATCAAATTTGAGCTTTGCCAATGCCACTCTAAATAAAACAGCGTAAGCGAAGGGCACAGAACTTCGATTAAATGGAATGGATAGTCTTGAAAGGTGGTTACAGAAAGGACATCAATAAAAATAAAACAAGGATAATGGAATGTTGTCAGATTAAATCAGGAGATGTCAAGGGAATTAAACTAACTTATGAATCGGTAAAAGTTTTAGTGAGCTTTGCTATGAGGGAAGCAAAATAACTGTTGATGTCTGGAGCAGAGAGAATTTAAATTTTGTTACCATTGAATCTAAATTTGAGTGTTGAGAAGGCTTTTGTGAAATTTACCGAGGTGCAGCATTATTTGAAAGTAAAATGTGGACCTGAAATATTTCAGACGTGAATAGAATAGACGCTTTTTAAATGTGTTACGTCAGTAGAATGCTGAAGAAAGGAAGATTAGTGTTTAACATCACACCAACGAGGAAATCCTTATAAATGGAGCAAAAGCTCAAACTGGTGATGGGCGGGGAAGGGGGTACGGCCATGTCATTTATAACGAACCATCCCGGCGTTGGCTTATGTGGTATGGGGAATTCCAGGAAAACTTAAATCTGGATTGCAGAAGTTCCAACTGTCGTATTCCAAAATTCAAGTCCATTGTGGTGACTAGTGCCCCATTCGAATGGAGAGAATGTTGAAAATTAGATGGCTTATTTGGATAACTAGTAAAGGCATCCTTGCCATGCACGTGCGCTCACGTGCGACATCTTTGGCGCTCAGTTGTCGATAGTATTGGCCCAGTGTTTGTCTCTGCCTCATTACTGGGATACTGGAGGACACCGTTCCGGAAGAGGCCGTGCAAGCTGTGACAGGCATTGAGATATGGGCCTGTGCGGCAAGTAGAAAGGGGAGACTTGCTAGCAGCAGCGAGGAGAGTTGGAGGTCCGGGTTTTCCTAGGACGTGAGAGCGCTCCGTTGGCCCAAACATAGCTGGAATGCTGTAGCGTAGCTTGTTAATGGTTGTGGTGCCATCACGCTGATTGAAGTGAAACTGTCAGCTGTTTGACCGTTGGAGAAAGCGAGCCTACTTTGGGAACCGCTGCTTGCTATATTGTGGACATTGTTGTTGTTGTGATCTTCAGTCCTGAGGCTGGTTTGATGCAGCTCTCCATGCTACTCTATCCCGTGCAAGCTTCTTCACCTCCCAGTACCTACTGGAGCCTACATCCTTCTGAATCTGCTTAGTGTATTCATCCCTTGGTCTCCCTTACGATTTTTACCCTCCACGCTGCCCTCCAATACTAAATTGGTGATCCCTCGATGTCTCAGAACGTGTCCTACCAATCGATCCCTTCAAGTTGTGCCACAAGCTCCTCTTCTCCCCAATTCAATTCAATACCTCATTAGTTGTATGATCTACCCATCTAATCTTCAGCATTCTTCTGTAGCACCACATTTCGAAAGATTCTATTCTCTTCTTGTCCAAACTATTTATCGTCCATCTTTCACTTCCATACATGGCTACACCCCATACAAATACTTTCGGAAACGACTTCCTGACATTTAAATCTATACTCGATGTTATCAAATTTTTCTTCTTCAGAAACGCTTTCCTTGCCACTGCCAGTCTACATTTTATATCTTCTCTACTTCGACCATCATCAGTTATTTTGCTCCCCAAATAGCAAAACTCATTTACTACTTTAAGTGTCTCATTTCCTAATCTAATTCCCTCAGCATCACCCGACTTAATTCGACTACATTCCATTATCCCCGTTTTGCTTTTGTTGATGTTCATCTTATATCCTCCTTTCAAGACACTGTCCATTCCGTTCAACTGCTCTTCCAAGTCCTTTGCTGTCTCTGACAGAATTACAACGTCATCGTGCTTGCTCAATATACAGATTGTATAACATCGGGGATAGGCTACAACCCTGTCTCACTCCCTGCCCAACCACTGCTTCCCTTTCATATCCCTGGACTCTTATAACTGCCATCTGATTTCTGTACAAATTGTAAATAGCCTTTCACTCCCTGTATTTTACCCCTGCCACCTTCAGAATTTAAAAGAGAGTATTCCAATCAACATTGTCAAAAGCGTTCTCTAAGTCTACAAATGCTAGAAACGCAGGTTTGCCTTTTCTTAATCTTTCTTCCAAGATAAGTCGTAGGGTCAGTATTGCCTCACGTGTTCCCACATTTCTACGGAATCCAAACTGATCTTCCCCGAGGTCAGCTTCAACCAGTTTTTCCATTGCCGTGAGCCATTTTCCCGTAATTGGCAGTAACTTTGTTCTTAACTGACGCGTTCCTTTCGGATGTAGCTGGTATTTGTGGTCGTTCCCCTGCTATTCTGTTGTTAGCGAAGACGCTCGTTTCTCTTTTTGTACTAGGCTGTCTTTATCCGATTTTGTGGACAGGTATCCCCATTTTCCGCGAACGTAGATTCTAATTTGGCTTTTGATTTCTACTTCCGACGTTACTGGATAGTGTGGTTTGGTTGACTGTGTATGCAAGCCAGCGCTAACGGTTAAAACTTTTCTATAAGGTACTTTTCTGGCGTATTATGTATTCAGTGTTTGCCAGTCTTTTATTTGTTAGTAACTTATATTTTATTGGAATAGTGTTAGATTCTGGTTATGTGTGTCTGTTACATTGCAGATTAGATATTACGTAATAACTTTTTTACTGAATTCAAGAGCGAACCCAGAGAGAGGCTTCACTGTATGCTTTAGTTGGTCTTGGGGCTTCCATCAGTTTATTTACGGTAATGTAAATTCACAATATAACTGCGGAAAAATATCTGTTTTTGTCAGTTACATATTATGAACTAGCAACCAATGTAATAATTGTATTATTATTTGTTTGTTTGCTGTTTGAGCCGGCCTGGCTTATCTGGTTCCTTCGATATGCTTGATGGGCTACTGCTGTTGTTTGCTTGCCTGTTACTACCTGAGATTAAGTGTTTCTCTTAATTTATCTTTCGATATTCAGTTGTATATGAGAATTTATGTTTATAGTTAGTTTTTCTTGTGGTTTACTACAGCTAACTGCAAATCCCGCTTAAGTAAATCTAAGTAACACTGTCTGGAGGCGGCTTTTAGTATAAATTTTGGTACGGCCGTTTGCGGCAACCTTGTGTTTTTGATTGGCCTTTGTTTATACGACGGATAGCCTGTCTGCCTGCGGAAGTGTTTGACACAAGTTTAAGGTCCTTCAAAATAATTACTAAAGGGCATCTTGTGTCCTCAAGCAAACTTCGTGTAAATCCTAAAGCCCCTTCTCCCACTGTAAAACTTGTTTGCATTTTAGTTGGCTGTTGATTCTGTTGCCTGTTATTAAAGCTTTTGAGTAGTAAAATGTGTGTTCACTTAAGAGTGGTCAGTGTTGCTGTAAGCTGGTCTGTCCCTTAATGAAATTTGTATGTAAACTTTATTTACTTGAAAGGGTTTTGCCGTGGCAAGCACTTATCATTGAGTCTTAAGCCTTCTGTACAGTTGCTGCGTGTAGTTATTTGTACGATCAAATGATGTTCTTGAACTGCAGTTGTCTGCTAACGAGCAGCTCCGTATTGCGATTAATACTTCTTGCTGAAGCTGCTGAATACTTTGGACTGTGCTGCTGATCCCGGCGGAGGTTCGAGTCCTCCCTCGGGCATGGGTGTGTGTGTTTGTCCTTAGAATAATTTAGGTTAAGTAGTGTGTAAGCTTAGGGCTGATGACCTTAGCAGTTAAGTTCCATAAGATTTCACACACATTTGAACATTTGATTTGCTTAATACTTTAAATTATTTTGATCAGATAACGAAGGAGGTTTTATTCTGGGTCCACCAGTGTATGGCGATCTCTTATTTTTTTAATTATCACCTTGCATCCATTTATTTTAAGGATTGCATTTACTGATGTGCTGCGCCCTGTGTTTAACTGCCTTATTTACTAGTCATCAGTTATGACACGATTAAATTGGGTATTTTACTTATTATAAGGAGTTCAGTTGTTTTTTGAAAGTGACCTTCTGTTATGGTTACACAATTTCTTTAACCTGGCACCTTACCACTCACCAGCCAGCTTCCTACCACCTCAGGATTCTGAACAGAGTTCGGGGAATACGAAATTTATGGCGAAAGTTCGCTGAAACACGGGGTCAGTTGATACGACACACGATAAGGCATTAAACAATGGTCATTTAAGTAAGAAAGGGAATTATGTGGGTACATCATGACTACAGCAGATTCAAACGGACGAAGTCCCAGCGGCTATGCACAGATTGAAAGACTTGCACAGAGTAATCATGGTGAAGCAGAGCAGTACAGCTGATCGACACTGTTGTCAGTGATCAATGAAAATGAACACAGCTGTGTCATTACACATTCATAGTGTCACACCGGTTCTGTCTACAGAAAAACGAAACCAGGTATATCATGCTGTTGGCACAAATCGGCTACCTCATGACGTTCTAAGAACAAAACCGGGGCATGATAGACTAGCTTGGAGAGCTCTGTCAAAAGAGTCTTTGGAATGAATACTCCGAGGGTAACAACTGTAAGAACATAGTACGTCGTCCTCAAAGAGGATGAATAGTGAAATTACTTCCAAGTTTAGAGCAATTGTGAAACGATTGTTCATACGCAAATGTACGAGGTACGTCTTTTGCTGTTTTGTGTGACAGTCTGAGTGAGAGTGTTTTTAAAGATGATATAGGCATCACCCGATCAAAGAGACACCGGGAACATACTGAGCCAAAAGATCTTAGGAGGAACACCTTGAGTATGAGTCGCAAAATGCCAACGACACGTACGGAATTCGACTCCCCACACATTTTCTACCATGCAATCGCAATATTGGCTGCTAAGGCAACAGGGGGAAGAACTGGAGTTATCCAACGGCGAGCACAGCATGAGGCTGCGGAGCATAGTTGAGCTGCTTAATCGAAGAGTAACTCATAGTAGTGATGCGGTGGTAGTGGTGTTGGTACAAATCAGAGCATTGACAACGATAAAAAAGGCAGACATTGCGTTATATCCATAACAATGGCCAAAGATGACATTTTGTCAAAGAGGAACCCAAAGAATTTCACAGAGTGAGAAAGAAGTGGCAGATGAAATACTAGAGTTTACGCAAAATGAGTCATTGGGAAGTGTGGTGTCGTTTACGCTCGGCTGTGCGGACAATGTGCCTAATGAGTACAATGATGACCATACGTGCTTAACAAGGAAAGTCATGTTGAAACTGGTGTAGGGCCATGTAGTTCAAGAAATGGTTCAGATGGCTCTGAACACTATGGGATTTAACTTCTGAGGTCATCAGTCCCATAGAACTACTTAAACCTAACTAACCTAAGGACATGGCACACTGCCATGCCCGAGGCAGGATTCGAACCTGCGACAGTAGCGGCCGCACGGTTCTAGACTGTAAGCCATGTAGTTCATCATCCTTGTCGGACAGGGAGCCACAAATCCCGTCTCCAGTGAAACGTAGCAAAGGAGAGTTGTCGTCCCAGGAACTGGTACTAAATACATTGCCTATGTGGAAGCTCATCCAAGGCATAGTAAAATGAAATAAACATTATGAACAGCAATATGACAGCGTAGCGCATAAGAAAATCTACTTAAATTATTTTCAAGAGAGGACAAGACGCTTTTGTTCCAAATGCTGGTGTTGTCTTGTTTCAAGGATGCTCGATAGAATTTACAGGATGTGCACGATCGTGACCTACCTCGCTATGCACTTCAAAATACAGTGAGTTCAAGTGAAGTAGAGGATGGCTGCATAACTTTAAACAGTGATACAGAATTGGAAGACGTACAATAGCGAAATTTCAAACAAAGCTTCAACTTGACGATGCACGGCAAACTCGGAACTGGCCCGAAAATGTGTAGATGAGATAAACAAACGTATCCTGTCTTTCAGTAAGGAACTTGTTTTCAACACCGAACACTCCGTATCTAAAGAGGAAATGCATATGAAAGGAATCCAGGAAATTAGAGGTATGAAGAAAGTTGTACCAATATCAGCTAACATCAGTGCCTTAATGCATTCGTATACATTTATACGGATTGTTAATCCGGGTGGTAAATGGGTTGGTACATTATTTATTGTGCTGCGAGAAGTTTGAGTGCTCTTACCCCAATGGTTATTTTTCGTGTACGTGATGTTGCCAGAGCAGTAGGGAATATTTACGTCACTGCAAGAAAGAGTCGGAAAATGGGCGTAAGAGGACTACACCCATTTGGCCGATAGCTGAGCAAGATAACTTGCTTTTGCTTGATTCGTGGTCTGTTATAAAAATAACACTCCTTTAGAGCGAACTATCACTCCTGAAAAGTATGTGACATTGCAATTCATATCACCTGGAACGACTGGACAAATTCAGCTTCTGGATGTTTGTTCTTTTCGAGTCTATAAGACGTATTATCGCACTATCTGCAGCTACGCCTTAAGGGATAACCAGTTTGACGATAAACTCCAGGACAGGCTGTTTCGCATTCTGTTGCTTGCCCTCGGATTCCATGCGTTCTCACAGCCCGTTGCACCATTATGATTCTATATGCATCCTTTGAGAGATGATACCTAGCTGGACGTCCTGCACAGTTTGTAGATGCCAAGGAGTTCGCGTTCGATCTTAACGGGACGAATTTTTGTGATCATTGTGACGTGCCGTTTTTCATTCGGTGTCCATGGTTCAAGTTAATGGTTTGTTCCGAACACTCCTTGATTGTAGACGACGTCCATTTTGTGAAGTGTAATACATATATCCTTTAGAAGGTTGATCTCGTCATCTCTCGGACACTCATTTTCTGTCACCCCTCTCTACCACATGGTGAGTCTTTTGCATCTAGTATTTCTCCCCTCTTAATTGTTAACACAACCCTTTCAAATGAGTCTTACTAAAGACTGAACTTGTACCCTCGCGCTCAAGAGATTCCTTTTTACTTTTTTATGGTGTAAAGGACTCGGGCAGCGAAATATAGTTGTCACAGCTGTCCGAAATCGATCCATGCTTGCTTTCCTCATCGCCAATAGCGCTGCGAGCTGCGAGTGACCGCCACAGAGCCGGCCGAGGTGGCCGCGTAGGCGCTTCAGTCCGGAACCGAGGGACTGCTACGGTCGCAGGTTCGAATCCTGCCTCGGGTGTGGATGTGTGTGATGTCCTTACGTTAGTTAGGTTTAAGTAGTTCTAAGTTCTAGGGGACTGATGACCTCAGATGTTAAGTCCCATAGTGCTCAGAGCCATTTGAACCATTTGAGCCGCCACAGACAAACGCCAGAATGGAACCACGTTCTCGAGGCGATCGACGATTCATCTGGCAGGTTCCCGTCGCCGACCTGCCTGATATAAACGGGCTCTTGACCAGGAACGAGAGTTCTGGTTGACGTTCCGTATGATCCACATATTACGTCGGCCGCCTTATGATAACTACTCTTGGACTGAGTGGTTCTGTACTCCTTGTTTGCCGTTTGTTTATCCAGTGAATGCGGAATGAAGAATATTAGTAAGCGTAAACCTCGACAATTTCATTTCAGGCTGTACACAAGCAACCTATCAAATATGATCAGAATCGGTTGGGCGTGTATGTGGATTTCCCCTTATTAGCAGAAATTTCAAAACTCAAATGGCTCTGAGCACTATGGGACTTAACATCTGAGGTCATCAGTCCCCTAGAAGTTAGAACTACTTAAACCTAACTAACCTAAGGACATCACACACATACATGCCCGAGGCAGGATTCGAACCTGCGACTATAGCAGTCGCGCGGTTCCGAACTGAAGCACCTAGAACCGCTCGGCCACCGCGGCCGGCAGCAGAAATTTGTCCAGTGATATGACAATGATACCGTGTATTTTGTTAATGGTATGGAAAGGCACCACACGCTCCGCTAAAGGTGGAAGAGCCATCTCCACTGTGTAGGTAAACTTCTTCGGAGTCGCTAACTGTGGTGTGCGACCTCCCCTAGACGGCGCCACGTCTGAGATGGACAGTACATGACAGGAGGAGGTGGACAGGGAGGCGCCGGCGCCGGCGGTCAGCAGGGTGATGGAGGGCCGGTGTTTGAGCAGGGGGCGCCACGGCACACACGCGCGCCTCTCGCCTGCGGCTGTTGGTTTAGCGTAATGGCCCCGGGGAGGCGCGCGACCGCCACTCGCCACGTGGCCGCAGGCCGCAGTCTGCCTGACGTCTGGAGCGGACACCTCAGGCGAGCACAGGGGGGCTTTGGCGGCGTCCTGGTTCTACGCTCCTCTGCGCAGTCTGCTCGCCAAGCGGGCAGTCTCGGAATGTGATAAGAAAGACGTCCTTTACAATTTTGTCAGTGACAGTAAAACAGGCGGCGAAATTCAGGTTAGACGGCATTCAACCTTCCTGGGGTGAGTGTGCCCCTGTTTGTGAACCATGTTACTGACACGAGAGGCTGCTATTCTAATTCAGCCACTCTATATTGTACTCGACCGTCACCCACCCATATTTCACAACTTAAGAGACCTACCTAGTCACCCTATCTCTTCATAATTGTACACACAACTTGATCTCTCACCTTTCTGCCCCCACAAATAATGGGCTTTGCTGAGGGGGGGGGGGGATAGCTTGCTATCTTTATCATACAGACAGACATACTGTAAGTGCTACCACATCAGAGAATTAGAGTGGTGAGGCCAGACGAACATGTGGTCCTTGAAGGGGAGCAGCTGCCGTTTAAAGTCATTGTAAATGGAATAGTCTGGATGACTAACTGATCTGGTTCTATATCGTTAACCAACATGGTCTTGCTGTGCTGGTAATGCTAATGGCTGAAATCAGTGGGAAACTACACTGCTTTACATCCTGAGTACGTGCAGCATTCTTTGTAGCAATTACGCTCTGGAATTATATAAATGTGCGCACCCCTCTTATTTTTTATTTCCAATCTAGCTGAGTAATCGGCGTTGCTTGGGTAAGTGTTTCTTTCAGTCTTCTTTTAGTCCATCTCCTCCTTCCCTCTCTCTCTGTCTGTCTGCTCCTCCCCCGTCTCTATCAGTCTCTTTCTCACTCTCTCTCTGTACATCGACTCCTCCCCTGTCTGTCCATCTGCTCCTTCTGCAACTTCCCCTCGCTCCCCTCTCTGTCCATCACTTCCTCTTTACTTTCTTTGTTCATCTGTTTCTCTTCCCTCTCGCTAACCATTTCCTCCTCTTCCCTCACCCTGTCCATTTCCTGCTCTTTCCTATCCCTGTTCATCTTCTCTTTCCTTCTATCTGTACACCCATTCCTCCTCCTTGTCTCTGTCCGTCTCCCATTCCTTCTTTCTCTGTCTATCTGCTCCTCCTCATCTACTCCTTTCACCTTTGTCCATCTCCTGTTAACCACATTCCCTATCCATCTCCTTCTCTCCCTCTCTCTGTCCACCTTCCCCTCTTCCCTCTCACTGTCCATTTTCTACTCCCCCTCTATGCCTGTATGACCCTCACCACTCTCTCTATCCAAATCCTCATGTCCCCTCTCCTTCCATCTCTTCCACCCCACATATTCTGTCATCTCTTCCTCATCCCTCTCTATGATAAAATCCTCCTCTTTCTTTTCTCTGACCATCTCCTCCTCTCTCCTTTCTCGTCTGTCTCCTCCTCTTCCCCTTCTGGTATTTCTGTGTCCCCCACGCTCTATCCACCTCCATCCTACCTCCCCCCTATTTCTCGCCACAATACTTCTTATCTCCACAATATTTTTTCCCCAGATAGTAAGTGTACCAAATTTGTTTGAAATCGGTCCAGGGGTTTATGAGGAGATTTTTATCCGTCGATTTGGCCAGTGTACGCACATATCACATACATTTTACATTTTTTACACATACTTCTACACACAGTCACCTGAAATTGCCCCCTATAGTTTTGGTTCCACGTAGCTCGAAGTTTGTAACGGCGCATACTCTGAATAATGCGTCATACAATAATGTAATTTTGTAGATACTTTCAGCGGCGTATGTGGGAACTGTCCGCGAAATTTTATTGCGAATATACTAAGAATCAAAGAAGTGATAAATTTAAACGTCATGTATGATGAGGCAGCTTATCACACATATCCATATTTTACGTCGTCATATCTTCTGAACTATGTGTCGTACAATGATATAATTACGCAGGTAAATCCAGTGGTGTAAATGAATACTATCTGCGAAACATGTCGCCAATACAGTTAGTACTAAAGAAGTAGTGAATTAACACATGAAGCCTAACGCTGCAGTTTCACTGCATGAACGGTGAAAACATAGTAAGCGATAAAGTTTTCTTCATTTCATCATTTTGTTGGGGTCTTCAGTGAGAAAAACTTTGGTAATGGTTTGAAGTTATGTGTAAAGGTTGTTGCAAATCACTAGTTCTCTCGTTCTCAAATAACTGACGGAAGTCCGAGTATACGTGCGTCTTGGCCTGAACTTCTTTTTCACCCTCAACCACCTCATAAGTGCTTCTTACCCCCACAGCGATTCTTTCCAGACGGTAAGTGATATGTGTACCAAGTATGGCTGAAATATTTCCAGAGGTTTAGGAGGAGATTTGGAACATAGATATATGCATACAAATATACGTACGTACATCAATTTTTATTATAGGTCTGGATTGTTTTTTGACGGTGTGATTGATAGATTGTGCCAATGAGTGCTGACCGGATGTTGTATACGGTTTATGGACTCGACTACCGGAGTGACGTAAGTCGTATTAAGTTGACGGTGTAATGGATGGCGATCACGGACGAAGCAGCCACTACGGTGACTACACCAACATAGGACAGAGTTCCGTAATCGTAAAGTGGACGACAGCCTAGCTATACGTAGCGTCAGTGGCCTGCATCAGGTGGAATTCTATGCATCTATCTTTCATTAATCAAATGAGCTCAACATTCCAATACGATATTTATCTTTTATTTGGCCACCAGAGTTTGCACTCTGTTTATCCATCTTAAACATAAAGATATAAAAAAAAAAAAATTGCGTCACCTCGGTTCCGAGAGTTCCTGTACAAAAATGGTTCAAATGGCTCTGAGCACTATGGGACTTAACAGCTGTGGTCATCAGTCCCCTAGAACTTAGAACTACTTAAACCTAACTAACCTAAGGACATCACACACATCCATGCCCGAGGCAGGATTCGAACCTGCGACCGTAGCAGTCGCGCGGTTCCGGACTGAGCGCCTGAACCGCTAGACCACCGCGGCCGGCAACGAAATTATAAATCAAGGGGGAGGGGGGGGGGGGGTGTAACCCATACTCCTCAAAGTCTTGTCTATCTCAGAACCACACTCACATGCAGGAGGACTGTAAACGTTAAATCTTTGAGGATGTAGAAGAAACGTGGTCTGGTTGAAGCGGAGTCGAATGAGCGGAAATCGTTTATCGGTCCAAATGTGCCCCGTAAACCACGGCCTTGTAGGGATTTGTGGTAGTAATACAGCATAACAGCTACCTTTCGTTTATTAGGAGAGTTTCCACATTTCCTGCCAGTTAGGTTGACCGAAGCTCTTGATCTCAAGTAAGTAATCTGTTTACGCTAACTTCCATTCAAGGACAGTGCCGATCGATCCTGCTTGCCTCGTTAATACGTCGGCTGCCTCATTATAGAGGATGTCAGCATCGTAATCCACCCACAGCAGCTAGACTGTCTGCTCCCTTGGTTCACTGACGAACAAATTCCTTTACGACATCAAAAGGCAGTTGTTTTTCACCTCTGGTGTCAGATACGGTGTTAGAACTATCTGGGAGTCAGATACGAGTTAAAAATAAGAACTTGAGAGCTTCACAGTGTCGCCCGTAAATACAGAATCTCTTTATGTAGTTTTGCTGACTCAGATCCGAGTACACAGGAAAGCTCATCCACTATATTATTTTATCCATGTTGCATTTTATGAACTGCACAGCCGTTAATGATAGCTGGTGAATGATGAAACCAGCCACAAATATTTTTTCAGTGTTTTATTTAAGTGCCACAAGCGGTTTCGGGCTACCATACCCATCTTCAGATAGTTAATATCTTTATATTACATACATGTTTTGATCAACAAGATGTTGTCTGCTCCACACTGCATAAGAATATCTGAGTATTTAGTGGCTTTTATCACTTGTTTCATTAATAAAAATATACTAAAAGCCATGTATTTTTATATATAACTATATATATATATATATATATATATATATATATATATATATATATATATATGACGGAAAATAGTTGTGTTCACTTATATACGTTCCAGCAGATGGCGATATGTTTTATGTGGTCCATGTGGATTTCTATCTCGTTGTATATGTTCTTGAATTCCACCAAAGCCCTCACATTGCAAAAAAAAAAAAAAAAAAAAATTACTGTGACGCACTTCACCATCCTACGTGCTTTATACACTCCATGTTTTTGCTTACAATGCAAAGGATATCATTAAGCGAAGATAGAAAGACATCATTCATTAAATATTGAACAACGATGCAAACATAGCACAGTTGGTGCGTTGGATATGTAACATGTTAATAACACAAAAATATTTGCAACTTAAGCATGCACTGACAATAAAAAATTTAAAAAGAACGTTATTAATGTCTTTTAAGAAAAAACTTACGCTTAAGGTGCAAACGTTTTTCTGTTATTAACATGTCACACACCCTACACGTCACCTTTGCTCTGTTTATATCCGTGGTCAATATTTAGTGAATGATATCTTTGTACCTTTGCTTAAATATAATCTTTGCATTGTAAAGGAAAACATGAGGTTTATAACGCATGTGCGATGCTCAAAACACATTTTAAGAATATGAAGTGTGCCATAGTGATTTATTTACAGAATGTGGACTATGGTGGAATTAAAGAACATATGGTCGAGCAAGAAAACCGCATGGATCAAATCAAAACACGCAGCAATTTACTGGAACTTATGTAAGTGAACACAACTGCACTGCTGTCCAAAATTAAAATAACAAACGGAAATTTTTCAAGGTTGCATTTATTTTGCTACAAAACAGTATGGTACAAAAAAATGTAAAGAATATGTAACGTCAACAACCGCAACTTGCATAACGGTAGACAATAATGTTCTTCATATTTTCCAACTTAATGGATTTGCACACACGTTCCGACAACTGGTTAATGTGCTCATTATGGGGTGTGACCACCCCTGGCGGCAATACAGGCCTGACACCGGCAGGGCATGCTGTGAAGGATGCCATCAGTCTCGTATTCGGGCAATAACGCCCATTCTTCCTGCAGATTTGCTCGCAAGTCTTGGAGAGTGGTTGGTGGATGCTGCCGTAGTAAGGGCGTTTCTCTAGTGCATCCCAGGCATATTCTGTGGGTTTTAAATCAGGAAAGCGAGCAGGCAACGCCGTGCCTGCAGTATCTACCTTTTCCTCAAAAACATCAACAATCTATGCTCTATGAGGTCCAGAATTATCGTCCATCAGTACGACGTCTGGGCCTACAGTGTGCCGCACAACCGCACATGAGGTCCCAAGATTTTCTCACGAGGCCTGACACCAGTTAAACCTTGCCAATTCACCCGCACAATTTCACGAAGAGCTGTTCAAGTGGTCAACATAATCTTGCCTACACCATTAGGGATCCTCCTCGATATCGGTCCTCTTCCACAAGGTTTGGATCCCGAATTCGTGTTCCACGTTTCCTCCAGATGCGAATCCGTCGAGAATCAATCTGCAGGCCAAATCAGGACTCAACTGTAAAAAGAACATTGGTCCACTGTTCGACCGTCCAGGTGGTGTGTTGACGACTCCACTCTAGGCGTCACCTTCCGTTGCGAGGTCAGACGCCAGTTGTCGTGCAGTACTAAAGCTCTGGCTTCGTGCCCTTATAACCAAATAATGGCCCTGTCTCTCTGATGTCACACAAGGTATGCTCTGCCGTGGTCTTCGGGATACAGTTTCGCTTTCTGTAAATTGTCCCACATCCGGGAAACAACAGAACGATTGACTTTAAGCCGCCGGGCCACATCAGCTTGCGACTGTCCTACTTCCATTTTTCCTGTGGTCCACCACCGCAGAGAGTCTGATACGCGTCTTCTCTGTGCCGTACTGCACCGTCTCTGACTGTGTACAGAGCGATTGTGGATGTGGAACTATCCGGAAAACACTACCCCGTTTGGTAGACGCCCTGACGTCATCGTTAGCGTGGTTGTTGACCGGAATGGCATTTTCCGTGCAGAACACGATCATACGGACATCTGTTGACATTTGTGTGATTATAGTGTGCCGGCCGCGGTGGTCTAGCGGTTCTAGGCGCTCAGTCTGGAACCGCGCGACTGCTACGGTCGCAGGTTCGAATCCTGCCTCGGGCATGGATGTGTGTGATGTCCTTAGGTTAGTTAGGTTTCAGTAGTTCTAAGTTCTAGGGGACTGATGACCTCAGATGTTAAGTCCCATAGTGCTCAGAGCCATTTGATTATAGTGTGAGTTAGACACAGGACGAGATAATAGCGGTTTGTAGCTTTAATTTTGGACGCCAATGGATTTTGCGTCATATATATGGAAATGTATAAAAATACAAGCACTTTAGCGTATTTTAATAAATGAAACAACTTAGAAAGTAGCACCAAATACGCTAATATTCTTGTGCAGTGTGGAGCAGACGACATGCTGTCGATCAAAACAGGTATGTTACAAAAAAATATTAGCCACCTGAGGATAGGTATGTTATCCCGAAACCTGTTATGGCGCTTCTAGACATTTAAAAAGTATTTGTGGCTGGTTGCGTCGTTCACCACCATCCAATACACTCTGTGGATTTTTGGATCCTTCGGTATATAAACGGATAAAACTAGGTCCCTGAGCTTCAAGGAAATGATTAACTCTGCAGTTGAAATTAATATTTTCTAAATCTGTCGTATTGTAATAATAACAGAATGTAATCTGACAGCTAATTATGTTAATATCATATTCAAACAAAGGCAAATGCGAAGAATATCGTATAGAACGTATGATAGGAGAACGTGTAAAAGCTGGTAAAAAGGGCCGTAAATGTAGTTCTTCTTTGGAGAGTAGTCTGACTACTTTTAGAGACACAGGTATCCATGAAGGCCCCGCCCTGAAAACAAAATTTATTTGATGATATTTGACATCTAATGCCTCCACTAAAAGGGCGTTTGAGGCCGTCGGATTTGTAACTCCAAGAAAAGTACGAATGGCTCTTTGCTGAATTGTATCTAGTTTTGTGACGTATTTGCGGCTAGTCTTATTGCTAATGTTACTGGTTGAAAAATAATTATGTTTCTTTCAATTAGAACCATAAATAATATTAACGCAGGAGATGGTCTTTGAGCGTTATGATGCAGCATATATCCATAGTCCAGACGACATCGAATAATCCATCGATACATAGTGAGTACAGTATTCTAAAGCGCTCGCAACCACACATGGGTGAATGAGCGAATGACATTTAATCGTCTTTCTCATTTCTTAAGAGTACATCGAATGAGAGGTGCCCTTAAATATCATTCCTAGGAATCGAGCGTAAGGTTTTATCTGGTAAGTATACTTTCCACCATCAATGCGAGTAACGTTCGATTTGTAAAAAGTAACATTCATCAATTTCTCAGCCGACGTCTCCAGCCGTTGGTTGACCTCCACTCATGGACGTTTTCCATGGCAGTCAGTACTGCCATTTTGGCCTGAAGGTAAGAGTCGGCATTTGAATAAACACATGCGTTGTTGCGTAGTTTCATATTTTAATGGGGAGACTGATTGTTCTTTCAAATCACGAGCATACAGAGTATACAAGAGTGGATTAAAACTGTACCCTGGGGCAAGACCTGGGAGACAAAAAAGGATCCAAACGTGTTGCCTTTGAATCTGACATGGATTGTTATTTGAGGGAGCAGGATGCTGATACCGCATATCATCCTGGAGGGAATGCCGTTTTACGCAGTCTGTCTAGGAAAACCAGAATCCGAACGTGATCTAAACACCAAGATAAGAGGCGACGACGTTTTTCTCGTGCGAAGGGCTGAAATAATATCCAGGACAGGTGAATACAGATTGCCCAATTACCGTTTGTGTTTCCTGAAACCGTACTGGCTTTGAAGCATCCAGTTATTATATACGGGTAACTATTCCTTTCTTCCGTATACCATCCTCTCCAGCGTTTCGCTACACATGACGACAACGCAATTCATCTACATCTACATCTACATTTATACTCCGCAAGCCACCCAAAGGTGTGTGGCGGAGGGGATTTTACGTGCCACTGTCATTACCTCCCTTTCCTGTTCCAGTCGCGTATGGTTCGCGGGAAGAACGACTGTCTGAAAGCCTCCGTGCGCGCTCTAGTCTCTCTAATTTTACATTCGTGATCTCCTCGGGAGGTATAAGTAGGGGGAAGCAATACATTCGATACCTCATCCAGAAACGCACCCTCTCGAAACCTGGCGATAGTTAGTTGTCGTTATGTGTAGCGAAACGCTGGAGAGGATGGTATACGGAAGAAATGAATAGTTACCCGTATATAATAACTGGATGCTTCAAAGCCAGTACGGTATCAGGAAACGCAAACGGTAATTGGGCAATCTGTATTCACCTGTCCTGGATATTATTTCAGCCCTTCGCACGAGAAAAACGTCGTCGCCTCTTATCTTGGTGTTTAGATCACGTTCGGATTCTGGTTCTCCTAGACAGACTGCGTAAAACGGCATTCCCTCCAGGATGATACGCGGTATCAGCATCCTGCTCCCTCAAATAACAATCCATGTCGATAGTTAGAGGCCATATCTGGATCTTTTCAGACCTGGAATTACAACTTACGCTTTCACACCTTCACGAGGTCCTATTGCATCCAATACTAACTAAAAATTAGCAACAGCAAAGCTTTCGCTTCTATGGACAGTTTCGCAAGCATAGAATAATGAAAGAAATCAATAGCAGGACAGCTGACACTGTATAACTTAACAGTACCATTTAGTTCTTCTTTAGAAGAGGGACGAAGCAGGACACGATGATAGTTGTAGTCAACAGGAGATTGATTATGGAAAGGGACCGTGGGAGGAGCGAGGGCATCGATAAATTCCTCCATCCATGCAGTGGTGGTAGGAGGGAGAGCCGGCTGTCGACTGTTCGATAAGCTTTCGTTTGTATCAGATGCGTGTCTTTTCTCGTTGCTTTGTTGAGTGAAGCTTTTTGAGAACTTAGTTAAGACACGCATTTATTTATCACATTTCCATAAAGTTACCGAAATTAGAAATCTGGAGATAAGTTAATTCTTTTTCCTTCGGAACGCTGACACCCACTGCGACCTTCATAGCGTTGATGGAAGCCTGAGAAACATCTTTTTTCCGTAACGCATGCCAGAAGTTTTCGATTTCCGTCGAGCCGTGCCTTATATTTGTCACAGTTAGCTTACGAATTTTTTCGCTTACTGTTATGGTAACGTATTTGTGTAGTATCAACATTTATATTCATGTAGAATCCTATCGGGTGACGATCGTTTCCCAATGAATCTGCTTTAACCTGCCAATTAGAGAGTTCAGCAAATAGGGGATGCGAAGCGTGACGTATATCGCTGAACGTCTACTTAAAGCGGGAGATGCCATAGTACGGGCTCCACCGTCGACTGTCACTAGGTTATTGTCTCCTGTAACATTCGTCAAATCCCGGTCTTACCTGTCTGTACTGTCTCCTCTCCATGCTAAATGATGGACTGCTGGCCACCACTTATTAGAATGTGAGGCCGAAGCTGGCTTATTATCATCATTCATCTACCACGATACTATTATGGATAGCTTTATAAAGAGTGATTCCGTGCTGTCACAAAATATCGGGGCTGATGGGCCAGTGTAAATGTATAAATTTGAGGTTTGGGAGGTCCGTAAAAGTTGCAGTCGAAAATAATTCTGGTGCTTCTGACAATGGAATACATATAACCGTTCTGTTGTTACTAAGACTGTAATGCAGACTATTTTCACAGGTGGCAGTATGGGCCAAAATAAGCAAAAAAATTCTAGTAAACAGGGGCTCGAAACTACACACCTTTAAGACCTATGAGCACTTCTTTATCTTCGGTATGAAATACATCTCTTCCACTGAATAAGTGCCAATAGCTCTTAAGGTGTCCATTTTGGAGCCCATATTTGCAGCATGTTGTTTCTCGTACTTGTCCATCCTGCCACCTTTGAAAGTGGTATACCCTACGATCATGAGAACAACAGTACCAATATTCCATTGACAGAGGTATAAGAATGAGTTTAGCTTATGATTTTCGGCTCGGTCGTTTCCAGACAAGAGTCCCTTACCTCATATAGATACATATACCCCTCTCCATCATTCCTGAAAGTTTGTAATATCGTCATGAAATCATTCTGTACGGCGACACAATTGTGTTCTAGTAACACAGCAACCAATTCGATGTCGTTGTTTCTTACAGGGAGCGGGTATCGTTGACGTTACAGCGAATTTTTTGTCAATATAGCAGCGCCGCCTTTTCCATTGAGACGGTCCTCCTTTATAACGAAATAACTTTTAAAGCGAATTGTCTGATAAGTAAATCACGTTTCGCATAGCAGGCCTGTATCAGGATGACTTACTAGTATTCTTTGCAAGCTTTCTGTGTTGGAGTTAGTGGATCTTGCGTTCCATTGCAGTACTTTCATAGGCTTAATAACCCAGCAGAGAGAGAATGAAAGATGGCAGTGACGATGTGCCAAATAACGGTATGGTTCCTGACACTGATTTGTCGCATATGATGGATGACAATGTCAATAAAATTTATTATTTTACACGTCACCTGAACTGCGGGCTGTCATTGATTTGGTATTTTTCGGAGACTGAAGGGGATTCTTGCTGCTAGATGTGTCTGCACGTTTCGTGGAGTGTATCGGGTAGGCTTCGGTATGAGACCACTCACTTACGTTACCGTGTCTGTTACTTCCACCCTCCGCCGGCAAGGTTCGTCTGTTGACGCACATCCACACATTTAGTTGTGTCCGGGTTTCCGTGACGTAGACGCCGAATGCCTGTGGTGGGCAGCAGCCGTATAAGTTGTGTGCTTTTAAAGCTGGGACGACGAAATTTGTCGAAGCAGTAATGATGGCACAGACAAGAAATGTGACGGACGCGTAAGCTAGCATACGAGTAGGTGTAGGATTCTACAGAATGAGACACACTATATTTCACGAATCTCATCTGGGACGAATTTGTTTCCTGATGTGCCCATAACGAAGGCAATTGAAGCACTGTCTCACGATAGACACATAAAGATCTACAGGACGTCTAGTTCCATAAACAGACACAGCTTCCGGTGAAGTTTAGGAATCGAAGGTTAACAATAACGTCTGCTGTTTGGCATTTTGCTCTTTACCATCCCACACGTTGAGCGTAATAAATCTTCTAACACGTACAATTTCGAAGGCAGATTGCTCTGTTTTCAAAATATCAGTTCGTCAAGTTCTGAATCCGCTTTTGTTATTATTCACATTTTGTCGATAGCAAAAGAAGGAATCGAAAATACTGTTTTTTTTAAGATTTTAATGTCAATATTTGCTAAGATATTCACCGTATCAGGAGTTTTCAATCCGATTTTCACTTTGGTTTTGCCCACAGAGGAAATATTAATTGCCGGCCGTGGTGGCAGAGCGGTTCTAGGCGCTACAGTCTGGAACCGCGTGTCCGCTACGGTCGCAGGTTCGAATCCTGCCCCGGGCATGGATGTGTGTCATGTATAAAATAAACAAAATAAAATAAAATAAAATGAAATATTAATTATTTTTATCTGTATGATTGGCTCTCCTATGAGTCGTCAGGTTTTGATTATTCGGTATCAGACGCTTGACAATGGCTTTTTCGTAAAGGCAATGTTACTCGTAGTTGACCGTGAAATAAAACTGAAATAATCGGACTTCGTAATTAAATCGTTTCCAAAGACTGCTGCGGTAGGTGCGGACTCATAAACTAAATCTCAATATTACAATAATTTGCCAGCCATGCCAAAACGTCGTACAGAGGTGATTGTCTACTAAACAAAAAATTACACAGTTAGTTAAATCAGATATATTCAATGAATAAGCCTACAGTTCATAATCCTACTTACTTTTATAAATATAAATTCTTTACAGAATCGAGTGCCTAGTATGGTTGCAACTCGCAGTAATTTTCTATATCATGAAATATGGCGGTGTGCCAGACAATAAACTAAAATACGTGCTTCTCGCACCACTTCAACCAGGGCTCTCTTTTTTTTAATAAAACATACGAGTAACGTAAATGTACTTTTGTTTTATCAGCGACACAGCGCTGCAGTTGTGTGCCATAGGCTTTATTTATTTGTCACTGATTATTTATTTAATTAATATCTCGCGTTTCCGAGGAAACTCACGCTCGGCATGCAAATGTGCCTTTATATTGCCCCCTGAATTGCGAGGCGAAAGGACACACCTGCAGGCGAGCAATTCACCTAAAGGCACAAGAAAATCTAAGTTATCTACAACTATTTACATGACTTACATTATACTGTATATTATATACAAAATTTGAATCACGTGCGTGCGCCGAAAAAGTTCTTATGTTGGCAAAGCAGAGTGCGCGCATGCGCAGAAGCGTCTGTGTAACTACGGCACTGCCGTTATTTCGTAAATTTAGATCACGCGGCACAGTATTGCAGTTCATATTGTTCGTGTACGCGCGCATTTCTTAGTCGTTGCACAAAGAAAATATTCCACCAAGATTACATATGAAGACTACATTCTATGACAGGTAACTTAGTTTTAAAATTACAATATTTGTTATAATACAATACAACTTTAGATTGTTGAATGTTCTTAGTTACATAGCATTGCAATGAAATGCTTCAACGAAAAATGTTCTGTTGTTTCAGGTGCGTTGACCTATACACATGGTGTCGTTATCACAGTTCATATTCATCTGCTGCACAATAATTTTTTACAGGTTAGTATCGTCGTGGTAAAGTTTTTTGATCACAGTAACATCGTTGTATAACAACGTGATTAATACATAAGCGTGTCCATTTCCTATTTCCATTATAGTCGTTGTGATGCAGTTCGTAGTGAGTAAAAGCATTGCTTATTACAGATCAGACGTGACCCGTCGAGTAATTGGTCCACGTGCAGTTCGTTTTTTACATTCCGTGGAAGCTTGGTTGCAGAACCTCGGACGGCACATAGCTGGCGTCGATCCTTGGACAGTCCAGGTAAGAGTGTCCGTCACATTTCGAGAACATTTCATTCCCTGAAGTTCCAACCAAAACTCTTCCACCCGTCGTGTTGTTTTCTGGACAGGCACTTTGTGTCCATTTAATCCAGTTAACATCTTGAAGTTGGGTACTGTAGTAATGTCACTAGACGATGCACGAATTATTCACTTCACATTTTCAGTTTTTTGCTGAATATAGCTCACCTAAATGTTCGTTAATGTCCGTGAACAGAGGTTCACTATGCAATGTCTTTTTGGCACTCGTTTTGTTCAAATTTTTACATGATACATCAGTTAAAAAAATAAGTAATTATACATACACACGTCACATATTTTCTTAGCATAAACATAATACAGTTGCACATAAACATGTTTACATCATCATTACATAGCTATAGGTTATTACATTGTGTCACATTTGATTACATGAATTGCATCCTCTTTAGCGGTTTTGCTGGGATATTATCGATGTTTTTTGTGATGTCATCTGAAATTAAGATAGGTTAGACACAACATTCATTACATCAGTAGGCAAGACCAGGCGTTTTCGCTACTCAATAAATATTCAAAATAGTAAGAGAGAGAAAATGTTCGATTCCTCGCGTTTTGTGCGTGTGTGTAGAGTGTCTGTGTGGCCTTGACTACTGATAGATGCTTTTCGTGTTGAGAGATGTGCGTCTAATCTATTTCTCAAAGTAAAAGATCGCTTCACAGATGACGTCTGTCAGTTCGTCAGGTGTCATACCAGGTCAGTGGTACCTACAGTCACAAATGTTCCGTGAAAAATTTATATATCATTCACTGCTACGTAATCATAAATTTTACTTCAATATTCAGTCTTCTCGGTGGTGCCGCGGCGTTGAAAGAAAAGTTCTTCTGTCTTCAACTGCGTCACTGGAACCGCTGAAATGAAAATTTCTATACTACTTATAATCTATGTTGTAATTTGTTTTAGTTCTTGCCACACAGCAGGTCGTTGAGATAACGGTACGTTATATGTCTTGTGGTAGAAGATCTTGTGAGGCTTAACTTCAATCTTGTACACATACGTGTTGATAACACCTAATCGTTTGGTAAAAACTTGTAAATATTTGGATAACACTTCCTGTAGTTTTATACGTTCATGTACACTGAGAGCTGTAGCTTCACTTATCTTATGATCAAGCAATGTTTTCAAGTCCATTAGCTCTGTGTCAGATGAGCGTGTTTGCATGTCTTGAATGTCTTTGTCAAGTACTAACTGAACCTTGTACCCTGTACAGTGTTTGTCATGCTTTAGAGTTCTCCTGTCCAAATCAATAATAATTACCCTGCTTTTATCATTTAAAATACATTTACCTTTGGAGAAGTCTATAATGCAGTCCTTCTCGCTCATAATATCTATTCCTAATATGCAATTAGTCACAAGGTTTTGTACAAGCAGGAATGGCCATTGTACGGTTCCATTACCTATTTTAACGTTTACAAAAACTTGCTTCGTAACCCTACATGACTTATTACCTAGTGCAGTAGTTATTTTACAGTTTTGGGCAGGAAACTCAGGCACAGGTTCCAATTCACACATCTTTTTATAAAAATTAAAAGATAAAACGCTCACAGCTGCACCTGTATCTAGGATAATAGTAGTTGGAATCCCACCTACTACACCAGTAGTGGATGCTAAAACAATTTCATTTGTGTTTAAACGACATTGTGTACTGTCTTGTAAAAGTTCATCTGATATATTGTTATTGTGGTTGTATCTTATAAATAAAACAGGTAGTTTTTGTTTAGAATTACTCGGCATATCATTATTCTGTTGTTCAAGTGTGGTGTCAAATAACTGATTAACATTGAAGCCGCCCCCCAAGGATTCTTCAGCCATGACCTGGGGCAAAGTAGTGACTGTTTCTAGTTTGTTGGATTAGCATTTGTACTAGGTACTGACACAGATTGAGGTTGTGCATCAGGTGTCATTTCTATTATATTCACATTCGGATATTGCCTATTATGATCTCCAAACTTTTGCGGTTGTTGTTGCTGTTGCGCATTATAACTTACCTGTCGGTCGTAAGGTATGCTCCAATTTTGACCTGGTGGCTGCTGTGGTAAAGCAGAGTTTGAATGAAAGTACTGATCGTTACGAGTCCAACCTTGATGCTGTCTTGGCTCGTAGTTATTATTATTTCTATTTCTGTTTGTGTTTTTGTTATTACCTTTGTATCCGTTGTTACCGTTGTAGTTATTACCGCGGTGCCTTTTGTATGGATTGCCGCATGAAATGTTATTACTGTTGTAACTATTGTTCGTATTGGAATACGCGTGTTGATTTTGATTTCCGTACTGAGACGGCATGTGAGTTTGCTGTTTTTGTTGTACCGCGTATCCAACTGTGGGCGCGCCAGAATTGTGTTGGCAAGCCTGCATGTTTTGCATACCACTAGTGTAAACATTGTGGCTGCTGTTTTGCCGCGCGAAGCGCTGATCTTCAAGTAACATGTCAACCGAATCTAAAGCTGTTAAAAAATAATCTGAATCGTCATCCGGGATATGTAGAAGTTTTTCCTTAATGTTGAAAGGCAATTTGGCCTTCAACGCTCGGAGTATATCACGTGTTGCAACTGGTTCGTCTAAAAAATGTCCCATGTTCAAGTATTTTTCAAAATATCTACGTAAGTTACCATTTTTACTGTTAAAAGTTTCAGGTTCTAAAATTTGTCTTCTGAGTCGCTCCTGGACGGATTGCGACCAGAATTTGTTCAGAAAAGCACGCTCAAACTCACTGTACGTGGTACATACGTCAGCTTGACTGTATGCCCAGACAGCTGCATCGCCTTGGATGTAACCGACAATATATGAAATCTTTTTCCGGTCACTCCAAGTGCGTGGAAATGCGTTACTAAAAGATTTGAGAAAAATCACCGGATGAATGGTTCGTTTTTCTGGGATAAAAATCTGAAATTGCCTGTGTTTCATTAAGCTTTCTTCTTCCTTTGCATTATGATATGGATTTGTACCACTGTAATTACTGCAATGCTCAGCTGGCGAGTAATTACGATAATGTTGCTGTGGTTTACCATGATAATACCTTGTGTTTGTGTTTGCACGTTGTGGTATGTGTTGTTGTCGTGGTGTGTTTTGTTCTTGTGTGTTTGTCGTGTGCGGTATGTGTGCGTCATACTCGAATGTATATTGATTTCTGAACTGTACATTTTGACTGATATTTTCGTTACATTCAGACTGTGGTTGATCGGTGAATTGTCTCATGGGTGCAGTGACGGATTGTACTGCGTCACTAATCAGCTGTTTGTTATTAGTGATGTATTCCGCTACGGAGTCGTGCACAATTGTTGGTAAATTTTCACGTATGCATCTATCAAAATGTTTGTCTTTGTTCTCTACCCAATCATGAAATTCTTTATTAATATTTTGAAAATGAGCTGTGGCATCAGATTGTAAGATGTCAGTCAGGTGTTGTTCAACATCGTCAAATTTATTCTGCACGTCAGTAATTCGTTTTTCAAGGTTGTCGTGTACTGAAGGATATGTTTGAATTTGTTCAGTAAGAGCTTCACACGTGACATTAAGGTTTTTAAATTGTGTCTGTAAAAGTGCTACGTCATTTGTAGTCTTTTCTTGTCTCGTATTAAGCTTGGAAAATTTCGTACTGAGTTCAGTCATCTGTTTGGTCAGTGTGGCGTCTATAAGTTCCACACGCTTACATAAAGTGTCATTAGCTGTCTTGAGTGCTATGAGATCAGATTTGATTTCGTCATTTTGTGTCTTTAACTGTTCATTTTGCGTCTGTAAGGTTGCCATGTTTTCGGCGTTTTGCTTCATTAGCATTTGTAACATGTCGGCAATGTTTACCGTTTGCAAGGTCTCTGCCCCCGCCGCGTCATTAGACGTGACGTCATGCATTAACATGGGCTCTGATTGAGACTTTGAAATTTTTGTGGTGGAAGGCCTATTGTCAAAATTTTCGTCAACACTCGCGTCAATGTTTGATGAATCGTCACTACCGGTTGCTGTCGTAAAGTCATTTTCTAACATTTGTCTCTCGTCCGAGTCGGATTGCGTCTGAATAGTACGTCTTTGCTGTTCCATTTTTGCGTATTGTTTTCTAGTTATTACCATGCCACACGTGATATATGTTTCAAGAAAATATTTGACACTGATTTTAAAATAAAATACAGTTGAGTATGAATCGGTCGTAGCAACAATGGCTGTTTGTTAATTTAAAAATATAAACTGAATTTGAGATTATTGGTAATGGCTGCTGGCCATGTTACATGATATCGTACAGAAGTCGGCCATATTGTACACTCGTGTATTGGTATTGTTGCATACGTTATTGTTTAAGGAAAAATACTGAGAATGGAATTTATCACTGAAACTGTTATGCGGAAAAGAAACACTACAGAATTTTACTGAAAAGCTAATACACTGAATTATACGTCTGGTCAAGCCTGCTAATGCAAAGATGCTGCGTCTTACCTTATTTTGCTGGAAGCTTCTTTGCGTCTTCCCGCAAAATTTTATAATTGGCAAATATCTTCTGATTTTTTTTTATTTCTCATATAGTCAAGTCCAGGACCAGAAGGTTGATTTTTCACATGAAACAAAGAGAACAATGTAACAAATGACAAAATAACAAGTCCTGTCACGGTCGCCAATATAAAATAAATAAAATAAAATAAAATAAAATGAAATATTAATTATTTTTATCTGTATGATTGGCTCTCCTATGAGTCGTCAGGTTTTGATTATTCGGTATCAGACGCTTGACAATGGCTTTTTCGTAAAGGCAATGTTACTCGTAGTTGACCGTGAAATAAAACTGAAATAATCGGACTTCGTAATTAAATCGTTTCCAAAGACTGCTGCGGTAGGTGCGGACTCATAAACTAAATCTCAATATTACAATAATTTGCCAGCCATGCCAAAACGTCGTACAGAGGTGATTGTCTACTAAACAAAAAATTACACAGTTAGTTAAATCAGATATATTCAATGAATAAGCCTACAGTTCATAATCCTACTTACTTTTATAAATATAAATTCTTTACAGAATCGAGTGCCTAGTATGGTTGCAACTCGCAGTAATTTTCTATATCATGAAATATGGCGGTGTGCCAGACAATAAACTAAAATACGTGCTTCTCGCACCACTTCAACCAGGGCTCTCTTTTTTTTAATAAAACATACGAGTAACGTAAATGTACTTTTGTTTTATCAGCGACACAGCGCTGCAGTTGTGTGCCATAGGCTTTATTTATTTGTCACTGATTATTTATTTAATTAATATCTCGCGTTTCCGAGGAAACTCACGCTCGGCATGCAAATGTGCCTTTATAGATGTCCTTAGGTTAGGTAGGTTTAAGTAGTTCTAAGTTGTAGGGGACTGATTACCTCGGAAGTTAAGTCCCATGGTGCTCAGAGCCATTTGAACCATTTTTGAATTATTAATTACAGCATTTTTGAGCTCTGGCAAGGAAAGAAGGGAAAGTTTGCCTACTGCCATAGAGTTCAGACGGCTTAAGCTTTTATCCAATCTTTCCATATAAACTATATATGGACCACTATATGCAAATCTGTAGAAATTAGGAGATCGCTGAGCAGTTGCAACTCCCCTGGGAGGAGTGTTGACAATAATTTTTTTGGTTGGGAGCAGAACCGGCAGCTACTGTTACGAGAGAACAAGCTACATTTACAGCATACGTAGCAGACGATACTTGGTTAGCTGCTGCAGTGAAGGTTTAGGAATTCCTTACTTCCAGACTAACCCCATTTCGTCGCTAATGTCTCGTGCTGGAGAATCCAGTGGGACTCTGTTCTGAAAACTTAATTTTTTCGGGGAGTATTCTAATTCAACCCCTAACGATTGCTAATGAATAGATCATAGCATCCATCGTGTTGTCAAATGAATTTCCTGGAGCAGCTGAAAGGGAACTGCACGTTGAAAGCGCTGGGTAGCCGGTTTTTGACGATGTTGACCTGCAGTGGTGTAGAAATCTCCTCCCTTCGTCATATACCGCACTATACATGGGGGGCATGAGGTCACCATAAGGAAATTCAGATGTTATAGTTTTCTACATGTAACCGTACCAAACGCAAAACTAGTGTTCACACACTGTAAGGAAAACTCAGGCGTCTGACGGTAGAGCGAAACTCTGAGCACGTCTAGACACTTCAGCGTCCGCGATTGAACTGTGAGGGGGAGCTAGTGGATTGTTTCTGTATCCGGACTGATTGCAGACGGCCATGTACGGCGATATGGATCGTTGTACATCAGCTGTTATTTCTGGCTGTGTAGTCGGAATGCGAGTTTTTGATACGTGCTACAGCTCATGTCATACTTATTGCAGAGGTGAAAGTTATGGTGCATGTCCTACTAGAATGTGTAACTGGCTGGCCGTTCCACAGTTTTGGATCAAGGTTAAGTTTACTGATTTCCGTGGGTGCAATTACGCTGGTTGATTCTGGCGACCTGAATGGACCCAGATCTAGGATCTCGTGGGCAGCCTGAGAGAACAGCTTTGTTTTAAAAATTTGTGAATCTACACTCTACGAGTATCATTTAGAGAACTGAGACGTTCTTTGGTTTCTCGTTTAATATTACCTGGCTGTTGGAAATTCTGTGTACTAACCATTTGTAACCTTTGTAACCTTTGTTGTCTGAACTGGGAGTATGCATGTCGCCTCAAGACTGTTAAGTAATTCCCAGTTAGGTCTCTTCCAGAAAGAATTTTATAATGCTTACGTTAATCAATATTGTACTCAGATCAAATATTGTCTACACAATAATACTGTACTAACTTCTAGATTTGTATATTGCACATTCTGCAGAGCGCGCTCTCATATTTGGTGATGAATAAAACGTTTTGCATTCAAGAGCGTGTGCTAAAATATTTTTATTGTTTCAGGGACCAGTTTCGACAGAGTCTAGGTAGACAAAGTCTCACCTCGTAAATGGAGTGGGCTGTCTTTATGGTTGTGCGGCTGAAGCACTGTAGTTCTATTAGGATGAGAGTTTCACTCCGAAGCGGAGTGTGAGCTGATATGAAACGTCCTGGCAGATTAAGACTGCGTGCCGGATTGAGACTCAGACTCGATACCTTTGATTTCACGAGCTTGTGCTCTACCATCTGAGTCACCCATGCACCACTCACGATCCGCGCCTACAGCTTCAATTCTGCCAGTACCTCGTCTCCTACCTTCCAAACATCAGAGTAGTTCTACTGCGAACCTTGCGGAACTAGCACTCCTGGAAGAAATGATATGTAGAGACAGGGCTTAGCCACAGCCTGGGGAATGTTTCCAGAATGAGATTTTTCACTCTGCAGCGGAGTGTGCGCTGATATGAAACTTCCTGGCAGATTAAAACTGCGTGCCGGACCGAGACTCGAACTCGGGACCTTTGCCTTTCGCAGGGAAGTGCTCTACCATCTGAGCGCGTGTCATGAGTCGTGCTTGGGTAGTTTAGATGGTAGAAAACTTCCAGGAAGTTTGAATGAATTTATTTCCAGTGGACCCCAAGATGACAGCTAGACTACGTTGTAGTCTTTACAGTATAAATATTTCAGCACTCAACGCTGGGTGCAAGCATTGTTATTTTCGATGGCCGCATCAATCCACACAGAATACAGATGACTAAAAAAATTTAGTTTGTTGAAAAGAATATAAAAATGTAGCAAATAAAGTTGCCAAAAATAATACAAAGTCTGAAAAATGAGAATGATAAAACATGGAAACTGTCAAAGCAGGAACGGCTCCTAAAAGGGCGTGAGTCGTGTTTGGGTAGCTCAGTTGGTAGAGCAATTGCCCGCAAAAGGCAAAGGTCCCGGGTTCGAGTCTCGGTCCGGCACACAGTTTTAATCTGCCAGGAAGTTTGTTTGGAAGATATAATTCCATGAAAATGTTTTGTACAGGATTTTGTTTGGAAGTAATAAGAATATTTGCTGGCGCATTAATTTATCATGTACATGCTAACACTCTTGAATACTAGTACGATGTTGTTACGTGAACTGTGTATGTGTTGAGGTGAAAGTGTACGCGTGATTTATATTCGGAATCAAACTTAGGAAATGCTTAAGCCAAAGCAAATGGATTTTATGAGTGATTGCATGGCAAGGTCCTGTGGTCTAACAGAAAATCAGACAGGGCCACCGAGTGAGATTACAGGTATTTTCTTTGTCCGATAAAAGAACTTATTTAAGAGGAAGTAGTGTCAAATTTAGATTTTCTTTGTTTCGTATACTTGATATAGCATCCGTTCTTGTCGCACAACTGAATATTAGCGTCCCAGCAGAGCTTGTTCTTGAAAAAACTTCGTGTTATCCGAAGTCCCGATAAACGCGACGTAGCCCGTAATTTTGCGTGACAGAACACAAAAAATTCTATTCAAGTTTTCTTGATAGTGCTAAATTCGTCAAAAAAAGACAGCTATTAGTTTCATCAACGACTATTGTCGCAATAATAGTGTAATTAAACGTTTCTAAATCTTATTTAACTACTGTAACACATTTCGTATTGTTTACTAGTTAGATAGGCGCGATCTAGGTCTAAATTTTCCGAGTTATAAACGTTTAAAAACCCGACTAAACACACCTACTTACGTAAATTCTTTAAAAGTAAAGTGATCAATAATTCATTCTTCTGTCAATGTATCTCTAAATCAGTACAAAAACAACAACCACCGCAAAAAAGACCTTGTGTGATTTTTTGTTTACACACAGCCAGTCTCGCGTCCTTGACAAATTTAAAACATTCCTTAAACGTAATTATTCTTTCGAAATTGACCATGAGTGAGAAATGTGGGAGCTATTATAGGGTACGAGTAGACAGATTTATTGCCAATCTCGTTGGAAATATTTTCACTGGGGGGAGAATGTTGGGAGAACAGAAGAGGCTCCCTCCTGGAACTGCAGAGTATACAGTAGGAACATTTTGATTCGGGAACAGGAAACGAAAATCTCTGCCCTTCACGCACAGTTGGAGGAAACAAGGAAGGAACTGATAAGGATCAAGGGAGATAAAGGGGAGGAGGGTGGTTGGGAACTGGCAGCTGGTAGTAGAATAAGAAGAAAGAGAACGCGATCTGACTGTTTCATCATCAACACCAAAAACAGGTATCTACCATTGCCAGAGTTAAGTGGAGAGGAGCCTCAGGTAGAACGATAAGCAGGGAAAGCGCAGCACACTTCAACAGAGGCCAAGAAGCCTAGGAATGTATAAAGTGTTAGGAAGAAGGAAGTGCTGCTGCTAGGTAGTAGCCATGGGCTAGGTGTAGGTCCTCAGTTACAGGAAAGTTTAGGGGCAGCTTACCAGGCCACTAGTATCTTCAAGCCAAATGCAGGGCTAAGTCATGTGATAGAGGACTTAAGATCTGTATGTAAGGAATTTACAAGACAGTACCATGTAGTGATAGTGGGTGTGGTGGGGAACAGTTAGGACAGGGATGGAGCATATGACATAGATGGAGACCTGCACAAGGTAGCTTCCCTGATTCATAGCACCAACGTACACTTTGTTGAGCTGTTACGGCGCCATGATCGACCACGCCTTCATGGTGCTGTCACGTGAATCAATGTGGGGTTCGGGATGGCTCTGAGGGCAGCCAACTTTGCTCATGTCGTTCTGGTGCCCGTCGGACTATCAACGGATGGTCTTTCACTAGGCATGGCCTACACCTAAAAAGGACTGGGAGGGGAAGATTGGTATAGCTGATTCAAGAAACTATAGGGGGTGGATCTCGGACCACAAATAGTCAAATACATGTTGCCATGGGTAGGAAAAGTAGGTCTTTTTTAGGATAAGTCCAGACAACTGGTTCCCCTGCCTAAAGAGTATCTCCAGCAGTTTAAAAAGTACTGAAACTATCACTCACAAGACAGATTTTAACACTCCAAATGTCACATATACCAGATGTCACAAAGAAATACAAACAATTTGAAAGAGTAACATGAGGCATTTCACAGACTTAACAATTTTCCATCAAAACATGCAATCAATATTAAATAATATACAACTATTAGAAGTTGAGCTCCAATCTTTGAACTGCACTGTAGTTTGTGTTACTGAACACTTGTGTAGCGACACAGAAATCCAACATATAGTATTATCATTATATGAAAGGGCAAAAACTCTTACTGCTGAACTGTTTCAAAGGGTGGAGGATCATGCATTTATATCAGAAAAGGGACAAAGTTCAAATCAAGACATGACGTCAGTACAGTAAATGAAGACAAACACTTTGGAATATCAGCTATTGAATTAACAGGGCTTCATATCACAAAGAAATTAATCATTTTTTGTGTGTATAGAGCTCCTAGAGGTAGTGTGGACACTTTTCTCAATAAATTAACAGAAGCTCTAAAGACTCAAGTACAAAGGTCAACGTAATTCTGTGTGGGAACATTGCCATCAACACAAATATCATAAATGAATCCAACAGCACCGTCATAAATATCTGTCAAAGTTTTGGCATGTCCCTATTGGTCAATAGCGTCTAAAGGGTTACCACAATGACTCCATCAGTAATTGACCATGTGGCCACAAATATGGACAGGGAAATATGTAATATAGCTGTAAAAGATCTTGTACTATCAGACCATCTCTGTCAAATAACAACAGCAAAATCAGGCATCGAATCATTCTCTGAACTACAAGCCTACAAACAACATCTATCAGAAATCACAATAAAAGATTTTTCAAAAGAACTAGCAAAAGAAAGCTGGAATGAAGTGTAAAAGGAAACCAATGTGAATATGAAATTCTCTTAATTCTCCACATTACTTAAACTGAACTTTGAAAAGGCAGTTCCAGAAGTATACATGTATGTATCAACATCTTACAAAGACATACGGATAACAGCAGGTATTAAGAAGTCTTCCCCACCACTTAAATACCTCAGTTCCATGAAAACGAGTCGCAATGATCCACAATTCTTAAATTTCTAGGATAGATACAAAAAGATCTCTAGGAAGGTACTAATTGCTGCAAAAAAGTCATTTAATGACAAAATAGTATATAATGCAAAGAATAAAAGCAAAACAGTCTGGGATGTTATAACAAAGGAAATGGGGATAGGCAACCAAACGCAAAATAGCCCAATACTAAGAGATGGGGATAAGGTAATAAATTACAATTATATTAATACCTTCAGTTGCTGACGGGCATTGATATATTTCAACGGGGACACGTGAAAATGGGTTCCCCGAGTGGGACTCGAACCTGGGGCCTCCTGCTTACATGGCAGACGCTCTATCCATCTGAGCCACCGAGGGCACAGAGGATAGCGGGACTGCAGGGACCATCTCGCGCACGCCTCCCGCGATACCCACATTCTCACCTTGTATGTCGACACACTACATTCGTAGTGCCCACCCCAACACACTCATTACTCGTCGAAGACACTCTTACCAAGTCCCGTAAGAGTTTGGGGAATATGTGTGGATCCACACAGAAGAAGAAGGTCATGGCCGGTGTTGCCAGACCAATATACTTACATGGATATGTTGTCTGTTCTTTCGGACATGTCCGAAAGAGCAGACACCATATCCATATAAGTAAAGGGTAATAAATGATCCACAACGCTTAGCAAACTATATAAACGAGCATTTTTCTAGTACTGCAGAGAAGTTACAGCAAAACTCTCCCAAAACAAATATAATGCTGCACTAAATACAGTGATGTTACTTCCAACCACAAAGAATGAAGTCAATAAAACTTTTCAAAAACTAAAAAAAAAAGGTCAGTAAGCTTAGATGAAGTACCAGTGTGTGTACTGAAACAATGGATAGAGATTATACAAGCCCCTTAACAAATATAATAAATGAATCCTTCACATCAGGGACACTTCCAGATGAGTTAAAACAGACAAGAGTTTTACCTTTGCTTAAGCAAGGTAATGCAGAAGACATAGAAATCTACCAGCCCATCCCCCTGCTGTGACCATTCTCAAAAATATTTTGAAAGACAAATCAATGAATTACCTGAATAAATACAATCTTTTAAGCGAATCACAGTTTGGTTTCCAAAGTGGCAAAAGTATGGAGTCAGTTATAATAGAATTCACAAAAGTTGTATTTGATGCTCTTGACAAAGATGAATGTGTCACAGCCATATTTCTGGATCTTTCTAAGGCGTTTGATACAGTCGACCACAAGATTCTATTAAATGTATTAGAGGCATTAGGAATAAAAGACGTAGCTAATGACTGGTTTCGATCATACCTAGCAGATAGGGTACAAAGAGTAGAGATAACACATACCTCAAATACATCTAAATATTTAGTAAAACACTTATCAGAACCAAAATACATTAATATAGGGGTTCCGCAAGATAGCATATTAGAACCAATACTATTCCTCGTATACATAATGACTTTCCCAGTAGTGTTACTCATGGTGAAAAAATTATCTTTGCTGATGACAGCAATATAATAGTCAAAGAGAAAACAAGAGAACTCGTTGCAGAGGAAGCAAATTAAACTCTCACGGAAGTTTTCCCATTAGTCAATAAGTATTAAAGTGAGATCGAACATAAAGAACACTAATACCAAGAATTTCAGTTTGAAGAGGGAAAATGACAATGTTAAATTAAATGTAGATGGCACCTCTATAGACTGTGTAAGACATGCAGAATTTCTGGGAATGAATACTGATTCTCAGTTCAAGCCGTGTGAACACGCAAAGGTACTTGCAAACAGAATGTCATCAGCATTTCATGCCCATAGAATCCTATCATCAGTGTTTAGCATGCAGTGTCTTTTAGTTACATACTATTCACATCTACACTCAGTTCTTAGCTATAGCATTCTTTTTTGGGGAACAAATGCACAAAATGTGGACACAGTTTTCAAACCCCAGAAAAGAGCCATAAGAATAATAACCGAAAATAGTAGTCGAGCTCATTGTAAAGATCTGTTTAAAACACTGGGGACTTTAACTGCTCCGTGTGAATACATTTACCAGTCAATTGTACATATAAAAAATAACATTGGTAATTACTGCACAAGCAGGTCTGTCCATGACCCTGGAACAAGAGCTAGACTCAGCTTACATATACCAAGAAGAAATAAACATAAAATTCAAAACAGCGTTTTCTACCAAGGAATAAAACTGTACAGTAAATTACCAAAAGACATTAAAGAAATTGCAAAAATGGACTTATTTAAAAAGGCAGCTAAAAAGTACCTGCTATGCAATACATCTTATATATTGAAGGATTGCTTAGATAAAACAGAGTAGGGGTTTGGTAAAAAAAAGTTATAAAAATAAATAATACTAGTGATTATAAAACATTCACATTCCACATAACACCTTTACACTGTTTTTCTCCGTCTTTTTTCCTTTTCTGGAAAAACTTACCCCCAAGCTATGCGTAGCACTATACTAACACCTCTTCCTCTTTCTGAACCCAACATCACACTCATTATAGAGGAATGCTGACTCAGTTTTTCTGGTTAGCAAATGGGAAGCTGCAGTAGAGAAAAGGGCCCAGAGATCACCAGTGTGTATGTGTTTGAGTGTGTAGTGAGTGAAGTGTTATGAAACAATGTGTGTACAGTGTGTGCAGTGATTGATAGTAAGATATGAGTAAATAGTGTGGCATTACATTATTTAATAAGTTATTTGTAAAAAAACTATTGTACCAGGAGTATATCTAATGATTGTCTGTAACTAGAAGTCTGTAAATGTATGTGTATGCGAATCAGCTTATTTTAAATTGGTCTAAAGTTGTAAATACTTCGACATGTCCCATATCGTTGTAAAAGGATATCTAGAGATGAATATAGCTACTACTACTACTAGTCCAAGGTTGCGTTTTGCTCTTATGGAAACAGTGCGAGTGCACGTTACATTTCAAGTTGGCGCGGCTAGTACTCAAGTGTGGCATTGCTGGATTGCAGCTGCGTCAGTTAACACTATTTTGGGATCGAATAATTTTAATTCAACTCGTCGTCTAGTGAAGCTCTATTTACTATGATTAACATTGACTTTCACGCGTGAAAGAAACGGAATGACGTGAGTAATCCAAGACACGACGCAAGCTACCAATACAGGGCGTGTTCCAAAGTAGACGATTTCTTCATTAAATTACGCATCATTAAGGTGGAAGTTCTTTCCTGAAACACTGTCTGTGATCCTATTCAAAAATGTTCAAATGTGTGTGTAATCTTATGGGACTTACCTACTAAGGTTATCAGTCCCTAAGCTTACAGACTACTTAACATAAATTGTCCTAAGGGCAAACACACACACCCATGCCCGAGGGAGCACTGGAACCTCCACCGAGACCAGCCGTACAGTCCATGACTGCAGCGCCTAAGACCGCTCGGCTAATCCTGCGTGGCTGTGATCCTATTAATGAACATTATTTCGTATTACGTTATGCAGAAATGCTCTTTGAGAGAGATTCATGCCCCCATATTGCAAAACGCATTGCATGTTAGTGTATAGTGTTCATGATTGCATGTTAGAGTACTGATCCTATAACAGAAAAGAAAGAATAGTTGGTCATCGTTGTAACTCTTTAACGAGGCCAATCACCGGAAGAGGTTCAGTGGTATGTAGATTCATTTACTGGATGTTCTAATACGATGTTGCTCACACGGTTACCGATTTATTTGCTCATTCAAACGCGTTACAGTACAACGATGCAGTCCTAGAAATTAAAGCAGTTATTATTTTTAACATAAAACGTTTTTAAATCAGACTGAAAGTTATAAAATAATTTCTCCTAGTCCATGCAGATTCTCAAACTCATGCAGATATTCTTGAAAGTTTTATATTGTGCATTTTTTTGTGGCTATTAGAATACTTGTAAGATTCGAAATGAAAAACATGTAATAGTAAAGACGTGAAATATTCATACATCGGCTAAGCACTGCATGTCCTCTTTTTTAGTTTTGAATATTACAGGGATTTTCATAGCTACCAAAAATTAACAGTTAAATTTATTCATGGGTATCTGTATGGGTTTAGAAACCTGTTATTATTCGGGGAGGCTTCTCTTGGTTGTAAAGAAATAATCATAACTGGATGTCCAATACTGGATGTACAATACCTTAAATATCCATCTTAGGTTCTTTCGCATCCTCCACTCATGTTTAAGAAAGAAACAGATCTTACAGCAAACTAGCTGTTCGTTTTTGCTATGCAGTTAATATTTCAAACAAGGGGAAAAAGGAGAAGAGGGTAAAAAGATGCAGAGAGAGGTACAGGGAAATAGACACAGAGAGAGAGGGACAGCAATATTAATTTTGTGTCTGCTGATTGCTGTCAAACCCAGTATCGTTAAATTACTCACTTAATCTTCAGCAAATGGTTTTTCTCGTTTATGTTCTCTTTCTTTGAAAGGCACTTATAATCTGAGATCTGCTCAGGAGGTATCGGTGTGCTGTTTCACATCAGGTGAAAATGATGAACTTTTATATACTGGGCCCGCATCTCGTGGTCGTGCGGTAGCGTTCTCGCTTCCCACGCCCGGGTTCCCGGGTTCGATTCCCGGCGGGGTCAGGGATTTTCTCTACCTCGTGATGGCTGGGTGTTGTGTGCTGTCCTTAGGTTAGTTAGGTTTAAGTAGTTCTAAGTTCTAGGGGACTTATGACCACAGCCGTTGAGTCCCATAGTGCTCAGAGCCATTTGAACCATTTTTTTTATATACTGGTCACGTGAAGCGAACATCTTACGAATGATTCTCAGTGGTAAATCGCACGCTTTGGGGGTCATCTCTGTACTTCACTGTCACACGGTTAAGGTACGATCCTAAACATAGAATCTAACTGTTAACAATTTTTGACATTTTTAAAACGGTTGTTTTACTGGGAACAGAAATTAATCAATCGCACCAAATCTGATCGATATGGATGACTTTCTATGTTTTGCATGTATTTCCACTAAAGAAAATGCATGATACCTGATAATGAAGTGAAAAATAAGTTTATCAGATATGAAACTTGCTGGAAGATTTAAAACGTGCAGCAGACTGGGACTCGAACCTGGGTCCTGGTCCAGTGCACATGTTTAAGGTACCTGGTAGTTTCAAATAAGCGCACACTCTGCTGCAGAGTGAAAATTCATTCTGCAATCAAATATGCCACTCCCTTTGAACCAGTTACTCATCATAGTTGAATGGTGGTCAGTTTTCTGATGAGAAAAGTATCTAGAAAGTTATCAAAATGGTCACAATTATTCAAATTAATTTTCATATTTACATATTGTGGCTCGGTGACTTAAGTGCGTAATAGACTACAAATACAAAGACTGAAGTTAAATCTTTTCTCTTAGTCGTCATTTCGATTATCTCATTTACTGATATATTACCATGAAAACTGAAAAGTTTCTCAGTATATCAGAATCTTCATTAAGTTATAGGTGCCTCTGTTACGGGTGGAAAAGCAATTTTAAAGTCCATAAGGACGATGGCTAGTAGAACACAGCAGCGTTTAAACCAAACTTCGTGCTGAGGATAGTCTGACATTATAATTACATACTGTAGTAATCCGTAACATTAGAGTAATTTTTATTTCAGTTTTTTTTTTGTGAGAAGTAGTAACGTTTTACGACAAACTTCATCAAACACTGAAAATTTTGTTAATGATTCGAGATTAAGACCGTCTACGTGCAACTGAGCAACTAATTACAGACAATGTTTTCAATTGCAGTTACCAGATGCGGATCGCATCAACTTACTAAGGCCTCAACAGTGGCCCGAAACACATAAAGGATCCATACAAGCTTAATTATGCATATGAACAGTTAATCAACTCCAAGAATCAAGAATTTCGACAACTGTTGCCTGTCATTGGTAGCGATCCCACCAAAGTATCAAATATGTGACGTATGTTCAGCTTGATATGTATTCCTGTTCCTGAGGAAAAGAGTTTTTAGCAGTCCGGCTGACACACAGACAGGCTTACGGCCAACTAAGTTATCCCATAAAGATTCCGTTTCCACCGATTGAAGTACGGAAGCCTGAAACGGATGAAACATACCTAGAAGCACTTCCGCTGCACAGGTTAACACTCCTTGTAACTGTTGCTAACTTACAGTCACTGGCAAAAGTTGACTGTAAGTATGGGAAGAGGTCTCCTAGTGAGCCAAAGTACCGCATAATCTCTTTTCAAATGATAGTTTTTAGATGTACATACATTCGAACGCCATTTGTACCACACAATGATTTCCAGTGTAATCTTAATTAAAATTGCATGGAGTCACCCTGTGCAAGCCAGGGATTAAAATTATGCCTTCTTCTAATCGAATCAAAGTCATGAAATATGATTTTGATTGATCAGCTTAAAATAATTCTCGTAACAATTTTTCGCTCGTGTCAACTCTTAATGGTCACAATTATGTCATTAAAATGCCTCCTCTCTTATTCAGTACGCGTTTCAGTAAGACTCTCTCCACGATATCTCTCTCCCTCTCACTTCGTCTTCCTGTTTAAACGCCCGCGCGGTCATGCGTCTTCGTGTATGTGTGCGTATGCGTCTCTCTCTCTCTCTCTCTCTCTCTCTCTGTGTGTGTGTGTGTATGTGTGTGTGTGTGTGTGTGTGTGTGTTTGTATGTGTGTTCTTCGAGGGAAACCTTGCAACTCGGTATGACACGCTTTCTCAATTTCACTAACAATGGTGTTCGGTTGAATGACGAGCTGGGTTTAATTTCAGATGAGGCTCGCACCAGCGTTTTACAAAACGGAAAGTGACTTCCGCAGATGTCACGGTATTACTCGGCCAGGGGTGAAGCACCCGTGATTACCGATGCCGTTGACAGGTGTGTTAGCACGGCAGAGGCAGCGCAAGTATCGATTTAATCTCGATAAGTGCTGTCACTTGCAGCGCCAGGGGGCCGGAGCCGCTGCAGGCGGCTCTTGGTCGAGGCCTCTGTGCATTCATGACCCCTTCTGCAGTCATCTAGTTCGATACTGCATTTCCTAGATGCTGTGTGCTTCTCGTTTTATATTTACTTTGGGACCATCAGAGTAATGGTAAGGCCGAAGTGTTTCAAGGAAATTGCCTTGTAAAAGAAGGATTCTCCTTAAAAGCAGTAGGATTGTGACGTTGGAAAGGAACAGTAAGCATATTTTAAAAAGCATTTACTATGCGTTGATGAATTTTAAATGCAATTCAGTGGTATTATGTAAGATACCCAGCATGATTTTAATATCATAACAATCTTTTATAGCACTGACAGCCTACGCATGTGTTTCTTTGGATACAAAACTCTGACAACCATCCACGTTAACGCAGGAGGAAATTTAGGTGCAATACTCAGTCCTTTACATGGGAAATGTAAATAGTTTCTGTTGTACACAGACACACTTCCATCGAAGTAAGTATTTTTACAATGTCAATACATTTTATTTCACTGGTAGTCATCACAGGAATGTCGACAACATGGGCAATATATTTCAGAATGACATAAAAAAGAATACATCAGATCAATGCCCGCATATTCCATTGACCACCTAACAATAAGTATTCGTTTGTATCTACACGGTTCTGTTGCATCTTTCTCCTGCACAGTCTTTCTTCATGTGAGATTTACATCTCGTGTAAGAAGTAAATATTGATACACTTAATTTATTACGGATGATTATAGTAAGCTGATGCAGAAATGTCAGAAATTAGTAATTTTAAGAACACAGTTACGTCTGTACGGAGCATTTGCAAAGAAGAAACTAGTCGATATATTACGCTATCGAATAACATCACTCTTCATCTGAACATGAAGATGGCAAACGTATATTTATAGACATAAATTATTTTTAATAATATGTTAAATGTATAGGGCACAAAAGGCTTAAGCCATTCATCCGCAAAACCAAGCAATAAGTGAATAAAATGTCTTCCTTAAAAATTTGTTTTCAAAAGTACTCAAACATTTTAATCTGAATTTACAAAAACAATGAAAGCTCAGAAAATATAGCTTAAACAGAATTCCAAATATCTCCTTTGTCTTAGAATGTAATTAACAAGATGCCTTATTTAAAGTCCGGAAAATATGTAGTGTCACTGACACCCTTTATAAGAAAACTGAATGGCAGAGATCAACAATATGAACTAGTTATGTCTTTTCTGATGGTATGTTCTGTTACATTGTACTGAGGTGAAACACCTTCCAGACAGAATAATTTTACTTTCACTACAATGTACGGTACTGACAATATGCTGTACTTTGTGATGATCATTTGCTAAACGATTATGAAATAGTAATTTTTTGGAAGTTTATTGTACCTTCATTGTCTCTTCTTTTTAAATAACCCAATAAATTACAAATGAACTGAGAAAGTGATGAGTAATGCATTTCCAAAAAAAGGCTTTCTCACTTATCTAATGATACAAAATGTCTGACAATTATCGTAAATGATTTGCGATGGAACTAAAGGTGTGTGTTTGTGTGTGTGTGTGTGTGTGTGTGTGTGTGTGTGTGTGTGTGTGTGTGTGCATGTGTGTTTTAAGTCAATAACGGAGGTTAACAAATGTTTTCATGATGCATGCGTCTTTTCCCACACGCTTCAGCGGTGGCTATGTAGTTTCTCCGCGATATCATTTCTTCCCGCAGTACTTGGACAGCAAAGGATGCGGGATAGCTTCTGTCGATTTTGTAAACTAGCAATGAAAGTACTGGAATTATGAAGCTATATGAAGATTCGCACACGGTTTACTCAGGAGAAAAGACCATTGCCAATGAAAGGTAAGAATTCTCTAGTATGTAGTTTCTCCGCGATATCATTTCTTCCCGCAATACTTGGACAGCAAAGGATGCTGGATAGCTTCTGTCGATTTTGTAAACTAGCAATGAAAGTACTGGAATTATGAAGCTATATAAAGATTCACACACGGTTTACTCAGGAGAAAAGACCATTGCCAATGAAAGGTAAGAATTCCCTAGTATTTTTCCATGAAGTTACATAACAATGAATAGTCTCCAAAAGCATAAGGGATTAAATCAGGGAGAAAAGCTCTTGGTAGTTGCTGACACGCTGTGGCATGGCTTCTCCCATGAATTCTGTTTCATCAACATATGTATGAAAGATCTTATGGTTATTGGAATTTGGGGCAATGCTACTGGCAGAGTTTACGTTGTAAGGAGAGTCACTGGTTAACCTTCTACTACCGAGTTGATACGATCGTTGTGTATGCGTGGAACTCGAGCTCTAAACCGGAACAGAATTTTAATCTAGCAGCAAGTATCAAATTAATCCTCTGTCACCAGTTTCCAATACAGACTATTCATTCCGTAGTGAGGCATCCACCAGGAACCAGCAATGAGATGCTAGAGGTAGGCTGTAGCTTAGGTTGATAATCATCGTGTGAATTAGATCTAGCCTGACAGCGGCTCAAAAACTAGAACAATAATCCAGGACGTCTGCAAAAAGATTGTAATCAGTCATTCGCTTTACCTGCAACTATACAGTAATATTTTTCCCATTCATCCACAGTCAGGTGCATTTATCCTCATTGAAACTGCCACCAAATAGAAATTAGATCAAAGTTATGCTGACTGCCCCTGCAGTCACACAACAACGACATTTTCCCATGGTCGTTTATGCACATGCAGAAAATTAGTGGCGCTATCTCACTTCGTGAGCTGTTACTTCTGATGAAAACTTGCAGTTCTGGGCTACCTGCCAGCCTCGATTGCTGACAAACGAAAATTTGTACATAGTACATTAATCAGTTTCCGACAAACAATTAATCATCGGAGAGCTCACTGAAAAAAAAACTGATGTAACCCACTGATGTACACTGCTGGGCATTAAAATTTACGTATTATGCTTGCACAGTGTGGTAGAACTATCAGACGATGAAGTTGAGAATACAATGGTGCCAGCCCTATCATCGGCAATAGCTCCAAATCGACTGGTCTTCGAGTATAACTGAACTTCGATCCCGGATACTTGAATATCATTCCATTCTGCTTCAGCTCTGTGCGAGAAGTCATCAATCGAAGAAGCTAACCAGATGTTTTCAGCCGTTGAGATACCTTAGAGCTGGATAGCTCGCGCAACAGTCGAACACTACCTGTATTCAGGAACGACAGGACAGCATAAGCAATATGCGGTCTCCTGTTATCTTGTTGAAAGGCTTCTCGAAGACGCTGAAGTTGGAGCGCAGCCAGTGGCCTCAACACGTCAAAAATGTAGAGCATGCTGTCCAATTCAGCAGCTATGCCAACCACATACGATCCAGTTGGTACCCAACGCCACTCCATACCAGCGAGGAGACGAACCTGTGTGATTACGATTACGAATAATGCAGTACGGCAAACACTCTGTCCGGAGCTTCCATATACGGTGGTGCCCATTACTATGCTGTATGTACCACCGGAACTCCCCTGAAATGGCTATATGGTGCCACTCCTGTGTCCTTTGATGCCTTTGGGCATCCCATTATAAGCATTCCTCTCTGTGGTGCGTGAAAAATTAAAGGGTTGATAACAAAGTTATTTCTTAATATATACAGCTGATAGTCAGACGGATAATTATTAGGAACTGTATCTCTCGTTTACGTGGAAGAACGTTAACAAATAAAATATTTGCAAAACTGAGTTATCCCGTACGCGTGCTCTAGTCTCACCGTGCTGACATTCCGTGATACTTCAGACGTAGCCGCTCTGGAGTGTCAGTAACTGTTGTGGTGCAAATGGTCCCAATTCCTGAGTAAAGGTACACAGCGAGGCTGTACGAAAATGCACGGTGGAGCGGAAAACACATTTCTCCTCTTTGGCGCTAGTCGCGTGGGACCGTTGCACAGTTTAGTTTATGACGTAGCTTTACGCATCACTTCCATCTTTGCGTGATGTTTCCGACCAAGCTGAGCTAGCAACGTCGCAGGACGATAAACCACAGTCTAAGCTGGCCGTCGTGCTGCCGATGTCAGTTACGGAGGCGTCACAATTCAGTGGTCACCACTGTACACGTTCGTGCGATAGGAACGTATTTACAAACAGTACATCCGTATTTGACGTTGTATAGTTATAAAATGTATCGAATATAGAGGTAGGGACAAAATTTTACTAATGCTGGGTGTGTGTTTACAGTAATAACGGCCAAGAGTCGCGCCACGACGACGGACACGACGCTGGAGTGGGGGTGGGTGGGCTCGCGTGAAGGAAGGCGCGCTATCCGTCGAGATGGTCACCGCCTCGCCCGATAACGTAGTGCGACGCGACGGCGTGCAGCGGGCGGCCCGTTTGTCTGGCCGTGCTATCTGGCGGCTGACTAATGAGGCCGCCTGCCCGCGCCTTCTGGCCGAGACGCGCGTGCCGGCCATCCAGCCGTCCTTCCCCCAGGAGGTCCGATATCTCACCCCAACCCACCCTTTCGCCGGGACCCAGTGTAGCTTTTTCACCTATTTACAGAAATTACAGCGCTACATATTACCGACATGCTGACATTGTATCAGTGACCAGTACAATACTGGCAAAAAGTTTGTTTTAGTCTATAATAGCAGTTTATTTATTTTGCCTGCTGGCTATCGGTTTCGGTACATAGTGCCATCCTCAGGCCATTCTATGATAAAAGTCGATAACATAGCTAGAACAATAATGCAAGAGTAATTTATAAAGGCTTATAGTGAATCATAAAACGCGTAGCCCCTTACCTTTGGCACGAAGTTTTCACGCTCGCCCGCAAGTAGGTGTGTCGAATACTAAAAGGGAAAGGTGAATGTTGAACTTTAAACAGACGTAAATTGTAGCCACAGTGAAAATATTGCCGCCTATTTAGGAAGTTTTTGTTACATAATTTCCTGATTTTAAATTTTATGCTCGCAACACAAAAAAGTGACACTCTTATCACTGCTATCTGCAATTTACCACTATTTAAAGCCTAACAGTCACCTCTTCTTTTAGTATTTTACACACCCACTTGAGAAGCGAGCATAAAAACTTCATGGCAGGGGTAAGGAGCTATCTATGCATTTTAGATTCACTAAAAACCGTAGTTTGATGCCGTGGAGGACAATAATTTATAAATTGCTCTTACCATAGCGGATACTGTTTTATAAATTGCCCTTGCATTATTGCACTAAGGTTTTCAAATTTTTTGACCATAGAATGGCCTGAGAATGGTAATGTGTAGCAAACCCCGTAGCCAGTCGGAAAAGTAAATAAACTGCGTCTACAGGGTGGTCCAATGATCGTGTCCGAGCCAAATATCTCACGAAGTAAGCGTCAAACGAAAAAACTACAAAGAACGATACTCGTCTAGCTTGAAGGGGGAAAGCAGATGGCCCTATGGTTGGCCCGCTAGATGGCGCTGCCATAAGTCAAACGGATATCAACTGCGATTTTTTTAAATAGGGACCCCCATTTTTATGACATATTCGTGTAGTACGTTAAGAAATATGAATGTTTTAGTTGGACCACTTTCTTCGCTTTGTGATAGATGGCGCTGTAATAGTCACAAACATATGGCTTACAATTTTAGACGAACAGTTGGTAACAGATGGGTTTTTTAAATTAAAATACAGAACGAAGGTACGTTTGAACATTTTATTTCCGTTGTTCCAACGTGATACATGTATCTTTGTGAACTTATCATTTTTAAGGACGCATGCTGTTACAGCGTGATTACCTGTAAATACCACATTAATGGAATAAATGCTCAAAATGATGTCCGTCCACCGCAATGCATTTGGCAATACGTCTAACGACATTCCTCTCAACAGCGAGTAGTTCGCCTTCCGTAATGTTCGCACATACCTTGACAATGCGCTGACGCATGCTGTCAGGCGCTGTCGGTAGATCACGATAGCAAAAATCCTTCAACTTTCCCCACAGAAAGAAATGCGGGGACGTCAGATCCGGCGAACGTTCGGGCCATGGTGTGGTGCTTCGACGACCAATCCACCTGTCATGAAATGTGCTATTCAATACCACTTCAACCGCACGCGAGCTATGTGCCGGACTTCAATGATGTTTGAAGTACATCGCCATTCTGTCATGCAGTGAAGCATCTTGTAGTAAGATTGGTAGAACATTACGTAGGAAATCAGCAGGCATTTGGATCCCCGTCGGTAAAATGGGGACCAATTATCCTTCCTCTCATAATGACCCACCATACATTAACACGCCAAGGTCGTTGAAGTTCCACTTGTCGCAGCCATCGTGGATTTTCCGTTGCCCAGTAGTGCATATTTTACCGGTTCACGTTAGCGCTGTTGGTGAATGACGCTTCGTCGCTAAATAGAACGCGTGCAAAAAATCCGTCATCGTTCCGTAATTTCTCTTGTGCCCAGTGGCAGAACTGTGCACGACGTTCAAAATCGTAGCCTTGCAATTCCTGGTGCATAGAAATATGGTAAGGGTGCAATCGATGTTATCGATGTTGATGTAGCATTCTCAGCACCGATGTTTTTGAGATTCCCGAGTCTCGCGCAATTTGTCTGCTACTGATGTGCGGATTAGCCGCGACAGCAACTAAAACCCCTACTTGGGCGTCATCATTTGTTGCTGGTCGTGGTTAACGTTTCACATGTTGCTGAACATATCCTGTTTCATTAAATAGCGTAACTGTCCGGAGAACCCTCCGGACACTTGGATGATGTCGTCCAGGATACCGAGCAGCATATATAGCACACGCCCGTTGGGCATTTTGATCACAATAGCCATACATCAACACGATATCGACCTTTTCCGCAATTAGTAAGCGGTCCATTTTAAAATGGGCAATGTGTCACGAAGCAAATACCGTCCGCACTGGCGGAATGTTACGTGATACCACGAACTTATATGTTTGTGGCTATTACAGCGCCATCTATCACAAAGTGAAAAAAGTGGTCCAACTAAAACATTCATATTTCTTTACGTACTACACGAACATGTAAAACAAATTTGGGCTCCTATTTAAAAAAAAAAAAACGCAGTTGATATCCGTTTGACCTATGGCAGCGCCATCTAGGGGGCCAACCATAGCGCCATATGGTTTCCTCCTTCAATCTAGACGAGTTTCGTTCATTTTTTCGTTTGACACTTCTTTCGTGAGATATTTGGCCCGCTCATTATCAATGGACCACCCTGTATAAACTAAACCAAACTTTTTCAGCACTACAACAGTTTATGGAAGTTAGGAGAAAGGTACTAACATGTCATCAGGTGACGATCAGTTTGGCATTCAAAAAGACAGACGCGCCGGAATGGTAATTGTGACGTTAAGTTTTATAATGGAACCAGAACCTACGAAAAACACTTTCATTGGATTTGAGGACCTAGAAATAGCATTCGACAACGTCAAACAGTTTCAGCTTTTTAGAAATTATGAGAAAACTATAAATAAGCTATAGACGCAGACTGATAATATACAATACGTACAAGAACCAAGAGAGAGAAAAAAGGATGTGAAGCAATGATGGAAAAACAAAGAAAAATTCAAGAGTGGGATTTAAACTTCAGGTAAATGGATATCAGTAATAAGATTCGGTGATGAAATTGTTAACCTGATTGAGAGTGAAGAAGAATTATAGGACGTATTGATTGGAATGAACAGTCTCTTTAATACAGGACAATTATTGGTGGTATAACCGAACAAAGGCCAACGTAATGAAGAGTACCCAAAATGTGAATAGTGAGACACTTGACATCAAAACTGGCGACTACGAGGTAGACGAAGTTAAGGAATTCACCTACGTTGGAAGCAAAATAATACATGACGGATGAGGAATGAAGAACATAAAAAGTATAGTATCACAGGAAAAGAGAGCATACCAGGCCAAAAGAAGTGTGCTAGTGGTTCGCCCATAAGTCATGACGGTTTTTCTTTAGGTGAAACCTCTGCATGAAAAATAATGTTTTGATCATGTGTTTTATATTATTCGATAGAGAATGATGTGTTCTACAAAACAGTGTTTTTAGTCTTTTACTGCTGATACACTTCCTGCTTCTTTCAAGTCATTGAAATGGTGTGTCAAGTGTAAACAAAATAGCATTTTGTGCTCCTTCTCACTCCTTCTGTTTCTTTTTTTTTTTTTTTTTTTTTTTCTTTTTTTTGCGTTTAACCGAGGTGCCGAAGTTTAATATTACTGGTATTTTAAAAAAAATTATGTAACACTGTTTATCGCATTTGTTGGTAGCAAAACTTCTGAAATGTTAAAATGGTGCATAGAAAATTTTTACTTTTGGATAATTAAATTCTATATCCCGCCAACCAGCATCAGATTCCCATCAGACCGACGAGAACGTTGAGCGATGACATTACTTAGAGGTCCGTGACCGATCTCAAAATTACGCAGTTTGCGTAATTACATTGCCCGGATACTGACAGAAAATACCGGTGAAAGAGATCTCAGGGACGCTGAAATAAAAGTTTGATAAAGTAATAGCCGTTTGAATACTAGTAGCGTTCGGCTGTGGCCACCAAACAATTCATCGGCAACTATACCTCGCTGCAGACTGAAGACATTCTAAAATGCAGACTAATAATTTGATATGTGGAATTAATGAAAAAAGAAAGTAGAACTTAATGTAAACACAGCTCTTGTAATTAAATTAGCGTAACCATTTAATCAAAATTTATAAACACGAGAGCGACTCCTTGGCGTTTCGCTTAGTGATGACGTGGAACGGAAGAGCTTGGTTGCACGATTTCTAGCGTCGAGGATAAAACAGGAAGTTTAATTTTGGAAGAATTTGTAAACAACAACGGAGAATATAGGACTGATTGATTTGCTGTACATTACTTTTTTTTATTTTTGTGGGAACCTATACTTTAATAACAAAACGGCAGAGACGATGGGCCAACGTAATGGTATTTAACGGCTTCGATTTGAGGAATAAAACTCCCAATACCTGCGCTGGGGGCAGAACTTAAATAATAGTGATTCATGGCATATGGGACAACAGAAAAAGAATAAAACTGAGTAATTTCAGATGTAGTGCTATAGAAGGATTTTGGTACTTAGTTACACTGATAAGAGATGGAATGAGGAGATACTCCACAGCATCGGGCGGGGAATGTAATATGTGCGAAATGCTAACAACATGGCGAACAGAATGACGAAACATGTGTTAAAGCACCACATCTACATCTAGGTGATTACCCTGCAGATCACAGTTAAGTGCCTGGCAGAGGGTCCATGGAATCACCTTCAAGCTATTTCTCTAGCGTTCCACTCTCGCACAGTTCGCGGTAAAAACCAACACTTAAATCTTTCCGTGCGAGCTGTGATTTATTTATTTTATTGTGATAATCATTTCTCCTTATATAAGTGGCAGCCAACAAAATATTTTCACACTCTGAGTGGAAAACTGGTGATGGGGAATTTCATGAGAAGATCCGGCTCCAACGAAAAAGTCTTTGTTTAAATTTTTCCAACCCACTTCGCTTATCATGTCCATGGCAGTCTCTCCTCTACTTCGTATTAATACAAAACGAGCTGCCCATGTTTGAATTTTTTCGTACGCCAGAAAAGGGCAGTGTTCTTCCAACAAACCGCAATCCTTGGGACGGTTTCCCCACAACATTATCTCCGTGATTATTCATAACTGTAGTCCCGAAGTACTTACAGCTTCTAGATCTGTGTGATTTATCGTATAACAGAAATTTATCGGATTCCTTTTATTACTCATGTGGATGACCTCACACTTTTTATTATTTAGAGTCAATTGCCACTTTTCGCATCATACACATATCTCGTCTAATCATTTTGCAATTCGTTCTGATCATCTGATAGCTTTACGAGACGGAAAATGACAGCATCAAGGATATCATTGATGTTTTAGTCGATGACTTTCCGTCAGTCACTATGAACTGTGAACTTTCTGACAGAAAATCATGAATCCATTTGCACAACTGAGGCGATACCCCATAACAAGCAGTTTGATTAGTAGACGCTTATGAGATATGATATCAAAAGCCTTCAGAAAATCTAGAAATATCGAATCAATTTGACATCCCCTGTCGATAGCACTCATTACTTCCCGAGAATAAACAGCTAGTTGTGTTTCACAACGAGAGTATTTTCTGAATCCATGTTGGCTCTTTGTCAGTAAATCAATTTCTTCGAGGTAATTCACAGTGTCGATCACAGCATACTTTCCAAAATTATACTGGAAATGCACGTTAGTGATATGGGTCTGACATTCAGGGTATTGGTGTGATTTGTTCTACATTCCTGTCTGTAGGTACAGACCTTTCATCCAGCGAACGGTTGTATATGATTGCTAAGTAGGGAGCTACTGTGTAAACATATTCTGAAAAGTACCTGATTGTCATACGGTGGGCCAGCCGCTGTGGCCGAGCGGTTCTAGGCACTTCAGTCTGGAACCACGCGCCTGCTACAGTCGCAGGTTCGAATCCTGCCTTGGGCATGGATGTGTGTGATGTCCTTAGGTTAGTTAGGTTTAAGTAGTTCTAAGTCTAGGGGACTGATGACCTCAGATGATAAGTCCCATAGTGCTTAGAGCCATGTGAACCATTTGATTTTTGTTATACGGTGTGGAGCAGATGCCTTGCCTTTATTAAATGATTCAAACCTACTAAGGAGACTGCCTACACTACGCTTGTCCGTCCTCTTTTTGAATACTGCTGCATGGTGTGGGATCCATACCAGATAGAACTGACGGAGTACATCGAAAAAGTTCAAAGAAAGGGACCACGTTTTGCATTATCGCGAAATATGGGAGAGAGTGTCACAGAAATGATACAGGATTTGGGCTGGAAATCATTAAAAGTAAGGCGTTTTTCGTTGCGACGGAATCTTCTCACGAAATTCCAATCACCAACTTTCTCCTGCGACTGCGAAAATATTTTGTTGACACCGACCTACATGGTGCGGACCACTATAAAATAAGGGCAATCAGAGCTCCTACGGAAAGATATAGGTGTTCGTTGTTTCCGCGTGCTATACGAGATCGGAATAATAGAGAGTTGTGAAGGTGGTTCGATGAACCCTCTGCCAGGCACTTAAATGTGATTTGCAGAGTATCCATGTAGATGTAAATGTAGATGTAGAAACTGCATCTCTACACTAGAGATACCTATATTTAAGTTCCTCATGTTGGGAGGTGTTATTGATTAGAATTCTGGAGTAATTACTTCGTCTCCTTTGGTGAAGAAATTTCTAAAAAAATGTGTTTAGGAACTCTGCACTAGTGGTATTGTCATCAGTGCCATGGAATGACTTCAATGGTACTGGAGGAGATGTTGTTGCTGTTGTTGATGTGGTCTTCAGTCCCAGGACTGGTTTGATGCAGCTCTCCATGTTACTCTATCCTGTGCAAGCCTCTTCATCTCCCAGTACCTACTGCAGCCTACATCCTTCTGAATCTGCTTAGTGTATTCATCTCTTGGTCTCCCTCTACGATTTTTACCCTCCACGCTGCCCTCCAGCACTAAATTGGTGATACCTTGATGCCTCAGAACTTGTCCTACCAACCGATCCCTTCTTCTAGTCAAGTTGTGCCACAAACTCCTCTTCTCCTCACTTCTATTCAATACCTCCTCATTAGTTATGTGATCTACCCATCTATTCTTCAGCATTCTTCTGTAGCACCACATTTCGAAAGCTTATATTCTCTTCTTGTCTAAACTATTTATCGTCCATGTTTCACTTCCACACATGGCTACTCTCCATACAAATACTTTCAGAAATGACTTCCTGACACTTAAATCAATACTCGATGTTAACAAATTTCTCTTCTTCACAAACGCTTTCCTTGCCATTGGCAGTCTACATTTTATATCCTCTCTACTTTGACCATCATCAGTTATTTGCTCCCCAAATAGCAAAACTCCTTTACTACTTCAAGTGTCTCATTTCCTAATCTAATTTCCGCAGCATCACCCGAGGAGATGTAGAGCATAAAATAAATCATTCATCGTACCCACAAATTTTTATTATACACATCTTCGAAGATATGCGTAAGTAGTAAATTTCTTTGAGCAATGTGTCTGAAGTTCTAGACGTATCTGAATGCTTAATGTTTGAAGTTTATGGTGGTGGTGGTCAGCGCAAATGTGACTCTGCTCCAGCAGTCCCAATGCTATCCGAAAAGTGAAACATAAAAAAATATTCTTGAAACCTAAATAATAGGGAGCGAGAAGAGGAAGCGTGTTTCAGCTCGGCTGGAGCTCGTCCCCAGCCGCCTGGCCTTGTTGCCGAAACGCAATTTGGCTGAAAGTAGCAGCAAGTAACTCCGTCGGAAAGTTGGCTCCTCCGGCGGCAGGGCGCCGCTGCCGCTGCCGCTGCGGCTGCCAGCGCCCCGCGCGCAGCGGCGCGCCTTTCATGAGTCATTCATTACGGCGTCGCACGTAACAAATTTATCTCCGGAGAGCAGAGGAGAGGATGGGAGAGCGGAGGAGAGGAGAGGAGAGGAGAGGCGAGACGCCGCCCCCGCCACTGCTCTCAGCCAGCAGGCCCCGCTGGGAGCGCCGGCAGCGCGTGCCGCACCTCCCCCGCACGCTACGTGACCGCGCGCCGCGCCCTCTGATACCTTGCTGTCAGTGATTCCTCGGCAGCATGAAGGATGACAGCGCTACCTGCGAGCGATGTACGATACTTCAGATACATCCAGCACAGTGAAAATTACTGTCTTCCCTGAGGAGTGCACTAGGTTGATACGTGTGACCAAAACTGTGCATCGGAAATGAACTCACATTCCAATGTCAGCGACAGTTATAGCCCTCCGAGCAGAATGAAAAAAATATCCTGAACAATTCGTACAGTGTTGGTAGGAGAGAATCAGCAAGCGAGTCCCAAAGGGGTCAATTTTGAGACCTCTCCTATTCTTTAAGATGCGAGTGATCTTAAGTTCAAAGTCATCCTTAAGCGGTATTGGTACTTGTCGCAGACGACTCTGGTGTTACAGCAAGTGCCATTAGAGAGAAAGTGTAGTGTCACCGCCAGACACCACACTTGCTAGGTGGTAGCCTTTAAATCAGCCGCAGTCCGTTAGTAGACGTCGGACCCGCGTGTCGCCACTATCAGTGATTGCAGACCAAGCGCCGCCACACGGCAGGTGTAGTCTAGAGAGACTCCCTAGCACTCGCCCCAGTTGTACAGTCGAGTTTGCTAGCCATGGTTCACTGACTACATACGCCGTAATTTGCAGAGACGACAGTTTAGCATAGCCTTCAGCTACGTCATTTTCTACGACCTAGCAAGACGCCATATACAGTTACTAGAATGTATTATGAACGGATAATATTGTTAATCACGTACCGTCAAGAGCGACGTTCATCGTTAATGGATTAAAGTTAAGTATCAAACTAATTACGTCCGCTTTCTGAATACTCATTCCTTGTCATGTTCCAGACCTCACGTCAGTATAGTTCTTCCCTCCTCACGCCGGTCTGCGTGAACTAAGACGTGTGCATTTCGGCCTTCTCTCGTAACACGGTGTTGGTTCTTCTGCCAACGCTACAGAAAGTAACAGAAGGACTTTAAGTAACGCGATTCAAAGAATTATTACGCGTTTGTCTGCAAAGGAACTCGCCCAGCAACTTCAAAAACGCCCTATATTCATTTCCGTTCAGCTGTCTTGCCATCAACCGATGAAATGCAGGTGTCTCTAAAAAGGGTAGAATGATCTATATTCTTGGGTGCACATATTGGCGAAAACTTGATTGGAAAGAATATATTACTGAGCTGCTTAAGGAATTAAGTTCAGCTCATTTTGTCATTGATATAAATGCTAGTCTTGGTAGCAAAGATATCAGCTTCCCAACATATTTTGCATAATTCCACTCAATAATGTATTACGGAATAATTATCTGGGGTAATTCATCATTTACAAAGGAAGTATTGATTCCACAAAAGTGACTGATAAGAGTAATATACAGTGTTCATCTGCAGTTATCTTCTAGGTAGCTCTTCAAGATGTTAAGTATTTTACGTGCATCTTCACAATATACTTTCCCAAATGAAACTCTTCGTAAATGATCCATCGCAATGTGAGAATAGTCAAAACGCTAGATGAAGGAATGACCTTAATTAGCAATCATTGGCGAAAGTGGCAACAAAACGACTATTCAAATTGGTCTGTAGATTGTGTGAGTCTGACGACATACCATCTGACTTTCGGAAAAATAACATCGACACAATTACGAAGACTGCAATAGCTGACAAGTGTGAGAATTATCGCACAATCAGCTTAACAGCTCATGCATCCAAGTTGCTGACAAGAATAATATACAGAAGATTGGAAAAGAAATTTGAGGATGTGCTAGATGACGATCAGTATGGCTTTAGAAAAGGTAGAGGCATTATAGAGGCAATTCTGAGTTGCCGTTCAAAATGGAAACAAGACTATAAAGGAGAAGACACGTTCACAGGATTTGTCGACCTCGAAACAGCGTTCGATAATGTAAAATGATGCAAGGTGTTCGAAATTCTGAGAAAAATAGGTGTAGGCTACAGAGAGAGACGGGTAGTATACAATGTCTCTATCAAATAAAGCGTCAAGTCCTTCAACTTTAGACACTTTGTCTCCTGGGTACCGTACAATTGCTACCGTCACCCATCCATTACGTGCAGAAGGGCCGTGCCAAAACAATTGCCCATTAGTGCTAAGATTTGTCGACCTCGAAACAGCATTCGATAATGTAAAATGATGCAAGATGTTCGAAATTCTGGGAAAAATAGGGGTAGGCTATAGCGAGAGACGGGTAGTATACAATATGTACAAGAGCCAAGAGGGAATAATAAGAGTGGAAGACAGGGATGTAGTCTTTCGCCCCTACTGATGAATCGGTACACCGTAGAAACAATGATGGAAATAAGAAAGGTTCAGGAGTGGAATTAAAATTCAAGGTGAAAGGATATCAATGATAAGATTCGCTGATGGCATTGCTATCCTGAGCGAAACTGAAGAAGAATTACATAATCTGCTGAATGTAATGAACAATCAGTGAGTACAGAATATGGACTACGAGTAAATCGACGGAACACGAAAGTAATGAGAAGTAGCTGAAATGAGAACAGTGAGAAACCTAGCATCCTAACATCGGGATTGATGGTCACGAAGTACATAAGGTTAAGGAAGTCTGCTACCTAGGCAGTAAAATAACCAATGAGGGGTGGAGCAAGGAGGACATCAAATATAAACTGCCGGCCGGAGTGGCCGTGCGGTTCTAGGCGCTACAGTCTGGAACCGCGAGAACGCTACGGTCGCAGGTTCGAATCCTGCCTCGGGCATGAATGCGTGTGATGTCCTTAGGTTAATTAGGTTTAAGTAGTTCTAAGTTCTAGGGGACTGATGACCTCTGACGTTGAGTCCCATAGTGCTCAGAGCCATTTGAAAAATAAACTAGCAATGGCAAAAAGGGCATTCCTGGCCAAGAGAAGTCTACTAATATCAAATATCGTCCTTAGTTTGGGGAAGAAATTTCTGAGAACGTACGTCTGGAGTGCGGCATTGTATGGTATTGAACCATGGACTGTGGGAAAACCGGAACAGAAGAGATTCGAAGCGTTTGAGGTACGGTGCTACAGACGAATATTGAAAATTAGGAGGACTGATAAGGCAAGGAATGAGGAGGTTCTGCGCAGAATCGGAGAGGAATATGTGGAAAACACTGACAAGGAGAAGGGACACGATGACAGAACATCTATTCTTAAATCATGGAATGATTCCATGGTACTAGAGGGAGCTGTATAGGGCAAAAACTATAGAGGAAGACAGAGATTGGAATACATCCAGCAAATAATTGAGGACGTAGGTTGCAAGTGGTACTCTGAAATGAAGAGCTTGGAACAAGAGAGGAATTCTGGCGGGCCGCATCAAACTAGTGAGAAGACTGATGACCAAAAAAGAAAAAATATTTTCACTGGCTCGGGAAGGAGTTCAGTATATAACAACAAAAATGATTGATTATTTTCCCAATAAATCAACATGTCTGACGTCTAGCGAAGGAACTTCTAAATCTAACCTAAGATCATTTCTCCTTTTTCATAAATGAATGCTACCTAATTTTTATTCAAAATATAGAGTGGCCTGTCACAATAAAATCAAAAGGAAGAAACCTAACTTTTAACTGTATTTGTTTGCGTACGACTGAAAAATAAAAATTAATGTTGAAACTACAAACCTGAACTACACACAGGTTACATATCCTGCCGTGTTTGACGTCACTGCGACAAAGAAGTTATCAAAATGATCCATGTAACAAACTAACTAAGCAAAGCAACGTGTTCTGCAACTGAGGGGCCAATTAGGATCGACTTACAGGCGTCTCACCATCTGCCAGTGGCGTCATTGGATGCGGTATGGTGGGACGTGGGACGTGGGCTCAGCACACCACTCTCCTGGTCATCACAGGTTTTCTTGACCTTGGAGCCGCTACTCCTCATTCAAGCAGCCGTTACGATGCTGAATGCACACAGTGTCAGGCCTCTCACCAAGGAAAAATTACTGGCAATACCGAGAATCGAACGTGCATCCTCCGCATAGTAGCCACACACGCCAACCATAGAGCTACGGAGGCGGACAACTAACTAGCACATATATAAATACTGAAATACTGTACATTTACGCTTAGAACCCTTCCGTGGAGCCGACATAAGTAATATTCACGTCTTCATCATCACCTGCTAGTACACCACCGTTTGTCACACACGAAACATCTGCAGTGAGTATCTGGAGGACCATTGTCGGCAGCACTTCACATTGCTGATAACACATTTGCGGTGGAAATTAAGGGTAAACACAACGATCAGCATGGTCATGCAGAGGTTTTGTATAGTTAGATTCAGGTCAGTGCAGGAATGACGAATAGCCTACTTACATTCATAAGACAAGTCATATTTTGTTATAGGGTGATACCATTCTTTCCAAGCAACTCACCGTTACATTAGGGGAAACATGGTTATCTATGGGGAATTCGTAACCAGATCGTCTAGGGCTGTCATGCATCCAGTTCTAAGGTCATATAGAAAGCTGCAACAAATCCATAGTCCATAACCTTGCATTTTTCCTGCATTTGTTGTAGAGTGTCTTACATGTTTCTCCCTGAGAAGGCTGGGAAGTTGAATACTATATTTACATCTAGATCTACCTCTATATTCAACAGGCTATCTTCCAGTGTATAACAGAGGTTGCTATGGTACCGTAATTTTCTCCCTCCTCTTTTCCATGTACAAATGGAGCGTGGAATATATGATTGCTCCTTAACATCATATGTGCTTCAATACCTCTGATAAACTCGTTGCATCCATTTCGCGAGATTTATATAGGGAGAGGGGGGGAGAGAGGGCCGGCCGAAGTGGCCGTGCGGTTAAAGGCGCTGCAGTCTGGAACCGCAAGACCGCTACGGTCGCAGGTTCGAATCCTGCCTCGGGCATGGATGTTTGTGATGTCCTTAGGTTAGTTAGCTTTAACTAGTTCTAAGTTCTAGGGGACTAATGACCTCAGCAGTTGAGTCCCATAGTGCTCAGAGCCATTTGAACCATTTTTGGGGAGAGAGGGGGGGGGGGGGGGGAGTAATATGTCCTTATTAACCGAAACTGGTAATGATAATAAATGTTCAAAAATCTGTCTTGGAAATGTTTTGTGAGCCACTGCTTTCGGGAATTTTCTTAGGATTCTCCCAATGAATTTCAGCCTAGCGTCTCCTTTTCCCTCAACTTATTTTACTTGTTTATTCCACTTAGGGTCATTCCGAATAGCTACGAATTTGCGGTGTTTGGTATTTATAATGATTTTTTGTCAGCTTTGAAATCGAACTATAGGAAATTTCATCGCCTGTTAGTTCGAAAAATGCTACAATTACTTACTGCTTGTGCCTGCGCTATTGAACGTCTGCAGATTTTCCAGTATTTCGCTACAGTCCTCTGGCGTTGCTGCCTTCCTGTAGACAACTAAATGACGTGCGAGCAACTTCACTAGATAATTGTTATAAATTGTGGACACTAATGGCCCTATAAAACTCCCATGAAGTGCTCCTAATATTATCTGTATATTAGTCAGTTCTGTTCCGTTAAGACTGACGTGTTGAGTTCTATCAGCAAGAGGTACTTTGTTCACAAAATTGCAATGTATAGGGAGCCTTCCTGGAAGTGATCAGAGAAGTCATCAAAATTGGTAGGCCTTCAGAGATCCCCATCAGTCTGTTTCCAACACTTTGAAGCATGGTTAAATCTATTCGATCCTTATATAACTGTAAGCAAGGATGAATGCACCATTTGAAACCCAAAGTGTCTCTTAATTAGTAGAATGTGCTGATTTTTTTCTGATAAATATGCGTCTCTTTTGCGCCCACTGTTATGATGCCTTTGAATTGTTCCATTATAGCACTTTGGCAGGTTATCACGCATCCATTTTAAGTGTAACTGAGGTCTTCGTAGTTTCCTCAACATATTTTCTAAATAGTGGCATCAGGCCATTCATAATTTACTTGCACCTCAGAGCCATGTCAACAGTTCGCATATTTCACTCGATAGTAGTCTGATTCAAATAGAAATTTCTAGATCCGATGTGTTTCCTGAGATCTGTCGTTTAAGACTGTCACTGAGTCCTAAACATTGTGACATGCACAAGTAAGTAAACAAGGGTGGCTGTCATTCAGCTATTCTTGTAAAATGTGATTCGTCTGTTGTGTAGCTTGCACTCATCTCTTCCCATCTGTAGACTGCAATCCAATCGCCCCCGTTCACTAAATGGAAATCCTCTTAGCGTATTATGATACGACTTGTAATTAGTAGCGAAAATGGGAGTGGTGCAGTGTCGTGCTATCCAGTTATTTTTATCGTTTGTCTCTTCTACAACAGACACACTTCTAAGCTTGATTTGATTTCGCAAACATTCGCAGCTAACAGACTTCTTTGCACAGGTTACTTCGGCTCACATATACATCTTCTTCTTGAGAGATCAACCCGCATTAGTTGTTTGCCAGCATGCTGCGTCGCTGATCGTTCTCTTCAGCGTGTTATGCATTATCTGTTCAACAGGATCTGGCCATATATTAGTGGCCATTAATAAGGGGTTTGTCCACCCTTCCTGTTAATGACGTCTTCACGTCTGCTGGTGATACTTTCAGTGTGGTGTCTGAATGTCTGTGGAGGACTGGAAGGCCATTCTTCCTCAAGTGCCGAAACCAGAGGACGTAGTGAAGTGGAACGATGGGGTCTGGAGTGAAGTCAACGTTCTAACTCATGGTTTGTGTTCTAGTTAGATCCATTACAGGAATATTACTGTTCACAAACCACTGTCTCGGAGACGACACTTTATGACAGGTTGCACTGTCACACTGATACGAAAAGTCGTCTTCTGCGAACCGTTCCCCTAACGTTCGCAGGAAACAAGACCGTGAAAATGTGTTCACGTCCTCCACATTTAGCATTTTCTTGCAGCGAAGAGATAACTGTCTAACCACGGAAGACACCCTCATATCAAAACACCAGCTTCTGCTTACTCCACTGTTGGCATTGCACATGAGGGCAGGTAATGTTCTCCAGGCATTCATCAAACCCAAACTTTTCCATCGGAATGCCACAGCGTATAGCGTGATTCATCACACCAAAGCAGTCGTTTCCAATCACCCACGGTCCAGTGGCCTCGCTCTTTACACGACCTCAAGTATCGCTTTCAATGACTACAGAAATGTATGGCTAGTGAGGTGGTGCTCGGCCACTGCACTCCATCCTTTTTGACTCCCTATGATCAGTCATCGTGCTATCTCGACTGCACTTAGGAACTCACGAGTGACTTCTTTCGCTAATTTCATGCGATGTTTTACAACCATCCTGGGCCGTGATCGACGTGTCCCTTTCAGTCAGTACATGAGGTCTGGCGTGTCTTGCTTTAGCTGTGATTGTTCTCTCTCGTTTCCCTAAACAACCACATCTTCAACGGTGGACATGGGCCGCTTGAGATGGGTTGAAGTGTGGCGCTGATGGATTTGATACTCAGGTGACACCAAATGAGTAACTCACTCGTAGCCAGTGAGCTCTCCTGGCCGACTCGTTAAATTGCTGCTGCTTCACTACTGACTTCTCAGCACTCCCCGGCTCCTATACCGGCAGGTCGGTCTCTCGTGGCTAGCGGTTAATTCCGAATCACATGGAGGTTCAAATGGCTCTGAGGACTATAGGACTTAACATCTGAGGTCATCAGCCCCCTAGAACTTAGAACTACTTAAACCTAACTAACCTAAGGACATCACACACATCCACGCCCGAGGCAGGATTCGAACCTGTGACCGTAGCGGTCGCGCGTTTCCAGACTGAAGCGCCTAGAAACGATCGGCCACACCGGACGGCCACATAGAGGTGTCCGGATACTTTTTCTCAGATAGTGAACATGCTGCAACCTACGGCTGTTATCAGTTACGTAACGTACTTAAATCTAGACCGCCCTCTGTCTTTCTTCCCTTCTAGTGTCCCTGCCAAAACGATATTAGCATAAGCCAAATCATTATATTTCTGCTTTTAACTAAAGTGATTCACAGGTCTGATTTTAACCTTCCTTGTTGGCAAGTCTGTCCACTCAAGACAATCTTAACATTCTGTAGCAGCACCATAAACCAAAAGCTTCGATTATTTTCTGTTCTGCCTGTCCTACTGCCCACGTTTCGCTTCAGTATACGATTACACACCATACAAAAGTGTTGGCTCTGAGCACTATGGGACTTAACATCTGTGGTCATCAGTCCCCTAGAACTTAGAACTACTTAAACCTAACTAACCTAAGGACAGCACACAACACCCAGTCATCACGAGGCAGAGAAAATCCCTGACCCCGCCGGGAATCGAACCCGGGAACCCGGGCGTGGGAAGCGAGAACGCTACCGCACGACCACGAGCTGCGGACACAAAAGTGTTGATCTAATATATCTTTATATTAATACTAATGTCCGCCGCCGGTAACTGAGGGGGTGCCGGCACCGTAGCTCAGCGTGTTCAGTCAGAGACCCGGTTGGCCTCTGTAATAAAAAACTGAGTAGCAAGATCAACCACCGAATTTGAACAGGATGTCTTGCGACGTCTGCAACGACCAAACACAACTATCAACAACGAACAAAACGAAAAAAAATGGTCAGCGCGACAGACCGTCAGTCCTAAGGGTCCGGGTTCAATTCCCAGCTGGGTCGGAGATTTTCTCCGCTCAGGGACTGGGAGTTGTGTTGTCCTAATCATCATCATTTCATCCCCATAGACGCGTAAGTCGCCGAAGTCGCGTCAAATCTAAAGACTTGCACCAGGCGAACGGTCTACCCGACGGGAGGCCCTCGTCACACTACATTATTGTTATTAATCCTAATGTGATTTTTAAAAAAGTTCTTTTATTATTGTATACATTTTTGATCCTCTATGTTTCTGGTAAATTCATTTCTGCTTCTGCTATCACCTATTATCAGTAACTATGATTATACAGGTATTCGTAAACTATCAGAAAAAAGTAAACAAATATTGCGTCTTCCTGAAATTGTCCCAGAATATATATATTATCTCTGAGAGCACTTTACAAATTATATAACTTTATTGACGACAGGTAGTAGGGAGGAAGGAAGATTAGGGTTTAACGTCCAACAACATAGACGTCATTACAGATGGAGCAGAAGCTCGGAAAATTTCAGGGATAGAGAAGAAAATCGGCCATAGCCTTTCAAAGGAACCATTCCAGCACAGTCCAGTCATTCTTATTTTGGCTTTCCATTGTCTAATCAAATCCTTCCCGGCAAGCGTTGGGATGGCTACATTTCATAACCCACGAACATTAGAGAGTGGAACGATGTATATTTTGCAAATAAATTATCTGAGGAAATGGGATGGTTCCTTCTGATAGGCCTTGGCTCATACCTTCCCATTCCCTTAATCCCAGTATTACAATTATTGTTATTATTGTCGTTTTTTTCATGCTCACAATACATGTGATAAAGTTTTATTATTCCTGTTTCGTTAGTATTGAAGTGGTATACAGATATCATTACATCTGGTATGGCTTTGTGTTTCATTTACATGAAAATTAATAAATAAACCAAATTTATGCTTTATATAACGACTAATTCTTTTCATGGTGATAAAAAAAACAAGGGACGTAAAAATTGTGGGAAATATATTTTTTTAAGAGACACTTTTATGTTTAATCACCAGAAAGCTGCATGTATCATTACTTTCCTGTAACTGTTTCCAACATGTAATCATCTGGCAGCTGCAGTACTCTTCTGGGCAATATTATGTCACACCACATGCGAAGCTAACTCAGGTTCACAGCACTGAGTAGATATATGGCGCATTTGAAGTTTAAACACTTGTACATACCATGTAAAAAATCAGTCACATGCTAGATGATCACGTATTTTTGAAACTAGTTTCAGAACAATAACGGTAGGCCGATCAGAGTATTACACGCAGTGCCTGAAGCCTTGCAATGCATTGTTTATGAAGAGCTGATGAATTGCCTTAAAACATACAACATCCGCGACAAATATCAGTCTTCGGAAGGTAGCATTTCGATATATCGGTATCGCACAAAGAAACATAGAAAACGAGGACGTCTCTTGGATAGATATTTTATCCGCTATAACAGTGCAATTGTATACCTGCGGAATAAGTAAGTATAAATACGAAAGCCCGCATCTCGTGGTCGTGCGGTAGCGTTCTCGCTTCCCACGCCCGGGTTCCCGGGTTCGATTCGCGGCGGGGTCAGGGATTTTCTCTGCCTCGTGATGGCTGGGTGTTGTGTGCTGTCCTTAGGTAGGTTTAAGTAGTTCTAAGTTCTAGGGGACTTATGACCACAGCAGTTGAGTCCCATAGTGTTCAGAGCCATTTGAACCATAAATACGAAATCCACCAGATATGTCGAGATAGCTTCGGAAACTATGAAATCGAGATTGCGCTGTACGATAGGCTTTTGGTACACAACCTGGGTACAGGCCACATGATCTTCTCAGGCAGTCAGAACACGGGATTAGAGCACATTACACTTTATGTAATCTGCCAACATATAGTCACATTTTCAGTGCGCGAACACAAAAACGATGACGAAAATTTAAGAATGAAACATGAATATCGTAGATATTCCAATGTAATGTACAAAATGAACAGTGCCAAGTAAAGCGATGCTGTGACATAACTGTAGCTTTGATGAAACTGAGGATGCCAGTGAGCCGTTGGGAAGTCGCTGGCGCCAGTGATTCTTTTATCTATTAGGGGCAGTAATCCCTTTCGTTCTGGCATACACGCTTTGGTTTTTCTCTTCTTGCAGCTATTTAAGAGCGGCGCGTCCGGCTATGGCTCTCTTGGTTTTCCACTCCGGGGCCCTAGTGGTCGTGCTTCCCCGTTGTTTGGGCTTATATTGTGTTGGTGAGTTTTGGAGTGACCGTTACGGAGGAGCTTTGGTTGCTCGTGGCGCTATGTTATGATTTCAGGAGTGTGTCGGTGGCGGACAGGTGCCGATGGCTTCCAATGCACTAACAAGTGTGTGTATTGTACTACCTGATGCTGGGTGCCTATAAGGCTTTGTGGATTCTCGTCGTTTGCTGTGCGGACTTTCAAATAACATGAAATGGTGTGGTGGCCCTCAACCACGCACCCACACACTCAGAGTTGAAATATTAAAAGTTTTGGCTGGTTTCGTTGTCTAGGGGCTGGGATACGTAGCTGCCACATTACGTGCCAAATACTGCCGAGTCTACAGTATACAATATGAATATACACATGAATCTAATGGTCGTAGGTTCCTATCACTTGGCAGTTGAGAATGTAACGTAGAAATTTATACACTCCTGGAAATTGAAATAAGAACACCGTGAATTCATTGTCCCAGGAAGGGGAAACTTTATTGACACATTCCTGGGGTCAGATACATCACATGATCACACTGACAGAGCCACAGGCACATAGACACAGGCAACAGAGCATGCACAATGTCGGCACTAGTACAGTGTATATCCACCTTTCGCAGCAATGCAGGCTGCTATTCTCCCATGGAGACGATCGTAGAGATGCTGGATGTAGTCCTGTGGAACGGCTTGCCATGCCATTTCCACCTGGCACCTCAGTTGGACCAGCGTTCGTGCTGGACGTGCAGACCGCGTGAGACGACGCTTCATCCAGTCCCAAATATGCTCAATGGGGGACAGATCCGGAGATCTTGCTGGCCAGGGTAGTTGACTTACACCTTCTAGAGCACGTTGGGTGGCACGGGATACATGCGGACGTGCATTGTCCTGTTGGAACAGCAAGTTCCCTTGCCGGTCTAGGAATGGTAGAACGATGGGTTCGATGACGGTTTGGATGTACCGTGCACTATTCAGTGTCCCCTCGACGATCACCAGTGGTGTTCGGCCAGTGTAGGAGATCGCTCCCCACACCCTGATGCCGGGTGTTGGCCCTGTGTGCCTCGGTCGTATGCAGACCTGATTGTGGCGCTCACCTGCACGGCGCCAAACACGCATATGACCATCATTGGCACCAAGGCAGAAGCGACTCTCATCGCTGAAGACGACACGTCTCCATTCGTCCCTCCATTCACGCCTGTCGCGACACCACTGGAGGCGGGCTGCACGATGTTGGGGCGTGAGCGGAAGACGGCCTAACGGTGTGCGGGACCGTAGCCCAGCTTCATGGAGACGGTTGCGAATGGTCCTCGCCGATACCCCAGGAGCAACAGTGTCCCTAATTTGCTGGGAAGTGGCGGTGCGGTCCCCTACGGCACTGCGTAGGATCCTACGGTCTTGGCGTGCATCCGTGCGTCGCTGCGGTCCGGTCCCAGGTCGACGGGCACGTGCACCTTCCGCCGACCACTGGCGACAACATCGATGTACTGTGGAGACCTCACGCCCCACGTGTTGAGCAATTCGGCGGTACGTCCACCCGGCCTCCCGCATGCCCACTATACGCCCTCGCTCAAAGTCCGTCAACTGCACATACGGTTCACGTCCACGCTGTCGCGGCATGCTACCAGTGTTAAAGACTGCGATGGAGCTCCGTATGCCACGGCAAACTGGCTGACACTGACGGCGGCGGTGCACAAATGCTGCGCAGCTAGCGCCATTCGACGGCCAACACCGCGGTTCCTGGTGTGTCCGCTGTGCCGTGCGTGTGATCATTGCTTGTACAGCCCTCTCGCAGTGTCCGGAGCAAGTATGGTGGGTCTGACACACCGGTGTCAATGTGTTCTTTTTTCCATTTCCAGGAGTGTAAATAAAAGATTGCAATTAAATAAAATCTGCAGGTACTATTTTTAACGACTTTAAATGATGAGTACGATAGTAGAAGTACTTTTGACAATGTGGTTTATTTCAGCAATACACTTACTGGTGTCGATGGTCCAGCAATTAAATAAAATGTAAGTTGAATAACAGGGAAACAACAGATTCCTACTTCATGTAATTAGTTCTGCACAACGACATAGCTCGCGAGATATTCACTTCTATATGCATACTACTTATTCACTGCAGAAGCCACGGAAATCACACAAGAGCACAAGTCGGCACTCCGAAATACTTCTATCTTCCGTGACCACGTCGAAACCGCTCCTCACTCTCCAAGTCTCTCCCGCGACTGTCCGCCCCGTCGCGTCTCCACATCCAGCACCCACTCCCCTGTCCTCTCCCGTACTGTTCTCCCGCTTCCATCCAGTCTCCCCATTCACGAGCACTGTGATTGGCTAGAGCACTCTCGCGCTGTCCTCAAGCCAATGCACACTCACAGACATGATGAAACACATTCGAACTACTGGATTTACATTTGAATAACTTGAAATTAATTAAATATTCCTATGCCTGGACCATAAACACGCTCTAATGCACATTATTAAGTACATAAACAAATTGAATAAACATAAAATGGTTCAAATGGCTCTGAGCACTATGGGACTTAACATCTGTGGTCATCAGTCCCCTAGAACTTAGAACTACTTAAACCTAACTAACCTAAGGACATCACACACCCATGCCCGAGGCAGGATTCGAACCTGCGACCGTAGCAGTCGCGCGGTTCCGGACTGAGCGCCGAGAACCGCTAGACCACCGCGGCCGGCGAATAAACATATATCAAAGGAATAGCAACAAAGATAGGCCAGTAGCCTAATGTCTCTCTGCTTTCTAAAAAACAGTAAACATTTAACCAATTTCCTCATAAATAGAATGTATCGGATATAAACAAAGACATAGATGAATAAATCTATTTATAAACATGCCGCTACCGATTTTTCGCGTAACTGTGGAGTACCTATGGCCTGACACGATCAATAATAATTGGCCACTTTGACCTGCAATAACTTATGGACTATTCAAGCTACATACCTATTTAGGTTTACACTAATAGCTTTCTAAGGACATGTTGATCAACAAAATCGGATGAACCATTTAGATTTTTGAAATTCGTTGCTAGGTGTTACTTTTATAATTTATGGTCAGATACTAAACTTTACACTAATAAAGATACTGAGATTCTGAGTAAATTATCAGAATCGTTGTGCAAATAATGGTACTGAACATGTTTCTTTTTGAGATATCACAATTCATCTGGTTACTATTAATTTCTCTGTGAACTGTGAAATGTCTCTCATTACGGTTTCACAAAGTCCACCATCCTTGGCACTCCCTGTATGTCTCCTTCATCGACACAGCGTCGCTATGGAATTCCCAGCCACGTGGCCGATGGAATACGGCTAGCGTTCGGCACCACGTGGCCGCTGACGAGCCGCGGCCGGCCCGCTGAGAGGCCTCAGCGCAGCCACACCAACTTAGAACTTAGAATATTTCCAGGGCGCCACAACTCGCCCATTACCTCACAGCTGCTACTAACGGTGGGCATCTGCTACTTCTTTGAAGTTGTGTTTTGTTCCCAATCTGATCGTAACCTGCGTTTACAGGCAGAAACAGAGATTTGTATGAGGTTATCCCTGCCATAGTGGCAATAAGGAATTCACTCTAGATTTGGGCATATGTTGAATTGTGCTGTTAAGAGTGTAAAACACTGCTCAGTTGGGGAGCACCAAGCGTGAGTAGTGTGAAGGCTGCTTGAGTCATTCTAGGATAGTGGGCAGGCCATGTTTAGTGTTAAGAGTGTGTGCTTGTAATGTAACTTGAGTAGTATGATTTTTTCTTTGTTCTCCGTTTGAAGGGGCCGTGACCTTCGTGTCTTGTATTATAATATTCTTGGTTTCGCAGGCCGTTAACTACTCTTGACTTTATGCTCGTTAATGGGGAAGGGAGGAAGGAGGCTGCCTGTAAAAATATTGAATCATGAACTGTAAGAGGTCAATAATTTTCCATGTCACTTACTTACGTTAAATCAGTAAGTGGCTCGAAACGGCATATCCAGACACTACGGGATGATGATGGCATTGAAACAGAGGATGACACGCGTAAAACTGAAATACTAAACACCTTTTTCCAAAGCTGTTTCACAGAGGAAGACCGCACTGCAGTTCCTTCTCTAAATCCTCGCACAAACGAAAAAATGGCTGACATCGAAATAAGTGTCCAAGGAATAGAAAAGCAACTGGAATCACTCAATAGAGGAAAGTCGACTGGACCTGACGGGATACCAATTCGATTCTACACAGAGTACGCGAAAGAACTTGCCCCCCTTCTAACAGCCGTGTACCGCAAGTCTCTAGAGGAACGGAGGGTTCCAAATGATTGGAAAAGAGCACAGATAGTCACAGTCTTCAAGAAGTGTCGTCGAGCAGATGCGCTAAACTATAGACCTATATCTCAGACGTCGAAATGTTGTAGAATTTTAGAACATGTTTTTTGCTCGAGTATCATGTCGTTTTTGGAAACCCAGAATCTACTATGTGGGAATCAACATGGATTCCGGAAACAGCGATCGTGTGAGGCCCAACTCGCTTTATTTGTTCATGAGACCCAGAAAATATTAGATACAGGCTCCCAGGTAGATGCTATTTTTCTTGACTTCCGGAAGGCGTTCGATACAGTTGCGCACTGTCGCCTGATAAACAAAGTAAGAGCCTACGGAATATCAGACCAGCTGTGTGGCTGGATTGAAGAGTTTTTAGCAAACAGAACACAGCATGTCGTTATCAATGGAGAGACGTCTACAGACGATAAAGTAACCTCTGACGTGCCACAGGGGAGTGTTATGGGACCATTGCTTTTCACAATATATATAAATGACCTAGTAGATAGTGTCGGAAGTTCCATGCGGCTTTTCGCGGATGATGGTGTAGTATACAGAGAAGTTGCAGCATTAGAAAATTGTAGCGAAATGCAGGAAGATCTGCAGCGGATAGGCACTTGGTGCAGGGAGTGGCAACTGACCCTTAACATAGACAAATGTAATGTATTGCGAATACATAGAGAGAAGGATCCTTTATTGTATGATTATATGATAGCGGAACAAACACTGGTAGCAGTTACTTCTGTAAAATATCTGGGAGTATGCGTGCGGAACGATTTGAAGTGGAATGATCATATAAAATTAATTGTTGGTAGGGCGGGTACCAGGTTGAGATTCATTGGGAGAGTGCTTAGAAAATGTAGTCCATCAACAAAGGAGGTGGCTTACAAAACACTCGTTCGACCTATACTTGAGTATTGCTCATCAGTGTTGGATCCGTACCAGATCGGTTTGACGGAGGAGATAGAGTAGATCGAAAGAAGAGCGGCGCGTTTCGTCACAGGGTTATTTGGTAGCCGTGATAGCGTTACGGAGATGTTTAATAAACTCAAGTGGCAGACTCTGCAAGAGAGGCGCTCTGCATCGCGGTGTAGCTTGCTCGCCAGGTTTCGAGAGGGTGCGTTTCTGGATGAGGTACCGAATATATTGCTTCCCCCTACTTATACCTCCCGAGGAGATCACGAATGTAAAATTAGAGAGATTAGAGCGCGCACGGAGGCTTTCAGACAGTTGTTCTTCCCGCGAACCATACACGACTGGAACAGGAAAGGGAGGTAATGACAGTGGCACGTAAAGTGCCCTCCGCCACACACCGTCGGGTGGCTTGCGGAGTATAAATGTAGATGTAGATGTAGATGTAGAGGTTTTCTTTCTGTGTCTCGAATGGATCTGAGCACTATGGGACTTAACATCTGAGGTCATCAGTCCTCTGGACTTAGAACTGCTGAAACCTAAATAACCTAAGGACATCACACACATTAATGCCCGAGTCAGGATTCGAAGCTGGGACCGTAGCAGCCGCGTAGTTCCGGACTGAAGCGCCGAGAAAAGCTCGGTCACAGCGGCCGGCCTTCTTTCTGTTAATGGTGTTAAATTTAAGGGGGACATAACCTTGAAATTAGAGTGTTTCGTGTGGCCTCTTTTGGTTTTTTTCAATGTTGCAGTGTACTACGAGCGGCGGGCACAATCAGTTCACGGTTAGCCAATACAGGGGGCGGCGCCTTCATGAAATATTTCCGGACCCCGCTGGCTCGGCCAGCTGCGTGTTGGCGACTCTTGGCGTTACTTGGCTGTATCCTGTCAGAGTCGCTTCTCGCCCCAGTAGATGACAGAAGTTGAGTATTCTCTCTTGTAATTATTCGGAGATTCCTCTCGTTAATGTGATCGGGCGGTGCCAAGGTGCGTCCCCTGTTCTTAGTAATTTGGTCACTCTTGTATTAGGGTGGGTCATTCGTTGGGGTGTGCCCGCTGTTGCGTGGAACTTAGACTGACTATTAAGATGACTGTCTTTTTTGCCTAAATATTGTTGTTATACTTGAAAGGGATATCACGAGCGAGTTCAGTGGAATACGTCCCTATATAATTGGTGAAATTCCATTGTTCTATGATATGTTTATAGATCTAAGGTTCCCGTTGAGGAATTTGCTCTTTTACTTGAAATTTCGTATTTAATATTCTGTACTGTTGCTTGTTTTACCAATGGGGATTTAGTTCCGGTAAATTCCTGTAAAATTTTTGGGCAATTACGCTTGTCATCTATGTTTATATGGGGTTATTTGTTATTTAGATGAAAGGAAAGATCTTTAGTTAACTTGTTTTATTCTGTGTACTCGTGTAAAGATAGTATAAGGACTTTGATAATCCTTGTTATTGATGGCTATTGAAAAGCCGGTTTTGTAAAGAATTTTGTAAAATTGTTTTGCGGATATGCATAATAAATCTGTGTGAACTACAAGCCTGTGTTTGCATTTTATTGTGATTTCCTTTTGTGACTGGTTTGAGGATTGTACCTTTCACGTCTCAGACGGTTGCCCCGAAAGGCATAGAATCGGAGTCGCTATTCGTACTTACCGAATCACAGCATTACAATTCCGCTGGGAGGATAAAATTTACAGCTTCAAGGAAAAGGTAATATAATGATTTTTTCCGGCTTTGTGCTCGACGGAACATGTAACCCACGAAATGGTTGCTCTTTCTGCCATATCGTGGGATGGTGCATCTGACGTTCCACCATGCTCTGTCCTCGTTCTGTGTGTGAACCGAACGATCTTTCGTGACTACGAAGTACAGAGTGTGGATCACTTAAAGCTGCTGGAAACCTTTAGTACCCTGAGTGTGTGTGAACTGATGCAGTTACTAAAGATATTCGTTCCAGGGAAGATCATTCCTTTTATTATACTGAACAATAGTTGGTTGGTTGGTTTGGGGGATTAAAGGGACCAGACTGCTACGCTCATCGGTCACGAACAATAGCTCCTTAGTTCGAAATTCTACGGACTCCAGGAAGCATTTGCCGACTTTCGTCGAATTCCATCTAACAACCAGTTTCAAACGATTTCACGGCCTTTCTTGTGTTCCTTTTTCCCAAAATACTCTTCGCCTGCTCACCACCAAACTGTTGCACTCCAGCCAAACTCAGACCTCTGGCTACGCTACGGATCAGTTTGTCTCCACAGCCAGACTCCTTATGCCAATTCAAGCTGATCTCTCATGACCCAGACTAACAACACCATCGGAAACCTCGTGGTGTTCAGAAAACGCAGCCGAAAACAGCTGAACAACACTCGTGGAAATCGTGACCCATTCGCAGAATAACAGCCAACTTTTTGTAACAAAGAATATTAAAGTCATAGCTTCCCTCCTAGCAGTTTAACCATAGATTATTAAGTTGGTACCAATTCATGATTCCCGCCAACATTTGAGCAGTACAATTCTCAGTATACGGTGTAAAACAGGATATTTTGTAGTTGTTCTGTATGTGTCATACCACTGGAGACTTTATGATCGTAATTAACTAGTACATAATCTATAAATAATGACTTGCTTTTAATAATATATGGAGTAGTAAAATTTAAGATAGTTTAAAAATAGTGTCACAAAGTCCTCCACTTCAGTGTTCTAGGTTTAGGTAAAAGCCACATCATAACCTCGGAAATCGCTATATGGAAACCACAACATATTAGCAACAAAAGAACCATAAATTTGTCTCAAACAAGAATAACTGTCTCATTGCTTCATTCGCATCAGTTTACGACGTCATCTTACATCCCAGCCTAACCAAATCTCTAACGAAGAAAAAGCAGACCCAGAATTATATATGAAGCCATAACTCTGCTTATTTCTATGCTGTATTTATTTTAAATTGTGTGTGCAGCCGACGATACAGTCACATTGTCGTTGGCTGCATATATCACGCCTGCAATGCTCGCTGTAACTGGCTAACTACACTGAAGAGCCAAAGAAATTGGTATACCGCTCCAGTACCTCGTACGGCCCCCAGGAGCACGCAGAAGTGCCGCAGTACGATGTGGCATGAACTCGACTAATGTCTGAAGTGGTGCTGGAGGGAACTGACGCCATAAATCCGTAACAGTCCGAGGGGGCGGAGGTCTCTTCCGAGCAGCACGTTGGAAGACATACCAGATAGGCTCAATAATGTTCGTGACTGGGGAGTTTGGTTGCCAGCTGAAGTGTTTAAACTTATAAGAGTATTCCTGGAGCCACTCTGCAACAATTATGGACGTGTGGGGTGTCACATTGTCTTGCTGGAATTGCCCAAGTCCGTCGGTATGCCCAATGGACATGATGCAGGTGATCAGACAGGATGCTTACGTACGGTCACCTGTCAGAGTCGTATCTAGACGTATCAGGGCCGCGCAGCACCTCAACTGCACACGCCCCACACTATTACAGAGCCTCCATCAGCTTGAACAGTCCCTGCTGACATGCAAGGTCCATGGATTCGTGAGATTGTCTTCGTACTCGTACACGTCCATCCGCTCGATACAATCAGAAACGAGACTCATCCAACCAGGCAATACGTTTCCAGTTATCAACAGTCCAATATCGATGTTGACGGTCCCAGCTGAGGCGTAAATTTTTGTGTCGTGCATCAAGGGATTATGGCTCTGAAAGCCCAAATCGATGATGTTTCGTTGAACGGTTCGCATGCTGACACTTGACGATTGCCCAGCGTTGAAATCTGCAGCAATTTGCGGAAGGGTTGTACATATTTTACGTTGAACGATTCTCTTCAGTAGTTGTAGGTTCTGTCCTTGCAGGATCCTTTCGGAAAAGGATGTTGGAGATTTGATGTTGGAGATTTGATGTTTTACCGGATTCCTGATCTTCATGGTACACTTGTGAAATGGTCGCACAGGAAAATCCCCACTTCATCGCTACCTCGGAAGTACTGCGTCCCATCGCTCGTGCGCCGACTGTAACACCACGTTCAAACTCACTTAAAACTTGATAACCTGCCATTGTAGCAGTAGTAACCGATCTAACAACTGCGCCAGACACTCGTTGTTTTATATAGGCACTGCCGACGGCAGCGCCGTATTCTGCCTATTTATATACCTCAGCACTTGAATATGCATGCGTATACCAGTTTCTTTGGCGCTTTAGTGTAGATCACACATTCTGTGCTCAGACTGCGTAACAGAAGCACATCATACAGCGCACTCTCGATTTCACAGTTTCCGAAGCTATCTTGCCGTATTTGACGGATTTCTTATCTATAATTGCTTATCCCGTAAATAAGCATTTTCAATGCTACAGCGCGTTAAGGATATATCCAAGAGACGCGCTTTTCGTCTCGGTTTGTTGTGCCACAGTGCCTGAAAGTGCGATACCGATACATAAAAATTTAACACTTCCAAGCATCCCATATCACAGGAACTACATTATTCAATGTGAAGCGACGATTTATCACTGGTTGCTTTCAGTGAGGCTTTTGGTACTGTTGATTTCGGTGAATTATTTATTAAATCGAAACTACTGAATTTCTGAAGCATTTCCTATACTATAGCTCGACAACTATTTATACGAGTCATGTTTGTGTGCGAGACGACACGATGGAAACATGTGCCCTTTGGAGTGCTTGGTCCATCGATTTTGTCGCTGCATATCAATAATGTGTAATTTTTTCTCAATCTTGTAAACATCGCTTATATGCTGACGATGTCCTATTGTATCCAAGTGCCAGTCTTAAGAACTTTGCTATTGCTCTAACAAGTGTGAGTGAATCACGATGGGCAAAAAAACTTGGGTATTAAACTAATCCATAAGAAGACACAGGTCATCGTTTCACACCGAAAGTTGATCAGCTGACTCCCTTGTGAAACAGCATCTCTAATATCTATCAATCATATTCAGTTATCGTTCAAGAAAACAGTTCGAGACCGTGTTATAATCTTTTGTGAGCATCTAAACTGAGAAAAACATACAATTGGAGTATGCTAGAAATCTCTGTCTTGACTAAATGGACCTAAACATTTAGAAAATATGTCCACTTCAGATTAAACAAAAACAGACCAGTCTATATTCCTGACAACTCTTTACTACTGTGTGTTAGTTCATCACAATACAAATAGTGAAACCTTATCTTTGTACATAATGAGGAAATTGCTTAATGTTAGTAAGACTGACATTTCTTAATTTCTACAAATGTATCAGTATCACATAGACCTTTTTTTTTTATCTTTGCACTTACCAACTTGAATCACACAACATATTAATGCCTCTTCTTCCTTTGTTGTTTCTTATTTTTTCATTGCTTTATCTTCTCCAAATGTTTTCTTTTCCTTTCTTCTCTTCATTTTTCTTCCTATCTGTAATTTCTTCTGACTTGGAAGTCTTCAAAATTTTTTAAATTTTATTCTTAATATTGTTTATTTCCGTAGCTCCCTATTCTCTAATGTTGTTTCCTTCTACTTCTCTTTTACTTCTGTAATTCATGCTTTTTTCGATTCCTTTTTACAAAAATTTCCAGGAATATTTATTTCAATAGCCTGTTCTCACTCATTCGCTAGATGTGTCCATCGCTAAGCCATTGCTTCCGACATTTTTTTTTTATTGTTGTGTAGATTTCTTCGTGACTTCTCATTTTCTAACCACCTATGGTTTGTATCACATCCATTATTTTTGTAATAATATTTCTCTCTAGTACCTCTGTTATGTATACCTTGTAGTTCATCATTAAGCATTCGTGTGCATGTAAACATTACCACTGTGGTATTGCGTTTTAATTTTTTTCCCTGGATATGCATTTCTTGCTGTGGATATTTCTTCTAAAATCATATGTTGTTTCCGTTTTATTAACCTTTATACCTGTTGCATTTTTTCGAGTCCTTTTTGCTGTATAATTTTTTTCAGCTTTCTCAATTTTACCTCTTGGTGTTTCTACGAATTTTGGTAAGGTTTTTATTATATTTGTCGTGATTTTTATTTTTTCAGGCGAAATTTTCAGATCAGTTCCATCGACATATTTTTTCCAGATGATTCATTTGCGTAACTGATTCTGTCATATCTTCTAAAAGTATTATGAAATCGGCTGCAGATGCCAGACTGTGCACTTCATTTCAGCTTCTTTCCTTCGTAGAATTATTGGTTCCGTTAGATGGTCTTAAGCCCCAAATTCTCCATCCTTTCCAAAACGTAGTTAAACTTGGTATGTTACTCGTTTTTATTTCAGATGGCTGAGATTGTACTACCATAAGTTTAACTTTAGATATCGTTGCATGTATTATGCTTGATGATTTTGCTTTAACATTAAATTGTCCTATTATTTTATCTTTGGCTTTTCTGTCCACCGAATCAAAGCCTTCCTTGAAATCAATAAACTATACTATTACAGGTTTACTGATTAATATTCTGCGGTGAAGTATTGATTTCAAGTTAAAAATCTGTTCTGTGCAGGATCTTCCCTTTCAAAAACAACCATGACGTTTTCGCAGTTGCTGGTCTTGACAGTTTTCATAGTAATTTGTATGCCACTAACAGAAACACTCCTCTGTAAGAATTGTCATTTCATTTGTCTCCCTTTGTTTTAGTGAGAGGATCAGTGCCAATTTTCAGTTTTCTGGAATCCTTTCATTTTTCCAACAGTTCTCATAAAATCAAGTGTATATCATATACAATCCTTTGTTCTGAACATTTCAGTAGTTCTATTGTATAGGAGTCTTCATCATTTGCTTACGTTTTTGAGTGTTATGATGGCTTCATACATTTCTAGCTTTGTAAGTGGTAAATCTTCTTCTAAAAAATTTTGCTAATATTTCACAAGTTTCCATGTTATTTAATCCTATTTTGATATTTTCATCTTTGAAACAATTATTTGGTGTGATACCCATACCCAATAAGTATTTAATAAAGGTTTATTGAAAATTTCTAGTATTGCTTTTGTTGATTCTCTTTTGTAATTCTATCATGTGAGATTTTTTAAAATCTTCTTCTCTAAATTTTACAGTATTTTTGTTGCAATAATGGCCTTTCAGGAACTGTATCCCATTACTTTGTGGATTTACTTTTTCGTTTATCATGGGACAAATAGTATTTTAGCCTTGGAAAGATAATGATCCATAGCAAATTCCCATTTCTGATCACTTTAATGTTCAATTTTTCCTTGAAAATCCTTCTGGATATGGCTACATGATCCAGTTGCAATTCTCCTATGTTTAGATTTGGAGATATCGAATTCAGTGTTTTCTTGGTAGATTGCAAAAATTTGTGGCCATCAGTTTTTACTGGAACATTTGACACATACTGACCACTCTTTCTGCTGGTTCTTAGGTGTGCTGGATATTCCTGTACAGTATCAAATTTCCTTCCCTCCCCAAGCTGTGCAGTGATGTCGCAAAGAAGTATTTTAACATTCTTTTTAGGTGTGTTAGAGATTTCAGGTTTTAAATTTATCGTAGTGTGAAAAAATTAGGAACTAAAAGATTTTGTTCACAGCAACATACAAAAGTGTTCAAATGTGCTTTAATTCCTAAGGGACCAAACTGCTGAGGTCATCGGTCCCTAGACTTACCCACTACTAAACTAACTTTAACTTATGCTAAGAACAGCACACACACACATTACTGAGGGAGGACATGAACCTCTGGCAGGAGGGGTCCCACAATCCATGACATGGTGCCTCAAACCTCATGGCCACTCCATGTGGCAACATATAGAAGCATTTGGGTGTGACTTAAACTAAATAATAGTACTTTTATAATTGTAACTGTGTGTAAGTCCCCATTGCGAAATTTTCAGCTATTTTTGAAAAACTTGAATTCTTTGTTGTGCTATATGTCAGTCAGTGGGAAGTAAATTTTTTTTGTGAGGATTTAATGTAGCTTTTCTGGAAGAGTCTGTCAGAAAGCTTGACTTCGAAGAGTTTTTTGATTCTTTAAATTTGGCATCAGTTATTAGTTCTCCTACTCAGGTGGTACAGGAAAGCAGCACACTGATAGATAATGTTTTTAGAGACCAACGTAAATTTAATCAAATAAAAACTTTTCCCAGAATGATCTGATTATGATGCACTGCTAGTTACAGTATATGACAGCTCCATACAGGATTGCAAATAAGTCCTCCAAACTACTGTATTCAGTTTACAACATAACAATTGCAAATTTTAGGGAAAGCTTACAACAATTAGACTGGGATGAGATGTACAGGGCACTTGATGCTACCCTAAAATTTAACCTATTTCATGATGCATTTGTGAGTATATTGAAAATAGTTTCCCTAAGTAAACAGAAGAACATACTTGTAAGAAACCACCCAAAAGTCATGACTTACTAAAGAGATGAAAGTGTCTTGTAAGTAAAAGAGGGAAATTTATCTTGTAGCTAGAAGGAGTAATGATCCAAAACAGTCACATATTGTAAATATTACTGCACTGTATTAAGAAAAGTTATTAAAGTGTCCAGAAATAAGTGCATTATATCTGAGATTAGCTGCTCTGATAATATAATTAAAGCAGGTTGGAATATTACTGAAAGGGAAACAGAGAAACTGACAGCACAGGAAGATTGTATTTCTATAAAACTCAATGAAAAAATTGTTAACAAAAAGTGAGAAATAGACAATATTTTTAAGAATCATTTTCTAAGCACTGTAGACAGAATAGGGTCCAGCTATTCATTAGAACATGCAAGGCTTTGTATGGAAGAGGCAATACCTATGCTATTTAATCAGACTGAAAGTCAAGCCACCACTCTTACTGAAATTAGGAAAATAATAAATTCACTCAAAACTAAAAGCTTGCATGGATTTGATGGCATTTCTAACTGAGTACTAAAAGCTTGTTCCCAATGGATAAATATGATTCTCAGCCACACATGTATCAGCTCACTGAAACAGTGCAGTTTGTTAAACCATTGCATAAAGAAACATATAGGTCTGATGCGAAAAACTACTGCCCAACCTCACTTCTGATAGCTTTACCCAATATTTTTGAAAAATTAATGTGTTCATGTGTAGCTTCAGATATTTGTAAAGATGGGGTACTAACAAAATGTCTGTTTGGTTTTGAGAAAGGCTTTTCAAAACAAAAAATGCTATATATGCTGTCTCTGTTCAAATACTAAATCGTCTGAATAACAGAACATCATCCATTGGGGTATTTTGTGATCTCTCAAAGGCTTTTGACTGTGTTAATCCTGAAATTCTTCTCGATAAGCTTAAGAAATGTGTTACGAGTGAGACAATGAATAAATGGTTTAGTACATATTTAACTGGAGGAATGCAGAAGGTTAAAATTAACAGTACACATAGTGTGCAAAAATCAGCAGAGACCTCTGACTGGGGAGGTATCAAGAATGGTGTCCTATAGGATTCAGTTTCAGGACCCTTATTGTTCTTAATGTATATTAATAATTTTCCACACTATATTCATGAAGATGCAAAGGTAGTTCTTTTTTCTGATGATACAAGTATCGTAAACCCATCCAACAAACCAGAATTAGCTGAGGGAATTGTAAATAACATCTTTCAGAAAATTATTAAGTGGTTCTCTACAAATAAACTCTCACTAAATTTTCAGAAAACACAGTGTTTACATCTCCGTGCAGTAAATGGTATGACACCATTGATAAATACGAATAGACAGTGAACAGAAGTCTTTTGCTAATGTAGAATATTCAAAATTTCTGGTTTTGTGCAATGATGAGAAATTGAACTGGAAGAAATACATTGATGATCTGCTGAAACAGGTTCAGCTACTTATGCTATTAGGGTTATTGCAAAATTTTGATGATAAACATACCAGTAAATCATCTGACTGCTCCTATTTTCAGTTACTGCTTTCACATGGCATCATATTTTGGGGTAATCATTAACAGAAAAAGAATGCACTGCATATAAGTGTGTAATGAGAATAATAACTGGAGCCCACCCAAGATCAGCTCGCAGACCATTATATAAAACAACTTTTGATCAGTGCCTTCACAATACGTGTATTCACTTACGAAATTTGTTACTGATAACCTACCTGAGTCCAGAAATTACAGCTAAGTACATAGCTACAACACTAGAAGAAAAGATGATCTCCACTATTTTGGGTTACATGTGAATTTGCCACACGAAGTGGTGAATTATGCTGCTACAAAAATCTTTGGTCATTTGCTAAATGGAAGTCTGACAGATAGCCAACCAACATTCAGAAATAGATTAAAAGAATTTCTGAATGGCAACCCCTTCTACTCAGTAGATGAATTTTTGGATATGACATAGTAACTGCAAAAAAAAAAAAAAAAAAAAAAAGGAAAAAAGAGAATGTGATGTAAACTTACGTTAAACTGATATATTCCACATCATTAGGAAATACTGTATTCATGATCTATGGAACAAATGTTAATGCAATGCAATGTAACGTAATAAAGGTGTACAGCAGTTCTATTCTTACACTTTATTGTTAACATGTGCATTCTCTGCATTCTCTCTGACTGTGTCTTCAAATCTGTTTTACTATCTCTGACTTTTGTTTACAAAGATGCTGTTCCAAACACTGTAATGTTTTGCATAATTCTTACTGTTGGATTTCCTTTACATTCTCTGTAATGTTCTGCATTAATTACATCTTGATCTAAAAATCTAGTTTTGTGCACTGATATAATTTCTGTATGATTATTCTGTAGAAATAATTACAGATCAATATGTTTTCAATTTTCAAGAGGAAAATTACATTTAAGATCCCACAGCAGTACTTTTAAATCTTAAAGTTCGAAGGTGTTTCAGTATATTCCACTTCGTGTTCATCCCGGATGCACAGTTGTTGGGACTCCACAGAACCCTAGGACCCATGGATTCCTCACCAGAGTTGCCTCCTGGACTAGTACATCTATAATGCTAACTGTTAGTTTTGCTATCTGTAGTTGTAAATTTAAGAGAGCAGGATATCCAAGGTCTGCTTCGAATTACCAAAATATGACCAGTTTGCTACCCAGGAATTTTCCTAAATTCAGTCGCAACAAACATGTGGGACAGAAGCTGCTGAGGTAGCACCACTGACATGTTGAACCTCTTTCGCCAACAGCGCCGTTGCAGAATCCATCTTCTCTGTCTTTGCTGTCGCTGAGGTCTTCGCCGTAACCTGGCAAAAGATCCTTACATGGTACTACCAGTTGTGACAATTAACAAAGGTTTTTTTTTTAAAAGGAATCACTCGTCTACCACTCCTCCTTTATCCCGGCTTGTGGGAGGAAAATTTGATGACTTTGAGGCCAGGTAGGCGGCGTTACATATTGTCATTATTATTGTTATATATTCGTAGTGAACCATACAACCAGTAACGTTGACACACTAATGGTGTCTGGTTACATGTAAGAAACGAGCTAGTTGCTCTAATCTTGCCAGGTGAAAGAAATTCATAAATAAATAAAGGTGTTCCTTTATTTAAAGTAGTTGAGAATATAAGGAAAACTGTAATTTATTATTGATACATATTATTCACACATTCTTACTTTTTTGTGTATAACTCAGCTGAATGCAATTAATTTGCGTGTAAGTCCTTTGCAAAGAAAAAATTGAAACAGAAAGCTGGTGTTTACCGAGAACGTCTCGCAGCCTGTATGCCTCGGTGACAGGCTTGGAAGCAGTGGTCTAGCGGCTCTGGCTGGAGATTGAGTCGATATTCCGGCAAGAGGCCGAGAGGCGTAGACGTGCTCGTAGTGCCATTGTCCGGGCGGGCCCTTTGTTATGGCGGCGTCACAGACAAAGCGCGCCGCGCCCCAGCAGCGGGAGCCACGGCCTGCAATTAAACACTTGCTCACGCCGGGACAGCGCCCGACCCCACCTGGACCGACGCCAAATCGTCGCCACCGCCGCGCACAGTGTTATGGATATTGCCTGCTTGTTATATCTGCGTCTGCTCTCTCTCTCTCTCTCTCTCTCTATCTCTGTCTCTCTCTATCTCTTTCTTCTACCTGTGTATATCACAATACTAATCACACGTGACAGAACCTCATAACATCTCAGTTTCGCTGCAGATTCAATCAAACGGAAATTTTCTTGGTCTTAACGCTTGCAGTGGAGAGCGTCATATTTCACGATCTGACGGAGTGATGATGCTGTAGTGTACGCGAACGTGTCGTCGTTTACTGACTAAACGAGGATACAAGATGACTTGGACTGCTGCGATGAATGCCATCTAGTTCCAAACGTAGAAAAATGCAAGTTACTGCAGATGAATATGTAAAATAAACCCGCAATATTTCCATACCGCATTCGTAGTGTGCTGTTTCACATTTAATACCAAGGTCTAACGTTGCAAAGCTGTATGAAATGGAACGAGCTTGTGAAGATTCTAGTTGGGAAGGCGAGTGACTGACTTTGATTCAAATGGTTCTAAGCACTATGGGGCTTAACATCCGAGGTCATCAGTCCCCTAGACTTAGAAGTACTTAAACCTAACCTATGGACATCACACACATCCATGCCGGAGGCAGGATTCGAACCTACGACCGTTGCAGCAGCGCGGTTCCGGACTGAAGCGCCTAGAACGGCTCGGTCACAGCGGCCGGCGACTGACTTCGGTTTGTTGGGATAATTTAAAGGAAGTGTCTTTCATCTGTAAAGTAGACTGGATGTAGGACGTTAGTGCGATGCATTCTTGAGTGTTGCTCGAGTGTTGGGATCCGCACCTGGTCGGCTTAGATATCGGAGCAGTTCAGAGGCGGGATGCTAGATTTGTTACAGGCACGTTCAAACAACACGGCAATGCTTCGGGACCTCAACTGGGAGTCTCTGGAGGAAAATCGAAATTTTAGCAAGGAACATCATTAAAAAAAAAAAATTACATATACATTTCGCGCGAGGGCCGCAAAGGTAAGAGAAAGTAGGGTTCATACGAAGGCATGTATATAGTCTTCTTTCCCTCACTCTATCTGCGAGTAGAACAGGAACGGAAATTACTAGTGGTGCTAAGGATACTCTCTGCCATGCACCGTAGCTAGCTTGAGTAGTATATACACTCCTGGAAATGGAAAAAAGAACACATTGACACCGTTGTGTCAGACCCACCATACTTGCTCCGGACACTGCGAGAGGGCTGTACAAGCAATGGTCACACGCACGGCACAGCGGACACACCAGGAACCGCGGTGTTGGCCGTCGAATGGCTCTAGCTGCGCAGCATTTGTGTACCGCCGCCGTCAGTGTCAGCCAGTTTGCCGTGGCATACGGAGCTCCATCGCAGTCTTTAACACTGGTAGCATGCCGCGACAGCGTGGACGTGAACCGTATGTGCAGTTGACGGACTTTGAGCGAGGGCGTATAGTGGGCATGCGGGAGGCCGGGTGGACGTACCGCCGAATTGCTCAACACGTGGGGCGTGAGGTCTCCACAGTACATCGATGTTGTCGCCAGTGGTCGGCGGAAGGTGCACGTACCCGTCGACCTGGGACCGGACCGCAGCGACGCACGGACCACGCCAAGACCGTAGGATCCTACGCAGTGCCGTAGGGGACCGCACCGCCACTTCCCAGCAAATTAGGGACACTGTTGCTCCTGGGGTATCGGCGAGGACCATTCGCAACCGTCTCCATGAAGCTGGGCTACGGTCCCGCACACCGTTAGGCCGTCTTCCGCTCACGCCCCAACATCGTGCAGCCCGCCTCCAGTGGTGTCGCGACAGGCGTGAATGGAGGGACGAATGGAGACGTGTCGTCTTCAGCGATGAGGGTCGCTTCTGCCTTGGTGCCAATGATGGTCGTATGCGTGTTTGGCGCCGTGCAGGCGAGCGCCACAATCAGGACTGCATACGACCGAGGCACACAGGGCCAACACCCGGCATCATGGTGTGGGGAGCGATCTCCTACACTGGCCGTACACCACTGGTGATCGTCGAGGGGACACTGAATAGTGCACGGTACATCCAAACCGTCATCGAACCCATCGTTCTACCATTCCTAGACCGGCAAGGGAACTTGCTGTTCCAACAGGACAATGCACGTCCGCATGTATCCCGTGCCACCCAACGTGCTCTAGAAGGTGTAAGTCAACTACCCTGGCCAGCAAGATCTCCGGATCTGTCCCCCATTGAGCATGTTTGGGACTGGATGAAGCGTCGTCTCACGCGGTCTGCACGTCCAGCACGAACGCTGGTCCAACTGAGGCGCCAGGTGGAAATGGCATGGCAAGCCGTTCCACAGGACTACATCCAGCATCTCTACGATCGTCTCCATGGGAGAATAGCAGCCTGCATTGCTGCGAAAGGTGGATATACACTGTACTAGTGCCGACATTGTGCATGCTCTGTTGCCTGTGTCTATGTGCCTGTGGTTCTGTCAGTGTGATCATGTGATGTATCTGACCCCAGGAATGTGTCAATAAAGTTTCCCCTTCCTGGGACAATGAATTCACGGTGTTCTTATTTCAATTTCCAGGAGTATATATATATATATATATATATATATATATATATATATATGTGTGTGTGTGTGTGTGTGTGTGTGTGGGTATGTGGGTGGGTGTGTGGGTGTAGATGAAGATTACAAAACGTACTTTAAATCATTTACCTTCACGCGAGTTTCTAGTCGCTTGTGAGGTGCAAAGACACACTAAGCGCGAATTTCATCATGTATGAGAGTCACAGCCTTTGGGTGTACAGAGAATGCGTTGCTTTGGGGGATTCGGCTACCTGTCTGTTCAATCTGGTGCCAGCACGACAGAGTTCAGAGAGCGTGCTCGTGTAGACTGTCAGAAAAGGTACATTCGTGTTTCCATGGTCATTGAGGCTAATCGCATCACGAGGCCGCTGACAGCTCTAATAAGTTTGCCTGATATTTCATTTCATTGGCCATTTCTATGATGCAACACACTGGAATCCGTTGGGTGATCGTTGCTTGCAAGCATGCACTGGCGTAATTCTCATTGTCACCTTTATATGAGCGTCTTCGTGCCCAATGTTAAATAGCTTGTTCAAAGTGAATGGTTTCTTTCGTGTTCAACGATCAATATAATCGGCGGCCAGTGCGAGCACAATTTACTAAAGATGTTCTACCTTCTGCAGAATCGTTTCTCAGATATACATTAAACGTATTGGCAGTTGCGAATAATGACAAACATCAGCTGTAGAATGGAATGACGACAATGAAAATATCTACCGGACCGGGATTCATACCCGGATATCCCGCTTATGCGAGCGGTCGCTTTACCTTCTTTTTGAATTTAGTTTTCTTCGTTTTTGGTCATTAAATTTGCTCGGGGCGGACGTCCTGACTCTTTTTTTTTTTTCGTTACAGAGGGCAGTTATCCCTGTCACCGAACACGCTGAGCTACCGTGCTGGTTATCCGTGCACGACTCACGATCAACCCTAACTTCCATATGTCGTCAACCATGCGTCTACGACCTGGACTTGTACATCCTTTATGTTTAGTCCCGTACAGGTTAAACGTTGTATTTGAAAGTCACTTGCCCGGTATCGGCTGAGAAATACGATATTGCAGTGCCTGTGTTATTCTGATTACGATGAAAAGTTCCTGTGGACAAAGGAACTTCGCATCGTAATGAGAATCAAAGTCCATCCTCCATCTGAGTGTATTAATCAAGTAGCAGTCATTTCGCATTAGTTTTCTTTCTTGACTCAAGATTTGCTGCAAAAAAAAAAAAAAAAAAAAAAAAAAAAAAAAAAAAAAAAATATTTTCAAGGCATTTTCACTGAACTTATACCAGTTAGGAACTGAGTTCAAAATTGCGTAGTAGACTTTCACTGTTTCATAAGCCCCTTCTTCCGTGGACAAATTACGAGTACAATTGCGTAAGAGTACGAACAGATAATACCACTTTTCCCCATTACTGCCACCGCTCCACTAAATATACTTATATATTGCCCGTCTCCGTATAACCGTGAATTACTCGATTTTACCATTATGGTCAGTCCAAGAAAGGTTCGAGGAGGTACTTGAGTGCTTTTAAAGTTTTATAAGCAATGTTTCCACGACGCCCATCGTCTCACCTGCAGGGTCTTTGTGAGACTCTCGTGCTTCTAGGCAAACCCAACGGTAATATCTCACTTCTTACCAATTTCTCTGGCCCATCTTTTAATAAAATGCAGCAATCGTTCTGGGTGCACGAATAACCCTGCTCAGTTTATTTTATTTGTAAAGCAATCGTAGGAGCTAAGTCACACAACATAACTTTATCGCTGCCTGTCCCTCAAAAACACTGATGGAAAGCCTTAAAATACGCCAGTTTTCGTGTGAAGCTCATTTACACACTGTAGGTTTTTTTCCACTCAACCTGGCTTCTCTTGAACTGGTGATGATGTTACTGATAAGTTCCTGTAGAAGGAAGATTAATTGACGGGAAACGGAATACAAGGCTGGACCGAACGTGGAAAACGTACACGTGGATTGCCGGTCTGGGAATCCTTCCGAATACGAGTACTTTGCCGTATCGATATGCCAGTTGGATCGATGGCAGTATATTATGTCTTTCCCCTGCTACGAAAATCATATGGTATAAGGTTATAATGAGATTTCATTACCTCATTTTGCATTGCACATAAGGATATGCCTCCATTTTGCAACATGTTTAGAAAGCTTTGCATTAATAGTAGACGCTAAGAGTAGCGAAAAAATGTCTTCGTTTTGAAACACATGACACGTCAAACGAAAGTGCCGCTCATAAATTTTCCCTTCTACATAATTGTGGTGAGAATTTATACCCATGGTATTTAGTGAGATCTGCTAGTTTAACAAAGGTGGTGAGAACGATGTTTTTTCGTGTTCTTACTAAACGACTCACAGTTAAGTGTGCCATTCACTTTTATGCGTGGTTAAGTTTCTTGGTTTTTGAGTTTTATATAAGGGAAGATCAAAAAGTTCCCCTTTGAGGGCGTTGCTACAGCTTAATGCAATGCAGTGGAACTCCCATGCTGGTATCTGAGCACCGACATTTAGGCAAGGGATTAGTGTGACATTCGTGTCTTTCCAACGTCCGTGTGGTACATACGAAAATGTGAACTATGGTGATGTTATTACCAAAAACGTCCAAACAGGACCAATGTGGTGTTATTCTTTTCTTGACGGTTAAAGGATAAATACCGGTAGATATCCATCGTAGAATGAAGAATGAGTATGCTATTAAGGTGAAGCGTCCCGGAAACTGCGACAAGGGGTGCTGCTGCTTCATGGTAACGCACGTCTCTATATCGCAAAGCTTACAACGCTGAAGTTTCGCAGACTCAGTTGGGAGACACTCGAGCACCCGCCCTGCAGTCCTGATCTCCCTCCATGAGATTATCATGCCTTCCGCTCTTTGAACAGGCCTTGAAGGGTCGACGATTCCCGTCGAACGGGTATGTACAGCAGACAATTACGGAGCTTACTCTTTATAATTAACGGCTCTCAAGATGATATAGATCAAATTTTCACAACTTTTAATAAACTCCACGATAAAATAAGCTTTACGCTGGAAAATGAATCTCCCAATAGATCTTTGAATTATTTAAACCTAAGTTTGGCAATAGAGGAGAACCGTATTAGGTTTAACATTGTTGGGGAAAGTACCTTTTCCGATAATATCATCCCAGCCGGCTCTACACACCGTCAAGCCCACAAAATGGCCTTCTTCCATTCTTGCGTATACCAAGCGCTCGCCATTCCTCTTTCAGCAGACGCAATAGAGAACGAGTTACAAACCCTAGATGTTATCGCCTATAATAATCGATATAAACCAGAAATTGTGAGACAGCTCTTTAACAAGAAAACAGATAGGAAAACTGCGGCCTCATCTACACTAGGAGTCGCACCAGAGGATAACTCGACAAGCTTCATTTCTACTCCCTTCATAGGCAAAGCATCGTATAAAATAGGGCGAATCTTAAAGAGCCATGGTTTTAAGATTGCATATTCTACGAATAACAGCCTCAAAAATAACTTGATTCACTCGTTAAAGAATACTAATGATAAGTTATCTCGTTCTGGGGTGTACAAAATCACCTGTAGTGATTGCCCGAGTTTTTACATCGGACAGACAGGGAGAGCCCTCTTAGCTAGATATAAAGAACATATACCCACGAAAAGTGGTGATGGCACGCGTGGCTCGACTTTTGCCGAGCACCTTGTTCATTTGGCCCATGCTCCCAATCCACCAAATAACACAGAGCTATTAAATTGCGAGGTTAAAGCGACTAGGCTTGACATCCTTGAGGAGTTGCAAATCTTTAAACACCTGTTGTTTGATAAAGAAAACCTGCTTAACGACCGGCTAAAATTGAGAAATAAGAGCTTTTTCGAAGGTTTAAAAAAAAATGGTTCAAATGGCTCTGAGGACTATGGGACATAACATCTGAGGTCATCAGTCCCCTAGAACCTAGAACTACTTAAACCTAACTAACCTTAGGATATCACACACATCCATGTCCGAGGCAGGATTCGAACCTGCGGTTGCGCGGTTCCAGACTAAAGCGCCTAGAACCGCTCGGCCACCCCGGCCGGCGGAAGGTTTCCAACCTCTGCTTTACCGGCCCCGATGTTACGTTGCCTTTGCAGTCGCCAACGCCTGACTCCACTTTCTTTAGTCTCGTTCTTCTCAAAAGTAAGTTCGGTTACATATTACGCCATTAACAGTTTTAATGATTATATTAATCCAATTCCTAACATATAGTTAGCTACTGTTATGCGTCTATATTTCCATTCACGCATGCGCTTGACCATCAGTGGTGCTCGGTACATGGCTGATCGCTGCGATTAGGTCCGGCGCAGCTCTCGCGGCCTACCGACCTCGTCAGCGCAGTGGGGCCTGCTGTTTCTCTTCAGCTAAGTAATGTAGATTTATGACTGGGTAATACGGTGATATAGTTTTATACTTCACATGGCCAAACTTTGGCATGCAGTAGTTTAGTGTCAATAGCTTCTGAAGGACAAATTATATTGTCTGAAACCTAGGTAGAGATTGGTTTCTTTGCTGACGTGTTATATGTTTTATTCACATTTTTACCAATGCTCCCTCTGCCATAAATGGAGCACGAATGTTTTTCCTCTGGAATAACAAAAATACGTTAGGAAACTATAATAGCTTCGATTACGGAACAGAGATGATACAATTAGCCGCGGGGGATTAGCCGTGCGGTCTAAGGCGCTGCAGTCATGGACTGTGCGGCTGGTCCCGGCGGAGGTTCGAGTCCTCCCTCGGGCATGGGTGTGTGTTTGTCCTTAGGATAATTTAGGTTAAGTAGTGTGTAAGCTTAGGGACTGATGACCTTAGCAGTTAAGTCCCATAAGATTTCATACGCATTTGAATATTTTTGTTTTGATACAATTAGAACTGTTAAATTAGGAACACAGATCAATCGAAAACGTGTTACACGGCCTTAGCTCTTAATCATAATAATGTTTTTGTAAGTGTTCCAGCTCGTTGGTTACTGAATTACTGCTCTCATCCCTACAAGTTGCACACTTTCGGTATGTTAGAACGTCAGCAAATTAGTGTAACTTACCACAAACAAATTAAAACACAATGAAGTTCTTATGCAGTACAAGAAATCCACAGGAATTCTAGCGACGAAGGAGTAGTTGTATGCTACAAATAACGGATAATGCACTTAATACTTCAGTATTCAAAGCACAGAACTAAAACGGCATCAGTACATAACGCAGCGTTAGTGAACATATCCAATACGTCTTTCCCGTGAAACAGTGTTTTGCAAATTTGGAACTACTGAAGTCATGAGACGTTATTTGCATCTTTTCGTAGCGGCAACCTAGGTACTGCACAATGCTCACAGTTTCACGTAAAAACAGACTCTATTACTAGACTGTGGAATTATCGGTTTGTTTCGTGTGATTATATTGATACGCCACATGAGTCATCGTTCTTTGTAAAACTGTTTGTAGTTCACGTTTTGTGCTGAAGTACATCCTTGGCTGTCCGGGTAGTTATCATTGTCTCACAGGGACAGAACTGAACAAAAAGCCATGTTATAGCTTCAGCTTTGCTTCTTCAAAGAATAATATCTGTAAGGTTATTGTACTGAGTTTTCGAGATTCAACAGTGTTGCTTCTGAATAGGACAGAACCGTACCCTTTACAGCAAGGCCATACCCGGGCCTTGTGCCAAAGCGCCCAGACTAGCTCCATGTTTCCCCCGCCGCCACGCAACGCAGTCTGAGCGCGAGGAGAAGGACGTGAAAACAGCGAACGCGCCGCATTTAAATGGCAGTGCAGTCACACTGCATGCGAGTTGGTTTTATATTTCACATTTCTCAACAACAAAGATCACAAGGTAAGCAAGTTCTCGTTATTAATTAATTATTTTTGGTGCGCTGAAGTCATAAAATACTTTTCTTTTTTATCTGGTACAAACTGTCGGCATACGGACAGACGCAAACAGTTTCACGGAGTTTCGCAAACAAGTAGCCAAGCAATCATGAGTTATTTAGTTTTATAATCGAGAAAAGGTCTTTCACACAAATATATCGGTCGAAATATTATAGCCCTTTAACAACCTCATTATGGAGACTTGGAAAATCTTCCTGAGGGAAGCAACGTGGACGTCCTGGACAGTTTTAACGTGAAAAGATTTGTCACACAAACAGGAATTACCTTGCAGATCAATCAGCTACGTCTGCACATTCACAGGTCACTTTCAACTGAAATGGCAAACGGTCTCGAAACCAGCTCGAAAGGAGATGTAATACTGACAATGCCGTCAAAACCTTTATAAAACTATCATTTTAATTCTTGCAAGGTTGCAATGAATTAATCTAACCTTGCACTTCCATTAACGCCAGTGAGCTTAGAAAACTGGACCGTCTGTCAGGAAATTGGAAATTTGTGGTAAGGTCTGATGGGACCAAACTGCTGTCATCGGTCCCTAAGCTTACACACGACTTAATCTAACTTAAATTAACTTACGCAAAGAATGACACATGCACCCATGCCCGAGGCAGGACTCGAACCTCCGACAGGGGGAGCCGCTCGGAGCGTGACAAGACGCCCTAGATCGTGGTGCTACCCTGCGCTGCTATCTTTGTCAGAATGTCTCCCTCCGTTCCTGCACTACTTTATCCTTCATAAATTAAAAAGTAGCGAGTTTTAATCGAAAAATCGTTCCAGGCATTCTCCTTAAATTAAACAATTATGCAGTAATATATGAAGTCTGCATACTCTTCGTTCATTTCCACTGAAAGCTATTGCAATTGACAATGGAGTAATGAGTGAGACTTCAGGAATATTACTATTCGTTCCACCAATTTCTTCTAGTGCTCCATACCTGCAAATTTAGCACGAAGTACTTCTCGATGTACAGAACAACGAACCCCGTCCGCCAATCGTTGTAATTATTTGCGCTTTCATTGTCATCTAAATTTTTAAATTCTCTCTGCATGGTACTGTAATGTCGTCTCATTTCAGTTCCCACCGCTTAAGTGAATTGGGAATTCTTCTCCCTCTCTTCTGTGCTCGATTCATTTTAAAGGATTGAGACGACAGGTCGCTCGACTGCGTCTTTTTGCGCAAACAACCGTTGGACTTGCCAACGTCCTTCATACCAAGAACAAATAGCGAAGGGTAAACAGCGCCAACACCACGATTTTGCTGAATTCAGTCAGTTGCGCCGACCGTAAAATACCGAACCGCAGTGCTAAATGAAACGTTGCACTGTTCCAGGTGCTTCCAAAAGGCCGATAACTCCCGAGTGAGAGGCCAGGCCTTGGCACGCCCATGTCCCGCACACACTGCACGTGTGAAGTTGGGCAAGCCGTGTCTGGCGATGCTTTCAATTTAGTACGCTAAGCCATCTAAGGAATGAGACGATCTCATTATGTAAATTATGTGTGTCTTACAATTTATGTAACGAAAGAGGTAACTGTCCTCAGCCCAAAGGTTGGTTTGAACACTGCGGTACGGTCCTACGCATGGCCCAACTGGATTGGTATGTCCTTGTTTTCCTTTGATCTGGACCATTAGGACAACGGTGCAAGGATACAGTCTACAATATAGTACAGTGGTCCATGTTCTTCCTGAAATCCTGCTTACCAAAATAACGAAAAGTACTACACTCATGCTCAAAAATTAAGGATAATTGCAGAATGTGGTGCCACACAAGGTGGCACTACACAAAACTGCCGCTAATAGCATAGGCACATAGGGAACACACACGACGCAGATCTGTAAGTCCACGGTATTGATGATAAATTGAGAAAACCGTCCCGAAACACATGCGATACAAAACCCCACTGTTTCCTACGCCTATACCCCGTCATCAATATGGGATATGTTCACCATACACACGTACACAGGCCGCACATCGGGTTGGCATACTCTGGATCAGATGGTCGAGCAGCCTCCCATTCTTCCACCAGTACCTGTTGGAGCTCCTGAAGTGTCCTAGGGGTTTGAAGATATGCAGCAATACGTCGACCAAGAGCATCCCAGACGTGCTCGATGGGGTTTAGGTCTGGAGAACAGGCGGACCACTCCATTCGGCTGATATCTTCTGTTTCAAGGTACTCCTCCATGATGGCAGCTCGGTGGGGCCGTACGTTATCATCCATCAGGAGCCACTATAACCCTGAAAAGGTAGACATACTGGTGCAAAATGACGTCCCGATACACATGACCTGTTACAGTTCCTCTGTCAAAGACAAGCAGTCGTATACGTGCACGTATCATAATCCCACCCCACCACGACCTCCATACAGGTCCCTTTCAAGGATATTAACCGGTTGGTATCTGGTTTCTGGTTCACACCAGATGAAAACCCTGCGAGAATCACTGTTCACACTATACCTGGACTCGTCCGTGAACATAACCTGAGACCACTGTTCCAATGACAATGTACTGTGTTCTTGACGCCAGGCGTTACCGGCTCTCCTGTGACCAGGGGTCAGTGGACTGCACCTTGCTGGTCTCCGGGCCAATAAACCATATCTGTTCAGTCGTCTGTAGACTTTGTGTCTGGAGACAACTGTTCCAGTGGCTGCGGTAAGGTCCCGAGCAAGGCTACCTGCAGTACACCGTGGCCGTCTGCAGGTACTGATGGTGTGATATCGGTCTTCTTGTGGTGTTGTGCACTGTGGACGTCCCGTACTGTAACGCCTGGAAACGTTTCCTATCTGCTGGAATCGTTGCCATAATCTTGAGATCACACCTTGTGGCACACGGAGGGCCCGTGCTACGACCTGCTGTATTTGACCAGCCTCCAGTCACCCTAGTATTCTACCTCTCATAACGCCATCAATACGTGTTCTTTGAACCATTTTCAACTCAAGTCACCATTAGCACATCTGAAAACGTCTGCACACTTACTCGCTGCACCGTACTCCGACGTGCATCAACACGCCTCTGCGTATATGGACTGCTGCCAGCGCCACCGTGCGACGACCACAGGTCAAATGAACTGTATGGTCATACCCCGAAGTGATATAAAACCGCAAACCGCCCACTAGAACGTTGTTTCACCATGTATCAGCATTATCCTTAATTTATGAGCGTCAGTGTAATTTCGATTTCTATTAATACTATAACTGTTGTGGCTGTCCCTCACACTAACATTGAAGACACGCAGAATGTTTTCTTTTTTATATCGTGGGAGAAAAGAAAACAAAAATTTGCAAATCATTTTTGGACTCACACTTATTTGTTCACATAGAAGTCAGAGTCTCATCTCACAAAGTTTAATCTAATAATTCATGAAATCATACCTTTAACACCACACAACTAAGCGCAAGCTACCGCTTTTTCTTGCCCAACGTCTTGAGGAAGGTAGCGCTTCATTTTTCAAGTCTTTTATATCTCCTTCCTGGGTACAATGGCATCTTACTGAATAAATGAACTGAAATTCTTAACATTACTTAATGTATTACTTTCTTAAGGAACTGCCAAAGGAGGTGCGCCCAGTATAACTAAGTCCATTACAGCGAAATTTTACATAAGAAATTTGTGATATTAACTGCCTCAGACAAAACGATGCCGACCGCAGGTGTTGTGTTCGTTCCTCATGATACCTGAACGAAAATATCAAATTGAGCAATGTAGAACAATTGTTTCGCCATATGAACCTCTTTGCGCAGGAGCGGGTATACAATAACCCTCATACATGACAGATTCAAGCATTCGGTACTCACTCTAAATGACCTCGACTAAATGCTGGGATCCTTATTTCGTTTAGGTCATGATGGATTACTCTCTGAATCCATATGTATTTTAACTATCGGCCCGTCTGTAGCGACTTTGATGTCAAAAGGACGATTAACTCCAGCCTCCCTTTATTCATTTCGTATCGCACAAGAGCTACGTTCTGCAGACGCGGCGTTTGCGGGCTTGCCCTTAGCATAGATAAGTACCGACGTAAAAAGAAGCATCAGACTACGATATGGTCTATAAGAATTCTGACAATGCAGACCAAATGGATGATTATTTTCCCCGGGGGCATAGAAATATGGCTGCGGCTGCTGGAGCGTATCGGCGGGGGCGACGAATGCGGTGGGTCTGTGCGGCGAGGTAGTGAGGCGCGGCCGTTATATTGGTCGGGCGAGAGCAATATGTGTGAAACGGAAACACGAAATGTCACAGGGCATAAACGTCAACATGGCTCCCCTGCCGTCCCCGCGCTCGGGAGGGTGGCGGTGCGGCGATAATAAGGCGACTCCGCAGCCGCCCGCCAAGACAAGGGCGCCGCGCAGCGGCGGGCGCCAGCACCACAGCCCCGGGGAATTCCCCCACACCCGCAATAAGCTCGCTCCACTATTCCTCCGGTGTACCATAATTTTCTTTCCTTTCATTTCCACGTCGTGTAATTCGTTCCTCCAAGGAAAATCAGCCCTCACGCCCCAGGCACCTCCCTTCCCCGGAGGACGCCATCTTTACGAGCCGAGCTTCCCTCCCAAGGACCGCAGAGGGCACACGCCCCGCGCCAGTTCTGCCAGCACTTAGCACGCCGGACCTGCTAGGACATCTACGGGACTAGAGTAATTGGCCTGCTGCAGTTCGCCCATTACTGCACGTCTGTGGTATTGGTGTTTGTGGTATTTGTTACTGTATCCTCACACCCCTGGTATCGAATGCTAATTGATTTGTTTTAGCACAAGTACTTATCTACGAGTTAAGTGTCTAATGTATCGGTATGTTCCCCGTCATAGTGTTATTACATTTCTGCTAACCTCCGCGTTCTTTTTTGACATTTTTCGAGAATGTCCCGTGTTACAGTGCATCCTCAACAGCATTGTGCAGTTCCCCGGTTGTAACACAATGACGTGTCTTAATGACCCCTCCTAGGTAGTTGTCAGTTGTAATGCTGTAAGGTCTTCTTGGTGTCCATTTCAATGGAGCTGGTGATACTGATTAACCATGACCTATCCACCGTCCTGGAATGTGTTCGTTTAGGAACTCGCGCGCTGGAATGGTGTAGTGAGGAAGTGTTCTGTCTTGCTGCAACCATATGCGTTCTGTGAGGCCAATTTCCTCAGTCTGAGGTATTAACCATGTTTGTAACATGTCTAAATAATTTGCGCCGTTAACAGTCCCTTCAAAAAAGCACGGCCCAAGCAGATGTCGTGATGTCATCGCCCATACTATTACGTCAGGCGGTTTCTTTTTAACTCGACAGGGGAGTGTTATGGGACCATTGCTTTTTACAATATATATAAATGACCTAGCAGATAGTGTCGGAAGTTCCATGCAGCTTTTCGCAGATGATGCTGTAGTATACAGAGAAGTAGCAGCATTAGAAAATTGTAGCGAAATGCAGGAAGATCTGCAGCGGATAGGCACTTGGTGCAGGGAGTGGCAACTGACCCTTAACATAGACAAATCTAATGTATTGCGAATACATAGAAAGAAGGATCCTTTATTGTATGATTATATGACAGCGGAACAAACACTGGTAGCGGTTACTTCTGTAAAATACCTGGGAGTATGCGTACGGAACGATTTGAAGTGGAATGATCACATAAAATTAATTATTGGTAAGGCGGGTGCTAGTTTGAGATTCATTGGGAGAGTCCTTAGAAAATGTAGTCCATCAACAAAGGAGGTGGCTTACAAAACACTCGTTCGACCTATACTCGAGTATTGCTCATCAGTGTGGGATCCGTACCAGGTCGGGTTGATGCAGGAGATAGAGAAGATCTAAAGAAGAGCGGCGCGTTTCGTCACAGGGTTATTTGGTAAGCGTGATAGCGTTACGGAGATGTTTAGCAAACTCAAGTGGCAGACTCTGCAAGAGAGGCGCTCTGCATCGCGGTGTAGCTTGCTGTCCAGGTTTCGAGAGGGTGCGTTTCTGGATGAGGTATCGAATATATTGCATCCCCCTACTTATACCTCCCGAGGAGATCACGAATATATAATTAGAGAGATTCGAGCGCTCACGGAGGGTTTCGGGCAGTCGTTCTTCCCGCGAACCATACGCGACTGGAACAGGAAAGGAAGGAAATGACAGTGGCACGTAAAGTGCCCTCCGCCACACACCGTTGGGTGGCTTGCGGAGTATAAATGTAGATGTAGATGTAGATCATGAGGATTCTCTTTGGCGCAAACGACAATATTCCTAAAATATGAGCTGCAACAGATGGCATTTTCATTCAAAAACATAATCTTGGTACGTTCGCTGCATTTGGAAATTAACTTAACGAAGCACCGCAATCTAAAACAAGCTCATTCCGCTCTGTACCCAGTAACTTATTTACGAACATCGGTTAGAAAGGTCTGACCTTAAGGTCTTTTTTCATGCGCTCTCGCACTGTTGCCACCGTTATACCGAGTTCCCATGCACGTTTACGTTCGACCTAATATGAGATTGTTCAATATAAGCAGAGACTCTCTCACATGTTTTTCTCATGTTTCTTTACTTCCACGCCGCGGTATGTCTTAACACTACCAAAAGCAAGTGCACTTCATTCCCAATACAGAATTGTTGCCTTTGGTTGTGGAGCTTTATTTAAAAAATGGTTCAAATGGCTCTGAGCACTATGGGACTCGACTTCTGAGGTCATCAGACCCCTAGAACTTAGAACTACTTAAACCTAACTAACCTAAGGACACCACACACATCCATGCCCGAGGCAGGATTCGAACCTGCGACCGTAGCGGTCTCGCGGTTCCAGACTGTAGCGCCTAGAGCTGCTCGGCCACCCCGGCCGGCTAGCTTTATTAAATCTTTCCTGGAATGCTTCCATAACCTGTCTCATTGTCTGCTCTGTTTTTTGTCGTGCGTTCACATACTTGTCACTAAGTGCTCTTCAATAGAGTTACTACGACCGCTCCTATCTGCCAAGGGAACGAATTAAAACTCGAGTGCGATTGCGATTGTGAAAACATGTAACCATGAATTCCAACAATTGATTCCAACAATTGAGTCCAACAACTGGCAAGAAGTAACATAGCTAATCAACTGCGTAACAACATTTGATACTAAAAAGAGTTTACAGGGGTACGGGTAGTAGTTTAATAATCTGTGTGACACTTTTGTAAGGATACTGGACATCGACTGATATTAAAGTTAATGAACAAAAATCACAATTCATATACAGGTTCGAGCGAAACCTCGTAATACCCTCAGAATGGTGTACCTGACGTCGAATCGATCCAAACGTTTTACAGTAACCATTCTTAGAAAATGCATCATTTTGGTGTTACAGCCATTAAATGATAGCAATGAGTGACAAGTGCGTGGAAATGAGTGTATTTAAAATAGCTTGCCGTAGCTTCTTTCTGTTATACTAAAGAGCACAGCTTTTAATTAAATTTGTTGAAGATAATGGTTTTAAGTCAACAGTCAAAGCAGGACAAATTTTAAATTCATGGGTGGTTTCATTCGAAACATATTTTCTGTGATGTTTAATTGCTAAAGCTTGACTATAGGATCAAGTCCGCTAAATCTAAACTAAGGCTACAATTTTCCTGAGATAATAAACTGTACAGCAGAAATAGCACACTAGTAAAACAGTGAACATGTGGTATCGTAAGGTTCCATGTTATTCATAATGAAATCAAAATTCCACGTGTTTGAACTTTTTCTGATGCACAGAGAGCGTGAATGAACTTTTATCCTAACAAATACAGTAAATCAGTAAGAGACAAATAAGACAATGGCGTAAAAGAAAACAAAAAATAAATTTTGAATAATCCTGTTTTCTCAAATTACATTTTTACCTCAAAGGTCATAATTCTTGCCCCCCATATCATACGAAGTTAACATAGTTGAAAAATTGACAATTTCCTGTCGCATAACGAATGATTCTCTTGGCCACACAAATACTTTCGCTTCCAAGAAAACTTCAGCGTGGTCGTCACTGATTGGTCTTCTTTTAGGGTCGCTGCTCCACAGAGATGTATTTCCAATGTAGCTGTGCTCGATACGATATCCTGTTCCGTATTCTGACCCGTATCAAGTTCCTTGTACAATTTCCGATAGAACATCAGACTAGACCATATCTTTATATAATAGGGATGACACATTCAGCCGTATTTTTAGGTCTTATTTTATTTGCAGTCGATTTCGAAATTACATCATACTGTCTTCAGGCCCCTCTATGATACCAGGTAGTGATGCGGATACCGGGTAACCAACAGTATATATATCATAGACAGTATAAAATATCGATGTCGCTATACTACATCTTCTCTCCTCTTTGTAGTGTGGAACGTGGTAGCACAGATGAGGATGCCATCTTTATTACACATGGTTATGTACGATAGCTTTTCTCCACCATGCATGCAAGCATTTACATGCATGTTTAGTGTGACAAGGGTTGAACACGTACTTGAAAGTGGATTTATCGTAGAAAGACTGCTGACATTTTACGGTGGGTCTGGTTGCTCTCTCACTGCCCTTTAAACAATCTGTTCACCCAGCTGGATAGGCTTCAGGTTGCCTGCCCCTTTACTCTGCGATGGTAGATACTGGTTTAGCCGACAAAATCGTCTAAATACCTACCACGCAAAGGCCACATGACTCCAGCACATGGGCAGTGACTGAAATTTAGTTAAATTATCGAGCGTTCGGGACTCTTGCGTGAGTCGTTTGAGAAAAAAAAATGGCAAAATTTCCTTTACCCTGGTTTATTGTATTTAAAACGAAAAGAATGACTATCAAGTCCGTATTTAATATTTCGACATAAATTATGCAATATTAATGACTGTCTCTGTTAGAAGTTCACACCTGAAAACAGCCAAAGGATATTTTGTCAGACCCGATATTTTAAACGTCCTTAGCAGTGACTGACCCACGACCACTTGCGAGTTAACACATACAGTCGTTAAGCAGGCTTCTTATAAAAAAGTGCCGCCATAATGACTCATAATCTGTACGAAACACGCCACGCGGAGTTTATGGACGACTTGAAATGCTGGCACGCGAATATCCCCAAAAATAAACCACTCACAACGCTATAACGTTCACAAAATCCTCAACACTGTATTTTCTTTTCGTCAACGACACGAAAGCAGATCAAACTCGCGAATTTCTTAATTTTGATACAAATTCGATCAGTACGATTTAAAACAGTTTACCAGAAGAAGGCTCCCGAGCGACTCTATTTACTCATAGATCTGAGGGCACAAAGCTCTACTGAAGCGCGTTCCGTTTGCCCAGCATGTTAAGCAGCCGATCACATCATCTCGACCACTTCAGCACACGCTGTATTTCGAGTGTCAGCCAATCAGATTACCACAAGTAACTTAGACCAGAAATCTCGTAGTTCCCAAACTAAACATAATTTACTGAAAACAAAATACGATACCTCTCCACAAAATAAATTACTAACAGAATTGATACTCAGTCACCCTTCTGGCTTCCTTTTACAAAATCAAGCTCACTCTGACATGTCACAAATTCCCCTACTTCGCAACAACTATCTCACCCGTACATTTACATAGTTTTAATAAAATAGCAAGTTTTCGCTTTACATGTATCCTCAATTCACTCTCTCAGTCTCTTCAAAACATTTACACAGCCAAAACTAAGTCAGAAATCTGTGGTAATGAAACTAAACAAAACGTAGAAAATCAGATTGTATAAACCCTATCCTCTTAGTTGTAGTTTCTGTTGATACTATAGACCAGTGGTTTTCAACCCGTGGGTCGCGACCCCCTTGAGGGGTCGTAAAGCCTTTCTCAGGGTGTCGCGGTCGGAGGAGAAAGCAGTCGCAGCGTGGCTGGTAACGGATGTTTCACAACGATCATCTGCTGTGGTATAAATGTCACACAAAAGTGACAAGGTTTTGTAAAACCGCCTTGAAAATTCGCTCATGTTCAGATCTGGTACTTATTTATTATAATGAATACGAATTTAATTTAAACCTGTTGAAGAGTTCAAATATGCAAACACTTGCAGCAGTGAGAAGCAACACGATGTCTATCGATCTCTTATCACTTCTACGGAATGGACCTAACGCGGCGAGAGTCAGTAAGTCTTGTACAGATAGTATTTACCTCTTAGACGTTTGGGGGGAGAGGGAAAGGACCACATCAACTACCAGGCTGGAACAGCGGTGCAGTGGCAGGGTCTTGTATATTACTGACAACTTAGTTTACGTGCCAATCGTCTGCTGTGATAAAAATATCACACGGAACGAGAACAGTTTATGGAAGCACGTTTAAAAGACGCTCACGATCATGTGTGATACAAAATGGCTGCAACAACATTAACACAACTCACGTGTAAGATTTGGCACCACGGTTACTAGAATGAATTTCAGTAACAAGCTACCGAACCAAACAATAGATCGCTAGGATTGGCAGCAGTGAGACAAGGAACGAAGTAAGCAATTCCTACCGTACGGACTAGGATGCCTGAGCTCAACTCAGACTTTCATTCACACACTGCATGTTGGCGTTGTTTCTATTTTCCTAATTCTGTGGCTTCATCGGGATTCCCACAAAATCGTCGTTGTTGGTTTACTGGTTAATTTCTCATTTCTTTCGTCTAGTTAATTGTGGTTATATTCCTGAGGTGAAGCACTGTTTCTTTAAAAGTGCCTTTATAAAAGAGTTGAAAAATATCTTACAAAAAAACTAGCACCATTATTTGTAAAAATATGTACTACATATTCTCGCAATTAATTAAGAAGAAATGTGGTCTTCATTTGAAATTGAATGAAAGAAAATGAAATAATTATCCTGCTACGTGTCTCAAAACTACGGGTTCTGTAATACAAAAACATAGGCCTATGGAAAATGATGTTCATTTTTTATTAAAATTACTTAATTCCTTGTTTAACATTTATTCTGAATTGATTGTTTTCTAATACTTACACATTAACGACGATAAATGAACGCAGAACTGTTTTCATGAACAATCGATGACTAAATGAAGATCCAGTAAGTATCTGTGAGAAATTCAAAAAAATATCTCCTTGTTAACAAATTGACTATTCAGAGGGACCTCGTTTAGCAAGTATAATTCAGTTCTGAGTCTTACCTGCAATGCGACACACTCGTTGTTGTTGTTCTTGCGGTCTTCAGTCCTGAGACTGGTTTGATGCAGCTCTCCACGCTACTCTATCCTGTGCAAGCTTCTTCATCTCCCAGTACGTACTGCAGCATACATACCTCTGAATCTGCTTAGTGTATTCATCTCTTGGTCTCCCTCTACGATTTTTACCCTCCACGCTGCCCTCCAATACTAAATTGGTGATCCCTTGATGCCTCGGAACATGTCCTACCAACCGATCCCTTCTTCTAGTCACGTTGTGCCACAAACTCCTCTTCTCCCCAATCCTATTCAGTACCTCCTCATTTGTTATGTGATCTACCCATCTAATCTTCAGCATTCTTCTGTAGCACCACATTTCGAAAGCTTCTATTCTCTTCTTGTCCAAACTATTTATTGTCCATGTTTCACTTCCATACATGGCTACACCCATACAAATACTTTCAGAAACGACTTCCTGACACTTAAATCTATACTCGATGTTAACAAATTTCTCTTCTTCAGAAACGCTTTCCTTGCCATTGCCAGTCTACGTTTTATATCCTCTCTACTTCGAGCATCATCAGTTATTTTGCTCCCCAAATAGCCAAACTCCTTTACTACTTTAAGTGTCTCATTTCCTAATCTAATTCCCTCAGCATCACCTGACTTAATTCGACTACATTCCATTATCCTCGTTCTGCTTTTGTTGATGTTCTTCTTATATCTTCATTTCAAGACACTGTCCATTCCATTCAACTGCTCTTCCAAGTCCTGTGCTGTCTCTGACAGAATTACAATGTCATCGGCGAACCTTAAAGTTTTTATTTCTTCTCCCTGGATTTTAATACCTACTCCAAATTTTTCTGTTGTTTCCTTTACTGCTTGCTCAATATACAGATTGAATAACATCGGGGAGCGGCTACATACCTGTCTCACTCCCTTCCCAACCACTGCTTCCCTTTCATGTCCCGCGACTCTTATAACTGCCATCTGGTTTCTGTACAAATTGTAAACAGCCTTTCGCTCCCTGTATTTTACCCCTGCCACCTTTAGAATTTGAAAGAGAGTATTCCAGTCAACATTCTCAAGAGCTTTCTCTAAGCCTACAAATGCTAGAAACGTAGGTTGTCCTTTCCTTAATCTTTCTTCTAAGATGAGGCGTAATGTCAGTATTGCCTCACGTGTTCCAACATTTCTACGGAACCCAAACTGATCTTCCCGGAGGTCGGCTTCTACCAGTTTTTCCATTCGTCTGTTAAGAATTCGCGTTACTACTTTGCAGCTGTGACTTATTAAACTGAAAGTTCGGTAATTTTCACATCTGTCAACACCTGCTTTCTTTGGGATTGGAATTATTATATTCTTCTTGAAGTCTGAGGGTATTTCGCCTGTCTCGTACATCTTGCTCGCCAGATGGTAGAGTTTTGTCAGGACTGGCTCTCCCAAGGCCGTCAGTAGTTCTAATGGAATGTTGTCTACTCCCGCGGCCTTGTTTCGACTCAGGTCTTTCAGTGCTCTGTCAAACTCTTCACGCAGTATCGTATCTCCCATTACATCTTCATCTACATCCTCTTCCATTTCCATAAGATTGTCCTCAAGTACATCGCACTTGTGTAGACCCTCTATATACTCCTTCCACCTTTCTGCTTTCCCCTCTTTGCTTAGAAGTGGGTTCCCATCTGAGCTCTTGATATTCATACAAGTAGCTCTCTTGTCTCCAAAGGTCTCTTTAATTTTCCTGTAGGCGGTATCTATCTTACCCCTAGTGAGATAAGCCTCCACATCCTTACATTTGTCCTCTAGCCATGCCTGCTTAGCCATTTTGCACTTCCATTCGATCTCGTTTTTGAGACCTTTTTTGCCTGCTTCATTTACTGCATTTTTATATATTCTCCCTTCATGAATTAAATTCAATATTTCTTCTGTTACCCAAGGATTTCTACTAACCCTCGTCTTTTTACGTACTTGATCCTCTGCTGCCTTCACTACTTCATCCCTCAGAGCTACCCATTCGTCTTCTACTGTATTTCTTTTCTCCATTCCTGTCAATTGTTCCCTTATGCTCTCCCTGAAACTCTGTACAATCTCTGGTTTAGTCAGTTTATCCAGGTCCCATCTCCTTAAATTCCCACCTTTTTGCAATTCCTTCAGTTTTAATCTACAGTTCATAACCAATAGATTGTGGCCAGAGTCCACATCTGCCCCTGGAAATGTCCTACAATTTAAAACCTGGTTCCTAAATCTCTATCTGACCATTGTATAATCTATCTGATACCTCTTAGTATCTCCAAGATTCTTCCATGTATACAACCTTCTTTTATGATTCTTGAGCCAAGTGTTAGCCATGATTAAGTTATGCTCTGTGCAAAATTCTACAAGGCGGCTTCCTCTTTCATTTCTTAGCCCCAATCCATATTCACGTACTATGTTTCCTTCTCTCCCTTTTACTACTGTCGAATTCCAGTCACCCATGACTGTTAAATTTTCGTCTCCCTTCACTACCTGAATAATTTCTTTTATCTCATCATACATTTCTTCAATTTCTTCGTCATCTGCCGAGCAAGTCGGCATATAAACTTGTACTACTGTAGTAGGCATGGGCTTCGTGTCTATCTTGGCCACTATAATTCGTTCACTATGCTGTTTGTAGTAGCTTACCCGCACTTCCATTCTTTTTATTCATTATTAAACCTACTCCTGCATTACCCCTATTTGATTTTGTATTTATAACCCTGTATTCACCTGACCAGAAGTCTTGTTCCTCCTGCCACCGAACTTCACTAATTCCCACTATATCTAACTTTAACCTATCCATTTCCCTTTTTAAATTTTCTAACCTACCTGCCCGATAAAGGGATCTGACATTCCACGCTCCGATTCGTAGAATGCCAGTTTTCTTTCTCCTGATAACGACGTCCTCCCGAGTAGTCCCCTCACGGAGATCCGAATGGGGAACTATTTTACCTCCGGAATATTTTACCCAAGAGGACGCCATCATCATTTAATCATACAGTAAAGCTGCATGCCCTCGGGAAAAATTACGGCAGTAGTTTCCCCTTGATTTCAGCCGTTCGCAGTACCACAACAGCATGGCCGTTTTGGTTAATGTTACAAGGCCTGATCAGTCAATCATCCAGACTGTTGCCCCTGCGACTACTGAAAAGGCTGCTGCCCCTCTTCAGGAACCACACGTTTGTCTGGCCTCTCAACAGATACCCCTCCGTTGTGGTTGCACCTACGGTACGGCTATCTGTATCGTTGAGGCACGCAAGCCTCCCCACCAAAGGCAAGGTCCATGGTTCGTGGGGGGAGGACACACTCGTTATGCGAAGTATATTTTTTGTTGTTGGAATTTACGTAAAACAGAATAATGCATTCCATTCCGAAAAAATACTAAAACAGTTTACAAAATAAACATTTTTACAAGAAGTCTTCTAAAGACATTTGTTTTTATTTCCTCTCCAAAATGAGTCACAAACACAGAAGACGACTAGCTGAATGAAACATCTGCCTATGTATTGGTTAATGCGCAGCTTTATTGAATTCATGTTCGTTAACGACGACGCATCTAAAATGGAATTCATGCGGTTGTATTTCGAGGCCATGAAGTAACATGAATATTGCTTGCAACACCGACACAGAGAATTTGGCAGCATTGTCAAAGAGACCCAAACGGAGGTATCGGTTACAATAAATTGCAACTCGAGGAGTGTCGCTAACAGGACAGCTGAATACTGCGTTGTCGGCGGCTTTGTCTCTGTCGGAGCATCTAATGTACTTTGTTCGTCGTAATAATAATAATAACACTGATGTAAGACATTATGCTCTTTCTTCCTCCTTGTTTTCTGTTATTTGATTTCATTTCTTTCCCGCGCAGCTTAAGCTGTACCGTCGACGTCTTTCGGATGAAGAGAAAAGAACAGTACCCACAGCTGGCAAATGAAGCTTTGAAATTATTGGTGCTATTCGCCACTTCCTACCTTTGTGAATTAGCGTTCCCTTCAATGGTGAACATAAAAACTAAGAAGAGACACAGATTCCAAATAGAAGATGATTTGGCACGATCCAGCGATTATACGCAAATGGACAACGCTTTATCGACGCAACTGCAATTTGATGCCTGATGACTAATGTCTCTCGGTGTGTTATTAAAAACTGTGCTTGACACTTATTAAGATTTTATTGTTTCGAACAGTTTTTATTCATTGACCGACACCAGCGATATCTGCCACGGGTGCCACGTAGTCAGATGAAAGTAAGCGAGGGTTATAGGTCTTAGACTACAATAAAAATACAACAGCTTCAAGAAGAAGGCAGTGCCTGTTTATTTATTAATAATTTGTCAAATCTTGGTTCTATTTTTGAGGCACAAATCACCAAATCATTTTCTATTTGAAGTTTGTCTCTCTTCTCAGTTTCTATGTTCACCATGCAAGGGAACGCTAATTCACAAAGGTAGGAAGTGGCGAATGGCACTAAATTTCCAAGTTTGGATACTGTTCTGTTTTCTTCATCCAGAAGACGTCAGTCTATTGCGAAATAAATTCCATTTTAAGCATCCCGTCAGTTACTAAACAGCTGCTCAGATCAGCCAGGTGTACTGATATATCTGAAAAGGATTTAGTGTCCATTGCTGACCATTGTCAGCGTCAGAGTTCAGCTCTGGAAAGTAGCTTAGCAGTTTCTCCTCCAAATTATGCAAGCTCTTAGTACCACCAACTGGTCCACTGCAGTTTCTTCGACAATCGTCTGAATACAATGCAAGGACTCAAACATCACCTTTTGTAAAAACGTTGACTACAAACAAAGTTTTGCAAAGAATACTTTGATTTTATCCTTAGCTCTTATAATGTTTTCTTCCTTCCCTTGGAGTCTCTTGTTTAAAATATTTAGGTGGTCAAAAAGTTCCGCGAGAAATGCTCATTTTAATAACCAAACAGGATCTACACGCAGCAAGGGGCTACACGGGTAGCAGGGGTTGTGTGGCATGGACTGAGCGGTTTTTTAGGTTGGATGGCCTCGGGCAAGTACAGAAAGGGCAACAGCCTCAAAGGGTGCGGGGCAAAGTCAGGACATGCGGGGACCAAGCAGCAACCGGTATTGTAATTGTAAACTGTCGAAGCTGCATTGGTAAAGTACCGGAACTTCAAGCGCTGATAGGAAGCACCGAAGCTGAAATCGTTATAGGTACAGAAAGCTGGCTGAAGCCAGACATAAATTCTGCCGAAATTTTTATAAAGGCACAGATGGTGTTTATAAAGATAGATTGCATGCAACCGGTGGTGGCGTGTTTGTCGCTGTTAGTAGTAGTTTATCCTGTAGTGAAGTAGAAGTGGATAGTTCCTGTGAATTATTATGGGTGGAGGTTACACTCAACAACCGAGCTAGGTTAATTGTTTGCTCCTTTTACCGACCTTCCGACTCTGCAGCATTAGTGGCAGAACAACTGAGAGAAAATTTGGAATACATTTCACATAAATTTTCTCAGCATGTTATAGTCTTAGGTGGAGATTTCAGTTTACCAGATATAGACTGGGACACTCAGATGTTTAGGACGGGTGGTAGGGACAGAGCATCGAGTGACATTATACTGAGTGCACTATCCGAAAATTACCTCGAGCAATTAAACAGAGAACCGACTCGCGGAGATAACATCTTCGACCTACTGATAACAAACAGACCCCAACTTTTCGACTCTGTATGTGCTGAACAGGGAATCAGTGATCATAAGGCCGTTGCAGCAACCCTGAATATGGAAGTTAATAGGATTTTAAAAAAAGGGAGGAAGGTTTATCTGTTTAGCAAGAGTAATAGAAGGCAGATTTCAGACTACCTAACAAATCAAAACGAAAATTTCTGTTCCGGCACTGACAATGTTGAGTGTTTATGGAAAAAGTTCAAGGCAATCGTAAAATGCGTTTTAGACAGGTACGTGCCGAGTAAAACTGTGAGGGACGGGAAAAACCCACCGTGGTTCAACAACAAAGTTAGGAAACTACTGCAAAAGCAAAGAGAGTTTCACTCCAAGTTTAAACGCAAGCAAAAACCTTTCAGACAAACAGAAGCTAAGCGATGTCAAAGTTAGCGTAAGGATGGCTATGCGTGAAGCGTTCAGTGAATTCGAAAGTAAAATTCTATGTACCGACTTGACAGAAAATCCTGGGAAGTTCTGGTCTTACGTTAAATCAGTAAGTGGCTCAAAACCGCATATCCAGACACTCCGGGATGATGATGATGGCATTGAAACAGAGGATGACACGCGTAAAGCTGAAACACTAAACACCTTTTCCAAAGCTGTTTCACAGAGGAAGACCGCACTGCAGTTCCTTCTCTAAATCCTCGCACTAACGAAAAAATGGCTGTCATCGAAATAAGTATTCAAGCAATGGAAAAGCAACTGGAATCACTCAACAGAGGAGAGTCCACTGGACCTGACGGGATACCAATTCGATTCTACACAGAGTACGCGAAAGAACCTGCCGCCCTTCTAACAGCCGTCTACCGTAAGTCTCTAGAGGAACGGAAGGTTCCAAATGATTGGAAAAGAGCACAGGTAGTCCCAGTCTTCAAGAAAGGTCGTCGAGCAGATGCGCAAAACTATAGACCTATATCTCTGACGTGGATCTGTTGTAGAATTTTAGAACATGTTTTTTGCTCGCGTATCATGTCGTTTTTGGAAACCCAGAATCTACTCTGTAGGAATCAACATGAATTCCGGAAACAGCGATCGTGTGAGACCCAACTCGCTTTATTTGTTCATGAGACCCAGAAAATATTAGATACGGGCTCAAAGGTAGATGCTATTTTCCTTGCCATCCGGAAGGCGTTCGATGCCGTTCCGCACTGTCGCCTGATAAACAAAGTAAGAGCCTACGAAATATCAGACCAGCTGTGTGGCTGAATTGAAGAGTTTTTAGCAAACAGAACACAGCATGTTGTTACCAATGGAGAGACGTCTACAGGCGTTAAGGTAACCTCTGGCGTGCCACAGGGGAGTGTTATGGGACCATTGCTTTTCACAATATATATAAATCACCTAGTAGATAGTGTCGGAAGTTCCATGCAGCTTTTCGCAGATGATGCTGTAGTATACAGAGAAGTTGCAGCATTAGAAAATTGTAGCGAAATGCAGGAAGACCTGCAGCGGATAGGCACTTGGTGCAGGGAGTGGCAACTGACCCTTAACATAGATAAATGTAATGTATTGCGAATACATAGAAAGAAGGATCCTTTATTGTATGATTATATGATAGCGGAACAAACACTGGTAGCGGTTACTTCTGTAAAATATCTGTGAGAATGCATGCGGAACGATTTGAAGTGGAATGATCACATAAAATTAATTGTTGGTAAGGCGGGTACCAGGTTGACATTCGTTGGGAGAGTCCTTAGAAAATGTAGTCCATCAACGAAGGAGGTGGCTTACAAAACACTCGTTCGACCTATACTCGAGTATTGCTCATCAGTGTGGGATCCGTACCAGATCGTGTTGACGGAGGAGATAGAGAAGATCGAAAGAAGAGCGGCGCGTTTCGTCACAGGGTTATTTGGTATCCGTGATAGCGTTACGGAGATGTTTAGCAAACTCAAGTGGCAGACTCTGCAAGAGAGGCGCTCTGCATCGCGGTGTAGCTTGCTCGCCAGGTTTCGAGAGGGTGAGTTTCTGGATGAGGTATCGAATATATTGCTTGCCCCTACTTATACCTTCCGAGGAGATCACGAATGTAAAATTAGAGAGATTCGAGCCCGCACGGAGGCTTTCAGACAGTCGTTCTTCCCGCGAACCATACGCGACTGGAACAGAAAAGGGAGGTAGTGACAGTGGCACGTAAAGTGCCCTCCGCCACACACCGTTGGGTGGCTTGCGGAGTATAAATGTAGATGTAGATGTAGATCACAAAAGTGTGGTATCGATAATTACGATGCCACGGCGTAGGTGCAAGTCTTCGACTTTAGATACTAGTAGACTGGCCTTGCTGTACAGAAGCTATAGGGCTGGTGTGGCTCCAACATAAACCACGTGACTGTTGGCAAAAAACGTGGCGGGATTTCAAATCAGCGGTCTGCCATCCTATGTTTGTATCGTGTTTCACCCACATTTCTCGATTGACTGCCAAACGCTTCCAACAAAAATTACTTTTTTATTTGCGAAAAATTATGTCAGAAATACATTTGACCATTTATAAAATCTAACAAATACATCGAACGCCCCTCTGGTGGGCAGCGGGAAGAAATTACTATAAACTATCAATTGAAGTAAAATGTCGTTAAAATTCTTTTAAAAAGTAAGAGTGGGCTCGTGTCGAGACTTTAAATATTGGATTCTCCACGTTTTGAGCTCTAGTCACTTATAAAAGAATATGGAATATGGGAATTATGTCAACTATAGGTGCCAAAATTGTCGACTTTAGGAGCAGGTCCATTTTACAGTATCAATTTTAGGTGCACTTCAAAGGTTCAGTTCCTACCATTTTTACAAAAGTTTAAACTATCAATTTAAAAAAATGATATTTTAGATGAAAGGTGAGACTCTTAAGTTTCAGAAAATAATTTTGGAGCCTACATTTATTTAATAGCATTAGAAAGTAGAAAAAAATTCTTTTCATGTGTCGACTATAGGTGCTCTTAGCTTATTATAATCTCACTTGTATATACAAAAAGGCGCGTATGTGCAGATGGCTTAAAGTTTTTCCGTTTCAGGGCCTGTATCCAAAGCTGCCTTCGGTTTTCATCCTCAAGGAACCTATCAGTAGGAACAAGAAACAGTTATACTTACTTCTATAACCGAATTATCACAGATACTTTCCAAAATGTAATATGAGTCTGACTTTACAAGCATCAGTTTCAACACTTTAATTTACGTGATACTCTATTTCAAGTGTAAAGAACATATAAAAGTCATTTCAGCAGATTTCAATAAATGCATCTGCACTATCATAGAAACACAAGTGAAATGTAATGCCATTTCCTCCGACAAAACGTTGAGTACAGCCATAAGCGCAACACGAAGCAACCGTGTTATGCCAACATTCACGTGACTTTAGCCCAGAGATGTTGGAGCCACGAAAATGACGTCAGGGCCAGTCTATTATATTTATGGTCGAAGGTGCAAGTTCTTCGGATGGCACTACGACAGACACCGAGAACAGCGCCCTCTACCCGGCGCTGTGCAGCTCTACGAGCGCCGCTCCAGATTCAGCCCATTTGATATCGAGTAGGCGAGCCTTTGTAACTTGATGTACGGCTTCGCACCTACGTGCTCATCTCATCCAAAGTTAAGTACATAGTAGAACCACTTTTATATGCTGTACCAAGTGTTCTACCTCACCTGCTCCTCCTAGCTTCCTACATTCCGCCTACCCTCAGTTTTCTGGAGGAGAACCACGCGCTGCCTTCCAGGCAAAAAAAAGTAATTCGCATATCCAGATTTAGAATCTTGTAAGAACATTAACACTGCACCTTCTAGTTCCAGAACTCGTGTCAATACCTTTCCTTTGGAAAGCCACGTGACCCCTGTGTGATACAGGAGATTTTGATGGAGCGAACCAATGTCTTCACAAATGATCCTGAACTGTCGAATTTGCAACGCTTTACCTTTAATAGTGTTTTCAACTCTGATCACCTCTTTAAGCACATCGTTTAAATCAGAAGTTAAAATCGTGGCTGTCAGAACTTGTCGATGAAGAAAGCAGTATGTCCACCAAAAACTTGGCATTATTGATTTTAATTTCACGACGAGCCCACTTTTACTGCCAGTCATAGCTTTAGCACCATCGCTACAAATGTCGATACATTTTATCCAGCCAATCTCGTTGATGCGATTGCTTTCTAAAAACAAACATTGGCCAGTAGGGTTCGCAGGAAGTGCTTTGCAAAATAAAATGTCTTCCATGATACTTCCATCTGCTTCACAGTCCACAAATACTATAAACTGAACACAATCTGAAACATCAGTACATTCATCAAACTGTAAAGCAAAATGAGGGCTATTCTTTAATTTTTGGACTAACTGCTCTCGAATGTCACCGGCCATATCGTTTACTCTCCGTTCAATGATATTATCACAAAGTGGTATGCTTTTTAGCCTGTTTGCCTCTTGGTTACCTAGCATTATTTCAACCATATCCATGGCTGCAGGCAAAATAAGATTCTCTGCATCTGTATGCGGCTTCCCTGCTTTGGCTACTCGGAAGGCGACTCGGTAGTTAGTTAGTAAAGCTTTCGCCTTGACACTGGATACCTAAAATCAGATAAAAGACTCTGTTAAATCAGAAAAACGAATAAAAAATCAGAAACATGAATATTATTTTAAATCAACAAATAACGTTACTAGTCTATTACCTGAATCATAGTAGTTTGCTACTGGTATCAGCTTCCTTGGAATGTTTTGTTGAGAGGTGAAGCAGAAGCTTTAATGGTTTCATACTCTCACGTGGCAATACTTCGCCCCAAATTACGCATGGAGGTTTATTGTTCGTCACAGTAAAACCATACTTCAGATAACTGTCCCATAAAGTCTATTTTTTTAAATTTTGATTCGCTTTCGTCACTGCCACTTGTACCGGATGTGGAGGGCTGCAGAGATCTCTCAAGGTACTTGGCCATTTTATGCTCGCTCAGAGCGCAGCGCGAAGACAATAATCACGTCCATACTTGCTGGCGTACTCAGACAACTAATTGTAGTGACCGAATTTTGGCGAAACTGTTGGCGAAAATACATGTTTAGTTCCCGAAGTACTCATAAAATATCATCCGAAATTGTGCTAAACGCATTCTCTAAAAATTATTTCCAGCAGTTAGTTTATGAGCCTACGCGAATAGTAAATGGTTATGAAAACACACTTGACCTCTTAGCAAAAAATAATCCTGAGTTAATAATCAGCATCAAAACCGATTCAGGGATTAGTGAACACAGAGTTGTCGTAGCGAGATTGAATATTGTAAACTCCAAATCCTCGAAAAATAAGCGAAAAATATACCTGTCCAAAAAATCAGATAAAAATTCACTTGACGCCTTCCTAAGAGATAATCTCTACTCATTTCCATAATGAACTTTATGTTATTATGGACAGAATTTAGATGTTGCAGAAATATTTATAGTTGATCCTTTCCATGTGGCCAAATTATAAAAGATATACATATCGGATGAAACATACTGTTCTCTGTTCGACAGTTTGCAGGACTACGTTTTCGAAACTCTCCATAAAATCGTTGGATACCACCAGAAAGAGAGGGCTCCCCACAGCTACTCCGTCGGTTAGTACTGGCCGTTGAAGACAAAAGTAGGTCGATGTTTACACATGCCCGAAAAGTTGTGTCACGGCCCACAGATGAGAGAGACAGATTTGATAATTGTGATGGGGAGAGATTATGGAAAGTCTTGTGCAGTTTGCACGGTTATATTAGAAGTGTGTTCAAGGTCATTACTACAAAACCACAGCTACTTTCCTATTTACCAACAGCAAACACAATTAGTTGGACGTCGTTCTAGACTTCTCCTACTCTTCGCAGTCTACCTTAAACAAAACCAAATGAGTACAATTGCTGTCTGCAATGACTCCAAACACTACCACGCCCAGTGTCTCTTCTGCGGTCGGTGCCTCATAAACTGTGTTCTCCTTTTCGACGCCGTACAATACGTCACCATGATCTGTTGACTCTATCTGACTCTCTGTGCGTGCTTTTTATTTGTTTTACGGCTTCACGTTTATACCGAAACGAGGAATAAATTCAATGAACGTAACTACTAGCAGTCGTAAAGTTTCAGCCACCACTACGAAGAGATAAAATTATCCAATTAATTGTCTTTTTCGAGATACATGTCTGCAGTCAGGGCACACACTGAAACCCACGTGCCACAGTAAAGTAACTCGCCCTGCAGGTGCCAGGACAAAAATTGACGCAGCCACTGATAAAGTGGAATATCGCACCGTAATTCCATTTTCGGCAGCAGCACAAACATTATAAATATTCCAGGTCAATCTAGACGTCTAAAGAAGACATATCTGTATAGGCATAATACAGCTGCGACATTTTTACTGGTACTGAAAACTAATTACCTCATAATACACAACTTTATCAATGGGGTGGCGTCATTTGGTTTCTACTCGACTGACGACGTCACATGTACCTGTATACAAACAAATAGCTAAGTGTGTAGCTTTATTTTTTCTCTAGCTGATAATCGAAACTTCATAAATACGCAGCATAGTGTTAAAATTAGAATACAGGAATTAAAGGTAGCACAGATATTCTAACAAGGAACTCCTTGAGTGCGAGGTCGCAAAGGCCAGTGATGTTTACGGCATTCTACGTCCCACATGTTTCTAACATGCAACCACACTACTGGCTGCAATTAGCAACAGGGGGCGGTACTGAAGGTATGAAGTGGTGAGCACAGCATGAGGCTACGGAGCGTGGTCGAATTACTCAGTTGACGAGTGACTTTGAACAGTGTTACAGTGCTCGTGGTGTTGATACAAAACAAAGCAATGGTAACAATAAACAAAGCAAACATTGTGTTATATTTTCAACAACTGTTGCCGAATTTGACATTTTGTCAGAAAGGAAGCCAAGGAATTTCGCAGAATGAGAGAGAAGTGGCAGATGAAATATCAGCGATGCTGCAAGATGAGTCACAGGAATGTGTTGTGTCGTATAGGCTCGGCTGTGCGGACACTGTACATGAGGAGTACAATGATGACGATAGCTGCTTAACAAGTGAAAATTATATTGAAACATGTGTCGAGCCTTGTCGTTCATTACCCTTTTCAGAAAGGGAGCCACAAATCTCGACTCCAGAGAAATATAGTAAAAAATAATAACGTACATGGAACACCATATATATCAAATTGCGCGTCTTACATTACAGTGATTTCAAGGGAAGCAATGGATGGTTACATTACTTCAAACATTGCTACAGAATTGGAACACGTACACTACTGGCTATTAAAATTGGTACACCACGAAGATGACGTGCAACAAACGCGAAATTTAACCGACGGGAAGAAGATGCTGGGATATGAAAATGATTAGCTTTTCAGAGCATTCACACAAGGTTGGCGCCGGTGGCGACACCTACAATGTTCTGACATGAGGAAAGTTTACAACCGATTTCTCTTACACAAACAGTAGTTGACCGGTGTTTCCTGGTGAAACGTTGTTGTGATGCCTCGTTTAAGTAGGAGAAATGCGTTCCATCAAGTTTCCGACTTTGATAAAGGTCGGATTGTAGCCTATCGCGATTGTGGTTTATCGTATCGCGACATTGCTCCTTGCGTTGGTCGAGATCCAATGACTGTTAGCAGAATATGGAATCGATGGGTTCAGGAGGGTAATACGGAACACTGTGCTGGATCCCAACGGCCTCGTATCACTAGCAGTCGAGATGACAGGCATCTTATCCGCATGGCTGTAACGGATCGTGCAGCCACGTCTCGATCCCTGAGTCAACATATGAAGACGTTTGCAAGACAACAACCATCTGCACGAACAGTTCGACGACGTTTGCAGCAGCATGGACTATCAGCTCGGAGACCGTGACAGCGGTTACCTTTGACGCTGCATCACAGACAGGATCGCCTGCGATGGTGTACTCAACGACGAACCTGGTTGCACGAATGGCAAAACATCATTTTTTCGGATGAATCCAGGTTCTGTTTACAGCATCATGATGGTCATATCCGTGTTTGGCGACATCGCGGTGAACGCACATGGGAAGCGTCTATTCGTCATCGCAATACTGGCGTATCACCCGGCGTGATGGTATGGGGTGCCATTGATTACAATTCTCGGTCACCTCTTGTTGGCATTGACGGATGTGTTTCGACCCGGGGCTCTCCTCTTCATTCGAACCCTGCGAAACCATACATTTCAGCAGGATAATGCACGACCGCATGTTGCACGTCCTGTACGGGCCTTTCTGGATACAGAAAATGTTCGACTGCTGCCCTAGCCAGCACATTCTCCAGATCTCTCACCAATTGAAAACGTCTGGTCAATGGTGGCCGAGCAACTGGCTCGTCACAATGCTCCAGTCACTACTCTTGATGAACTGTGGTATCGTGTTGAAGCTGCATGGGCAGCTGTATCTGTACACGCTATCCAAACTCTGTTTGACCCAATGCCCAGGCGTGTGAAGGCCGTTATTACGGCCGGAGGTGGTAGTTCTGGGTATTGATTTCTCAGGATCTATGCACCGAAATTGCGTGAAAATGTAATCACATGTTAGTTCTAGTGTAATATATGTGTCCAATGAATATCCGTTTATCATCTGCATTTCTTATTGGTGTAGCAATTTTAATGGCCAGTAGTGTAAGATGAAGCTTCAAATAAAATGTCAGCTCGACGATGCATAGTAAACTGCGGAAACGGCCTGAAAATTTGTAGATGAGGTAAACGTATCGTATCGTCCAGTACGGAATATGTTTTCAACTTCGACCAACCGGGATTTGAAGAGGAAATCCATCTGAAAGGAACTCTGGAAATTAGAGGTACCAAGAGGAAGATCACCTAACACAAATGCCTTAAGAATTAATATGGAATTATACTGACTGTTAATGTGGATGGTAAATTGACTAGAAAGTTATTTAACGTGCTACGAGAAGTTGGAGGTGTACTACACCCTATGGTACTTCATGGTGTGTGTAGTCTTGCAAAGGGCAGTAGGGAATATGCACGTCACAGCAGGCAAGAGTGGGAAAATGGACGTAACGGAACAACGGCTATGGTATGGTGACTGCTTTTGGCCAACAGCTGCTCAAAATAACTTGCTTTTGCTAGATTCCTGGCCTACGTATGAAAATCATACTCATTTACAGCAAACTATCCCTCCCGAGAAGTGAATGACATAGCATTTCGTGCTACCTGGCACCACTGGACAAATACACCTCTGGATATTTGTTTCTTTCCTGCCTATAAAACGTGTTATCGCACTATCTGCAGGTACACCTTGAAACATGGCCAGTTTCACGATAAACTCCTTGACAGACTATTTCGCATTGTGTTTCCTGCCCTCGTAATCCATCAGTTCTCATCACCCCGTTATACCTATCAGCTTCTATGTGTATGGCCGGCCGCGGTGGTCTAGCGGTTCTGGCGCTGCAGTCCGGAACCGCGGGACTGCTACGGTCGCAGGTTCGAATCCTGCCTCGGGCATGGGTGTGTGTGATGTCCTTAGGTTAGTTAGGTTTAAGTAGTTCTAAGTTCTAGGGGACTTATGACCTAAGATGTTGAGTCCCATAGTGCTCAGAGCCATTTGAACCATTCTATGTGCATTCCATAGGAGTGGTACCTTTGTAACTCCCACGAAGATCGCCTTCGATCCTGATGGTACGAAACTTTGTGATCACTGCGGCGCGTCATTTTTCATTCGGTGTTCATTGAGCAAGTTAATGGTTTGTTTTGAACGTTTCTTGAATGTCGACGATTTCCGTTTTGTGAAGTGTAATTCATACGTCGCATACAAGGTTGACCTCTGCTCCTCTCGGAGACTCATTTCCGTCGCCCTCCTGACGGGCAAGGTGAGTCATTAGCAGCTAATATTTTCCCTGTCATAATTACACTCCTGGAAATTGAAATAAGAACACCGTGAATTCATTGTCCCAGGAAGGGGAAACTTTATTGACACATTCCTGGGGTCAGATACATCACATGATCACACTGACAGAACCACAGGCACATAGACACAGGCAACAGAGCATGCACAATGTCGGCACTAGTACAGTGTATATCCACCTTTCGCAGCAATGCAGGCTGCTATTCTCCCATGGAGACGATCGTAGAGATGCTGGATGTAGTCCTGTGGAACGGCTTGCCATGCCATTTCCACCTGACGCCTCAGTTGGACCAGCGTTCGTGCTGGACGTGCAGACCGCGTGAGACGACGCTTCATCCAGTCCCAAACATCCTCAATGGGGAACAGATCCGGAGATCTTGCTGGCCAGGGTAGTTGAGTTACACCTTCTAGAGCACGTTGGGTGGCACGGGATACATGCGGACGTGCATTGTCCTGTTGGAACAGCAAGTTCCCTTGCCGGTCTAGGAATGGTAGAACGATGGGTTCGATGACGGTTTGGATGTACCGTGCACTATTGAGTGTCCCCTCGACGATCACCAGTGGTGTACGGCCAGTGTAGGAGATCGCTCCCCACACCATGATACCGGGTGTTGGCCCTGTGTGCGTCGGTCGTATGCAGTCCTGATTGTGGCGCTCACCTGCACGGCGCCAAACACGCATACGACCATCATTGGCACCAAGGCAGAAGCGACTCTCATCGCTGAAGACGACACGTCTCCATTCGTCCCTCCATTCACGCCTGTCGCGACACCACTGGAGGCGGGCTGCACGATGTTGGGGCGTGAGCGGAAGACGGCCTAACGGTGTGCGGGACCGTAGCCCAGCTTCATGGAGACGGTTGCGAATGGTCCTCGCCGATACCCCAGGAGCAACAGTGTCCCTAATTTGCTGGGAAGTGGCGGTGCGGTCCCCTACGGCACTGCGTAGGATCCTACGGTTTTGGCGTGCATCCGTGCGTCGCTGCGGTCCGGTCCCAGGTCGACGGGCACGTGCACCTTCCGCCGACCACTGGCAACAACATCGATGTACTGTGGAGACCTCACGCCCCACGTGTTGAGCAATTCGACGGTACGTCCACCCGGCCTCCCGCATGCCCACTATACGCCCTCGCTCAAAGTCCGTCAACTGCACATACGGTTCACGTCCACGCTGTCGCGGCATGCTACCAGTGTTAAAGACTGCGATGGAGCTCCGTATGCCACGGCAAACTGGCTGACACTGACGGCGGCGGTGCACAAATGCTGCGCAGCTAGCGCCATTCGACGGTCAACACCGCGGTTCCTGGTGTGTCCGCTGTGCCGTGCGTGTGATCATCGCTTGTACAGCCCTCTCGCAGTGTCCGGAGCAAGTATGGTGGGTCTGACACACCGGCGTCAATGTGTTCTTTTTTCCATTTCCAGGAGTGTATTAGCACAAAACTTTCAAATGAGCTTTACTAGAGATTGAACTTCCACTCAAGGGGTTTCTTGTAAGTCATATGCTACATTAGTATCACATGGTCAGCCATACAAAAAAATCTTTTGTTCTTACAGAGTACAGGAAACAAACCCTGTTCTGGGGACAGTCGTTTTATTTGGAAAAAATACTTGCTGCTCGACAATTACCGGATTCTAGCACTCACGGCCTTTGGCACAACGTAAAATAATATTGAAAATATCTCTCGCGGTCAGTGTTTCTGTGCCGCGCAACAAAAACACATTGTATGAAAATATGTGGTCTAGAACAAAGGAATAGTTTGAGCCTTTTTTTTCGCGCAGAGATAAAAAGCTGCGGTAGGAAACTCGGCTTTCGCCGCTGGCTGGTGAGGGTCGGACGGACGCCTGGGCTGGGGTGCAGCCAGCAGGTGGCCCGCGACCTGCAAGTATGCGGAGCGCCCTTACCCCACCCTGCACCATGGCGACTTTAACGAAACGCGTCAGTAGGGGTGCGGCGCGCTGGGAGGTCGGCTGGCGCCCCGCCAAGAGCAGCAGACCGCGAGCAAACCGGTGGTTGCCTAGCGACAAAAAGAAACGGGTGTTGGGGTCGTTTCAAGCGCGCCTAGTTGCAGGTGCACGTGCTAATACGAGAGGGTACCCAAAAGAAACCGGACTTACTTTTTTTAACTTATTTATTCACATTTTATGCACAAACCCTCATTTCCCCTCAGAGTAGTGTCCTCTTTCAGTAATACACTGGTTTAATCTTTTATTTCATTTTTAAAAAAACATTGTTTAAATTCATCTCTTGTGCCGGCCGGAGTGGCCGAGCGGTTCTAGGCGCTACAGACTGGAACCGCGCGACCGCTATGGACGCAGGTTCGAATCCAGCCTCGGGCATGGATGTGTGTGATGTCCTTAGGTTAGTTAGGTTTAAGTAGTTCTAAGTTCTAGGGGACTGATGACCTCAGAAGTTAAGTCCCATAGTGCTCAGAGCCATTTGAACCTTTTTTTTTTCATCTCTTGTGATGCTTGACAGTGCCTCCGTCGCCTTTTTCTTCACCTCAGCGACATTAGAAAACGCATTCCTTTCACATATCTTTTCATTCTAAGGGACAAAAAAAGTCGAACGGGGCAAGGTCGGTTGAGAGGGGGGGGGGGGGGGGGGGGCTTGGGGAACAGAGCTCATACCATGTTGTCTGGTCAAGAAATTCGCTCAGGTAGGGCTGAGTGTGCAGGGCATTGCCATGATGGAAAAATCGAATCACCTGTCGCAAATCACGATTCTTCCGCCGCACACTGTTGAACAATCTTTTCAAAATTACCAGATAGAAAGCCTGGTTAACTATCTCGTGTCAAAAAAAAAAAAAAATGATCAGAAATATCTTTATGTTTGGTTTCACATGACGAACTTCCTTGGGGTGAGAAGAAGTTGAAATTACCCTTTGACTTGATTGTTGCTCTTATTCAGGTTCGAAAGCATCACCTGTGATGATTTTTCAAAAAAAAATTTTGTATCATTTCGGCGCTATTTTTTTCGAAGCACAGTATGCCTTAATGCAACCTTGTTTTTGTTCAGGCGTCAGCAATAGTGGTACGAATTTGGCAGCCAACCTTTCGTTCCACGTCTACGTCTACATCGACACTCTGGAATTCACATTAAGGCGCGTAGCGGAGGGTGCCCCGTACCACTAGTAGTAATTTCTTTTCCTGTTCCGCTCGCTTGCACTAGAAGGGAAAACCGACACTCTATATGCCACCATGTGAGCCCTAATTCCTCGCATCTTTTCTTCGTGGCCATTACGCACATAGCATTTTGGAAGTAACAGAATCATTCTCCAGTCAGCTTCAAATGCCTCGTCTCTAAATTTTCTCAGTAGTGTTCCTCTAAAAGAACGTCGCCCTCCCTCCAGGGATCTATATTTGAGGTCCTGAAGCATCTCCGTAATATTTGCGTGTTGTTCGAGCCAACCAGTAACAAATCTAGCACCCGCATCTGACTTGTTTCGATGTCGTCCTTTAATCCGATCTGATACTGATCCCAAACACTCGAGCAGTACTCAAGAATAGGTCGCACTAGCGTCATATTCGCGGTCTCGATTACAGGTGAACCACACTTTCCTAGTATTCTCCCAATAAAACGAAGTCCTTCCTACTGCAATCCTCACATGTTCGTTCCATTTCGTATCGCTTTCCAACGTTACGCCCAGACTTTGTCAGGCAGGACAATTCTAATACTGTATCCGAACATTATGGGTTTTTCCTGCTCATACGCATTAAATTACATTTTTCTATATTTAAAGGTAGCTGTCGTTCATCGCATCAACTACAAATTTTGTCTATGTCATCTTGTATCCTCCTACAGCTATCTCTCTTCGACACCTTACCGTACGCCGTAGATTGCTGCCCACGCTGTCCGCCAAGTCTTTTATGTACATAGAGAATAATGGCGATCCTATCACACTTCCCTGTAGCACTCCCGATGATACCCTTTGTCTCTGATGAACACTCGCAGTCGTGGACAACGTACTGGGTTCTACAAATAAAAAGTTTTCGAGCCACTCCCACATCTGGAAACCTATTCTATATCCTCGTACTTCCTTTAACAGCTTACAATGGGACACCATGTCAAACGCTTTCCGAAAATCTAGAAAATGGAATCTGCCTGTTGCCCTTAATCCATAGTTCACATTCGAGCATGTAAGAAACTGGGCAAGTTGAGTTTCGCAAGACCGACGCTTTCTAAAACCATACATAAGCTTCTCGGTCTCAAGACAATTTATTGTATTCGAACTGAGAATATATTCAAGGATTCTGCAGCAAATCGATGTTAGTGGTGTTATATTTCTACGGGTCTGTTCTTTTAGCCGTTCATAAACACAGGAGTCACATGTGCATTTTGCCAGTCGCTTGGGTCTTTGCGCTGGGTTAGAGATTCACAGTAAGTTCAAGCTAAGTAAGTAGCCAATGGGATAGAATACTCACTGAAAAACCGAGCTGGGATTCCATCCGCAGCTGGTGACTTATTTGTTTTCAACTCTTCAGTTTTTCTCTACGGTAGGGTAGTCGTCCATTCGAGGGTCAAACAGTGGTATGTTTATACGATTGTCCTGCGTGAACGATTTCTTGAATGTGAAATTTAAAACTTCGGCTTTTGTATTTCTACCTTCAAGTGTCGCACCAGACTGGTCAACAAGTAACGGGATGGAAGCCTTAGATCTACTTAGCGATATTATATAGGACCAGAATTTTCTCATGTTCTCTGCCAGATCTTTTGCTAAGCTGTGACGGTGGTCGTAGTTGTAAGCTTCGTGCATAGATATTTTCACAGACGCAATAACCTCTCCTTGTCGTCATTTGCACGTTATCTCTTATCTAGAGTGCAAAAGACTCTGCTTCCTCAGCATTTTCTGAGTCACGTTGGTATACCATGATGGGTATTTTCCGTCCTTACTTCACTTATAGGCACATAATTCCCCAGACCACTATTTACAATATGCTTAAACTTTGCCCATAATTCCTCTATATCCATCTTACTGGAACTAAGTGATGTCATTTCACTGACTAAATGAGATGCTAAAACCCGATTATCTGCTCTTTCTGGCAGAAACACTCTTGTAGCCTTCTTAAACGATTTATTAAGTTTCCTCAACATAGATGCTATAATGACGCCATGATCGCTACTCTCCATTTCTATACTGACTTTGTTGATAATTTGTAGCTACAAGTGCTGAGATATTTCCATTATGTGTGGGCTGCCGAATCAGCTGTTCAAGACAATTTTCAGAAAACGTGTTCAAAAGTACTTCGTCTGACAGTCTGTCTGTACCCCCTGCAGTGAATCGATAGACATCGCAGTCTATAATTGGTAGGTTAAAGTCGCCTCCACTTGTAATGCATGATCCATTTATATACGTGCCACTGACCATAACAATCTTTGAATGACTGTAGAACTGTCAGAGCAGAATCGGGAGGCCGGTGAAAACACCCAACAATTAGCTTGGTTTCTCCTAGACCTGTTACACGCGGCCGGATAACTTCACTGTCATAGTCAGCTTCAACCTCAGTAGGGACGATATTTTTGCTAACTGCAATGAAAACTCCACCTCCTACGATCCCTAACCTGTCTTTAGGATGTACATTCGATGCTTCGCTACACAGCTCACAGCTTTCCACTTCGGGTGTCAGCTAGCTCTCGGTCCCGAGAATAATTTCAGTGAGAGAACCTTCCTGGACGGCACTAAATTTGGGAACTTTGTGACTAATACTTCGAAGATTTACTGTTAAAATTTTGACAGTCGATGTGTCTGTACTCTGAACGTAGTCTGACTCGTTTGCTGCGTGTCAGCTGGCGAGTGTTCCCAAGAGCACCTCAAATTACCGCCTAGCCTAAAAAATCCATATGTGCACTTCACAAGTAATCTGCTACCCTAACAGCTACTTCCTTTGTGTACTGCTCCCTTGACCCAAATCTTATTTCACAATCTACTGCACTGAACACCAAAACGCTCCCGATAAATCTAAAATTTCTTCAGTGGTCCGTTGTCGACTTTAGTTGATGACTGCACGAATATTTTGAACATTTTCATGTATTCAGGCCATGGAAGGACTACCAGAAAGACGTTTGTCTTCAATTCACATTTCACCATTTTTGAAACGGGACAACCCCTCTAACACTTGAGTTTTCCCTATAGCACTGTCCTTGTACACCGTTTTCAACATTTCAAGAGTTTCTACTTTATTTTTTTTTTTTTTTTAGGAAACAGGAGAATTTCACTGCCGTTCACGATATTCAACCATTTCAAGAACGACAAACACCCACAACAGCGGTCACTATAAACTCCGCCGAAACTAATCCTGACCTCCTTCAGCAACAGCACTTGTCTTACTTATTCTAGAATGTTCGTTCTATGCGTTCCTAGCGGCTAAACGCGGTACTGCAAAAGCGCTGTCCACCAAAAAATTAGTTCGGTTTCTTTTGTGTGCCTCCTCTTGTTGACTTGCTAATGGTCTTTCTAACGCGTAACTAAGTAGATGAAGAACATCGTGACCGATGGGACATATTACATCGCTTTCGATATCTACATTGGAAGAAGTGAGAAGATAAGTGATGTAGCATTATCATTATAATTCTATCTCCCCTCCTCTCCTCCTACCTATTCCGTTCACGGACGGCAGTCCAATTTATCTATCGGACACGTAGTGGAAATTAGAGTGCTGTGTCTAATGCTAACTACATTAAGGAACTTTTTTTGCCTTCAGCTTGCTACTTGGTTTGATGCGGCGCGCCACGAATTTTTGTCATGTGCCAACCTGTTCATGTCAGAGCAGCACTTGCAATATGTGTCTTCAACTATTTCCTGGATGTCAGTCTCTGTCTTCCTCCACAGTTTATGCCCTCTACAGCTCCTTCAAGTATTATGCAAATTATTCGCTGTTGTCTTAATTTGTCCTATCATCCTGTCCTCTCTTCTTACCAGTGTTTTCCTAACGTTTCTTTCAACAGTGATTCTGCAGAGAACCTAGTTATTCCTTATCTTATCAGTCCACATGATTTTCAACATTCTTTTTTGGCACCGTGTCTCAAACTCTTAGATTCTTTTCTGTTCCGGTTATTATACTGTCCACGATTCACTACCATAAATGCTGTGCTCCACACGCACATTCTCAGAAATTTCTTCCTCAAATTAAGGTCACTGTTTGATGCCGGTAGAATTCTCTTGGCGGCTAATGCCCCCTTTGCTTGCTTTTTATGTCCTGCTTGCTTCGTCCGTCAAGGGGTTTTGTGCTTCCAACGTAGCAGATTTTCTTAACTTCGTCTACTTCGTGATCACCAATTTCGATGTTAAGTTTCTATCTACACTTATTTCTGCTGCTTCTTACCACTTTGTTCTTTTCCAGTTTACTCTCAGTCCGTATTCTGAACCCATCAGACTGCTCATTCCCCTCAAGAGTTACTGTAATTCTTCATCACTTTCACTGACGATAGCAATGACTTCAGCACATATTATCACTGATATCCTTCCAACTTGGAACCTTTCTTTTATTTCCTTCACTGCTTTTCGATGTCTATATTAAATGGTAATATAATCTTATTAATGGGAACAGTTGGTTCTTCGTCATCCAATCCTATTTTTTGTTCTTGGTTCTTGTACTTACTGTACATTACCCATCTTTCCCTATAGGTTACCCGTATTTGTCTCAGAATTTCCAACATCTTGTCCTCTTTTACACTGCAGAACGCTTTTTCTACGTCAACAAATTTTTATGAGCGTGTTTTGAATGTCCATCGATCTTTTTTCCATCATCAAACGTACAGGATCGCCTCTCTTATGCCTTTTTCTTCCCTAAACCTAAACTATCTCCTACCCTCATCCTCTCTCTCCTCTGTGATATATGGAAGGCTGCTCCCCTGTATATTCAGAATGTATATCCTTCGCGGAGATTGTTTATCAATAGAAAGGGTCACTGAGATGGTTACCAACAACCATCCTGCAGACGCTACAGTATATGGAGGCTCAACCCGCTCTGATACGTGGTATGCAGATTGCAGTACATAGCGCAGCAGTTGCAGGAACCATTCTGATCAGCGCAGTCACATTTTAGCATGATACCACGCATGCAGTTCTACGCTGACACGTACATAAATTACCGTTTTGTCCCTCGAGAGCTAGTTAAACATCGGGCCCCAACCATCTATCAGCTGCCACGACTCACCGTTACGGACCCAAAACCTGCCTCCGCTGCTGCTTATGGCGATGTGTCTTCTCGCCCTCTCAGTGAAATACTCCGATGGCTCAGCTTCTCTGGATCTGCGTCTATAGCCTACGATGTCCTAGCCTCATGGGACTGTGATGCTGCTTATTCTCCCTGCTGTTCGCAGCTTATATGTTAATGGACTGTTAGGCATCGTCAAGGTTCGACGTAACAGTTGCTATCAACTTGCATGGGCAATTGTCCTCAGAAGCTGTACTTAATTTAGTTTTATGGCAATATACAAACAGATGTTGCTACAAAGTGTGTATTTCAATACTCTCTGCAACACCATCCAGCAAAGAACAAGACTGATTCCCACTTGTTTAAAGGGCGTTTTGAAGTTATCTCCTAACCTGTCGTCTGCCACACATAACAATGGCGACGAGGCTGTTCTTCACATGTGTTTGGGGGTTCTTCTTAAAGTGTATTAGTTCCTTTTTTTGGACTAGTGTTTCATTTTTTCTAAACTGTTCGTGTGGTTTTCAGACAAACGCATTGCCGATTTTGTGTTGTTCCTCTTGGTGGGGCAGCATTTTAATGCATACTTCGTTGCGACGGCCTGAATTCGGTGCTGTTAGTCACAATCCGTGAATCGGATACTGCACTTGTGTCCAACTGTGTACCGGACAAGAACTGTTGCCGGTCGTTGTAGCCGAGCGGTTCTAGGCGCTTCAGTCCAGAACTGCGCTGCTGCTACGGTTGCAGGTTTGAATCCTGCCTCGGCCATGGATGTGTGTGATGTCCTTAGCTTAGTTAGGTTTAAGTAGTTCTAAGTCTAGGGGACTGATGACCTCAGATGTTAAGTCTAACAGTGTTTAGAGCCAATTGAACCATTTGACAAGGACTGTTCTTTTCTTGAATTTAGTTACTGTGTTTGTCTAGATGTTTGTAGGCGTTTATTTTGCCAATGGTATCCTAGTTTTTTAGTAGTTACAAATTTTTAAACTCCTTTTTGATAGTTGCTCTGTTTTTATGCATATTTTTGGTGGTCCATTCACGTATTGTTGCAACAGGAATTCTTTTAATTGATGCTGCTTGTTTGCGTTGTTTCCTCTGGCTGTGTGATGAATTTTTCGTACTTCTGATGAAGTTCATGTTCGAGTTCACTGGCAGTGTATTTTCGCATAAGGTTTGAGTGTCCATTTGAATTATCATGTCAGTTCAATTGTCGGAGCTGCTTTTGGCTCAAGTCATTCAGTTCAAAGGAAGCAATAGGGAAGTAACCGATTTTGTGACTTTTGAGAGTTTCTGAGCGGAGCTTATTGTGTAACTTCATCCGTGTGCTTTAAAAGTTTAGTTTCTTGAGTTTCTGGGTGTTATCTTAACATCTAATAGCCACAGTTCTTGCGTTTTCTTTTGCGTCGGAAAGTAAACCGATTTTGCAACATATTTCAAGTTCCTAACCATGGGCAAATTATTTAGTTTCACCTGAGGGCTTCGGTATTAGGTTTTGAGTCTCTGCGTACTAATCACAGTATTAATTAGACACAGTTCCTTCATTTTCGTCAGTGTCTACAGTAGAGTTTCGCAGCACGTGCTGATAGTCCGTTTATCTCGGTACTTTAGTTTTTCATGGTCTTCAGTATGGATAGGGACTGCGATTGTTGCGTGCGGAAGTGAGCCGAGTTAGTGACACTTTGCGCTCAGCTCCAGGCTGTGATGGCTTCTGTTACACAGCTTGAAGTTGCAGTGGATGGGCACCGCTGTTGTCGCTGGTCGTTGTGATCCAACAGACGTCCAGCACGTCTGAATACCCTGATCAGTCCTCACCAGTGGCCAGCCCAGTTACTGCTTGCACTGAGGTTGAAACCTCACCTGTGGTCGAGTGGGAACTCGCCCCAGGGCGTGGCAGGCGGCGAAAGACTTCCCATGGGACTACACGTAAGGCCTGCCCAGCTAGTCTGACAAACAAGTTCCGGGTGTGGTCTGTGGCTGACACTGACACTCAGCCAGATGCAGTCGCCTGTCATTTTTCAGAGGAAACCTCTCAGCCTGCAAGATCCAGGCACTCACAGAGGGCAGGATTATTGATACACTCCTGGAAATTGAAATAAGAACACCATGAATTCATTGTCCCAGGAAGGGGAAACTTTATTGACACATTCCTGGGGTCAGATACATCACATGATCACACTGACAGAACCACAGGCACATAGACACAGGCAACAGATCATGCACAATGTCGGCACTAGTACAGTGTATATCCACCTTTCGCAGCAATGCAGGCTGCTATTCTCCCATGGAGACGATCGTAGAGATGCTGGATGTAGTCCTGTGGAACGGCTTGCCATGCCATTTCCACCTGGCGCCTCAGTTGGACCAGCGTTCGTGCTGGACGTGCAGACCGCGTGAGACGACGCTTCATCCAGTCCCAAACATGCTCAATGGGGGACAGATCCGGAGATCTTGCTGGCCAGGGTAGTTGACTTACACCTTCTAGAGCACGTTGGGTGGCACGGGATACATGCGGACGTGCATTGTCCTGTTGGAACAGCAAGTTCCCTTGCCGGTCTAGGAATGGTAGAACGATGGGTTCGATGACGGTTTGGATGTACCGTGCACTATTCAGTGTCCCCTCGACGATCACCAGTGGTGTACGGCCAGTGTAGGAGATCGCTCCCCACACCATGATGCCGGGTGTTTACCCTGTGTGCCTCGGTCGTATGCAGTCCTGATTGTGGCGCTCACCTGCACGGCGCCAAACACGCATACGACCATCATTGGCACCAAGGCAGAAGCGACTCTCATCGCTGAAGACGACACGTCTCCATTCGTCCCTCCATTCACGCCTGTCGCGACACCACTGGAGGCGGGCTGCACGATGTTGGGGCGTGAGCGGAAGACGGCCTAACGGTGTGCGGGACCGTAGCCCAGCTTCATGGAGACGGTTGCGAATGGTCCTCGCCGATACCCCAGGAGCAACAGTGTCCCTAATTTGCTGGGAAGTGGCGGTGCGGTCCCCTACGGCACTGCGTAGGACCCTACGGTCTTGGCGTGCATCCGTGCGTCGCTGCGGTCCGGTCCCAGGTCGACGGGCACGTGCACCTTCCGCCGACCACTGGCGACAACATCGATGTACTGTGGAGACCTCACGCCCCACGTGTTGAGCAATTCGGAGGTACGTCCACCCGGCCTCCCGCATGCCCACTATACGCCCTCGCTCAAAGTCCGTCAACTGCACATACGGTTCACGTCCACGCTGTCGCGGCATGCTACCAGTGTTAAAGACTGCGATGGAGCTCCGTATGCCACGGCAAACTGGCTGACACTGACGGCGGCGGTGCACAAATGCTGCGCAGCTAGCGCCATTCGACGGCCAACACCGCGGTTCCTGGTGTGTCCGCTGTGCCGTGCGTGTGATCATTGCTTGTACAGCCCTCTCGCAGTGTCCGGAGCAAGTATGGTGGGTCTGACAGACCGGTGTCAATGTGTTCTTTTTTCCATTTCCAGGAGTGTAGTTGGGAGTTCCAACGTTAGGTGCGTTATGGGGCCCATTAGGCTCATGGCTGCCAAGAAGGGGAGAAAAGCCAATGTGTACTCTGTGTGCATATCGGATGGAGTCATTCCAGATGTGGAACGGGTGCTTCCGGATGCTATGCAGAGCACAGATGCAGCCAACTGCAGGTGGTGGCTCACGTCAATACCAATGATGTGTGTCACATTGGATCGGAAGAGATTCTGTCTGGTTTCGAGCGCCTTACAGAAATGTTAAAGGCTGCCAATCTTGCTAGAGGGATGAAAGCGGAGCTGATTATTTGCAGCTTAGTTGACAGGACCGATTGAGGACCTCTGGCACTGGAGGATCTGAATAAGAGACTCAGACGGTTCTGCGACCGTGTATGCTGCAGTTTCCTCGACTTGCGCCGTAGGGTGGTTGGACCCCCTACACACTGGAGGAAGCTACACGGATAGCAAGGTGTGTGTGGCGTGGGCTGGGCGGTTCTTTTGGTTAGAGGATCTCTGGAAAACACAAAAAGTGCTTTAGTCATAAAGGGTGCAGGCCGAACACAAGAAAAACGTAGATACAGCAACATCGGTATAACAGTTGAAAATGTCGTAGCTGTATTGGGAAAGTACCAGAGCTCCATGCGCTAATAGAAAGCACTAATGCTCAAATCGTTATAGGCACAGAAAGCTGGTTGAAGCAGGAGATAACTTCAGCCGAAATTTTTTTGAAGGACCTATCGGTGTTCCGAAAGCATTGGCTAAATACAATGGGTGGAGGCGTGATTTTGCGGTTAGAAGTAGTTTATCTTGTCGCGAAAGTAGAAGTTCCTGTGAGTTACTATGGGCAGAGGTCATTCTTGGCAACCGGAATAGTATAATAATTGGATCCCTAGTTCAGATGGTACAATTGCTGAAAGGTTCAAGACAACTTGAGTTTAATTTCAAACACGTACCCGACTCACACAATTACAGTTGGTGGTGACTTCGATTTACTCTCTATATGTTGGCGAAAATATGTGTTTAATTCCGGAGGTACGGATAAAACATCGTCCGTCCAAAATTGTGCTAAACGCACTCTTTGAAAATTGTTTCGACAGTTAGTTAATGAGCCCATACAAATAGTAAACGTTTGCAAGAACACGTTTGACCTCATAGGAACAAATAATCCTGAGTTAATACAGAGGATCAAAATGGATACAGATATCAGTGAACACAGGGTAGTCGTAGCGAGACTGAATATTGTAACCCCCAAACTTTCCAAAAACAAATGAAAAATATACCTATTCAAGAAAGCAGATAAAATTTCAGTTGATGCCTTCCTGAGAGAAAAACTCCACTCCTTCCAAATCAACAGTGTGAGTGTAGACCAGATGTGACTTGAATTCAAAGAAATAGTACCGACAGAAATTGAGAGATTAATACCCAATAAATTAACAAACGACGGTGCTGATCCCCAATGGTACACAAAACGGATCACAACAGTGTTGCAGAAACAACGGAAAAACATGCCAAATGTAAGCAAACTCAAAAGCCCAAGTTTGGCGATCTTTTATAGATGCTCGAAACTTAGTGCGGACTTCAATGTGAGATGCTTATAATAGCTTCCACCACTGAACTTTGTCTCGAAACCTGCCAGAAAATCCAAAGAGATGCTGATCGTATGTGGAGTATGCTGGCGGCAAGATACAATCAATGCCTCTTTTCTGCGCGATAGCAATACTATCGAAGACAATGCCGCCAAAGCAGAGTTGCTAAACACAGCCTCCGAAATGCCTTCACCAAAGAAGACGAAGTAAAAATTCCAGAATTCGAATACAGAACAGCTGCCAACATGAGTGAAATGCATAACCTCGAAGTAGTGAATCAACTCAAATCATTTTATGAAAACAAGTCTTCTGGTCCAAACTGTATCCCAGTTAGGTTCCTTTCAGAGTGTGCTGATGCAGCAGAACATATACAACCGTTCGCTCGACGAAAGATCCGTCCCAAAATACTGGAAATTTGCATAGGTCACACCAATATTCAAGAAAGGTAGTAGGGGTAACCCACTAAATTACAGCCGCATATCATTAACGTCGATATGCTGCAGGATTTTGGAACATATATTGTGTTCGAACATTATGAATTACCTCGAAGGAAATGGTCTATTGACACACAGTCAACACGGGTTTAGAAAACTTCGTTCTTATGAAACACAACTAGCTCTTTACTCGCAGCCTGCCGTTATGGCCGAGCGGTTCTAGCCACTTCAGTTCGGAACCGCGCTGCTGCTACGGTCACAGGTTCGAATCCTGCCTAAGGCATGGAAGTGTGTGATGTCGTTGGGTCAGTTAGGTTTAAGTAGTTCTAAGTATAGCGGACTGATGACCTCCGATGTTAAGTCCCATTGTGCTTAGAGCCATTTGAACCATCTTCACTCTCACGTATTCCTGAATTTCCGGAAGGCTTTTGATGTTGTATCACACAAGTGACTTGCAGTGAAATTGCCTGCTTATGGAATATCTTATCAGTTATGTGAGTGGATTTGTGATTTCCTCTCAAAGAGGTCACAGTTCGTAGTAATTGACGGAAAGTCATGGAGAAAAACAGAAGTGATTTTTGGCGTTCCCCGAGGTAGTGTTATAGGCCCTTTGCTGTTTCTTATCTATATAAACGTTTTGGGAGAAATCTGAGGAGCCGTATTAGATTGTTGACATATGACGCTTTCGTTTATCAACTAGTAAAGTCATCAGAAGATCAAAAGAGATTGAAAAACGATTTAGAAAAAGGTATCTGTATGGTGCGACAATTGGCAGTTGATCATAAATAACGAAAAATGTGAGGTTATCCACATTAGTGCTAAAAGAAATCCGTTAAACTTCGATTACACGATAAATCACTCATATCTGAAGGGCATAAATTCAACTAAATACCTAGGAATTACGATTACAGAAAATGTAACAGATCCACTAAGGAGACTGCCTACACAACAGAATGACAGAAAATTGTGAAGGTGGTTCGATGACTCCTCTGTCAGGCATTTAAATGTGATTTTCAGAGTATACATGTTGACGTAGGTGTAGATATAAAGGGGCAGCAAATCGGAAACTGCTGCAGGTGGTAACGCGGTTAACTCAGGTTTTGATTACAGTGGTTGGGTCTTGGCAAGCCACCCCGGGGTTTGCGCGAACCTTACGGCTGTTTGACAGTCAGAAAGCCACTTTCTGTCAATACCTGGAGATTCGCTTTATAGCAGAAAGTATACAAGGTATACTGCACAGTGCTCACTTCATTCGTGAGGCTATAGTTATCCTTCGTTTACGTTGTCAGTTTTTTCCAGACTCTCGTCCAGAGGACACATACTATGATTTGTTATTTGAATGAATAGATGTACATTTTTGTAGGCACAGGCAAATCTGTCCATACTGAGTGCATATCTCTTTCTTGGTTACTGGTGGACTGTCTTCCCCAAACTGTTGGAGTGAGGTTGATCATGAAGGGTGTCCCGACTGGGAATCTTAAGTTTTTTGTGTGGCAAGCTGGGACCAGTCAGTGAGAGTGTTGCAACATTATTGTGCTATGCAGAGCCCACTTTCTAGTCCACATGATTCTATGCTATAAGTCCCTGTCGTCTTGAGCCCGCCCTTGCTAATGATACCATCAGATGCTAGCCCTATCATCACCAACCTTGCCATACCTGGTCCTTCTGATGTCTATGGCCCAAATGTCATCATTTATTTTGTCACTGGCCGTGACATCGTCGCCCCTCACATATGTCATTACCCTCCTGCATTTGCCATCCCCAGCCCTCCTGTTGTCGCCAACCCTCCCATCGATGGCTCTCCTATCATCATCAGTCCTACTCTCGTCGCTGGACCTACTGTCATCGCCAGCCCTCCTGTCTGATCACGCTCCTGTCGTCACTGGCACCAGTTCTCTTGTCAGCCCAGCATTGCTAGCAATCGTGTAATTGCCACCCTTTCTGTTATCACCAACACCAGCTCTTTTTTCAGTCCAGCTATCAATAGCCCTCTTGTCATCATCATCTTCTGTCATCACCGGCACTCCTGTCATCACCAATCCTCTCATCGCCAGCCCTCTTGTCATCACTGACATCAGGTCTGTTGTCAGTTCAGGCACTGCCAGCCCACCTATTAACACTGGCCGTTCCATCATAGCTGATCACAGCGCTCTTGTCAGTCCATTTATCATTGGTCCACCTGTCATCACCGACCTGCCTGCAATTCCAAGCCCTCTTGTCTTTGCCAGGCCTCCTGTCATCACCAGCCTTCCTATCGTTGCTGGCCCTACTGTATTGGCCACACCTCCCTTCATTGTGATCATTTCTGTCCTCACCAACGCCAGTTCCCTTATCAGCCCAGACTTCACTGGCCCTTTTGTCATTGCTGCCATCTCTCTAGTCAGTCCAGCTGTCACCACTGGCTTTCATGACATAATCAGCCCTCTTCTCACCACTGATACCAGTTTCTTTGTCAATCCCAATGTCACTGGCCCTCCTCTCGTCACTGGCCCTCCTATCATCAACAACACCATCTCCCTTGTCAGTCGAGTCATCACCAGATCCCATGACATTGACAACCCTCCAATCCAGTCATCAGTGGTCCTCCAGTCGTCAATAGCTCTCCTGTCGTCGCTGGCCCTCCTCTCATGGCTAGCCCTTCTTTCATTTCGGCTCTCATGTTCTCACTAGCCCCTCATGCCATTGCCACCCCTCCTATTGTAGCTGGTCCTCCTGTCATTGCCAACCCACCTGTCATCATCATCGATCCTCTCATCACTGACACCTCTCCCTTGTCAGTCCAGTCATTGCTGGCCCTCCTCTCATTGCTGCGCCTCCTGTCATCACTGACATCAGCACCATTGTCAGTCCCGTCGTCATTAGCCCTCCTTATATGGCCAAAACTCCTGTCATCACCAGCCCTCCTGTCGTCAATGACACCAGCTCTCTTGTCAGTCCAGCCGTCACCAGTCCTTTCACAGTTGGCTCTCTCGATGCCACCACTGAGGCCACCATCTCCACATCAGTCCCAGTGAACAGCCAGACCAAGAGCATACTGCTCCACCTTGGCCACCCCAGCAGCCACTACTGATGTGGTTGGTGGTCCTGCTGCCAATGTGATCGTCCTTTCTAGTGCTACCAATCCCATCATGAGCTGTTGTGAGACTTGGGCCGTGCTTTCATGGAAATTTCGCTTCAAGCCATCCTGACGCCCGAAATTCCCCTTCACCGCCTTGCTCTGGTTGCTCAAAGGCTTACAGTGCAATTATAAATGTCAGGAAGTGTCCAGTTATCCTCTTTCTACGATCAACTGAGGGTAGGCATAACACAAACCTCGCACCAGTTCACAATACTGGACACTCTGTTCTACAGGAAACTGGCCAAATAGTGGAGTTAGTGGTACCCCCGAAATAGATCGATAAAATGCATTTAAGAAGTGCACAATAGCCATTTCACGAAAATCGCCGGCTCTTAAAAGCTTCACAGGATTACGCATTGCATATATTAAAAACATTTTCTCAATACTTTTAATTGAAATCCCACAAATAACAATAATAACAAATACAACAATAGTGCTTATGTGCAATGACAATAATTATTACATCTTGAGTAATAAAGTAACAAGAAAAAGTCCTGGGAAACCTGGTACAAACTTAACACAACTAGCCTGAAACTTGCGAAAACAGTGCCAATGTCGCAAACCATATCGAACGGAATTAAGGAAAAGTAAAGCATCGACTAAGACACGTTGCGGTACTCACGTAATAAAAATCTTAAAACTGGATGTACTCACTGAGCAAGACCAGACTATCTGTTCCACTCAAATCCATTCTCCGTGAACACCAAATACTCAAATGAATAAATGGCCCGTTTAAAACTAGGGCAAATAATATTTAATTCCGACAGGAAAAAATTAGTTGGAGGAAACAGTTTTACAACCAACACAAATAATCAACTCTTTTCAAGTTTATCAGCGTCAATAGCAAACACTAAGTATGAAAGCAAATGCAGACCAATAAGGAGAGAAGTTCCGGTCAGATAGTATCAAACTACATTGGGGCGTATGTTTCAATCGGCTCCACAGCACAAACGCACAGCAGTAGGAAACGTTCGGAAACGGGCTTACCAACCTTGTTCCTTTCTGTTGAACAGGGGCTGTTCAGAGTGCTAACTGAAACATCAGTCTCCCTTTAATCGCGGCAATGGTCCGACGATTCATTCGCCCGATGTGCAGCCACCCGCTTTACCTCCTGCCCACACGCTCACACAGACGCCAGAACCGTGTCGTGCACTCAGACACGCGCTCTTCTGGATGCCCCCACTCAGCACATCCACTCTGTATGGACTCCGCGCTCTTGTTTCCAGCTGGACTGTTCCTCCTGGACCGTCAGACGGAGATTGCTCTCCGCGAGCCCGGTACGTCTGTAAAAGGCTTGCAAGTAGCTGCGCATGGCCTTTTGGCTGCCACACACGAAACCGTTGCTTGGTAAGTCAAAGAGTGTATTGACGTGCAATACCGACAAGAACCAGCAAGATTCTATCAGGATCATTTTCTTGTGTTGTTTAGTGGATTAGTTCAGTACATTCACTCGTCACGTGCTGAGATTTTGGAAGATATTGTCAAATGGTATTTACGTGCAGTTTCTCTTTGTTTTGTTTTTTGTTCTTGTGTTTCCGATGTCAGTGGTTCTGCAACACTTGCTGGGCGGTCCTGCAGCCTTATTCAGAATGTTTTGAAGATTTTTGGGTGCCTTTTTTGCATAGCATTTTTGGTACGTTTAACGAGTGTGGCATGTAAATTTTTATTACAATGATCAGCAACTTGTTGTGAAACGTCTCCTTAAAAAACTAAGAATGACAGTGCTGGTAAACCTCTTACGTTATTTGATTATCAAACAGCTGAACAAAACTGAACGTACTCAGACATTTCTCTCTTCACTTATTCTGATCAACACTAAACTGATACATAATATTTCTTTTAGCGCAACGCAATTTGGCTTTCAATAATCCCTACAAAAGAATGGCCCTGACTAACAGTAACCTATACCTTTCATGAATCACTTCCCTCACAAAAATCTTCGTTACTCAAACTACTGCCATACACCGAGCGCCAATACTGCCAGCTAAATAAAAGATTCTAACTACTGAAGGGACATAGTTAGCAAATGAAAGATTTTGATGGAGAACAAACTATGTATTTACCTTAATAGTAAAAAAAATGGCTCTGAGCACTGTGGGACTTCTGAGGTCATCAGTCCCCCAGAACTTAGAACTACTTAGACCTAACTAACCTAAGGAATCACATACATCCATGCCCGAGGCAGGATTCGAACTTGCGACCGTAGCGGTCACGCGATTCCAGACTGTAGCGCCTAGAACCGCTCGGCCACCCCAGCCGGCTACCTTAATGGTACTCAAAATTCATAATATATATATATCAGTTCATGACATCCGGTCTTACAAATTTCGTTTTTCTGACTGACACACGTCCAGATCGTCCGCTCTCAAAACTCTGCCATCTCTCTCCCCACATCCACCACTGCTGGCGGCTCACGTCTAATGCCCGATGTTACGCGCTGTTCACATCCAGCTGCCCAACACTACAATAGCAAATCTCCAACAAATGCAAACATAGACTGCACACAGCACAGTCAGTGATTTTCATGCCGAGCGCTACGTGGCGTTACCAACATAAAAACCTAAACAGCCTACTTACAGTTGGCAGATTGTCAGGCTCGTGTTTGCACACCGACTGACTCTAGTGTTGTTTCGAGCCAGTTGTGACAGGCAGCGTTGTGCCTCCTCCCTTGGCTTCTGTACGCCTCTGAGGCGGGTCAGTCACCAATTTTGAGAGCGGAGAGGTGGGGTGTATGGAGGGCTGTAGCCATGCATATTCTGCCACCACGCCCACGGTTACGCTTCACTGGCCAGGCTAGGCTACTGTCACACCTCGGAGGTTGTCAATACAAGAGCCACTGATCTGTTTCGGGAAGCCTCATACAGTTGCCACAGCGTCTGGCGGGGCAAGCCAAGCCGATACACGGCGAATAGGATGTAGTCGCGCTGCAGTCGGAGGCACGTATTCGTGTCCGCGCAGTCACGTGTCCACGCACGTCTACTCTTTCACAGACACGTACTTAGGTCGCCGCTCTGTCCCTCGAGAGCCGGTTAAGCCGTCGGAACACGGGACGAGACAGATAACATTGACGTGGCGTTCTACGAGTTTTGTGATGCCATTTGCTGCTATTTCACGTTGGGGAGACATTTCGTTACGTGAAATACAAAATAAGTTCTGCTATATTTCAGCGACGTGTCACGTAAAATAGAATCAATAGAAAGTAAGAAAGTTCCCTACATCACAAGCAGAACGCTTGTGGCCCACAGAATGCAAGACGCCATATTTACTTCTTCTGTTCAGTACGAGACCATATTCGGTGGTTTTATGTTATACCTTACATCCTGTGAATATATGCTGTTTCTAAGCACCAGCGTATTGAATGTCTCGATGACGAGTCATTATTGGTACGATTTGCTGTAAGAAGGCTAAGGGAAACGTCATATTGACGGTGAAAGAATTTTCTTATTTAGTTATTATCGCGTTATAGCTCGCGTGTTATCAGAGTAAGGCAACGCCACATTAAAGATTCAAGAAGAACGTGTCGTTCGTGTTAGGATTTGTTACAATTACATTTTAAATTAATAATATATCGTAGATTAAAGCCCATAGGAGACCGTAAGATAAAATCTTAAAACTTTTATAACGAAGCTACAGCCTAGCGTAGTGTGTAGAGGCACTATGTTACAGTGCTGAGGTTGGATGGGTAGAGACTTCGAGTCTTGCTGTGTCCATATTTCCCTTCACCTCCGCGTTTTCCAAAAGATTGTGGGACTTTCTTACGAAATTAATAAAAATAACTTCCGTAATCGTTAATATTATATAAATGAGAGAGCGTTCTATGCAAGCAGTGAGGTTGTTAGATTTGGTGAACTTCTATAAACCGATGTCCTTACTTTCCGGACATGTGTCTTATTACAGGTTCACGTCTACGGAAGTTTCTATTTATGTACACCTAATACAGAACAACATGACTAGCGTGTGGACAATGTGCGTTTTAATACAGCTAATGCAGGAATTTTATGCGGGACGATTTTCGTGAGAAAATTGTGTTGTTTGCGTGCCAAATGAAACCAATAGCCTCGCTGGAGAGTGCTGAGAGCGCAAAACCACGTTCACCATCAAGTCCCGTGTGCCAATGGCACTGTGTCCCTTACGCTAGACATCCCACCTGTGTGCACGTCAACGTTAGCTGCCTCGTCGCATATGCCGACGGCTTTACTTTCCGGACTCCGATCGTAAATCAGCCGCCTCGACTCTCCGCTACGGACGCAACGCCTGCCTCCACTGCTGCCCATTGCAAGGTATCTTCTTTCCCTCCTTGTGAGCCACTTCTGAGGGCTCCGCTTCGAGGGAGCTACGTCTGGGCTGAAGCCGAGCCATCTCCTATGGAACTGTGTCGTTACGTCACCTTGCTGTTCTTCAGTTGACTGCCCATCAACCTGCAGTCTGGTGGCACAATGACGTTGTTTATCCTCCCTTCTTTTTTGCCACTTCGACGTTCGTGGACTTCGTCCTAATAAGCAAATATTAGGCTCGTCAAGGATCGACATTTCTGTTGTTATCACGTCTCATAGAAAGTCGTCCTCAGAACCTGTACTTTCTTTAGTTTAGCTCACGTTAATAAACAAATAAGTGTTATTACAATGTGTGTATTTCAGTACTGTGTGCTACATCATTCAGCTAAGGACAGAAGATCCTACTGTCTCTCTCTCTATACATCTTCCCCTCCCCCCACTCTGAGTCCTCTTTCCATTCTCTGTCCATCTGGTCCTTCCCCTCTGTTAGCCATCTCCTTCTCTTCACTTGCTTTTTCCATTTCCTCTTGCCCGCTCTCTGTCCATCTCCTCCTCACGGCTATCTCAGTTCATCTCCTCCTTCCTCCTCTCTCTGCTATCTCCACCTCTTTCCTTTGTGGGTCCTCCTCTTCCTCCTTTTCTCTCTGTCCCTAACCTCTTCTCTCCTTTCTCTATTCTTTTTCCCTTCCCCCCTCTCTGTGAGTCTCTTCCTCCCACTTATCTGTGTCAGTTTTCACCTTCCACACCCTTTGTCCGACTCCTCCTCCTCCCTCCAGTTGCTGGTTGTTTCCTCTAAAAGTCTATCTTTCCAAATACTATGCAATATGAATACCATCTTCTGCTGGAATTTATTCAGAGGTTTAGGACTTTGTCCGCGTACCCATATTTGACATACATTTCACGTATATGTAACACATTTCATACATATGTGTGCAAATAAATCATTCATACCTCCGGCGAATTTCACTGGCCTCTTTCGTTTTCGGGCAACTCATTTTTTATGCTTATCTCCTTAACTGTGTGTCGTACAATGACATAATTTTGCAAGAACTTCCAATTCCATATTTCGATATTGTTTGCAAAATGCGTAGTTCTACATCTACATCTACATTTATACTCAGCAAGCCACCCAACGGTGTGTGGCGGAGGGCACTTTAGGTGCCACTGCCATTACCTCCCTGTTCCAGTCGCGTATGGCTCGCGGGAAGAACGACTGTCTGAAAGCCTCCGTGCGCGCTCGAATCTTTCTAATTTTATATTCGTGATCTCCTCGGGGGGTAAAAGTAGGGGGAAGCAATATATTCGATTCCTCATCCAGAAACGCACCCTCTCGAAACCTGGCGAGCAAGCTACACCGCGATGAAGAGCGCCTCTCTTGCAGAGTCTGCCACTTGAGTTTGCTAAACATCTACGTAACGCTATCACGGTTACCAAATAACCCTGCGACGAAACGCGCCGCTCTTATTTGAATCTTCTCTATCTCCTCCGTCAACCTGATCTGGTGCGGATCCCACACTGATGAACAATACTCGAGTATAGGCCGAACGAGTGTTTCGTAAGCCACCTCCTTTGTTGATGGACTACATTTTATAAGGACTCTCCCAATGAATCTCAACCTGGTACCCGCCTTAACAACAATTAATTTTACGTGATCATTCCACTTCAAATCGTTCCGCACGCATACTCCCAGATATTTTACAGAAGTAACTGCTACCAGTGTTTGTTCCGCTATCATATAATCATACAATAAAGGATCATTCTTTCTATGTATTCGCAATGCATTACATTTGTCTCTGTTAAGGGTCAGTTGCCACTCCCTGCACCAAGTGCCTATCCGCTGCAGATCTTCCTGCATTTCGCTACAATTTTCTAATGCTGCAACTTCTCTGTATACTACAGCATCATCCGCGAAAAGCCGCATGGAACTTCCAACACTATCTACTAGTTCATTTATATATATTGTGAAAAGCAATGGTCCCATAACACTCCCATGTGGCACGCCAGAGGTTACTCCATTGATAACAACATGCTGAGTTTTGTTTGCTAAAAACTCTTCAATCCACCCACACAGCTGGTCTGATATTCCGTAGGCTCTTACTTTGTTTATCAGGCGACAGTGCTGAACTGTATCGAACGCCTTCCGGAAATCAAGGAAAGTAGCATCTACCTGGGAGCCTGTATCTAATATTTTCTGGGTCTCATGAACAAATAAAGCGAGTTGGGTCTCACACGATCGCTGTTTCCGGAATCCATGCTGATTCCTACAGAGTAGATTCTGGGTTTCCAAAAAAGACATGTTCTAAAATTCTACAACAGATCGACGTCAGAGATATAGGTCTATAGCTTTTTTGCGCATCTGCTCAACGACCCTTCTTGAAGACTGGGACCACCTGTGCTCTTATCCAATCATTTGGAACCTTCCGTTCCTCTAGAGACTTGCGGTACCTGGCTCTTAGAAGGGCGACAAGTTCTTTCGCGTACTCTGTTAGTAAAGTTAGGAGTAAACAAGAATCAAATGTCATGCTTGTTGCGGCATTTTCCCTCGCATCTCAGTTCTTACGTTGTCGAGTCTCCTGAACTATAAATTAAAAGGTCATGGTTCAAATGGCTCTGAGCACTATTGGACTTAACATCTGACGTCGTCAGTCCCCTAGAACTTACAACTACTTAAACCTAACTAACCTAAGGACATCTCATACATCCATGCCCGAGGCAGGATTCGAACGTGCGACCATAGTGGTCGTGCGGTTCCAGACTGAAGCATCTAGAACCGCTCGGCCATAACGGCCGGATATGGCGTCATGTCTCATGCGACTGATTTAATGAGTGAATACCAAAAACTTTCTTTCCCTTCATCGTTTTGTGGTGGATGTCAGCGATAAAGAATGTCGTGTAACTTTGAGGTAACGTGTAAAGTTTGTTACAAAACACCAAGTGCTTTCATTCTCAACTAGTGGATGAATATATGTCGGCTATTTGCTCGTAGTGATCTACACTCCTTTTTCACTTCTACCCCCACTTCTCTGAGAAGCAGAAGTTTCTTACCAGACAGTAAGTGATAAGCGTACCAAGCAGCCACCAATGATACTTTATGGACATGCTGCAAGCCGCTTGATGTTAGTTTCCCCACTGTAGATCCTTTTTCATAACATGTCACGACGTTTAAAGACACTAACCGTACCACGTGGTAGCTTCAAAACAACTGCTTTCTTACAGAAATAACGAACATTTCTCTAATCCTAATCATTGCCGTATCCTCACCTACCTGATCTACTTTAATATACATGAAAATAAATATGCAGGCAGTTACTGCTTTTTCTTTTCTCTCCTGTGCCAACATCTTCATCTCAGAGTAGCACTTGCACCCTGCATCCTCAAGTCATGCTTGGATGTATTCCAATCTCTTTTTCTACAGTTTTTACCCACTACAGCTCCCTCCAGTACCATGGACCATGGAACTTATCCCCTGACAACTTGACATATGTCCTAATATCCTGTCCCTCGTTTCTGTCAATCTTTTCCATATGTTCCTTTCTTCGCCGATCCTGTGAAGAGCCTCCGCATGCCTCATATTATCAGCGTACCAAATTTTCCAAATTCGTCTGCAGCATTACATGTCAGACGTTTCTATTCTCTCCTGTTCCTGTTTTCCAATAGTCCATGGTTCACTACCATACAATGCTGTGCTCAAAACATACATTCTGAGAAACTTCTTCCTCACATTAAGGCCTACGTTTGATACCAGTAGACTTCTGTTGGCCAGGTGTGCCCTCTTTACCCGTGGTAGTCTGCTTTTAATGCCCTCCTTGTTTCGTCAGTGAAGGGGTTTTGTGCTTCCAGGTTAGCAGAATTACTTCGTCTACTTCGTGATTACTAGTTTTGATGTTAAGTTTTCGCTATTCTCATTTCTGCCACTTCTCATTAGTTTCATCTCTCTTCGGTTTATTGTACAGAGACATGAAAATATATCAGCGCTTACATCAATGGAGAAAGACTTTCAACATAAAAAAAATGGTATTTAGCTAACCCCAACATGTGAAAAGCTCCCACAATGGTTGAACTTGTCATCAGGGGTAGGCTTGTACAACTGAAAATTTATAATTATAAATTTGATATTTTAGAGACGTAGGATATGCTATCACTTTAACGAACTCCACAAGAACCGGTGTTCGAGCTTATGTTCTGCGAAAACTTCTTAGAAATTGAGGTTCAGTTACCGGTTTGCTTGTAAAACAACTGCCACGTGATCATGATTAATTTTCTTAGATTTGAAACTTTTACTAAACAGGAGTAACACTAAATCCAAGGAAAAATTACTGTGTAAATATTTGATTCTTCATGCGCTACTTTAGCACGAGCGAGAGTTCACTTTACTGCGTACAAACGCAGTGCGGGATTGTGGAACATGTGGGCTGTGGATCATGAGAGTGATTAACCTTAAGGTCTCTATAGCCTCTTGTTACGATCCAAACTCCAACCTTTACAGGCTCAGCCACAAGCGTCTCCTTTGGTAAACATTGTCGTCTCTAATAAGAGTAGCTTCGATTTCAGCTACAATGATAATAGAGCATGCATGAGGTATTAGAGGGATATAGGCCATTTCCTAAACTGAATTGCCTAACATCAGAAGGAATGACTGTCTGGCATCTTGTGATACTCCAGCGAAATGCTGGACATTATGATAAAAGAAGGTTTCTCTGAATTTCGGATACCCTCAACAATGGGTGTATCACAAGGTCGGTTGTAGAGCACAAAGTGTCAAATCTTCTTCGACACAACCTTGCGCCAGTCCCCTTTTTGCGGGTATGCCTACTGTGAAGTCATGTTCCGTGTGTTATATTCACTGGGATAGCCAACGTGTCACCAACTGAATATATGTGTTGTCGTCGTCTAGCAAACAATTTAATTTACTTTGGTTTGTTATGAAAAATCTGCAGTTTTATTTCCCTGAGATTAATCCAATGCCATACTGATTCGATTTCACAACAGGCAGCATTTCTAATCGTTGGGTGTTTAAGGAAAATTAAAGACTAAACATTAGTATTCAGTACCGTTTTACTACTACATTTGCCGTACGCCCTCAGGTTTTTTCTGTGGTGAAGTCTGACACAGGTCCATTCAGCGTCGTGATTTCAAATAAGGAGCTGCTTGAATGGCGTCATCAGGATTCATCTGCTTGTAATAACAGCTGCAGGGACTGGTGACAAGCTGATCACACATCCCACGATCACAGATGGCTCCCCGTAGAGCCTTGTAGGCAGTAGTTATCCAGTGGGAACTGGCCTAAGGCCCAAGGTCTAATCCGTTGGTGGTGTTTACATTTACTAGCAAAAGTTCTTCTCATCACTTGAGAATCTGGAAAAAATCACATTAATTTGTGGTTTCTTCCTGAGGTTACATTATTTCTTTGAGTAATGTGTGAAGTGGCGTAAAATAAGTAATGTATCACACCTTTTCTCGGATACTTTTGATGGGGAAAAGAGGAACTTGTTTTGAGGCAATGTGAAACATTAATACTTCAGCCCTTAGGGTTCCACGAAGTCCAGATAAGTAGTAGCGCTATATGTGACCTTCAAATTGACGTCTGTAACGGAGGTGCAATCCAAGCTGAGAGCTGTTATTAAGTTTCTTTTGGCGAAAACCAGAGCATCGCAGATATTCATAGGCACTTGCAGAATGTTTTTTAGGTTAGTTGGTCTCGGGGAACTACAGAAGGGTCGTCCGTCTAAAAGGGGGCGGGTAAAACACAGTAGGGTAGTTGTAGAAACGATTGGTACTGTAGTTATAAATTGTCGTAACTGTGTTGAGAAAGAACCAGAGCTCCAAGCCCTAGTAGAAAGCAGTGAAGCTCAAATACTTGTAGGTACAGAGAGCTGGCTAAAGCCGGAAATAAGTTAAGCCGATATTTTTTCAAACGATCTAACAGTGTTCAGAAAGGATAGATTAAGTATAGTTAGTGGTGGAGTATTTATTGCTCTCAGAGGTAGTTTGCCTTGTAGCGAAATTGAAGTAGATAGTTCATGTGAAATAGTATGGGTAGAGGTTAGAAGTTATACCTGACAATCGGACTAAACTACTAACTGGATCGTTTTACCGACCCCCCCCCCCCCCTCCCCGGCTCAGAAGACATAGTTGGTGAACAGTTCAAAGAAAACTTGAGTCTCATTTCAAATAATTACACCGCTCATACAATTATAGTCAGTGGTGACTTCAATCTACCCCCGATATGCTGGAAAAATTATACGTTTAAAGCCGGCGGCAGGCATAAAACGTCATCCGAAACTGTACTGAATGCTTTCTCAGAAAATTATTTTGAACAATTAGTTCATGAGCCAACTCGATGCGTAAATGATTGAGAAAGCATACTTGACCTTTTAGCAACAAATAATCCTGGACAAATTGTGAGTGTTGTGAGGAATACTGGGATTAGCGACCACAAGGCAGTTGCTGCTAGGCTGAATACCGTAACTCCTATAACCATAAAGAAACGCAAAGTATATCTGTATAAAAAAGTTGATAAAAATGCTCTTAACGCCCTTTTAAGAGACAGTCTTCACTCCTTCCGATTTGATCATGTAAGTGTAGAAAAGTTGCGGAATGTTTTCAGAGAGATATTATCAACAGCAATTGTGAGATATATACCGCATAAAATAATAAGTCATGGTACTGATCCCCCATGGTACACAAAACGGGTCAGATCGTTGTTGCAGAAGCAACGAAAAAAGCATGCCAAATTTAAAAGAACGCAAAATCCCAAGATTGGCAAAGTTTTACAGAACTTCGAAATATAGCGCGTACTTCAATGCGAGATGCTTTTAATAGTTTCCACAACGAGATTCCGTCTCGAAATCTGACAGAAAACCCAAAGAGATTCTGGTCATACATAAAGTACACCAGTGGCAAGACGCAATCAATACCTTCACTGCGCGATAAAAACGGTGAAGTCATTGATGACAGTGCCACTAAAGCAGCGTTATTAAACACGGTTTTCCGAAACTACTTCACCAAAGAAGACGACGTAAATATTCCTGAATTCCAATCAAGAACAACTGAGAAGATGAGAAACATAGAAGTAGATATCCTCGGTGTAACAAAGCAGCTTAAATCACTTAATAAAGGCAAGGCCTCCGGTCCAGATTGTATATCAGTCAGGTTCCTCTCAGAGTACGCTGATAAAATAGCTCCATATTTGGCTATTGTATACAACTACTTGCTTACTGGAAGTTCCGTATCTAAAGACTGGAAAATTGCACAAGTCACACCAATACCCAAAGAGGGAAGTAGGAGTAATCCGCTGAATTACAGGCCTATATCACTAACGTCGATTTGCAGTAGGGTTTAGAACATATATTGTATTCGAAAATTATGAAGTACCTCGAAGAAAACGATTTATTGACATGTAGTCAGCACGGATTCAGAAAATATCATTCTTGTGAAACCCAACTAGCTCTTTATACTCATGAAGTAATAATTTCTATCGACAGACGATGTCAAAATCAGCATATTTTTAGGTTTCCGGAAGGCTTTCGACACCGTTCCTCACAAGCGTCTTCTAACCAAACTGCGTGCCTACGGAGTATCGCCCCAGTTGGGCGACTGGATTCGTAATTTTCTGTCAGAAAGGTCACAGTTCGTAGTAAGAGACGGAAAGTCATCGAGTAAAACAGAGGTAATATCCGGCGTTCCCCAAGGAAGTGTTAAAGGCCCTCTATTGTTCCTGATCTGTATTAACGACATAGGAGACAATCTGAGTTGCGGTCTTAGCTTGTTTGAAGGTGATGCTGTCATTTACCGTCTTGAAAAGTCATCAGATGATCAAAACGACTTGCAAAATGATTTATATAAGATATCTGTAGGGTGCAAAAAGTGGCAACTGACCGTGAATAAAGAAAAGTGTGAAGTACTAAAATAAATCAGCTAAATTTCGATTACGTGATAAGTCACACAAATATGAGGGTTGTAAATTCAACTAAATACTTAGGAATTACAATTACAAATAAGCTAAATTGGAACGTTCACATAGATAATATTGTGGGTAGAGCAAGCGATTCATTGGCAGAACACTTAGAGGGTGCAACAGGTCTACCAAAGAGACTGCTTACACTACGCTTGTCCGCCCTATTCTGGAGTATTGCTGTGCGGTGTGAGATCCGCATCAGGTGGGACTGACGGATGACATCGAAAAAGTACAAAGAAGGGCAGCTCGTTTTGTATTATCGCGAAATAGGGGAGAGAGTGTGGCAGACATGATATATGAAATGGAGTGGCAATCCTTAAAACAAAGGCATTTTTCTTTGCGACGGGATCTTCTCATGAAATTTCAATCACCAGTTTTCTCCTCCGATTGCGAAAACATTCTGTTGCCACCCACCTACATAGGGAGAAATGATCATCACGATAAAATAAGAGAAATCAGGGCTCGCACAGAAAAATTTAAGTGCTCGTTTTTCCCGCTTGCAGTTCGAGTGTGGAACGCTAGAGTGACAGCACGACGGTGATTCATTGAACCCTCTGCCAGGCACTTTATTGTGAATAGCAGATTAATCACGTAGATGCAGATGTCTTCAGAAGCCTGGCAGTGAACAAAGGCCGGCTGAGCAGTTGGGCGAGGCGTCTGTCATCCGGCCTCCGGCGTGCCGGGTGACCGCACACAGCTGACTCCTGTAACGTTGGAACGTGTGCACACTCTCATTCGAAGTACTCGACGCATGACAATCAAATGCGTCGCTGCTCAACTGGGCGTCTCTGTTGGTAGCGCTGATACACGCTGCCACCTATTGGGATACTCAGGATGCCCTCTGGGTTCCTCACCACCTCACAGAAGATCATAAAGGGCTTCCATCTGTTTAGCCCAGTGAAGGATGCACTCCGTGGGATACAGTACGTGGACGATGCGGAGGTTATCTTTCGCTCCGACGTCGACCAGTGGAGTCGTACCTTGCGGGCTTACAGGCTCTCCCAGTAAGGTGGCGTAAGACCCATACAATGAACGGAGATTAAGTTTAAAAATATAATTTTGTAGCCAAAAGAGTGGGGAGTAATATGGTGCACTGGAATCCTGAATAAAACCAACCTGCTCTCAGAAAAAGAATGCACTATGTGATCAAAAATACGCGGACATCCCCAAAAAAGTACGTTTTTCACATTAGGTTCATTGTGCTGCCACCTACTACCAGGTACTCCGTATCAGCGACCTCTGTAGTCCTTAGACATCGTGAGAGAGCAGAATGAGGCGCTCCGCGGATCTCACGGACTTCGAACGTGGACAGTGACTGGGTAACACCCGTGTCATACGTCTGTACGCGAGATGTCCACACTCCTAAACGTCCCTAGGTCCACTGTTTCCGATGTGATAGTGAATTGGAAGCATGAAGAGACACGTACAGCACAAAAGCGTACAGGCCGAACTCGTCTGTTGACTGACAGAGACCGCCGACAGTTGAAGAGGGTCGCAATGTGTAATAGGTAGACATCTATCCAGACCATCACATAGGGATTCCAAACTGCATCAGGATCCACTTCAAGTACTATGACAGGCGGGAGGTGAGAAAACCTGGATTTCATGGTCGAGCGGCTGCTCATAAGCCACGCATCACGCCGGTTGCCAAACGACGCCTCTCTTGATGTAAGGAGCGTAAACTCTGGACGATTGAACAGAGGAGAAACGTTGTGTGGTGTGACGATACACAACTTGGCGATTCGATGGCACGTTGTGGGTGTGGTCAATGCACGGTGAACGTCGTCTGCCAGCGTATGTAGTGCCAACAGTATACCTCGAAAGCGGTGGTATTATGGCGTGGTCGTGTTTTCCACGGATGGGGCTTACACCATTTCTTGTTTTGCGTGGCACTATCATGGCACAGGCCTACATTGAGGTTTTAAGCACCTTCTTGCTTCCAACTGTTGAAGAGCAATTCGGGGAGGGCGATTGTATCTTTCAACACGATCGAGCACCTGTTTGTAATGCACAGCGTGTGGCGGAGTGGTTACACGACAATAACATCCCTGTAATGGACTGGCTTGCACAGAGTCCTACTCTGAATCCTATACAACACTTTTGGGAGTTTTAGGAACGCCGTCTTCGTGCCAGGCCTCACCCACCCACCGACATCGGTGAAGCACTCCGTGAAGAATGGGCTGCCATATCCGAAGAAACCTTCCAGCACCGGATTGAACGTATACCTGCGAGAGTGGAAGCTGTTATCAAGGCTAAGGGTGGACCAACACCATATTGAATTCCAGCATTACCGACGGAGGGTGGCATTATCAGACATGTGTCCGGATACTTTTGATCGCATAGTGTATGTTGCACTACTTATTGAACGCCACTCGTAGTCTTCCCTCATTTGTAGTTTTCCAGGTTTTATTGCATTTTTTACATTCCATCTTACAAATGAAATATAAACACGTTGATCGGCCTTAGTTCTGACAATGTAGATTTAGTACAAACCTTTAATATATCTTAGTTCCTTGCAATCACATGGATTGTCATCACAGTGGTAAAATTATCGTCCCTGCCAATCATCGTAACTTAGTAAAAAACACTAACATTTACTACTGAGAAGATATCGCTGATGTGTGAACCCAATGTGTCTGGAGAGGCAGTTTTAATCTTGTCCCTGCCATGTAATTGCATGTACCGCTTTCTCATCCACAAGGTATTGCAGTCATAGTTGCTTTGCCACAGGGTAGTGTATTATCTGATAATGTACCGTAACTATGTTTGTCAGTATGTCACATTTTATGGTTAGCATTTGTCCAACTTCTAATTTTACATGTCTTGCATATGCTAAGCCAGTAGCAAGTATTAGCAAATGTGAGTTCCATTTTAATATTATCCGTTACGGATGTGAGGTAACTAATATTACGTTTCTACAGTAATAATTCTCAGCATTGAACCATATTTCTGTCCTACACACAGGTAACTAATATTACGTTTCTACAGTAATAATTCTCAGCATTGAACCATATTTCTGTCCTACACACAGGTCGACAACGCGTTTCGAGGTACAATGCTCTGATCATCAAGTTGTAAAACTTACCTCATGAGGTTAAGACGGTAAAAAGCTCCATTGATTCAATTATTTGCACACATTGTAGTAATCTACAGGCAATAGACCACACATGAACAGATGTCGATACTTGTGTCGCTGTCCCCTTAATCAGAAATCATCTACCAGTATATCTACATGCTGCTAGAATGACTTAGTAAGGTACACTTGGCAGCAAAAAAAGTGGGTCACTGACGAATACAACCAACATAACGTAGCTGTGTTGCAGGTCCTCTAAACACCAAAACCCAGTGGGTTACAGTCGTTTGACTACACACAATGGGTACCGCAAGAGACTACTAAGAGACCAAAAGTCTTTATGGCAGTCAGTCTAAGTGTCAACTAATATCGTCATACAAAACATATTAGAAATCACGTTCTTAGCGATGAGACACCCCATAACACTCACAAACTAACCTTAATTACAACAAGTGACATTCCAAAAGTTCTGAGAAAACTGATTGTTTTACATATATCGTATAGTAATCCTTAGTCAAGATTAAATACTTGAGACAATACAGGGTGAGTCACCTAACGTTACCGCTGGATATATTTCGTAAACCACATCAAATACTGACGAACCGATTCCACAGACCGAACGTGAGGAGAGGGGCTAGTGTAATTGTTTAATACAAACCATACAAAAATCACGGAAGTATGTTTTTTAACACAAACCTACGTTTTTTTTAAATGGAACCACGTTAGTTTTGTTAGCACATCTGAACATATAAACAAATACGTAATCAGTGCCGTTTGTTGCATTGTAAAATGTTAATTACATCCGGAGATATTGTAACCTAAAGTTGACGCTTGAAACCTCCGACGTTCAGTTGCGTGTTGTAACAGACACGGGCCACGGTCGGCGAGCAGCATCTGCAGGGACATGTTTACGATGACGACCGTGTATACGAGTGTGGCTGTAGTGCACTGTTGTGGTTTGGTCTAGCTGTCGCAGTGTCCGCATGTAGCGCTTGCTGCTATTGTTATTCTGCATTCGTCTCCGCACGCAAACCAACTGTAGTACACCGTGTTACCAGACGTCTGTGAAAGTGTAGTGTTGTAGGAACTGTGACCATGGTGTATTCGAACTCTGAAAAGGCGGAGATGATACTCGTCTATGGCGAGTGTCGACGAAATGCAGCTGAAGCCTGCAGGGTGTATGGAGAACGGTACCCGGACAGAGAGCATCCAACGTGCCGCACATTGCAAAACATCTACCGCCAACTGTATGCAACAGGTATGGTCGTAGCACGCAAACGGGTCCGTAACAGGCCCGTCACAGGAGAAGCGGGTGCAGTTGGTGTGTTAGCTGCTGTTGCCATGAACCCACACATGAGTACACGGGACACTGCGAGAGCCGGTGGACTGAGTCAAAGTAGTGTCATGCGCATACTGCATCGTCACCGCTTTCACCCGTTTCATGTGTCGCTACATCAGCAATTACATGGTGATGACTTTAATCATCGAGTGTAATTCTGTCAATGGGCATTAACAGAGAATGCGTTGCAGTTCTACCTGTTTACCGATGAAGCGGGTTTCACAAACCACGGGGCAGTGAATCTACGGAACATGCATTACTGGTCCGTGGACAATCCTCGCTGGCTCAGACAGGTAGAGCGACAGCGACCGTGGACTGTAAATGTATGGTGCGGAATCACTGGCGACCACCTCATTGGTCCTCACTTCATTGCAGGGGCCCAAACAGCTGCAACATACATCGTGTTTCTACAGAATGATCTGCCAACGTTGCTCGAAAATGTCCCACTGGAAATCCGACGACGTATGTGGTATCAGCATGATGGTGCACCTGCACATTCCGCGATCAACACTAGGCTGACCCTTGACAGGATGTTCGACGGGCGTTTCATAGGACGTGGAGGACGCATAAATTTGCCAGCCCGTTCTCCTGATGTTACACCTCTGGACTTCTTTCTGTTGGGTACGTTAAAGGAGAATGTGTACCGTGATGTGCCTACAACACCAGAGGATATGAAACAACGTATTGTGGCAGCCTGCGGCGACATTACACCAGATGTACTGCGGCGTGTATGACATTTATTACGCCAAAGATTGGAATTGTGTGCAGCAAATGACGGCCACCACATTGAACTTCTATTGGCCTGACATGTCGGGACACACTCTATTCCACTCCGCAATTGAAAACGGAAACCACGTGTGTACGTGTACCTCACCCCTCATGGTAATGTACATGTGCGTCTGTGAAAAAGACCAATAGAAAGGTGTTAGCATGTGGACGTAATGAAAACTCGATTAACGGCAACAAGCACTCTAAGGAAATCTCTACATTAACAGCGAATCACCAGTAATATCATTGTTCTCGTAAGACATCAACAGCTTCGTGTACACAAATTTGAACTTTAAATGACATGACCAACGTCGTCGTTGTGGACCTGGATTCAAATCCAGCACCTATAGCCAATGCTAACTAAGCTAAGCTTTGTTTGTGCCTTATTGAGACCGGATCACTAGGCAAAAAGAGACGTGAAGTATAGACCTTTGAACCAGTATCAGTTATCTATTCAGATCCTGAAAATAAGTGACGAAAATGTATGTACTGAACTGGGAATCCTGTCATAACAGTTACTGTCCTGCGAACTACCCACAACGACGTTTAATTTTGTGTCATGTTCAAAATTTAAATGCCATCATATAAAGCTTGTGACAGGGATGCGAACCCAGCACCTAATCGGATTGTTAACGAAGTACAGTCATGCTCAAAAGTATCCGAAAGACTTGGATTGAATTTCGCCTGATTCCCATGCAACCCACAGAACTCAGCTGTCTAGCAGGTCCTCTAATCGCTCCTTGATTAAGTCGTTTGACTATTGAAACTGGTTCCAACAAGTCACCACTAGAAAACACTGATCTGTATCGCAATAACTCAAGATGTACAGTAATACCACGATACTAAAAATTTCAGGGAACACCTCATCACAGATACGACTGTCCTTGAGGCTTGTAAGCTCGCATTTATTACAATAACTGACATACCTGAAATGTTAGCACTCTCATTATTACGTCAGATAGGTAATGCGCGTAGTAAGTTCGTCGTATTCATGATTTCCTCTTCTAAGTAACGTACCATGCTTGTTATTTAACACAAAATGTCACTAAAAATTTACGTTATTCACGAGCAGCTAGTTGAGAATATGTACGAAATTCAAATGACACGACGAACCGACTCGTTCTGCATATGGATTCAAACCCAGGTCATGCAAACTAAGATTTCGTGACTGACGGAAATTAACAGTCATTCCTGACTAGGCATAAAGAGAGTGATATACCTCATTTTTGGACGGTATCAGTTAACAAATATCAACTTAAAATTAGATAACGTAAACATTTTTAACGGTCGCGAATTCCTACCCAGCATCTATTGTCCCTGTTAACGAACTACGACAGATGTTAAATATTGCTACTTCACAAGTAACTTACTTGAAATCCAGTGAGGTAAAGCTTTGTGTTGGACAGGGATTCGAACACAGAACCTAATCGGATTGTTATCGAAGCACAATCAACTTTGACATATCGGATTTTCTCGGCAGTAGCTAGATGTATTAAATGAAATGACGAGACGAAACATTAACTTTTCCTTCCCAGGACTCCAACCCGGCACGTATCGCTGTTATATTCTAGAGAAAAGGAACGTTAAGTATGGGTTTGTTACGCCAGCAGCGACATGTGAACATGTTTCAACTAGAAATAATATGACAAAGAGTTCAGTGCTGACTAGGCACCGAATCCTACACATATCGTTGTTGACTACACACAAAGAGACGTCAGCACCAAACGTCTACTTGCTAGAGAAGGAATATCATGTTTAATGTGATTTTCAGACCACAAAGCCTTCTTCACTTGGCGTAGATAGAAGAGAATAGAATCTGCCTCTCCCTATCAAAAACATCGGCAGAAGTTGGAATCGAGCCGGGATCAACATCATATGAAACTATCATCAGTCCAACAGACCACCACACCCTCTTCTCTACGACTCATTTCTCTATCACAACACCGTTGCGACACACAAGATGAGAATTCTGACACACAGGCTCCCTGTAGTGGTTTGCAGGATGTTCAGTACATTCATTTACTTGGTTGACCGAATCGCCATGAACTAGCTGCCTTGGCTACCCAGTGCATACATTCGACTCTATTTTGTAATCACCGAAATAAAATAACGTAACTGCCACCTACACAGAACTGACAACAGTGTAGGATAGGAAGTGTTACTTTCCATTTGAGCTACTCTATTGCGATATCTGTTTGTTGAAACCATCGTGCAGTGCAAAAGAAATGCTGTAACTGCCTGTCTCTCAGAAGTCTAGATCCGGCCATATGCATTATGTCACAGCAACGTGGAATGCCGAAGTTCTGGAGGAACTGTTGTTCACTTCCAGAGGTGCTGTAGCTACGTCACAGCTAGTAGCGTAACGGTAAGCGTCGCGCACTGTTGATAAGACGTCGCGTGTTCTATTACATTCGCTACTACATTTTTTTTAAAACGCAATTCTGCTGTTTGCTGAAGTTATCAATTTAATGGAACTTTGAATATAATTCTCTTCACTTCTCAACCCAAAATAGTCGCATGTGGAAAAAAGGCTAACTTCTGCGTCATTTTGTTCTTTTCAGGTTTAATAGACGGCCAGGCAGCAGATGCACTCGATGCTTTTGTATTATGTATGGGGAGAGCGCGTCGTACCAAAATAGTCAGAAAAGTATTTTCTCCATTAGCTGTCGTCTGGTAGTGGCATTTTATTCTTCTTCAAACCTTGTTTGACAGTTTTAGCTCAGAACAAGGTTTCTACATGCATGTAATCAATAAACTGCATGTGCATTGTCAGACTGTTATAGATAACATCAGAGAATTCGCATATATCGTTGATGATTAATTTCTCTCTCATGTTTAGTATTGTTTAAGAACACTAAAAGAAACTTTACGAGAACTGTGCACTGTATTGTAAGAAATGAAATAAAACTACCCACGATAACCTTACGACGAAAGTAAGTCTGTTTTAACAAAACCGAGTATTTGTACACAAACGTGCCTCTATCTGCACGTATTAGTAAAACACTACTCACTTAGATTTCGATTGGGTCTGTGTTTAAATGGTATGCTGTATCATACTCAACAGGTATGCAAGCGTGGCATTTCATAAATAAAGTTACGCATTCCTAGAAACCCAAAATTTGCTTGTCAGAAGCGGAAAGAGGCGCTACCTGTTGTGCAGCATTGTAAGCTTTTCACCATTGCACTATGAGCTGAAAGTATTTTCTTACGATTTGCTTATCGATGTTTGATCTTACTGCTTGCAGCTCTTACACAGAAGGGATAAAAACGTTACATTCAGCGAGGCTGGAACCGCGAACCATAACAGTCGCGTTTCCACAGGTCACCATGTGAACACAGAGCTAGCGGATAGATATGGTTTGCGATTTCCTATTACGAGGTCAATAGTGGCTAGAACTCGTAAACCGCTGTTTACAGGACGAGATTAGTTGCGATTGCCACGTTCAATGACTTTGCTGAGCTGAAAACCGCAAATTTACAATCTTCTGTTACACCTCAAGCTATAACAACTCAGGTTATTCAATGGAAATGACACGAGAAATCAAGTGAACTTTGCGGCTTAATTCCGTGCACACCGGGAAGTAACTCGTCGCCCACAGAGTTGTCAAACATACCTTGCATCTCAGTTACATTACCAGCAGGAAGAAGACGAACCGATGTGATCCTACAGCGGGCTGGGATGTGACCATAGCTGGCGCCTCTAAGACGCGGCTGCTACGGCCTGGAATACGTAATGCGTCTGATTAGCATTTCTGTAACTAGGTTTAGGGACTGGAGCTTAGTTGCTAATAATACTCAGAACTGACTGCTACTAAGCATCATAAATCAGTAACTCTCATAGTTGTTTTTATATTTCCTTCGTAACTCTACTCAAAACTAAGAAACTCATTCACGGACGTTTTCGTGCCCCGCCGGTAGTCGAGCACAACAAACAAATAAAAATGAAATGAGAATGTGTGTGTGTGTGTGTGTGTGTGTGCGTGTGTGTGTGTGTGTGTGTGTGTGTGTGTGTTAGAGAGAGAGTGAGAGAGAGAGAGAGAGGGGGGGGGGGGAGGGTAAAAATTGTTGTAACAAAATTGAATACTGGTACGTAAAGAAATCTTTCATTAAAATGACTCGTTCCACATCATTACGAAATGTCGTATTCATGATCTATGGAAAAGTATTAATCTAATCTAATCATATCATATTGCTGACTATCCATGAAGAGTCATGAAGTATCGAAATTTTCGCCTATATCAGTGACCAAATCTAAACTTGAAAACAAAAGACGACAGTTTTTTTAATAAACCGGGACTCCTATCAAGACCCTTTCATCCTTGTTAACTAACCATGAAAGATGTCTGATATACCTCAATTCAGAAGTAACGAAGTGTGTGTCAATTTAAAGATGAAGCGTATGATGTGAAGTTCTGCGACGGAGATACGAACCCAAGACGTAATCGGATTGTTAACTAAGTAAAATCAAATGTTACGTATCGGTTTTTCTTGCCTGCTGCTAGGTGTTTAATCTAAAATAAGGATACAAATTTTTGTGCTGAGCGACAATCGAACCGCACTCCTATCGTTCTTCTTTATTGTCCACGAATATTGCTTAAGGATCAATTGCTTACTCACCAATAGTAAGATGTGTACGTGTTTGTCCAGAAATTGTTGGCAACATGAACAGACATTAAAAATGCACGTTAATTTTCACTAGCAGGCCGGTGTGCACGTGATAGGGCTTGAAATAAAATTATGAATATTTTTGTACTGGATCAGGATTCGGACCCACAGATTTACTTTTGGAGGAGACCTAGAGAAGACTGCAGTCTTGGGAAAAGGAATGAAATGATTGAACTATACTGTTCAGTGAGATTCAGATCCTCGAAAGAGGAGATACGAATTCGAATCAAGTCCAAGTAAAATAAGAGCCCTGTTTCTTTAGACGACTATCAGTTCATCAAATAAAATAAAATTTTCTAATGTAAGTAAGTTTACTGGCGATAATATTTCTGTTTACCCTGACCTCCACCTATGTCATTTTCCAACGTAAACCGGCTCTGCCCAGTTTGGAATGAAGGAATGTGATGTTTAATGCGGATTATGGATTATAACAGCTTTCTCTTGAGGTTACCAGAGGTAAAGTATATCTGTTTCTGCCTCTTAAAAGTAAATGCCTGAATCCCACGCATTGCACTTGTGATAATTCGTTCCACCAGACCATTGTGGCCACATTTCCCAGCCCCAGGAATGTGTTGTAATGGATGATGTGCTTAGCTTACTAAACTAGTCACGGTGGAAAAAAACGCGAGTCTATTAAATGGTTAAGTAGAAGCAAGCTTCTGACGTGGAGATTATGCTATTCTCATGTCAGCAGAATGTAAAGACTCTTCTAGGCGTCATAGCCTCGATTTGAAGTCATTTTGAAATTTTCACTAGTTCAGGAAATTTCTTAGTTCCAGATAATCCACTGTGAAGTGTGAAGTTACCGTATAATTCGAGTATCACCGTCATTATTACTATCAGTTTCTTCATACCGCTGCTGGAACACATGTGCTTAAAGATCATTTAAGTCCTTTTGGTCATTATAGAAGCAATTGCCCAAGGAGAAGTTCTTTCCCTGTCTACGGAATCTTTTTCATGTTAATTTCAAACATCAGCAATTACTCGTAGATCACATTAAAACTAAACTAATTGATGAAGACGTTACTTGATAACGAAAACGCGCTGCCTTTCTTCATTTACTTGCGCCTAGAAATGGCTGTCGAATACTGCCAAACCAAAAGCCAGGGGATCTTACTGCCTTCCAATAAACGTCGCTGTCGGTTCTTCCATATGATTTGGTCGACGTGACCTGTTTCAAGTTGTGTATGACACAGAATGTTTTATAAAATCAATTGTTTTCCTTTGCAATAAACAGAAAGATTTTCATTCTAAGCTATCCAAGTCCAAAATTTTCGCAATATTAGTTCAAATTTAATATTCGCTTCCATAATGTAAGGAAAGTATTTCACAGTTGCAAAGCCCGCATCCGACTCACTGTCCTTACACTTACATAAATTCTAGCTCAAAGTGACGCCAGTTTAAGTAACCTAATGTAGCGAAGACTGTTTGCTAGTGCTCTTTCTCACCGGAAAACATGCAATTCACTCATTGGGCCCCATAAGTACACTGTAACAGTAATTTCTGTGTGTATGCAATGCATACGGATTGCAGAATTTAGTGGTGCTCTCTCTTCAATGTCTGTGTACAATATGCCTGACCTAAACGGGCCCTTTATTATTACAGGCCCTGGGCGGTGCAACAACATATTGACAACGGTAATGTGCTTGTACTGACAACCTCATTGTTCGTTTTACCCGATTTTATAATCATTTAAATAAAACAACATGACCTTCGAGTGGGAGACATTCCGTCCCCCTTTTCCTTCTGTGAAATTTGTCAGTAAGCTTGTTGCCTTCGAACCAGCGAAATGCGGCAGAGTACGGCTGGTAAACGATTTACAAACCACGATTTAGTGCCGTTAACACGATTTCTTTAAACATTGGCGTAGCTGAAAGAATTTAGTTTCTTCTTAAATCGTCTTATGCAGCAACGTTCACAGATATCTTAAATAGGAAAAGCTCTTTATCCAGGTGTGAAGGTTGTAAAACAAACTTCCCACAGTTTGTGTCAGGTTGATCGTTTCGTCTGATAGCACTGCGTAAGTATTTTGTGTAAGAGGTATTAAAGTAGTGTTCCCGCAGCTGTGGGAATCATTGGTAGATAACGAGTTTCAAACCAGTGGGTAGAGTAATGATAAATATTCAAAATTATTATCATCCTACGTCTGCGTTCATCCACAAACAGAGGCGTATTTGTAATATTGAAGCTAGACTAGGTATCCTTGTCTTCCTTGAGTGGGCATTGGAAGGCGTTCACACACACGTATACGAGGGTAATCCCAAAGGTAATGTCTCCTAAGGAACACGCAAGTGCCAACGCAGGCACAAACGAGAGATCCTTAATTTTAATGACAAGCAGAAACCACATTGTTGGCTGCATGGTGGCAAGGTGATACAGAGCAATACTATGGATACAAAGGTCTCAGGTTCGATCCCTCACCAGTCCCACGATTTTTATGTGCCGTTTTACTCATATTTCCCCTGGAGCAGTGTTTGTTGATGTGAAAAATGCCGAGTTGCACTGTGGTCCGAAAGCCACGTAAAACTGTAGGTTCCCCTATTAACTGGCTAGTTAAGTCAACTCAAAGGTCGGATGAAAGCAACAGCATACCACCTCCAACAAGTCCGTGCCTATTAAAGCACTGTGGTGTTCAAAGCACTCTTGCGGCTGATGACTGCTTTACTTTCTATGGGTTCCAAAACTAATGATCTTCGGGTTATTAACATTTTTGTGTTTTCATGCTGTAGCTTTGATACCAGTAAACGTAAGTAACCGGCCGAGCACTCACCGTTCGAGTTGTCAAGGTGGTAGACGACGATGTTGTCGACCCCAGTTACAACTTTGGTCATGGCTGTGTTTCAGTCGAATACCTCTATGGGCCTTTCTGCGTATTTCAAGATATACTTTTATACACTTGGTACGCTTCCAAACTGATATCTGATAGAGCTGTATTTAGCAACATGAATCAGATATGTTTTCCGTGCAATATATCGGACTACACGTCAGTGCAGCGAGATTTCGTTTATGTGTTGCGCATGGTGCAAGAAATATTTGTGTTTTGCTTGCTTCTGTGATAGGTTTCACCCCACTGAATGCGAGCAAGCTCACGAATAGACTTTCAATAACTGGAATTACGCAATAACACACTTACAAGTTGTACTTTTGCATTATGTATCCCGATGAAAATAACTGTAAACAGGTTATATGCCTACTTGCTTATTATTCGCGCTTCTCGATGCTTTCCTCAAAAAAATTAAAATAAAAATAAAAAGAGAGAAAACAGAAATGTATTTCAAATATCAGCTCAGTGACGCCATGTTCGTCTCGTGATGTAAAGCAAGGATAGTTGATAGGTAATATCTCGTTGTACTGGCGATATGTATGGCTAAAGGGTTCTTTGTTTTCTCTCTGCAAACAACTAGAACAGAATCCAGTAACAAAGTGGTAAGAACACCTACTCAGTGTGCCAATTAAACACTCAGCCATTCTTGGTTATTTTGTTAATCGTCTGTAATGCAGTAAACATCCTTGATTATTGATTTTTAATTACCACCATTGCTATTGTTATTCGTCACACCACAACAGCTTTCCTATCACTCATTGCCGCCGATGCACGTAACGAATGAATCAGGATGAATGGAATGTGGGATGTTTCGTCACGGAGAATATACACGTTTATCTCGGCGTCTTGTGTCAGGGTAATACGAAAATCTCAATAAGAAAAGACGACAATAACACCCAACTATTTCTGTCCGCCTAACATCATGACGACAGACAAATTGGCGTCTCACTGTATTTTGATTATTATTCGTTAGCCTTTTTGCGACCACATTTTAATACCTCGTGGGAGCAGGCATAATATTTTGCTTTTTGAACACCGAACAATAACACACAAAGATAGTAGATGGAAGGATACAAAGAAAAAATCAGACTCATGGGTGTGGATCCAGTTCATCATAAGAAGGCTAAACCAGAGGGAAACATTACGAAAACAATGAATACGCTGGTTAGTATACATTATTTGTATAGATCTGAAGATGAAAAAGGGCAGATCTGCGCAGTGCCCAAATTTCCACTTTAGTTTCTGTTTTAATGGGCATAATTTCTAGTTTCTTCTCTTTTGAATTATCAAATGAATTGATTATTACGTGGTACAGAATAATTAGGTAACTGTGTTTCTTACAGCCTCCATTCGCACCAACATTTTTCTACATTCTCGTGCAATTCATGAAATTCTACTTGTATGATCACAAGACTGCACATAGATGCAATAGATTTCGAGGTGCAAAGTGTTTGTTATCTTACTTTTCGTGACAGGTTGGCAAAGTTGATTTCCAAAAACTTTTATTGTATTGAAATAATCTTTTGTAACAAAGTAACAAGGGAAGTGTTTTATTCGTATATATTTTTTGGGAAACTGTAATCGTGATGGAAGATTACACACCTGAATGTTTGATACAGCTGGTAGGAGAAAACGCTGCATATTAACCAAACCCCGCGCCTCCTCTCCTTATCCTCCTATGACACGAGCGCAGGATTCTCCTCCTATAACGCTACAGAGCTGTTCCTAGCACAGCTGAGAATTGGCAACATCGTCACAAACATCTGGCAACACTGTGACAGTGCAATCACTTTGGCGTATGGTACTGAACTGACTCGCTAAACTCGCTTGATATTCTCTTTCCATTTGAATGACTCGTGGTATATAATCCTAACGTAAACTAAGACACTGAGACAGAAATTTCAATTTTTTTGCTAAAGAAATGCTATTCTTCACATAAGTGACAACTTTTAATATCGTTCACGATGCGTTATGAGGCTGAGCGACCAATACGATGATGAGAGTGGCGTGCTGGCAGCAGTGTGTCTGTAGCCCCGTGGTACCACTCGTGTCTCGTGTTCCAACGGTTAATCAAATCGTCGGTTCGAACCGTGGTAGGGGCAGCGCGTGTATTATTTCATGGAGCTGCGAATTCCCAAAAAAAATTCGGTAACAAAATCAGAAGAAAACCTTTACACATCAATTCCTCTTGGCAGCTCGACTCAGTAGGTTGTGTTCATGGTCGTAAATCTCGGCTTTCTGACTGCCAAGCTGCTATACAATACAAGCGTCTCTGAAGAAATTCGAATCGATCGTCAACGATACGAAATTCTATAATGTTCTTCACTTAAGACTCCCATTCCAGGGTGATAAATATGAAGGATATTAATTGATTAGCAAATCGTAAGAAAATACTTTCAGCTCGTAGTGCAATGGTGAAAAACTTACAATGCTGCACAACAGGTTACGCCTCTTTCCGCTGCTGACAAGCAAATTTTGGGTTTTTAGGAATACGTAACTTTATTTATGAAATGCCACGTTTGCATACCTGTTGAGTACGACACAGCATGCCATTTAAACACAGATACAATCGAAATCTATGTGAATAGTGTTTTACTAATACGTGCAGACAGAGGCACGTTTGTGTACAAATACTCGGTTTTGTTAAAACAGGCTTACTTTCGTCGTAAGGTTATCGTGGGTAGTTTTATTTCATTTCTTACAATACAGTGCACAGTTTTCGTAAAGTTTCTTTTAGTGTTCTTAAACAATACTAAACATGAGAGAGAAATTAATCATCAACGATATATGCGAATTCTCTGATGTTATCTATAACAGTCTGACAATGCACATGCAGTTTATTGATTACATGCATGTAGAAACCTTGTTCTGAGCTAAAACTGTCAAACAAGGTTTGAAGAAGAATAAAATGCCACTACCAGACGACAGCTAATGGAGAAAATACTTTTCTGACTATTTTGGTACGACGCGCTCTCCCCATACATAATACAAAAGCATCGAGCGCATCTGCTGCCTGGCCGTCTATTAAACCTGAAAAGAACAAAATGACGCAGAAGTTAGCCTTTTTTCCACATGCGACTATTTTGGGTTGAGAAGTGAAGAGAATTATATTCAAAGTTCCATTAAATTGATAACTTCAGCAGACAGCAGAATTGCGTTTTAAAAAAATGTAGTAGCGAATGTAATAGAACACGCGACGTCTTATCAACAGTGCGCGACGCTTACCGTTACGCTACTAGCTGTGACGTAGCTACAGCACCTCTGGAAGTGAACAACAGTTCCTCCAGAACTTCGGCATTCCACGTTGCTGTGACATAATGCATATGGCCGGATCTAGACTTCTGAGAGACAGGCAGTTACAGCATTTCTTTTGCACTGCACGATGGTTTCAACAAACAGATATCGCAATAGAGTAGCTCAAATGGAAAGTAACACTTCCTATCCTACACTGTTGTCAGTTCTGTGTAGGTGGCAGTTACGTTATTTTATTTCGGTGATTACAAAATAGAGTCGAATGTATGCACTGGGTAGCCAAGGCAGCTAGTTCATGGCGATTCGGTCAACCAAGTAAATGAATGTACTGAACATCCTGCAAACCACTACAGGGAGCCTGTGTGTCAGAATTCTCATCTTGTGTGTCGCAACGGTGTTATGATAGAGAAATGAGTCGTAGAGAAGAGGGTATGGTGGTCTGTTGGACTGATGATAGTTTCATATGATGTTGATCCCGGTTCGATTCCAACTTCTGCCGATGTTTTTGATAGGGAGAGGCAGATTCTATTCTCTTCTATCTACGCCAAGTGAAGAAGGTATAATGGCTTTATGGTCTGAAAATCACATTAAACATGATATTCCTTCTCTAGCAAGTAGACGTTTGGTGGAACCACAATAAAGTAACGAGTGGCGACATGTAGAAACTCTATCACCAGTAACCTTTCTTATACTAGTTATTTATTTCTAGTGACGAAACAAACCCTGTGTATGGTCACAGGACACTTATTCCATCTATTCTTCTGTATGTCGACAAAATTGGTTCTGAACTGGGAATGCAACTCAGACCGCCCTTATCGCGGAATTTGATCCCTTCGTGACAATACAGCTCGACTACAACTTGTTGTTTGTACAAAACTGCAGATTCCTCAACATCTCCACATATTGCGCATGAATGGGTTGGAATCCTGGCCCAGCACTAAACGTTTCACTATATATTATCAAGCTCTAGCATGAGGACACCTATCTGCTGGAGGATAATTTTTATTTTTAATGCATTTTCATTCGTAGTCAACACTAACGATATCTGACGTTTTTGACTCCCAGTGAGACACAGAACTGTTTGCGAGATCACTGTAAGTTCAAGGATGTTATTCCGAGCTGCTGGTGGAGAAAAATTTGTTAGCTGACGTCTCTTTGTGTGTAGTCAACAACGATATGTGTAGGATTCGGTTCCTAGTCAGCACTGAACTCTTTGTCATATTATTTGTAGTTGATACATGCTCACATGTCGCTACTGGTGTAACAAACCCATACTTAACGTTCCTTTTCTGTAGAATATAACAGCGATACGTGCCGGGTTGGAGTCCTCGGAAGGAAAAGTTAATGTTTCGTCCCGTCATTTCATTTAATACATCTAGCTACTGCCGAGAAAATCCGATATGTCAAAGTTGATTGTGCTTCGATAACAATCCGATTAGGTTTTGTGTTCAAATCCCTGTCCAACACAAAGCTTTACCTCACTGCATTTCAAGAAAGTTACTTGTGAAGTAGCAATATTTAACATCTCCCGTAGTTCGTTAACAGGGACAATAGATGCAGGGTAGGAATTTGCGTCCGTTAAAAATGTTACGTTATGTAATTTAAAGTTGATATTTGCTAACTGATACTGTCCAAAAAAGAGGTATATCACTCTCTTTATGCCTAGTCAGGAATGACTGTTAATTTCCGTCAGTCACGAAATCTTAGTTTGCATGACTTGGGTTTGAATCCATATGCAGAACGAGGCGGTTCGTCGTGTCATTTGAAGTTCACACTTATTCTCAACTACCTGCTCGTGAATAACGTAAATTTTTAGTGACATTTTGTGTTAAATAACAAGTATGGTACGTTACTTTGAAGAGGAAATCATGAATACGACGAACTTACTACGCGCATTACCTATCGGACGTAATAATGAGAGTGCTAATATTTCGGGTATGTCATTTACTGCAATAAATGTGAGCTTACAAGCCTTAAGGACAGTCTTATCTGTGATGAGGTGTTCTCTGATATTTGTAGTATCGTGGTATTACTTTACATCTTGAGTTATTGCGATACAGAGCAGTGTTTTCTAGTTGTGATTTGTTGGAACCATTTTCAATTTTCAAACAACTGTACCAAGGAGCGATTAGAGAACTTGCTAGACAGCTGCGTTATGTTGATCGCATGGGAATCAGGTGAAATGTAATTCAGGTCGTTCGGATACTTTTGAGCATGGCTGTACATATAATCAGAAGTTAAATATCAAATCTTTTCACCAATAGCGAAATGCTGGAACCTTAATTGACGATAGAATTGTTTTTGCCTGACTGGGTTTCGAACCCAGCATCTAGCACCGTCGTTTTCTAGCCAGGAACAGACGATAAATAGCTATTGTTGGTTCACCAGTAGCGAGATGGGGGCATGTTTAGCTAGACATCAGGCGATGAAAAGTTCTGTGCTGAATGGAGTTGAAACCCCGCACACGTGGTCATGAAGAAACTTTAACTATCAATTTCTTTTCCAGTAATAGCTGGGAATGGCATGTTTGTATTTTCAATGATGTGATGGAAAGTACTCTGCTGGCTAGAAATTGAATCCACAATATGTCGTCGTTGGTGATCACAACGAACACAACGTCAAACCCAAATCCGTTTTCACCAGTAGGATGGAGAGGAATGTTTGAACTTGAAAAGATGTAAGGTAACGTTTGATCTTGTCATTTTGTGTTAAAAAGCTCATCATGTGGCTGAGCTGAAACGAACACGATACAGCTGTCAACGCCCGAAGAGACGTTGAAAATGAAACTATTTTTCGCCAGTTGTTCGGAGTGCATATGCTAGGGCTTGAAATGAAGTAATGAATATTTTGTGTTGATCAGGATTCGAAACCCGATAGGTGCCTTTCGAGGACGCCTAGAAGAGTTTGCAATCTTCGGGAACACAGTGAAATCGAATTCTAATCCCAATCCAGCACCACAATTTTCAATGTCTCAGTTTCAAATAAAGTAAGAGCCTTGTGAACTTACATGACCATTGGTTCATTATATGAAATACGTTTTCTAGTTTACGACGGCTTGCTGGTGACAGAGTCTCTGCTTTACGGGGTTTCTCCAACTGTCGCAGCTCAAACGTATGCCCAGTCGGCAGCGAAGGGATGTTATCTTTACTGCGGATATTGAACTACGGAACTTACTGGCGTTCTGCACTTGGCGTTAGTAGGGGTGAAGGAGAGCTACTTGTGTGTGTTAAAAATCTACGCCTGACGTGAGAAGATGTGAACCTACACGTTTTACACATCAATACAATCCACCAGACTACAGAACCCCCTGCCAAGCACATAATTATGAATTGCTGAGTATTCATTTAGATGTAGATGCAGATGTCAAGGGACGTGTAACAGGAAGGAGGGCGGGATCTGGGAATGGATAGAAGTGCAGAAGTGCAAAATATACGTGTGAAATGCTTGTAAAGTATTGCTTACTTAGATGTGTGCCACAGTTCGTTTTATCTTAGGACCGAGAGATAAGGAAGGACTATTCTCAGAACGAAGAATGGGTTATAGGGAAGGGGAGATCAAAGAATACGGTTTCATAGGTGGTGAGAGGAATGATAGAAAGTAAAAACAGTAGCAATTAAAAGAGAAAATGTAGCGTCATTGGAAACCGCTAGATCTGTTTACAAAGTTTTGGGGGAGTGTAATAGAAGGGCACTTGCGGCGATAGTGTCAGAGAGAGAGAGTGTGTGTGTGAGAGAGAATAGAAGAGATATTAATAACGAGTAAACATAAATGTTCAAATGTGTGTGAAATCTTATGGGACTTAACTGCTAAGTTCATTAGTCCCTAATCTTACACACTACTTAACCTAAATTATCCTAAGGACAAACATACACACCCATGCCCGGGGGAGGCCTCGAACCTCCGCCGGGACCAGCCTCGCAGTCCATGACTGCAGCGCCTCAGACCGCTCGGCTAATCCCGCGCGGCGAGTAAACATAATATGAAATCTTTGGCTTATTGTACGGAGGACGGAGGGTGTATTCATGGATGGTGGGGAAGAGAGAGACGTATTTGAAATAACAAAAACTACTGTGACAGAGTCCATCTACGCTGATTAGTTTGTAAGTATGTAGACAGGGTATAAATGAAATCAAAATAGAATACTTAACAAACTTTATATTCAAAACAAACCCACTTGAATTAAAAGGGCAACTCAAAGGACAGCTAACCCATATTGTATCTTTTCTGTTGCCACGCGATCCTCCACTAGCTCCCAATGAGGAAAAATGACGAAAAAGGAGACATAACAATACATTTTAAGAACTCTAATATTTTATCCAGAATCCTTCATTATTTTGTACTTCTGTCACGCGTCTTGGCATAGAATGTTTAAGCCGTCGGACGTAACAGCCTGAAGAAGCAACTTCCTCCCTGGCTTCCAGGGCGCAGTCCCAAAGAGCGTCCGCAGTAGTTGGTTGGTTTCGTGGCCAGTTCTCTGTTAATGTTCTGGCGACCTCAACCCACATGTTTTCCATGGAATTCGTATCAGTCGCCCGTGGCGGCCAGTTCATGACGTTGACGCCAATCGTGGAGAGCCGCTGCTGAACAAATGCAGACTTGTGAATGGGAGAATGGTCCTCTTCCAATGTGACGTCCCCTTCTGCATACAGCATTCGCACTGACGGAAGCATCACATTTTCCAATATGTGGGCATACTGCGCGCTGTCCAGAGTTCCTTCTATCCTGTGAAGAATTCCCGCCCCTCTTGCAGAATTCCAACCCCAGCAGGTAACACATAGCCGGCCACTTCTTCTCGTCGTGGTTACATATTCGCGTCGATGGCGAGTCCCTTGCACCCTGTAAACGATTCGTGGACCGTCGTTATTGGTGTAAAACACATTCTCATCAGTTCAAAATGGCTCTGAGCACTATGCGACTCAACTTCTGAGGTCATCAGTCGCCTAGAACTTAGAACTAATTAAACCTAACTAACCTAAGGACATCACACACATCCATGCCCGAGGCAGGATTCGAACCTGCGACCGTAGCGGTCACGCGGTTCCAGACTGAAGCGCCTTTAACCGCGCGGCCACAGCGGCCGGCCCTTCTCATCAGTGAAAATCACGTTGTCCCACGACGCCATCAGCTGGAGCTCCGCAAACGCTAGCCGGTATAAAACTTTGTCTTCGCTGAGCTCTTGTTTCGCGGCAGATCGTCGTGCATGCAGTCCAGCGTCCCTCAGCCTTCGGCGAATCGTGTCACTGGAGCCAGGGAAGTTGGTCTCCCGCCGCAACTGATTCGCGTTCAGAAAGAGATTTTCTCTGCTCCTAGACACTAGGTCCCTGTCTTCCTGCTGTGAGATCACTCTCTTCCTGCCTGAGCCAGCAGCTCTGTTGGTGGTGTCTCTTTCAAGGCAGTGGTATGTGGTATGCCATACCGTCTGCCAGCTTCTCTGATGGAACATCCTCCTTCCTCAATGAGAGCGATGACTCTACCTCGGCCGAACGGTTGGCCGAGCGGTTCTAGGCGCTTCAGTCTGGAACCGCGCGACCGCTACGGTCGCAGGTTCGAATCCTGCCTCGGGCATGGATGTGTGTGATGTCCTTAGGTTAGTTAGGTTTAAGTAGTTCTGAGTTCTAGGGGACTGATGACCTCAGATGTTAAGTCCCATAGTGCTCAGAGCCATTTGAACCATTCTTTGACTCTACCTCGAATAGACCTCTCCCAGCTAGCCATTACGGCAGACAGCCTGATGTGTATTTCTGCTTGCGGCTCTTGTACTGATTCCAGGAGAGGAGGTAAACATATTTACGTCAAACGGAGCGGCAGAGGCAGAGGCATGCGGCGCAGCCGTGCTGGCTCGTCCCGGGCTGTTGGCCCACCAACGCCACCGCCAGCTCGCTCACTTGCGTCTCGCCTCGGCCAGCCCGGCTGGCCCGTAGCTCGCGAGCCGTGGTTAGTACAGACCCGGGCCGCATGGCCACGATCACCCCTTGAAGGATCAAAAGTTACACCTAACCTACCCAAGTCTGTAGTACAAACTAACCCAGCTACAGCTATTATGCTATAACATGTGCAGGCACACCTACAGTTGACGATTTATTCAAATATTTGACGAACAATTCTTTCAAAAATATATTCATTTTAAACATAGCTACCACAAAGTATTTCACCTAGCTAGCAATAGCATGACGCAGGAAACTATACTTTCTTGTAAGCGCTCTGCATTAGATGTAGCCTTAAGAAAACCTGTATTCAACCACGACAACTAAGCGGAATGTAAAAGTAAACAGGTTTGGCGGCAGCTTCTCCAAATAATAGTATATACTTAGTATATAATACACGTTTTGTGCACTTATAACATGTACTCAGTGTCTCTGAAACAATACGTGCTGCACGACGGAAATTACATCTCAATGGTACACGACTACTAGAGAACATTGCTCTTTACGGCAGTCAATCCACTTGCAAATTAACGTCATGATATCGCAGATATTAGGCAACACGTTACTAGGGATTAGTAAGGCCTTAAGGTTTGCAACTAAACATGCTACTCCTAGCTACTACTGAATATGAAGTTGATTATTAACGTGTCTTCATAACCATGTGTGCAGCGTTCGACTCTCAGTCAGCATAGACGTTTTCTTCACGTTATTTCTAGTTAAACGCGTGCCTATCTCGCTGATGGTGGACCAACATTGGACATTTCTCGTCTGTTCCTGGTTGGACAACGACGGCGTTAGGCGCCGGGTTCGAATTCCAGTCAGGCAATACAACTTCAGTCGTCATTTAAGGTTCCAACCCCACTACTGGTGACAAACTGTGATATCTACATTCTGATTTTACGTACTTATCCAACAATCCGGTTAGGTGCTGGGTTCGCATCCTTGTCCCCAGAATTACATGATGGCATTTCAATTTTAAACATGTGCATCCTTTATTCCTTGACAATGCAACACTATACACCGTCTTTCGAGGTTAATTACCAAGAAGGTAATTGTCATGTTAGGGTTCCTGCTTTCGTACAAACATTATCGTCATTTACGTTCAAGTTGAGAATTGATAACTGATACTGGTGCAAACGTCCATATTTGACGTCTCTTTCTGCCTAGTGATCGAGTCTCGATAAGGCACAAAGCTTTGCTTGTTTAACAATGGCTTTACGTTCTGGGTTTGCTTCCGGATCCAGAACGAAGACGTCGGTCATGTCATTTAAAGTGTACAAGTAACTGTTGATGAGTAATGTGAAAAATGATATTACTTAGGATTCGCTGTTAATGTTGGGATTTCCGTAGAGTGGCTGCCGCCGTTAATCACGTTTTCTTAGTATTACATAAAGTTGATGCGAAACCACTCCCCGTTGAACGTTGAACGACGTTCAGCATGTGTTGGGTAAACCTTTTAGACAGCAAAGAGCTTGTTTCCATTTGCCATACAACTTTATAAATCCATACACTGTCTCAAATATTTAATTGTGCATAAGGATTACCGAACGATTTATGTGACAAAACTAGTTGTCCCATAACATTTGAAACGTCACTTATTGTAATTAAGTTTAGTTTACAACAGATATGCTATGTTGGTTGCATACATTCAGGTGCAGCATACACGTTGGAATTCAGGGGTGACCCACTTTTTTTGCTGTCGAGTATACATACAAATTGCTATGATCGTGAAGATAATAATTCCATAAGACCCACGCCACTCCAGCTCCGACCGCTCACCTTGTATCCCACCTACAAATTTTTTTTCATCTTAGAAGGTTTTGGGGTAATTTCTCATTTTCATCTCATCCATCCTATTACGTTATGAAATGATGAAGACAGTAAGCACATCAACGAGGAGTTTCTTTCATCAGTGCACAAGCACCAACTGCAGTTTAGCTTCGAAGACGCTAAATCAGAAAACTGTAGGGAGGTTTAGAAATAAATAATGTAGATAAATAAACAGTTATTCATTAAACGAAATCGCTCGCAAGTGTGGCAGATATATGAACAATCAACTGATATATTTAAGGAAACTTTTTTCCGCTGGATTGTTCCCACCACAATTAAGACAGATCGTACCTGTTGCGATGTAGACTGTCGAAGGAAGGGGATGCCAAGTGGTCAGTCATGCTACGCAGAGTTGTCGAAAGTAAAGGAATTTTCTCGCAAGTCCATACACGTCTCACGAATCGCAAAATCGGAAACACTATCGTAGTTGTCTTTAGCGTGATGGCCAAAAATTTCATTTGTGACTGTTTTCCGCGACATGCACAAAAATGATATTTGTAGTTAAAACAATAGTTCATTCAGAGCTTTTCATTTAGATTTTTATATTTTTCTTATGTGATTTTTCTTATGTGATATAAGTTGCTTCTCTTCTTTGTATAGTAAACATCGTGTAGAGTGAAGAAAGTTATGGGGAGAAGATTACTAGGGAAGAGAGGACAAGTAACTAATAGACGATTTTAGCAGTGGAAACCTGTTGTGCATTGAGGTTCTGTAGCAGCGAGAGAAATGAATGAGTCATTGATCTATCAGCAGGACGGGTTTCACTAGACATGGCCTGCACCTCAACAGGTATGGGAAGGGGAGGTTGGTAAAGCTTATAGGTGACAGCATAGGTGGGAGTGGTGGGATCACTCATAGGAAAATTCCTGCAGTAGTGGGTGTTAGAGCTGCACCTTTTTTAGATTGAAGTCAGCTGATAGGTATTCCTGCTTAAGGGAAGTCTCTCTAACAAAGGAACCACTTTTGACAAAGCTTAAGTATCCGAGTAACGAGGGAATTAGTATATTTCATCAAAATATACAAGGTGTTAGAGATAAAGTTAGTGAACTGCTCTGAAATTACTGGTATATCTGAACGCTTCTTAAATAAGGAGATAATTCAGAGGCTTCCTTTACCAGGATACAGGTTGACTGGCAGCTTTTCTAGGAGCTCTTTGCGGTGTGGGGGAGTAGCCATGTATGTGAAAAACGGCATCCCATTTGAGTCAATTGATGTTTCAAAGTACTGCACTGAAAAGGTGTTTGAATGTTGTGCAGGTGTGGTTAAATTTAATGGAACTAAACTTCTAACTATGGTTTTTTATAGATTCCCAGACTCCGACTTCACAACATTTTTGCTAAAGCTAGAGGAGGTTCTTGGTTCACTTTATAGGAAATACAAAAAGTTAGTTATATGTGGTGACTTCAACAATAATTGTATAAGTGATTGTGCAAGGAAAAGAATGCTGGTAGACCTCCTTAGTTCATATTATCTTATGCAAACCGTATTCTTTCCAACGAGAGTGCAAGGGAACTGTAGAACAACCATAGACAACATTTTTGTTCATTCCTCATTATTAGAAGGGCATTCTGTTAACAAAAAGGTGAATGGCCTTCCAGATCATGATGCACAAATTTTAACTCTAAAAGATTTTTGTGCTGCAACACATGTTAAATATAGTTATCAACTGTTTAGGAAAGCTGATCCAGTTGCTGTAGAGATCTTTGTAAGCCTTATCAAGGAACAAGAGTGCCAAGATGTTTATAGCGCTGATACAGTAGATGATAAATATAATGCTTTTCTCAAGACTTTTCTCGTGCTCTTTGAAAGTTGCTTTCCGTTAGAACGTTCAAAACAGGATACTAGCACAAACAGGCAGCTTGGGTGGCTGACTAGAGGGATAAGAATATCTTGTAGAACAAAGTAGCAATTATATCAAAACGTTAGAAACAGGCAAAATCTAAATGCAGCAGCCCATTACAAACAGCATTGTAAGGTGCTTAAAAATGTTATTAGGAAGGCAAAAAGTATGTGTTATGCAGATAGAATAGCTAAGTCTCAGGATGAAATTAAAACCATATGGTCAGTCGTAAAGGAAGTGGCTGGTCTGTAGAGACAGGTCGAGGCTATAGAATCAGTGCGTAGTGGGAATGTCCGTGTTACTGATAAGTCGCGTATATGTACAGTATTTAATAATCACTTTCTGAATATAGCAGATGAACTAAATAGAAACCTAGTCCCAACAGGGAATCACATAGCGCTCTTAGATAAAAGTGTTCAGAGACTGTTACCTGCCATGCTCCTCCATGATACTGACAAGAGGGAGATTGAGTTAATAATTAAATCACTAAAGACCAAGAACTCTCATGGATATGACGGGGTATCTAGCAGAATACTGAAGTATTGTTCTATGTATGTTAGCCCAGTACTTAGCCATGTCTGTAACTTTTCCTATAGGAGTGGTCGGTTTCCTGACCGATTAAAGCACTCGGTAGTGAAGCCACTTTATAAAAAGGGAGACAGGGATAATGTTGACAATTTTAGACCTATTTCTATGCCATCGGTGTTTACTAAAGTTATCGAGAAGGTTGTATATACAAGGTTACTGGAGCATTTAAATTCACATAATTTGCTCTCAAATGTACAGTTTGGTTTTAGAAATGGTTTAACAACCGAAAATGCTATATTCTCTTTTATCTGTGAGGTTTTGGACGGATTAAATAAGAGGTTGCGAACGCTAGGTGTTTTCTTTGATTTAACGAAGGCTTTTGACTGTGTTGACCACAAAATATTACTGCAGAAGTTGGACCATTATGGAGTAAGGGGAGTAGCTTACAATTGGTTCGCCTCTTACTTTAAGAACAGAAACCAGAAGCTAATTCTCCGCAATATTGAGAGTGGTAGTGATGTTCAGTCCCAATGGGACACTGTTAAGTGGGGTGTTACTCAAGGGTCGGTGCTGGGGCCACTGCTGTTTCTTATTTATATAAATGATATGCCTTCCAGTATTACAGGTGATTCAAAAATATTTATGTTTGCTGATGACACCAGCTTGTTAGTGAAGGATCTTGTGTGTAATACTGAAACTGTATCAAATTATGTAGTTCATGAAATAATTTCGTGGCTTGTGGTAATCAATTTGATGCTAAATCACAGTAAGACTCAGTTTTTACAGTTTCTAACTCACAATTCAACAAGAACTGATATTTTGATCAGACAGAATGGGGATATTATGAGACGGAACAGTTCAAGTTCCTAGGCGTTCGGATAGATTGTAAGCTGTTGTGGAAGGTCCACGTCCAGGATCTTGTGCAGAAACTAAATGCCGCTTTATTTACCATTAGAACAGTATCCGAAATAAGTGACACTTCAACACGAAAAGTAGTCTACTTCCCATATTTTCATACACTTATGTCGTATGGTATTATTTTTTGGGGTAATTCTTCTGATTCAAAAAGGGTATGTTCGAGCTATATGTGGTGTAAGTTCGAGAACCTCTTGTCGACCCCTATTCAATAGTCTGGGAATTCTGACATTGCCCTCACAGTATATATTTTCTTTAATGTCATTTGTTGTTAGCAATATTAGCCTATTCCCAAGAGTTTGCAGCTTTCACTCAGTTAATACTAGGCAGAAATCAAATCTGCCTGTGGAATGCACTTCCTTGACTCTTGTGCAGAAAGGAGTGGAGTATTCTGCTGTATCCATTTTCAATAAGCTACCACAGGAACTCAAAAATTTTAGCAGTAGCCCAAACTCTTCTAAGTCTAAACTGAAGAGTTTCCTCATGGCTCACTCCTTCTATTCTGTCGAGGAGCTCCTGGAAGAGCTAAAAAATTAAGCAAATTCCAGTGTTACATTGTTGATTTTCTTTATTTAAACTTAAGACTTATCGCTGAATATGTTTTTTATATTTAATTTTATCTGTTTCTACTATCGTATTATAATTCCATGTATTGACTCGTTCCATGACCATGGAGACTTCTCCTTAATTTGGTCCCACGGAACAATAAATAAATAAATAAGTAAATAAATAAATCTTAAGTCAGAGAACCATTTTACCAAAAATAATTGGCTGGCCGCGGTGGCCGAGCTGTTCTAGGCGCTTCAGTCCGGAACTGCGTGACTGATACGGTCGCAGGTTCGAATCCTGCCTTGGGCATGGATGTGTGTGATGTCCTTAGATTACTTAGGTTTAAGTAGTTCTAAGTTCTAGGGGACTGATGACCTCGGATGTTAAGTCCCATAGTGATCAGAGCCGTTTGAACCAAAAATAATTGACTCCCTTCTGGATTTTAGCTTAATATTCATTCTTGCAACCGTTGCAATATCTTCAGCTACAGGAAAAGCAGATTAGCATTGTCGTTGTTTCCAAGTCTAATCCCCTTACGAGGGCAAAGTGAAACACCGACGTGAAACTTGATATCTGTTGTAGTACTTTATTGCAATAACGCCACTCAAATGCCACGTCCACATTTAGTTTATATGGCACTACAGCAGTTGTGATGCCTATATATCCTACAAATGGATGAACAAGAATACATGCCATCACAAAATTCTTTGTTTTTCAGCGGTTGCCGTCAACGGAAACAGATATAAAGTCTGTGAAAGCCTTTGGCTTCTTAACTTACAAAATTCAGAAATGGGTGACTGAATTAAAACGTGTTTGCATTTTTGAACGTGAAATGTCCTAAAACTGAAGCGACAAATGAACATGTTAAAGAAGAGCTCAATATGCTATTTCTCGAACAAGTATGAAATATCTGACACTAGTCACGCATCAGATATGTGAGTATGGTACATTTCACATACGTAATTAACTGTAACGAAAATTTGTGTAACATTTTAAAATAAATAAAAAAAGAAATCTTGAACTTTGTATCTGCTGGTTACTGTCATAGCGATGTGGGCCCATGCTAGAAACGAAACAGCAATTAAGGCAATGAGTGTTATCGGTAACATTGTAGAAGTCTCTGTCATCAGCCGAAAAAAACTATGAGCAATCTTGCGGCGATGAACAGGATTATTCGTACGAAATCCCTTGGAAACGATGACTCAGTAACTAATGAATATAACGGAAATCAGACAGACCAAAAAAAAAAAATCCCTTACTAGTCCGCAGGTATGTGAAATGGCGACATTTCCTATTAGGAATTCTGCTTTCGCTCTTCGTTTGTCATTTTATGCAATGGGTGTTCTACCTGTTACACAGAATTGTGACTTCAGTAATTTGCATATCGCTGATGGTCTCTGAGTGTAGCAATTTACATTGACATCAGAGCATGTCTCCTCGGTGCTTCACCTTTTTGTCAAGCAGTGTATATTAATGTTAAAAGCAATCATATTTGCTCTGATGTATCCAATCTTATACACTGCCAGACAGAAAAAAACGAAAGACCCTGAAGACATGGAAAGATGTCAATGAATCTTTGTACGTGTGTACAGTATCGGCGGATATGTGCATGACAAAAAAATGGCTCTGAGCACTATGGGACTTAACATCTGTAGTCATCACGAGGCAGAGGAAATCCCTGACCCCGCCGGGAATCGAACCCGTAAGTGCATGATTATTGTTGCACTTCTCTGTCAGAGGTGGAACGGTCACGAGAGTACGTAAGTGTTGTTTATGTTTAGTATTGGTACCAGGTTTGGTAGGGTATATAACGGGTGTGAATTTCTGCTGAATAATCACTGTGAAGTACACGGAAATGCCACGTACTTGTATGAGACAGTGGTATCAGCACCTTACACAGTTTAAAAGTGGCCTCATTGTGCGTCTAAATTTGGCCGGCTGGTCAAGTTTGTTGGGCATTGTACGATGTGCATTCAAGTTGTAAGGCCTCCGATTTTTTTTCTAATTAACTACTCACCCGAAATCGATGAAACTGGCGTTACTTCTCGACGTAATCGCCCTGCAGACGTACACATTTTTCACAACGCTGACGCCATGATTCCATGGCAGCGGCGAAGGCTTCTTTAGGAGTCTGTTTTGACCACTGGAAAATCGCTGAGGCAATAGCAGCACGGCTGGTGAATGTGCGGCCACGGAGAGTGTCTTTCATTGTTGGAAAAAGCCAAAAGTCACTAGGAGCCAGGTCAGGTGAGTAGGGAGCATGAGGAATCACTTCAAAGTTGTTATCACGAAGAAACTGTTGCGTAACGTTAGCTCGATGTGCGGGTGCGTTTCTCGGTGAAACAGCACACGCGCAGCCCTTCCCGGACGTTTTTGTTGCAGTGCAGGAAGGAATTTGTTCTTCAAAACATTTTCGTAGGATGCACCTGTTACCGTAGTGCCCTTTGGAACGCAATGGGTAGGGATTACGCCTTCGCTGTCCCAGAACATGGACACCATCATTTTTTCAGCACTGGCGGTTACCCGAAATTTTTTTGGTGGCGTTGAATCTGTGTGCTTCCATTGAGCTGACTGGCGCTTTGTTTCTGGATTGAAAAATGGCATCCACGTCTCATCCATTGTCACAACCGACGAAAAGAAAGTCCCATTCATGCTGTCGTTGGGCGTCAACATTGCTTGGCAATATGCCACACGGGCAGCCGTGTGGTCGTCCGTCAGCATTCGTGGCACCCACCTGGATGACACTTTTCGCATTTTCAGGTCGTAATGCAGGATTGTGTGCACAGAACCCACAGAAATGCCAACTCTGGAGGCGATCTGTTGAACAGTCATTCAGCGATCCCCCAAAACAATTCTCTCCACCTTCTTGATCATGTCGTCAGACCGGCTTGTGCGAGCCCGAGGTTTTTTCAGTTTGTAGTCACACGATGTTCTGCCTTCATTAAACTGTCGCACCCACGAACGCACTTTCAACACATCCATAACTCCATCACCACATGTCTCCTTCAACTGTCGATGAATTTCAATTGGTTTCACACCACGCAAATTCAGAAAACGAATGATTGCACGCTGTTGAAGTAAGGAAAACGTCGCCATTTTAAGTATTTAAACCAGTTCTCATTCTCGCCGCTGGCGGTAAAATTCCATCTGCCATACAGTGCTGCCATCTCTGGGACGTATTGACAATGAACGCGGCCTCATTTTAAAACAATGCGCAAAACAATGCGCATGTTTCTATCTCTTTCCAGTCCGGAGAAAAAAAATCGGAGGCCTTAGAACTTGAATGCACCTCGTAATGTGACAGTGGACCAATGTTCGATTTCATCGTTGCGAGTCATCGTTCACCAACGGCCGAAGAGTAGCGGCAGGCGGAGTACGGATTTGCGGATCCATGGGTGGCCTGCCGAATCGCGGTTCTCCACTATCAACCGAAGGATGAAGCGATCTTCCTTTCCTTTCGAGAGGCATAGCGGTGTTACTGAATGTAGTGTTATGACTTCAAGTCACGGCTGGTAGTGGCGGTACGTCACGGGTATCCCTTGTCCGCATGTGTTATCTGTCGGATAACAGTATCGTGGTGCCATTTTTCAACAGGATAATGCTCATCCACACATGGTACGTATCTCTGTGAACCCTCGGCCTGACGTTGAGGTACTACTGAGGAGAGCAAGTTCCCCAGATCTGATCCCGAAGAACTGTATGTGGATCTAGCTCAGATGTCAACTCCGTCCTATTGCCAGTGTCCACGGCATCAAGGACTAGTTTCAACAGTTGAGATCCATTTTACTCAGCAAAAGAAACGACGACTTTACGGCAGCCTTTCCAAGCGTGTCTGTGTATGCATCCAGGCCAGAGGGGTCAACGTCATACTGACATGCGTATCCATACTGCTAAGTCCCTTGCAATTTTTATTCCACTTTGTAAACATCGAAATAATATCTCATATCCTCTCGAGTTTCATTCCACTTCAACATCTTCTTTTGGATATTGGTTAAAAACAGTCTTGGTTGCAATTTTATTTTTTTATTTTTCAACGACGCGTTTCGCCTCATTTAGGCATCTTTAGGTTATCTTAATTTGGTATTTCTTAGAAGAATTCTTTAGTCAGTATAGCCAAAGGGCATAGTCTAATACATCAGTTCACAGGACATCATGCGAGAAAAGGGCAAGTTGAGTTTCACACGAGCAATGCGGCTTCCCTTGTCTTCGTGCCCGGCCAGTACAGGAGTAAACAGAGTCCTTACTGTCGACACTCCCCATAAGGCTCTGTGGCGCACTAGAAATGAGTGGCTTTCCCTGTATAGCCTCGCCACGAAACATACAGACTAATCGAAGCAGCAATTTCATACACTAATAGAAGTTGAAGGATAAAATTCATGTGGATATTTGACTACAATGTCAGTAAATCTCCTACGTTCAGTCAGTGTCGTTGTGCAGACTGCTGGACGACAGAAACTTAATTTCTAGTATACTAGAGGAAGTAAGTGTTTTCGTAATTTGACAGGGTATTGAGGATAAGGACTAAGGATGTAATAGTGTTAGATACATTTTATTAGTGCTTGTTTTATTTCATGTCATTGGTGGAAATAGACGTTATCAGCGTTCCAACTCATATGATGAAATTCTCTTTTATTGGTTGAAATCAAGAGTAAGTTAAAATTAACGTCTTTGTTGTTATGTATATTAATTACAAGCTTTCAAAAACAAGCTTGGTCAAACTGGTTCACTTGGTGTAAATGATTAAAGCATTCTGAATTTTGCTAGTAATTGTGAAGTTTCGTAAATTACAAAGGTTTGTCAGATCTTCTGTGACAGACGCGTATTTGCTCATTGTATCGCCGTATTCATACTTGTCTGACTGGCTAATTAAACCTGTTCCTTTTGATCCCAGCACGTAAGCCTTTATAATGCTGACCATCCAGTTTAATGGGCAAAGAGCCATAGATCTCACTCACCTGCAGAAACAGAATTAAACTCACTGTCGATCTAGGATCCACAAATGTTACGGAGTACAGTACTGTACATTCATATCAATAGAGTTAATAAAGCCGTGAGACATTTCCCACCTGTATCTCCTCTACCAGACGTACTACAGTAATATTTAAGTGCTAAAAGTCATTAAGGTATACGGGTCTCTAGCTTACTGATTAGCTTTCCACCTTCGTGGCTTGATATGAATTCAGCTACTTCCTTATCTTGAATAGTGTGTCATCTTTCATGAGTCGATATTCTTTATAAAATCTGAAGCGTATCTCTGATTGTACAAATTCGCACACCACGATGATGAAAAAGGTCCATTATCAGGTGATAAATACTTTCAGCTATTTTTACAGTCCATTTTGCCGTGTCAAAGGTGGGAGTGATATGGGATCAAAAGGAACTGGATTAATTAACCAGTCAGACAAGTCTCAATACGGCGATACAATGAGCAAATACGCGTCTGTCAGACAAGGTCTGACAAACCTTTAATTGAGTTTGTAATTTACGAAACTTCACAACTACTAGCAAAATTCAGAATACTTTAATCATTTACACCAAGTGAACCAGCTTGACTAAGCTGTTTTTGAAAACTTGAAATCAATACAGATAACAAGAAAGACGTTAATTTTAACATACTCTTGAACTCAACCAATAAAAGAGAATTTCATTGCTTGATATGGGAGCTTGTGAGGGAAAGATGCTTAAGTAGCTCTCTCCATGAGCCAGAAGGTGTGTGAGTACTAACATTTCGCGCGGGTAAGAATAAACGATTGTCCTCACGCAGAAATTACTGTTAATAGATGCCTTTGACAACTGTAGTTACTCCATGCCATGGAAAAGCTAGGCGTTTGGCTACGTCCTCCGTTATGCCCTGTGAATACCAGCAGAGCAGGTGGCGCCAGTTTTGCCACTGTCACCGCAGCAGCAGTAAAATGCAGATTGATGTTTTAAATTTTAATAGCTCGGTTTACGACTTGTGGCCGTGGTTATTAAAATCGACCTTGTGCAAACACAACTGGCCACAGAAATAGGGCGACCAAGGGCATGCTCTCGACGGACGTTTCTGGGCTGAAATACATCGCCTAGCTCACAGTTCTCAAGTGCATCTACTACAAGCCCAACATTTGGTCTGTTTAGGAAAATTTTATAAATATCAGTTTTCCAATTAAATACAAGCTGTAACTAAAGTTCTTTCTCCAGTGTAAATCCATGATGACCCTTTCAGTAGGCAAACGAACATGCTTTACGTGTCGTGTACGATAATGGTGAAGTAATGTATTGGATTTTATTTAACGATATAAGAACTTTGAGAAGGAATAATAGGTGCAAACATATTTTCTGATAGACATATTCAATTTATTCTTCTTTCCTGACTCCGCATCGTTAAGTTTGTAATTATCAAGCTCTTGGCAATGTCGATTCATATAGTAGGCTTATCAGTGGACGATTGTTATTCAGCAAGACGTATTCTAATCCCAACAAATTTCGCTATCTACAATAAGCATGATGAGGAAAATAATTACTTTTAACCCTTTCAAACTTAAATTTTTTCTGTGCGAAAGGAATTTTTTCTTTGTGTTGTAGCGCTCTTAGGTAACTTTTCAATGATTTTAAATGCAAGATTTATATGTACCTCTTTTAAAAATAATCCTTTTTGTACTTGGCTCTTTTTTATGGAGAAAAATGACTAATTTTTAAATATTCACTGTTGTAATAAATAAACTGATCATTCACTAACTGCCAAGGAAAATAACAACATTGATATTCAATTATAAAGTGGACTATAACTAACAAACACTACATTGAGTTATTTATATTTTTGTAATGATCACTTGTGCGCTATGAAAAGATTGAAAATTCACGAATGTGTACATAAGATTTCCATTGGGGAAAATATTTATGTTGCAACTAACAGACATTAAAAGATAATGTACACAAGTATAGCCAGAGGTCTGAAGAGATTAACTTATAATTTGTCAAGAGAAGTATATTGTCCTCTAACACAGTCACCAGTTGCTACTGCAACATTCGTACTATCAGTAGGACCGGAATATAAATAATTGTTAATTACAGATTCCACTGCTTAATTCAAATTCTGGAACTTAGCGCTCCACCTTTTCCTCGGCGTTCGAAAGTGCACTAGCTTAGATTCTTGTACAAAGTAAACAACGCACTAAATGTTCTACAAATATCTTGGAGAAACTGCAACGTTTTATAGCGACAGAAAGACGCTAACAGAATGGACGCAGTACAAAGAATAGCTTACATTTGTATCACATGTAACAGTTGACTAGGAGGGCGAGCTGAAAAGTCATGCCTCAGAGCTTTTAATGTGAAAAATCTAAAACATTTTCGAAACAAACGTTATCAACGTTCTTCATCTTTATTCTTCATGTGTACATATTTATTTCTCAAAGTAATCACCTTTGCGACGAACACATTTCTCCCAACGAGAGACCAGTTCGTTGATACCGTCACTGTAGAATGTTTGACTTTGTTAACCTCTGTTTGCGCAGCGTCATCATTATGAAAGTGAAGTCCTCGAAGGTGTTCCTTAAGTTTTGCAAACATATGAAAATTGGATGGGCCAAGTGGGGACTGCATATGGGACGACCGATGACAGTGAACCAAAGGCTCCGCATTTTTGCAAATGTCACTGTGCTCGTGTACGGTCTGGCCTTGTCATGCTGAAGGAGAGAATGTCCCCGTGTACACGAATTTTTCGAATTCGAAACTCGATTACAACATGTTTTTCACGCACCGACATAGCTACGTTAGACACCGCCATGTTACATGCTACGATTAAGGGCCCTCTGGCGTCAGAGGGCTGCAAATGTGTAAACATGAAGACTAAATGTGTAGAATGTTATTATGTGTTTTTCATTTAAAAGCCTTAAAAGATATAATACAAAGAAATTCGGAGACATTACTTTTCAGCAATCCCTCGTATTAATCTCGCAAAAATCCATGGCCTGTAGTACCAAATAAATAACAATGATGTGAACGGTGATTAACAACGACATTTTGTAATTGTAGAGATATAATAAACTACAACAGAGTCAAGAGATTGAAAAGTACTCCGTAAACTCACATCCTATTTTTTACCTCGAAGCACCTTTTATGGTATTCGAGTAGTAAATAGGCCTTCATTTACAGAATCACAACCGGTTTCGTGATATCAAATCACATCCTCAGATGTACATACGTCAGTAAGCTATAAAGCGCATAATGTGGGTGGGAGAGAGGCTCGACCTTCTCAGATTGAAATGTTATTACCCGCAACAATTAGAATGTCAGAGACCAAACTCACTAGTTGTGAACACTTACACGCGACGCCCTGCTTGCATTTTTTTCTGAAAAGGTCGAGTCCCTCTCCTCCCCACATTATGCAATTTATGGCTTACTGACGTATGTATACTTGAGGATGTGATTTGATATCGCGTTGGTGGTCGTGTTCCCGTAAATAAAGGTTCGTATACGGGTAGAATCAGTTTATTTGTCCCAGAATGAGATTTTCACTCTGCAGCGGAGTGTGGCAGATTAATACTGTGTGCCGGAGCGAGACTCAAACTCGGGACCTTTGCCTTTCGCGGGCAAGTGTTCTTCTGCGAAGTTTGGAAGGTAGGAGACTAGATACTGGCAGAACTAAAAGCTGTGAGGACGGAACGTGAGGCGTGCTTGGGTAGCTCAGATGGTAGAGCACTGTCCCCCGAAAGGCAAAGGTTCCGAGTTCGAGTCTTCGTCCTGCACACAGTTTTAATCTGCCAGGAAGTTTCAGTTTATTTGTCAATTACTGATTACTTCAACTCCAGCTGCCATTAACATAAAACTGTACTGATGGAGCAGATTGTGTAATGATGTAAACAAATCCCAAGATGGCAACAGAGAATTGCCAAAACCGATCATTTATATGAATAAATGATTTTAGCGATCTTGTAGTGAAAAATTTATTCAGTGTTCAGTATTTCTAATCTTCTATGGTGATCTCCTGTAGTCGAGTACCTTTGCAAGTTTTTCTTTGCTTTATTTCTTAGTATCTAACTGTCAAATATTTGGGGTATTGTAGCAAAAGGCAATAACGTGTTGGTCTTGCAAGAGCTTAAAGTTGGAATTTTACATGCAGGGTACATCTTATCGCTATGTTAGTGTGTCACAGAAAATATCACGTGAAAAAGCCTTAATACTCCAGTGGACTTTGTGATTAATAACATGACGAAGATTATAATGAACAGTGATGCATATATAGCAGTGAAAAAATATAAAAAATAGCTAACAGAAATATGTAACACTGTTCAGTATTACCACAAATTTAAATACTTTTCTATATAAAACACGAAATTCTGTAGCCCACGCAGTTCGAAATAATTACTAATGTTGCCAACTTTCGACAAATTATCGTTACATCCCAGCCTCAAAACCTTCGTTAGAAGGGTATGGAATAAATATTACGTACATGAACGTCCTATCGTATGCTACACAGATATACATACACTGAGGTGACAAAAGTTATGGGATAGCGATATGTATACATACAGATGGCGGTAATATCACTTACAGAAGGTATAAAAGGACAGTGCATTGGCGGAGATGTCAATTGTACTCAGCTGACTCATGTGAAAAGGTTTGTGACGTGACTGTAGCCGCACGTCGGGAAGTAATAGACTTTGAACGCGGAATGGTAGTTGGAGCTAGAAGCATGGAACATTCAGTTTCGGAAAGCGTTTGGAAATTCGCTAATCCGAGATCCACAGTGCCAAGAGCTTGCCGAGAATACCACATTTTCGGCATTACCTCTCAGCATGGACCAAGCAGTGGCCTACTTCCTTCACTTAACGACCGAGAGCAGCGGCGTTTGCACAGAGTTGTCAGTGGTGACAGACAAGCAACACTGCGTGAAACAAGAGCAGAAATCAATGTGGGACGTACGACAAACGTATCTGTTAGGACAGTGCCGGCAAAAATTTAGCGTTACTGGGCTACAGCAGAAGACAACTGACGCGAGTGCCTTAGTCGACACAACGAAAAAAAAAAATGCTTAAAATGGCTCTGAGCACTATGGAACTTTGGACTACTTAAACCTAATTAACCTAAGGACATCACACACATCTATGCCCGAGGCAGGATTCGAACCTGCGACCGTAGCGGTCTCGCGGTTCCAGACTGAAGCGCCTGGAACCGCTCAGCCACACCGGCCGGCGCCAACAGCACTGCATTGCATGCAGCGACTCACCTGGGATCGTGACCATATCGGTTGGACATTAGACGCCTGCAAAACCGTGGCCTGCTCAGACTAATCCCTATGGTACGGTTCGAGTGTGTCCAGAGCCCACGATGCCATGGACCCAAGTGGTCAGCAGCGCACTGTGGAAGCTGGTGGTGGCTCCACAATGATGTGGGCTGTGTTTACATGCAATGGACTGGGGCCTCTGGTCGAACTGAAGCGATAATTGACTGGAAATGGTTGTGTTCGGCTATTTGGACACCATTTGCAGCCATTCTTGGATTATATGTTCCCAAACAACGATAGAATGTTTTTGGATGACAATGGGCCATGTCAGCAGAAGACGACCGACGGGAGTGCCTTAGCCAACAGGACGAAAAATTTCGCGATTGATTTTAAGTACATGCTGCGAAATTCGTGCGAATGATGTGGCCACTCAGATCGCCCGACATGAATGCAATAGAATATTTATGTAATATAATCGAGAAGTCAGTTCGTGTACAAAATTCTGCACAGGCAGCACTTTCGCAGTTATGGACGGCTCTAGGGGTAGTGTGGATCTGTATTTCTGTAGGGGACTTCTAACAGCCTGTTGATTGTATGTCAGCCGGCCGTGGTGGCCGAGCGCTTCTAGGCGCTTCAGTCCCGAACCACGTGACTGCAACGGTCGCAGGTTCGAATCCTGCCTCGGGCACGGATGCTGTGATGTCCTTAGGTTAGTTAGGTTTAAGTAGTTCGAAGTTCTATGGGACTGATGACCTCAGATATTAAGTCCTATAGTGCTCAGGGCCATTTGAGTGCATTTCACATCGAGATGCTGCACTGTACCTGGAAAAAGGACGTTCGACATGATATTAGGAAGTATTCCATGAATTTTTTGGTCTCAGTGTACATTCACATAGCCCAAGTATGCCAAAGAAAGTAAGAAACTAGAAATGAATTTTATCCATAGTGGATGCAGTCTAACTCCGTGACTGTTCCTTTATAGGGTGTAGAAAAATATACGCTACCAGTCACAATAAAAGGTTATTTATTTGTCACACGACCGGTTTCCGGCTTGCGCCCATCTTCAGGTGTTTATACATTCATGTACATGTTTATACTGCTGGAGATCACTGTATAAATAAAAAATTATTTGTTGGTGAGTAAACAAATACAAGTGGGACAATTGTAAGTGACAAGGCAGCATTTGACGAAAATATATTTGTACTTACATAAAGATGATGCATCATTATTATAGTTACGCTGTGGTGACAGTTTTGCCACTTAGCTACATATTTATTATCATTTTCAATAGGTGGCAGCACTAATAGTGGAGAATATAGAGAGCGTGTTGAGGGCACGTGAGAAACAGTGCCGTCGTTGTCGGATTGCGGAGGCGAAGAGATTTATCTGACATCCACAAGGGACAGATCACACTGGCTTTCAGGCCAAAGGTAGAAGCATGTTTGTTAACTGTTTGCTTGCTGCCGTGCTTAAAGTATATCGTGCATGGCAAAATAGCAATCCCTAAACTAGCGCCAAGATAACTGTGGTGAACCACAGTCCATAGATGACAATGGCGGACGACCGCTACAGAGATGTGTCCTGGCGATTAGGGTTGTAGCAGCTGAGCAACAGTCTAACCAGGTGAACAAAGGGGGTACCAACAGTGTCTCTTCAACGACCGCTAAGCAATTGGTACTGCATACGAGCCTCTGCAGTACGCTCATTGTTCAAGCACCCATGCTGACTGCTGTTCATCAGCGACGAAGGCTGGAATTTGCACACCAGTACGACAGCTGAACGTCGACTGAGTAGCTACAGTTACCCTTTTCTGATGAATCAAGTTTTATGGTGCATCGGATAGATGGTAAACACTTTTCAACAATCGTCGGTACAGTCCAGGCCCGAGGGGGGTGCACTATGCTCTGAGGAATGTTTTCGTGGCATTTCCTGGTTGATCTCGTCATCCTGGAAGCCACTTTGGATCAACAGAAATATTCATCTATCACTGGGGAGCATGGCCACCCCTATATGGAGTTTGTTTTTCCTCGGCACGACGGTATCTATCAGCAGGACAATGCAACGTGTCACACAGCTCGCAGTGTACATGCATGCTTCGAAGAACACCAGGATGAGTTTAGCTCACTCTCCTGACCATCATAATCCCCGAATTTAAGCCGTAAATAATCTGTGGGATCGCCTCGATCGGGCTGTTCGCGTCGTGGATACTCTGTTAAACCTACTGCAACTGGCCGCGGCACTGGAGTCGCCTGGCTCCAGATCCTTGTTTGTACCTTCCACAACCTCGCTGACTCTCTTCCTACATGTCTCGCAGCGGTTCGCGCTGAAGAAGGTAGTTATTCACACTTTTTACATGTCGTCACATTAATGTTACAGGACAGCGTAGCGCGTACGTAATACTAAAGTGTAATACTTGTTACATAGCAATTCGCTAATACCAAACGACCATTCGGCCTCAGTTACTAGAGCAGCTTGCTGTTGTCCTGTCACTAAGGCGCCACCAGAAAACATTTACGAGTACCTATGCCACATGTGAATGGTCTTGCCTACTGAGGCCCGAGATAAATGGCGCTACGCTTCTCTGGCACTGGATACTTGAATTCATTGTGGGTTTCAGTTTTGGATCCTGGCTGTGGGCTGGACGTAAATCATTGAACGGTATTGGCAGTCTCATAAGTATCTGCTGAGTGACTGTTGGAGGGACCTGCATATGTCTGAATGTATCCTAAGAAGCTGTAATTGTTGGAATACAAAATTGGTGGCGTGGAGGTTCTAACGCCGTTGTGCCGCGTATAAGTTTCGCAGTTATTACAACGCAACAACCTGCACCCACTGTTTTCCATTATCTCTAGAAGCAGGAGGAAATTTTGTAGAAGCAAGAGAAGCGTTCCTTTGCGTAGGTCAACACTGACCTGCTTTCAGATCTGTGTATTTTAACTATGTTAACTGGCAATTTGCTTCACGTAACGATATGGTGCACGGACTATTGCCTTTCCAGCATGGTTCAGAGGCACCTACTATTCTGTTGATATTGCGTATTGTTAATGATCTATTGTGTTCACGAGATCCCACAGTAGTAGACAAATGGTCATCTCATCTATTTTTATAATCGTGCTTCCTGTTAATCAGATGGAGTGTTTTATCCATTTCACGTACGGTAACACCACTCTGTCACCAATCTGGATCCAAATACGGTTGATTTTCTCAATCGAAACTAGTTATCTAATTAATGTCACGTAATTGCGCTCCGGATGACAAAAATTTTTTAAACAATTTTCTTAAAAAATTTCTATATAAGAAATTAATGTCTTTTCTGAAGCAGGATAATTGGGACAGTTATGAGAAACGGTTATGTCAGTGCCTTCAAGCGTACTAGATACCAGACCCACAATTTTAAATATTTCTTATTATTCGGTCCACTCTCGGAATCTATCAACTTTCACGGAAGCTCTTTCCGCACACCAATCCGTTGCTTTTGATGTATTTTGTGACCTCTTTAGTAGTCACTCCATAGCTCAGACTCATGTTATGGGGATCTTTCCTGACACAAGAAAACATATCAGTCGTACAGTTTATGGATCATCTGTCGGAATGGATTAGCCGACGCTGTGATTCCGCAGAAGGTCTAAGCCACATTAGTGTTATCGGAAACGTGACTGTCAGAATCGCTCCCGTCCCAGACATACGAAATACTGTGAGCAATCTAGCCGCTCGTTGTCGAAATTGATTCCATTACGAAACAACGCACTTGGCCAACTTTCAGCGACATGAGGTACAACATGTTCCGTTTGGAGGGTAGGTATGTAGGTACCCCTTATGAACTTCGGCATTTGAATATTCCTGTGCTACTGAACCAGCCCTTAGTTTTATTATTGTAAAAATAAACACAACTGAATCTAAACGCGTAGGACAAAAGTATTTGGCCCTGAGCAGTGAAACTGATATTCTATTCCAAGATTATTCCTACCATTCCCCAAACAGACCGATGAAATTAATAAAGGTGGCCAAAGGAATGCTGTGTAATTGCATAACAGACGTCATTTAAGATAAAGACATATTTACACGAATTTCCAAGCTTCCTCTGGCTCGACCTACATATCTGCTCCTGTGCCCCTCCTGGTTCTCCGAACAGGTGCCAATAAAACATACGTTCAGTTCCACCACCTCTAACTCCTTCATGTAATTAGCTGTCATTGAACAGCACGACGACCACCGTCAGTTCTCTTTAATAAGCATCATCGATCTCAGAGCCTTTCTAACCTAATGCCCCAATTAAACGTTTCAGCCTGACTACTCAAACAAAGTGATAGAAAGGCGATTTCAAAGAACTTGATGTATTTCAGAGAGGCCCGACGCTTGGGAAGTTATTAGCTTCCAGCTGCCATTTCGTGACCCAAGTCCAGCAAGTGTCTTCAATTGCTGACAATTTTCTTCCTTTACAGCCAGCAACCTTCTGGGAGACAACCTCTACAGGCGATGCACGAGTTCAGTAACAACTGTCGTAGTTTCAGCATTGGGTTGTCCCCAAAAATTTTTCTTTGCAACTTGACATTAACGAGCAACACATGCGTTTACAGATTGGGAAAGGATGACGAGAAGTCATCCCGTAAGCTGATTCGAGTGCGCGGCCTGACCACCGCTCAAAGAACATAGCAACCAGTTCAGCGCTCCCCAGCGCTAACAGTCACCTGCAGCAAACATATTTGGACTAGAAACCTTTTCGTTCCCTCGGACTCTGTCCCGTTGATGTCTGACACCATGCCGTTTAAAAATCTTCTAGAGGTGTGTCGGAAATACACGACCCATTTACAGCCTCAGTTGGCCTGCGCTAACGACTTCTTAGCCCACACCTCTCTGCCCTGCGTTTTTGAGTACTGTTCGTTCCTAAACTATCTTTTATGGCCAAATTTGATCGCCCCAGACGATTGTAGTAGTTGAACCCGTCACTGCTAACGACTGCACTCCACTCGATTTGCTAATAAAGAAATTGCCGGTACGTTGCGCATAGGCGGGGATTTTAAGGTCCCAGCTAATGCTTAAGCCATGATCAATTCGTGTGCTATAGCACGGCACTTAGAATTTGCATCTGAGGAATACATCTCTAAAACTGATGTGGCAGTCTCAACATCTAATTCAGGATATTTCAACGTTATCTGGAACAACTAACGAATGATATCATCATGCGGTGCAAAATATTTGCATGAAATAACTGTCTCACACAAAACTCAGCAGCAACATCTAAACAATTTTCCTGTCATGTTTCCTCGTCCGTTAGGTACTGCCTTACGCCGTAATCTACAAGGCTGCATTTAATATCTAGCTCACTTCCTCTCAAAGATGTCATTATGCCAACAGAAATCCATCTCGCCTCCATAAGCCACAATAACTATTTTACCACCCTTTTCGAGCTGTAGTACTTATAAGGTAAGTTTGAATACTATGGTAAATTTATCCCTTATATCGCACCCGCTAAATCTACTTCGAGGAATAGCAGATTCTTTTGCGAGGTCTGGAGAGTGAGAAAGCTTTCCAAGCCCTTAAACCAAAGCTTCAGCCTGTTCAGTGATTAGTTCAAAATCGTTCAAATGGCTCTGAGCACTATGGAACTTAACTTCTGAGGTCGTCAGTCCCCTAGAACTCAGAACTGCTTAAACCTAAGTAACCTAAGGACATCACACACATCCATGCCCGAGGCAGGATTCGAACCTGCGACCGTAGCGGTCGCGCGGTTCCAGACTGTAGCGCCTAGAATCGCTCGGCCACCCCAGCCGGCTCAGTGATAAGTAACTTTCACTCTTTGTAGCCTTGTTGTACACTAGGGAATCTGTCCCGTTCTTAACATCACACCACTGATAGCATCCACCGCACAGTCGCATTCACTTCCAAAACTAATCTCAGGTCGAGAATGAGGCAGACGGACGGTGCGGCTATGGGTTCCCCTCTATCGCCTGTAACAGCAGACGTTTTCATACAAGCGTTCGAAGAAACAGCACTCCAGTCCGCTCCATTACGCCCAGAATTTTGTTTACAAGACGTTGACGACACCTTCGTCATGTGGCCACACGGAGATGAAGAGCTTCAGAACTTCCACCAACATCTCGATCAGCAACACAGCAAAATTCACTTTACGATGGAGACAGAAAAGAACGAGGTATGACCTTTTCTCGGCGTAAGCCGGTTGGGCAGTTTGGACACAGAGTTTATAGAAAGCCCACCAAAACGGACAGGTATCTGCATGCATCCTCCCACCACCATCCTAAGCAAAAGAAATCGGCCCTGCAAACTAAGAGAGCGAACAGGATCAACGATGAACACAAATATGAACTACAGAACCTCAGATCATAGCTACGACACGAGTATGATGCATAAAACTATGGTGGCAAAGGAGGAGGGCAATAGCGAAATGCACAACGAAGCACGGAACACCGTCCTGCTACCATACGTACAAGGCGTTACTGAATGTCTTGCCAAAATTCTCCGTCGGGCAGGTATTAAGCTGAATTTTCGTAGCAACGACAAAATAAAAGACATTCTGGGCTCGAAGCAAGATATAATTGGCAAGTTTCATGCCGCTGGAGTTTATGAAATCGGGTGCGAGGCTGGGCGCCCAGTAAGCACAAGGTTATCTAAACACGAAAGGAGGATCCGTCGCCGGCCGCGGTGGTCGTGCGGTTCTAGGCGCTCCAGTCCGGAGCCGCGCTGCTGCTACGGTCGCAGGTTCGAATCCTGCCTCGGACATGGATGTGTGTGATGTCCTTAGGTTAGTTAGGTTTAATTAGTTCTAAGTTCTAGGGGACTGATGACCACAGCAGTTGAGGCCCATAGTGCTCAGAGCCATTTTTTTTTTTTTTTTTTTTTGTGGATCCGTCTCAAACAATACAACAAATCAGTGATGGCGGAACTCCAGGAACAGTGCAGTGTAAAGATCGAATTTGGAGAGCCAGCGTACTGGCGAAACAGGCCTTTAGCTTGAGATGGAAGATCAGAGAGGCTGTAGAAATAGCCAAGGGACACTCAACATCAATAGAGAAGGCAGGTACCGGCTCCCAGCGTCTCGGTTGCCAGTAACAGCTTTGCGGAAGGACAGCTCTCACAAAGCAAAAGGCGCGCGGTAGGGCACAGCGGCGGAGGGTACACAGCTGCTGAAGCCCCCTAGTCGATACTACGCAGTTAGTAAACAGCGCTACGCTGCAGTAGCCGCTCATTTCCTATCCACCGGTTTCCACCAATGACAAGCAATAAAGGAAACTCCGTTGGAAAATGCTTATTTCTGTCAATCACAACATGCAATGCAAAGACCAATAAAAGAACATCTAATACCTTTCCTCCTTAGCGTCCATATCCAATATAGTATATAAGTAATCAAACTAGCGCCTATTCAGCAGTTAGAAATACACCCTGAGGAGGGTGTCTTGCAGTAGTCGCTGAAACGTCGGAAGTTTATAGTTGTCAATGCGGTCCCAAACCCAGAAGAATTTTATTGAACTATATTTAATAAATAAGCAAGCACTGTCTTTGTTCAGAACGTTTTGTTTACCGACTACCGATTTCAATAAGCGTTGCAGGTCGTCTTCAGGTCTATCGCCGATAAGTACAGTTGTCAACAGCTGTTGACAAACTGCGCTACGAGACGTCAGACATGAAAACGACCTGCAAAGCAGATTGAAACCTGTAGTCTGAAAACAGAAAGTTGTGATGCAAACGGTGTTAATTTATTGTAACAGAAGGGACACAGTTCCTAAGATTTGGCATTAGTTATAACGAACTATGTTTTACTATCATATGCTAAAGCTGTCGCTTTATATCAAAATTTTAAGAGAAATCTGAAGATGGGCACGTCACTTTGCAACAAAAAGTAAACGGTGATCGACAGATTGAAAATAAGTCTTTAATCTACTTAGTAGAGTCTTAGCTTCCATTTCAAAATACAGCACAAGGTACAAAGCTCTTGTGGCGATTTGTGGTCCACACATTCTTCAGCCTGAGGGCATGGCAAAGAGGTTGCTATACTGAGTGTCATATTTAACCAAATACCATTATGATATTCACTGTCGCGTACTACGATTTGTGCAGATGTAGACGCATTATCACGCCTTCCATGTTGGCAGAATAACCACTTGATAGCGAACAGGTCTGGTGACTCCCTTGCAACTGCCACCATTGCCAAAGCAACACAGGATGATCCTCTTCCATTGACATTTCTATAAATATAGCGTATGGCGTGGCCAGCACGTAGACACTAATGGACGCCTTCACATTCGTTCTTCACACATCTTTTTTAGGCGCTTCAGTGCGTTATCCGTATTAGTACAAAGTGGACATTCGTATTGTGGTGTTTACAGTCCTGCAGTCCATAAGTTCTGACGATTTCTCACTGGGGCATTTGCCATATCAAACAACTCGCCCGTTGTCATGCAAATGATCTGCCACGGCCAAGAATGTCGAATTCACGGTGCGCAATTCCCGCCAGTGCATCAAGCCACAGATAACAGACTGAAGTACTGCGCGCAATCGTCCGTCCCATGTCCGTCACGGGAAAGTATCCATTGCGACTGCTCGTCGCTCCTTCAAACGCATGTAGCTGACCATTGTCGATGCTGTATCAAAATTCCCATGTACCTACACAACCTCATGTACAACCAACAATGCTAGGTTCTTGTGGATACTATAGTAGTCGATAATGGACTGACATTTTTCTCGCAAAATTCCTTACTTTTGGCCCATTCCGTTATCAGACTAAATTGGAGGCCAACGTATTGGGTGCAGATATGAGAGATACATTCAAGAATCGGTTTCGGCAGTTGTCTCCGAGCGGTTCTAGGCACGTCAGTCTGGAACCGCGTGACCACTACGGTCGCAGGTTCGAATCCTGCCTCGGGCATGGGTGTGTGTGATGTCCTTAGGTTAGTTAGGTTTAAGTTGTCGTGTGTTCTAGGGGACTGATGACTTCAGATGTTAAGTCCCATAGTGCAAAGAGCCATTTGAACCATTTCGGTTTCGGTCGTATCAATAAATGAAGTGTCCCTGACATTCCTCAGTATCTATGGAGCAACGCCAATCAAAGAAGGCTGCCCAGTGGATGTTATAAAGTGCAATGTATTTAAAATCAGAATAAGTAATGGAATATATGCTTGTTCCGTCTGACGACTTATGGCAGTAAGGCAATATACTTCATTTGTATTCACAAAAAAAGAAAAAAGAAGGAAAAATCTTTCAAGTAAATCATGAAGATGCAAGTTTGAAATCTCACCAAAAGAAAATGGGAGTATAATGCCCCAGTTAACTGTCGCGCCGGATAGACACACGAATACGTCACACGTTATAATATTTCACGAACACTGAGATACTTTCCACTTCACTAGAGACATCCTTGAATAATGATTATTACAATGAAGATCCGAAGAAACTGGTGCATATGGCTAATATAATGTAGGGCCCCCGCGAACAAGCAAAACTGCCGCAAAACGACGTGGCATGGACTCGACTAATGTCTGAAGTAGTGGTGGAGGAAACTGACTACATGAATCCTTCAGGGTTGTCCATAAATCCGTAAAAGTACGAGGGGGTGGGGATCTCTTCTAAACAGCACGTTGCAAGGCATCCCAGATAGGCTCAATAATGTTCATGTCTGGGGAGGTTGGTGGCCAGAGGAAGTGCTTAAACTCTGAAGAGTGTTCCTTTAGTCACTCTGTAGCCACACAGTGTGGACGTGTGGGGTGTCGCATTGTCCTGCTGCAATTGCCCAAGTCCGCCGGAATGCACAATCGACATGAATGAATGCAGGTGATTAGGCAGGATGCTTACTTACGTGTCACAAGTCTTTGTCGTATCTAGACGTATCAGTAGTCCCGTATCACTTAGACTGCACACGCCTCACACCATTATTAAGCCTCTACCAGCTTGAACAGTCCCCTACTGACATACAGGGTCTGTGGATTCGTGATGTTGTCTCCGTACAAGTACACGTCCATCCACTCTATACAATTTGAAACGTGACTCGTCCGCCCAGGCAACGTGTTACCAGTCATCAACAGTCCAATGTCAGTGAAGATGGCCCCAGGCGAGGCGTAAAGCTTTGTGCAGTGCAGTCATCAACGATAAACAACTGGACCTTCGGCTCCGAAAGCCCATATCGATGATGACTCATTGAATGGTTCGCACGCTGACACTTGTTGATGGCCCAGCACTGAAATCTGCATTAATTTACGGAAGAGTTATAGTTCTGTCACAGCGATGTCGGAGATTTGATATTTTACCGGATTCCTGATATTCACGGTACACGCTTGAAATGGTCGTACGGGAAAATGCTCACTTCATCGCTACCTTGGAGATTCTGCGTCCTTTCGCTCGTGTGCCGATTATAACACCACGTTCAAACTCACTTAAATCTTGATAACCTACCATTGCAGCAGCAGTAACCGATCGAATAACTGCGCCAGACAATGTAGGCATTGCCGTTCGCAGCGCCGTATTCTCCCTGTTTACATATCTCTGTATTTGAATACGCATGCCTATTCCAGTCTCTTTGGCGCTTCAGTGTAGTATCAATGATTAAGGTATTGTAAATGAACACAAAGTGCTTATGAAACTACAATACTGCAAAAAATTTCTACTTCTCGAGAGACAACATCGATTTTGATCCGATGATGGCCACCTGGGGGCAGTAGTTGTATGATAATGATTTCAAGGTAGTCCTCCAACGTAGTGGCATAGCTAGCAGAGTGCCAACTGTGTCTGTTCTTTAATAGGAAATGCTCATAGCCACAAGGCTTAGTATGACGCAAACGTGTGAAACAAGCAGCAACCACGCCACGGAGACACACGTGCTTCCCACAGCTAACTGAACGAGACTGAAAGGGGTCAAATTGTGGCTTTCCGAATGCAGTGATGGCCTTTTGAAGAATTGTCACACAAGTTAGGACCTGCTGCGCAAGTTATGCAGCAATGCTGGTATCATTGGTCACGGGACCCTAGACGAGGTTTTGGGCGTCAACAGCGCAGTCGCCTACCAGGATCGTCGTACTGTAAGGGCAGCAGAGGCAGATCGTACAGCTATCACAGTACAATCAAGAGGGTTTGTGAGCCGAGACGTCTCAATATGAATTGTTGCGAACCGTTAATTAGCAATGGGACTACGGGTGTGCACACTTGCGTACGTGCAGAATGTTTCTAGACCCATTCTTTTGGCTAGCAGGACGACGCTCGCCCACGCACTGCCCTTGAAACTCAGCGTACTCTGCAAGACATGCAGCAACTTCCCTGATCACCACAATCTCTGGAATTGTCTCCAATTGAGCACGAGTGGGATACGATAGGACGAGAAATGATTAGTGCGAATCATCTACCAACAACCCTTACAGAACTACGAGAACAGGTCGAAAAGGGGTAGCATAAATATCAATACAGAATTCGCCATCTGTAAGATCGACTGGGTGCCAGAGTCAGCCCTTGCAATGCCACCCATGGAGGCTACATCACTTACTAACTCGGAAACCGGCATGAGTCGATACCTCATATTTCAAAACCACGTGTTTTATTGATCTGTAAATGTAATCATTTCATTTACTCTATATGTACTGCTGCAACAATAAATCTTGAGTGAATTGGAAACCCCCTAAAAAGGAGTACTATCTTTTGCAGGAGTGCAAAATAATCATATACTCTTCGGAATATATATCTTGTAGAACTGCTTGCCCTAAGAACAGCAGCAAGGAGTGGGAACCCTAAAACGGTCTTAATATTATTGGTAGTGCAGCTAGAAAAATAGAAGGCCGACGACACTTTAATTTTGCACGCATGGTACTTCTGAATTTTTTACGCAATGGTGGACTAAGATTGTAACGTCACAAATCACGAAACGTAAATATACTAGAAAGTATCCCTCCAAAGCTCCAATCACACACGGTCCTATATTTTCACCACCTGAAGCCTGCACTGCTAGAAGCCACCATCACACTCCTTTTCATCCTGATCATCACGATAGGGTACAGGAATTTGGGGTTCCTATGGTGGGAAGCCACTTACTGTTACACAGAAGCTGGATAATTATCATGGTCCGGAGGCAATACTAGACACTTCGCTCACTGAGTGCTTAGGGACAATGTAAACCAACGAGGTGAGGATCACCGCCAGACGAAGGTCAAACAGGGCATGCCAGCTTGATCCCTTACATCACCCAAAGGTACAAGAAAGTGAAAGCGCCATTCGACAACCGGTACCATCATCTCCAACATGCCTGAGAGAGAGGTCGTCCCTGAAGAGATCCCAGAGTATGCGTAATTTTCACTCGAAACCATGGGAACCGATTTTCAGGCAATAGCCGTAGTGATACCGGTCATCAGGATCTGGGGCAAGGCTCTCGTCTCTGTACTACCACGCTCGTCCTTACATTACCACGCCACAGAAATTATTTTGCATCGTGGAGCACAAAAATCTGGACGATGTTTTTCCGCAAACTAAATAGCAAATCACGGTAGGTCACCTTCAACTGTTGTTTTAACAAGGTTGGATGAAAAAATGTTATATCACAACACAAACATTTAACGCTTATTTAGAAACCAGTTTACCTTTCAGCACAGTCACACGCCATTTCAGTAAGAAATTACCGATATTGGACATTACCAGCCTATCTCCAGATACAGCAGACGCTGTATCCAACCACTGAAAAAATTACGTTTTCATTTCCAAATTATCTAACGAGAAGTCGATAACAGCTTGGAGGGTAGTTCACTTTTGTTATTCAGGCGCCACCAGGGACAGGAGATAAATAGCCCTGTACCTTTACGGGCTGGAAGTTCAGGTCGCTCTACGGATGGAAGCTCGATTGCATTTACGGATAGATTGTCAACGACTACTTTCTGTTTTGTAGTCTGGCCTTGGACTGGACGTGAAGCATTCACTGAAAGTGCATTTCCAAACTATGTGTGAATTCCTCCAGTAAAGTAGTCATTGTCTGTAGGCAAAAATTGTGATGCCTCATTCAGCTACACCGAAAGCTAGAGATTAGGTTTAAGGAATGTTGATTGAGAGTAGGTGTATCGTGATTTCGGTATAGATTGTAAGGGGATACCTGTCTGAGGTGGTATCTGTAAGTTGTACACAAAAACTGGCTTTTGTGAGACGCCAACTTAGCTCTCAACGTATCCTTTTGGCTTTCGCAATAACGCGCTTCGGTTGGAGCTCGTCACGGACTCAGATGCCAATGACAATTGTCACACACAGAATGTGATGTGAGAAAGTGTGGCTACAGCAAGTGAATCCTGGGTGTTGGCTCTCGAAAAATATAATACAAGGAGATCATTAAAGTAATTAAATGAAAGACTGGTTCTGGTTAACCACAATTTATTGTCACATTCTCTGTTCTCATTATGTGAACATTGATTAATGATAGAAGAATATTAAGATAGAGACAAAGTTCAGAGGACATGAAAGTTAACACAGAACAAGTCTAAACTAAAATTTGAATAACTCGGCAATGTCCACATGCGGTAAGTGAATGTAATGACCGTCACCTCGTAAGTCATCAACAAAAGAACAAATCCACAGTGGCGTACTGTGAGTGCTCTGAGTTTGCCAGAAGAATGTATGTCTACCACATGGAAACAAGACATCTATCCTGGTCATGAATGAGCCTTCAGTTGCTAAAGAACAATATATGGAATTCGTGCAGACCAATCAACTGAAACAATTTTCCTACAGACAGTTAATAACTTTCATTCCGCACTCAGCTATGCTGTAAGTTCTAGCCGTAGCCTGCGTACTGGAAAGTGGGAGGCTGCGAGCGATGTGCTCGCTCTGACACATCATTGTTGCAATGTTGTCATCAGTGTAAAGTCTGTCTTCCAACCAAACTGAATTCCCAGGCCTTGCTCCACCCTAGATTGTCTCCCGAAACTGATTATACACGTCTGTGTCTTAAACACCAAAGTACTCGCCCGAGACCTGAACTCTAATGTACTCTACCTCGAATGTCCTCTGAAATAAAGTCTCTGCTACTGCAAAGTCCGTGAAATTCTCGTTTGCCAATGATAGCGATACACTAAACGCTGACCAATGATATTATTCTTAACAAATCACCCCTTCCCCAACCTTGTAAAAGTTTTATAACATTAGTCAATTTGATGCCTTCCCACGTAGGTCGTTTTTAAAAAATTAATTGCAAATTTCCTTCTCATTTAAGTCTTTACCACTGACTATACAGTCTGTATTGCTTTTTAAAGTTACCAAATGAAAACTGTTCCCGCTACTTTTTAAACGTGATACTGACAACCAGGAGAACTGGTGCCGAGAATCGGCACACCACCCTTTAAAAAGAGAAGGAATTTCTATGTAAACACAAGTGCGTCAATTCCCATTTGACAACAGGAATGAGTATCTACTACCTTGACTCCCACTCCACTCTCTTCTACGAAGCACGTAGTAGGAGAAAAATGCATTCTTTAGAATGACCGGATGGCTTATAAAACGGCAGTATTCGGCAAAGGCCTAGGTTTTCGTCAGTGCTCATTATACAACTTTAATTAATATTCTGACCCCATAGTGCGCAGGGCACGACTAGTAGAAAAGGTTGGGGAACATGACCTGACAATGCTTGGGCCGTGACTGCTTTCGGCGTCCAGACTGGACGCGTTGTCTCGGCCCTTATACTCTATGGAAAGCTGGTCCGCGCTCCGCTAGCAGGACCACGGGTGTCCAAGTCACTTCCCTAGATCTCTGCTTTCCTCTCGGCTCATAATGACAACTGAAATGTGCATCTACAGAAACATGTAACATGAAAATTACCAATAGATATGAGGAAATATTTGTACACTGATATTAGCCGTAATCGTCATAACACATTTATTAATTGGCAGGAGAATGACTCAGACTGAGATGAATTAAACAGGATCACATATGGGACGTGCCAGTCCAGCAATGGTCTGACGCATTTTATCCTCTACCGAAACCGTCTAATTTTAACCCGTCTTCTGCTATCCAATATTAGAATGCATACAGCTACGTTCAGTTATTTTTTGTCTGTTTCATACGTAAATGATACTTAACTGGGACTATCTAAACGTCGGTATTATGTAGCCACAGCCATACAATGTGCGAGTATGTTGTTGTTGTGGGCTTCAGTCCAAGAACTGACTTGACGCAGCTCTCCATGCTACTCTTTCCTGTGCAATACTGCAATTTATTAAGGTTAAAACTGATTATTTTAGATATTAAGTCCAATAAGGCAACTGACTTCAGAAGTAGCTTCAGAACCATTATAAGCCATACATAATAATTATTGTCTTGAACCATTACTGTTTAATTTTCGACTTTCCTTCTACTACGAAACTGGAAACTGTAGTTAGGGTTTAGATGTAGTTCCCGACGACGAGTAAACAAATGGACGGCTCATGCACTGCAATTGCATACCATGTAATATATATATATATAAGATATGTGGACAATACTGAAATAAGAAGCTGTAAAGTACGGAATGTAAGGAAGTGCACCTAACAGTAAATAGGGCTTAAACAGACTACTCAGAAAAATGTGATACCTTACGAGATTGCTATTTTGTCCACTGAAGCAGCAGGATTCACAATGCAGTCGATTAAAAAAATGATAAATATCTAGTCATGTTACTGTAGCAGAAGATGGCGGATGGGGCGTGGAGAGGGGTGGGGGGGTGACAGTATATTGGCTTTATAAAGTTAAAAAATGACTGATTGCTGTAGTCTTGTCCAGAGAATTTAATGTCCAGCCACAAAGCTCAACCATCATTGCTGTTGATAAAATAATCTTCTTTACTGCTTCGTTTCTAACAATGTAGTCCTACGAGACATTATGCCCTAATCTTTCTCCAGGTCTGTCAGTAGTTTCACGTTTTTGTTCCCATTCATGTAGTTCTGGAGAATTTCTGCTAGGTATTTAAATGGAATATCAGGCTACCGAATCGTAAAATTAATGTTGTACTCTAATAGTTTTGCATAAATGAAGACCTGAAGCTGCTTAAGGTGTTACATTATGTCATTTCTACGATGTATAACAGTTGTTGAACACGATCAACGAAACATATTTTAGTACGGCGTGCTAGAAAGTAACGGCTCCGAATTTTTTGTATGAAAACTCTAAAGTTTTTTCAGTGAAACAAACTTGATTACCATACTACATCTTTATTCGTTATGTCTGCATATTTATTTTTCAACATAATCACCCTGACGACGAACACGAGAGATCAGTTTATGAAATTCTTTTGAGTATGTGATCGCATCGTCAATGTGTAAAATTCTCCACCGTTTCGCCCACTGTTGCAAATGGCCTTCCTCGGAGTGCTTTGTGGCATACAGGCCCTAGGGAAAGCCATTTTGCAACAGTGATACAAAAGTCGGAGAATTTTACACATTGACTATGCTATCACACACTAAATTTCATAAACTGTGGCAAGGGCAGAGCAAGTGCACACATACAGAAGCCAGTTAGTTGATACCGTCACATTACAATGCTTGATTTTGTCGATGGTGCCCCAACATCTCCTCTGCTTGCACCACTTTAGCACTGTCAATGTGATGTCCTCGAAGGTGCTCCTTAAGCTTTGGAAACAGATGAAAATCGGGTGGTGCCAAGTCTGGACTGACGGAGGATGACGGATGACAATGAAGCCAAGTCGTCCCGATTGTTGCAGCGCTCACCGTACGCAACTTTTATTCTCTGACGTATTTCAATTGGAGGAACGTTTCCTGCTATTACAAACTCGATTACAGCACACTGTTTCTTATGAACCGATATTGTTACGTTACACTCTGCCGTATTGTATACTACAATTCGGCGCCTCCTGCGGCAGAGGGTTGAAACCTGCATCAGCGAAGGGAAAAATTGCGCATACCGTACGTTACGATTTGAAACCGAAAATATGGAAACTGAAAATATGGATTTTCTAACTACGAAATTTATGCTAGTACGTGGTGAAACACTTGGAGGGCTCTTGACTTCCCGAAAACGGATGGAAATTCTTCATTGTGTGGGCGTCCCTGGATTCCAGAAGGTATTTTTCTGATCCGATATTTTTGAAAGCTCACGGCTGGATTTGATTCCTGTATACAACTCAGGTAATTAGTAGGCTGAGCTATAATGGGAAAAAATATTTCGACTGCCAACCGTCATAGGGGCTTTGGATTACACCCAAATAGAAATTAGAAAACCACCATTACGTCGTGATGACTATATCAGTCGCAAAGGTTATGCCTCCAGTAATGTGCCGGCCACCGTAATTACTGGAGAGAAATTTACGAGCATATGTGCAGAATGATCTTTTAGCTTGCATGTTGCTGGAATATGAATACGCAGCCCAATTAGAAATATAATTTCGGGGTACAACCAGGATGTTTGTGTACTTAAGGATTCAGGCTATGGAGTACATCCGTGGTTAGTAACTCCACTTAAGCCAGCAAGCAATGCTGCTCGGCAACGATTCAGTTTGGTTTATGTCAGAGAAAGAGCCATGCTGAAGGGAGGTTTTGGTCAGTTGTTTATGTAAGAGAAGAAAAAAAAAGGACGGCAACAAAACTGATAGTCGTGATGAAGACAAGGCTAAAAGCAGACAACTGGAAAGCAGTGGAAGCAAGGTTCGTAGTGCACTGAATTGGCAGCAGATGGCCGAATTTATGTAGGTGTTTTTCCTTGGTTTAGCAGTGTACTATTCAGATTTGATAAGCAAAATATAGGAACCTAAGCAGTTTAATCATAATTGAAAGTAATGTAATTACAAGAGACCAAGAAAACTGTACAAACGTATATTTATTTATTGGTTTTACATAAAAAAAGAAAAGCTTGGGAAAAATATAATAAAAGAAAACGTTTAAGATACGATATTTATGTTTGATACTAATAATTCGTAGATTTGTCCTCTCTAATTTTTCGAGTTTTTTCTTTTCATTTTCGGTTTGAAAGATCTGTCATCCAAGTTGTTTCAGCAATACAAGTTTCTGAATTTGCAATAAAGACAATTTTCATTTCTTCAGTTTCGTATGTTGCAAGGCTTCTCACTCCAAGTCGAATGTATGTTGAGGTTGCCGATTTTGTTATCATAGGAGCAACAACTGGACACGTACCTGCGAATGACCTTGCCCTCAGATCTTCATTTTTATCACATTCTTTAGCAGCATTTGATACGTGCATGACATCAAAAGAAATAGCTCTTAGAACCTTTCTAAACACAGGTTTTACTTCCTGGGAGACCAGTAACAATAAAACCTCTCCCCGCTCATTAAGTTTAATTGGACTATTCCCAGTTCGCATCAGATCGATTTTCTTTTTAAGTTGAGTTTATTAGTGAACAGTTTATTAAGGTGTGCTGCTTGCCAGTTCCATGGGAGTGTTCTTGTGCAATAGTATCCCACATAGTCTTCTTTTCTGGCAATAACTTCAGTATTCTAGATTTTTGGAACAGAATCATGTGCTTAGATGACAAATTAATGAACAGTTGTTTGCTAACTTCGATATTGTCGGTATCTTCGCTTTCACTGGAAGACATGTTGATAATTGGCTCTTAAACTAGCACACCAGCACACCTGCACGTCACGATCCTCTAAATGGAACTGACGTTCGTTATGATTACAATTGATCGAGAGGGCAGCAAAGTGGGCGTGGTGAGGGGCGGGGGGGGGGGGGGGGGGGTGATGGAGGGCAGACAGCCACAGAAAAACTGCGATTTGTCCCAGGTGGACGCTGACTCACAGTGAAAAACAAGATGTATCTTGCATTTGGGTCTAACCCTGCAGAATACACATGCATTTTCCGACTGAGTGGGGTGCATTTACCTAGACTTACTTATTCACTTCAGTGATAGCTAAATCTTGGTCCTAGGCACTACTACGCAGACCCTATGTTTTATTCACATCTCTCTTTGTGCAGGTCACTTTTCATTTTATTACTCCTCATAAATTTATTTCTGCTGTCGAATGGTACCAACAATGTAAGTTCGTAAATTTGCACTGCCATTGTCATATCAAATAAAATAAAGTTTGGCTCATAGGCCTCGTTATAAAAAGACATTAAAGCAACTAAATTTGCCTACGTTACGACCACTGCGGCTACCTTTGAGGAACCGCCAAGAAGCGCAACGCATAAAGTCGATTGAAACGTAGGCTATTTAGTTGTGTTAGTGTGTTATAATGACGCGGCCAAATACCGAAACTATTATGTTCAAAATGGTACCAACGATGTTTCGAATACAGTAGTGATTTAATGAGAAGTTCGCAGGACACAGTCAAGCAGAGGCTGTACTACTGCGCGGGTAATATCACGCGGGCACAGAACAGCATCCAGTGTCCAGCATTCACATGCAGCGTTTAGAATGGTGCACGGTGATACTTTTTCTCACTTGGAAATCCACTTTTAGGTTTACTTGTATACATAAATAATACACGAGATCGTGATAGGGATGTCGCATGCGGGAGGGTGAAAATAGAGGAGACTTTCAGTGACCTCTGGCCAGGCTGGTAGTGGCACTGGAAGACGTAACTGGTGGCTGCACCCTGCCGGCGGCTGACCGGCTGTTGATCCTGGGACGGCGCCAGGACCGCCGTCGCCACATACGTCACACGGTGGCCTTCCAGTCGCTTCCTGCCGCCGCACAAAATACCGTTCACTGGTGTGAGCCACATACATCATAGTATCGACGATCTAGTATGTAGGGGGCGATATCATATCTGTAGTTGGTAACTGAGAAGAAAGTTTGTGGGGAAACAGTCATTCTCTGACTGCGGCTGGAAGAAGGTGCAATAGGAAACCTGTACCTAGAGTAGCATTAATTTAGGTGACAAAAGTCGTGGGATGGCGACGTGCACATGTGCAGGTGGCGGTAGCATCGCCTACACAACGATTTTAGGTGGTAACAGCTGCTGGTAAGGATCGAGGGTGACGCAGACACTCCGAAACCATGGACCCAGGTTGTGAACAAGGCACTGTGCACGCTTGTGGTGATTCCATAACGGTGTGGACTGTATTTACATGGAATGGACTGCGTCCACTGGTCCAAATGAACCGATCATTGACTGGAAATGGTTAATTTTGGCTGTTTGGAGTTGAAGCAACGGTGTAATTTTTATGGATAGCAATGTGCCATGTCACCGGGCCACAATTGTTCGTTTTTGGATTGAAGAACTTTCTGGACAGTTCGAGCGAATGATATGGCCAGCCAGGTAGACCGACATGAATCCCATCGATCATTTATGAAACATAATCGAGAAGAGAGTTCGTCCACAAAACTCTGCACCGGCAACACTTTCGCAATTATGGACAGCTGTAGAGGGAGCATGGACCAATATCACTGCTTTCTATAACATTTCTGTTTTCTATAAATAATAGATGTGATAGTGAAGGTATCTAATAAGCTAGCGTATTTCGTACACTTGTCTGTAGCCAACATAAAATTAATTCTTTGCAATTTGTAACAGTAGCTTTTACTCACGAGTGCGGTAAACGATCTCTGCATCCACAATGTGCTTTTAAAACATTCTGCTTTCATAATTTCGATGATTTATGTAATTAAGCCTCAGAAATATTTATAAAGTGTTCACATGTCCCAACGGAACGAATGAGATGTATGTATCATCACGTCGTTAAATACGATAAAAATGTTTATTCTGCACCCAAAAAAATTTTTATAACACGTAATGTGTTTCATGACATTTTTACCTGTTATATAGTGACATATATTGTATAATTACCACTATTTATGTATTTGACTTCTTGGTTTCAATGTAATATTTTACGTAAATTAAGAACTTTGAATCTCTGACTTCCTACACCAGATGGCGGTTACTGTGCTGTAACACATCCTGTTATATTAGATGTCATGTTATTTGTATATTTTTCTTCTTTACTAGTCCTGCAATCTGACACCATTTAATTTTACCTGTTGATTTTTATTCTTACATGTTTTTTAAGTTGTTTTAAAATAACACGCCAGTGTAGGTTGGCAACATGTATATGTAGTATATGTACAGGGTTATTACAAATGATTGAAGCGATTTCACAGCTCTACAATAACTTTATTATTTGAGATATTTTCACAATGCTTTGCACACACATATAAAAACTCAAAAAGTTTTTTCAGGCATTCACAAATGTTCGATATGTGCCCCTTTAGTGATTCGGCAGACATCAAGCCGATAATCAAGTTCATCCCACACTCGGCGCAGCATGTCCCCATCAATGAGTTCGAAAGCATCGTTGATGCGAGCTCGCAGTTATGGCACGTTTCTTGGTAGAGGAGGTTTAAACACTGAATCTTTCACATAAACCCACAGGGGGTTAAGTCGGGAGAGCGTGGAGGCCATGACATGAATTTCTGATCATGATCTCCACCACGACCGATCCATCGGTTTTCCAATCTCCTGTTTAAGAAATGCCGAACATCATGATGGAAGTGCGGTGGAGCACCATCCTGTTGAAAGATGAAGTCGGCGCTGTCGGCCTCCAGTTGTGGCATGAGCCAATTTTCCAGCATGTCCAGATACAAGTGTCCTGTAACGTTTTTTTCGCAGAAGAAAAAGGGGCCGTAAACTTTAAACCGTGAGATTGCACAAAACACGTTAACTTTTGGTGAAATGCGAATTTGCTGTACGAATGCGTGAGGATTCTCTACCGCCCAAATTCGCACATTGTGTCTGTTCGCTTCACCATTAAGAAAAAATCTTCCATGAGCTGTTGCAACCGCGCCGAAAATTCAAAGCGTTTGACTTTGTCATCGGGAGTCAGGGCTTGTAGCAATTGTAAACGGTAAGGCTTCTGCTTTAGCCTTTTCCGTATGATTTTCCAAACCGTCGGCTGTGGTACGTTTAGCTCCCTGCTTGCTTTATTCGTCGACTTCCGCGGGCTACACGTGAAACTTGCCCGCACGCGTTCAACCGTTTCTTCGCTCACTACAGGCCGACCCGTTGATTTCCCCTTACAGAGGCATCCAGAAGCTTTAAACTGCGCATACCATCGCCGAATGGAGTTAGCAGTTGGTCGATCTTTGTTGAACCGACCCGTTGTTTTCCCCTTACAGAGGCATCCAGAAGCTTTAAACCGCGCATACCATCGCCGAATGGAGTTAGCAGTTGGTCGATCTTTGTTGAACTTCGTTCTGAAGTGTCGTTGCACTGTTATGACTGACCGATGTGAGTGCATTTCAAGCACGACATACGCTTTCTCGGCTCCTGTCGCCATTTTGTCTCACTGCGCTCTCGAGCGCTCTGGCGGCAGAAACCTGAAGTGCGGCTTCAGCCGAACAAAACTTTATGAGTTTTTCTACGTATCTGTAGTGTGTCGTTACCATATGTCAATGAATGGAGCTACAGTGAATTTATGAAATCGCTTCAATCATTTGTAATAGCCCTGTATGTATAGGTATGTTCCTTCCAACAGTTGGTTTATACTCAGGTGTATTTGTGGCCTTTTGTTTTTTATTCACTGATCGCTATGTGAAATTTTTTCCCCCATCTGCTCCTATTCCTCTAACATATCCGCATCCTCTACACCTCCCGCCATCCTGAACCTCCTCACCCCCTGGTTGCTCCTCTCCGATCCCCACCCCCTGCCCCGTCTTCACCGTTGTGTCCCCCCTACCCACCATCTCTACACCCTACATCTCCTTTCCGAAGGTGGCTATCCATCAACTCCCCCTCCCAGATGATGCCCTCTCTCCCTCCATTTATCCCTCCTATCAACTCTGATCCTCACTCCCCCTCCTTTCCTCTGTCCTTTTCTTTTTTTTTTTTCATTTATTGAAATTTCAATTCCCCCCGAAGGGGGCGGGCTGGCAGCAGCTTAGTATGCCGCTCTTCAGCCGACAGATTTTGTGACAAAGATCAAGAGAACAAATAATAAAAAACAGGTGATAAAATCGGAGACTTAGAGAGTAACAAGGCGGAAAGAAATCGTGGAACTTAAAACAACAACACAGGGATGATGACGCTAATAAAAATACATACGAAGCAGACAGGGAAAACAATAGACAATTTAAAAAAAACATGGTGACAGTCTGGATTCTGTTCGCAAAGGACATAAAATTCACACCAGCGACAGCATGGTTTCCGTTCGCAACACGAGAAAGACAAGCAACACTGAATAGTCACTGGAACACTGCACTAAAAAGTTGGCAAATGTGACACCACAGTCGAGAGCAGGTGGGGGGAAACTGGACAGAAGATGGGAAAACAAAAAAGGGGGGAAAGGAGAGTAAAAGCGAAGGGGGGAGCCGGGAAAGGAGCTGAAGGAGGATGAGGACCCATAAGAGGGGTGGGGGGCAGACACGACAGGGAGTGGGGTAGGCAGAGGAGGGGAATACAAAAGGACTGGGGGGGAGAAGGGAGGTACGGAGAGGTTTAGTGGGGAGAAAACAGGACAGAAGGGGGGGGGGAAGATGGAGCCCAGAGAGGGGACACAGGAAAGGAGGGGGATTGAGGATCAGAGTTGATAGGAAGGATAAATGGAGGGAGAGAGGGCATCATCCGGGAGGGGGAGTTGACGGAAGCCACCTTGGGAAAGGAGATGGAGGGTGTAGAGATGGAGGGTAGGGGGGACACAACGGTGAAGACGTGGCAGCTGTCCTTTTCCCGGGCTCCCTCTCCCCAGCCCTTCCATCCTCTTTCTTCCCCACCTCCCCTCTCTTTGCCCCCTTCTCTCCCCCGTGTCCTTTTACATTTACCTCCTCTGCCTCCTCTCATTCCCTCTCGTGTCTGCCCTTCTCCCCCTTTATTAGTCCTCTCCCTCCTTGGTTTCCCCCCCCCCTTTTCGTTTTTTCCTCTCCTCCCTCCTTGTTTTTCCCCCTACTCCAGGTCCCCCCCCCATCTGCCTTGGGTCGGGAGTGCCATCTTTGTGCCGCCTTTTTCGTGCAGTGTTTTACAGTGTGTTTTTCCAGTGCGTGCTCCGTGTTGTGTCTATTGGGAAGTGTAGCGAACAGCCATCATACTGTCGCTGGGTGTGCTTTTTATCACTTGCGAACAGAAACCAGACTGTCGCCATGTTTTTTAATTGTGTGTCTACTATGTTACTTGTCTGATTCCTGTGTCTTTTATCTACATTGCCAACCCCTTTTGCTTTCTGTTTTAACTTTCCGCAATTTTACGCCATTTTACACTTTAAATCGCCATTTTATCGCCTGTTTTTCCTTGTTTCTTTCTTCTTCCTTTATTTAAAAAAAGTCTGTAGGCTGTAGAGCAGCGTAGTAAGCTGCTGCCGGCCCGCCCCCTTCGGGGGAAATTGAAAATCAATAAAGAAAAAAAAATGAAATTTTTAACTTCCAGCACTGAAGATGATCGCTATGTGATTGAAAATCGAGTTAGCTATCAATAAACCATCAATATTACAGCCTATGCTGACCTACCTTCTAATTTAACATAAATTTATGTTTTGTTTTCTCCTCATTCTTCTCTTTTAAGTTTGATTTTGTATACCAAATTCTTTCCCAAACATTTCAGATCAACTTTGTGTAATTCGACATACTCTGCGAGGTTTTTAATACAATTTTTCTTTTTTCATTTTTTTCTCCGCTTCGTAGCTGCTCCATTTCAGAGATTCCTTTTTTTACCTTCTTTGTGCCACATCACCTTTTTGTATTTGCCTAAAGTACTTCGTTAAATAATAGACTTTTAAGTCTATGACCGTGTAATCTTCAGGATTAATGTTGATAACACTGAAGTTCTCTGCTCATCAGTTATCAAAATTAATGAATGATGCCAAACAAGTTACTGAGCCAATGCGGATGCTCATTGGTGAAATTTAGTTGACTGCCTAATAAGCAGAAAATGTTCATCAAATGTGAGGAGCAGTTCTGAAGTTGTTATTTAACGCACTCGCTCTCTCGACAACCTTGAGAGTTTGTCACACCTTTACTGACAAATAAGTAATGAGCCATATATTTGAATATTGAGTTATAGACAAAACTGTAAAGGGATAGCATCTTTGATCAGTAATCTAAACGTTCTCTGTCGCGGGTTTGAACCTCGTTACTGCTTAAGTTTTGTATAAAAATTAACAGCAGTGGCGGCCTATGACTTCTCGCATAAAAAGTCACCCTCGTTCTGCCAATGACCTTGTCAAAGAGGACGGAAGAACAGACAGAGGTTCAGGGTTCTCTCTTGTTCTGGGGGTGCGAACTGGCCCCAAAAAAGTGAAAGAATCTGCAATGATCAACGGGATGAGGATGCAGAAAGCAATGGGAATCACTGCATTAAATACAGATAATGTGGATTCACGGGACACAAGGCCTGTAACTGAAAAAAGTGTGATGATGATGTCTCCGTTGGCAGAAGATTCCAGACTGGACCTACATTCGGATCTCTGGGAGAGGACTGCCAAGGGGGCAGTGAGCAAGAGCAAAAGACTGAATAACCAGCAAAAGGGTAACATTTATCGAGTTGCGGAGTGGAATGACAAAAGTTAGGACGTAGTATCGAAACTAGAAAACTTGAGAACGAAAATGCAAATGTTCCATCTACATATAGAGAGCGCCAGTGAAGTGCGGTGGAAAGAAGACAAGGATTTCTGGTCAGACGAATAGAGGTTAATTTCAACAGCATCAGAAAATGGTATAAGGAGAGTAGGATTCGTAATGAATACGAAGGCAGGGCAGAGAATGAGTTGCTGTGAACAGTTCAGTTGCCGGCCGGTGTGGCCGAGCGGTTCTAGGCGCTATAATCTGGAACCGTGCGACCGATACGGTCGCAGGTTCGAATCCTACCTTGGGCATGGATGTGTGTGATGTCCTTAGGTTAGTTAGGTTTAAGTAGTTCTAAGTTCTAGGGGCTGATGACCTAAGAAATTAGGTCCCATAGTGCTGAGAGCCATTTGAACAGTTCAGTTCTTCTCATCAGAATCGACAGCAAACCAACACCGACAACAACAGATCAGATATACTCATGCATGCCGACGTCACAAGGCGAGGATGAAAAGACAGAGAAAATATATGAAAATACTATACCGGTAATTCAGCAAGTAAAGGGAAATAAAAGTCTAATAGTCATGCGGAATTGGAATGCGGTTGTAAGGGAGTGAGTAGAAGAATAGGTTACGAGAGAATATTGGCTTATTAGTAGGCCTGAGAGCAATAGCGAATACTATGTTGAAGAATCACAAAAAGGGGAGGTATACTTCGAAAACCCCGGGAGATATGGGAGTATTTCAGTTAGAATACCTCATGGTCAGGCACAGATACCGAAATCAGATACAGGATTGTAAGGTTACCCAGGAGAAGATATAGACTCAGACCATAATTTAATAGTGATGAATAGTAGACTGAAGTTTAAGAGACTAGTCAGGAAAAATCAGTGTGCAGGGAAATGGGACACACTTGAAGTTCTCTGAGCTATAGACTTCGTCATTATGAATAGCTCTGCAGGCAGTTCAGTTGAAAAGAACTGGACATCTCTAAGAGGAGCAATTACTGAAGTTGGAAAGAAAAACATAGGTAGAAGGAAGTAAATCATGGATAACAGAAGAAAAACTTCAGCTGATAGACAAAGGAAGGAAAAAAAAAATGTTGAGGGAAATTCAGGAACACGGAAATAAAAGTTATTTATGAACGAAATGAACGGGAAGTGCGGGGAAGCTAAGACGAACATGGGTGCATGATTAATATGAAGAATTTGGAAAAGTAATGATAGTCCGAAAGACTGGCTCGGTATACAGAATAGTTGAAACACCTTTCCCTGAAATATAAAAGCAAGGGCGGTAACTTTTAGAGTTCAATGGGGATTCTACTGTTAAATGCGGAGCAGAGTGCGGACAAGTGGAAAGAGTTCCCTGTAGACCTCTAAGAGGGGTTGTCTGATATTGTGATAGAAGAAGAAACAGGAGTCGATAGGTAAAATGGATCCAGTAATACAGTCAGGATATGAAAGATCTGTAGATAACTTACGATCAAATAAGGCAGAACATATAGATAACATTCGATCATAATTTCTAAAATCATTGGGGAAAGTGGCAACAAAACGACTATTCACATTGGTATATAGAATATATGACTCTGGTGGTACACCAAATAATTTTCTGAGAAACATCATCAACTCAATTCCGAAGATAGCAAGAGCTGACAAGTGCAAGAATTATAGTACAATCAACGGTTCATGCATCCAAGTTGCTGACAACAATAACAGACAGAAGAAAGGAATAAAAAATTGAGGTTCTGTTAGACGATGATCAGTTTGACTTTGTTGTTGTTGTTGTTGTTGTTGTGGTCTTCAGTCCTGAGACTGGTTTGATGCAGCTCTCCATGCTGCTCTATCCTGTGCAAGCTTCTTCATCTCCCAGTACCTACCGCAACCTACATCCTTCTGAATCTGCTTAGTGTATTCATCTCTTGGTCTCCCTCTACGATTTTTACCCTCCACGCTGCCCTCCAATGCTAAATTTGTGATCCCTTGATGCCTCAGGACATGTCCTACCAACCGATCCCTTCTTCTGGTCAAGTTGTGCCACAAACTTCTCTTCTCCCCAATCCTATTCAATACCTCCTCATTAGGTACGTGATCTACCCACCTAATCTTCAACATTATTCTGTAGCACCACATTTCGAAAGCTTCTATTCTCTTTTTCTCCCAACTATTTATTGTCCATGTTTCACTTCCATACATGGCTACACTCCATACAAATACTTTCAGAAACGACTTCCCGACACTTAAATCTGTACTCGATGTTAACAAATTTCTCTTCTTCAGAAACGCTTTCCTTGCCATTGCCAGTCTACATTTTATATCCTCTCTACTTCGACCATCATGAGTTATTATGCTCCCCAAATAGCAAAACTCCTTTACTACTTTAAGTGACTCATTTCCTAATCTAATTCCCTCAGCATCACCCGACTTAATTCGACTACATTCCATTATCCTCGTTTTGCTTTTGTTGATGTTCATCTTATATCCTCCTTTCAAGACACTGTCCATTACGTTCAACTGCTCTTCCAATCTTCCAAGTCCTTTGCTGTCTCTGACAGAATTACAATGTCATCGGCGAACCTCAAAGTTTTTATTTCTTCTCCCTGGATTTTAATACCTACTCCAAATCTTTCTTTTGTTTCCTTTACTGCTTGCTCAATATACAGATTGAATAGCATCGAGGAGAGGCTACAACCCTGTCTCTCTCTTCCCAACCACTGCTTCCCTTTCATGCCCCTCGACTCTTATAACTGCCATCTGGTTTCTGTACAAATTGTAAATAGCCTTTCGCTCCTTGTATTTTACCCCTGCCACCTTTCGAATTTGAAAGAGAATATTCCAGTCAACATTGTCAAAAGCTTTCTCTAAGTCTACAAATGCTAGAAACGTAGGTTTGCCTTTCCTTAATCTTTCTTGTAAGATAAGTCGTAAGGTCAGTATTGCCTCACGTGTTCCAACATGTCTACGGCATTTGACTTTAGGAAAGGTAAAGGCACTAGGAAGGCAACTCTGACGTTGAGGTAGATAGTGGAAGTAAGAATAGAGAACCATCAAGATATGTTCATAGGTTCCATCGACCTGCAAACAGCATTCGACGCTCTCAAATGGTGCAAGATGTTCGAAATTCTGTGGAGATTAGGGGTAAACTGTAGGGAGAGACGGGTAATATACAACATGTACAAGAGCCAAGAGGGAATAATAAGACAGGAAGACCAAGAACGAAGGTAGACTTTTGCTCCTGCTGTTCGTAAAGGCAATGACGGAAATAAAAGAAAGGTACAGGAGTGGAATTAAAATTCAAGGTGAAAGGACATCAATGATTACTATTCGCTGATGACATTGCTATCCTCAGCGAAAGTGCAGAAGTATTACGTCATCTGATCAATGGAATGAACGGTCTAAGGAGTATTGAATATGAATCGAAACTAAATCGAAGAAAGACGAAGTAATGAGAAGCAAAAGATATGACAAACATCTATAAACTTAACATAAAAATTGGGCACCACGAAAATGACGGAGTTAAGGAATTCTGCTACCTAGGAAACAAAGTCATCTTTGACGGACGGAGCAAATACACAAAAGCAGACTAGCATTGTCAAAAATGGCGTTCCTGTCCAAGAGAAGTCTGCTAGTATCAAAGACGGATGTTAATTTGAAGAAGAAATTCTTGAGAATGTTCGTTTGGGGCGCAGCATTGTATTGTAGTGAGACATGGACAATGGGAAAACCGGAACAGAAGGGAATCGAAGGCTATGAGATGTTGCTCTACAGAAGAATGTTGAAAATTAAATTGACTGATATAGTAAGAAATGAAAATGCTCTCCGAAGAATCGGGGAGGAAAGAAACATATGATAAACAGTGACAAGAAGAAGTGACAGGATGATGGGACATCTGGTATGACATCCGGGAGTAACTTCCTCGGTACTAGGGGCAGCCGTAGACGATAAAAACTGTAGAGGAAGCGAGAGAGGGAAATACGTCAAGTAATTGATTGAGGACGTAGGTTGCAAGTGCTACTCTGAGATGAACAGGTTGGCACAAGGGAGGAATTCATGGCAGGCGCATCAAACCAGTCAAAACACTGATGGAAAAAAATAAGGAAAACGGGGGACACTTGCTGCAATACACTGCCGCAGTATTATGCCATAGCACTCTCTGGGCGCAGCCACCTGCCTGCCGATGAGAGCTTGACCAGTTATAGAAATCAGGAACATTTTAGCACCCGATGGATTTGACGTTTCCAGCAATAATACCGCAACAAACCTGCTTTGGTGCGTATAAATACTGGCTCTACGACCAGGAAGATTATTGAATTGGCGAGTCGTCGAATCATAGTCCGTCGGAATGAAGGCATTTTTCATGAGGTCGCCTCTGAGTTACTGTCATCTCGACCTAGGGCAATGATGGGCCAGGGGCCAGAAGAGAAGGGGTTTCGAACTGGGACCAGTCTATGCACACAAGCCACTGGGCGTCCACCAGCACCAGACGCCGCATGCCAACAGCCAGACAGGGGTTTGCTCCGCGGACGTCCACATTCCCTATATCAATGACTAGAGTAGAATGATATACTGGTTAGTAAAATAATACTTGCCGCACAAAAATAGGAAACAGAAGGTTTGTAAAATTCAATATTGTGCCCACGCCACAAAAAACACACAGAAATAGCGAATGTGACTTCGTACTACTCATTTTCGTTCTGAAGTTTTTAAATGCCAGAAAGGTATATTTGAAAACCCTACTAGGGAATATATAACTTCGGATATGCGGCAAAGAAGAGCAATAGAAACGCTCATTTTATTAGTATAAATAACGTCCCAAGTGAGATTTGGCGAAAGTGTTCGTTAGAAGGGAACTAGCCGGTTGGCCTATGTGAGAGTGACTCTTCATCTGGCTATAATGTTAAATCAGTTGCTACAAAAGGTAAGGAATGGAAAATGACTTGAAGTAACTACAACTAGAATTCTTTATCAGAGTCTAAATTTATTCAGAAAACAGTGTCAACTCTTGCTCTATTTGCTTTGAACAGACTGTACCAACGAAGAGGCCCATTGTTAGTACAGAGACACTGGCTAGCACCGTTCCACCTGCCTGCATCCACTATATGGTACATAGAGTTGCGTACCTATTCACCTAAGCTTCATTAATTGCGCTGACACTACTGCAGTTACTTCTGCCCAGCCCTGTCTGGCTACTCTTCTGCATCTCTCTCTCTCTCTCTCTCTCTGTCTCTCTCTCTACCTGACTTCACTTGAGTTCATTGACTTCCACCTGACTTCGCTCCTCGGAGTGTGCTGCTTCCGAGTTTTGTTCAGATTTCTCCTTCACCCGCCTGCCCCTGAAATTACGTAACGCCGAAGGCCTCTTTCCACCTCATTGGCTATAATTGTTCAGTGCTCTTCAGTAGTTTACCAATGGGTGGGTGGAGAGAGTGGGGTGTCTGTCCAGTCACGGTCGCACACTACGCCCTAAGCTCTTCGTGGCTTAGCAATGGCTCCACCAAAGATCTTCTCTCTTTATCCGTCTCGTTCCACGCTCTGTGGCTGTCCAAGAAGTGCTGGCCTCATTACTACTGGTGATTTGTGCAATGAGTACTCTTGGAGCTATGCCAATCAATGGCACTGTGTCATGCCCTTGGACCACTCGGTGTTCATAGCTTAAAGCGCTGTGGGTTTATGCATCGAGGTACTGGCACCTGGTAGCTCGCTGGCTACCCTCTGACTTTTCCTTTTCGTGCCCTAAGACTTCTCAGACTTAATTTATTCTTAATTTGTGATTATTTTTCTGCAAGACTTGGTTGTTTTCTGTGGATACTACAACATAATCGCTTTACGAGATATATTCAGCAGCATTGTAAGAATGTTCCCTTTTGAGGTTAATTTTTAACGAAAGTAACGCACCTGGAAAGTATTATGAAATGTAGAAGTAGGTAACCAGTAATCCTGTTGATGTACAGAATAGCCGCTCTCTTTAAATGTGCATATATGCAATTGGTTCACATGGCTCTGAGCACTATGCGACTTAACTTCTGAGGTCATCAGTCGCCTGTAACTTAGAACTAATTAAACCTAACTAACCTAAGGACATCTCACACATCCATGCCCGAGGCAGGATTCGAACCTGCGACCGGAGCGGTCGCTCGGCTCCAGACTGTAGCGCCTAGAAACGCACGGCCACTCCGGCCGGCCATAGATGCAAACTAATTCCTTTAACTAAAAGAAATATCCCAAACTGTCGAATTAAAAGACCACCTTTAGGCTTCTAGAACCTTGAGCATTATTTTGTGTGCTACTTCGTACACAATAGTAAGCAGAGGTGGGTTACAAAGTGTTGCAGCGACTGCCCTCGTAGGTAAACTGGACAGGAGCGGAAATGATTAGTGAACATGCAAATACACTAACCAGAAATTTTTGTTAACTTGAAGCTTTTTCCAAGCGTTGTGAAGAAACTGTACGAAAGAACAAATAGCAAAAAAGTGCAGCTATTAAAAGAAGCAAACTAAACAGTTTGCACGAGCAAAATGTCGAACACAGCAACTGGGTCAGGACCGTTTCGCTGCCACCGAGCATCCTGCATCGCACGGCAGAGGTCGCTAGTAGCCGGAGCTGCTGAAAGCATAGCCCAGCAGGTGCGCATCATTGGATCCACCGGCTCCCCACGTGACCTTTATAGGCGTCTGTCGTAATCGTACGTTTCCGTTGCCAACTGTGAAACGCCAGAGAAGGTGTGATACAACGAATCGACAAAAAAAAAAGTAGACGAATAGGTGACATGGGGAAGAGTAACAGAAGTTCAGTTCATGTGTAAAGGAAAAACATATACAGAAATCAGGTGGTTGTGGTTTTTATCACATAGGCGTCACAGCGGACACCGAACGCATTTAGAGACGATTTACTAGGCTTTCAACAGATCTGTGGTCCATACCCGCGACTAAGGAAGATGCTCAGGGAATTTAAATGGGAGTCTCTGGAAGAAAGAGGTCGATGTTCGTGGAACACACTGTTGCCTAAACTTACAATATCGATTTTGTGGTAGATTGCCACATTTCGAGTCTGCATGCTGTACCAAGAGGAGCGTTCATGAAAATAAGGTAACAGAGTAGAAACGCGTATACACAGCACTTTTACCTTGCCCCACGCAAATGCAACTGGACAGATAGTTATGCTTCGTCTGCGAATTTGTTAATTTCTCACTAGTTTCCAAATAAGGGGAAGTTAAGTAATTTTTGTAGAGTATTGCACAGGGCTGCTCGTTTGTAGAGTTTCCCTCAGCTTATCTCTTTACCCCGTGCCACAAGGACTGCATAATTTTGTAGAAGGGGAACTGTCTGATTATCCGCTTGAATGCGAAACTGTCTCCTCACTTCATTGAGCGGGCGTCCCAAAGAGATATCGTCCATTTGCTGCCAGCCTCAGGCGAGAACGTTTATTCATCCGGTAGGATGGGGAGGGGGGACTCTATGGGGAAGGGGGGGGGGCGGTGGCTAAAATAAGAGAACCGTGCGGGAGTTGGGGCGAAGGCGGATGTGGCGAACGCCGGGATTAAAGCCAGCCCGGTGCTTCCTTTTATTGTTAATTACACCCAAATAAATCCCGGAACTGCCGCCGGGCCCCCTCCGAGACGTCTGCAGCCTCAGCCTCTTTGCAAATCTCGTCTTATTGATGGGAGGCAGTTGTCGAGGAAGTGCCATGCGGCAATGCGATTAGGTGGCGCGTGGCGGGCGTACCAACGCCGAGGATGCGTGGCTGCTCTGCGCATGCGCCAGCTGCTGCCGGGACCGCTCCGGCAACTCCCCTGCGGTTGCTGAACCGAGGCACGTAGCGCGCGAGCGCACCACTGTCTCGGCCGGAAAACAATATTTAGTTATTCAGTAACAGCGGCTTTTATCCACTTAGGCGTTAATTCCAGGATTTATTACGTTGCACTGATTACATTCTGTACACTCGCCTCGGCCCGTACCGACTGAGTCTCAAGCCGTTTCTGCTGCAACAATACTTCCACTACGAAGTCGGCTACGCACAGTAACTCTGTACTCCTATGGTAAGGCACTGTCAGGTTTTAGTGCACAAGATACCTTGTTGTTACTTAAGTTACTGTGAGTCATATCACCAGTACAAAAGGCTTGTCATTATTAAACGTTGGTAGGCGACAGTTGAGGCAGTTTCCATTAGCTTTCTCATATGGTGTTAATAAATTGGTGTCCAAACTATGTGTATGTGTTCCTGACCTGAAAACATTTCAAAAAGTCATATGAACATGTATCAGCAGCGGTGGCCGAGCGGTTCTAGACGCTTCAGTCCGGAACCGCTCGACTGCTATGGTCGCAGGTTCGAATCCTGCCTCGGGCATGGACCTGTGTTATGTCCTCAGGATAGTTGTTTAAGTAGTTCTAATTTCTAGGGGACTGATGACCTCAGATGTTAAGTCCCATAGTGGTCAGAGGCATTTGAACCATTTTGACATGTATCGTGAAATAAATCATTAGCGAGTTACTAAAGGAATTCCCTGTAGTGACGGTTATCATGCAGTGTGTCTCACACGTCCACCTGTGCTTAACATACTTCTTAGCAGGTGGTCTTAGCATTTCTTTTTAATTTGTTTGATCGTCTTTGATCAGTATCAACGTGTGTAGTAGATCATCTTATTGGTCCTTTCCAAAAGGTGCTACTGAACAATTACGCCTACAGTGTCTCAGAAATACGTTGCCTAGACGTCATCTAAGGATGATAGTTTACGCTCGACAGTACTTCACCTCACTTTAAAAGTTTGTCAGCACGCTTATAACCACTTCTTGATAATCAGTGATCTGGGGAATCCATTGCAGATTTGGGTTAAATGAACTTGTGCCTCTGATGACATTTAAAATCCTTAGTATATTCAACACCTATGCCTGATGGCGATGTTGAGAGAGAGCGTATCCAAAATGGATTTAACATAACATGACGCACTCCTGGAATTTTCAGCAGAGCACGGAAAGGCGTGGGAAGCAGACCACATCATGGATCGATGTAGGAAGCTGTCACTGCCAGATACTTTTGTAGATATACGTAGTTCAATGTATCGCATGTGATATCAGCTCTCCAAATAAGGATTCGGCATCCGCGTCCTTACGGATTTCTTTTAGTGATTGGTGACAGAAACACATCGCTAACTTTATGGTCATAAAATTCAAACAGTTCAAACGGCTCTAAGCAATATGGGACTTAACATCTGAGGTCATCAGTCCCCTAGACTTAGAACTACTTAAACCTAACTAACCTAAGGACAGCACACACATCCATGCCCGAGGCAGGATTCGAAACTGCGACCGCAGCAGCAAAGCGGTTCCGGACTGAAGCGCCTAGAACCGCTCGGCCACAGCGGCCGGCTGATATAAATTTATAAACACTCTGTATAGAATCACATACTCTTTCAGTTTGTACATGGAGAGTGAGCCCTGCTCCAACAACTGCCCGTGCTAGTCACGGCAGTTACGGAGGCCCTCCAGGCTGCTACCATCGCTATGAAGCTGCACCATGGATAATCCACTCATCCATGGACTGACCGTTTGCGGCTTCAACGCAAACAGCCTGTTCTCCCAACAAGGTGCGTTTCGCCAGTTCATGCAGGACGAGGCCATTGACCTCTATCTGTTCAGTGAAACTCACCTTAAACCTGGGGTCCAAATGCGTGTAGCAAACTATGTTTACTAACGCAATGACAGGCCAACAGCCGGCGGTGGCACCGCCATCTATGTTAGTGCATCATTCAGGCACCACCAGGTGCAACTCCCAGACCTGGCAACCCTGGAAGCCACTGGGGTGACGGTCACCTCGACACCCGGGCGCATCACATTCGTGGCAGTATACAGGCCACCACGCTGACACCTCCAGGAGGCGGACGTCGACGTGCTGCTGACAGTTGGGGGGAGGGTGTTCATTGTGGGTGACTTCAATGCGAAGCACCCGGCATGGAACTCCCGCCTCACGAACGTCAGTGTCCACCGACTTTCCCGCGCTGCCCAGAGGAACGGCGCCCTGATCCTTGGCCCACAGGAGCCCACAATCTACCCAGCCAGGGGACGGCCAGACGTGCTCGATGTCGCAGTCATAAAAGTCATCGGGCATCACAAGACCGCCTCCACATGGTGTACACTGTCGTCAGACAGGAGCCGCCGGTGGTCTTCGCCATAGATGTCGCTGGAGCCACTCTGCCACCAAGCCGACAGACATACCGGCGCATGGACTGCGAGCGGTTCCTGGAGACAGTCCTGGAATCGATCACGGACACACCCGATCCAGACGCAGTGGGCGCGGACGCCGCTGTGCGGGTCCTCTCCCACCAGCTACTGCACGCAGCCGACGCAGCCACCACATGTGGAGAGACATAAAAACTGCGGCTGAGGCGCACAGAAACAGCGTGTGGTCGGATTTCGTCGCCTCCCTCAACCCAGAGGACGGCATCACCTAGCGCACGGTGAAGTCGTTCCTGCGCCGATGACAACCCATACCACCAAGACGGAAAAGCAGGTGTCCTGGCGGACCAATTCGAATCGTCATTCACGCCGGTGGACGACAATCTGGATGAAGACCACATCCAGTGGGTACCCGAGTAACACCCAGTGTTCCTGGAGGAATGGGACGACGGGGACGTAATCGAAGCCATCTTCGAGGCGGAGGTGGCTGCACAGCGGAAGGCGCTCAATACTAGGAAGGTCGGAGGAGCTGATGGGGTCACCAACCACCTGCTGAAGAACCTTCCAGCAGAGGCCCATTTACTGCTGGCGGGTATCTTCAACCAGGTCCTTCGTTTGGGTGTCTACCCCTCTGTGTGGTAACATGCAGAGGTGGAGGCCATCCCCAAAGCCAACAAGGACCTGCGTGACGCCACCAATTACAGACCCATCAGTCTGCTACCAGCTGTCTCCAAAGTGTTCGAGCGCCTCTACGCCAGGCGCCTGCTTCGCCACGTGACAGCAGAAGGAGTGATACTGGACGAGCAGTTCGGCTTCCGGAGGGGACACTCCACGGTCCATCAGCTGATGCGGCTGGTGGAAGAGGCCATGCGCGCCCTGGAGACTCGGGAATATCTTGAGGCGGTGTTCCTTGTCTGTTCCAGGGCATTCTACTCTGTGTGGCACGACTGCCTCGTGTAGAAACTTTTTGTGCACGGGGTCCCGACGTCGCACGGGGTCCTACTCCGATCGTATCTGGTCGACAGGACTTTCCACGTCCGCCTGGACGAGGGGACGCCCGACCTAGCCGTGCTGGAGTGCCACAGGGGTACGTTCTCGGCCCACTGCTCTACTCCTTATTCACTGCCGACGCTCCGCGCGTGGCGCTGGTGAAGTTGGCACTCTACGCCGACGACACGGCGCTATTCGTGCGGAGTATGAAGGCAGTCGAGGTGCACCGCTTGCTCCAGCGTGGATGGGAGGCCCTTGGTGCGTGGTTGACAAGGTGGCGCCTGAAGCAGAATGTGGCGAAGAGCCAGGCAGTGGTGTTCACGCGAAGACCACTGCCACCAGATCTTCCGCCAGTCACCGTCATGGGAAGCCCCATCCCATGGAGCAAGACTGGCCTATACCTGGTAATCATTCTCGATCAGAAGCTAACGTGGAAAGCCCACATCGAGGACGTCAGGGGCAGAGCAATCGGGCGCCTACGCGTTCAGTACCCTCTGCTCAACCCGTCGTCCACTTTGCCTCCCCACCACGGCATCACGCTGTACCTGGCGCTGGTCCGTCCAGTGCTGGAATATGTGGCCGTGGTGTGGGGCAACGCGGCCAACACACACACCAACAAACTGCGGAGGGTGCAGAACAGGGCGCTCAAGCTCGCTCTGCGCCTACCGTGGGTCCATTCGACCGCTTGGCTACACCGGCAAACTGGCATCCCCTTCCTCCGCGACCGATTTAAACAATCGGCGCGGGTCTTCTACGAGCGGGCCGTACGGTCCGACAATAGGCTCATTAGGGACTTGGGCCATCCTATTCACCACAGGCCAAACACGCGTTGGCCTGACCTGTTACGAGAATAATATCTCGCGACAGAGAAAGGACAACTCCCCCCAGAAAACACCTCCGGCCAATTCGGACCGTGAGGAAGCCACTCCACAAATATAGGATTATGCAGGAATTGCAATATATACTTAGCCTGCTCCCATCACGAGTCAGGGCAGACTCGTATGGGAAGTGACAGTGACAGTGATAGTGACAGAGGTGTGTCAGATCTGGTCTCTAATGTCCGACACCTTGTCTCATGGCTGTTCTCTCGGTCTCCACTTCTATTTCTTGTAGACTCCCAGAGTGTCCTGCGTTGAGTTTTCACAAGCTCAAGCGCTGGATTCCAGGCAGTGCTGATTTGGTATCCCGAGTCACGGTTGATTAGATTGTCTGTGACCTTAATCTCAATGGCTTCTTTAATGACACTGTCCAAAATCTTGAGGTCTGTGTCAGGATCTTGGTGTCATTGTAATCCATTGAATGACCAAGTTCCAGACAGTGCTCTGCTATGGCTGATTTAGTTGCCTGCCTGAGTCTGGTATGTATCTGGTGTTCTTTACTCCTGGTGTCCACAGTTCTGGTGGTCTGGCCAATGTATTAGATCCCACAATGGCATGGTATGATGTAAATACCTGGCTTGCGTAGCCCCAGGTGGCATGGTATGATGTAAATACCTGGCTTGCGTAGCCCCAGGTCATATTTTACATACCCCAGTATAGCCCCAATTTTGGATTTGGGGGGGGGGGGGGCAAATATGCTATTGATGTCATATTTCTGGAGAATCCTGCTGATCTTGGCAGAGATAGGTCCGGCATATGGCAGGTATGCCATCTTCTTTGCCTCTTCTGGTTCTTCTTGTGGATCCTTTGGCTAGTTGGCAGGTTGAAGTACCTTCTGGATATCTCTAGAGGAGTACCCATTCCTGTTGAACACTGATTGTAAGTGTTCTATTTCTGTGGCCAGACTATCAGGATCTGACAGAGTTTGTGCTCTGTGGACCAGTGTTTTGAGTATTCCATTCTTCTGTGCCGGATGGTGGCAACTGCTGGCTTGTAGGTATAAGTCAGTGTGAGTAGGTTTGCAGTACATACTATGTTCAAATGTGCCATCTGCCTTTCTCTTCACTAGAACATCCAAGAACGGAAGTAGTCCATCCTTCTCCATTTCCATTGTGAACTGAATGTTCGGATGGCAAGAGTTCAGATGTAGCAGGAACTCATCTAACTTCTTTCTACCATGGGGCCAGATGACAGAAGTAACATCCAAATACCTAAATAAGCACTTGGGTTGATATGTGGCTGAAGAGAGTGCCTCCTCTTCAAACCTCTCCGTAAATAGGTTGGCCGCCACTGGTGATAGAGGGCTGCCCATCGGCACCCCTTCTGTTTCTTCGTAAAATTGACACCCATATAGGAGGTACGTCGAGGTCAGTACATGCCTGAATAGGTCAAGGAGAGCCCCAACTTCTCTCCAATAAGCTCAAGTGACTCCTTCAGTGGTACCCGTGTGAAGAGAGACACCACATCTCAGATCGGGTCTGACACACCTCAGATGACAACCACAACCGTTGAGGACGGCCAAAACGGGCGCCGACGGCAGTCGCAACATCCGCGACTGGAGGGGTCCGTTGAAGCCGAGTCTGGCGGGCGCGGACCACAGATGGAAAACTCGACTCGGTGCGGACCGATTAGGGAACGCCCAGCTCCTCCCAGGCTCGATCGACCCAAGGTCCAGTCTCAGGTAGCGCCTGAAGAAGACAGCGAGGCACGCTGTTGAAATATCGTGCGAGAACGACGCGAACGTCCGGCTGGATTCCCGAATGTCCAAGATGTCAACAGATCGCCAGGAAAGCATGAAGAATTACGTTGGTGAGGAGGTTATGAACGAGATGGTACCATTAGGACGCCACTTCCATCGGAAAAATAGGTAAGCTGATAAGGACCAACCAAGTTTCCAATCTGTCTCTGGCGATAAGCATTCCACAGAGGAGGTACGATTTGCTAACGTTCAGTGACAGAACAGCATTTTGACAGACATGTGTGACTGGAGAGATTATCAGCCTACAAATAACTAACATCAAGAAAAAATTCACCAATATACCTTAATTTATTATTTATCCGACCAACATCTATTTGGAGGGGTTAAGCTCGCAGATGGGAGAAGGCAAAAAGGTGAGCTGTAAGTGAATGGGGGACGCGAAGACATTTTGAAACAGTGCGTTGAAGAAACAAAGGAGAAGCTGCCCTAACATGAGGCCCAAAGCTACCATCAGCTAGGAGCCTCGCCATAACCTTACAGCGCAGCTGAAAAATAGAGTTTCGCCAAAAAAACTTGCCCGATAATCTTTGTAGCTTTCGCAACATCATGCGTGAAAGGAGAAATATTTGGAAATTAAAACACGCTTTGCTCAACATATAGGTTTCCAAGGTCCGATCCTTATTACGTAACGAGAGGGAGCTATGGGCGTGTTCAAGGATCGCTCCATGAAGCCCGTCAGTGACGCACTTCCAATTTAGCGCAACCGTCTTCGTAGGACAACGCTCAATTATAACAGCCAACGATCGATGGCGGGCGACCACCACAGCCCATGGAACCACAGCAGCGTCAAATCGCCATAATCTGAGTAACCGACGCTTTTAGTCGCTAATTTGTGCTACCGTAAGACGATAAAATGCATCCAACACGTCCCTGAGCATAGGCTTGTCGTCATGAGTACGAAGAAGTACCATAACGTCATCAGAATATGAGCGAACGACGAACCCTTCTCCGTACAGCTATCAGCAACCTAATGGAGCAGCTGTGTACTGCAGTAAGGGCTCCAGAATTAGAAAGGTACTTCCCTGTACGACACCTCGACACTCTTCTGTGAGGTGAGTAAGATGACCATTCATGTCAGTAGAAGCCTGAATACTAAAAGTTAGAGAGGCGAATATCCGTTGTGCGGCATCTTAAAACCAACAGCTGTCAACACATGAAACAAAAAATCATGACTAACTCGGTCAACCTCATGATGAAAATCAGTACGAAGTAAAGCTCCCAACACAGGAACAGTGAAAGCAATCGATATAAGATCATGACACTCAGCAACGGAAGTCAGGAGAGTACGACCAAGGGGACAACTTCGATAACCCGTGACAATGTCAGCAAGCAAAACCGACTAGCGGCTGTTTATCGGCTACGCTACAGTTTTAAAATCAAAATTGAGTATCGTTACCGTCGTGCCTGACGCACGGACATACGTCCCATCTGTTTGGGGAGTAAAACAGTTTTCCGACCATAAAGGAGGGCGGGACATGTACCCCCTTGCACTACTTCATTCACCATAGATGCTATTGCACTTTCTATCAGAGGCCAAAACCGAATATAAAATCCGCTGGAAGCCCATCCAACCCTGCGATTTGCGGGAAGAAGAGCGAACTACAATGTCAGATACCACGTTACGGTGTGAAGCTTGCAAAGCTCCTCACGGAGAGCTACAGTAACAACTCTATCAAGGAAGGAAGTAAAATCAACTGACGGAATACTGTCTGACGTTACTCCAGTGTAAAGATCGGAAACTTACCGGGAAAGTTCAAACATTATAATGGTAGTGAGACACGTCCTTTGAGATCGCGTGCGAAGACGAAGTAGGAGATACAGAACGTCAACTCATCCTGGAGAACTGAAAGTGGTTGGGACGATCTAACTATAGACTTCTGAGTTGCAGGAGTTTCACCTTCACGCAGTGAACTTCCACAATTCTTAAAGGGACATCTCGATCACTGTCATAAAGTTTACGATGGACGGCATAATAAAACTGCCTAGACGTCATCGTCTCAGCCGCTTTATCAGCGTTAAAGCGCATGAGTGCAGTGCGGAGCCGGGGTTTGGCAATGGCAACCCACCGTTCCATAAATGACGGATAACACTGTTGGGAACTGATTTCCCGGGCACTCGGCAGCAATGATACCACCCATATGTAACACATTTAGCTTCCGGACAGGGCGAGAAAAGTGTACCCGTTGTGGGACGTGGTTACGAGTCATAAAACACCACATTGGTCAGTGAAGCTGGCGGGAATTACACCGATTAACAGAAGTTGGCTACATAGGGAAGCAGACAAATAAAAACGGACCAGTCAACTACTAGAAGGAGTTGTAAAATATGTGTTGTTGTTGTGGTCTTCAGTCCTGAGACTGGTTTGATGCAGCTCTCCATGCTACTCTATCCTGTGCAAGCTTTTTCATCTCCCAATACCTACTGCAACCTACATCCTTCTGAATCTGCTTAGTGTATTCATCTCTTGGTCTCCCTCTACGATTTTTACCCTCCACGCTGCCCTCCAATACTAAATAGGTGATACCTTGATGCCTCAGAACATGTCCTACCAACCGATCCTATCTTCTGGTCATGTTGTGCCACAAACTTCTCTTCTCCCCAATCCTATTCAATACTTCCTCATTAGTTATGTGTTCTACCCATCTAATCTTCAGCGTTCTTCTGTAGCACCACATTTCGAAAGCTTCTATTCTCTTCTTCTCCAAACTATTTATCGTCCATGTTTCACTTCCATACATGGCCACACTCCATACGAAGATATTCAGAAATGACTTCCTGACACTTAAATCAATACTGGATGTTAACAAATTTCTCTTCTTCAGAAACGCTTTCCTTGCCATTGCCAGCCTACATTTTATATCCTCTCTACTTCGACCATCATCAGTTATTTTGCTCCCCAAGTAGCAAAACTCCTTTACTACTTTAATTGCCTCATTTCCTAATCTAATTCCCTCAGCATGACCCGACTTAATTAGACTACATTCCATTATCCTCGTTTTGCTTTTGTTGATGTTCATCTTATACTCTCGTTTCAAGACACTGTCCATTCCATTCAACTGCTCTTCCAAGTCCTTTGCTGTCTCTGACAGAATTACAATGTCATCGGCGAACCTCAAAGTTTTTATTTCTTCTCCATGAATTTTAATACCTACTCCAAATTTTTCTTTTGTTTCCTTTACTGCTTGCTCAACATACAGATTGAACAACATCGGGGAGAGGCTACAACACTGTCTTACTCCCTTCCCAACCACTGCTTCCCTTTCATGTCCCTCGACTCTTATAACTGCCATCTGGTTTCTGTACAAATTGTAAATAGCCTTTCGCTCCCTGTATTTTACCCCTGCCACCTTTAGAATTCGAAAGAGTGTATTCCAGTCAACATTGTCAAAAGCTTTCTCTAAGTCTACAATTGCTAGAAACGTAGGTTTGCCTTTCCTTAATCTTTCTTCTAAGATAAGTCGTAAGGTCAGTATTGCCTCACGTGTTCCAGTGTTTCTACGGAATCCAAACTGATCTTCTCCGAGGTTGGCTTCTACTAGTTTTTCCATTCGTCTGTAAAGAATTCGTGTTAGTATTTTGCAGCTGTGACTTATTAAACTGATAGTTCGGTAATTTTCACATCTGTCAACACCTGCTTTCTTTGGGATCGGAATTATTATATTCTTCTTGAAGTCTGAGGGTATTTCGCCTGTTTCATACATCTTTGCTCACCAGATGGTATAGTTTTGTCAGGACTGGCTCTCCCACGGCCGTCAGTAGTTCCAATGGAATATTGTCTACTCCGGGGGCCTTGTTCCGACTCAGGTCTTTCAGTGCTCTGTCAAACTCTTCACGCAGTATCATATCTCCCATTTCATTTTCATCTACATCCTCTTCCATTTCCATAATATTGTCCTCAAGTACATCGCCCTTGTATAGACCCTCTATATATTCCTTCCACCTTTCTGCTTTCCCTTCTTTGCTTAGAACTGGGTTTCCATCTGAGCTCTTGATATTCATACAAGTCGTTCTCTTATCTCCAAAGGTCTCTTTAATTTTCCTGTAGGCGGTATCTATCTTACCCCTAGTGAGATAGGCCTCTACATCCTTACATTTGTCCCCTAGCCATTCCTGCTTAGTCATTTTGCACTTCCTGTCGATCTCATTTTTGAGACGTTTGTATTCCTTTTTGCCTGCTTCACTTACTGCATTTTTATATTTTCTCCTTTCATCAATTAAATTCAATATTTCTTCTGTTACCCAAGGATTTCTACTAGCCCTCGTCTTTTTACCTACTTGATCCTCTGCTGCCTTCACTACTTCATCCCTCAAAGCTACCCATTCTTCTTCTACTGTATTTATTTGCCCCATTCCTGTCAATTGTTCCCTTATGCTCTCCCTGAAACTCTGTACAATCTCTGGTTCTTTCAGTTTATCCAGGTCCCATCTCCTTAAATTCCCACCTTTTTGCAGTTTCTTCAGTTTTAATCTACAGGTCATAACCAACAGATTGTGGTCAGAGTCCACATCTGCCCCTGGAAATGTCTTACAATTTAAAACCTGGTTCCTAAATCTCTGTCTTACCATTATATAATCTATCTGATACCTTTTAGTATCTCCAGGGTTCTTCCATGTATATAACCTTCTTTCATGATTCTTAAACCAAGTGTTAGTTATGATTAATTTGTGCTCTGTGCAAAATTCTACCAGGCGGCTTCCTCTTTCATTTCTTAGCCCCAATCCATATTCACCTACTATGTTTCCTTCTCTCAGTTTTAATCTGACAACTGAAATTATCTCAGCACACTGCTAAACCTGAAGATACAGTTTCTGGTTGGTCACTGGAACACTAAAATTATACAACGTGATGAGGTGCTTGGAAATAATCGTGTTATGAGTGAAGTTTTTCTTTTTTCTTTGCTCAGTTAGTGTTCTCAACTGCAAGGAGCAGAGCGAGTTGTTCCCGAACCTGCCCATTATACAGCTGTGGTTTTTTTTCAACAACTTATAAGGAAATCTGGTAGTGAGGCAGACGTGTTCACAATCGCGAATGTTTGGAAGGGGTTTTGCCTTTCTCGAAACCTTGTTCGGGCTGGAGATGGGAACTATTTTGATATATTTGAGTTGCAAAATTTTCCAGCGAAAAATTTAAATATTGCATAATTTCATATATGTAAGCAAGAAAGTGTGTTACGTGCGCGGATATTTGACGTAACCAAGAGTGTCTGTGTTACCATCAAACCTCTCGAATGGCGCCCTAACTTCATACGAGGGCCTCAGCTTAGGTTCATATTAACTGTTCAAAATGACAATCGCCAGTATCCGTGAGCTCGGCATCACACAAAATTGACTTCAATCAATTATCCATGTTGTCTAGTGTTCCACGCGACATCAACTGGGAATCCACCTACCAGTCCCTACCTCCTACATTCAACAATAATCTTTCCTATGTTCATTTTTTCCCTTCATAAAAATTAATATATTATAATTTTTCATTTCATAATTCCATGTATTCCCAACGGCCTTGCCGCAGTAGTAACATCGGTTCTCGTTAGATCGACAAAGTTAAACGCTGCCGGGCTGGGCTAGCACTTGGATGGGTGACCGTCCGGTTTGCCAAGCGCTATTGACAAATGGGGTCCACTCACCCCTAGTGAGACAAACTGAGGAGCTACTTGAGTGAGAAGTAGCGGCTCCGGTCACGTAATCTGACATACGGCCGGGAGAGCGCTGTGCTGACCACGTACATGCCCCTCCGTATCCGCATCCAGTGACGCCTGTGGGCTGAGGATGACACGGCGACCGGTCGATACCGTTGGGCCTTCATGGCGTGTTCAGGTGGAGTTTAGTATTTTAATTCCATGTATTATGGTTTGAAGATGTAATCACAGCCGAAACAGCCGGTCGGAGTGGCCGAGCGGTTAAAGGCGCTACAGTCTGGAACCGCACGACCGCTACGGTCGCAGGTTCGAATCCTGCCTCGGGCATGTATGTGTGTGATGTCCTTAGGTTAGTTAGGTTTAAGTAGTTCTAAGTTCTAGGGGACTTATGACCACAGCAGTAGAGTCCCATAGTGCTCAGAGCCATTTGAACCATTTTTTTTCACAGCCGAATCTTAAACAAAAAGGACAAGAGGCATCCTCGCAGGCCCACCTCGACTTGATGCTGCATGGACAACGGTATCCGCGGCCTCAGCTGAGTAGTGAAATTTCGCTGCGTGGTGGAGCCTTTGAGTACCAGCTAAGTGGAGTTGGCGGGGCACGAAGGTCCGCACAAAATTTATCAGATGGTGGGCCCTAGTTGTCGAAAGGCAGCCTTGGAAAAAGAGAGAGAGAGAGAGAGAATGCAGCCTTGCAGCGTATTCATGGGGTTCAATACACCAAGGTCATGCAACCTCCGGCAAGATAAACTACTGAACCCGGCTCCGGCGATCGAGGTTGGCATGGTACATGACGTCGCCTTCCAATAGAGCGATGTATGCCTTATTAAGATGCTCACGGATATTAGTGTCGAACTGGCGTGGTACAACGTCGTATTGAAACCACAATCACTTGAGCGCAACAAGAGCTACTGTCTCTAACAAGTGGCATCACAGTTTGAAGTAGCAACAGATAATGTCCGTCTAGGGATATGTAGTTCCACGCTGCGCGTCGAATGAGCAGTTTGTTCCTACTTCCACCAGAACAGCAGCGCCGCGTATGCTGAACTTGTGTGTACTGAGTCCTGTCTGTGTATCGGCAGATGTCGCATCGTTTTTGCTTAACGCTTTTTGTTGTTGGTATGTTCTCTGGCGCCAGCGTTCTCTGTCCGTGTCATGATGTATGTCGAGTCTCTGAAGACCATTCTTCATTGGGGTACCGTTCGTTTCATTTCTCAAGAGAGTACGCGTCATGTGCAAACTGGCTCTCTAGAAATTCACTATTGGTTGATGGATACGATTCGAGTTACATCTGATCAGGTGAACACTGCTTGATTCTGATTTGTATGTATTTTTTGTAAAGCTTCAACATCCCTTGCAAGTAGAACGGCTTTCTTCTCGGGTTGGTTCTCAGATGATGATAACAGATCGTTATGGTTTCGTTGCTGCAGTCCTTCTTACAAATGCTGCGATCGGATTTATGCCCGTTAGAGATTACAGTATTCCACTCGGAGTGGCGTGAAACAACGTTTTGAACCTGAGAGTTCAGCATCAAGACCAAAAAAAGAAAAACCATGGAATTTGTACCTTCCCGTGGAGAGACTTCAAATCCTGAGTCTCGTCTCCGCAGTCTGCAGGTGCTGTGGAGAGCGGGCCTTTTTTTCTTGTTCTTCTTTCATGTCTTACATGTAGCGACTAGTGCAGGCGTATACGTTTATTACCCTAAATGTTAACAAGATAACCTCAAATTGCGGCTTGCTGCGTTACGACGGGTTAATTAAGATTCCCAAACTGATGTTTATGTTTGCAAGAAGTGTTTATGATGCGTTTTGTCGCCCGGTTTTTCTATGTGTTTTAATGTTGAGCTAGAAAGCTCTACCGGCATGGTCGTGCCTTATGGGGACAGTATTCCGCTGACAGACTTTGAAAAGCTCTATGACAGTCGGGGTATAGAGTGTCTTTTTTATGATCTCGTTTTAATATTTCCTTGTGCTCCTTCTGGATCCGATCATACGTATGACCGCTCGGGCTTTTATCGGGAAGATGCCATTTGCAGTTTTTTCTTCGTCTACTTTCGTGAAACTTTTTGAAGGGGGTATTTCAACTGCGCCTTACGTCCTGTGTATCACACTCGGAACAAGAACTATTGTCCTGAACTTAGCGGTGTGGTAGCGTCGTTGAGACTACGGAATGCTTGGATCTGCAGATATCCCAAATTAGTGTTTTCTACATATTTTGCACCTCCTTCTAGTAGTTGACTGGACCGTTTTTATTTGTCTGCTTCCCTATGTAGCCAACTTCTGTCAATCGGTGTAATTCCCGCCAGCTTCACTGGCCAATGTGGTGTTTTATGACTCGTAACCACGTCCCACAACGGGTACACTTTTCTCGCCCTGTCCGGAAGCTAAATGTGTTACATCATTGCTGCCGAGTGCCCGGGAAATCAGTTCCCAACAGTGTTATCCGTCATTTATGGAACGGTGGGTTGCCATTGCCAAACCTCGGCTCCGCACTGCACTCATGCGCTTTAACGCTGATAAAGCGACTGAGACGATGACGTCTAGGCAGTTTTATTATGCCGTCCAACGTAAACTTTATGACAGTGATCGAGATGTCCCTTTAAGAATTGTAGAAGTTCACTGCGTGAAGGTGAAACTCCTGCAACTCAGAAGTCTACAGTTAGATCGTCCCAACCACGTTCAGTTCTCCAGGATGAGTTGACGTTCTGTATCTCCTAGTTCGTCTTCGCACGCGATCTCAAAGGACGTGTCTCACTACCATTATAATGTTTGAACTTTCCCGGTAAATTTCCGATCTTTACACTGGAGTAACGTCAGACAGTATTCCGTCAGTTGATTTTACTTCCTTCCTTGATAGAGTTGTTACTGTAGCTCTCCGTGAGGAGCTTTGCAAGCTTCACACCGTAACGTGGTATCTGACATTGTAGTTCGCTCTTCTTCCCGCAAATCGCAGGGTTGGATGGGCTTCCAGCGGATTTTATATTCGGTTTTGGCCTCTGATAGAAAGTGCAATAGCATCTATGGTGAATGAAGTAGTGCAAGGGGGTACATGTCCCGCCCTCCTTTATGGTCGGAAAACTGTTTTACTCCCCAAACAGATGGGACGTATGTCCGTGCGTCAGGCACGACGGTAACGATACTCAATTTTGATTTTAAAACTGTAGCGTAGCCGATAAACAGCCGCTTGTCGGTTTTGCTTGCTGACATTGTCACGGGTTATCGAAGTTGTCCCCTTGGTCGTACTCTCCTGACTTCCGTTGCTGAGTGTCATGATCTTATATCGATTGCTTTCACTGTTCCTGTGTTGGGAGCTTTACTTTGTACTGATTTTCATCATGAGGTTGACCGAGTTAGTCATGATTTTCTGTTTCATGTGTTGACAGCTGTTGGTTTTAATGATGCCGCACAACGGATATTCGCCTCTCTAACTTTTAGTATTCAGGCTTCTACTGACATGAATGGTCGTCTTGCTCACCTCACAGAAGAGTGTCGAGGTGTCGTACAGGGAAGTACCCTTTCTAATTCTGGAGCCCTTACTGCAGTACATAGCTGCTCCATTAAGTTGCTGATAGTTGTACGGAGAAGGGTTCGTCGTTCGCTCATATTCTGATGACGTTATGGTACTTCTTCGTACTCATGACGACAAGCCTATGCTCAGGGACGTGTTGGATGCATTTTATCGTCTTACGGTAGCACAAATTAGCGACTAAAAGCGTCGGTTACTCAGATTATGGCGATTTGACGCTGCTGAGGTTCCATGGGCTGTGGTGGTCGCCCGCCATCGATCGTTGGCTGTTATATTTGAGCGTTGTCCTACGAAGACGGTTGCGTTAAATTGGAAATGCGTCACTGACGGGCTTCATGGAGCGAACCTTGAACACGACCATAGCTCCCTCTCGTTACGTAATAAGGATCGGACCTTGGAAGCCTATATGTTGAGCAAAGCGTGTTTTAATTTCCAAATTTTTCTCCTTTCTCGGATGATGTTGCGAAAGCTACAAAGATTATCGGGCAAGTTTTTTTGGCGAAACTCTATTTTTCGGCTGCGCTGTAAGGTTATGGCGAGGCTCCTGGCTGATGGTAGCTTTGGGCCTCATGTTAGGGCAGCTTCTCCTTTGTTTCTTCAACGCACTGTTTCAAAGTGTCTTCGCGTCCCCCATTCACTTACAGCCCACCTTTTTGCCTTCTCCCATCTGCGAGCTTAACCCCTCCAAATAGAGTTGGTCGGATAAATAGTAAATTAAGGTATATTGGTGAATTTTTTCTTGATGTTAGCTATTGGTAGGCTGATAATCTTTCCATTCACACATGTCTGTCAAAATGCTGTTGTGTCACTGAACGTTAGCAAATCTCACCTCCTCTGTGGAGTGCTTATCGCCAGAGACAGATTGGAAACTTGGTTGGTTCTTAACAGCTTACCTATTTTTCCGATGGAAGTGGCGTCCTAATGGTACCATCTCGTTCATAACCTCCTCACCAATGTAATTCTTCATGCTTTCCTGGCGATCTGTTGACATCTTGGATATTCGGGAATCCAGCCGGATGTTCGCGTCGTTCTCGCACGATATTTCAACAGCGTGCCTCGCTGTCTTCTTCAGGAGCTACCTGAGACTGTACCTTGGGTCGATCGAGTCCAGTATTTATGCCTGGGAGGAGCTGGGCGTTCCCTAATCGGTCCGCACCGAGTCGAGTTTTCCATCTGTGGTCCGCGCCCGCCAGACTCGGCTTCAACGGACCCCTCCAGTCGCGGATGTTCCGACTGCCGTCGGCGCCCGTTTTGGCCGTCCTCAACGGTTGTGGTTGTCATCTGAGGTGTGTCAGACCCGATCTGAGATGTGGTGTCTCTCTTCACACGGGTACCACTGAAGGAGTCACTTGAGCTTATTAGAGAGAAATTGGGGCTCTCCTTGACCTATTCAGGCATGTACTGACCTCGACGTACCTCCTATATGGGGGTCAATTTTACGAACAAACAGAAGGGGTGGCGATGGGCAGCCCTCTATCACCAGTGGCGGCCAACCTATTTACGGAGAGGTTTGAAGAGGAGGCACTCTCTTCAGCCACATATCAACCCAAGTGCTTATTTAGGTATGTGGATGATACTTTTGTCATCTGGCCCCATGGTAGAAAGAAGTTAGATGAGTTCCTGCTACATCTGAACTCTTGCCATCCGAACATTCAGTTCACAATGGAAATGGTGAAGGATGGACTACTTCCGTTCTTGGATGTTCTAGTGAAGAGAAAGGCAGATGGCACATTTGAACATAGTGTGTACCGCAAACCTACTCACACTGACTTATACCTACAAGCCAGCAGTTGCCACCATCCGGCACAGAAGAATGGAGTACTCAAAACACTGGTCCACAGAGCACAAACTCTGTCAGATCCTGATAGTCTGGCCACAGAAATAGAACACTTACAATCAGTGTTCAACAGGAATGGGTACTCCTCTAGAGATATCCAGAAGGCACTTCAACCTGCCAACTAGCCAAAGCATCCACAAGAAGAACCAGAAGAGGCAAAGAAGATGGCATACCTGCCATATGCCGCACCTATCTCTGCCAAGATCAGCAGGATTCTCCAGAAATATGACATCAATAGCATATTTGCCCCCCCCCCCCCATCCAAAATTAGGGCTATGCTGGGGTATGTAAAATATGACCTGGGGCTACGCAAGCCAGGTATTTACATCATACCATGCCAGTGTGGGATCTCATACATTGGCCAGACCACCAGAACTGTGGACATCAGGTGTAAAGAACACCAGATACATACCAGACTCAGCCAGGCAACTAAATCAGCCATAGCACAGCATTGTCTGGAACTTGGTCATTCAATGGATTACAATGACACCAAGATCGTGACACAGACCTCAAGATTTTGGACAGTGTCATTAAAGAAGCCATTGAGATTAAGGTCACAGACAATCTAATCAACCCTGACTCGGGATACCAAATCAGCACTGCCTGGAATCCAGCGCTTGAGCTTGTGAAAACTCAACGCAGGACACCCTGGGAGTCTACAAGAAATAGAAGTGGAGACCGAGAGAACAGCCATGAGACAAGGTGTCAGACATTAGAGACCAGATCTGACACACCTCTGTCACTATCACTGTCACTGTCACTTCCCATACGAGTCTGCCCTGACTCGTGATGGGAGCAGGCTAAGCATATACTGCTATTCCTGCATAATCCTATATTTGTAGAGTGGCTTCCTCACGGTCCGAATTGGCCTGAGGTGTTTTCTGGGGGGAGTTGTCCTTTCTTTGTCGCGAGATATTATTCTCGTAACAGGTCAGGCCAACGCGTGGTTGGCCTGTGGTGAATAGGATGGCCCAAGTCCCTAATGAGCCTATTGTCGGACCGTACGGCCCGCTCGTAGAAGGGGATGCCAGTTTGCCGGTGTAGCCGAGCGGTCGAATGGACCCGCGGTAGGTGGAGAGCGAGCTTGAGCGCCCTGTTCCGCACCCTCCGCAGTTTGTTGGTGTGTGTGTTGGCTGGATTGCCCCACACCACGGGGCACAAAACGTTTGTACACGAGGCCGTCGTGGCACACAGAGTAGAATGCCCTGGAAAGGACGAGGAACACCGCCCCAAGATATTCCTGAGTCTCCAGGGCGCGCATGGCCTCTTCCACCAGCCCCATCAGCTGATGGACCGTGGAGTGTCCCCTCCGTAAGCCGAACTGCTCGTCCAGTATCACTCCTTCTGCTGTCACGTGGCGAAGCATGCGCCTGGCGTAGAGGCGCTCGAACACTTTGGAGAGAGCTGGTAGCAGACTGATGGGTCTGTAATTGGTGGCGTCACGCAGGTCCTTGTTGGCTTTGGGGATGGCCACCACCTCTGCATTTTTCCACACAAAGGGGTAGACACCCGAACGAAGGACCTGGTTGAAGATACCCGCCAGCAGTGGATGGGCCTCTGCTGGAAGGTTCTTCAGCAGGTGGTTGGTGACCCCATCAGCTCCTCCGACCTTCCTAGTATTGAGCGCCTTCCGCTGTGCAGCCACCTCCGCCTCGAAGATGGCTTCGATTACGTCCCCGTCGTCCCATTCCTCCAGGAACACCGGGAGTTACCCGGGTACCCACTGGATGTGGTCTTCATCCAGATTGTCGTCCACCGGCGTGAATGACGATTCGAATTGGTCCGCCAGGACACCTGCTTTTCCGTCTGGGCTGCAGACGACGTCGTGGTTGTATGCGCTGTCATCGGCGCAGGAACGACTTCACCGTGCGCTAGGTGATGCCGTCCTCTGGGTTGAGGGAGGCGACGAAAGCCGACCACACGCTGTTTCTGTGCGCCTCAGCCGCAGTTTTGATGTCTCTCCACATGCGGTGGCTGCGTCGGCTGCGTGCAGTAGCTGGTGGGAGAGGACCCGCACAGCAGCGTCCGCGCCCACTGCATCTGGATCGGGTGTGTCCGCGATCGATTCCAGGACTGTCTCCAGGAACTGCTCGCAGTCCATGCGCCGGTATGTCTGTCGGCTTGGTGGCAGAGTGGCTCCAGCGACATCTATGGCGAAGACCACCGGCGGCTCCTGTCTGACGACAGTGTACACCATGTGGAGGCGGTCTTGTGATGCCCGATGCCTTTTATGACTGTGACATCGAGCACGTCTGGCCGTCCCCTGGCTGGGTAGATTGTGGGCTCCTGTGGGCCCAGGATCAGGGCGCCGTTCCTCTGGGCAGCGCAGGAAAGTCGGTGGACACTGACATTCGTGAGGCGGGAGTTCCATGCTGGGTGCTTCGCATTGAAGTCACCCACAATGAACACCCTCCCCCCAACTGTCAGCAGCAGGTCGACGTCCGCCTCCTGGAGGTGTCAGCGTGGTGGCCTGTATACTGCCACGAATGTGATGTGCCCGGGTGTCGAGGTGACCGTCACCCCAGTGGCTTCCAGGGTTGCCAGGTCTGGGAGTTGCACCTGGTGGTGCCTGAGTGATGCACTAACACAGATGGCGGTGCCACCGCCGGCTGTTGGCCTGTCATTGCGGTAGCAAACATAGTTTGCTACACGCATTTGGACCCCAGGTTTAAGGTGAGTTTCGCTGAACAGATAGAGGTCAATGGCCTCGTCCTGCATGAACTGGCGAAACGCACCTTGTTGGGAGAACAGGCTGTTTGCGTTGAAGCCGCAAACAGTCAGTCCATGTATGAGTGGATTATCCACGGTGCAGCTTCATAGTGACGGTAGCAGCCTGGAGGGCCTCCGTAACTGCCGTGACTAGCACGGCAGTTGTTGGAGCAGGGCAGAGAGGGAGCCCAGAAGGGCTCCCAGGTCTGCGGCTCCTGGTCCTGTTGATGGTGCGGGTGAAGCCGCAGCTGCCGGCGCGGGGCCAGCTGCCTGCGGCGCGGGAGTGTTGAGTGGACGGGCAGTGCGTCGTCCGCCCTTGTGGTGGTCGACCTGGGAGTCAGCCTGTGGAGCGGACGAGCCAGGCGCGGTGGATGGAGCGGTCTCGAGTCCCGTTGCGGAAGTGGCGGGAAGGCCACTTGTCGTGTAGTGGTGGCGTCAGCGGACTCTCCCTTGGTGGTGGAGGCGTAGCTGGTGCCAGGTTGCACATTCCTGGCAGGTGCTGATCGTCAGTTCTGCCGTGGGCGGTGTCGGAATGCAGCGCAGCCTCTGTAGCTCGCCACATGTGGCTCGCTACAGTTGCAGCACTTTGGCGCCTCTTCTCTCTTCTTCGTGCAGTCCCGACTCTGGTGAGAGTCGGCGCACTTGACACAGCGGGCCGGCATGGAGCAGTAGCGCGCCACGTGGTCAAGGTCCTGGCAGGAGAAGCACTGGGCGCGCCTCCCCTTGGCCTTGAGCGGCTCCACTTCCACCCCAATCCGGGCCACCATCTGGAACTGGAAGATTTTTCGGTTTTCGAAGTTGTCCGGGAGGACAACTAGGAAACGAGGCATATCTCGCTCGTCCTGGGCGACTTCATGATGGTCACAGAACTGGCCATGTAGCCCAGCCCCGCCAGTTCGTCTTTGAGGGGCGAGGCGGGAGGTGGCGGAAGACCACCTTCAGCTGCTTCACGGGCTCTGCATTATGCGTAAAGCAGTGTACCTTGTGGGTCTCAATGATCTTCATGGCTGCTCAGTAATCATCCATGGTGGCAGTCGAAACCCAGTATAGGTCTCGCCCGACACATTTGACCTCAGCAGCGGATGCAACTGTCTGAAATTTATCAAGGAAGGACTTGTAAGTGTCCGTCCATGCAACTGTCTGAAATTTATCAAGGAAGGACTTGTAAGTGTCCGTCCATGAGACAGTTATCGGTGGTGGGGCGGGTGCCCACCTCTTGGGTGGCTCAGTGGCCTCCATGGCCTCTGGCTCGTCGACGTCGATGAATGAGTCTGTCGTCGGGAGCGGCTGCACTGTTTGGAGCCGTTTGGCCCGAACAGTGTGCCGCCGCTTTGGGACGGTGAACCCATTGTTTGGCGCCTGGTCTGCCTCAGTGGTGGCAGGGTCATCTGCCATCTTCTGCTTCTGGCTCTTCCTGCAAACAGATTGAGAGAATGTGGAGGAGTCGTCCTCCTCCGTTGCTGCAGGCCTCTTCCTGGAAGGCTGCAGTGTGTTGCCATGGCTTCCGCCTCGAGCAGATCGCCAAGGTTGGCCTCTATGATAGTGTCGTACGTTGCAGGACGTTGACGTCTTCTCTCGTCACGCCTGGCGGTACAGTTTCCGGTATATCTGTGGCCTCTTCACTGGAAGAGACCAGAGTGGCAGCCAGCAGTGCACCAGTTTCTTCTGCAACTGGGACCGGTGGCGCAACACTCATCGGGGCCGCCGCTGGTAGAACAGTGTCTTCATTCGACACGCCTGTCAGGGCTCCTGACGGTACTCTCTCCTCTTCATCGACCACGCAACCGAGTGACTTTAAGTACTGCTGGAACAAGTGGAAAGCTCGTTTGTCGGCAGCACGTTCCGGGTAATCAGTATCCCGTGACATTCGGTGCATGATGAGGTACAACTACTCCGCCGTAAGCGGGCCTGTGTCCCTTGAATATGGCGTCTCGTAGTCCATCGTCGTTTGCTGCGTCGTCGTATGTGGGGGGCCGGATGGGGCCGCCGACGGGGCGGACTCGATCGCCCGAGCCCGTCCCGCCTGGCGGCGATCCGCCACACCCTTCGCTTGAGTAGCGTGGTCCTGCTTGCACGGCACCGCTCACTCGAGCGACACACCCCAGATCATGAACTCGACTTCAGAAGACGGCCAGGCCGGGCGCGGACGGCGGAGGGAACACCGGCGACCAGAGAGGGACAATGTAGTCGCGTCTGGCGGGCGCGGACCTCAGACGGAACACACGACGCGGCGCGTACCGATTAGGGAGCGCCCAGCACGAATCAGAAGTGGAAATCATAGTAAAAGTCATGAGATAGAGTACCCAACATCTCAGATCGGGACTGACACACCTCAGCTGACAACCACATCCGTTGAGGACGGCCAAAACGGGCGCCGACGGCAGTCGGAACATCCGCGACTGGAGGGATCCGTTGAAGCCGAGTCTGGCGGGCGCGGACCACAGATGGAACACTCGACTCGGCGCGGACCGATTAGGTAACGCCCAGCTCCTCCCAGGCATAAATACTGGACTCGATCGACCCAAGGACCAGTCTCAGGTAGCACCTGAAGAAGACAGCGAGGCACGCTGTTGAAATATCGTGCGAGAACGACGCGAACATTCGGTTGGATTCCCGAATATCCAAGACTCCTCACCAATGTTTGACTTTTTCGGATTGGCCTTAGTAAGACATACTGATGAAGCCGTTGACATGGAACGGATACGTAATGACACCGGTTGGTCGCCTATGGGCACAAACATTGGAGTTGGCTACTGCAACAATTGGCCCTTCTTGCGAGAACGAAGGAAGCTCCAATCTCCAGTGAGATTATACTGCGTACTCATTCAGCCTTCTTTCCTAGAACAAAGCACAATAAGGCTATGTGGCTTGTAGGGCATTATGTTGTACGTGATGGAGAGCAAATATGACCCGAACCCTTGTGCCTTTTACCAGTATATGCTTAGGGGCCACTGGACATTGCAAAAGATACCATGCTTTGGTGAGCTTTTTACTAATATTCTGTTTCTGGTATTTAGTCGTCAAGGAGTCGGAAAACGTGTAGAATCCCTTCCCATTCGAATGTGTCATTCTTTTTTTTGCTTCCTGGTGAGCTTGATAAAAAGAGAAGGTGTTAACTAATCGTCTTGGTATTTTCGTCATGACCTCTTTTAAGAGTTTATTTCATTCTTGTGGCCTTGCTTGTCTTGTTTTATTTCTGGTTTAATCAATAAAAAGTAAAGAAGAATTCTCGTAGACAAAGAATGGAAATGAATTTCTTATGTGGCAGAAACAACATAGAATTAAGTCCGATTTTGTTCCTTTCCTGTCTGAGTAGCAAGTTGAAAGGTTACAACGAAAAAATTAAGATAAAAAATTTAAAAAATTTCAATACCGTGTGTAGGATCAACACAGTAACAGAGGGGGAGGGGGATGGGGGTGGGGGAGGCATGGCGCCAGGCCTCGAGATTCGACCCCTGCCGACCTTGTGTCCACCTAGCCTGAAGTGTGTCCATTCTTTTCTGACATTTCAAGAGGAAAAAGAAAGTTAGCGTGAGATCCCGGGTTTCACTTTAGAAAAGTTAAAGGCACTAGAGAAGCAGTTCCGACACGACAGGTGATAGTGGAAGCTACGTTGACTCACAATCAAGACACGTTGATAGGATTTGTCGTCGTGGTGCAACATGTTTGAAATTCTGAGGAAAGTATGGGTAGGTTACAGGGAAAGACGTGTAATGTAAATATATGTAAGAACCAAGACGGAACAGTAAGACTGGAAGACCAAGAACGAAGTGTTCCTATTAAAAAGTGTGCAAGACAGGGAACTACTCTTTCACCCTTACACTATGTTGAATGGAATGAATAGTCTAACGAATGCAGAATGCCGATTGAGAGTAAAATGAAGGGAGACAACAGTAATGAGAAAGAGCAGAAATGTGAATAGCGAGAACCTCTACATCAGAACTGATAGCCACGAAGTAGATGAAGTTAAGGAATTCTACCACGAAGGCAGCAAAATAAATAATGACGGGCGAAAGAAGAAGGAAGACATCAAAGACTAGCATTGGCAAATAGTGTATCCCTGGCTAAGAGAAGCGTACTAGCATCAAATATAGGTCTTGCTTTGAGGAAGAAATTTCTGAGAATGTACGTTTGGAGCACAGTATTGTGTGGTAGTGAAATGTGGACTATGGGAAAACAGGATCTGAAGACTGTCGAAGCATTAGAGATTTGGTGATACAGATCAGTTTTGAAAGTAAGGTGGACTGGTAAGTTAAGGAATGAGGAGGTTGTCCGCAGAATCGCCTAGGGAAGGAATATGTGGAAAACGCTGACAAGAAGACGGACAGACCATCTGTTAAGACATCAGGGAATAACTTCCATGGTACCATGGAGCTGTAGGGGTTAAAAACTCTAGAGGAAACAGAGGTTGGAATACATCAACAAATACGAGGGCTATCACAAAGTACATTACGTTTTGAAATTAAAAATAAATAAAGTACTGGAAAATTTTCTTTATTATATACAGATGAAAGCCACACTTAAATACTACTTTTATACATAGTTGCCATTTAAATTAAGGCACTTATCGTAGCGATGGACGAGCTTGGAAATTCCTTCGTCGTAAAATTCGGCCGCCAGCGCTTTCAATCACGTGGTTACCTCTTCTTGAAGCTGTGCGTCGTCATCAAAACGCTGCATAGCCAACCACTTCTTCATTGCTGGGAATAAGTGGAAGTCGCTCGGTGCCAGGTCGGGACTGTACAGCGGATGAGGAAACAACTACCACTTAAAAGATTCGAGAACTTCACGAGTGGCATTTGCCGTGTGGGCCCGGGCGTTGTCGTGAATCAGCAAGATCTTTGAGCCCAACTTTCCCCTGCGCTTGTTTTGTATTGCTCTTCTGAGGTTGTGCAGAGTTTGGCAATACCTTTGAGAGTTTATTGTAGTGCCTCTTCCCAGGAAATCCATAAAAGTCACACCTCTTCTGTCCCAAAAGACAGTCGCCATCACCTTCGTGGCCGACATTGTCTGCATGCATTTCATGGGTTTTTGGGGGGAATTTGTGTGCCCCCACAGCATTGACTGCAATTTTTTCGCGCAGTTCACATGCTTAACCCATATTTCGCCACCAGTAACGATGCGATCAAGTAATAAGTCGCCATCTTTCTCGTAAGTGTCCAAAAACGTTAACGCTGCAGCCATTCGCTGATTTTTGTGAATGTCTGTCAAGATTTTTGGTATCCATCTTGCACATCACTTGTGGTTACCAAGCTTTTCGGTGCAACAAACTTCGTGAAATTTGTGGAAAACTCATAGAGAGTTCCGTTATTTGGCAGTCACTATGCTGGGTCTTCCACTTCGCTCTTCGTCGTGAACGTTAGTTCGGCCATTTTTAAATTTTATGACCCACTGACGCACTCCACCTTCAGTGATTATGTTGTCCCCATACACTTGACAAAGCTGCCGATAGATTTCTATCGGTGTACAGTTTTTTGCAGTCAGAAACCTTACTACAGCACGCACTTCACACTTCGCGGCATTTTCAATTAACGCTGACACTTCAAACTGTCACAGTAACTCAACGGAGTACAGCACGAACCTCTCGCTAGCACGGCAGGATTCTGACTGAGCGGCGGAATGCCATGACACCAAGATGGCCGCGCTAGCCCCGCCCCTAACGGACACAAACGAAAAAGTAATGTACTTTGTGGATAGCCCTCGTAATTGAGGACGTAGTGGTAGTCTGAGATGAAGAGGTTGGCACGGGAGAGGAATTGGTGGCGGACCGCATCAAACCAGTCAGATGACAGATGACTCAGAATAAATAAATAAAAGTGAAAAAGTTCCGACCTTTCACGAAGCTGTCAGCAAATGAGATAGTATCGTTTGAAGTACGATCTGAACTCAGAGGCTGCTGGTCTGAGACGCATATGGTGCAATCGATTGACGGAAGCGAACTCTGATTTCAGAACCATTTGACCTGTTTCCTTCCACATACTGTTTGAGACTTAGCAAAGCTACTTCTCCTCCGGTACTCGCTATCATTTATTCTTGGGACTGTGTATTTAAAGTGCAAGTTGAAGTAATCTAAATGATAAATCTCTGTCCAAAAGTTATATTGTGCGTACAACTCTTCGTAAACAACCTTGACTTGCTCTCTGTGGCCCGAAGGACCACGTCTTGTTAGAGTTTCTGTCCAAGGTGATGTAGTCTTCCAGCTAGGACAACGCCTATGGTGTAATATATCTCTCCACATTCGCTCGGCTTTCAGAGCGCGACTTCATGCAACACCGCCGGATAAATGCATGTCTGTAAGTTCTTGTAACAGGTAATGCTCCATCTTCGACAGCCTGTCACAGACTGTAACTGTATCGGGGCGACAAAGGGTACTTAAAGAATGAAAAGACAGGCAAGTCATTCCTAGTTTCAAGAAGAATCGTCGCACGGATGGGCATAATTCCTATAGCTGTGACGTCATTCTATTACAGAGTTAATGAAAATTTTCGATGCTCACGCATTACGATGTCTCCGAAAAATTAAGCATCACCTCTGCAAAAACCAGTATATATTTTACAAGCTGAGATCTTCCGAAACGTATCTCTCTCTAGAATGAAATTTTCACTCTGCAACGGAGTGTGCGCTGATATGAAACTTCCTAGCAGATTAAAACTGTGTGCCGGACAGAGACTGGAACTCACGATCTTTGCCTCTCGCGGGCAAGTGCTCTACCAATGGAGTAACCCAAGCATGAGTCGCGACCCCTTCTTACAGCTGTACTGACGGAATTAAAGTTGTGACGACGGGTCGTGAGTCGTGCTTGGGTATCTCAGTTGGTAGAGCACTTTCCCACGAAAGGCAAACGTCCCAAGTTCGAGTCTCGGCCAGGCACACAGTTTTATTCTGCCAGGAAATTTCATATCTCTCCGTTCGTCCATGAGAGGCAGATCGCCGTGCACCAAGCCGACTAGATTTACACCATGTTGCTTCACTTGTAGAGGGCATTCCACACTGCTGTGCAGTGTCGTTTAGTGAACGAAATACGAGCCTAGCGAGAGTCGGAGCAAATTTGTGACTTGATTGATATCCTAACAAATAGAACTTAACGTATTGTTCTTAAAGAGTGAAATTGGCAGACGTAAAAGTTGTTTTGGGAATGTCCGAGAGTAAACTAAAGATGTCGTGTTGTTGCAGACATCGCAACGTTTGTATGTGATTTGGTATTTCCACGATGCGAAATAGGGTGTTCCATGAGTGGACAATTCTTCCGATTAGAAACTCGACTGCAACACGCGGTTTTTCACGTATCGACGTAGTTACTTTACAGAAGGACACGTTATGTACTCCAATTTTAAACTCTCTGGCGGAAGAGATGTACAAATGTGTAGGCATCGGAAATAGAGATGTAGGATGTTAATTATGTTTGTTTTATTTAAAAAGCCTTAAGAGTTTTTACATAAAAAATTCGGAGGCATTACTTTTCAGCACGCCCTCGTATTAATGAGTAACCGTCCGAAGCGATCTAAGGTGGAATTAAGAAAACAACATGGCCAAGTGCAAGCAGGACTCGCACACTGAGGGTTCCATACAAACTTAATTATGTATATAGGCCGTTTATCGATCCCGGGAATCAAGGATAATGACGATTTTTGCCTTTTATTGACATTAACACTGGCAAGAATTCCAAGGCATAATTTCAAGTTTGAAGTCAGCTAACAAATAACGAAAGAAATATTCTTTCGTTTGATGTATACAAATTAACAGTTTCGGAGTTTCCCATTTACTTGTACTGTGGAATCTTACTTCTTGCCTAATTTTATAATTCTAGATCAACGGGAAGTACCCTATAGCTTTTGATGAGTGAGATTTTGAGTATCAAAATATATTATATAAAAGGCTGTATCTCTTGACTGAATTGATTTAAGGCGCGCAGAGTGGCCGCGCGGTTTGAGGCGCCATGTCACGGTCTGCGCGGCCCCTCCCGCCGGAGGTTCGAGTCCTCCCTCGGGCATAGGTGTGTGTGTGTTTGTCTTAGCATAAGTTAGTTAAGTTACTTTAAGTACTGCGTAAGTCTAGGGACCGATGACCTCAGCAGTTTGGTCCCTTAAGAACTCACACACATTTAACATTTTTTAACAACTGACTTAATTTTGACACCACCAAAGTACCAAATACCTTAGTATGTGACACAAATTCGAACTTGATACGCCAAACTGTTCTAGAGAAATAGTGTCTTAACAGACAGACGAACAGACAGAAGGATAAAAAATGAAAAAAATATTTTTTTATATTATAGCAGATTAACACCTGTCTAATTTTTTCCTTTACTTGTACTGTGAAACCTTCCTTGTTGCCAAATTTCATGATTCTAGGTCAACTACAAGTAAACTACAGATTTCTGTGATTGAGTTTTCGAGCGTCAAAATATATGACTAAAATGGCTGTATCTGTTGATTCAAAGAATTGACTTGGAGGATTAAAATTTTTACATCGCAAAGGATTATTGATCTAAGTAATTGGCATAAATTTGAACTTCATACGCCACACTATTCCAGAAAAAAAGGTCTTCGCAGGCGAACAGACAAACGGACAGATGGATAAAGAACGACAAAAATACTTTTTCGCATTATGTAATTACAAATTAAGAAAATTTGAATATTTTTTCCCTTTACTTTTTCTGTGAAACCTAGTATCCTGCGAAATTTCATGATTCCAGGTCAACGGGAAGTACCCTTTTTGTTTAATGAGTGCGTTTTCGAATCTGAAAACAAGTATCACAAATGCCGTATCATTATATTGACTTACAACTTAAAATTTTTACCTCTCTAAGGGACCACAGACTTTAATGTGTCACATGACTTTGAACTTTGAACGTCTACTTGTTCCTGAGGAAAAGAGTCTCAACGGTCGGACAGACAAACGGACAACGAAGCAGTCCTATGTGGATTCCGTTTTTACAGATTAAGGCGTGGAACCTAAAAAGTAGCAGAGAAAGCAGGTGTCAGACAGTAATCCACAGGAATAGTAAGGATACACAATTCATCCATCGACCGATTCTTGAGTACTGTAGATTTGTCTGCGACTAGGATAAATAGAAGACATAATATCCAACAAAATATGAGGTAGTTTTTTCATAGCGTATGTGTTACAGAAATGCTCAACAAGTCTCAGGGTTGCATGCTACAAAGGAGGCATTGTACACCACGAACAGGTGTGCTACAGAGATCCGTAAGAACACGTTTCGGAAAGAGTCGGACAACCAGTAACTGCCCCGTCGCCCCGTCCCCCCTGGGCGTATATGGCTCGTGAAATGACCACGTAGACAAAGCCAGAGAAATTACAGCTGACGCTGAGTTTAGAAGGCAATGATTCTTCCCACACTCCTTTCGTGAATGGAACACAAAAGGAGGTAAAAGACGGTGGTGCAGGAAGTATCCTTCGCCACGCACCGTAAGTCGGCTTACATTTTACAGGAATAGAACTGTAAAATGCGCTAAATTCCATCGTTGACACAGCGCAGAAGACTGTGTATTGTTTTTCAAGGCAGTGCCTCCAAGTTTGTTGGGGCACGCAGTTTACAGATAGTCTCACACCGATCGCCCATTGGAGACTTCGCACCTCCTAAAATTTTCACTTCTGATCATCGGTTCTTCATCTCCACTTCTCAGTCTACTATTATGTAGCATTGGTATAAAGTGGATGCTAAGGGTTTGGGACTGACTATGGGTAAACTAAGCAACACCAAGTAAGGGTAGTTTATAGTCAATTGTAGCGATTTTACGTATGTATTTTGAAGACCCTAAGTAGACGAGGTTTCTGTTTATAAAAGATCGCTCATCGTGAGGAAACACGAGCAAACAATCAAACATATTCGATTACGTTATGGTAGATTATGTTTTGAACCCGGTCGATGACATACCGCAGGTCACATTACCTTTGACTGTAATGTAAACACCCTGTAATCAGATGGAATGAAGTAGTGACAGCGAAGACAGTTGAAATGTGTGTATCGCCACGTAACAAATAGAACAGAATGCGGAAACGGCACAGTAGGGAAAAGATAATTTTTTTAACGTCTAGTCTCGAGACTGCAGCTATCGTACGCAACGAACAGTGGGTATTATTGGAGTCTCAATCTTGGCAAACTAGCAATGACACTTGCCTCATAAACTTCTTCAATCATTAGACATCTGTAATAATGTAACAGATGTAAAATGTAGATAACTAAGTTCCTCGTGACGACATTAAAATATCCACAGCGGCAGTATTGGAAATATTTCTCTTTATGCTCTCTTGGAAGAGAAAGATAATAGTCTCACTAACTAATGGTTATGCGACGTGAAACCAACGCTACACGGTAACTGACAAGTATATTCATAGAGACTGTTTGAAAATCACCTAAAAAGCATTGCAAAACCAACTTTCTGAATGGTCACTTTAAACTCCCGGTAGAGTAAAATGTTGATAATTATCGTTTTAGGCGAAATGTATAAAACACAGAGATGTGTACTCGCCAGGTGTAACAAATTTATAGTGTTCCACGAGAAAGCGAGACCAGTTTCCATCAGATCAAGGATATAAGAACTGTACCAATTGCACGCGTAGTCTGCTACATTTTTTACTTGTTTCAACATTTACATTTTTACTGATTAAGCCTGTAAAGAAAAAGTCAACAAAAACTTGAATTACGTGCAAGTGTCTTATTGAAGAATTACGTAGTATTATACGATATTGGTTTTAGCAGCAAACGTTTCTGTTTGTAGCATCATTGTTGTGTGAGTACTATCAAACCCGACTTTTGAAATGAGATAATACAATAATATTGTTAAAACAACATTTTTTGATTTCAAATAACTTTGCAAAGAGACACTTTCATACATTTGCGCACAATCTAACAGATCTTTCTTGTGTGTAAACCCGTCTGCGACTAATACCTTGGTTGGCAGTGAAAACCTTTCTAATTAGTAGCTATTGTGGCAGCTACCACTTTTATTTTGAAGGGCTTTAATTTCGTCTTCGAAAATGAGGGTAAGGCGACTGATAGTCAATACGAATCAAGTTTTAATGTTTATTCACTTTTCAAACTATTGCTAGTCCCTCATAACTCACTCCACACCCTATCCCCCCCCCCCCCCTCCCACCTCTTTCCCTTCCTGTCTGCTCTAAATATAACTCTGTTCACCTTTCACAGATTTTTAGGACTTTGTAGAGTTCCCACACCATCAATCGTTGTACGAGGGTTATTCGTAAAGTAAGGAAGGATCGGTCGCGAAATGGAAACCACAGTGAAAATCCGATGAACTTTTGCACAGATGTATTGAGCAGGGTCTCTAGCATGACCGTCTATCACGTTAGGTCGTTCTTTTTATTTATGAGCACACAGAGAGCATATAAAGATACCTAGAACAATAGTGTCTCCCGCCAAGTACAAGGGTCTGGTGAGAAATTTCGCCTGAAGATGTGCAGCCAACATAACATAGCTGTCATGCGTATTCTTCTTCAGCACGATTCTCAGCAGAATTCTGCAGGGGCAATGAAGATGCTCCTGCATCGTTTTCAATTGCAAACATTTGATTACCCACAATGCAGCCCGTATTTGTCTCCCCCTGAGTTTCATCTCTGCTCACATGAACCGCTGGCTATGAAGACAATATTTTGGTTCAGACAACGAGCTGTAGGCCAGTGTAGAGAATTGGCGGAAAGCACTGGCGCATGCCTTCTATAATGAGGGTATTGGAAAGTTGGTACAATGCTACCACAAACGTGTAAGTCGGATCGACGACTATGGAGATAAGTAGCTGGAAGTTGTGACTAACTGTTGCAAATAAAACGGTTTTGATTTTCACTGTGGTTTCCATTTCGCGACCTATCGTTCCCTACTTTCCGAATAGCCCTCGTACATTTGAAGATAACCATTAGTTGACAGTTGTCTACTGTCAGCCATAGTGACTTTACCTTAAGTACAATACATAACAAGCTATGAAAGCACAAATCACTCTTACTTATCAGTTTTCAGGAAGTAAAATTGCTCCTAAAATTGTGACACGACTGGAAAAGTATGATGACGCTATCTGTTTCCTTCACGGAAATACTGTGTAGCATACTGGACAGGTTTTAGGACAGAATTACGTCACCGTTTGCAATATAGCAACGATGAAAGCAGACTGCACACTGACTATGCTGTTCTCCTAAAGAGATTTCCATCATTCGACAATCATAAGGTAATGCAGAAGTACTTGAAGAAATTTCCATGTGGCATAAGGAATGGCTGCTCTCGTTTAATCTTCATAAATGCAAATAATGTGAATAACGAAAAGAGATAATCCATTTAATGACAATATTAGTAGTTGACTTCAGAAGCGCAATATCTAATGTAAGTATTTGAGGGTAATACTAGGAAACCACATGAAAGTGGAAAAACGCGTAGAAATAATAGTAGGAATATTAATCGAAAGCTTATATTTCTTGGAAAAATTCTAGGGTAGCGCTGCGCGTCTTCAAAAGCAATCACAAGACACTAGTGAGACTAATTATAAACGTTCCTGCAACAGCACTCAGCTACCTGCGGTGACAGCTACCAGCAATACAGTCGTGTCTGGCATGTTGCCGAAGTCCCAACCCGCTGGCAATACCATCTCAGGGAGATTGAATAGAATCATTCCTTGCGACCAAATCAATACACTAGTTTTTTGTTGATGGAATCTCCACTTGGAGCCACAGAAACTTGGGTCTGGTCACTAGAGGTGCCATCCTCTCCAGTAGAGGCATCAGAATCACTGTCAACTGTGCAAACTAACCTCCTTATTCTTATTTGTATTTTATTCTTCCCCCCCATGAACCATGGACCTTGCCGTTGGTGGGGAGGCTTGCGTGCCTCAGCGATACAGATAGCCGTACCGTAGGTGCAACCACAACGGAGGGGTATCTGTTGAGAGGCCAGACAAACGTGTGGTTCCTGAAGAGGGGCAGCAGCCTTTTCAGTAGTTGCAAGGGCAATAGTCTGGATGATTGACTGATCTGGCCTTGTAACAATAACCAAAACGGCCTTGCTGTGCTGGTACTGCGAACAGCTGAAAGCAAGGGGAAACTACAGCCGTAATTTTTCCCGAGGGCATGCAGCTTTACTGTATGATTACATGATGATGGCGTCCTCTTGGGTAAAATATTCCGGAGGTAAAATAGTCCCCCATTCGGATCTCCGGGCGGGGACTACTCAAGAGGATGTCGTTATCAGGGGAAAGAAAACTGGCGTTCTACGGATCGGAGCGTGGAATGTCAGATCCCTTAATCGGGCAGGTAGGTTAGAAAATTTAAAAAGGGAAATGGATAGGTTGAAGTTAGATATAGTGGGAATTAGTGAAGTTCGGTGGCAGGAGGAACAAGACTTCTGGTCAGGTGACTACAGGGTTATAAACACAAAATCAAATAGGGGTAATGCAGGAGTAGGTTTAATATTGAATAGGAAAATAGGAATGCGGGTAAGCTACTACAAACAGCATAGTAAACGCATTATTGTGGCCAAGATAGATACGAAGCCCACGCCTACTACAGTAGTACAAGTTTATATGCCAACTAGCTCTGAAGATGACGAAGAAATTGAAGAAATGTATGATGAAATAAAAGAAATTATTCAGATTGTGAAGGGAGACGAAAATTTAATAGTCATGGGTGACTGGAATTCGAGTGTAGGAAAAGGGAGAGAAGGAAACATAGTAGGTGAATATGGATTGGGGGACAGAAATGAAAGAGGAAGCCGCCTGGTCGAATTTTGCACAGAGCACAACATAATCATAACTAACACTTGGTTTAAGAATCATGAAAGAAGGTTGTATACATGGAAGAACCCTGGAGATACTAAAAGGTATCAGATAGATTATATAATGGTAAGACAGAGATTTAGGAACCAGGTTTTAAATTGTAAGACATTTCCAGGGGCAGATGTGGACTCTGACCACAATCCATTGGTTATGACCTGTAGATTAAAACTGAAGAAACTGCAAAAAGGTGGGAATTTAAGGAGATGGGACCTGGATAAACTAAAAGAACCAGAGGTTGTACAGAGATTCAGGGAGAGCATAAGGGAGCAATTGACAGGAATGGGGGAAATAAATACAGTAGAAGAAGAATGGGTAGCTTTGAGGGATGAAGTAGTGAAGGCAGCAGAGGATCAAGTAGGTAAAAAGACGAGGGCTAGTAGAAATCCTTGGGTAACAGAAGAAATATTGAATTTAATTGATGAAAGGAGAAAATATAAAAATGCAGTAAGTGAAACAGGCAAAAAGGAATACAAACGTCTCAAAAATGAGATCGACAGGAAGTGCAAAATGGCTAAGCAGGGATGGCTAGAGGACAAATGTAAGGATGTAGAGGCCTATCTCACTAGGGGTAAGATAGATACCGCCTACAGGAAAATTAAAGAGACCTTTGGAGATAAGAGAACGACTTGTGTGAATATCAAGAGCTCAGATGGAAACCCAGTTCTAAGCAAAGAAGAGAAAGCAGAAAGGTGGAAGGAGTATATAGAGGGTCTATACAAGGGCGATGTGCTTGAGGACAATATTATGGAAATGGAAGAGGATGTAGATGAAGATGAAATGGGAGATATGATACTGCGTGAAGAGTTTGACAGAGCACTGAAAGACCTGAGTCGAAACAAGGCCCCTGGAGTAGACAATATTCCATTGGAACCACTGACGGCCGTGGGAGAGCCAGTCCTGACAAAACTCTACCATCTGGTGAGCAAAGATGTATGAAACAGGCGAAATACCCTCAGACTTCAAGAAGAATATAATAATTCCAATCCCAAAGAAAGCAGGTGTTGACAGATGTGAAAATTACCGAACTATCAGCTTAATAAGTCACAGCTGCAAAATACTAACACGAATTCTTTACAGACGAATGGAAAAACTAGTAGAAGCCAACCTCGGGGAAGATCAGTTTGGATTCCGTAGAAACACTGGAACACGTGAGGCAATACTGACCTTATGACTTATCTTAGAAGAAAGATTAAGGAAAGGCAAACCTACGTTTCTAGCATTTGTAGACTTAGAGAAAGCTTTTGACAATGTTGACTGGAATACTCTCTTTCCAATTCTAAAGGTGGCAGGGGTAAAATACAGGGAGCGAAAGGCTATTTACAATTTGTACAGAAGCCAGATGGCAGTTATAAGAGTCGAGGGACATGAACGGGAAGCAGTGGTTGGGAAGGGAGTAAGACAGTGTTGTAGCCTCTCCCCGATGTTGTTCAATCTGTATATTGAGCAAGCAGTAAAGGAAACAAAAGAAAAATTCGGAGTAGGTATTAAAATTCATGGAGAAGAAATAAAAACTTTGAGGTTCGCCGATGACATTGTAATTCTGTCAGAGACAGCAAAGGACTTGGAAGAGCAGTTGAATGGAATGGACAGTGTCTTGAAAGGAGGATATAAGATGAACATCAACAAAAGCAAAACAAGGATAATGGAATGTAGTCTAATTAAGTCGGGTGATGCTGAGGGAATTAGATTAGGAAATGAGGCACTTAAAGTAGTAAAGGAGTTTTGCTATTTGGGGAGCAAAATAACTGATGATGGTCGAAGTAGAGAGGATATAAAATGTAGGCTGGCAATGGCAAGGAAAGCGTTTCTGAAGGAGAGAAATTTGTTAACATCGAGTATCGATTTAAGTGTCAGGAAGTCATTTATGAAAGTACTCGTATGGAGTGTAGCAATGTATGGAAGTGAAACATGGACGATAAATAGTTTGGAGAAGAAGAGAATAGAAGCTTTCGAAATGTGGTGCTACAGAAGAATGCTGAAGATTAGATGGGTAGATCACATAACTAATGAGGAGGTATTGAATAGGATTGGGGAGAAGAGGAGTTTGTGGCACAACTTGACCAGAAGAAGGGATCGGTTGGTAAGACATGTTCTGAGGCATCAAGGGATCACCAATTTAGTATTGGAGGGCAGCGTGGAGGGTAAAAATCGTAGAGGGAGACCAAGAGATGAATACACTAAGCAGATTCAGAAGGATGTAGGTTGCAGTAGGTACTGGGAGATGAAAAAGCTTGCACAGGATAGAGTAACATGGAGAGCTGCATCAAACCAGTCTCAGGACTGAAGACCACAACAACAACAACATTTTATTCTTGTACCTTAGGTTAAGAAGCTTAGTGTTTGTAATTCCTTACTGTCTTTTACTTATATTATTATGCGTCGTATGGACATCAGAAAGTTTTGTTTGAATTTTTAATTATCCTGATTATAAATTGAGACTACCTCTTTCTGTTTGTCGTGGCTAAGGGCAGCAGGGTTCTCCGTTCAGTATTGCTATTAGCCTGATTAAATGAAGCAAAATCTACTTACTGAGTTTCTTTACACATGGTACGTAATGGTACGCATCTGTGCATTGCCTCCTATGCTTTGCCTTCTTAGCATCTTTACCGTGATGTGCTATAAAATGAAGCTGACTAAAAAATTAAGGAGATCTGCCTTGAGCTATCCAACATCGTAGTAACCAAATGAAACCGATAAATTCAAACACTCAGACATCCTTTAACTGAGACGTACTTGAACACTCGATAGTAATTAGATACTCAAGATCACGGTTGTACTATTCAGCGTAATACTGTCATCTCCCAGGCCTCTGTATTGTGCACAACGCATGCATAACAACACGTGGTTAACCATATGATATCATCACTCATCACAAAGAACACACAAAAAACAATCGTGATAAAAAAATGAAATCACTTTCACTGAGCTTCCGTTACCTGTAGCAACCATCGCTCTTCGATGAAGAAATACGCAAGTGAACAGTGGCCACTCTGAAGACTGGCTCCTGCGTTTCCCGGGAGACACGCATCCCCAACTTGGTACGAAGAAAACATGTCATAAAGTCAAAAATTAATTCCACAAAATTATCGGACGTTAATTTAAAATATGTTAAATAGTTTGGAAAATATTCTTACTTGTTCACACAAACCTCGGTAGTTCGATGTTTGTTACCAGTATGTGGTACGAACAGCTACGCAATTTAAGATACAAAGAAAAATCTTTGAATACTAAAATTAACCCCGTTAAACTACTCAGATTAGCTGTCCCACACATTTGGAGGCGATCACGAAGCAATAAACCATGAAATTCAATCTGTTAACGCACTTACACTTTTTTGCGCCGAGTGTGCTCATCACTAACATACAAAAAAATACCGTCAATTTCCACAAAAACTTTATGAAACAACATTTAAAAATAAATCATTTTACTCGCTCTTCTTACTGAGAAACTTTTAAATGGAGATTTCCTAAGCTCAGAGGTGCCACGCTGAAGGCCACCGTCACTCTTTGCTGCACACTTAGAACGAACCAACAAGTTAAAAGGGCAAGAATCAGTACGTTTTCAAGCGTTTAACTAGCAACGGTAACTCTAACTAGCACGTTTTGAACCTGGTCAACGGTGATGTAGCTCATTTTGCTATCCAGTTTTCTTAGCATGTGGACACCTGACGAGGAGACATTTTAACTATGGGCCCATCGACTACACAGTCCCAAACATGGCGAATACCGAGCCAGGTTTTCGTGTCGTCAAAATTTCATTTCATCGTTTCAGTCTACTGTAATGGCTGTTAAGACGTAAGATGATTCAAGGAAAAGTGTGAGATACTGAACATTTCATTGCAACTAAAATCTATGTTGATGAATATGTTGTAGAAAAATCAGTGCTGTGTCCAGCCATGCAACTACTCGTACAAAAACGGCGAACATCACCCACGCATCCTTCGCCGACAGCAGAGCTTTGGCGCGCCAGATATCGGCCTGAGCGAGCTGGCCACTAGGAGAACAACTGACGGCCACGAAATCCTCTACTTTAATTGTTAAGAAATAATGGCAGCGCCCTGTATTTGTCTGAATTAGTTGTTCAACTATAGTAATGAGGAAGGTTCATGTCAGTCACTGTTGAGAAACTTGAGCCGCTAGGACGACATATGTGTTACTGCCTGTGAGTTAGGACACGTTTACAAGCGTCGTGATCGATAACTACTTGGAGCAAATTGAATCGATTACATCGTCAGTGTGACATTTTCCGCAATTTTATTCAAAGAGTATAGGAAGTTGTTCTTTTACTGACTTGTCTTAGAAATGCAAGGTTTGAAGAAGGCAGTTATTGGTTTAGGGCAAGACGAGTATAACCATATTCTGAATCTTGTCACAGTCGAACTGCTCACATTTTGCGTGACGTTTGACGAAAGGTCAAGTGATTTTAAACTGGTATGGGCTTAGTCAAGAATGGTTTGTACGCTGTGTCAGTATCTGATAGTAGAATTCGTGGAAGCTTTTGTTTCATTAATTTTACCTGACGAGGTCTGTGTTACGTTGGCTGTGATACTAGAAAGTGCACACGCCAATGGATTTGGCTGTTGGAAATGGTTAAGGGAGATTGATGAAGGCAGACTAAGACAGTCGAGTGTCATTTTTCTCAATGTCTAGTTAATAAATTTGTTGTGTATGTGGAGTAATTGCTTACTGAGCATTAATCCCGAAGAATTTCTTTATCGGCGAATCAAACAGAGGAACAGAAGGATCGCAGGTGAATTATTATAGAGAGCATGGTTTGCCCATACGTGTTGTAAACGACTTAACCATTCAGACATTACCCTAGCTGAACCCTTTCAAATCGGAAATAACGACTACCACTATTATTTCTGTAGTAAAAGTGATGAGTGACAATTACAGTTAAGATTTGCTAGTGGGTTCGCGAGAGGCCAGCACCTGAAGAGGCCGACGTTTTGTAAATCTGACTGTCTATCCCGCTTAGTGTGGGACTATTAGCTTTTTCTTCAGTCATTCATTCACAACCGGCGTTTGATGAATGTAAAACATTTAAATTTTTAAATTTACATTTTTCAAGAAAAGAAAAGAAACTTTCGTCAGTTAAAAAATAAATTGTAGTACTCGGGTTATCATTTACTCACTATGTTTTTTCGATAACTGGTTTTAAAAAGGACACAATGCAAAACGGAAAGCAGAAGTATTAGTTCTGACATGTATCAAGTAGTTTAAGCACGTTCCAGTTAGCTATTAGATCTACACAACTGAACTGAAAATAGTTAAAATCAAATATGATTATTGGCACTGAAACATTACAATTAATTTCGTACTGCTGTCAGTCAGAATATTTGTAAATGGCTTACCAAATGAATGAACTTATGTATATCTAACTATTACACTGCACATGTATCAGCAGCGGTGCAAATAACCAGAGGTGGTGCCTAAAGAAGTTTATTTACGTTGTCTTAGTAACAATTTGTGTCTGTGATTTAGATGTCAGAATCTATTGCGGAAATATTTAATTTCTGACACTTGTTAATACTTTAGAGATCTGTAAGTAATATATAGTACATGAATGCCAAAGTCTTCAATATCGTGATATCGAAGATCGTACATTAATGCGATAAGAGATTTTAGCAGTATTTGGTGGATTACTGCTACGTGCTAACTTACGTATACATATGATACATATATTGAGAGAATCTTTACCAAAAAGAAGCCTTATTAGTAGTGAGTAGGCTTGTAAATTCGCTCTGTTGAGTACGGGTGGTTCGTTTTCTGGCTAATAAGCATACTCTAAATAAGAACTATGTCATTGGAGGTGTGCTGTAGTGCTGGGAGGTAGAATTATCAGTTCAGTCAAGCATACGATTACATACTGGCCACATAGTTGATCGTACAGTGTTTCTAGGAGCCTGCTTGCCTCTCCGCAAGCAATTACCAATTGCATTTAATTTATATTTTCTCGGACGGAGTGGTGCTCGAAGTATTAACAGGGCTAATTGCGTGGACACTCGTAGGCTGCAATTCCAGCACACTGCAGTCTCTCCGTTTTGAAACACTGTGAGGAAGAAGCCTCCCATTCGCTGAACGGCCTACCTCCGTCTAGGCTATCGACACTTGGAGACTTTGCTAGTCTCTTTTCTTACACTTTTCAATTGATCTGTCTTTGAAAACCACCAGCTTCTATACATCTTTAGTTAGTTTTCTGTTTTCTGCTATCTGCACAAAAACACTATCATCTATTCACACATTTTATAGCAAAGGAAAGATAGGATAAAGGAAGATTGACTGAAAGAATTTTCGTAGACTAGTGGACATGTTGTGCAGATATTTTATGTGGTAGCTTCTCATCGTGCTACCGCAAACTACTATAATCAGTAGTACTGCCTCCTACGTAATCATCTTAAAGGCTCAAATGGTGCGTAGTACCATTACCGATTCAACGCCACTGGTACCACAGGGATTACTTTGCATCCTTTAATTATGTGTACAAAGTGTGAAAAGTGGATATCCTTCTGCCCAGCTTCTATGCAACCTATGCAGTTCTCTGAGCCATTCGAGGATCTACTCATCGCAGTGTCCAACCAGTCAAGCAGTGCCAGCCGCCATAGTAACCTGGAAGTCAGACTTCTGCAACCAGTACCAGCAGCCAGCCGTCGCCCCCGAGCCTCAGCCTCTCAGACATTGGCCTCCGTGGACTCTGACTTCGTTAATAGTGTTCAAGGACCTCCGGCCTAAATCAGGTCCGCCTGGACTTGGATTATTAACCATTCTGCAGTGATTGTCACCCGACCAGGAAATATTTACTTCATGTGTTTGTGCATGTGACATGAAAAAATAGGGGACAATTACTTATCATCAAGTATCGAACAAGAAGATCATTTATTTGTGCTCGTCAGTTTTGTTAATTTGCTTCATCTGTTGATAATAGCTGCAAAGCTTTACTTTTGTGTCATCAAAAATTAAGTTTTTACGGCTCTGCTTCCACCTGGAAATCTTCTCTAGTGTTGTGAACTCACGTACAAAACTTAATAGACTCCTTATCAAGTATACATGATATTACCCATCGAACAAAAGCAGAGACGCTTTGCTGCGATCGAAACAGGACGGAGTAGACACGTACGAAAAAGTATTCAAAGTATCCGCATAAATTGAATTCCTTAGAACAGTAGTAGTCTTTTCGAAATCCTGTAGGGCCTATATTTTGAGGAAGACCATTTGATAATTCCACAGGTACCATCATATATCCGACGTAGGTACCAAGAGAATCAGATAAGAGAGATTACGGCTCATTTTGAGGTATGTAATTATTCTGTTCAACCCACGACCAACACTGTAATGAAGTAGGAGGGAAAGTCGCTGAAATGTATTGGTGTGACGTACCCTCCACCATGCACAGCACTGTGATTGCTGGCATATGTAAGTAGATGTAGATGTGGTGCTGAGTGTTGTCGATTGAATGCTATTATAAACAATTTCTCGTATGTACCAAACCAAATATACAACGAACTTCTAGCCATTTGACGGTCCCTGCTCATGATAACGCAGTAATGGGAAACAGAAAGAGTACTACCGAGATAGAATATCCACAAATGACATCTTGTAGTCAGGTCTTAAACAAGTTCGACAGAATGAAATGTACATCAGCACACTCCGACGTGATGCATAACATAATTCTGTATTTGTAAATTGTGTTACCCATACTTCCACTGAAATCTGTGTACCGCTTCATATCATACGATAATGGGCAATTTCCAAAAAATACCAGAGAGCGTGTCAGACATCTAATTAACTTCGAGAACTACCAGCACCGCTCTCTGGTTTGAAGTCTATCTACTGCACTTCACATTACAAGTGAACAGCATCTACCTTTCTGCACTCTCGTCGTAACCAAGCATCGAAGTATAGCGCTGGTGTAGAATGCTTAGGCACACTTGGTTACTACTTTGGCTGCCATCGACGGTTCCATCACTTATAGTATCGACTTTGATACACAGGCGTTGACGACAACATTACCTTCTATCTGCAATTATCTGGGTAATTAGCCTGATTTGTTAGTTCAGAATTGCATACATAAGTAATAGTTATGTTTCACTGCACAAAACATTTATGAAAGTATCTGGATTTAATTGAGGCCTTCCTACATTCCGTTGGAGGCCCCATCATTTTGTATTTTCTCCGTTAATGTGATATGCTTCCTGTTGCAAACTGATTCCGCATTTGATAAACTTTCCTAAACTCTACCTATATTTTTCTCCTTACTCTACGGTTACATGATATTCGTGTGCTAAATAGCTTCCTAATTTGATATTAACAGTTCTTTATATGGAACGTTACTATTTAGCATCAACGACAGTTGAAATTCTCCGCCTTCATAGAGCTCCTGTAAAGGCTGCCGTCATGGACCTAGTCCATGATTCGCTAGCCGTCTAACTATTATATTTCAGGCTATGGTTCAGACTATAGTGATATCAGTCAATATAATGGTGGGTTTCAAGGGTGGCACTTCAAATCAAGAGTTCTGATGGTTTAGGGACTCATCACATTCAACCCCTTAGGGAACAGAAAACTACGTCACCGTACAAATAGCTCATTTGCCAGTTTCTTTAGCAAACAGAACACAGGACGTTGTTCTCAATGGAGAGACGTCTACAGACGTTAAAGTAACCTCTGGTGTGCCACAGGGGAGTGTTATGGGACCATTGCTTTTCACAATATACATAAATGACCTAGTAGATAGTGTCGGAAGTTCCATGCGGCATTTCTCGGATGATGCTGTAGTATACAGAGAAGTTGCAGCATTAGAAAATTGCAGCGAAATGCAGGAAGATCTGTAGCGGATAAGCACTTGGTGCAGGGAGTGGCAACTGACCCTTAACATAGACAAATGTAATGTATTGCGAATACATAGAAAGAAGGATCCTTTATTGTATGATTATATGACAGCGGAAGAACACTGGTAGCAGTTACTTCTGTAAAATATCTGGGAGTATGCGTACGGAACGATTTGAAGTGGAATGATCATATAAAATTAATTGTTGGTAAGGCAGGTACCAGGTTGAGATTCATTGGGAGAGTCCTTAGAAAATGTAGTCCATCAACAAAGGAGGTGGCTTACAAAACACTCGTTCGACCTATACTAGAGTATTGCTCAGCAGTGTGGAATCTGTACCAGATCTGGTTGACAGAGGAGGTAGAGAAGATCCAAAAAAGAGCGACGCGTTTCGTCACATGGTTATCTGGTAAGCGTGATAGCGTTACGGAGATGTTTAGCAACCTAAAGTGGCAGACTCTGCAGGAGAGGGGCTTTGCATCGCGGTGTAGCTTGCTCGCCAGGTTTCGAGAGGGTGCGTTTCTGGATGAGGTATCGACTATATTGCTTCCTCCTAAGTATACCTCCCGAGGAGATCAGGAATGTAAAATTAGAGGGATTCGAGCGGGCACGGAGGCTTTCCGGCAGTCGTTCTTCCCGCGAACCATACGCGACTGGAACAGGAAAGGGAGGTAATGACAGTGGCACGTAATGTGCCCTCCGCCACACGCCGTTGGGTGGCTTGCGGAGTATAGATGTAGATGTAAATGTAGATGTAGTTGTAGACTATCCACATTATTTCTACGGGTCAGTTCTTATTTCCAAAAACAGGCACACCTGATATTCGTCGATTAAATGGTTCAAATGGCTCTGAGCACTATGGGACTTAACTTCTGAGGTCATCAGTCCCCTAGAACTTAGAACTACTTAAACCTAACTAACCTAAGGACATCAGACACATCCATGCCCGAGGCAGGATTCGAACCAGCGACCGTAGCGGTCACGCGGTTCCAGACTGTAGCGCCTAGAACCGCTCGGCCACACCGGCCGGCTATTCGTCGATTACAGCGCCATTTACCACGAAAGGATAACAATGATTTGAGTAAACCTTACGCATTTTTGGCGTACAATTCGAATAGACAGTAAAAATAGGGATTCACATTTGAAAATACAAAGTTTGCGCCGTTCACTCAGGAGGGATGGTTAGGAGTGGCAGTTGTAGCCCACTCGGAAGTCCGCTTTACGTTAGTAAATATTAACTTCTCATCAAGAACCTTTTGTACGATGCGTTGTTTTTGGAATGTTATGTTGTCTTGAAATTAACGTTTAAAGAACCCCGCACTGATGTAAATGACTCTGGGGCCAGTATTTTAATATAAGATAAATGGGACCGTAGTAGTTAGGAAATAACCCAAAATTTAAAGACAAGTGCTGAACATGTGACGGTACCAGATTACGCACTCGCCGGACGTGTAGCGGTTGGGCTTATCGATCCTGCCAATGCCTTAAAAGGGCGGTGCAAACACACCGCTCTTCTAGGCTACTCTGTTTTCCTTCTTCGCGCTAGTGGTAATGCAAAAGTACAATGAATCGGTTTACACTTACGAAAACCGAGTTAAATTACTTGTCTCAATGTCAGCTATGCCACTTCGAGGTTTTTTAAGCGTTAATAGGAATCACCCAATGTGTTCAAAAAAATTAGACAAGCGAGAGTATCACGAATATTAACGAACCTTGACAAAAAAATCAAAGCACGGTACATTCACATTAAAATGTTACTTGAACTCAAATAAAAGTGAATGTGTAGTATTGTAGGCATAGCACCCAAGTTATAGGAGCTAGCAGACAACATTCCAAGGAGACCGGAGGTTCTAATACACATTTTGCAGTATTGAAATAGTTCGATAGCAAATGAAGCTGTAGATCGCGACCTGTTATGTATCGCAAGTAATTGTAATGTGACCCAGCCGACGTTTGTAGATGTCTCCTGAAGCAGCTGCGGTTGAAATGTGAATATTCTTGAATCTGTCATCAAAGTGGGTTCTTCGGATTTTTTCTCGGAGACGTCATTCAGAACTCGTTTTCTACTGACAGAATTTTGTTCATGCCATCTGCCTGAGTGACCCACATTTGAGTACAACACTGGGTAGTTGGGACAGTTTTACGTTTGTCTCCTTAGTTAATTATATCTCTTCTGCAACGTATATCATTTGGCACACATCTGAAATGCGAAACTCATTCATGTGATTTATTATCTACAAAAATGGTTTTACTGAATATTTTGTTCTTTTGCCTCAATTTTCAGTTTATCTGCCAAAGTACCTTGCTTGTACAAGGGCTTGTTAATAAGTGATTCCTCCGAAACTGTTACGTGAAAACTCATTAATATTTTTGAAATAAGACGAACTTAATTAACATCAAACCTAATTGACATGCTACACCTGTATTCTTCATATCTACGTATTGATTTCTCATCGTAACGAGATAGTTGCAGATGTCGCAAAGCTAGTGTGTGTTATGACACTGTCGTGCTGTAGAAGAGGGTGCTCTAACTGTGAACGAAGTCTGCGAATTCGATCACGCTGTCTTTCATGCTCCGACATAATTACGTCGGACACCACCATGTTACGCGCTGCAATTCCGAACCCTCTAGCGGCAGAGGGCTAAAATTTTGTAGACATGAAGAATAAAAATGTAGGATGTTAGTAATGTTCGGTTTATTTAAAAATTTGTAGAAATTTTCATATAAGAGGGATTCAGAGACGTTGCATTTCACCCTCATGAATGGCACGTTTCCGATATTGTGGAGGTAATGCTTTATTTTCCAGCAGCATTATATCATCAGGAAATAAATATTATATAATAAAATTAATTTGGTAACCGTCAAGTCTGCAAGCGTAGGTTGCATGTATTAAGCAGGTCAAGAGACAATCGCTGCCAGTTGCATCTCTTTTATTTTACTGGAAACGTATTGAGACAGTGTATTCAGAGCAGGATCCGTCGGCCTGACAGCTTAAGCCCAGATCAGCAGGTGCGATAGAGCTGGAGTCCATGCGGTTTTTCCGTCGGCGCGCTGACAGGCGAGCGTTTCCGGTCTTTGCGCGCAGTGTATTCCCAATCGGCTGACGCCCCTGTATCGTGCACGGCTGTTGGCCCCCTTTCCCTGGATCCAGGTAGCGGCAGCCGCGGAGGTCGGTTGTCCACAGAGCAGCGGGGTAGCGGTGCTTGGCGGCACGCTGCCGTGTTCCCGTGTTCCCGCGCGAGCGCCGGCAGATAGCAGCACGGCGGAACAGCGGCGCGCCGGGGGCAGGAAATTAAAATACTCAGAAATGGGATCTTAATGGAATATGAATAATGCATTTTAGCGTATTATTAAAAAGAACTCGGCGAGGGGCGCAGCCTCGCAGCGCGCTGCGAGGGGAGGAAAGAAGCAGGCGGCTCCCGGCGCAGGTGGTCCACTCGCTACAGCTCCGTCCCCTGTCCCCTGTCTGTCTCCACAGCACGTGTCTGCTGGCGCCGGCTGTCTGACACGACACGTCGTCTCGTGGTACGAAGGCAGGCACCTTTATTCAGTTTATATTCTCTTCCAGTAGTCCATTCAAACCAGCGCTTCTTATCTCTGACAATTCCCACTTAAGAGTGTGCAGTCTTCCGTCCCTAAGAAGTTTGCGTAAACATAATAAAACATAAACTAAGGCAATAATTATATTATGAACCGTCCACAGCTGCCCCCCCCCCTTCCTCCCACAACTTCCATTTACGACTGTCCTATCCAATTAACACACTAAAATACATTGGACCAACGCTTGATCACCAGCTGACGTAGAAATCTCACCTTCTAAGTATTCAACAGAAAGGCCGCAACGGCTTAAAACTAATGAACCTACTAAGTAATGGGACGTAAGTAGTTCACCCTTCCAAACTGCTCAAGACCCATAAATCTCTGAAGCGACTCATCCTTTCCTATGCAAATGTAACTCCTATCAAGCGGTACATATCCCATAACGCCACTCCTCATAGAATTTCCCATGAATTCTGTACCAAATAATATTGTTCCCCACTATTTTCTTCCATACTGACGCCTATGAATATTCTAAATAAGCCAAAAAGTTGATATATAATCACCGTAAAGTTCCCCTCGTTCTCTCCGATTATTTTGCTGGACTGATATCAACAAATTCCCCCAACACTACACCTACACATTCTCCATAGTCTGTCCCAAAGAAACTTTAATCACCTCCCCTAACTCGACCACGAAATTCATCCAGATATATAGCCGCACTACGAGATCTAGCCGAACCCTCCCCTCCGCCCCTGTCACTGCTCCTGTACTACCCACGCGTCTCAAATAAGGCTTGTTTCAGAACCTCCCAAATCCCTTATCCAAACACTACACACCACCCAAAAGTCTGTATACACAATAATACACTTACTTTAATTGTTTTGGCTTCCAGTACCGATAACTCACATGTGCGAACGTCTCGTAGCCATTGGCTGCTACAGTATGAATTCTGAGACGGAAGTGACATGGGTTTGTGAACGCGTGATACAGAGACGGTCATCTTCAAATGTGATACTTACTTGCAGCGGGGAACATCACATTAAAGATCTTATAATACAGTGTCCACAGCTCGTGGTCGTGCGGTAGCGTTCTCACTACCTGCGCCCGGGTTGCCGGGTTCGATTCCAGGCGGGGTCAGGGATTTTCTCTGCCTCGTGATGGCTGGGTGTTGTGTGATGTCCTTAGGTTAGTTAGGTTTAAGTAGTTCTAAGTTCTAGGGGACTGATGACCATAGATGTTAAGTCGCATAGTGCTCAGAGCCATTTGAACCATAATACAGTGCAGTGAGTAGAAGGAAACTGACATTCAAATCATTTGTCATGGTGCCTCATATTGAATAATGCTTTGAAACGTGAGTACAGTTACTTTTATTAACCAATTAACCATCCTTTCAGACAGACAATACAAAATTGAGTTAGGCAAAGCTGTGCTACGACTTTGGGGACGCTGAGGGAGCAACTATCTGAAACAGAGAACAGCTGACACGGAGTGGTCTGAATGGTGCCGATTTTTAACGATCACTACGCGGTGTCCAGCTGTCAACTTATCGCGCACTTACCATAACTAGTCTACTGGACGCTTGCAACATACCAATTTGTATACTGTGGTGTACATACACTCCTGGAAATTGAAATAAGAACACCGTGAATTCATTGTCCCAGGAAGGGGAAACTTTATTGACACATTCCTGGGGTCAGATACATCACATGATCACACTGACAGAACCACAGGCACATAGACACAGGCAACAGAGCATGCACAATGTCGGCACTAGTACAGTGTATATCCACCTTTCGCAGCAATGCAGGCTGCTATTTTCCCATGGAGACGATCGTAGAGATGCTGGATGTAGTCCTGTGGAACGGCTTGCCATGCTATTTCCACCTGGCGCCTCAGTTGGACCAGCGTTCGTGCTGGACGTGCAGACCGCGTGAGATGACGCTTCATCCAGTCCCAAACATGCTCAATGGGGGACAGATCCGGAGATCTTGCTGGCCAGGGTAGTTGACTTACACCTTCTAGAGCACGTTGGGTGGCACGGGATACATGCGGACGTGCATTGTCCTGTTGGAACAGCAAGTTCCCTTGCCGGTCTAGGAATGGTAGAACGATGGGTTCGATGACGGTTTGGAAGTACCGTGCACTATTCAGTATCCCCTCGACGATCACCAGTGGTGTACGGCCAGTGTAGGAGATCGCTCCCCACACCATGATGCCGGGTGTTGGCCCTGTGTGCCTCGATCGTATGCAGTCCTGATTGTGGCGCTCACCTGCACGGCGCCAAACACGCATACGACCATCATTGGCACCAAGGCAGAAGCGACTCTCATCGCTGAAGACGACACGTCTCCATTCGTCCCTCCATTCACGCCTGTCGCGACACCACTGGAGGCGGGCTGCACGATGTTGGGGCGTGAGCGGAAGACGGCCTAACGGTGTGCGGGACCGTAGCCCAGCTTCATGGAGACGGTTGCGAATGGTCCTCGCCGATATCCCAGGAGCAACAGTGTCCCTAATTTGCTGGGAAGTGGCGATGCGGTCCCCTACGGCACTGCGTAGGATCCTACGGTCTTGGCGTGCATCCGTGCGTCGCTGCGGTCCGGTCCCAGGTCGACGGGCACGTGCACCTTCCGCCGACCACTGGCGACAACATCGATGTACTGTGGAGACCTCACGCCCCACGTGTTGAGCAATTCGGCGGTACGTCCACCCGGCCTCCCGCATGCCCACTATACGCCCTCGCTCAAAGTCCGTCAACTGCACATACGGTTCACTTCCACGCTGTCGCGGCATGCTACCAGTGTTAAAGACTGCGATGGAGCTCCGTATGCCACGGTAAACTGGCTGACACTGACGGCGGCGGTGCACAAATGCTGCGCAGCTAGCGCCATTCGACGGCCAACACCGCGGTTCCTGGTGTGTCCGCTGTGCCGTGCGTGTGATCATTGCTTGTACAGCCCTCTCGCAGTGTCCGGAGCAAGTATTGTGGGTTTGACACACCGGTGTCAATGTGTTCTTTTTTCCATTTCCAGGAGTGTAGTTCCGCGTAGTCAGTGCGTACTCAACTTTCCCAATAGAGCGCGCCCCGCTAAGCACAACAGCGCAGGCGCAGCGCTCGTCCGTCCCCGCACTACGAGATGGCGCTGTCTTGGACCAAATTCTGCTTCCGCCAATCCGCGTATTAATATGTAACGCAGCCAATGAGATTGCTGCTAACGTAGAACCTTTTCTCCTCGCGGATCACACTCGCGCACTGATATCTGAACGCGCGAGGTATTATAACGAATGTACAGACCTCCGATTAGTCAGTCTGCATTGGTCTGCATTAGTCTGTAGTCAAGTTTCAGTCTCCTCCTAATAGGATTACCATATTCCTGTACATAGCCATGAAGATAAGTGAATAGACACTTTGTCAAGTATCAGAGCTATGTGAGAATAAGATTAACGTACCAAGACCAAAGGAACTTCAGATTGTCAATTGTAAATAGCATCCAGAATCAAGTTAAGTAATTCTATATTTGTTATTATTTTAATAAATGTGTGTGAAAAAAATCAAGTTCTGTTTAAAGTTGGTCACCGCCAATCTGCTACTCTAAGGGTGCAAGTGGCATTTCTATCGTCTGACCTAACGGCAGAAGATAAACAGGCCACGATAAGACCACGACACATATTGCTGACACTAGCCTACTTCGTTAGAGCGACAAGTTAAATAATCTGATGGTGTGTGTACCGAAGGTCTTGTAGTACGGCCGGCCGAAGTGGCCGTGCGGTTAAAGGCGCTGCAGTCTGGAACCGCAAGACCGCTACGGTCGCAGGTTCGAATCCTGCCTCGGGCATGGATGTTTGTGATGTCCTTAGGTTAGATAGGTTTAACTAGTTCTAAGTTCTAGGGGACTAATGACCTCAGCAGTTGAGTCCCATAGTGCTCAGAGCCATTTGAACCATTTTTTTCTTATAGTACGCACACCACATATACCTTACCAATTATTAATAAGATTGGTACATATGCGGCCCAGGGTGTCGTCCCTGAATCTTAATACTGGCTCTTGCGCAAAAAGCTTTGACGAGCACTGATTTAGAGCGTCCGCTTTCTGTGTGGAACGATGGGGATGAAACAACAAAGTGAAAAATATAAGGAAATAAAACACATACACTGATCTGTCAGAACTTGTGACCATCGACCTACTATCGACATAAACGCGTCCAGTGACTGCTAGTCAGATACACGCACGGTGCATGTAGTAGCAATGAGCTTGCTGTCCGTGTGTACAACAGGGAAGGCGCGCGATCTATCTGAGTTAGATTGACGGCAGATTGTGTTAGCGCGGAGGCTCGCCACGAGCATTTCTGAAACTTCACGACTTCTCTGGTGTTCGAGGAGTGCTTTGACGATTGTCTTCAACACATGGAGAAACCAAGGTGAAACCACGTCCAGACGTCGTGGGGTTGGGCGGCCACCCCTCACTACTGACATCTGACGTCGCAGGCTGGTAAAACAGGACAGGCGGCGAACTGTTGCGGAACCAACGCCAGACTGTAATGCTGGGCAGAGCACAAATGTGTCTGAACACATGGTGCCCCGGACACTACTAACGATGGGCCTCCGCAGACGGCCACCGATGCCTGTGCCGATTTGTAGACACTTGTGAGAAGCGACACTTGTGAGAAACTGGAATGTGGCGACACTTGTGAGAAATCCGGGATGCTAAGGGACCGCCACAGGGTGTGTCGCAAATGCTGCGCCACTACCTGCTCGGTCACTACCTGCTGCCGCTTAGTGTGACTGAGCGCTCGGCTTGTGCTGGCCCGGGCAGCTGACGAGGGACATTCACACTCCTCCAGTGGAGCCAGGTTACATTATTTCAAAATTTTTTTGGGCAATTTTAGCCAAATTAGATATCGGAGCAGATTTTGCCCCCACGATATCGTTTCAACCATTAGTTGCAGCACAGTTATGCGTAAGACCTTTTTCATTGGAATTTTTGTTCTGATTAATCTTACATAGGGCATAATTTTCACTCAACCTCACACTTAACGATGTATGTTACAGAAACTATAGAAACCGAAAATGTTTTCCATCTTTCGACCCCTCATCCAAAATTTGATATGATAGGAGTGGCAACCTTTTACCATATATTAAGAGGAGCCCACTAAAGAATTTGGTTGTCGGTAGAAATAAACCTCAATTTTTCCGTACCACGCAGGGAACTGTACTGAGGTCTAATGTGAGTCCTGCTAGCAATTAGCGTTAAAGAATGTAATTTATGTATCGAAACAAGATGTATTCATCGTCCACTCAAACAGACATTGTTTCTAAAATTCTCTACACAAAAATGCTGATTGTGGTTGTTAGAAAAGCTATGACTTTTCAGGTTTCATTAGTGAATCTTTTACAACTTGCAATAGACATTTAGCCGACTATGTGTCGTTTCCAGGGAACACCACGAGGAGATAGACTCTCTTCGTCCCGCATTATATTTATTTACAATATTTACAGGATGATTATTTATTTACAATTTTTACAATAGGGCTATCGGCGTGAACTGAACCCCTTTTCAGTATTTACATGTGTTGCTGTAGCTTCAGCCATTTCCTTTTTATTGTAATTTCTGTGCATAAGCCACGCAAGTAAGAAATGGTTTTATATTGCCGTCAACTTGGAGTCTTGTAAGGATCTTAGAAACTATCTCAGCTGTCTTAATTGCGGACTTCTTTTCCCACCTAGATTTAAAACTAGTCGGTGCCCATGATATTCTGCGTCTTCTCTGAGAATTTTTACTAAGGAGTGGAAATTTCGATGAACCTTCGAAATTAATGTATTTATCCTCCGATTCCATCCTTCTGAAACACTGTTGGTGCGGTGACGCCTTCCTGCGCAGTTCCATATATCTCTTGGCATGTCTTCAATATCCAGCCATCGTTCAACAAAATAGTCGTAAAAATCCTGCAGTTTTTCATTGTCTGGCGTGCTCTCCTGAATGCATAGCCACCCATCATCTAACATGTCCAGGGAAATGTGAGCCACCCTTACTGTGGGACGGAAACAATCTGGCGGCGGCATCATTGTGCTCTGGGGAACATTCAAGTGGCCATCCATGGGTCCAGTGGAGATCGTGCAAGGCACCATGTTGGCCAGGGAGTGCCGTACACTGGTTGCAGACCATATACACCCCTTCATGACGATTATGTTTCCGACAGCAGCGGCATTTTTCATTGAGATAATGCGTCATGTCAAGAGGCAAACAGTGTGATGGAGTGATTCGTGGAACACAGTGGCATGTTCCAATTGATGTCCTGGCCCCCTAACTCCCAAATCTGAACCCGATCGAACACATTTGAGATGTAAGTGAATGTGCGAGAGTATTCATCACCCACTTCCCGGAATTTAAGGGAATTAGATGACCTGTGTGGGCAGATGTGGTGCCAACTCCCTCCAGAGAGCTACGAAGACCTCATTGATTCCATGTATCGACGAGTCGCCGCTGTTATCTGTGTCAAAAGTTGCCGTGCCAGCGCTTACGTAGGTTGTCGTATTGTACTAGCTGATCAATGTATCTGATACATGAAATACATCAGCTGTATAACGGAATGACGACAATGAAAATTTATGACGGACCGGGTCTCGAATCCGGATTTCCCGCTTATCGCTTGTCTTACCATAATGAAATTCATAACTTTTCTCCAAATTTTTCTAACTACTGTGATTCTATTTCATTCCTTATTTTCATTTTGCTTCAACCGAAATTCTCTTTCTTATCGTCATTGCTAAAAGCAATGAGCATTGGCTATTCGGTTACACTTACATATCCCGGATTTTATGTGTTCGTCGAAGTAAACGCCCTTCCCTCCATAACTGGGAACTTTAGGTACACGGTTCATTTAAATTCTTAGTAACCCGAAGTATAAATGTTTGTCACAAGTTACTCTCGTCGAGTTTAATTTACTTCCTCACTCTACTGCTATTAGATCTGCAGCAAACAGCTGAGAGCACGAGTCCATGTTGACTGTTCGCCGTTCTGGAGGCCGGTTCTTTTGACGACAGTTCAGAGCCGAGGAGTGCCTCTCTCGCCCCGCTAGCTCTTGCCCTTCCATAGTTTCGTCGCCCGGCGTGCACTTTATTAATGGCGAACCGATCGCAGAGGCGGATCCGTGGCGAGAGTTATGACGAAGCGACAGAGTTATGGGCGCGTGCGCTGTCACACACCGACACGCGTGATGGATCGCGGACCCGTGTCACTCCGCGCCGGCTCCTAATAACGCAGATCCGTTAATCTCGGCCGGCCTTGCCCGGGAATTGCTGGAAAAATGACCCTCTGCACTGGCTAGCTCGGAGTTACGGCACCGCCGTCACGCAGAAAGAGCACTCATGTCGGCGAGCGGACCGACAAACCGTGTTTCAACGAACAAAGGAATATGAGCGCCGCTGTCTGTGGATGCCAGCAGCAGCAACGGAGATTGCATGAGTAGTACGCTCCCTTCGAAATTGGTTCCGGGTGTCGTTCGTACTACACTTACAAGGGGAGGCCGCCAGTTGTGAAATTCAGATTCGATTCATACTGCGCATAATAAAAGCTCATGGCCAGAGGTGTAATGTGGCAAAGCACCAAGATGCACTTCTCAGCCGCTGTTGAGAAAATCGACAGTTAAAAGAAACCGTTGCGGTGAAATACTCTCTACGATTATTAATTTTCCACAGCGTTGTGGCGCAGCGGTACGCGCTCGGGTTCGTAATCCGAAGGTCGCCGGATCGAATCTCGCGCCATACAAATTTTTTTTTATTATTAGTTGTATTGTAATTCAAATATAACATGTATATATATATATATATATATATATATATATATATATATATATATATATAAACTATTAATGCATTGCTTATGCATGTTGGTGAAGGCGGATCACTCTCCAATTGTACCGCCTCCATTTTTCCGTTTGTTTAACAGGGTGTACCAAAGCTCTCACGTCCGCACTGATTTTCGACGATGTTATAAGTTGCGCTAGGGACCGCATCTACCTTCTTTCGAAGTTAGCAGGCAACTACGCTGTTATGCGGCGGCTCGTTTCGGCCCATTCAACATCTGTCCTTCAAGTGTAACGAGCGAGTAACGGAGTTTATGTTTAATACCTGCCACAGCAAATTTGTGTTCGTGGGGTTTCTATTCTAATTCGAACGTTTGACTTACGCTATACGTATTCGTTTCGGAATATCGTTTCTACGTCTTCCGTTAACTATATGTGGTTAACATTATGAAGACAATTAATAACATTTGTGAAATACAATTTTGTTTGGGGGAAAACATAATGATGTTCGAAGTCGCCAGTTTTTCCACAACAAACGACGTTCAACAACTTATTATATGCATAATTGTTGCAACTGATTGCCGGGAATTCTATATATATATATATATATATATATATATATATATATATATATATATATATATGTGTGTGTGTGTGTGTGTGTGTGTGTGTGTGTGTGTGTGTGTGTGTGTGTGTGTGCTTATATATACACACATTTGAATTACCAAAAACAAATACTAAAAAAAAAAAAACTTGCATGGCACGAGATTCTAACCGGCGACCTTCGGATTACGAACCCGAGCGCTTACCGCTGCGGCACGACGCTGTAGAAAATTCTTACTCGTAGAGAGTATTTCACAGCAACGGTTTATTTTTAACTGTTGATTTTCTCGACAACGGCTGAGAAGTGCATCTTCGTGCTTTGCCACATTACACCTCTGGCCATGAGCTTTTATTATGCGCAGTGTGAATTGAATCTGAATTTCACAATTGGCGGCCTCCCCTTGTTAGTGAAAAACTGTAACGCCAAAGTTCCACACCTAAATAAGCTACAATTTTGATCTGACATGTACCGCGGTGATTGTTGATAACACGTAGGTGACTCGCATGTACTAGCGCAAAACGAAAAATAAATACCGCTAAAGGGGTGACACGCATTTTTCATAGAGCACTGACAGAAAGCAGTAAACCAGTGCTGTCCAACACGGCGTCCTCGGGTGCCGTGGCACCTGTGATTTTTTTCTCCGAGCCCCCTTCATCAGCAACATTCAGTTCCGACGATTTCTAATATTAGATCAAATTTCGGAACAAAACTGATTTTTGTACTCTCAGAGCTGTACTCATTATTCACGTGAACAATATTAGACCTTCTGTAACCTCAAACAAAAAAAAAAAAAAAAAAAAAGTTCAGATGTGTGTGAAATCTTATGAGACTTAACTGCTAAGGTCATCAGTCCCTAAGTTTACACACTACTTAACCTAAATTATCCTAAGGACAAACACAAACACCCATGCGCGAGGGAGGACTCGAACCTCCGTCGGGACCAGCCGCACAGTCCATGACTGCAGCGCCCAAGACCTCTCGGCTAATCCCGCACGGCCTGTAATCTCAAAAACTGGTAAATATCATAATGCATAAATTCAGTCTATATTAATAAACCATTTATGCTGCTATGGTATTTTTTTTATTTGAACTATAGGCGTATTTCAGCTATACAGCTCTCATCGGGTTATCTGTAATACAACATTTTATAAATTCTGGTACATATGTTGTATGACATGTGAGTTACTTACGGATAATATGTTTTTACACACGTTTTCAAGTCCTGACTTCCATGAAACAGTGTCGATTCCGTTGCTGTCTGCTCGTATTTGTTTACTGACTATTGTGTTTCGTTGTTATTTTCCTAGTAATCAATTGTGTGTTTCCGTATGTTCTCACACTTTATTAGTAATGATCAGTAACAAACTTAAACTCCAGGTGAACTTTCGTGGCAGCAGTTACGTCAGATGATCAGTGACAACAGCCCATCCACATTTTCCCACCGTATTAAAAATGAACAATACACGATAGACCGATTGTAAAATGTTGTCGATATTTTACACATAACACCCAAAAGACCGATGATGAACGTATTGTAGGAAATGGAGATATATTTACACTCAAGAAATTATCCACATTTAATCCTCAACGAACAAATTGATGTAAAATATAAACACTTCATCGAAAAGTTTGTTTTCATTGTCTACCAAGATGCTGGCTGTATCGTAATACAACCATAGATCAAATTTAAGTAACACTAGATCACAGATATCCATTCAATATACCCCATCACGTCGCTGATATAATTGTCAACAATACAACCACACAATATCGCTGATCATAATTGCTGTTACGAAATTTCATCTGGAAATTTAGTTTATTTCTGACCATTATTAATGAAGTGTCACAACGTTACAGTTACTTACTTCGGAAATAACAACGAGACAATACAGTCAGTAAACAAATAGGCAGCAAGAGAATCGAATATACTGCATGGAAGCCAGAACTTAAAAATGTATGCCAAATCATGTTATCCATAAGAAACTCACATGTCATACAACAAACGTACCAAAACCTATAAAATGTTATATTACAAATAACGTGATGATGGCAATCTAGCTTAAATAGGCCTATAGCTCAAATAAAAAAATACCCATAGCAGCGTAACTGGTTATACAAAATTTATTATGTCACTGAAACACATTTGTTACGCAGAATATTACAAATGTACGTATATTTTTCAACAGATAATAAATAAAACTAGCTGAAGATGGAAAAACTTCTCCGAAACATATGTAGGAAGTAAAAGCAAGAAAGATTGTGTCAGCTCAAGGCAGAATCACATCTCTTCTTACGCAGGGGTCGTATTCTTTTGTCTACTGCAGAGGAAAACTTTTGTGTTTACTGTGTACCGCTAGTGCGTATGTTCCCAAGGAAAGTAAAGTAGAACGCCATTCTACGACAAGTCACACAAACTTTAATAGTGAATTCCCAACTTATTTTGAACGATGAAAACACAGGGTTAGAGACTTAAAACACAAATTAACAACCCAGCAAAGCGTTTTTACAAAGCCATCTCAGCAAACTTCACGAAACTCTCCTAGACGTGTTGAACACATTTCTATAAATTTAGATCTCAATTACATTGATGAGACAAAACATTATGACCACCTGCTTAATAGTTCGATTGTCCGGTTTTGGAACGAAATACACCCGCTGATTCTGGGTATCGGGGATTCGATAGACTGTTAGATTTCTGGGGGTTTGTGGCATTATGTGTCTACGCACAGGTCATGCAATTCGCGAAAATAATGGGCCTCTGATTTGCTTATACGGTGATGGCAGCCGACAGCGACCCAGATTGGTTCCATAGGATTTACATCAGGCGAATTAGGTCGACGAGACATCAAACTGCAGCAGCACGGTTCTGGCGCCGAGACACGGGCAGTAATACTGCTGAAAGATGACATTCCCCTCGGGGAAGACATAAGGCATGAAGGCACACAGGTGATTAGAAACTATCAGCGTCTCTTAAGCGACTACCACAAGTGCCATGGAAGCGCAATAGAATATCTGCCTTAGCATAGTACTGCCTACGTCCGTGGTGCACTGCACGTTTCGAGCTGCCGTTGACGACGATAACGGCGTACCTAGTGTCCCAAAAATTTGATTCATCCAAAGAGCCGACACGTTTCCATTGATCAACAGTCGAATCCCGATGGTCCCGAACCCACTGCAACCGTAACTGACTATGTCGTTGGGTCAACATGTGGACACGTAGTGGTGGACTGCTGCGGTGCTCCATGTTCAACAATGTACGATGAACGTGTGCTCAGAAACAGTTGTGCGCGCACCATCATTGTGCACTTTAGGCATAGATGTCGCAGATCACAATCTATCCTACTTTTCAGAGCTTCGAAACCCCAAGTCTTGCGAAGAGTTTTGGACGTCCTACCATTTAGCGCCTACTGCTAGTTTCAGTGTCCATCTACCTCTTCCCGTAGACGCTCACGGCAGTAACACGTGAACATTCAATTGGCTTCTCCGTTTTCGAGATACTCGTTCACAGGCTGTGCGTAGTGATGATCTGCCGTTTGTCAAAGTCGTATATCTCAATGGACTTTCCCCACTTGCAGCCCATATCTTGGCTAAGCTGATTCCCCGTCCGTACTTTTGTTACCGCGTCACATGCCCGCAACGCCACCAGGCAGCATCCAAATTCCCAGCGAGCAGTGGTCATAATTTTTTGGCTTATCATTGTATATTAGGATTGCAAACGTTTGAGTATTTTTCGCTTCAGTTTGAAGAAAGCATTGATATTTCTGATATTGGAGAGCCGTGTTTACTCGTGAGAATGACCCTTCGTGATTTTACAGTCAAGGAGGCATTTGTGAAAGTGCTGCCACTTCAGGAACGTACTAAAGGAGAAGACATGTTTAGCGCAATCCTGAAATTAGCGAAGGGTAGCAAATTTCCACTCACTAAATTGTTTATAAAACAACGGACGGGGTGCGTTAAATGAGTGGAAAGAATAATGGTCTTCATTCTCTTTGTGGTAAAGATGATTCATTTCCCAAATTTCTTTCTTATCACTGTATTATCTACCAGGAAGTTTTACGTGCAAATGTTTTAAAGTTTAAACGTTATGAAAGTTGTAACTCGCGTTATAAATTGTATCCTATCATCTTCTACAAGTCCCCGATTTTAAGAAATATTTTAATATATCATATTCCGAGTATGATAATCTAATACTTCATGGAGATGTAAGTAAGGTGACTTAGTAGGGGGACAAAACTCTGGAATCATTGTATAGGCTTCTGGATGAGATAATATATTCTGGAATCACCTTCGGGGTAATACTGTCAAGAGCTTGACAATATATTAAATGAGTTTACGCTCCAATTGCAAAGAAAAAATCACAACATTTCAGCCATGATAATTACATTAATTCGTTTGAGAGAAAACTAAAATTATACATTGCACATTTAAAAACAAATCCGTATCGCATGTTCCAGCTTTCAAATCAATTATGGAAACCGTAAATGTCGGCAAATGTGATTATTTACCTTGTGCTCGGCATCTTGAGATCCTAGCAGGCAATTTAGTAACAGGTTAAGTCAATTTTCAACAGTTCAACTAGTGCTTGTGTTTTCCAATGAGACGTACATTTCACTTGACGTTACTGGTTCAAATGGTTCAAATGGCTATGAGCACTATGGGACTCAACATCTGAGGTCATCAGTCCCCTAGAACTTAGAACTACTTAAACCTAACTAACCTAAGGACATCACACACATCCATGCCCGAGGCAGGACTCGAACCTGCGACCGTAGCATGACGTTACTGAAATTGGAGGTAGCATAAATGATATCTTCGGAAATAGTCATCTTGAAGAAGTGTAAATGGAAATTTTAAATCTTCAACAAGGTATATCTTTTAAATCATGTTCTGCAACTTGTAGCAGTTTCTGGACACTGGTGGATAGGAATAAATATCCCAGAGTTGTTTGTGTTGTTTTGATAAAGTATTCTTTGGTAGTACATACCTTTACGAGGTCACACTTTCATCTATGAGTTCATCAAGAACCGCGCCTGACAGACTGACATTGAAATGATGGATCAAGAATTTCTTGTTCTAGCTACACACAAAATTTTTCTGAACGTACAGGGAACATGAGGTGCCAAACTTCACATTAATTATGTAAGTTTTAACTTAATCAATTTTAATTATAATTCTCCGAAATAATTTTAGATCATTACGCGTTTGTAGTAGTAATAGTAGTAGTAGTAGTAGTAACACTAAAGTGGCGGCGCCTTTACCATCGTGACTCATACGACTAGGCGACGATTTTCCAGTCGTCTAGGGTTAAACAATACGGTTACGAGCCCAGGAACGGCGCTGTAGGCGATGAACTGTCAGCAGTGGCACTCGCGTCTGTCGTCTGCTGCCATAGCCCATCAACGCAAAATATCGCTACACTGTTGCAAAGGATACGTCAGTCGTACGTCGCACAATAATTTTTGCGGTTACTTCACGCAGTGTTATTGCTCTTTTAACACCGATAGTTCCAAGAAATTGCCGCTGCTGCCAGTCGTTAAGCGACCACTGTGCTATCCGTAGTGACAGATTATGCCTGAAATCTGGTATTCGTGGCACACTCTTTATGCTGTGGATCTCGGATACTGAATTCAGTAACAATTTGCGAAATGGAATGTCCCTTGCGCCTAACTCCAACTGTCATTCTCGTTCACAGCCTTATAATTCCCGTCTTGAGGCCATAGTTACGTCGGATACCTTTTCTAGTGAATCACCTGAGTACGCATGACAGCTCGGACAATGCACTGTCCTTTTATACCTTGTCTACGCGATGCTACCGTCATTTACGTATATGCATATCGCTACCCCATGACCTTTGTCACCCAAATGCAAATTACAGTTCCACTTCACACCTTCGAGAGAGTCAACATAATGGAAATAATAAGAGCAGTGGCGGCAGTTGCTGTGTTTTAATAGTTGGGAAACTACACTCCTGGAAATTGAAATAAGAACACCGTGAATTCATTGTCCCAGGAACGGGAAACTTTACTGACACATTCCTGGGGTCAGATACATCACATGATCACACTGACAGAACCACAGGCACATAGACACAGGCAACAGAGCATGCACAATGTCGGCACTAGTACAGTGTATATCCACCTTTCGCAGCAATGCAGGCTGCTATTCTCCCATGGAGACGATCGTAGACATGCTGGATGTAGTCCTGTGGAACGGCTTGCCATGCCATTTCCACCTGGCGCCTCAGTTGGACCAGCGTTCGTGCTGTACGTGCAGACCGCGTGAGACGACGCTTCATCCAGTCCCAAACTGGCTCAATGGGGGACAGATCCGGAGATGTTGATGGCCAGGGTAGTTGACTTACACCTTCTAGAGCACGTTGGGTGGCACGGGATACATGCGGACGTGCATTGTCCTGTTGGAACAGCAAGTTCCCTTGCCGGTCTAGGAATGGTAGAACGATGGGTTCGATGACGGTTTGGATGTACCGTGCACTATTCAGTGTCCCCTCGACGATCACCAGTGGTGTACGGCCAGTGTAGGAGATCGCTCCCCACACCATGATGCCGGGTGTTGGCCCTGTGTGCCTCGGTCGTATGCAGTCCTGATTGTGGCGCTCACCTGCACGGCGCCAAACACGCATACGACCATCATTGGCACCAAGGCAGAAGCGACTCTCATCGCTGAAGACGACACGTCTCCATTCGTCCCTCCATTCACGCCTGTCGCGACACCACTGGAGGCGGGCTGCACGATGTTGGGGCGTGAGCGGAAGACGGCCTAACGGTGTGCGGGACCGTAGCCCAGCTTCATGGAGACGGTTGCGAATGGTCCTCGCCGATACCCCAGGAGCAACAGTGTCCCTAATTTGCTGGGAAGTGGCGGTGCGGTCCCCTACGGCACTGCGTAGGATCCTACGGTCTTGGCGTGCATCCGTGCGTCGCTGCGGTCCGGTCCCAGGTCGACGGGCACGTGCACCTTCCGCCGACCACTGGCGACAACATCGATGTACTGTGGAGACCTCACGCCCCACGTGTTGAGCAATTCGGCGGTACGTCCACCCGGCCTCCCGCATGCCCACTATACGCCCTCGCTCAAAGTCCGTCAACTGCACATACGGTTCACGTCCACGCTGTCGCGGCATGCTACCAGTGTTAAAGACTGCGATGGAGCTCCGTATGCCACGGCAAACTGGCTGACACTGACGGCGGTGGTGCACAAATGCTGCGCAGCTAGCGCCATTCGACGGCCAACACCGCGGTTCCTGGTGTGTCCGCTGTGCCGTGCGTGTGATCATTGCTTGTACAGCCCTCTCGCAGTGTCCGGAGCAAGTATGGTGGGTCTGACACACCGGTGTCAATGTGTTCTTTTTTCCATTTCCAGGAGTGTATGATGTCAAAGTATAAACGGTCTGTGGTAACGACTACCATAATAAGAAGGCAATAACTGTAGAGTAGAAGTGGTTATGTGGTTTTCATGTGGAGACTACTACTATAATTTTGGTTTTCCATGATAATGCCTTCCAGGAGCTTCACCAGTAAATCATAACACTAATATCACGGTGGCAAGTAAATCTGCTTTCTGACAACAACGTATTTTCATATATTACGATCCCCGATCCTGAAGTACACTTCAATAAAACGTGCTGTTTGCAAGTGAAAGCTTAGGGGATTTATTTTAGTGCTGTACTCGCTAATGCAGACTCTTCCCATAGTACTGAAACGTTTAATCATTCCAATATATTACTAACATATAATCCAAAACTTAAGGTGAGATCCAGATCGTGTAGTTTGCCATTTTCCAGAACTCATGGAGAACCGTAATTCAAGATAGCAGTGCCTAAAGCTATAAGACGACCAAAATATGTGTAACCTTAACTTTTCCCGGTGAATTGAATGTTCAAATAATTTACGGGTTTGCTGCCGGGTGATGTCGACCACCGCCGATATTTCGGCAGGAGCACACCGTGCCGAAATATCGGCGGTGGTGACGACGTTAGCCGGCAGCAAACCCGTAAATTATTTGAACAAAATCTGTTAAGAATAATTAGTAATCTCACTTAATTTTTCACTCTTCAGATGAACTGTATTTATATATATATATATATATATATATATATATATATATATATATATATATATATGCAAGAACATTCAACTTTGGCGTCTACGTTCTTTGAGAACGTGTTTATTCCATTAGTAAGACACAAAAATGCCTTAGACAAAATCATATGATGTATAAACATGTCATACAATGACAGTAGGAAAATCTACTTTAAGTAGTTTGAATAACGTTAGTGTATGGCACACAGTATATCTACTTAACCCATAAAATATAAAGTATACAGATTTTAAAGTTAGTGAAGTGTTTGTGTTAGCAGGGAGCCAGTGTTTGTTGTGGCCAGGAATTTACTGACTTCAGGAACAACACTTTCTTATCATGACATTGAGGGAATCCTACCATCATCGAGTCACTGCGCTGTGAAGGCACCCATACACCTACAACAGGACTAGCTATAGGCTAGTTAATGAATGATTCGATACGACTAAAACTTTATCTGATTGTATATTACCCAATCTACAATATGTAATGGACAAAAGTTATAATGTATGGTTTTTCTTAATTTCTATCAACAAAGTAAATTATAACATTCACTTTTATACCGAATAAACATCATTAACATTACTTCAGATCATTTAACTGTAATTAACAGCGAGCCATGATTAGTAAGTAAACCTGATGTTTTGAATTAACATACTATAATAAATTACAGCGAAATCTATAATTTCATTGAAATGATTGCATTATTACAGTCTCATAAAAATGTTAGACGATATGTCAAATCAATGATTAATCAACAAAATTCATAAAGTTTAGCTTACCTAAAAACATACTTTTGGAACATTTATGAGTCGTCTGAAGTATTCAATGTTTCACACCAATAACGAAAAACCAATTAGATCTGTTGTAATAGCTTTATCATCAACGATCATTCTGGTGTAAAGGCTATTGATTTTCAGTCATTTTGATACCATGAAAGTATCATACAGAACTTTAACCTAAAATTCTGTTTTGGAATTTTGTACTGTCCAGGGTATCTCCATTAATGTTAGGAATGAAATAAAACATGAAATCAAGATGTAAATAATGATTTTTACGATAGGTACTATTATTGTAACTTTATAACCAAATTTCTACAGAAAAATCGAAAGAACAATAACTAGAAATGTATTCAGAATGAATCTCTTCCTCTAACGTATCTACCTCTTCTATATCTCTTTCACCCCATTCTATCGTCTTATGTCTCTGCTCGATGAGAATAACTCACAAGCTGCAAGAACATAACGAGAAAATTCCCAACTAGCAATAGGACTGACATTCATAAAAGAAAAATATGTTTACTTTCATATACATAGTCATTACTATTATTATTATTCTTGATTATTATAATTATTTTTTGTTTGCTATAATTATCATTGTACTACTGTTATAATCTCTATTTTTTCTTTAACATTAATGCTGTATAACACGTTATATGTCCTTAATGTTCTGTAGAAACTGTAATTCGTTCAATCTGAGTATGCCTGGTTAGGTGTGAGAGAGGGCCTGAAGGCCCTAATATTGCCAGGTAAAATAAATGCATAAATAAACAAATGTTGTCATTAAAACCGTACTAACAGCTTGTAAATCATTAACTTTTCATTATAGATCAGTAAACGTAATTGTTTTTTACAGGAGGTCGACGAACATATATTGTTAAGAAAGGGTATATATTCAGCTGTCCAAAGAACTTCAGCTAATCGCAGTTGCGCCAGTGTAATGACGCAAAATCCGCAACAGTTGCTGTTTTGTCCGTCATGTTGGTAGAAGACACTTCATGTCTGACCCTCTTTGTAAATCCATACGGAAAATACATCTGCTGCACAAAGGATTCATCAATGATCAGTGTGTTGGAAGGCTATCCACAAAGTACATTACGTTTTGGAATTAAAAATAAATAAAGTATTGGAAATTTTTTTATTAGATACAGATGAAAGCCACACTTAAATACTACTTTTCTACATAGTTGCCATTTAAATTAAGGCACTTACCGTAGCGATGGACGAGCTTGGAAATTCCTTCGTCGTAAAATTCGGCCGCCTGCGCCTTCAACCACTTGGTTACCTCTTCTTGAAACTGTGCGTCGTCGTCAAAACGCTGCATAGCCAACCAGTTCTTCATTGCTGGGAATAAGTGGAAGTCGCTCGGTGCCAGTTCGGGACTGTACGGCGGATGTGGACTCCCACTTAAAAGATTCCAGAACTTTACTAGTGGCATTTGCCGTGTGGGCCCGGGCGTAGTCGTGAATCAGCAAGATCTTTGAGCCAACTTTCCGCTGCGCTTGTTTTGTATTGCTCTTCTGAGGTTGTGTAGAGTTTGGCAATACCTTTGAGAGTTTATTGTAGTGCCTCTTTCCAGGAAATCCACAAAAATCACACCTTTTCTGTCCCAAAAGAAGAGGTAACCACGTGGTTGAAGGCACAGGCGGCCGAATTTTAGGACGAAGGAATTTCCAAGCTCGTCCATCGCTACGATAAGTGCCTTAATTTAAATGGCAACTATGTAGAAAAGTAGTATTTAAGTGTGGCTTTCATCTGTATATAATAAAAAAAAACTTTCCGATACTTTATTTATTTTTAATTCCAAAACGCAATGTACTTTGTGGATAGCCCTCGTATTTTAACATCAAAGTTTACATCACGTTCAAAATCCTGCCAAATCTACAATGTACATCCCCTAACGGACTTTGTCGGTGGAGGAGATTCGACAGTGCAAAGTTAAGTATTCCACTGCAAAAACTACATCTCTCTCGCACTACGATGAATCTCTCGTAATGAGAAGTATTTTAGCCAGAACTGCAGTTGGAGTAATATTAGACACAGCGCTCACACCTACCTTGTGCACCAGCGCTAGCGCTCCTTCCCACCCCCTCCCACCTACCACCATCATGTTCCTACATCTCCGCTCGGTCAATGGCGTCTAAGCTCCTCACCCTTCAAGCAATTTTAGTTATTTATAGTTCAAACAAAGAAGACAGCCTGTCAAGAGCGGCTGCTGCTGTGTCATATACAACACCGACGTGTCTTCAACTGCAGCAATAATACAAAAGCCCTGCATATAACAACACTTGCACGTGATAGTAATAATAATAATAATAATAATAATAATGAGACATGACTTGACAACTTGACAAAATACTTACCTATAGTCTTCTTCTTCACAGTCAGTCACTGCTGCTGCTGGTGCTAGTAGCACTTCAAGCTTGGCAGAATATGACAGTGTGCGCTCCATTGAATTATAATTTAAATTCTTTGAAGGGTGAGGAGCTCAACGTGCATTCCATTGGCTGAGCGGGAGCGCAGGGGCGCTGCGTGCGAGAGAGTGCGGACACGGGGAGGTGGGTGTGGGGAGGGTAGGTAGTGTGCCGTAGGAGTGGCTTTCACAGGGGAATGACGTGACACTGTCAGGATTGCTGGAATGACCTTGGTGCACATGTGAAGATGGGGTGATACAATAGTGCTGATGCTGATGTAGTGAATTCATGGCCTGAACATTCACTGACGCTCTACTTACACTGATGTTACTTTTGCATATCAACGTTACTCAATTTATTTTGGTCACTGTAGTTAACTGATAAAACATAAGAAAGGTTTAATTTAGGAGAGAAGAAACGCTGACAAATGAAAACATTTTGCTTAACTGATTATCTGTTTTAACCCATTCAGTGTTACAAATCAAACCCCACTGTATGGAGAACATCTCGAGGCTAGAAGACCAGTTGCAACTCTGTATCTCCTATTCGGACACCAAAGAAGGAAAGTCACGTCATCCATTGGCAACATAAGCCAGTTTCTGGCAAAGGGCTGAAGAAAGGTTAATCATGCGAAGTGTTCAAGCAGTGAAGTGGCAAAAACTCGAATTTGGTGTAATAGGAGCCAGACACATAGAGGAAGCAACTTCAGTCTGGTGATCTATAACTCTTCCTTAGCTGATCTGTTAAAAACGTTTGCCTTCCAGAATCGGTTTCCACACTTACACTCGGAATGTACTGAAGCAGTATGCCACATCAGAAAACTGCGAGAAAGCCAGTAAAGCTACTTGCTTATACAGGCTGTCCAATCAATGCGCAAAATAGGTGGAGAAAGAGATAAATTAACTGAAAAATATGATGAGTACAGAAGAAAATACAGTGAGCAGTCATACATTGTTTTCCAAGAAAAACTATGATTATAGGAAAATGAGGCAGCACTAGCCGACCGAGACAGACCACTAACAGGGAAGTAACCGCTTTTGTGTCATTTACTAGTTCCTAACCAGGAGTGAATTTTATTGTATCATCTGTGTGCTTTAGTAGTTTAGTTTCTTGAGTTTATGCGTGTAAATTTAATATATAATAGCCACAGCTGCCGCGTTTTCGTTTGCGTGGGAAAGTAAAGCGGTTTTGTGACATATTACAAGTTCTTAATAAGGGGCAAATTATTTAGTTTCACCTGAGAGCATCGGTAGTTTGGTTTTCGAATATCCGCATATTACTAAACAAAGTTCGTACGTTTCCGTCAGGGTCTAGAGCAGAGTTGCGCAGCATGCGCCGACAGTACGTTTATCTGCGTGGTTTAGTTTTCCACGGTCCTTAATATGAACAGGGACTGCAATTGTTGTGTGCGGATGCGAGCCGAGTTGGTGACACTTCGCTCTCAGCTCCAGGCTGTGATGACTTCGGTTACACATCTAGAGGCTGCAGTGGATGGGCACCACTGTTGTGGGCCAGCCGTGGGGATCGAACGAACGTCCTGCACGACAGAGTCCTCCGACCAGTCCTCACCGGTGGCCAACCCAGTTACTACACGCACTGAGGCTAACCCTTCACCTGTGGTCGAGTGGGAGGTCGCCCCGGGGCTAAGCAGGCGGCGAAAGACTTCCCATGTGTCCGCACACAAGGCCTTCCCGTTTTGTCTGACTAACAGGTTCCAGGTGCTGTCTGTGGCTGACACTGTCGCTGAGCCAGATGCTGTCACCTGTCCTCTTTCAGAGGAAACCATTCAGCCTGCAAGATCCGAGCACTTGCAGAGGGCGGGATTCTTGGTAGTTGGGAGCTCCAACGTTAGGAGCTTTATGAGGCCCCTTAGGGACTTGGTCGACAAGAAGGGTAAGAAAACCAATGTGCACTTCGTGTGCATACCGGGTGGAGTCATTCCAGATGTGGAAAGGGTCCTCCCGGATGGCATGAAGAGCACAGGGTGCAGCCAACTGGAGGTGGATGCTCACGTCGGTAACAATGATGTGTGTCACTTTGGTTCAGAAGAGATTCTCTCTGGTTTCGAGCGGCTAACAGAAGTGGTAAAGGCTGCCAGTCTTGCTTGCAAGATGAAAGCAGAGCTGACCATTTGTAGTATAGTCGACAGGACCGATTGCGGACCTCTGGTACAGAGCCGAGTGGAGGATCTGAATCAGAGGCTCAGACGGTTCTGCGACCGTGTAGGATGCAGATTCCTCGACTTGCGCCAGAGGGTGGTTGGGTTTCGGGTTCCGCTGAAAAGGTCAAGTGTCTACTATACGCAGGAGGCGGCTACACGGGTATCAGGGGTTGTGTGGCGCGGACTGGGCGGTTTTGTAGGTTAAAGGGTCTCAGGAAAACACAAGGAGGTCTTCAGTCACAAAGGGTGCCGGCTGAACACAGGAAGAACTTAGATACAGGAACCATCGGTATAACAGTTGTAAATTGTCGCAGCTGTGCTGGGAAAGTACCAGAGCTCCAAGCGCTAATAGAAAGCACTTATGCTCAAACCGTTATAGGCACTGAAAGCTGGGGAAAGCGGGATATAAGCTGAGCCGAAATTTTTGCGAAGAACCAAACGGTGTTCCGAAAGGGTAGTCTACACACGACTGGTAGTGGCGTGTTTGTTGCTGTCAGAAGTAGTTTACCTTGCCGCGAAACTGAAGTAGATACTCCCTGTGAGTTAATATGGACAGAGGTCATTGTTGACAACCGGAATCAAATAATAATTTCATCCTTTTACCGACCTTCCAATTCAGATGATACAGATTCTGAAAGGTTAAATGAAAACTTGGATTAGATTTCAAACACGTACCCGACTCATACGATTATAGTTGGTGGTGACTTCAATTTACTCTCAATATGTTGGCGAAAATACAAGATGAATTCCGGAGGTACGCATAAAATATCATCCGAAATAGTGCCAAACGCATTCTCTGAAAATTATTTCGAGCGGTTAGTTCATGAGCCCACGCGAATAGTAAACGGTTGTGAAAACACACTTGACCTCTTAGCAACAAATAATCTGAGTTAATAACGAGCATCAAAACCGATACAGTGACTAGTGAACACAGAGTTGTCGTAGCGAGATTCAATATTGTAATCCCCAAATTCTCGAAAAATAAGCGGAAAATATACCTATTCAAAAAAGCAGGTAAAAATTCACTTGACGCCTACCTAAGAGACGATCTCCACTCACTACAAATTAATAACATAAGTGTAGACCAGAGGTGGCTTAAATTCAGAGAAATAGTATCGGCAGTAATTCAGAGATTTATGCCAAATAAATTAACAAACGACGGAGCTGATCCTCCTTGGTACACAAAACGGGTTAGAACAATTTTGTTCAAACATGCCAAATTTAAACAGATGCAAGATCCACAAGACTGGCCATCTTTCACAGAAGTTGGAAATTTAGCGCTGACTTCACTGTGAGACGCTTGTAACAGTTTCCACAACGAAACTTTGTTTCGAAACCTTGCAGAAAATCCAAAGATATTGTGGTCGTATGTGAAGTATGTTAGCGGCAAGAGACATTCAGTGCCTTCTCTGCAAGATAGCAATGGTTATACTATCGAAGACAGTGCTGCCAAAGTAGAGTTACTAAACACAGCCTTCCGAAATACCTTCACATAAGAAGACGAAGTAAATGTTCCAGAATACGAATCGAGAAGAGCTGCCATCGTGAATAACGTAGAAGTAAATATCGTCAGAATAGTGAAGCAACTTAAATCACTTAATAAAAGCAAGTCTTCTGGTCCAGACTGTATACCAATTAGGTTACTTTCGGAGTATGCTAATGCATTATCTCCATACTTGACAATCATATACAAGCCTTCGCTCGACGAAAGATCCGTACCCAGACAGTTGAAAGTTGTACAGCTCACACCAATATTCAAGAAAGGTAGTAGGAGAAATACGCTTAATTGCAGCCATATCATTAACATCAATATGCAGCAGTATTCTGGAACATGTACTGTGTTCGAACATTGTGAATTACCTCGAATAAAACGGTCTATTGACACACAGTCAACATGGGTTTAGAAAACATCGTTCCTGTGAAACACAAGTAGCTCTTTATTAACATGAAGTTTTGAGTACTGTTGACAAGGGATATCAGATCGATTCCGTATTTTTGGATTTCCGGAAGGCTTTTGACATTGTACCACACAAGCGGCTCGTAGGGAATTTGCTTGCTTATGGAATATCGTCTCAGTTATGTGACTGGATTTGTGATTTCCTGTCAGAGAGGTCACAGTTCGTAGCAATTGAAGCAAAGTCATCGAGTAAAACAGAAGTAATTTCTGGCGTTCCACAAGGTAGTGTTATAGCCCCTTTGCTGTTCCTTATCTATATAAACGATTTTGGAGACAATTTGAGCAGCCGTCCTCGGTTGTTTGCAGATGACGCCGTCGTTTATAGACTAATAAAGTCTTCAGAAGATCAAAACAAACTGTAAAACAATTTAGGAAAGATATCTGAATAGAACTAAAAGTGGCAGTTGACCCTAAATAATGAAAAGTGTGAGGTCATCCACATGAGTGCTAAAAGAAACTCGTTAAACTTCGGTTACGCGATAAATAAGTCTAATCTAAAAGCCGTAAATTCAACTAAATACCTAGGTATTACAATTACGAACAACTTAAATTGGAAGGAACACATAGAAAATGTTGTGGGGAAGGCTAACCAAAGACTGCGTTTTATTGGAAGGACACTTAGAAAATGTAACAGACCTACTAAGGAGACTGCCTACACTACGCTTGTCCATCCTCTTTTAGAATACTGCTGCGCTGTGTGGGATCCTTACCAGATAGGACTGACGGGGTACATCGAAAAAGTTCAAAGAGAGGCAGCACGTATTGTATTATCGCGAGTGTCACAGAAATGATACAGGATTTGAGCTGGAAATCGTTAAAGGAAAGGCGTTTTTCGTTGCGACGGAATCTTCTCACTAAATTCCAGTCACCAACTTTCTCCTCCGAATGTGAAAATATTTTGTTGACACCAACTTACACAGGGAGGAACGATCACCACGATAAAAGGAGGGAAATCAGAACTCGTACGGAAAGATGTGGCTGTTCATTCTTTCCGCGCGCTATACCAGATTGGAATAACAGAGAATTGTGAAGGTGGTTCGATGAACCCTCTGCCAGGCACCTGAATGTGATTTGCAGAGTATCCATGTAGATGTAGATGTAGATGTAGAGGCGTAAGTTTACTGTGGCGAACTTAATATAAACATAACGTGAAGTGCTACATATTTTAATTAGGTAGATGCTAACATGGTCTTTATGCAACTGATTGTGGACATAAATTCAAATAGTATAAATGACCATTTAATCAAATGTGGTAATCTCGTTATATTACACTGAATGAAGTTTGTTAGTAAATAGTAATTAATTCCACACTGGGAGTCCGAAGTACAAAGAACGAAATTAAATATACTGTTTACTATTTACTGTCAACCCGAAGTCAATAAAGCTGTAGTCATATACGCGCCCTATATCTTTCTGAAGCATTGAAACAGGAAGAGCAGTAGTATTAAATGAGAATATTATATGTAGTTGCTACAAGTATGTAGTAAAAATGTTGTTGAATGATAAGTATGCATGCACCCAGCAATGAAATCACTCGAAAAACACGGACACACCAGTCCCAAGCACGTGTAGAATAGCTGACAGATATGAATACAGCACGTGATGCGGTTCTCGACGAATCAGAATTTCGCACGTATGTGACACGTACGGACGCTTGCCTCATAATGGTGGTTTTCAAATATGCTCACTTTAAAATTGAAGTTCTCACTTGAGGAACTAGAATCTTCAAAAGATGACAAATGCACTAAATGAAAGGGAACATACTTGTATAGTATTTTACAAATTAACACATAAATTGTAGTGAGTGATGAGGAGAAAATACTACATTTATATGCTAGTACTTACTGTTGCGGTGACAATGCTGTCGATCACAGACAATGTCGTAACTGGAATAACATTTTGTTTAAAAGACAAAGCATAAAGTACACGACCTTTTTAATTGAGTGCCTGATCCCAGTTAGAAGTCATTTTCAAAAGCATTCGCATTTGCTGAACCTTACCTCACTGCGGGATTCGACGATAGTGTGGCTACGACGACACGTTACCCTCGTATCTGATGACTCTACGTCGAAACTAAAATCTCCAGATCCGTCATCTACTTATTTCAAGTAGCAACACGACACATGTCATGGGGAACTTGACGTTGAGTTACTGCAGTTCCAGAGTGTGCAAAGTTTTGAACCCGTGGGAGTACGTATTTTCAGAGTATATTCGTTTATACGATATCCTTTACCACGCCACTAGCGAAACAGTTTCTTTCCATAGAGCAACATCTTATGAACATCAAAGCACAACCCTCACGAAGTCTAACTCCGTCATCACGCAAACGCACTGTTTCACCAGCGATCCACTGATGTACGTCACTTGCACATGCGAAAACTGGTACTGGTTCACCAAGAAATGGAAGCACATCGCACCCTTGATACTATGCACATATTAATTTAAATGTTATGTCCGTTGCCTCATGCACGAAAGCCAACACATCGGTCATACCCCCACGTCAACAATCAGCGTCTCCATGTCACTGGACCTACCACACGATTTGCCAGCTTCGACAGATATTCACAAATACACTGAAACACTTCAGATAAACGTCTTTGCAATATTTGAACGTAATGACATTTACTACTAAACATGATGACATCACATACTTCGAGGAGCGTAGGGGACGATGCGGGAGACCAGCACCACTGACTAAGCAAGGTCCTAGTGGAGGTGGTTTGCCATTGCCTTCCTCCGACCGTAATGAGGATGAATGATGATGATGAAGACGACACAACACCCAGTCATCTCGAGGCAAGGAAAATCCCTGACGCCACCGGGAATCAAACCCGGGACCCCGTGAGCGGGAAGCGAGAACGCTACCGCATGGCCACGAGCTGCGGACTACTAAACATAATAAATGAAATAAAATAATAAAACGAGAAAGAAAAATGGGTGTAGGCTTCCTCGAGCTATAGCTTTACAAGTCCCACTACCGACGTACTCCACTATTTTTAAAGCTAAGAGAAAGCGTGACAGCTACTCTATTCAACATAGCCCATCGACATGTCATAACATCCTATATAAATCACTTTTCTTGCAGATTCATTTACTGAAAGGTGTTTTAGGTAAAATAGCAAAAATATTTTAAATTAAGAATCCACATATTTTTATACCACTTTTTTGTAGGCGTCAACAATATCCAAAAAATCTTTTTGTTAACTAACTCTTTATAACTCACACAGTTTTCAACAGTAAAACTTTTCGCGAAGGAATGAAGGCTAGCATTGGGCGCCATTACAGACGGACAACGTAATTACTTGGACAAGAATGCTGGAAGGAAGCGGCCATGGAATGTTTAAAAGGAATTCACTTAATTTGGTGTAAGAAAATCATAGCAGACTTAATGCAATATGGCCTGATAGCTATTTGAAACCTGCTCCTCCAGTACATGTCTTAACCGCTGTGCAACCTCTCTATAGAGAATAAAAGTTTGTAATGCGGAGCAACGAAAAGACGCCCTGAAATCTAAATTCTCCGTCGATTTTTTGGTTAGATGCAAACAATCAGTTACACTATCCACAATATTTTGAACACATACCTTGACGTGACGTTCTGTGTTCAGTGACGATGTATCTCCTGCAGTATGGGCGGCTTGTACAAGGTTACCTACACAGTTAACACTATTAATTTTTTGAAAAGCCTTTCATAACTTTGACAGACGGCACTACAATGTCACAGCCGCCTTCCTACAGCTCACAGTAACATTTCATGGAGAAGAGAAAGTCTGCAGTAAACGATGAACGTTGTTAACGCTAAAGCTATGCAACACATTTTTCACCTAATTTATTTCCCTTGTCCGCCTCCGTAGCGCAGCGGTAGCGTTACCGCCGTAGCATGCAAGGGGGCCCCGGTTCGGTTCCCGGCAGGGACTGGGTGTTGTGTGTCCTTCATCATCATTCACACGCAAGTCTCCCTAGTGGTGTAAACTAAAAAGACTTGCAATACGGCGGCCGAAAACCGAAGGGGATGTCCCGGCCATAAATGACATACGATCATTTCATTTCATAAGGATGATGCTTGATCCAAAATAAAGAACTCTGGTATTGTCAACATGTGGAAATGGGTACTCTGAACTTTAGTGACTATAGAAACCTATAGAAATTTCAAATAAATTACTGCAATGCAGCCGAGTAAGACCCTCGAAAATTGCCGAATATTCCAGAAGTCAATGCACTGGCAAATTCAAGGCACAAATGAAACGAGAAATCACTGTCCGTAACCGTTTAAATCACCGATGGCCTAGGCTACGCCATAATTGAAACAGATGTTTGGCATTTGCAGAAAAAGAGCACAAACCGTAAACAATAACACCATCACACAACCAACGATGACAAACATCAGACGTTGTAGATAGTGAAATATTATATTGGATATTTCGGGAGAAGCTCAAGTTGTACAATCTCCATAATTTCGATAGTTGTCTTCTTTTCTATTATTTTTTTAAAATCTTAGTTACATATTTGGCATCTGTTAGGAGTAACTTCAAAATCGTTCATATTCCTCGGCTCTCCAGTAAATTAAATAGTGAAGTTTCATAACCGTAGAGATACAGTAAGTAAAGATGGAATAATGCAAGGAACCTTGTTGCTGCTTTAAAATTTTTATTTACGGTTGAAAAACAAACAAACCTTGTTCTACAGGTATTTGTTTATTCAAAACTGGTTTTCAGGAAACGACTGAGGAGCGTCCACAAGTGACACCGGTAAGTAAGGAACCAAACATTACAAATACTGTCAACAAATATAGAATCTTTATTCAAGACATTTGGTGTAAAATTTCAGATCGCACTCATCACTCAGGTCCTACACTGAGATATTAATTTATAGTATTAAATTACAATTCATAAGATGGATACTATTAAACATGGTACATAATCAAAACACACAACATTAAAATATGCGGCTTGTCTGAATGCAATGCTAAAGGTTGTCAGTTGAAACAAAGTAAGGTGTAAATGCAATTACGTTGTGATACAACGACTGTGTGCTAAATTCTGACTTATCTTCAGTGCTTCCAATAGGCTAAGATATTTTTACCTTCGTTGGCTAGATGTAGCAGTTATGTGTTGACTTTGTGACTAGGGCACTCTTTCAGCGGACGCTCAGGAAAAGTGCAGTCTGACTTGTGTAATCTCCAACTACGTTCATGCTCAGTCAGTCTGGCTGTTATTAGCTCTCCTTGTTTGACCAATATGTAGTTTTTACAGTCATTGCAAGTGGTCTCATAAGTAATACTACTACCTGTTAATTCTCTTTTAATCATGCTGTTGAATACTATGTGATCTGTCATACCTCTTACACAAAACGAAGTTTTGTAGCTGCAAGATGTGAGTTTGGCTAACTTTTTGGATGACTTTCCTAAATATGGGGTAGGGCGCTACTTCATTTTCGTTTTGGCTATTACTCCACAGCAGACTTAAAGGTAACAGAAGATTTTCTTTCTTTTTTTCTTGTGTCCGGGCTATAGGCGTTGGTAGATGGAATAACTTTTATTGTGCCCCGTTCTATTCGTAAATCCTGTTATGGCATTGTCCTGCATGTGAGGCGATGTATCATGGAAAGGAAGGCAGCACGTTTGTATGTTATTGCTTTTAATGGAGAAGAAGGTGTTTCAATTGCTGTTGTTGTCGATTTCTGTTGGTGTACCATGGAAAGGAAGGCAGCAAGTTTGTATGTTATTGCTTTTAATGGACAAGAGTTATTGCAGTTACTGTTGTTGTCAATCTATTGTTTGTCATTGCAAGGGTTGCGCTCTACCAAAACTACGGTTCGCTAGTTTTGGTAGAGTATATAAATGTACGTAGTGTATGGTACGATTACCAGTTATGTTGGTGGAACTGGTGGAATTGGTAAAGAAAAACACATAAATGAATGTATCAGAGAGAAACAGGGAGCCGATGCCTACTCTCAGTTTATTTATTTATTTATTTATCTGTTTGTTGGTTAGTTTATTTGTTTTGTCCATAATTAGAACTGCACATCGTTTTGTATCAGCCCATTGTGAGTTTAATATCCTTACAAAATATAAATTTTAATTCATAGATACTAAAAACTAGTTAATGGTGTAACTTCTGCTCTTTTAGGTAGCCAAAGCAATTACTTTTGATGCAAGTACAATTTACAGGCACAAACACAAAAAAATTCGTATAATTGTTTTTTGTTATTTTGTACTCAAGGGAACGTTCTTCATGATAAGCGAAGGCAAGAGTTTGGTCTTAATATTGATAAATGCGAAAGCTGTATCAGATCGGCGACGCACTGAACCCATGTTGGATATATTTTGCTTTTGCATTTTTTTTTATTTTGCCTTTTTTTTTTTAAAGAACCTTACGTTTTATAGCGCTAAATGATACGTCTGCATAGCTTTTCTTATTTTTGGCACCGTATCCCTCTGTTTCACGTTACAAATCAACAATTTTCGAATAAAACCTGAATGAAACATGTGACAGCTTAAGTTTTATTACAAATTCTGTTCATTTTTAAGTAACGCACAGGAGAATTATTATACAGAACAAAGATGTTCCAGAGTTCATGCAGTCCTTTGTATATCCTCAGTTTCTAGACAAGTTCACTGCTTCAGGTTTGTAGAGGAATGTAGTGAGACACTGATCGCATTCGCAAATGAAGTGACTGAAATGCGAGAACGCCAGATAGGTATGCAGCACACCTATCATACAGATAACGCGGTTGGAACACGTTAATATTACAACTCTAGTCATTGCAGGTACAGCAGTGAGGGGCTTTTTTGTTATCTTATGGTACAGTGTAAGAAAATCTATAGCGCCACTGCCCTCCAGAAGTGCATGCACTGTGCAAGTAATATAGCCTGCCAACTTACGAGACACATGGAGTATGAAGGGAACAGCCCCTAAGCGGCCCTTGTTTCCGGACCGCAACGCAGCCAGACCGAGCGAGAGTAATGTAAAACGCATAAATGCAAAATAACGCCCAATAAAAGACAATCTCCCGGCCATCAACAGCACGTAAACATTTTGATTTTTCACTCGGGGCAGCAACTTTGACCCCGGGTTGCACCGTAGGGGGAATAACCGTTATTCTGATGGCAGCATTGCTGATTGTTTGGTGGCGCTTCGGAAATTTCCTATTATTTTCAGGGACGCGACCATTTTCCTGTAACTGCGCGTGAAATTGACCGTACAACAGCGCCACATTTTCTGCTCCCGCATGGGTAATTCGGATTTGTGGGACAGTGGCGCCGCTTTATTCTAATAGTAACGGCCGCGCCGGCAGGCACACAGCAGCGGTGCCAGGTGACTGGCCCGTCCGGCCAGTCCAGCGTTTGCTGGGATTGCCGTCACGCCGATTCCTGTCCTACGCTTAATGAGCATTAAATTGCAGGTATTCAGCAGAATAAAGATATAGAGACGTTCGATACGTACAATTCGTACAAAGTCTTACATACTGATTTCATTTAAAGAATGCTCTAGAACCAGAAGTATGATGGGCCACTAAAATTGAATGGAATTCTTTTAAACCGCTCTAGAAAAAATAGGTACGAGAAGAAGTGTATGGAAATCAACTATCAGTACACAGGAATTACGTCACGTTGAGTTTCTGATCGGTAGTTTTGATCGCAGTAGATACGTGGAGATGAATGGAACTGCACAAAAAAAATAAATTATAACAGCAAATTCGATATTAGCTGTCTGTCGGAAACAGATCGAAACATGCTTTCAGATTTTCAATATGCCGCGTCCTACACCACACTTCTGTAACCATCGTTCCTGGATAACAACACATAGGTCCAGGGCTCGATTCATGGTGATATCTAATTTGGCAACGTGCTTGTCGCGTCAGGGAAAGCGTAGTGTTAATGGATTGACAGTGAAAGTGGCACGTAAACTGATTAAATCAGGTCAGTTCCAAACGCTTCTACAATGTTAGGAGCCATGGAACATTTATTTAATTTAATTTTATTTTTGAGTAGGAATCTAATCCGGCATTGTTTTCCTGCAACTCGTAATGAACCAATGTCTGAACGACTCACTCTCCGTCCTCAGAGCTATACCTCCGTCAGTACCTCATCTTCTACCTTCCTTGCACCAGGCCGTGGTGCCACACGATGTTTATTTATTTTTACCTGCCAGGAAATTTCACATCCTCTGCAGAGTGAAAAGTTAATTCAGGAAGCCGTGCTTGGGTAACTCAGCAGGTAGAGAACTTGGACGCTAATGTCAAAGGTCCCGAATTCAAGTCTCGGTGCGGCACATAGTATCAATCTGCCAGGAAGTTTTCTATTAGTGCAGTGTCAGCTGCACAGTGAATAATTCATTCTGATTAACATACACTTTCGACTATATTAAATGCAAATATAACAATTCATCATAAACAACAGAAAACGAAGAGAAAGTACATACCAAGAAGAAACAAAATTTTAGCACAGGACCTGTCGTACAATGTACAAGCGTCAACGGGAGATTCCAGATCACTCCATAACAGAAGACTAATGAATATGCCAGTTACTGCCGCCCATAGATCATGAGAAGTGACCTTTCCATCAATAAAATTGGAACAATGTTAAAACAACGTCTCAAAATTATGATAATTCCTTTTTGTCTCGATCTTATGACAAAATGTTAATGTAAATGTTAGTATTCAAAAAATTTTCCACAACGTACACAAATAAGAATGGCCAGTGAATCTCTTGGACGAAGTTTAATGACATTAACACCTCTTTTCAGTTATGATATCTGTGACACAGGATAGTTATCAGCAGAAGTCTCTAATGCCAGTGACCTACTAGTCCATGCAGGAAAAGCGACTTCGCTCAGTAATAATGTCTCTGGCAAAATTTCAGTGCTTCTGTGCCTACATCATTGTGTGTTACGTATGGGTAGCATAGTCTAGGAGACAATCAGAATTCGTACCCAAACATTTTAGAAAATTAAATCTGTCTACCAGACCCACAGTAAAACCCGAAATCTTACCTTTAGCAGCAAATGCTCGTAATGACTGAGCTGCCCATGTGCGACTCTCGACCAGATTTGGCATACTCATTTCTGCCAGTATTTCTCTGCATCTTCGCAAACTTTAGAGACGCTCTAACTTGGCCTACTAGGCTCTCCTGGAAGGAAGGATAATGAGGAAAAATGGCTTACCTACAGCCTAGAACTGTGTTCAGAATGGAAATCTCGCTCTGCAACTGTGTGTAGGCTGTTTTGAAACTTCCTGGCAGGTTAATATCTGCTAGAGAGTTTCAAATTAGCGCACACACCGCTGCAGAGCGAGACATCGATTCTGAGACGAATTCCAATGTTTTTGATTTTCGAAAAGCTTTTGACTCGATGCCAGACATACGCTTATTTTCGAATGTAGGACTGTACAGCACCTATACGTTATTCTCTTGAGAAAATAATTGTGATTGGATTCGGTATTCCTTGACAGTGACGACACCCCATGTTATGCTGGATGGAGGAGAGTCAATGACAGGTGTTTAACTACAGGTGTGCACCAGGAAAGGGTGATGCGGCCCTTGATACACATGTTGTACATTAATGAATATAAGTGACCTAGCGACGTAGCACCACACTTTCGGAAAAATATCATACACGCAATTCCGAAGATAGCAAGGGTAGAGAAGTGCGAACACAATCACCCAGTCCAATTAACAGCTCATGCATCTAAACTGCTGACAAGAATACTATACATAGGACTGGAATGTAAAATTAAGGAACATTTAGATGACGGTCAGGGGGTATAGTAAAAGTAAAGGCGCCAAAGACGCACTTCTCACGATGCTCTAGATAATGGAAGCGAGGTCGATCTCGAAAAAGCGTTGTAAAACGGTGCAAGATGTTCGAAACTCGGAGGGAAAAAGGAGTAAGCTATAGGGAAAGAAGGGTAGCATACAACGTGTACGAGAGCTAAGAGGGAACATGAAGCCTGGAAGAATAACGTGACAGTACTCCCACTGAAAAGGGTGTAAGTCATGGACGCACTCTTTCGCCCAATGCTGTTCAACCTATACAACGAACAAACAAAGACGGAGAAGAAGTAAGGTTCAAAAGTGGATTAAAAATCAGGGTGAATGGATATCAGTGATAAGATTCGTTGATGACGCTCCATTGTGGAAAGCTCAATGAATGTGGAGAAAAGTCTGTTACAGGATCTGTTGGATGGAATGGACAGACTAATGAGTGCAGAATATGGATTGAGAGTAAACCAGAAAAAGACAAAGGTAATGAGATGTAGCACAAATGAGATTAACAAGAACATCAGATTTGGGTATCACGAAATAGACGAGGTTAAGGAATTCTGCTCCCTTAGAACCAAAATTAACCATAACTAACGAAGGAAGGAGGACGGGAAGAGCAGACTAACACACGCAAAGACGGCATTCCTGGACAGAGAAGTTTGCTGGCATCGAACATTGCCCTTAATTTGAAGAAGAAATTTCTGAGAATAGACATTTGTGGCACAGCGAAGTGTGGTAGTGGGTTATGCACGGTGGAAAAACGGGAACAGAAGAGAATCGAAGCGTTCGAGATGTGGTGTTACAGAAGAATCAGGTAGATTGATAAGACAAGTAATGACTAGGTTCTCCGCGTAGTAGGCGGATGAAGGAACATCTGGAAAACACTCTGACAAGAAGAAGGGACACAATGATACGGCATCTGTTAAGGCGACAGGGAAAAACATGCACGGTACTAGAGGGAGCTGTAGAGAATAAAAACTGTAGGGGAAGACACAAATTTGAGTACATCCAACAGATAATTGAGGATGTAGAGAGCAAGTGCTACTCTGCAATGAGAAGGCTAAATTTTCAGAAATGTAAACTGTGCGCTTCACACAACGAAAAATGGCATTATCGTACGACAGCAATATCAACGAGCCGCAACTATAATCGGTCACAGTAATACCTAGGTGTAAGACTTTGCAGGGATACGAAATGGAGCAATCATATAGTCTGTCGATGAAAGGAGATGGCAGACTGCAATTCATTGGTAGAATTCTAGGGAGATGCAATCTATCTACAAAGGAGACTGCTTACAAAACACCTGTAACACTACTTAAGTTAATGGGACCAGTACCAAACAGGACTAGCAGGAGATATTGAACGTTTACAGATAACGGCAGCATAAATAGTCACAGGATTGTTTGATCCATGGAAGAGTATCACGAATACCCTGAAAAAACTTAACTCGCTGAATCATGAATAAAGGCGTAACCTGTCCTGAGAAAACTAACCTGTAGAATTTCATAAAGTAGCTATGAATAATAGATGTCCCTTAGGGAACAGTGACGTCAAGATCACATCAATTACAGAGAAAGGTGTTTAAACAGTCATCGCCTCCTTACGTGAGCTGAACGGGAAGAAGCCCAGCCAACTATTATTACAAGAAATACACTCGGACATGCACTTCGCAGTGAGGTGCAGAGTTTTGATGTAGAAGTACACTGCACAACACAATTAAAAGATCACTTTTTTGGAAAATCCTACCTGCCACCCATTCCGATGAATAAATTTGGAATGTAGCTGAAAGGTTCCTGCAACCTTCCTCTGTAAAGGTGCAAAAGTGTGGCGCCCTGCGGCGTCATCCTCCAGCACGGCACCGCTTCAGACAGCATGGTGTCGACACATGTGAAATAAAGGCCAGAGCTTAGAAGTTCATGAGATGTGTAAGGTGGGTTACTGATGTCACTTTGGGACTATATTTCACCACCGTTCAGTCCAATGCCACCATGGATTTTATACGAGATGGGAAGGACATCACACTTGCTCTTACTCACTTTTCAATCCTTCTTTCAATGCCTCTGCAACGGAGATTAGAGCCGCGATGCCCAGCGTTGAAATCACGCGGTTTTGTTATGGGTGGCGGATGCAAACAAGACAGGTGCACCGCTGCTCAACCAAAGTTTACAGTGTGATGAGCAACACGATGAGGTGCTTGACAACGTTTGATACTGATGACACCCCTCGGACGACACTAGTCTTGTCGAAGGTCAACAACTCCACAGAATGAGACCAAGCCGCTTTGGACTGCAATGCAATCGCAATTCTCGCTCCAGTGTACATAGTGGAGTCACCGTTCAAAACCATTTGACGAAGTTTTAATGCCGTTCAAATCAGCAAAGGGTGCTTATGTTTTCTCAGCCTTCCTGCTCCGCATACTCTTGTAACTTGGTCACAGAGAGGTGCGACATTAGCACATGGATGCGTAAAACGGCGAAGGGTCATTGTCAGACCCCCCCCCCCCCCCCCCCCGTTTAGAAACACCCTCGGTGGCACTCACTCGCCTCTGTTGAGCACTTTAGAAATGTAACTGAACAGAGACAGTCTGAGACAAAGTCCTAAGCCTTTGTAGCAGGCAACCAACCTCTTCCACACCCCTCCGACCCAAGATGGCCAAATAGGAGGCGCAAGGGCACCAGTGTTGGTGTCTAGGTCTGTCATCACAGGTTATGTCTGAACTGGGCCATTTTGAAGGTGCTCAGCAAAGGTGGGAGGATAGCAGCGAGGGTGTTGCCAAATTGGATGGTCTTAGAACGATATTTTGACATTTTATTCATGCATGTGTCAATGTTGCACTCCTCTGTCATCACGTCACAAGACGTAGTGAAACAGGAGGGACGAAAAAGCATAAGTACCATTTGCTGCTTCGAATCGCGTTTGAATTTCTTAGAATGGTTCTGAACGTACCCCCATACTCCTACCCTGTACAGCAGAGTAAAACTCGTGCTCGCACTTCTCTTAAAATGGATCCGATAAGGATCAATAACGTTGCTGACCCACACCGTCCTTAAAGTTGAATCATTTGGGAGTGTGAGCATAGTCAAGGGTAGCAAAGAATTTCGTTGTGTTCTTCATCAAACTGTAATCTTTCGTTGAAGACCGTGAAAGTTTTGGGAATCAACGCTACTCCAAGGAAAGAAGTGGCTTCATCGACACGCTTTACGCCATCCTCTAAGGCCGTATTGTGTCAATTTTGAGCAATGGTGTCTCTGCAATATTTTCCTCTGACACCCATAAGAAAACCACATGGTTTCCGTGCTCCGTGTCGCGGTTCTGGCCTTTATTGCAGAGGCGTCAAAAGAAGGGATGAAAAGTGGGTTAGAGAAATTGTCAAGTACATGGTGGCATTGGGCAGAATTGTGGTGAAACTTGGTGCCAGTGTGAGATTATTCACTCACCTTACAGCTCTCATGAACTGAGCTCTGGCCTTTATTTTGCATTTGTCGAAACGTTTGAAGAGTCGCCACGCTGGAGGATGATGTCGTAGGGTTCAGTGCTTTTGCACTGTTTCGAAAAAGTGGTCATTTGTGTTGCACAGTGTACATATAGATTTGCACGGCCTTGAATGTGGAATGGGGAGAAGTGTGTCACCTGAAGCGACGATCCCCAGCACTCTCCGGGGAACGGAGAGTGAGTGGAGAGCAGAGGTACTAACAAGGCGGATCGGCGTTCTGTGCCCGGATGTCCAGCGGCGGCGGCTTATTGGGTCATTAGCAGCGGGTAAGGGGCCGGCCGGCGCGCCAGGCTGCGATTGATCAGCGGCGGCCGGGGGCGGCCATCTGGCTGCCTTCTCCCTGGTCTCCTCTCTCTGCCCGCTCCTTGGTGGCGCCGCGCCGGCGCTTTCTCTTAGACAATGTGTACGAGGGGGTGTCGCAAATATAATTTTCAGGCACCTGAAAAATCCTCGCAGCAGGCCGCTAACGGACCTGAAAGAAGTTGGCACAGCCCATTGATAAGGTGATTAAGCGTCATTTGTTTTGTGCTAGTGTAGAACAACAGCGGTGCAACAATAAATGTTGAGTTGGTGGAATTGTAGGACAGTAATCCAGCACCGTCTGAAGTAGTGGTTAAGTGTCACCGTTTCAAAAAGTCCGAATGACGAAGGTCTACGGCATCATTCCAGCACCATCTGAAGCAATGGTTATGCGCATAGAAGCATCCGTCGTCGTCAAAAAAATTGAATGGCTAACTACCAAGTGGCAGACCGTCACTGTGTGAGCAATCGGCATCGATATCTACATGTAAGCCGCCGTACAGTGCGTGGCGGTGGGTACCCTGTACCACTACTGCTCATTTCCTTTCATGTTCCACTCGCAAATAGAGCGAGGGAGAAACGAGTATCTATATGCCTTCGTATGAGCCCTAAATCCTCTTCTTGCAGTTTTCGCAACAGTGTTCGTTGACAAGAATTTCGCCTTTCTTTCAGAGATTTCATTTTGTCTTTCTGAAGTATTTCAGTAATATTGCGTATTGTTCGAATCTACCGGTAGCAGATTTAGCAGCACGCCTCTGAATTTCTTCGGTGTCTTCCTTCAATTCGACCTGGTGCGGATCCCAAACTCTCTAGCAGTATTCAAGAATTGGTCGCACACGTGCCCAACATGCAGTCTCCTATACACATGAACCATACTTTCCTAAAATTCTGCCATTAACACAAAGCCTGCTATTCCCTAATACAGTCCTTACCTGCACTGAAACTTCTTTATTTAAATGAGTGTATCTGTACTTAAACTGCAGAATGACTGAGAAGATGAAACTTCTACGTTATTTGATTCTGAAACAGCTGAGTAAAACTGAATGTAATGAACCTACTTTCTCTTTACTTTTTCTTATCATGTCAGCACTGACCCACAATATTCTACAGCAACACAATCTGACTGCTCAAAGAAATTACAACCTGACTTCAAATAATGAATTCAAAAGAATGGCCCTGACTAAAAAGAAATCTTAACAAAAACCTATACATTTCATTAGGCACTTACCTCACAAAAATCTTCATTACGCGAACTACTGCAATGCAGCGAGCGTCAATTCTGCCAGCTAAATAAAGGATTCTAACAACTAAAGCCACTAACTACTAATAGCCATGTGGTTAGAAAAAGAAAGATTTTGTTGCAAACCAAATAATGTATTTTTTTTTTTACCTTAATAACGTGACATCCAGTTCAAACACGAATATAAATTCTCATTGACATGAATAATATTCAATATCCAATTCGAACATGTACAGATCGTTAGCCTACGCTAACACTTAAGACCTCTAGTCTCCGTCAATGCTAACTTCTCACATCTAACATCCATCACTGCTGGCTGTTCACCTCCATCTGCCCAACATTACTTCTATCACTGCTGGCGACTAATTTCGAACTGCACTTCTGGGCGATTAACTTCCAACAACGAGTCCGACCAGCCACAGAGTCTCTTACAAAGAAAGCGCAGTCAGAGATCCAACAGCGCAGCCAACACAGAAGCAGCCCACTTACAACATAATCCATTTTTTATCCCTTTGCAATATTACGCTGATTTTAAATCGACATGAATGTGTCAAGCAGAATACTGCCAATCCTGTGTTCGAACGTTATAGGATTGCTTTTACTACTCACCTGCACTAACTTACATTTTTTTTCCTTTACTTTTTGGGCTAGCTGTCATTCATCACATCAACTAGAAATTTAGACTCAGTCAGTTTGTATCCTCCTATAGTCAGTCAACGACGATACGTCCCCATATATCACAGTATCATCAGAAAACAGCCGCAGATTGCTGTTCACCTTGTCTGCTACATCATTTATGTATATAGAACAATAACAGCGGCCCTGTTACACTTCCTTAGGGCACTCCTGACGATATCCTTGTCGCTGGTGAACACTCGCCGTCGAGGGCAACGTACTGGTTTCAATTACTTAATAAGCCTTCGAACCACACACATATCTGAGAACCTATTCCGTATGCTCGCACCTCAGTTAAAATACTGCAGTGGAGCACTTGTCAAAAGCTTTTCGGAAATCTAAGAACATGGAATCTGCCAGTTGTCCTTCATCCATGGTTCGCAGGACCTCATGTGAGAAAATAGCAAGCTTTCTAAAATCAATCCCTTTGTTGGACAGAACGTTTTCCGTCTAGAGGAATTTTATTATGCTCGAACTGAGAATATGTTCAAGATTTCTGCAGCAGACCGACGTTAAAGGTAATGGTGTGTAATTTTGCGGGTCCGTGCTTTTCGCCTTCTTACACACAGGAGTCGCCTGCACTTTTTTCCACTCGCTTGGAACTTTGCGCTGGGCGACAGATCAGCGAATTAGTTAAGTAACCCCGTCAATACCGTAAGTACTCACTGTAAAACACAAATGGGATTGCAGTCGGACCTAGTAACTTATTTGCTTTCAATTATTTCAGCTGTTTATCTACACCAGGGATGCTTATTAATATGTCCTCCATATGGGTGTCTGTGCGATGCTTAAACGGCGGTATGTTTCCACGATGCTTCAGCATTAACAATTTCTAAATTTGAAATTTAAAACTTCGGCTTTCCCAGTTGTCTGTAGCCCCAAGAGAAGACGAAGCCGTGATACAGCGTCTCATAATCGAGGGGATAGTGGAGACTGTGAAAATGAATAATGAATGATCTCTGAATATTTTTCCTCGACATTTTGAACATATCAAAACTCGGCGCCCGACGGATTCCACGAATTCTCACTCCCAATCAATGTGCCTGTCAAACCGAGGCAACTCCGAAAGCTTCGCGGCTGCGTCCGGCCAATGCAGATGGCTTTTTAGCTACTTAGTCACAATCGATGGGTGCTGTGTGCATCAGTATGACACCACTACAAAGCAGGAAAGCAAACAGTGGAAACACGTACATTTACCACTGCTGAGCAAGACTAAGATCCAGGTGATGTTGTTTCTTAGGACTGTCATGATGTCATGATTTGGTGCTACAAGATTACGCTCGTAAAGGGCAAACCTCACAGCAGCATGCTATCGGAAATACACCATTAAAAAAAAGGCGCACCACGAAGAAGTTCTGCAAATTGGTCACAAATTGGTATTCATGCAGGTACAGACGGAAAACACAAAATTGTAATCTTTGGCGGCTGATCGATGAATGTGCAGCGCAATCTCATCGCGCAGTGGCAATGATAGCAAACAGGGGATATGTCGATACCAGTGCATTTTTTTCTAATTTCATGCATTGTAGCCAGTTGGACAGTAACTACGCTTCGCAGGTAGGCACGTGAACAATATGCTCAGATATCAGCGTTTGACAGAAAACGTATAGTTGAGCTGGAGGAATTGGCGATCGCTCGACGTTTGAATAGCAGTGATGCCACTATTCGACGTTGTTGGCAGGAAAGGGTGAACAATGGAACAACTCGGATACACAATCTGTTGAGCACGGATTCAGACTAATCCAAAGAAGGAACTCGCAGAATTGAGACGAGCGGTAAACTTTACACCAGAATGATGGAACACGTAGTAAATGAGTTTATATATCTTTCATTGAACTTTAGATGCTGCAGTTGGGAGCGTCAAATACCCCTGAGTTCTTATGTCGTGAGAGGCTGATACAGGTCTCTAGATAAAACATATTGTCGAAACGATGTCGTTTGATCCCTTGGATTAGATCAGTGAAAATTATATCTAAATAACCTGTAGAATTAACAGCTTTGGTTAAACAATAGGCGGCCGCTGTGCTCGAGCAGTTCTAGGTGCTTCAGTGCAGAACCGCGCTGCTGCTACGGTCGCAGGTTCGAATCCTGCCTCGGACATGGATGTGTGTGATGTCCTTATGTTAGTTAGGTTTAAGTAGTCATTAGTCTAAGGGACTGATGACCTCAGATGTTAAGCCCCATAGTGCTTAGAGCCATTTGAACCATTTAAAAAAACAGTTAAACAACACGTCGACTATAGCTCTACATCCATAATCAGGTATTAAAAGGGACAGTGATGGACAGGATGCTTATTCGTAAAATATCAATGACCACGCGCCTTGTGCGCAAATGCTCTTGTTTAGGGTAAGATCATCTAAACCTATATCTATACTCTGCATACCATTTTACGCTTTGTGGAAGGCGGTGTTTCGAGCACCAATGTCACTTCCCCCCTCCCCTGTTACAGTCACGAATAGTCGAGGGAATAACGATTGCTGGTAACTCTTCACGTGGGCTCGAATGTCTCTAATTTTTCCTTCATAAGTAGGAGGCAGCAATATATTGGGCGACTCTTCCAGGAACGTACGCTCTCGGGAAGATAACACCTTGATTCACAACGCCACTATTGTAGCATCTGCCATTAGAGTCGGCTGAGCACCTCCGTAACGCTTTTGTACTTGCTAAATAAACCGGTAACGAAACGCCTTGTCTTTCTTTGGATCTTCTTTATTTCCCCAATCAAACACATTTGGTACAGGTCCCAGACTGCCGAGTAATATTCAAGTATTGGTAGAACGAGTGTTTTGTAAGATATCTCCATTCTGATCGACACTTCCTGAGTATTATCATCATGAATCTCAGTCTGACATCTGCCTTACATGTAAATAATTTTACGTGCTCGCTCCACTTTAAATCGTAATGTACGCATGCTATTAAAAATATTATGGATACGACAGTTTCCTGTGACTGTTCCGCAATTGTGTAATCGTACAGTAATGGGTCTTTGTTTATGCGCAATACGCTTCATTGTTTATGATGAGTGTCAGATGCCAATCCCTGCACCAAGTGTCGATCTTCTATAGGTTTCCCTGCATTTCGCTACAACTTTGCAGCGTTTCGGCTCCTCTGTATACAACACCATCATTCGCAAATATCCTGATGCAACCTTAGATGTTTTGAGCAGGGTCCTTTATACAATTAAGAACCAAAGAAATTGGTCCACCTGCCTAATATCGTGTAGGGGCCCCCCAAGCACGCAGAAGTACCGCAGCACGACGAGGCATGGCCTCGACTAATATCTGAAGTTGTGGAGGAGGGAACTGACACCATAAACCCTGCAGAGCTGTCCATAAATCCGTAATAGTACGAGGGGGTGGAGATCTCTTCTAGACAGCACATTGCAGGGCATCGCAGATATGCTCAGTAATATACGTGTGCCGGCCGAAGTGGCCGTGCGGTTATAGGCGCTGCAGTCTGGAACCGCAAGACCGCTACAGTCGCAGGTTCGAATCCTGCCTCGGGCATGGATGTGTGTGATGTCTTTAGGTTAGTTAGGTTTAATTAGTTCTAAGTTCTAGGTGACTGATGACCTCAGAAGTTAAGTCGCATAGTGCTCAGAGCCATTTGAACCATATACGTGTGGGGAGTTCGGTGAACAGCGGAAGTGTTTAAACTCAGAAGAGTGTTCCTGGAGCCACTCTGTAGCAATTTTGGAAGTGTCGAGTGTCGCATTGTCCTGCTGGAATTGTCCAAGTCTGTCGGAATGCACAATGAACATGACTGGATGCATGTGATCAGACAGGATGCTTATGTATGTGTCACCTGTCAGAGTCGTATCTAGACGTTTCATGGGTCCCATATCACTCTAACTGCACACGCCCCACACCATTACAGAGCCTCCACCAATTTGAACAGTCCCCTGTTGACATGTAGCGTCCATGGATTCATGAGGTTGTCTCCATACCCATACACGTCCATCCGCTCGACCGACCAGGCAACATGTTTCCATTCATCAACAGTCCAATGTTGTGTTGGCAGACCCACGTGAGTCGTAAAGCTTTATGTCTTGCAATCATCAAGAGTACACGAGTGGGCCTTTGGGTCCGAAAGCCCATATCGATAATATATCTTTGAATCGTTCGCACGCTAACACTTGTTGATGGTCCAGCACTGAAATCTGCAGCAATGTGCGGAAGGGTTGCAGTTCAGTCACGCTGAATGTTTCTCTTCAGTCGTCGTTGGTCCCGTTCTCGCAGGATCTTTTTCCAGCCGCAGCGATGTTGGAGATTTGATGTATTACCGGATCCCTGATATTGACGGTACACTCGTGGAATGGCCGTACGGTAAAATCCGCACTTTATCGCTACCTCAGAGATGCTATGGCCCATCGCCCTTGTGCCGACTAAAACACCACGTTCAAACTCGCACTAACAAATCTAACAACTGAGTCAGACACTTGTTGTTGCCGACAGCAGCGCCGTATTCCGTCTGTTTACATATCTCCGTATTTGAATGCGCATGCCTATACAAATTTGGCGCTTCAGTTTATGTATTCGTATCGTGAGAAATTATGGTCCAATATCAGCGCCATCCCACGCCCGAAATTACTGATACGTTTGACGATTTCTCTCAGTTGAGAATGACATGCTCGAAAATCTTACGTCTAGTCATTCAGTTGTTCTGATACTCCGTGCACTCGAATTTTGTTTTTAAGGTGACACTACTGAACTGTACCGAATGTCTGCCAGAAGTCAAGGAAGGCAGAAAAATCGCTATAAAGCTCAAATCAGTTATGTCTGAACGATTTGGTGTCTCACATTGATAGTTCTTCAACTTGTTGGCATATTTGATACTATATATCTACTTTTATGACGTGTATCTGTCTAGGTGTTCCAACTTTTACAGTCTTTGATGTGCTCATCAAACTGTAACTAGAATGAGATTCCCACTCTGCAGCGGTGTGTGCGCAGATATGAAAATTCCTGGCAGATTAAAACTGTGTGCCGGACCGAGACTCAAACTCGGGATCTTTGCCTTTCGCGGGCAAGTGCTCTACCAACTGAGCTACCCAAGCTTGGGTAGCTCAGTCGGTAGAGCACTTGCCCGCAAAAGGCAAAGGTCCTGAGTTCGAATCTCGGTCTGGCACCCTGTTTTAATCTGCCAGGAAGTTTCAAACTGTAACTATGTTCATGTAAATACTAACTGACTTGATAAGATCGATTTTTACTATGGTCTTGCACCCGGTAAATGGGCTCTGTATCCGATACATCCTACTCGCATCTACCAATGTTTCGAACACCAAAACGAGTACCGTGAAACTTCCCGGCGACCTGTTTGGCGATAAGGCTGGCGATGTATCAGTTTTGCGGAATACACCTGGGCACTCAGTCCATAGCATCCGTGCCAGCGAGGATATGTGCGGAGTTCCCACGAAGCGGTGGTCCGCACCCAAGGGAGCGCCTGTATTGACCATCCGTGCTGATTGCGTTCACTCGCCTGCGGCCGTCTGCCCCAGGTCAGCAGCCCAGGCCAGCAAGCTGCAGGCTACCTGCCGTCCGATGGCATAGCGCAGTCCATCTCGTACCGATAGATTTCTTCCTACGCTCGCCTATTTTCTCGCATTAACACGTAACCCTTTGTCTGCGAAATGTTGTACGTTATAAGCTGACGATTCCATGTACTAGTGCTACATGAGTCACCTACAAAAATCTTCAAAATTAGATACGTTTTTAGTTAGTAAAACATTCGCTGTTCTCCATAAAATTTAAAATAGCAAAGAATAGAATGAATGATACCACTGATTGTTTCGTTTTGATTATCGAACAGTGAATAAAGCTAATTTGTTTAGTCACACGAGCTGATGAGCAATGCTCACCACGAGACTAAATTCCACCTTGTGGCATCTCCGGTTCGTGATGCGGCAAGGAAAGTATATAAACGGAGCAGAGTGGAATGTTGAACTATTATAATTACGTTGTTGTTGTTGTGGCCTTGAGTCCTGAGAGTGGTTTGATGCAGCTCTCCATGCTACTCTATCCTGTGCAAGCCTCTTCATCTCCCAGTACCTACTGCAGCCTACATCCTTCTGAATCTGCTTAGTGTATTCATCTCTTGATCTCCCTCTACGATTTTTACCCTCCATGCTGCCCTCCAGTACTAAATTGGTGATCCCTTGATGCCTCAGAACATGTCCGACCAATCGATCCCTTCTTCTAGTCAAGTTGTGCCACAAACTCCTCTTCTCCCCAATCCAATTCAGTACCTCCTCATTCGTTATGTGATCTACCCATCTAATCTTTAGCATCCTTCTGTAGCTCCACATTTCGAAAGCTTCTTTCTTATCCAAACTATTTATCGCCCATGTTTCACTTCCATACATGGCTACACTCCATACAAATACTCTCAGAAGCGACTTCCTGACACTTAAATCTATACTCGATGTCAACAAATTTTTCTTCTTCAGAAACGCTTTCCTTGCCATTCCCAGTTTACATTTTATATCCTCTCTACTTCGACCATCATCAGTTATTTTTCTCCCCAAATGGCAAAACTCCTTTACTACTTTAAGTGTCTCATTTCCTAATCTAATTCCCGCAGCATCATCCGACTTAATTCGACTACATTCCATTATCCTTGTTTTGCTTTTGTTGATGTTCGTCTTATATCCTCCTTTCAAGACACTGTCCATTCCGTTCAACTGCTCTTCCAAGTCCTTTGCTGTCTCTGATACAATTACAATGTCATCGGCGAACCTCAAAGTTTTTATTTCTTCTCCATGGATTTTAATACCTACTCCGAACATTTCTTTCGTTTCCTTTACTGCTTGCTCAAAATACAGATTGAATAGCATCGGGGAGAGGTTACAAACCTGTCTCACTCCCTTCCCAACCACTGCTTCCCTTTCACGCCCCTCGAGTCTTATAACTGCCATCTGGTTTCTGTGCAAATTATAAATAGCATTTCGCTCCCTGTATTTTATCCCTACCACGTTCAGAATTTGAAAGAGAGTATTCCCGTCAACATCGCCAAAAGCTCTCTCTAAGTCTACAAATGCTAGAAACATAGGTTTGCCTTCCATTTAATTTTTCTTCTAAGATAAGTCGTATGGTCAGTATTGCCTCTCGTGTTCCAACATTTCTACGGAATCCAAACTGATCTTCCCCGAGGTCGGTTTCTACCAGTTTTTCCATTCGTCTACAGGCCACAAATGGGGAAATCCACTGACATAAGCGACGTTGCCGAGGAGCCGATTGACATGGTCCAGCTACTAGCGACGAGCACCTCGTAAACAGCAATGCTGGTCGGCCTGTTCACCAGTTACTGTGGTGAGGATCGACGATAATTAGCAGAAGGAGGGTGAAACCACAAGTAGGTAACAGGGTATTGGACGACCACTGCTTATCGCAGTACGTGAATGTTGATGACTTGCCTGCTCTACAATAGAGGATAGGTGGCGATTTATGGCAAATCCGACGGCAAACCTCAATGCTGTGGCAGGCAAAAGAGTTCCGGAGCACGCCATTCAGCGCACATTGTTAAATATGGGCTTCGCAGCAGACAACCACTACGAGTTCCCTTGTTGACACAATGACATAGCCAATTACGATTGTAGTGAGTAGCGGACCATCTAGACTGCGACGTGAACCTGTGGAAAAGTATTTCCTCGTCGGGTAAGTCACTTTTATTCCTACACCAGTTCCATGATTATATTCGGATAGACAGTCATCCACGTAACTGTTGCTCGTAATAAGCACCGCGCAACGAATGCAGTATCACAGTAAGGTGGACATTCACCTGGGTTTTCATGGGGGTGTTAATCGAAGACATCGTGACAGCTGTGGACTATGCGATTATTATTATTGACGACCTGCACCCCTTTTTGTTTGATGTCTTTCCTGACAACGACGACATCTTGGGTCTTTTTTCTGCCAGGCAACAGTGCTCAAGCGTTACTGATAAAGCGCATTAAGATGTCAGTGTTGCCAAGTTAGTGCTTTTCCCACTAAATCCGGTGATTTTGAGTACCTATCTAGTCTGCACATTTTGCCTCTAGTAGCCAGAGGGAATTATGCTAGATTTTAAAAGTATTTGGTTTGTTTTACGATAAAGTTATTTTATAAAATTACTTGATCCACTGACCATACAGTAGGCAGTACTATTCAGTTTGCAAACGGCTACTAGTTCTTAAATTTGTCATATAAATATTTATAATCCAGGGTATTCTGTCTTCGTTTCCGTAATATTATTCACCCGAATTGTTACGCGCTCTAGTATTCATAGATCTGCAGCTGCATGCATAGTGCTTATCTGTAGTGCCGGGGTTAATGTTGTGTGGTTTTTAACTCAGTGATTATTATTCTACTACTGAAAATGGCCAAAGTGAAATCACAGCATATCCAGAAATTTCCTGCTGAATGGCTATGCGAGACTACATTTGCAGGCTGGCTAGAAAGAAATCAAGGCAATGACACAAGAGCATATTGTAAATTTTGTCATACTACTTTCTTAGCTCGTATGCCAACTTATTAAGCCACAGTGACACAAAGAAACACAAGAGAGCTGCAGCACCATTTTGTAGCTTAAGAAAAACAGCAATACCTTCCAAAACCGCGAAAGAATCTTTACAAGTGAATCAAGCTGAGGGTCCGCTTGCGTTATTTCTTTTCAACATTGTGCAAGAATACATTCACAGACAGTGATGCTGCCGTAGAATTTCAAATGAATGAAGAGTAGTGTAGTTATAAAAGAGCTAATTAGACCCTATTTTGTAAAAAAAATTGTGGTAAGATGTCGGTCTCGAACCTTTGTTTGGCGCTTCAAAAATACCCCTGTACCGATATACCCCTAACTGGTTCCAATGTGCTGACAGAATAGGCAGCCCTTTCGACGTCGCTTAGTGTTTATTCGCTTCCAGCAAGCACTAGTGTAACGACGTAGCACCTCGGGCTTGTCAGTTCATTCCAACTCCTGGACTGCTGGGGAAGCGTCAACTTGACACTTGACAGATCAGGCCGACGCGGTATAGTGTGCGATGCAGCGGAGATGGAACGGCTACTGACAGAAATCGATGATTTCAATGCAAGACATTTATCCAAATGTGTTGGTATACATTTTAATATTTTAAGTGCATGAACCGAATTCGGCAAGCTGAAAATGAGAGCTTTGTCTCTCAAAACACGTTGCTGAGCTGTGTGTGGACATAAAGTTGCTGAGCTGTGTGTGGACATAAAGTTGCTCTGTGCTACCAGTTATTACTGTGGAAAAACACTAGTCGTTGCATTTTCGCCCACTGACCAAATACGAAGTTCGTCACAAAATCGTTTAAGCTCTTCAGGTATGTAGGGCGGTATTGTTCTTTCACTATTATCAGGAAATATCACGTTGGGTGTGTTAGACAGGTTGGTAGACTGGTCACAAATCGTCCCGTTGAGCCACTCGGAAAATATGTTTGACCTTATTGCCATTGAAGTCAACAATGCAAATACATAATTTTCGATTGTAGAACTCCATTGTTTTATATCTGCCAGAAAGTTTTAAAGTAAAAAGTATCTGATGTTTGCACTTATTTAAGGAGAAAATTCTAGCACTTACTGCTGCTTACAAAAATCCCTAATATCTGATGTATTCTATGCATTGGGCATACTTCATGGTGACGTTTTGGAAGACCGAAGTTCCCGTAACAAGGAAGTACAGAACGAACCATGTCCCGAAAGCGACCTGTATCAGTCATATCTACTTACATGGATATGGTGTCTGTTCTTTCGGACATGTGCGAAAGAACAGACACCATATCCATATAAGTATATAGTTCTGGCGATACCGGCCATGACCTTCTTCTTCTGTGCGGATGCACACATATTCCCCGAACCTTTACGGGACTTGGAAGAATGTCTTCCACGAGTAATTAGTGTGTTGGGGTGGGACACTACGAATGTAGTGTGTGGACGTACAAGGTGGGAATATGAGTCTCGCGGGAGGCGTGCGCGAGATAGTCCCTGCAGTCACACTACATCATCTGTGCCGTCGGTGGCTCAGATGGATCGGTCAGAGGATCAGCTCCCTCTGTAATAAAAAAACTGAGTTAATCGATCAACAACGAACTTAAACGCATGTCTTACGACGTCCTCCCCGAGCAGAACAAAATCGAACAAAATGAGATTTAAAAAAAAAAAAAAAAGAAGATGGATAGGTCGTCTGCCATGTAAGCAGGAGATCCCGGGTTCGATGGTTCGATTCCCGGTCGGGGCACACACTTTCACCTGTCCCCGTTGATCTATATCAACGCCCATGCGCAGCTGACGGTATTAATACAATTCTATTTTGTATCAGTCATAGTGAGGAGCATTTTAGCCAAATAACGTTTCTTTTTCTGTCTCACAGAATCCTCCAAGAACACTCTAAAACAAAGCGCAAACACTGAGTCGTAGAACACGACATAATGCAATAATTGTAAGGAAGGAAGTAATTAAGTGAGGCAACTGTCTAGAACGTTTTCCTCTGGTAAACGCAGAACGGGACTCCATGGAGTTACGAAACAGGCGCACGTTTCCTCCGCTCTACGAGGATATGATCCAGGTGCTTTTACCAGAGCACGCTAGCATTGTTCCAGAGAAAGTTCTTATGGAAATAACTCATTTTGTCCAATATTGTGGCTGAGACCCTTTCTCTATGGTCCAATTTCTACAACTGCGATGGTCTTGGAACATAACATATAATAAATATAAGGAAAATTCTTTAACTAGTTGAGGCTGAGGACTGTTTCATACTTAATATACAAAGGGAAAGCACTAAGAAAATAAAATAAAATAAAACAATTAGCTCTACAAAAGGTGCCTACTATGACTCAGCAAGATAAAAGCTACGTACGTCACTTGCCCCTAAAGATAGTACAGAGCCCAGCGACGGAGCAGGTATTTACCCAAAACAACGTGTTTCTGGGACATACGTACGCTGTGCGCCCGCGTGTGAGCACAGCTATCACGGCGCATTTGCATGTCAAAGCTTTGTAATACCTCGGCACTCCAATTTGCAGACTGTGCGCACACACGCAGCCAGAATCACTTCCGATGGAAGTAATAGCAGCGGCACATCCGAGTGCGTGAAATATTTAGCGTTCTGCCCTTAGATGTGCTAATCTCTTGCACACTCGTCGCCCAACCACAAGTCTCGGACACAGTTCGCGGAGCTCGCGTTTCACCGAAATATTTGCACAAAGAAAGCAAAACCGCTCTGCGCCACTGACAGTGAATGTCTACAGGTCTTTCCAGAGATGAAAATTGCACACAGCTACCAAGGTTCCTAGGTTTGAAAGCTACTTCTCACGTTTAATTTTGTTTTCTGCTACTGCTACGAAACAAGTATTCTCTACAATGAGCTTAGACTAGGGCTTAACAACGTGTTGGTTTTGAGCGTGAGAACTCGTGCCTGCTCACGTTCTTTCATGCGATCAGAGCAATTGTGACGTGGTGGTGTGTGACGGAGATGCGCGCGCACTCTGTGGTCGCGATAACAAGGGAGAAGCGCCGATTGTGAAATAGCGGAGGGTCAGGTCTGACAGTGGTGCCGCCTAATTGTAGCAACGGCGAGTTGGCTTCGGCGGCATCATCAGTTTCAATCCGCAAGACGAAGAATTTTTTTTACACGAAACTTCGGATTCGCTAAATATTTAATGTATCACAAGACAATTAATTCTTTCAGAAAGTTCAATGTACAAAGACACTACACCTCTTACCACATCAAAGAATACAAAAATGGAAAATAAGAAGGACCGGTGCATCTACGAGAGATTTTAAAACTTAAAGGGAGGTTCTCTGAGGAGGAGGAATAAAAGGAAGGATAATCAAGTGAGTATGATATTCAAATGAGCTACAAAAGTGCACTACTTTTAGGAACCTCCTTGCGCCCTTTCACGTATGGTGCAAGTTGCAGCTGAATATTTACGTTCACTTCAGGAAGAACAATTTCACTTGGTGCTATTATCGAACACGACACAGAGGTTACGGTAAACGACGTTCAGAGCCAGCTCGTAAATTCCTTTAAAAGGTTTGTACAATACATTTTAGCTTTTCAGAGAGTGTAGAGAATACACCCACTTCGCGCTAAGCTGCAGCTTGAAATAATTTTTGCGCAATGTAAGGACATGATGAGATGAAATAATTTCTGATATTGGCCGCAACTGGGCAATGAAATAACTTCAATGACTACAGTGAAAATTGGTGCCGGACAGGTAACAGAGCCCGATTTGCCGCTTTAGGCGAGCGGTTGCCTTAACCGCTTCCGCAGTTCGAGCGCTCTTATCGTCCGACCCAAATTCCCAGCCTGTCACATACTATTATCTTCAGTTTATTTTGATGTAGCAGTAGGCCTATTTATGTTAGGAGGCACTGGTCAACCGACAGATGATGAATTTGTTTCTCCATTGTCTTTACACTTTATTCTCCAATCAACGCGGCGTTTGATTACTGTTATTTAGCCGAGGCATTTTATAAATAAAATTCTTCTACTATTAAACACTTTTCCTGACACATATTGCGAATGTTTCCACGGAAATAGGAAGAGACTGAGAAAACATCTGGTTAAAGTGGTCTTTCATTCTCCAGTAAAATTTTGAGTGCTTCTGGGATCGGTATAACACGACTTAGTACAAATGTCCTCATGTTTCCAGGCAAGAGCGGTAAATCTTATGAAGGGAAAACAACAACCCTTTTCGGAGCAATAGCGGTATACTCTTCTCGAACAATGTATTTCTGCTAGTCATTCGATGGGTTGCAACGGAATGAATATTAGGATCCGATCATCAAGGAATCACTCAAGATATGACAGTGTGAGATACTGATTAATCGAGACGGCAGTTTCCTGTTGCACATCCCAAGTAATACTGCCTCTGGGAAACTGTACTCTGCGTAGGCAGCCTCAGTTTGCGATTTTACCGAACGAAGAGGATCAATCTGACATCGAAAAGGTGAGTTTTTACTCAGGAGGGTGCTCAGAGCGGCGCACAGAGAGCAGAGAGACAGATCTGAAAAGCGAATTACAAATAATACACTATGCATAATCTGGCGGAAATTTAAATAGAACAACTCAGTGAAGTTCATAATGTTGATAGTCGTATTGGCTTTCCATTCGTTGGGCTTCAGTCTACATTAGTTGCCGCATTGCATTAAAGAATGATTGATTTTGTTTTTTACGTGACATGGCCTTAAATTACACCATGTGGATTCGTTTTTGAATTAATGTTAGTACAAATAAGACTCGTGTTGGTGTTTCTGTCACATCAAGATCTATTATACAATTATTTTCATATTTTTATCATATTAAAAAGTTATAATGTTCAGGAAACTTAACTATGATAAATGCGAATTGTCGTAATCATCATTCAAAAATTTATAATGTAAATCATTCGCCAGCCGTTGTGGTCGAGCGGTTCTAGGCGCAGCAGTCCGGAACCGTGCTGCTGCTACGATCGCAGGTTCGAATCCTGCCTCGGGCATGGATGTGTGTGATGTCCTTAGGTTAGTTAGGTTTAAGTAGTTCTAAGTCTAGGGGACTGATGACCACAGAAGTTAAGTTCCATAGTGCTCAGAGCCATTTGAGCCACTTTGTAAATCATTCATATGATAGTCTGACGTGGCCAAACACTCAATTTACGTCTCTGTAATTCTATTACACCACGTTGGAGAGGAAATGTATCATAGTTCTCTTCAGATTTGGTTTTAGCAAGTTCTCTTCAGATTTGGTTTTAGCACAGTCTATTGGACGTTTGAGTTGTCAGTGGAAGATACGTTATTATATTGCTTAAAATGAAAATCGTATATCATTTGACATCAAAATGTAGACCTTTATTTCTAAAACAACATAAAGACTTAACAATTGATACAAAACTGTCGAGTAAAGCAGAAAGAAGTAATTGTACTTCTTGTGCTTAGTCGTTTCTTACGTGCAAAATTTCCATTATTTTGTAACGGAATGCACTCAGTTGAGAACGGGTAGGTTACAACTTTCACATGTGTAAACCTGAAGATGACATGAAAAGGCAACGCCGAAACATCCTGGTAACAGGTTACCGACATCAAGCAGTCGTTCCCGAACTTCATGGAACATTTCTGCAGTCGTTATCCAACTGCATATGTAAATTGTCATTTCCATCGGCGGAACTGTTTATTTTATACTGTTCCTAAAATAACCGACTGGTACGAGCTGCATTCAAAGGAATGAAGTCAAACCCAGTGTATCGTAAAATTCTTGTATCTACACAGTTTATCAACAATGGAAATTCGGAAATTCGTCTACATACTTGGTGGGAATTTACGGCTGATCTTTCCGTTTCTAATGTTAGATAATGGGCGAGTGGCCTGGAACGTGGCTGTACTTCTCTTGAAGATGTGAAACACGAAGGAGATTAAATAACTTCAATCACATATAAAGTTATTGTCTGTAATGATGTGAAGGAAGATCAGCACATAAGGGTCACTCGGTACTCCTGTCGGTCGAGACCCCGGCACCTGAAGAGCTGGTGATGGGAATTATCCGTACCATAGATGAACGTTAGTTGAATACTGCCGAAAAGCAAATGCACAAAACCAATTTTTAAGTAAAATAGTTACTATGCTACGAAAAGAGATTTGCGCCAATCTCATGACTACAACAGATGTTTTCTTCCCGCACCGTAAGTGCTTTCTTAATCATAGCCTATCTCTGCGTTTAGCCACCCTTGTAATGGGGGCGAGAGTAAAGATGCATTCGCCGTGCAGTTCAGAAGATCGCTAGAAGTGAACCCGGTGTCTTGTGTGAACGGTTTATGCCTTGAAGTATCATTTCAAACGTACACTGTGCGTGCACATTATCACATTACTGTCAATACGACGAGATGCCTACCGAATTGACACACACAACGGCGAAGTCATCTGAACATCCCACCGATATTGTGAGACATAAAGCTTCGAAGAAATGCGTCGCAGAGGTCACACATGGCGAACGACACCAGATGATATTTTGTACCTATCTAATGTAAGTTGTCAGTACTTGTGGGAGAAAGAAATGCTCGCTGCCTTTTTGAAGGTAACTGCGAGAAATGTACCAACCCAGTCATTATGCAATCGTCTCTCCGCTATCGAATTAAACTTTGAGTGTCCATTACGGACAGCAGTACAAACTCACCAGCACCGCGACGAGCGGACTAGGTAGGTACCAGACCTCTGGATTACAATCTGGATCCGTGGCGACTGGTTCCCCATACCAACAAATTCGGGAACAACATCTGATTATGATCGCAGAAGGGTGTGGTGGCAGACAGATATCTATGAATGCATTTCCACGAGATCATCAGGAAGGTCGTTCAGTCATTTTGGGCCAGCATCATTTCCAGACGTCGGACGCTTTTAAACACTATCGAGGGTAATTCGACGGCTTGCACACATCACGGCCAGCTTTTCCAGTCTCTTATTTAACACCACAGTCAACATTTCGGCGATGGGGACGAAGACGATAATTCACGAGATCATCGCCCTCGTTACCTGAATACTTTCATCTGGTGTCAGAAATTAACTTCATAGAAAGACATGGGCGGTATCTTTTGATATGAATAGATAGAGCACGTTTGGGACGCGTTGTAAGATGCAGTGCGCTGTAGTAGGAAGCATTCTGTTGGATGTTTTCACGAGGGCCACCGTTCGAGAGAGTGAGGCAGTCTTGAGCAGCAGCTTTGCGATCATCGGGTGGTCAGCAAGCTAAAGAGGATCCACGTATATTACGTCGATCAGGATTATCAAGACGGTACTGAAAGCTAACCAGCATCTATCTGGACACCTATTAGTGGGCATTAATATGAGACTTGTCTACCCTCCGCCTTTCTAAAGGGTTCAGCTCTGCTCGGGAAACTTTCAATGAGGTATTTGAATGACTGTGAAGGAATGACAGCCCATTATTTCTCACCGAGCCGAAACGAGAGGTGATGTTGGATGCTGGGGTCTGAAGTCGACGTAACTCATGTAGTAGTGCTCCATCCTGTTCCTGTCCACACACTAGCCAGGCCAGTAAATTTTAGGAATGTTTTAGTCCACAGATCATTGCCTCACACAAGCTACATTATAACAGGCTGCATTGTCACATTGATACTACTTACTGTTCCTCCGCTGTAAGCAATAAACCACTTTGTAAAATGTGTTCATATCCTTAAACATTTAGCTTCTGAAATCTAATAAGCGGACCATACCCTAACCACCAAAAACAACCCACACCGTGACACCCCCTCCTCCGTTCTTTGCTATTGGCACTACACTTGGTGGAAAATAACGTTCTGCAGGAATTCGCCTAATTCAAATAGTTTCATCAGATTGTCAGACAATATTGTGCGAGTCATCACTCCAAATCACACGTTTCCAGTCATCTACTGCCCAGTGTCGTCGCTCTTTACACCACCTCAAGCGTCTCTTCCTGTGGGCTGAGGATGACACGGCAGCGGGTCGGTACATTTGGGCGTTCATGGCCTGTTCGGGAGGAGATGAGGAAGGTCTTTTACCAGTGAATACAGGAATGTGTGTCTTACGTGGAGCTGTTCCACCATTGTACTCCGTTCTCTCTAATCCCAACACACATTCATTTTGCTAGCTCGACTGCAGGCAGCAGTTTGAAGTGACGAGTGGTTCCTTTCGCTGCTAACAGCCGATTTTTTCCAACCAACCTACACAATGCTCGACAGCCCCTGCACGTCTGTGCATGGGGTATGCCTGGTCTTGGTTTGTCTGCGGTTTTTCCTTCGCTTTTCCACATCACAACCGCATCACCAATAGTAGACTTCCGCAGCCTTAGAAGGACTGAAATGTCTCTGACGGATTTGTTACTACGGTGACATCCAATGACTAGTCCACGCTCCATGTCCCTTTGCTCTACAGAACGACCCATTCTCACGTTGCCACTTCTCTACGTACAAAACAGTACTCCCTGCCTCTTTTTATACTGACGGGTCCGTCTCTTATTGCATCTAGTTGTAAATTCAGCGTTACATGGGGTTGCTCTGATATTTCTGATCAGATAGTGTGTATGTGTCGATGCGCGCTTTCGAAAGACAGATTTTTTTCTTTATTGATGTTTCTTTTAGTTGACTGTATAGTTGATTTACAGTATGCTAAGGTTTGTTTGTATTTTCCTGCTCTAAGCCACAGACAGTCTTACATATGTAGGAGTTGCATCCAGCCTTATTTTTAGCATTAAAAAAAACACAAGGAATTTTTAACATCCAAAAATTTTTGTGTATTAGAGGAGTGTCTACAACTTCACCTCTAAGGTGGCGAAATAATCAAAGGAGTTGGTGCAAGCCGGGTCTCTGTATTAACAAGGGTCGTGTCGATTTCATCTGCCACCAAATTTGTTGCCAGTGTTTCTGGAGTACAACAGAGACTCTTATTTTCTGTGTCTTGCCAATGGTGGACCAATAATTGTCATACTATGCGCGGGAAGACAATTCTCTTAGCCTCCAAGCCGCATCATGACGATTATAAGACACGAGCGTCATGAGGAGCAAGGCTAATAAGCAGTAGTACGTGACTGCGAAAGACCTACAGAGGAAATACCATTTCTTGACCATCTGCACGAAAAAAAATTCTGTCCTATATCACAAAACAGATGGTTTATCAACGAAGAAACTGGATATATAAAAGGACGGTTACTACACTACTCAACCTAATCACCAGCTTTGGCACTTCCTCATCTAAGGAAAATGAAACCAACGAAAGGTAATGGCAGCCGTAGATGAGTACTCTACCGATTTCCAGCACTGCTCGTCAGAGATATAAATCGGAAAAAAACGTAAAACAAAGTTCATTGACTTAAAGGAGTACGTCAAGTAATAAGCACATTTGTATGTGACATCGTAGCATTGTAAATTTATTTTGGTATTCATTAATTCACCGTCAGTAGAGATAATCTCATTTCCTAAAAATTAAATCTTGCCAAAATATTAAACAAGTGAAAATAAAATTTCTCACGTTAAAGCCTGTGCAACTGATTATTGTCGAGATCTGAGTTTTTATACAGACTCGTACTCCTCGAGCTACAGAAGTGGGGAATTTTGCGGTCTTTTGGAAGCTGAAGCTACAGTAAAAAGTAACTCTGACTGTGTAAAATTTTGGGCTCCATATAATCATTATATGCGGACCGTTTTAGAATGTAATACATTTGAATGTACGTGATATGGAAAGCGTATTCCTCTCTTTGCACAATATGACCGGACACCGTTCTCGGCCCCTTCAATTACCGTTTAATTCAGTATCACATTCAATAAAATAACAGCATCGTGTGCACGAGTGAAATATATCTTTATCCTTGTCTGATGCGACAGCAGTCTCCGTGTACAACGTCATTCAATATTTCAAACATTATTGCTTTCAGCTGGCGATAATACCGTTCTACAAAATCACTGAGAGCATAGCAGACAGAACGCGCAGAGACGCTGACAGAAAGCAGAGTTTATATGAAATATGCGCCTCCTGAATTTTTAATAACTGCATATCGTTTATTTTAATTCTGAAAAAAGTTGGTTCAGCGGGGTACAGAACGATTCAGGCGTAATCTGCAAAAAGAGCAGCGACACTTAACTATTGGTTCAGTTTTCCTAATACTAGTTCTTTCCATACATTGCAAGATACATATCGTTTTTACGTGTGCGGAATTTTGACACAAATGTAAAGAGTTCAGAAATTGAGGGAGTGTGCCACTGAGCGTGATCACTACATATGAGAGCACTTGACTTTATATTCCACAAAATATACGTACATTCCCTTTTGTAAAGCATGAATGAGGTTGTGACGAAGCAGAGCATGTCGTTATTCCCTTATAATAGCGGCCGTAGCTGTAAGTGACCGTAATTGTGTCGAGCTACACTGAAACTAGTCAAATAGATTTTGTGACGAAATGATATTCCGACATTAGCTCCCATCGGGCAGTCAAATAAATTCAGTGGCGACCAACGAAAATTAGTGCCAGACTGGGACTCGACACCGGAATACCCGCTTTACTTTTTATGTCAGGGCACCAAATTACAATAGGTTTATTCAAGATCTGGGAACTTCGTCAAAATAAAGAAACAACAAAAATTGACATAGGAACACCATCCTGGCAAAATAAAACTGAACGGCGACCTCATACCAACGGGGAATGAGTAGATTCACGTTGATCACCATATCCCAGCAGACTTGAGTTGGATACATCTTCTCCAAAAATATTCCATATACCTATCACACGGGTCAAGTTTCGGAACAAACACCAAACAAGAATTCACCTTCACGTACCCGTCACACCCTACCTACGCGGGAGAGCTATTAAAACACTACCCAAAAAATTGGCATAGTACTGACGGCATCTCGAATGGTGGCTCAAAGAGGTATGACGCTCTTGAAAAAACACGCAAAAATCGAGGATGCGTTTGATGCCATCTTGAGAGAAATAGTTAACACAGAGTCATTTGATCAAATTCACTGCGTTTGTCTTTCAGCGTGGCACAAAAATCTAATCTGGGAACAGAAGTGACAGTGGCCCATCAGCATATGGAGCAGCAGCAAGAAGAAAAGCAAGTAATTTCTGTGTCAACAAACTCAATTGTGCAGGAAGTTCGCACACCATTCGATGTTCATCTGCGTCAAGTTTGAGCCGGCCGGAGTGGCCGAGCGGTTTTAGGCGCTTCAGTCTGGAACCGCGCGACCGCTACGGTCGCAGGTTCGAATCCTGCCTCGGACATGGATGTGTGTGATGTCCTTAGTTAGGTTTAAGTAGTTCTAAGTTCTAGGGGACTGATGTCCTCAGATGTTAAGTCCCGTACTGCTCAGAGCTATTTGAACCATTTTTTTTTTTTTTTGTGTCAAGTTTGTGACACTGATGGCAAACTAAAGAATCTACCATCTTAATGGTAGTCGCGTCATGTGTTTCTCATTGACAACCAGATATCAGGTCACATGAGCCTCCTTGGCGAGGAGGACACGGTGCATAGAAAGCCACACCACGAGTCATGCGATCTCAGGATCCCGGCTCACCACCATTATCTGGGTGTGGCGATGAACTTTATATATCGTAGGAGTCCTGGTACGAGGCACGAGTGCATGGTCATAACTGTAGTCAATGAAATAGCTTCGACTGCCGTCCCACGCTTCACTTTCAACTGAAATTACCAACTTGTTGCGTGCTACATACATAGCGTCCCCTGAACATTACCCTCATTGGTCGCACCCTCACGCCGATTCCTGTAAGAGGTCGACGAAGGGAGCATCGACACTGAATGACTTTAACTGGCGTCACGGAGCATATACAACGAAGAGCCAAAAAACTAGTAAACCTACCTACGACCCTAACACGCACGAGTCCCGCAACACGACGTGGCATGGACTCGAATAACGTCTGAATTAGCGCTGTGGGAACTGACACCATGAATCCTGCAAGGCTGCCCATCATAAATCCGTAAGAGTACGAGGGGGTGGGGATCTCTTCGGAACAGCACGTTGCAAGGCGTCCCAGATATGCTCTATAATGTTCATGTCTCAGGAGTTTGGTGGCCAGCGGAAGTGTTTTAACTCAGAACAGTGTTTCTGGAAACACTCTGTAGCAATTCTGGACGTGCCAGGTGTCGCATTGTCCTGCCGGATTTTCCCAAGTCCGTCGGAATGCACAATGGATATGACAGGATGCATGTGATCAGACAGGATGTTTACGTATGTGTCACCTGTCAGAGTCGTATCTAGAGGTATCAGGGGTCCCATATCACTCTAACTGCACACGCCCCACACCATTACAGAGACTCCACCAATTTGAACAGTCCTCTGTTGACATGCCGGGTCCATGGATTCAAACCCATACACGCCCATTCGCTCGATACTATTAGAAACGAGACTCGTCCGACCAGGCAACATGTTTCCAGTCATCAACAGTCCAATGTCAGTGTTGATGGGGTCAGGCGAGGCGTAAAGCTTCGTGTCGTGCAATCATCAAGGGTACACGAGTGGGCCTTCGGCTCCCATAGCCCTTATCGGTCATGTTTCGTAGAATGGTTCGCACGCTGACTCTTGCACATGGCACTGCATTGAAATCAGCAGCAATTTGCGGAAGCGTTGCTCTCCTGTCACGTTGAACAGGACTGACTGCGGACCTTTGGTACAGAGCCGAGTGGAGGGTCTGAATCAGAGGCGAGACGGTTCTGCGACCTTGTGGGCTGCAGAATTCTCGACTTGCGCTATAGGGTGGTGGGGTTTCGGGTTCCGCTGGATGGGTCTGGAGTCCACTACACACAGCAAACGGCTATACGGGTGGCAAGGGCTGTGTGGCTTGGACTGGGTGATTTTTTAGGTTAGATGGCCTTGGGCAAGTACAGAAAGGGCAACAGCCTCAACGGGTGCGGGGCAAAGTCGGGACATGCGGGGACCAAGCAGCAATTGGTATTGTCATTGTAAACTGTCGAAGCTGTGTTGGTAAAGTACCGGAACTTCAAGCACTGATAGAAAGCACCGAAGCTGATATCGTTATAGATACAGAAAGCTGGCTGAAGCCAGAGATAAATTCTGCCGAAATTTTTACAAAGGTACAGACGCTGTTTAGGAGGATAGATTGCATGCAACCGGTGGTGGAGTGTTCGTCGCTGTTAGTAGTATCTTATCCTGTAGTGAAATAGAAGTGGATAGTTCCTGTGAATTATTACGGGTGGATGTTACACTCAACAACCGAGCTAGGTTAATAATTGGCTCCTTTTACCGACCTCCCGACTCAGCAGCATTAGTGGCAGAACAACTGAGAGATAATTTGGAATACATTTTATATAAATTTTCTCAGCATGTTATAGTTTTAGGTGGAGATTTCAATTTACCAGATATAGACTGGGACACTCAGATGTTTAGGACGGGTGGTAGGGACAGAGCATCGAGTGACATTATACTGAGTGCACTATCCGAAAATTACCTCGAGCAATTAAACAGAGAACCGACTCGTGGAGATAACATCTTGGACCTACTGACAACAAACAGACCCGAACTTTTCGACTCTGTATGTGCAGAACAGGGAATCAGTGATCATAAGGCCGTTGCAGCATCCCTGAAAATGGAAGTTAATAGGAATATAAAAAAAGGGAGGAAGGTTTATCTATCTAGCAAGAGTAATAGAAGGCAGATTTCAGACTACCTAACAGATCAAAACGAAAATTTCTGTTCCGACACTGACAATGTTGAGTGTTTATGGAAAAAGTTCAAGGCAATCGTATAATGCGTTTTAGACAGGTACGTGCCGAGTAAAACTGTGAGGGACGGGAAAAACCCGTCGTGGTACGACAACAAAGTTAGGAAACTACTATGAAAGCAAAGAGAGCTTCACTCCAAGTTTAAACGCAGCCAAAACCTCTCAGACAAACAGAAGCTAAACGATGTCAAAGTTAGCGTAAGGAGGGCTATGCGTGAAGCGTTCAGTGAACTCGAAAGTAAAATTCTATGTACCGACTTGACAGAAAGTCCTAGGAAGTTCTGGTCTTACGTTAAATCAGTAAGTGGCTCCAAACAGCATATCCAGACACTCCGGGATGATGATGGCATTGAAACAGAGGATGACACGCGTAAAGCTGAAATACTAAACACCTTTTTCCAAAGCTGTTTCACAGAGGAAGACCGCACTGCAGTTCCTTCTCTAAATCCTCGCACAAACGAAAAAATGGCTGACATCGAAATAAGTGTCCAAGGAATAGAAAAGCAACTGGAATCACTCAATAGAGGAAAGTCCACTGGACCTGACGGGATACCAATTCGATTCTACACAGAGTACGCGAAAGAACTTGCCCCCCTTCTAACAGCCGTGTACCGCAAGTCTCTAGAGGAACGGAAGGTTCCAAATGATTGGAAAAGAGCACAAGTAGTCCCAGTCTTCAAGAAGGGTCGTCGAGCAGATGCGCAAAACTATAGACCCATATCTCTGACGTCGATCTGTTGCAGAATTTTAGAACATGCTTTTTGCTCGTGTATCATGTCGTTTTTGGAAACCCAGAATCTACTCTGTAGAAATCAACATGGATTCTGGAAACAGCGATCGTGTGAGACCCAACTCGCCTTATTTGTTCATGAGACCCAGAAAATATTAGATACAGGCTCACAGGTAGATGCTATTTTTCTTGACTTCCGGAAGGCGTTCGATACAGTTCCACACTGTCGCCTGATAAACAAAGTAAGAGCCTACGGAATATCAGACCAGCTGTGTGGCTGGAATGAAGAGTTTCTAGCAAACAGAACACAGCATGTTGTTCTCAATGGAGAGACGTCTACATACGTTAAAGTAACTTCTGGCGTGCCACAGGGGAGTGTTATGGGACCATAGCTTTTCACAATATATATAAATGACCTAGTAGATAGTGTCGGAAGTTCCATGCGGCTTTTCGGGGATGATGCTGTAGTATACAGAGAAGTTGCAGCATTAGAAAATTGTAGCGAAATGCAGGAAGATCTGCAGCGGATAGGCACTTGGTGCACGGAGTGGCAACTGACCCTTAACGTAGACAAATGTAATGTGTTGCGAATACATAGAAACAAGGATCCTTTATTGTATGATTATATGATAGCGGAACAAACACTGGTAGCAGTTACTTCTGTAAAATATCTGGGAGTATGCGTGCGGAACGATTTAAAGTGGAATGATCATATAAAATTAATTGTTGGTAAGGCGGGTACCAGGTTGAGATTCATTGGGAGAGTCCTTAGAAAATGTAGTCCATCAACAAAGGAGGTGGCTTACAAAACACTCGTTCGACCTATACTTGAGTATTGCTCATCAGTGTGGGATCCGTACCTGATCGGGTTGACGGAGGAGATAGAGAAGATCCAAAGAAGAGTGGCGCGTTTCGTCACAGGGTTATTTGGTAACCGTGATAGCGTTACGGAGATGTTTAACAAACTCAAGTGGCAGACTCTGCAAGAGAGGCGCTCTGCATCGCGGTGTAGCTTTCTCGCCAGGTTTCGAGAGGGTGCGTTTCTGGATGAGGTATCGAATATATTGCTTGCCCCTACCTATATCTCCCGAGGAGATCACGAATGTAAAATTAGAGAGATTAGAGCGCGCACGGAGGCTTTCAGACAGTCGTTCTTCCCGCGAACCATACCCGACTGGAACAGGAAAGGGAGGTAATGACAGCGACACGTAAAGTGCCCTCCGCCACACACCGTTGGGTGGCTTGCGGAGTATAAGTGTAGATGTAGATGTAGATGAACGATTCTCTTGAGTCGTCGTTGGTCCCGTTCCTGCAGGATCTTTTTCCGGACGCAGCGATGTCGCAGATTTGATCTTTTACCAGATTTTTGATATTAACGGTAAACTCGTGAAATAGTCATACGGGAAAATCCCCACTTCATCGCTACCTCGGTGTGTCCCATCGCTCTTGCACCGACTATAACACCACATTCAAACTCACTTAAATCTTGATAACATGCCATTGCAGCAGCAGCAACCGATGTAACAACTATGTCAGCCACTTGTCTTATTTAGGCGTTGCCGACCGCAGCGCCCTATTCTGCCTGTTTACATACCCCTGGATTTGAATACACATGGCTATACCAGTGTGCTTGGCGCTTCTGTGTGTTTATGTGTGTGGTGTCTGTTTTTCCGGACATGCCCGAAGGAACAGACACTCCACATATAAACAAATTTTATATTGGGAAAAGGAGGTTCACAGCGATCGAAATGGAGTTGACCCTTCCGGTGTAGTTTTAAATTACAGGATACATCATTTAAAGAGTTAGCATTTAGACTGCATCTTATAGCCTGTGTCATTCCTTTAGTGTATTGAAGAAGATACGAAAACAATAAGACGATTTGCATAGGACATATGCCTCTGCGTAGTACGTGAAGTAAGCTCTGAACAGTTGAATAGCCTGTTTAGCAATGAATTTAGATGAAGGATAAAGATGAATAGTAGGCACAGAGAGCAGAAATAATAAATGAATTCTTATATATGCCAAGAAAAACTACAATTGGAGAAGGCAGCAGGTTGTGAAAACATGCTTGAGCAAAATCATGATTTACACTTTTGTGACCGGAGAAAGATTTTTCCGGAAAAACTATACCTGCGCACTGAAAAACTGGAGAAGGAGGAAGGAAGATTTATCGTCATTTTGGCGACAAAGCCATTAGAGCTGGGTTCTGATATGGAAACCAGTCGTATCCATTTTGAAGGAATCATCACGGCATTTGCCTCAAATGTGTGCAGAAAATCACGGAAAACCTGTCTAGCTGGCCGAAAGTAAATTTGAAACGCTGTATGGAAGACGAGTGCCACAATTACTGTGCCACTTGTCTCGATATGGAGATAATGAAATGTAATAGTGGAAACATGTTGCTACAGAAAGTTGTAAGTAATTATGCAGATGTATAAAGTATAAAATGAAGATGCTCTACACCGTCAAAAAGGTAAAAAAGAAGCCTAAAACGGACTTATTTCATAAATTACATTCGGCTAGTGCAATTTGTAGTATGATGTGCTGAATGTACTCAGTTGTTTCTGGGTAAGCAACGCACTGCAAAAAGGCAAGCTAGACCACTTAAATCCGAATAACAGCGATTTTTGGTGAATAAAGTGTAGGTTGCCTCACGAAAGGAAAAATGGATGATTATCAAAACATGAGGAAGGGGAAAAAGGATTTATCTAAAGTGTGGGCACTTCACATAATTAAATGCTAAACAATTTGAAGTTATAGGAATATAATAGTTATATTTTCTGTTATAATATTTCACGTCAGAAATGGAGCGCAAACAAAGTTACTTTTGTCGCCACACTTCTTTTCTCAGTGTCTGACAGTTTTCAGTGAAGGGAAGGATTAGTATGATGCGTCCGGCTACACTGTTTGGAAGTTGTGACGTATGTCTGTTATGCACTTTTTCCATTACCTTAAAGAATTTCAGTCTGAGCTGTCCTCTGTGAAAGAAACAAGTGAGAAGTAGTTGAATTATGAGCTTACATTTTCAAAGTGTGTGTGTGTAAAAATGTAAGCTTTTTATAAAACACCACACAGCACACAAATATTTCCATCTCACTTACACTGAGGTGACAAAAGGCATGGGATACCTTGTAGTATCGTGTTGGGTCTCTTTTTGCGCGGACTAGTGCAACAGCTCGACTGGCATGGACTCAAGTCGTTGAAAGTCTCCTGCAGAAATATTGAATCATGCTGCCTCTTAAGCCGCCCATAATTGAGAAATTGTTTCCAGCTTCAGGATTCTGTGATTTGGTCCCATAAATGTTTGACGTGATTAACGTCGGACGATCTGGGTGGTCAGATCATTCGCTCGAATTGTCCAGAATGTCCTTAAAACCAATTACGAGCAACTGTGACAGGTGACACGGCGCATTGTCATCTATAAAAATTGACTCTGTTTCGCAACTTGAAGTTCATGACCGGCTGCAGACGGCGTCCAAGAGGGCGAACATAATAATTTGCAGTCAACGATCGATTCAGTTGGAGCAGATGACTCAGTGGATTCCATGTAAGTAAGTACAGTCCACATCATTATGGAGCCATCACCAGCTTGCACAGTGACTTGTTGATAACTTGGATCCATTACTTCGTGGGGCTGGGGCACACTGAAACCCTACCATCAGCTCTTACTAACTTGAAATCGGAACTCATTTAAGCAGCCCGCGGTTATCCAGTAGCCTGGGGTCGAACCGTCTTGTTCACGAGCCCAGGAGAGACGCTGCAGGCGACGTCGTGCTGTTAGCAAAGACACTCGCTTCGGTCGCCTGCAGCTGTAGCCCATTATCGCCAAATTTCACCCCACTGTCCTAACTCAAACGTGCGTCATACTTCCCACACTGATTTCAGCGCTAATTTCACGTAGTGCTGCTTGCCTTTCAGCCGTGACAAATGTACGCAATCGCTACTGCTCTCACAAGGGGAGGCCGCCAATTGTGAAATTCAGATTCGATTCATACTGCGCATAATAAAAGCTCAGGGCCAGAGGTGTAATGTGGCAAAGCACCAAGATGCACTTCTCAGCCGTTGTCGAGAAAATCGACAGTTAAAAGAAACCGTTGCGCTGAAATACTCTCTACGATTAATAATTTTCTACAGTGTCGTGGCGCAGCGGTAAGCGCTCGGGTTCGTAATCCGAAGGTCGCCCTATCGAATATCGCGCCATGCAATCTTCTTTTTATTATGTGTTTTTTGTAATTCAAATGTATATATACACACACAGATAATGTAAAAAACAATTGTTCTTGTAAAAACGCATCGTTTATCAGATGTGCTCGATGTCGTGCTGTTTTCTGCTTTCCATGTTTCTATGATAACTATACTCTGATTCGTGCGATACTCCAGCTACTTCTGGTCACTACTTGTTTATTATGTGCGAGTGTATACCGGACTTTTCAATAAATTGTATCCACTTGAATATTATTTGTGATATTGAGTTTTATTTCAAGTATTGTTTTTCCACGACAAACGACTTTCAACAACTTATTATATGCATAATTGTTGCAACTGATTGCCGGGAATATATATATATATATATATATATATGTGTGTGTGTGTGTGTGTGTGTGTGTGTGTGTGTGTATACATTTGAATTACAAAAAACAAATACTAAAAAAAAAAGGTTGCATGGCGCGAGATTCGACCCGGCGACCTTCGGATTACGAACCCGAGCGCTTACCGCTGCGCCACGACGCTGTAGAAAGTTGTTAATCGCAGAGAGTATTTCACCCCAACGGTTTGTTTTAACTGTCGATTTCCTCTACAACGGATGAGAAGTGCATCTTGGTGCTTTGCCACATTACACCTCTGGCCATGAGCTTTTATTATGCGCAGTATGAATCGAATCTGAATTTCACAATTGGCGGCCTCCCCTTGTCAGTCATTAATAAAGTCCGTCAACCGCTGCGTTGACCATGGTGAGAGGTAATACCTGAAATTTGGTACTCTCGGCGCACTGTTGACACTATTCACACTGCAGTATTGAATTTTCTAACGATTTGCGAAACGGAATGTCCCACGTGTCTAGCTCCAACTACCATTCCGTATTCAAAGTCTGTTAATTCCCGTCGTGGGGATATAATCATGTCAGAAAGCTTTTCACATGTACATCTGTGTACAAATAACAGTTCCGCCAGTACACTGCTCTTTTATGCTTCGTTTACACGATACTGCATCCATCTGTAGATGTGCACATCGCTATCGCATGACGCTTCTCACCTCAGAGCACACTGAGTACAACTGCCAAACGGCGGAATATATCGTCATAATTTGTGCGATTAGGGTCGTTAGTTGAAAAATCGACTAGGACAATGATGTCCAGTATCCCGAAACAAACGTTCCTTGTATGTAAACTGAAGGTGGAGAGGGGAAGAGAGGAAAAGAGAGGGATCACTGCTGTCAACTGCATTATGCAGACTCAGTGGCGGCGAAGAAAAATGTTTGCCAGCCTGGGATTCGAACCCGGTATCTACTGCCTAGTAGGTTGGTGTGTTAACCACTGAGCTTCTGTGACACCGCATGCTCGCAACTACGTGGACTAGCTCGGCGCTCCTTGCGGCCCATTCACACTCCCCATCGATCGCCACCCAACCGTAGTTCCTATCCATTTCCTCCATGTTCGCTACTCTGAGATTCCCACAGGAGGTAGCCGCGCTGGGTAGCCGCGTGGTCTGCGGCGTCTTGTCACGGTTCGCGCAGCTCCCCCCGTCGGAGGTTCGAGTCCTCCCTCGGTCGTGGATGTGTGTGTTTTCCTTGGCATAAGTTAGTTGAAGTTAGATTAAGTAGTGTAAGCTTAGGGACCGATGACCTCAGCAGTTTGGTCCCATAAGACCTTACCACAAATTTCCAATTCCACAGGAGGTCGGACGTATTTGCGCACTGACGGAGGTCCAGCTAACGAATCAGTTATATGAATGTGTGGTGTCTTCTTTCGGACATGTCCGAAAGAACAGACACCACACATTCATACAAAAGATTCCGCTCATGAAAATTATGACGATGTATCCCGCTGTTTGGCAATCGTACACTGATCAGTGTATACTGCTTTGATCTGAACATTACCTGTGTATAAGACGGAATTACTTATCAAATAAAACAAACTGCAGTATTGACTATCAAGGATTTTTCTGAACCTACAGCTTCACTACTAAAGGTCGCATATCTCCATTTTGACCATGTCAAACAATAAGCTAGGTATAGAATCTCGTCGAATTTAAGAGCAACCAGACTTTCATAGTTATATTAATAGCTTACTTCCTGATGTGCACGTGGAGCTTGAGCCCAAGTGCAGGTGGCGAAATCAGTAACGTCCAGCCCATAGCTCTTCACACTAGTTTATCTTTTGGAAGCCCATTCGTCTATGCATAACTACTGTAGTCTGCATTCATTTGAACCTGCTTACTCTAGATAAGCACTGGTCTTCCTCTACTATTTTTGTACCTCCCCATGCACCCTAATCTTGTATATCCTCACTATCTCTACGCTATATACGGGGTGTTACAAAAAGGTACGGCCAAACTTTCAGGAAACATTCCTCACACACAAATAAAGAAAAGATGTTATGTGGACATGTGTCCGGAAACGCTTAATTTCCATGTTAGAGCTCATTTTAGTTTCGCGAGTATCTACTGTACTTCCTCGATTCACCGCCAGTTGGCCCAATTGAAGGAAGGTAGTGTTGACTTCGGTGCTTGTGTTGACATGCGACTCATTGCTCTACAGTACTAGCATCAAGCACATCAGTACGTAGCATCAACAGGTTAGTGTTCATCACGAACATGGTTTTGCAGTCAGTGCATTGTTTACAAATGCGGAGTTGGCAGATGCCCATTTGATGTATGGATTAGCACGGGGCAATAGCCGTGGCGCGGTACGTTTGTATCGAGACAGATTTCCAGAACGAAGGTGTCGGGGTCTTAGCGAGCACGGAACATTCCAGCATATGACTCGTGACTGGGGAAGACCTAGAACGACGAGGACACCTGCAATGGACGAGGCAATTCTTCGTGCAGTTGACGATAACCCTAATGTCAGCGTCAGAGAAGTTGCTGCTGTACAAGGTAACGTTGACCACGTCCCTGTATGGAGAGTGCTACGGGAGAACCAGTTGTTTCCATACCATGTACGTCGTGTGCAGGCACTATCAGCAACTGATTGGCCTCCACGGGTACACTTCTGCGAATGGTTCATCCAACAATGTGTCAATCCTCATTTCAGTGCAAATGTTCTCTTTACGGATGAGGCTTCATTCCAGCGTGATCAAATTGTAAATTTTCACAATCAACATGTGTGGGCTGACGAGAATCCGCACGCAATTGTGCAATCACGTCATCAATACAGATTTTCTGTGAACGTTTGGGCAGGCATTGTTGGTGATATCTTGATTGGGCCCCATGCTCTTCCACCTGTGCTCAATGGAGCACGTTATCATGATTTCATACGGGATACTCTACCTGTGCTGCTAGAACATGTGCCTTTACAAGTACGACACAACATGTGGTTCATGCACAATGGAGCTCCTGCACATTTCAGTCGAAGTGTTCGTACGCTTCTCGACAGATTTGGTGACTGATGGACTGGTAGAGGCGGACCAATTCCATGGCCTCCACGCTCTCCTGAGCTCAACCCTCTTGACTTTCATTTATGGAGGCATTTGAAAGCTCTTGTCTACGCAACCCCGGTACCAAATGTAGAGACTCTTCGTGCTCGTATTGTGGACGGTTGTGATACAATAGGCCATTCTCCGGGGCTGCATCAGCGCATCAGTGATTCCATGCGACGGAAGGTAGATGCATGTATCCTCGCTAACGGAGGACATTTTGAACATTTCCTGTAACAAAGTGTTTGAAGTCACGCTGGTACGTTCTATTACTGTGTGTTTCCATTCCATGATTAATGTGATTTGAAGAGAAGTAATAAAATGAGCTCTAACATGGAAAGTAAGCGTTTCTGGACACATGTCCACATAACATATTTTATTTCTTTGTGTGTGAGGAATGTTTCCTGAAAGTTTGGCCGTACCTTTTTGTAACCCCCTGTATACATACTACACTAATATCATCCCGTAGTGCTCTAAATTTACCGAACCCGATTTTTCTAGAGCACCGTCGCCATTCTTGAAAGATTTCGATTTACGTTTCCCGAGCAACACTTACACTTGCGCATGGGCTTTACCGACAAGCTTAGACTGTGTGTGAATTTTTTGAGCATTCGCAGTCTTGTGTAATTGGCAATAATTCGAAACGTTGGAGCAGTTCTCTAACAATTGTTTTAACTAGCGTCTCGTCTGCACATTTTCAGAAAAACCATTCAATAAAACTGTTTCTTTAATTTGCCATAAGTTTTACTGATTTTAAGTGTTCCTTTTACTTGCTTTTGCTGTTTAGTATTACCTCTAAATATTACGTGCCACATATGTTTACCACTAATTTTGTAATCAAATAATATCTGTGTTATTTTGTCAAATAATGAAGCTATTAGAGAACCCTGGCTGTTATGTGAACAGAGTATTGATAGCACTCAGCAACAAACTGCAACAATCTGGTTTTCGGAGTTTTATTTAAAAACGCTGTTACCGGTTTTGACATTATACTGTATATTGGACTTCAGATGGCTTTATATACACTGAAGGAGCAAAAGTCACGGGATAGCGGTAGCATCGCTTAGAGTCAATGTAAAATGGCAGTGCATTTGGCGTAACTATCATTTGTACTCAGGTGTTTCACGTCAAAAAGTCAACCTGGAAAAACTGGGAATAGTCGCCTGAAATACAATCATAGTTTGTTGCGATGTTGAAATATACAAGTCAGGCCAAAACCGTGCAGCGGCCTTAATGGACACAGGCATTAGGAAGGCACAGTTGACAATAAGAAGCCACGGAGGAATACGGCTGGAAGCTCCACTGGGAAGGTGTAAGTAATCCAAGCCCGGTCAATGTAGCCTCTCTCGCGTGCCCAAAACGCAAGCCACACGCCTCGACTCAGAACGGGTTCTGGACGGACCACTGCCGGCGTCACCCACCCAACGCAGCGAACACGCCACACCCTGGTCTACCTCAGTCCTCCTTCTTCCAAGCCTGCTAAGAACCAATCGAGAGCCACCGCCGCTGCTCGCCGCCATGGTGTATGAATATCTATGGAGTGTGCGTAGTCTACGGCGCATGTTCTCAACATCAAATCGTGCTAATCACGTGGTTTTGGGACGACACTGCTGATCTATAGTCTGCAGTAGTAGTGAAACTTGAACATTACACGTATTGGCCTTGTTTTGTATATGTTTCTGCACGTTAGAGTTTTGGTAACAGCTGTGCTACAGTATAGTCGTTACTACGGCTGTAAAGAGAAGTATGTGAAAGGGTCAGTTAACTTTTGTAAGTTTGTACAATAAATGCATAATTGTAAATGTGGTTTTGATATGAGGCACTTTACACGCAGAAAAATGTCGTGACACGATATTATAAGATCTTGTCGTGTAGACAAAATTTCTGTGGTTTTTTGGTAATGTGTTCACGAGACAAGTACTACATAAATTAGTTTAAGTAAGCTGCCAATCAGTGTTTACATAGTGATGCAATGTTCGTACATACATAAAAATTGTAAATGACTGTCATCCAGTATATGCAGGTCCTGAAACCCTTGTGCATATCTCAGTATTTCTGCATGAGACTACTTCCTACAAATATCCACCGTAATGTAATTAATTAGAACAGATTCGACCATACGAATCAGTGCAATAGATAACCTAACAGAAATGGATGGCTGTCACTCTTTTATTACTACAAAATTGGAGTACTGATTTTTTTTTTATTATTCTTTGTGCCTAGTGCATAGTTTTGCTTTCCTTTGAGAGGGCAAAAAGGTGCTACAGATACTTTACTCGCCTGTAAATAACAGAAGCGTAAGTAAAGAAAAACTGAAAATAATAATGAACAAGCATGTGGTGCAAATAGTTTAGAGTATTTATAACAATTTCATAGTTCCAAATGCGTTGTTTTTTCGTGAAACTTCGGCGGCGTCTATAGTGTTATTGTAGCGTAATTAATTAGTATAGAGATTCTACAATGTTAAAAAGTGCAATAGAACACGTAAAAAAATATTGTTCTCTGTCAGTTCTTATTCCGTTACTGAAAAAAACTTATGTGAAATGGAATCTGAACTACGATACTCTGGCGAAAAAGCATTGTTCTTCTCAACTTTAAGCCAACGCCAGTTGCATATTAGGTGTGTCTAGAGTTCTATAAAACACGTATACTAGTTTCACGGCCGTTCTGAAGGTGATGTATCTACAGCAGAAAGTTATAACACTCAAAATACGGGCTAAAATGCTTCGTCTCAAAGCCACGTGACTGGAGCTGTAGGAGATCCTGTCGACAGAATTCTCGTCTTTCGCATACGAATGCTCACCCCGTAGATATTTACACTCTGTGCTCGCTGCCGCAGACCACATCCACGTCGCTTAAGCAAAGATATCATTTGAGGTGCGATACGACAGTCGATTGCTGTCTCATATACAACATTTAAAAACATCAAGTTGAAAAAGCAAGAAATAAAACAAATTAAAAATTAAATAAACAACATGTAAACCTCTAATTATATACATACAGGGTGAGTCACCTAACGTTACCGCTGGATGTATTTCATAAACCACAACAAATACAGACGAATCGATTCCACAGACCGAACGTGAGGAGAGGGGCTAGTGTAATTGGTTAATGCAAACCATAAAAAAATGCACGGAAGTATGTTTTTTAACACAAACCTACGTTTTTTTTAAATGAAACCCCGTTAGTTTTGTTAGGACATCTGAACATATAAACAAATTCGTAATCAGTGCCGTTTGTTGCCTTGTCAAATGTTAATTACATCCGGAGATATTGTAACCTAAAGTTGACGCTTGAGTACCACTCTTCCGCTGTTCGATCGTGTGTATCAGAGAGCACCGAATTACGTAGGGATCCAAAGGGAACGGTGATGGACCTTAGGTACAGAAGAGACTGGAACAGCACATTACGTCCACATGCTAATACCTTTTTATTGGTCTTTTTCGCTGACGCACATGAACATTACCATGACGGGTGAGGTACACGTACACACGTGGTTTCCGTTTTCAATTACGGAGTGGAATAGAGTGTGTTCCGACATGTCAGGCCAATAGATGTTCAATGTGGTGGCCATCATTTGATGCACACAATTGCAGTCTCTGGCGTAATGAATGTCGTACACGCCGCAGTACATCTGGTGTAATGTCGCCGCAGGCTGCCACAATACGTTGTTTCATATCCTCTGGGGTTGTAGGCACATCACGGTACACGGTACACATTCTCCTTTAACGTACCCCACAGAAAGTCCAGAGGTGTAAGATCAGGAGAACGGGCTGGCCAATTTATGCGTCCTCCACGTCCTATAAAACGCCCGTCTAACGTATACCTCACCCCTCATGGTATTGTACATGTGCGTCAGTGAAAAAGACCAATAAAAAGGTGTTAGCATGTGCACGTAATGTGCTGTTCCAGTCTCTTCTGTACCTAAGGTCCATCACCGTTCCCTTAGGTTACAATATCACCGGATATAATTAACATTTTACAATGCAACAAACGGCACTGATTACGTATTTGTTTATATGCTCAGATGTGCTACCAAAACTAACGGGGATCCATTTTAAAAAAAACGTAGATTTGTGTTAAAAAACATACTTCCGTGCATTTTTTTATGGTTTCTATTAACCAATTACACTAGCCCCTCTCCTCACGTTCGGTCTGTGGAATCGATTCGTCAGTATTTGATGTGGTTTACGAAATATATCCACCGGTAATGTTAGGTGACTCACCCTGTATATATATATATATATATATAAACCTCTAATGTTGTTTTTTAATTTTTAATTTGATTTATATATATAACAAATTAAAAATTATATATATATAATTAGAGGTCTGATTGAATTTGTTTTACTTCTTGCTTTTTAACTTGATGTTTTTAAATGTTATATGTGAGACAACCATCGACTGTCGTGTCATGTCTCATATGATATCTCTTCTTATGTAAGGCGGATGTGGTCTGGGGCAGCGAGCATAGAGTGCAAATGTCTATGGAGTGAGCATTCGTATGGACAGAACGAGAATATATATATCCTAATATTTTCATCCAAGCGCTGTGTCGGAGGACCAGATAAAAAGTTGACAGCAACTATTCTTTCTAGAACAGCATACTTTGATTGTTGCCAGGTATAAGCCTCTTCTGTTTGGCGTCATCTCTTCCAGTGCTGCGCCTCCCGCATCGTCACCTCAAAATAGCTAGCGAAGTTACAGTTATCTAATTACTTACATATAACACATTTGCACAATAGCTGTTTGCTAACTATACAATTTAAAGTACTAACAGAGAGCAGCGCCAAGAGCGTTACCATTGCACACATAAAGGTAAGAAATATTATTTCAGGGATAGCATTATTAAGCAGAAGGACCAATATTTTCAAATTGATAAAGTTTTCTATTATTATGAGGGCCAGTTTCAAATCAATACTGTTGCATCAGCTTCTGTTTTTGTGCTCTGTAAATTCATGCAGTTTTGATTTGGTTTAAACTTATTGACAGTTTACATTCTCGCAGCTACATTAAATTTACTTTCCTATAGTCAGAAAAGATCAGCACAGGGCAAAGCGCATAAGCGTTCACATGTCATTTCCATTCTATCACTTTTGGTTAAGACTACTGTCAGTTGTATAATTTCAAACATATTTCTAACTTTCATGTTTCAAGACTTAAACACAACAATTAGATACGGCTTTTTTGATATTTACCTAGTTACATAAGTAGCTTACTTGGATTTAAATTTCATACTTTAACAATTTTAGATGTTCTCTTTCTTACTTTATTTACTTGGATCAAAATACTACTATTGATGTATTTAAAGAGACAATATGTATTATTTCTTTTTCTTCTTAGGGTTCTTTGTGTTGGACTGTTTTAGTTTTTAATTAAAGTTTTCTTTTATGCTTCTTAAACTTTATATTTTACTAATAGACATGGTATCATCGACACTCTATCACCACATTCACACAAGTACTTTCCATGACGATATACGAAATTTGGGTCGCAAGATCTTGCGTCGTCAGTAGCTGCGTATTCTGACAATAGATGTATTTTCATAAACATTGTAACAGTTGCAGGACTTCGGCACTTCAGTATCGCAATTGCGGTTTTGAATTTCAACATGAAATTTTTATTTTGACATTTCTCTTTTCGTTAATATTTTGTTCACTTATACTATTTACATATTTCGTTTTTTTCATATATTCCTTTATTGACTATGTTTTAGTACATTTATTTAGTTAATTTATGTGACATAAAGAATAACGAGTGGAGATAATTCCAAACCAATTCGAAAAAAAGTGAGCTGCCATTACACTCTCTTGCAGTAGGCTGCATAAACTATCAGGGCGAAATCATTTGATTTGGCAATGAATTGTAGACCCCAAAAAGAAATACAAAAATTTCTGTGAGAGCATATTTTTATCTTTTAATGTTGAGTCACCATCAACCTTTTTCTGCTGAAGAGATGCAGAAATGTGCGACTTCAAAAGACGAAAATCATCATTGCTGGTCAACAGTAAAAGGTAAACGTATATTTTCGCAGTCTTTTGTTGAGACCTTTTTGAGTTTTACAAACTGGTTCTACGTAACCTGCTTTAGGTCATATGTATTACGTAGCATGTATCAAGACAGCGTAAAGGCGTAAAACAGTTTTATTTCATTTAGGCGATGAAATTTAAACGGCTGAATAGACTTTCATGGAACATAGCAACATGTTATCCCGATTAAACCAGTTTTCAAATAAGAAAACTGCAATATAATCGGGCCTTCCGTTTGGGAGCTACGATGCCCAGACAAATTCACAAATACATTGCTGGTCAACCGTAAAAGCTAAACATATGTTCTCGAGGACTTTTATTTACAAATTTTTGATCTCTGCAATCTGTTACTACTACATAACCTGATGTTGCTCTTGCGTATTTCGTAGCATATATAAAGAACAGTGCATTGGCGGAAAAATTTTTAATTTAATACCTGATTAAATGATTACAGGAACCCACATCATGACAGGAGGTCAGGTCCGTATGTAGGAGGATAAGAGTGGAGAAACTTCAGGATAAGGAAATCAGGCACAAGTACATAACAGCGATCTCAGAAAGGTACCAGTTAGTTGAATGTAGTCAATTACAGTCATTGGAAAAGGAATGGGCAAGGTACAGGGACACAGTACTAGAAGTGGCTAAAGAATGTCTTGGTACAGTAGTGTGTAAAAGTAGGATGAAGCAAACAGCTTGGTGGAATGACACAGTCAAGGCAGCCTGTAAAAGGAAAAAGAAGGCGTATAAAAAATGGCTACATACTAGAACTCAGGTAGACAGAGAGTTATGTTGAAGAAAGAAACAAAGCCAAACAGATAATTGCAGCATCCAAGAAGAAATCTTGGGAAGACTTTGGAAACAGGTTGGAGACTATGGGTCAAGTTGCTGGAAACCCATTCTGGAGTGTAATTAGCAGTCTTCGAAAGAGAGGTAAGAAGGAAATGACAAGTATTTTGGACAGGTCAGGAAAACTGCTGATGAATCCTGTGGATGCCTTGGGCAGTTGGAGGGAATATTTTGAAGAGTTGTTCAATGTAGGTGAAAATACGGTCAGCAATGTTTCAGATTTCGATGTAGAGTGGGATAGGAATGATGATGGAAATAGGATCACATTTGAGGAAGTGGAAAAAATGGTCAATAGATTGCAGTGCAATAAAGCAGCTGGGACGGATGAAATTAAGTCGGAACTCATCAAATACAGTGGAATGTCAGGTCTTAAATGGCTACACAGGATAATTGAAATGGCCTGGGAGTCGGGACAGGTTCCATCAGACTGGACAAAAGCAGTAATCACACCAATCTTTAAACATGGAAACAGAAAAGATTGTAACAACTACAGAGGTATCTCTTTAATCAGCGTTGTGGGTAAAATCTTCTCAGGTATTGTTGAAAGGAAATTGCGTGTATTAGTTGAGGACGAACTGGATGAAAATCAGTGTGGGTTTAGGCCTCTTAGAGGTTGTCAGGACCAGATCTTTAGCTTACGGCAAATAATGGAGAAGTGTTATGAGTGGAACAGGGAATTGTATCTATGCTTTATAGATCTAGAAAAGGCATATCACCGGGTTCCTAGGAGGAAGTTATTGTCTGATCTACGAGATTATGGAATAGGAGGCAAACTTTTGCAAGCAATTAAAGGTCTTTACACGGATAGTCAGGCAGCAGTTAGAGTTGACGGTAAATTGAGTTCACGGTTCAGAGTAGTTTCAGGGCTACAACAAGGCTGCAACCTGTCTCCGCTGTTGTTCATATTATTTATGGATCATATGTTGAAAACAATAGACTAGCTGGGTGAGATCAAGATATGTGAACACAAAATAACCAGTCTTGCATATGGGGATGACTTAGCTGTGATGGCAGATTCGATTGAAAGTTTGCAAAGTAATATTTCAGAGCTAGATCAGAAATGTAAGGACTATGGTATGAAGATTAGCATCCCCAAAACGAAAGTAATGTCAGTGGGAAAGAAATATAAACGGACTGAATGCCAAATAGGAGGAACAAAGTTAGAACAGGGGGACGGTTTCAAGTACTTAGGATGCATATTCTCACAGGATGGCAAAATAGTGAAAGAACTGGAAGCGAGGTGTAGCAAAGCTAATGCAGTGAGCGCTCAGCTACGATCTACTCTCTTCTGCAGGAAGGAAGTCAGTACCAAGACTAAGTTATCTGTGCACCGTTCAATCTTTCGACCAACTTTGTTGTAAGTCTTTCGACCAACTTTGTTGTAAGGGAGCGAAAGCTGGGTGGATTCAGGTTACCTTATCAACAAGGTTGAGGTTAAGGATATGAAAGTAGCTAGGATGATTGCAGATACTAGTAGATGGGAACAATGGCAGGGGGGTGTCCACAATGAGGAAATGAAAGAAAAACTGGGAATGAACTCTATAGATGTAGCAGTCAGGATGAACAGGCTTAGATGGTGGGGGTATGTTACACGCATGGGAGAAGCAAGGTTACCCAAGAGACTCATGGGTTCAGCAGTAGATGGTAGAAGGAGTCGGGGCAGACCAAGGAGAAAGTACCTGGATTCGGTTAAGAATGATTTTGAAGTAATAGGTTTAACATCAGAAGAGGCACCAATGTTAGCACTGGATAGGGCAGCATGGAGGAATTTTATAAGGGAGCTATGCTCCGGACTGAATGCTGAAAGGCATAATCAGTCTTAAATGATGATGATGATGATGACCTGATAAAATTTAAACGGATAAACAGACTTTCATGGATGATAGCTAAGAAGCATCCTAATTAAATCAGTTTTCAAATAAAAAACTGCTTTAAAATTGGACCTTTCGTTTGGGAACTACGGTGCCACGGACAGATACATGCATGAAATTTATAACACTCCTCTGTCTGCGTAGGAGGTTAAAAAGTAATTGAAATTATAGACTGGTTGGACTGTTTGTACAATTCAGAGTCAGAATTAGATTAACAGTAATGGAAACTAGTTAATCGTATACATAATTGAAAAGAACGATAATTCTCAAGCCGTAATTAGGTAGAGTGTATGAGAGTTCTGTGTCATGTCTGACGGAAGGAGTACTGTTGAGCGTCATGCTACAACATCAAAATAGGCCTGGAGAGTTTTCACGTAAGTTATATGATATCATCCAACGTGTATGTGTGGGACAGAAGTGGAACTCATCAGAAAGTACAATTCCTAGTACTTTGGCGAAATGCGTAGAGTATAAAAGAACGCAAAAGCCTGCGCATCGGCATTCACATCGACAACAGTCTTAGACAACTGTCGACACAGATAGACTCCACAATGGAGCCGGTGCCGTGGATGAAGCTGGGCGATCTTTTACTGCCATACAAGCAAGATCGTGAAAGTTTCTGGCAGAAACGGTGTGCCGGACCGAGACTCGAACTCGGGACCTTTGCCTTTCGCGGGCAAGTGCTCTACCAACTGAGCTACCCAAGCACGACTCACGACCCGTTCTCACAGCTTTAATTCCGCCAGTACACCGTTTTAATCTGCCAGGAAGTTTCATATCAGCGCACACTCTTCCGTAGAGTGAAAATTTCATTCTAGAAACATCCCCCAGGCTGTGGCTAAGCCATGTCTCCGCAATATCCTTTCTTCCAGGACTGCTGTTCTGCAAGGTTCGCAGGAGAGCCTCTGTGAAGTTTGGAAGGTAGGAGACGAGGTACTGGCGGAATTAAAGCTGTGAGGACGGGGCGTGAGTCGTACTTGGGTAGCTCAGTTGGTAGAGCACTTGCCCGCGAAAGGCGAAAGTCCCGAATTCGAGTCTCGGTCCGGCACACCGTTTTAATCTGCCAGGAAGTTTCATATCAGCGCACACTCCCCTGTAGAGTGAAAATTTTATTGTAAGATCGTGAAAATCTAATCCCATGGTAACGTGTCGTGGGCCCGTATCCGGTAAGGATATCTTCTAATGTGGTTCGACACAAACGTAAGTGGTTTAGCAGCATGCCCTATGCCAGCCGAAAAGCTAATGTATGACCGACTTGAGTCCAAAAAATTGATTATTCTGCCTCGTTGGAAGTCAGTCACTTGCTCATATTATGCAGTTTCGCGGGTATGAGAGATAATGGCTCAAATGGCTCTGAGCACTATGGGACTTAACATTTATGGTCATCAGTCCCCTAGAACTTAGAACTACTTAAACCTAACTAACCTAAGGACATCACACAACACCCAGTCATCACGAGGCAGAGAAAATCCCTGACCCGGCCGGGAATCGAACCCGGGAACCCGGGCGTGGGAAGCGAGAACGCTACCGCACGACCACGAGCTGCGGACTGAGAGATAATGGTTCTTGCTCATTTGTACCTCAGTTGACAGTTCTTCACCAACGGCCTTAGCTTCTAACTAGAAATGGACCTACGTGGACTCCACGTATGTGGAACGTTGTCGTATACATTTTCCGCCTCTTGTTTCATTGTGGGCACTGCCGTTGTGTTTTGGAATTTCGTAAAACGATGGCGCAGTTGTGAATTCTAGCAGAGCACTGGAGAGCATGAGCTTCACGCAGCCGGTCACCAGGACGGCGGACCACCTCCCAAGGGAGACACAGGCATCCAGACCACCACCCGCCACGCGCCGGAAGCCGCCCGTTGCCACCTCATTAACGCAACGCACTGTGCCTGACCCTGTTTACATATGCAAGCTGGACATTCTGCCACACCTCCCCGGAGCGAAGTGCCCCGTGGGCACTGCCACGAGAGTCACAGTGACGTCACACTGCCGTACTTGAGTAGCCATGATAACGTGTAAACACAATAGCATTCCTCTGTAGTACGAAGGTAACCTTCGATGTTAACAGCGTACACTCTACATAACACCAAAATTATTCCTAAGCCTCAAATTTTACCACACCCTTAGCTCTTAAGTACTTTTATTGGATAACTACAGTGTGTCGATAATTAAAAATCGAGTTTCAGAGACCGAGCGGGGTGGCGCAGTGGTTAGACACTGGACTCGCATTCGGGAGGACGACGGTTCAATCCCGCGTCCGGCCATCCTGATTTAGGTTTTCCGTGATTTCCCTAAATCGCTCCAGGTAAATGCCGGGATGGTTCCTCTGAAAGGGCACTGCCGACTTCCTTCCCAATCCTTCCTTAATCCGATGAGACCGATGACCACGCTGTCTGGTCTCCTTACCCAAACCAACCAACCAACCGAGTTTCAGAGATCTGTAGGGCGGGACCCACTGCTCAAAATGATGTCAAATTTGAGAAGGAGGAAACGTTATGAAACAAAAAATTAACTAAAATTTTACCAATGCGCAGCACCGTAAGCGTCGGAATGCGCACGCCGACAGACGCGTGGCACACGACTTTTCCTCAGTTTTGTGTTTCAGACGCTCAAAATGACTGTCTCCAGGACGGATCGCGCGCTGCTGGTAAAGCTTTTTTTACAAGAACAACGACTGCGCTCCAGAAGCCCTGCAGAAATGCCGAACACTCGAGGGTATCAAAAAAAGGCTCGGGTCCGATATCTGCTAAGAGTCTGACGGAGCATGATGTATAAAATCTGTAAGTGGGCTGTTTAGGTTTTTATGATGGTAACGCCACGTAGCGCTCTGTATGAAAATCACTGACTATGATGTGTGCAGTCTGTGGCTGGTAGGACTCATTGTCAGAATATTCTCTATTGTAGCGTTGGGCAGTTGGATGTGAACAGCGCGTAGCGTTGTGCAGTTGGAGGTGAGCCGCCAGCAGTGGTCGATGTGGCGAGAAAGATGCCAGAGTTTTGTGAAATTACTATGTGAGCACGATTTGGACGTGTGTCCGCCAGAAAAAGGAAAATTGTAAAGATTTAGAGGTCATGAATTGATATATATATATGATGACTTTTGAACATTATTAAGGTAAATACATTGTTTCTTCCCTATCAAAATCTTTCATTTGCTAACTATGCCTGTCAGTAGTTAGTGCCTTCAGTAGTTAGAATCTTTTATTTAGATGGCAGTATTGCCGTTCGCTGTATTGCAATAGTTCGAGTAACGAAGATTTTTGTGGGGTAAGTGATTCATGAAAGGTATAGGTTATTGTCAGTCAGGGCCATTCTTTTGTAGGGATTATTGAAAGTCAGATTGCGTTGCGCTAAAAATATTTAGTGTCAGTTTAGTGATGATCAGAATAAGTAAAGAGAGAAATGCCTGAGTACCTTCAGTTTTACTCAGCTGTCTCTGTATCAAATAACGTAGAAGTTTACCAGCAGAGTAATTCATAACTATCCTAAGGGGCCGTTTCAAATCCTATGAAACATATTGCATAGCTACTCATACAAAATCGTCCATGTTCAGGAGTTTCTTCCTGCTTACTACTCAGGAAGAAAAACGTTCGCTATGGATTTACTTAATCGCTTGAAACTGGATAATAAACGGCCATAGAAAATTCAGTGGACAAACGAAACCCATTTCTGTAATAAAGGACATGTCAATTAGTATATCGCCTTCCTACCTCTCGGGCTAGTTAGGCTTTTCTATATGGTCGAGTACCTAAAGTACCCAATCTGTGGGAAAAGGGCGTCTATTCCGAAGAATAATGCAAAACGTAGAAAAGTAGTTATAAACGAATCGCTACTGCTCACTAATTTACCTATGACGAGTAGAAACAAAGTTCGGTTACATTTATATATTTTCATTACGTAAACTAATTTTTAACTAACAGTAGTTAGTAGAAAATTTGGAAAATAGGTTTGAAAGTATGTCATTAACGAAAAGAACCAACGGTTGTCAGTCCCTCACCGGAACAAGGATAATTAAATTGAAAGTGAACTTCATACTCGTATGCAGTCTTACGTAAGAATAGTTATTGGCGTCATAACGTAGGATCAGTACCTAATACACACTTTCAAGTACTTCCCACCACACATGGCACAGAAGTCAAATAATAATCAAATATCAAACACATGAAAAATATTATATTAATTTTCAAAGATCAATTAAAGTACGATAGTTTACTGGCTGTGGTCAGAAACTTTTTGTTTCGTTACTCAACGTAATACTGACTGTCGTAATTGTAGGAAGCAGAAAGGTTGTTTGAATTTACTCATTGGTAAGGACTATCATTTACCTAGCAGTTACTCTGATATTTCCTTGCAATAAAGGTTATAAATTGTGCCACAAGCTATAAATTAGAACTGTGCTTTGACAGTGAAATTCAGTGTCCAAGTTACGTAAAGTTTTACTACCTCATTTTTATTACGAAAGTTACTCTGGTTTTACCAAATGAATTAATACTGGTTCTGCATTATTCTATTCCTGACATAATTCATACTACAACCAAAGATTTCATTGTGACGTAATTGTCCAAAAGTTGGAAACATTATGTTTTGATAGTCTAATAAATTACTGTTTACTTCATGTTCAGTTCATTTTCTAATTATCTCGGTTCGTACAAAGGGATAGGATGGATACTACTTGGATAATGACTTAGGAAAATTATTTACGTGACAATACGCACGTAAGCAATGTTATTTAAGCAATAAAATTCCAACTACGCCGGTCAGCCTATTATACTTGTAGAATTTTAGAACATGTTTTTTGCTCGCGTATCATGTCATTTCTGGAAACCCAGAATCTACTATGTAGGAATCAACATGGATTCCGGAAACAGCGATCGTGTGAGACCCAACTCGCCTTATTTGTTCATGAGACCCAGAAAATATTAGATACAGGCTCCCAGGTAGATGCTATTTTTCTTGACTTCCGGAAGGCGTTCGATACAGTTCCGCACTGTCGCCTGATAAACAAAGTAAGAGCCTACGGAATATCAGACCAGCTGTGTGGCTGGATTGATGAGTTTTTAGCAAACAGAACACAGCATGTTGTTATCAATGGAGAGACGTCTACAGACGTTAAAGTAACCTCTGGCGTGCCACAGGGGAGTGTTATGGGACCATTGCTTTTCACAATATATATAAATGACTTAGTAGATAGTGTCGGAAGTTCCATGCGGCTTTTCGCGGATGATGCTGTAGTATACAGAGAAGTTGCTGCATTAGAAAATTGTAGCGAAATACAGGAAGATCTGCAGCGGATAGGCACTTGGTGCAGGGAGTGGCAACTGACCCTTAACATAGACAAATGTAATGTATTGCGAATACATAGAAAGAAGGATCCTTTATTGTATGATCATATGATAGCGGAACAAACACTGGTAGCAGTTACTTCTGTAAAATATCTGGGAGTATGCGTACGGAACGATTTGAAGTGGAATGATCATATAAAATTAATTGTTGGTAAGGCGGGTACCAGGTTGAGAATCATTGGGAGAGTGCTTAGAAAATGTAGTCCATCAACAAAGGAGGTGGCTTACAAACACTCGTTCGACCTATACTTGAGTATTGCTCATCAGTGTGGGATCCGTACCAGGTCGGGTTGACGGAGGAGATAGAAAAGATCCAAAGAAGAGCGGCGCGTTTCGTCATCGGGTTATTTGGTAACCGTGATAGCGTTACGGAGATGTTTAATAAACTCAAGTGGCAGACTCTGCAAGAGAGGCGCTCTGCATCGCGGTGTAGCTTGCTGTCCAGGTTTCGAGAGGGTGCGTTTCTGGATGAGGTATCGAATATATTGCTTCCCCCTACTTGTACCTCCCGAGGAGATCACGAATGTAAAATTAGAGAGATTAGAGCGCGCACGGAGGCTTTCAGACAGTCGTTCTTCCCGCGAACCATACGCGACTGGAACAGGAAAGGGAGGTAATGACAGTGGCACGTAAAGTGCCCTCCGCCACACACCGTTGGGTGGCTTGCGGAGTATCAATGTAGATGTAGATGTAGATGTAAAAAAGTTTAGATCTTACTTCACTTTATGATGCCGTTGGTTTGTCGAGTGGCTTCATTTAGCGGTAAACTAGGGCACAGGTTGATGTTCTTGCCATACCATAGCCAATAACAAGGGCCCACAGTACTCTTGGTGTTATGTGAATTACTCCTGATGCATTTGTACTGTCCCCAATAAATGCCATACGCGTAGCTTGCCCACATTAAACATCCACCAAAACGACCATTTCAGTTTTCACTGCTCCGCACTTGGGAAACAGACTTTTTACCTCCGCACTTTTGCGTAGCCACACCGGTGAGTACACACAACCAACGACACCAATCGTCTTCTCGCGACTCCGAACAGCTACCTTTTTGGCGCTCTCACACGGCCAGCGATAATGCATTTACCATTTATTAACGCTCTTTGACAACAACTTTTCGCTGACTTTGCGAGCGTGTCTACTTACAAAATGTTAACATTCCATGCATATTCTCTTTCTTAAATAATAAACAGCATTTGTAACTTGATAACATATTTACAAGAATAATATTTAGCACAATTAGTAAAATAAACTTCGTAAAATACACTCCTGGAAATTGAAATAAGAACACCGTGAATTCATTGTCCCAGGAAGGGGAAACTTTATTGACACATTCCTGGGGTCAGATACATCACATGATCACACTGACAGAACCACAGGCACATAGACACAGGCAACAGAGCATGCACAATGTCGGCACTAGTACAGTGTATATCCACCTTTCGCAGCAATGCAGGCTGCTATTCTCCCATGGAGACGATCGTAGAGATGCTGGATGTAGTCCTGTGGAACGGCTTGCCATGCCATTTCCACCTGGCGCCACAGTTGGACCAGTGTTCGTGCTGGACGTGCAGACCGCGTGAGACGACGCTTCATCCAGTCCCAAACATGCTCAATGGGGGACAGATCCGGAGATCTTGCTGGCCAGGGTAGTTGACTTACACCTTCTAGAGCACGTTGGGTGGCACGGGATACATGCGGACTTGCATTGTCCTGTTGGAAAACCAAGTTCCCTTGCCGGTCTAGGAATGGTAGAACGATGGGTTCGATGACGGTTTGGATGTACCGTGCACTATTCAGTGTCCCCTCGACGATCACCAGTGGTGTACGGCCAGTGTAGGAGATCGCTCCCCACACCATGATGCCGGGTGTTGGCCCTGTGTGCCTCGGTCGTATGCAGTCCTGATTGTGGCGCTCACCTGCACGGCGCCAAACACGCATACGACCATCATTGGCACCAAGGCAGAAGCGACTCTCATCGTTGAAGACGACACGTCTCCATTCGTCCCTCCATTCACACCTGTCGCGACACCACTGGAGGCGGACTGCACGATGTTGGGGCGTGAGCGGAAGACGGCCTAACGGTGTGCGGGACCGTAGCCCAGCTTCATGGAGACGGTTGCGAATGGTCCTCGCCGATACCCCAGGAGCAACAGTGCCCCTAATTTGCTGGGAAGTGGCGGTGCGGTCCCCTACGGCACTGCGTAGGATCCTACGGTCTTGGCGTGCATCCGTGCGTCGCTGCGGTCCGGTCCCAGGTCGACGGGCACGTGCACCTTCCGCCGACCACTGGCGACAACATCGATGTACTGTTGAGACCTCACGCCCCACGTGTTGAGCAATTCGGCGGTACGTCCACCCGGCCTCCCGCATGCCCACTATACGCCCTCGCTCAAAGTCCGTCAACTGCACATACGGTTCACGTCCACGCTGTCGCGGCATGCTACCAGTGTTAAAGACTGCGATGGAGCTCCGTATGCCACGGCAAACTGGCTGACACTGACGGCGGCGGTGCACAAATGCTGCGCAGCTAGCGCCATTCGACGGCCAACACCGCGGTTCCTGGTGTGTCCGCTGTGCCGTGCGTGTGATCATTGCTTGTTCAGCCCTCTCGCAGTGTCCGGAGCAAGTATGGTGGGTCTGACACACCGGTGTCAATGTGTTCTTTTTTCCATTTCCAGGAGTGTATGTATGAAATGTGAATTGGAGAATGCTGGCAATGGAAAACCCGCACCCACATCAACCTGCGAAGGTGACTGTGGAATGGGTTGATGGCATCATTTATGTTATGACCGTATTTTTTCCTGTTGCCTGCACCGTCAGTAGTAAACGCTACAAGAGTCTTTAGAGCACCAACGTCATTCCAGCCATTCAAAAGCGTGGATGTGTGGGTATGATCTTTTTTTGTGAGAGCTGCTGCTCCTCTGCACGATGCAAAGCCACTGAAGCGACTGCTGCAGACGCATTGCGGAAATGCTAGAATTATTATCGGCCGTCATTTTCCTACAGCCTGGCCGTCCAAATCACCTTGTCTTGAATGGTGTGCCTTTGGGCTCTGAGGTTATCTGATAAATTTTGTGTTCAGTACTTCCATTACGAACGTAGTTAAACTGAAGGCGAGCATGGCGCAACGCATTCTGACGTGACCCGCAAGACAAACCGTTTTGTTATGGAGTATGCTGTTTGTCGATTTCAGCGGGTGGCAGAAAACTGTGGACACCATGCTGATCACGTCTTGTGCCAGTCTCATGACAGTTAATATCCAATGGCATTTAGCTTCTTATGAGGTTCTTGGCCTCAGACAATTAAAAACAGTTGTCATTTTGCTTTTCATGCGATTTTTTGCCTCAAGGATGGAGGCTGTGATAGTGTGCAGTGTGTGCTGTTGGAGCGATACGCCTGATACGTCTTGATACGACTCTGACAGGTGAGAGGTACGTAAGCATCCTGTCTGATCACTTGCATCCATTCCTGTCCGACGGACTTGGGCAATTCCAGTAGGACAATGCGACATCTCACACGTCAATAATTACTACAGAGTGCCTCCAGGAACATTCTTCTGAGTTCAGACACTTCTGCTGGCTACCAAACTCCCCAGACATGAACATCACTGAGCATATCTGGAATGCCTTGGAACATGTTGTTCAGAAGAGATCTCAAGCCCCTCGTACTCTTACGGATTTATGTACAGCCCTGCAGGATTCATGGTGTCAGTTCCCTCCAGCACTACTTCAGACATTATTCGAGTCCATTCCATGTCGTTTTGTGGCCATTTTGTATGCTCGAGGGTGTCCTACACGATATTATGCAGGTGTACCAGTTTCTTGGACTATGCAGTGTAGTTGCATCACACACCGCCACTTAACACGCTACAATTCGGAGCCATGTAACGGCATGGGCTTGCAACTTGCATCAGCGAAGTGGGAAAGTCTATCGAGTAATTTCACGACGTGTAATACCTCAACCGATATTGAGAAGCCCGCATCTCGTGGTCGTGCGGTAGCGTTCTCGCTTCCCACACCCGGGTTCGATTCCCGGCGGGGTCAGGGATTTTCTCTACCTCGTGATGGCTGGGTGTTGTGTGCTGTCCGTAGGTTAGTTAGGTTTAAGTAGTTCTAAGTTCTAGGGGACTTATGACCACAGCAGTTGAGTCCCATAGTGCTCAGAGCCATTTGAACCATTTTTGATATTGAGAACGGAATGAAAAATTCGGAGGCATTTCATTCCAACACGCCCTAATACAAATACCTAACATTTACTATAACTAAAGTTGAAAAAGAGTAACGGTGTGCTTCGGCCGCTCAGCCAAGTTATTCCAGTTGTTCCCCAGGCTCTTGGAACTGTGTTGTTATGTGTACTCTTTTCTGGACTCCAAGCAGCTCGCAGTACCTGCTGAATACCACTGGAGTTTTAGTCGAAATCAGCAATTCGACTGAATACTCGGAAGTACACCATTAGCCCTTCTCATATAAAAGTTACCTTACGGCTACCAAGGGGTAATGTAGGTCATACAGTTACAAAATAACACAGTATGTCATCTGTTAATGTAAACTGGTGGTTTATTAAAGATTTGAAGCCATCATTGTTGATTTATTGTCCAAAGAATCAAAATTTGGGGACTTAAGTGTACAGTCACTTTTCTAACCGAAAATATAAAATGGTTCAAATGGCTCTGAGTATTATGGGACTTGACTGCTGAGGTCATCAGTCCCCTAGAAGTTAGCACTGCCTAAACCTAACTAACCTAAGGCCACCACACACATCCATGCCCGAGGCAGGATTCGAACCTGCGACCGTATCGGTCCCACGGCTCCAGACTGTAGCGGCTAGAACCGCTCGGCCACACCGCCGGCCCGAAAATATAATCAAAATTTTTAGTGACAAACGAAATTAGTCTTTTCAGTGACTTCCCCTCTCACTAAGAACATATTGTCGCAATTCAGTTTCGTCTATGGTTTTGGCACACTGGTTTTTTTGCACTGTTCGCCCATGAATCTAGTTTTCCGAGCTTCATTTCTCGGACACAGTGCACAGCTTTTCCTGCCGGCAATTTTGGAGTCTCTTCTTTGATACCTTCAGTAGAATATGCCTTCTGAACCTCAATTTCAATCACTTCAATGGTTCTTACAAGTTCTGTAAGTAGTGGTGCTGAATTTGTTGCTCGATCTTCCACGTGTGGTTTCGCTAGTTTCAGGACAACTTCCCAAAGGAAATGCCTCCTCTTTTTTTATGGAACCTTTCTGCCAGTCTGAAGAATTTTGTGACCACAGAATATATGCAGTGAGAGCTACGATGTCCACCTTTTCTAAGAATATTCGATACGGCCGACGGTTTGTTGAAAGTTCACAGCTGTACCGCCTTGTCGTCGTATCACCCATATTTACTCCTCCTCTATTCTCATTATAGTGAGTAATTGTGATAGGTGTCTTATTTTCTTGTGGAACAGATGAGACTATGGTCATCTTTTACGTGAATCCAAATTATGAAGATATTTCCTTTTTTGTTGCACAAGGCAAAATCAGTTGTGGTATTTCTATTTCGTATGCTCTAAGAGTTTCAGCTAATGTTAAGTTGTGATCCAACAATTTTTCGGCCAGCAGTATGGAAGTAAAAAAACGTTATCTACAGTGATTCCCCTTTCAGAATGAAAATACGGTCCAAACTTATCTGCAGTGATTCCTCCTTCAGACTGAAAATATGATCCAACCCTTTATTTATTTGTCTCTGGTTTGTATGTACTTGTAAATTACTTACATATCCACTTTTTGCATCTGCACATACCCATAACTTTATTTCGTGCTTTCCTGGTTTCGATGTCGTATGTAATCCAAATGGGCAGTTGCCACGGAGAGTTGTCAGTCTTTTAAGACACATACCAATTAGCGCTGTAAGTATTTATGCATACATTCAAGAGGAAAACCTCTCTTCTTTCCTGAAGATTCTCATTTGTATCTAGAATTTTAATGTTGTGACTTCTTAGGTTATCAAACCTGCAAATAGCTGATATCTGTTGAAATCTGGTACGGGAAATAACCGCCGCGAAAAATGTATTGCGAAAAGCTAGGCAGCTAGTACGTAACTCGTAGTCACTAGCGCGATTTCCATGGGTCATTCCCGTAGCCGGCAGTAAGGAAATAAATGGCAGTAAGTCCTGATTTGTCGTGTTGTGGTATTCTTTAGTTTTCCTGGGTGAGATTCATTGTATGTACGAAATAATTCTTGGCCTGTTTCATTAGGATGCCCACATATAATATAAAAAGTATTTCCAGGAAGAAAAGAAACAAAGAAATCGATAGATGAATCTACAGTTTTCCTGGCTAGGCGTTCGTCGAAGAATATTTTTAACTTTCCTTCTTCTTTGACGGAGACGTGTAGAACTCCACGCTAGACAACTTCTAAATTTGAACATACCTGGAGAGTTGAATCTTCATCCTCAGTGTCATCTTCTAGCAAATTTTCTAGCCGTTATGGCTCTGTGATTTGATGCATTTCAGTCATGTCTATCGCATTATCAACTTCTTCAATAACATCAACAATATCGTTTACTTCTTCATCATACCACAAATTAAACATATTATCACGAAATTCGTCACACAGTTCAGCTAGAATATCAATATTTATAGTCCTTTCAACCTCCTGCAGACTGTAATACTTGTCCATATTTACGATAAGAAGTACAAGCTAAGAATGCCACAGATGAAAATAACAGCAAAGACCCGTTCTAAATTCTTTGTTGTGATCGTTTTCCCATCTCAAGAACGAAAGCTGAAGTACACCATGACAACAGCACTGTTGAGAGCATAACTTTTATTGAATTGGTATAAAGTAACAAGAGTATAAATGAAAGTCTATTAGCTACAGATGAAAATAACAACAAAGATCCGTTCTAAATTCTTTGTTGTGATCGTTTTCCCATCTCAAGAACGAAAACTGAAGTACACCATGACAACAGTCTTGTTGAGACCATAACTTTTATTGGATTGGTATAAAGTAACAAGAGTATAAATGAAAGTCTATTAGCTACAAATTTCGTAGCAAACACTTCCAAATGTGAGGAAAAGAATAAATCACATAAATCATGGAAAATATTTCTAAAGCGGGATAAGTGTATTGCTATTTATTAAGTGGATAACGCTAATGGGTGTATAATGAAGAAATAATAATTTAAAATGTAATACTGGGTGTGTACTTAGTTATTATCAAATGTGTTTAGTGTAAATTAGCTTAGTAAACAGTAAGTTTTTAAAATATGTCATATAAATTTTTTTCTGAACTGGCTTCCTGACGTAGAACTAACAGATTGTTCTGAGGCGAAGTTTTTCTTTGTTTGTTTCCATATATATTTTTATTTGTCTGTAACTGCTATTATATGTGTTACCTGAAACATATAAATTTTATATTTATGTACGTTTCGTACAAGTATTTTTTATGCTATTTAAATGCCGTGCCTGCCCAGAGCATTTAATATGTATGTAAAAATCGAAGGAACGAGGAGAGGAGGGGAATACAAGGAGAGTTAAGCAGAAGAAAGTCTGACTAGTTGGTGACATGTTGCGAGAAAATATATGAAGATTAAAAAATATCTTATATTTGTTAAAGAAGGCTTAAAGTGACCTAGACAGTCGGTACTCGAGCGATAATATTTGAAAGGAACTGCTACAGATGACGTGTGTAGAATGCAACACCAGACAAGGAAACGAATGTTACGACGTGAAAAATCAGTTGTAGAAATAGTGCTTTGGGTGGGAGAGTGCACATAAGTAGTCTTTGTGTGGCCATAGTGCATTTAACCGTTCATATGCTCAAATAAAAACTGCTCCTTCAGCTCTGTGCCAGAGTTCATCCATCATAGTGGCTGACGAATGATGGAGTGCTCGTCTCTCGACATACTATGGCCAGGTGTTCCCAAAGACTGTGAGTTTTGGAGAACGTGCTGGGCGCAGTAACAGTCGAAGACTCTCTATATCGAGTTGAGTCAGAACATTATGGGCGTAAATCTGGTACTGTGTTATTTCGTTGAGAGATAACGTCAGGAGGATGTACAAGTTAGGAAACAATCACCTGCCACAAATGTAACGTGTGCTGTTCAAATTACCGACTGCGCAAACCAAAGGTGATCGTCTTTTGTACCTAATGGCACCATATGCTGTCACGTTCGGTGCTAGGCCCTTATGATGACGGCGAATTCAGTCTGACAAGGTTCTTTGGTCTTAGTGCTCGCACACGTGGATATGTGCGTTGTGACAGCGCACACAGAAAGTGGATTCGTCTTAAAAGACGAAATGATGACATTCCTCTGTTCATTGTCTTCCTTGGGCGTACCGCTGTGGGCTTGCTCGCACCTGCTACCGTGAAAAGGGAACCCGCACAAAGTTTGCCGTGAAGACAGTCCGAGACTTCGTCTCTAGTTGTGTGTGCATAAATGTCTGGCTACAAACAAGCCCTCTTCCTGACTCACGATAGGAGACATTGCTGTACGATTCAGCCCATCTTGGCGAATAATGAGCAAACCTGACAAAAAAATTTGCCACCTCTAGAGATATAATTACAACCATCATTTACCCTACCGTGTAATTTCGCCACCGGCTTGAAAACCACCTGGATTCGGTGACGAAGTGAGTCAACAAGGTTGTGAAAGTACGTCGCATCCAAGTTAAACTACTCGCTGAGGATATGATCGCTTTCAACAGATTACGCGGACGTTAATGTCGGCGTTTTACCCTCTGTTCCATGTCTGATAGATCTTTCATGGGGCTCAAGTCAGGTGATTTTGCAAGGCAATCGAGATGTAATAGTTTGGAGGAGAATCCAAAAAATACATTCTTCCAACTCGACGAACTTCGCTATTGTCGCCTTTACGTACCCGCGTGAGCAATAGCCTCTTGCGAGGTGGCCGATTCCAACTTTTCATTGTGCACAGTACCTGCTGCAACTTTCTCTACCCAGCAGGTTGGGGCAGACTTTCATTCACTGTCTGCACCAACTCCTGTCGATTTTGATTCACAAGCTGTGAAAGGTCTCTCCCATCCATCAGAATCTGGCTCTTCTTATCACCAACCTCTGTAGTCGCGTTTCGTGACCAAGTGTGTTACACCACTGCTTTTGGAGACGTGAACAGTTCGCTGCCAGACACTAACAAATCCAGCAACTTCACACACTGTATGGTCATGGTAACGGCGAAACACGTATGTCTCTTTTTGCCACTCTGTCATGTCTAAAAATTTACCCAAATTTATGTAAAATGTCCACTTGAAACATGAATGTCTCAGTTATCGCTACTTCCTCATTCTCACGTAAAAGCGGTTGAGCACGTCACTCGATCGCTGCACCATCTGTAAGGTCTTAGCGATTCATCTGTGCGTGCGTACTGGAGTGGCTTATTTTTTGACCGGTGAGCTTATGTCCGTCCTTTCGACCACTAATCGCGCGAGGCCGCTGCGATCCTGCATGGCGTTCGAGTATAGCTCCGATGGCCATGTGATCCCGCCCGGTGTCTGCAGTTATAATGCATAACGATGAGCTGCGGTCTCGATAGACCGCGACCCTGCCGCTGCCGAATTCTGGCACCCGCAAGTAGACATGTTCCCTTCTTACAAGAGGCATGACCCGACCTTCTCAGAAACAACCAGAATTCAAGTGCGATACTGAATCAGAAACCTGCTCCGTTATCTTTCGTTATATACAGAATCTAGACATGTTTATACCTATCTACACTGTGTAGTTGTGCTGAAACGCTTATTTACATACCCAAGCACGCAGTACATTTGATGCCAATTGTTTGTTGCATATCATCAATACGGTGTTACAGTTTGAAACGTCCCCTTATGAAAACTTATACAAGACTGTGCTTAAACTGACACACAATATTTTGTTAGCGCAACGCAATCTGACTTTCAAAATTCCCTACAAAAGAATGGCCCTGACTAACATTAAACTATACCTTTCACAAATCACTTACCTCACAAAAATCTTCGCTGCTCAAGCTACTGCAATACAGCGAGCGCCACTACTGCCAGCTAAATAAAAGATTCAAACTACTGAAGGCACTAACTACTGATAGGGATAGTTAGCAAAATGAAAGATATTAATAGAGAACAAACAATGTATTTACCTTGATATCATCATATACAAATATAGCAGTTCATGACAAATTTCAAAACTCCGCCATCTCTCTCCCCACATCCACCACTGCTGGCGGCTCACCTCCAACTGCGCAACGCTACGCGCTGTTAACATCCAGCTGCCCCTCTACAATGGCAGACAACAATGCAAACTAGCCACAGACTGCACACAGCACAGCCAGTGATTTTCATATTGAGCGCTACGTAACGTTGCCAATAAGAAAACATAAACAGCCTACTTACATAGAGAAAACATAAACAGCCTACTTACATAGAGAAAACATAAACAGCCTACTTACATAGAGAAAACATAAACAGTCTACTTAACGTTGCCAACAAGAAAATATAAACAGCCTACTTACATAGCCCCCATGCTCCCCACAAAAATTTTTACAAATTGGATTCGGCAGTGGCCAATACAGATTTGAAAAAAATTTTTCATAATTACAATAACAAAGAAATCAAATGCACACACTTATTGATACAATGTTGGTCAAAAGCTAAAATTTTATCACAGTCCATAAAGACAGTCCTGGTCGTTCATTACGGTAAAATAGTAGTGTTTTTCTCAAAGTCTGAGCAGTAGAAGAAAATGCACACGGAAGTAGTGGATTTCCATGCAGTCTTGAAGAAGTACTGTTGTCCTTCCAACTGAAAGACAGTGCTGACTCTTGACATGCTGACAGATAATGGGCCACAACAGAGCAAACCCACAGCAGAGTCATTCGACAGTTTGAAGAATATTGGTACGTAGGTCATCACAGAGTAGACCCACTGTAGTCCTTGTAGAGATTACGGTATTGGTGGGCCATCAGAGGCGCAGACCCACTGTAGTCCTTGTAGAAATAATGGTATTGGTGGGCCATCAAAGATGCAGACCCACTGTAGTCCTTGTAGAGACGGCCAGCAGCCATCTGTTGCGACTGTGCAGGTGCACAATCACCATTGAAGAGTCTTGCGGATAATATAGCAAGTCCATAACCACCACTTGTGCACTCACAAAGTTTTTGGAATTGTCCTTAGAACCAGCAATGCTGTTATCCAGTCCCTTGCTGAATCATTAACACACGTGCAAACATTATCAGTCCCTACTTCTCACATACTGTATTGTCCATATACTATGACCAACGGAAATGTGTGCAGTGAAATGAATGCTTACAAGTTACTTAGTTTGATAAACTGGTGTCAATTACAATTTTATAACATGAGAATACAATAACAAAGGTACAGAATACATCATTAAAGAACATAACAATACAGATAACATTTGTAGTAAAACAGGCTTTACAAAAGAATAGAAATAAACATATACATCAGTGGAATTATGACATGAGTACATACATAAAGGATCACAATAACTTTTGAAACATCAACTTAACACATGAGCATTGAACAGAACAGAATTAATAATGTCTAACATCTTTACAAAGTAAATAACATATTATTAATGCCAATTATATTCGAGGATAACAGTATTCCTCATCATAGTGAATGTAGCTTAATATTAAAAGAAGAAAAAATTCTATGAAACTACACCGAGACAGGAAGAAAACAAATACTCAAGGGTACACAAACACATAGTGGGATAACACCAATAGGAAAGGACAGGGTTCGTTTTCAGTGTAACATTTGGTACTGCAGTCCAACCCAAAACTTCGTATATCTTTCCTCTTATTTCATCCTTTGTTTCCACCAAAAAAATTCTATCTAAGCATGCTTTCTGTATTTATATGTTCACACATTTCTTACCTCAACATTTATTTCCAAGAAAATCCTACCTAAACCTGTTTTCTCAATGCATTTCTTCCAATTCATCGCAACTCATTCTCTTAGAGGCTACCCCCTCTTAAGCTAACTTAAATCTACTGAGCTCAGATGCTAAACTAAGGGACGAGGCAATGCAGCAGCACAAAATAAGTAACACAAACAGCAATGACCAAAAAATTGGAAAATTGCAAAGCAAGCTACAGTAAATCTAAATTACCAAGCAATGTAACATTACAACTAATATGAGCCAATGTGCAGCAACAAAAAAATAAATCTGGCTTAGCAGAGTAACACAAATTAAAGTTCAGTAGCACTATGCCTGGCAAACAGCAGCAGAAAATTAAATAACTTCTACCTAAACATGACATAGCTAAAGCAGAAAAAATAATACACTAAAGATAACAATGCAGATAAGGGAAATGTATATTCACATCTTAATGTCTATGTAATTAAAGTGGTGCACCACCACAACTGATTGTAAAAAGAAATATTACCCTGTACCTGAAAAGAAAATTGTGTGTTACTGTTACTAGTTCCTTCTTATTGTTCTTTCCTTTCCAAGTGCTCCTTTTTTAAAGAATGTGGATCATAAAATAATTATTTAATAGATCTGTTGACAGAAAGTGTTCACATTAGCAAATGCATTTCATTTTATAAAAGCAATGCTGCAACACAGTTGGAAACCAGATATCAAATGAAATAAGCAATTACGCAAACCAAAGCATAAAAACATCATTCAATAGCTATGTGGCATTTCGTAAGTCAGTAGCTCTCAATTCTCGTAGGAAGACACTTGTCATTATCAGGTTTGCAGATGTAAGAATATTTCCAAGGATAATGGCCTCCCCTTTTTTTTTGTTCTACCTGTGCCGCTGAAAAGGGCTCGCAATAATGGCTTTTTCTCCAGGCGTCTGACACAGCTGGGTGCCCGCGACGCATTACGTGCAGGTGGTCACTTAACTTTCGTACGGAAATATTTACGACAGCAGTTTCTGCTACCGTGGCAGTCTCATATAAAAATATTTCACAGGTCAAGAATTAGCGTTGCAAATCTGTAGAAACAAAATCCTATAAATATAAGTGTCCAAAAAAAATATTGGTCAGCATTGTGATACAGTCACACATTTCATAACTCTTAAAGTACGTTTCTTGGTTTCCAACATCCTTTTCATAAATCAGAGTCCCTAAACACTACTCATTATTCCTTACCTCATTATACATATACATATTCGTCGACACTTCTTCAATATTTCATCGTGAGAAATACGTAGCATAATAAACATTCCTCAACAACATAATACACATCGTCGTCGTAATAATAACATCATAACACTTCAGTCAAATCTCAAAATCGTCGTAACTTCCTCCAATAATTTCTAAGCCTAAAAAAATTCTCTGCTCATGTCAAAAGTGTCAGCTGCCTCAAACGTACTTTAAAAATCATGATCTGATACCAAATACATCATTCAAAGCTCTCATAGTATCACAATGATTCCGAAAAAATATGAACAGTTTACAAAGTACAGACAAAATACAGTTTCATAAGTGTGAAGTTATCCAACTGTATAATTGCGTAAACATGTGTCACTGATGTAGTAAAATAAATGTTTGTCTCTCTCAGTTAAATAATCAGATAGCTGTGTAATTTGTGTGTTAGAGAAATAAGGTACCGATGTGTAAAGTTGTATAAGCAAATACCATATTAGCTAGGGTTCCTTGTGGTTGCCACACACATGGTACACAAAGTAAGCGTGTACCCCCCTGAGGATTAATGTAATTATACCCTCAGGTGTTACAGATTACACCAATGGAATGAAATATATCACGGAAAACTTTCTTTGTAATTCAAAAATCTTTAAAAATTAATGTTTTAAGTATAAAATTGATCACTGAAATGCGTGTCCTGTAGCGCTAAATGTGCATCTTGTTGTAAGATAATCTCTGTGGAAGTGTCGTAGTTATTTTCCTCCGAAAGCTAAGTTCTGCAGAAGCCAATGTACTTACCTCATGATAAACAAAAGTGAAATGCTTTGCGTATAGATATCGTAGTTATTATGCTTATTGGTGTGATGAAGAAAGTACTGTACAGTAACATAATGTTGTGCCACGAAAAAGGCTGTCTCATTGTTGCTATACCACAAAAGTTACTACTAAAACATGTTTTTCTTTCCAGAAGAATTCAGAAAACTGTGCAGATATAAAACAGATACACCGCAAAAGCAACATTGTAAATTGTCACTCATTAGTAGCGTCGTGATAAAAATCGTGTAGCTGTCACATAAACTAACCTCTGTGTCATCTGGTATCTCTCAGAAAGCACTTTAAATTCAGAATGTATTTTCAAATAAACCAAAATGTTGCATTAAAATCTCATTAGCAGTACTGGTAAATGTTCTAAGTATGTGAGCCTTATAGTCGTTACGTAATCAAGCAACTAACAAGCAAGAATGTACAAATACAGCACTGTGTCGTCTGTTCACTATAACAATGCATTCGTAATTTCTGTTTAAATAAGTTCTCTTGGTACTTGATTGGATATTTAACTTCAAACATTGTTGCATGTTAACAGATTCTAAGTCTGACAAAGCATACTAGAAATGTGAAGTGAAAAGTTTTATGGCAAAGACAAAGTTAAAAAGCAGATTATCTTTCAATAAATGGTTTTACATGTGAAATGTGGTACAATCTTTTACTCTTCCTAGTGCACAGAGTTTCAACTTCAAAGCAATTATCATGTTGTATACATCGGTAAAGAATGCTAAAATTTTTCTCAAGGCTAGCGTCTTATGTTATCTTTCTCGGAGCCAGCCGGCGCACGTGGGTGCCTGCGGCGCGAGTCATTGTCTGTCTCTTTGTTGGCGCGCGTTGTTATTGGGATTAGGAGACCTAACTTCTACAAATTCACCTCCTCGAGAAGGCCCAGCTCTGTTAGAATCCCGCCAGTTCTGATGCAATTCAGGTCTGTCGTTACGATCACATCGTCTGTCGTCATGTCGGTAGTTGCTGTAGTTTCTTTCTTGTCGGTTAAGTGGTGGAGAACTTCTCCCTGAATCGTAACTGCGCGCTGAACTGTTGCGTCTGAAGTTATTCTGTCTCCCTTGATAATAATTGTTTTGGTTCCCATATTGTCTGTTTCTCTGATTGTCTCTGTGATAGTCATTACTACGGAAATGCGATCTTTCTCTGTAACTATTACTACTCTGCCAGCGGTTGCGTTGTAAGAATAGCATTTTCGTGTCCAGTTATTGTTTCTGTCATCACGGAATTGTGACGTATGTGACCTGTAGTGATTGTTTTCCTGTTTTCGCATCCAGCGACTGTCTGTGTCAATTTCCAGTTCTTGTAACAATCCCTGAAAAGCCTCAATGTCTTCTTTGCAACGTCCTGCTAAAATAATATGTCGTAAATGTTCAGGCAATTTGAGTAAGCAAATGCGGATGAGTTCTGAGGGGCTGTATGGGTTTGACAGGTACTGATTCTTGTGCAACATGTCTTCAAAATATTTCACAAGACTGGAGAATTCAGATTGTTCGAAATGTTTCATCATTATGATACCATGTTTTACTCGGTCTTGTGTGGCTTGAGACCAATATGCTGAGAGGAAGGCATGGTAAAATTCTCCTTCACTGTGGCAATCGTGAATGACCGATTGCATTCTTACAGCTGGTTCATTCTCTAAGTAGCCACACATAAATTCTAATCTGTGCTCCAATGACCAGTTGGGAGGAAAACAATGAGAGAATTGATGGAGCCATGCTTGTGGATGAATGTCGTTGCCAGAATTTTTAAATGTTTTGAATTTACGTGTAGTAATGAACAGCTTATAGTCAAAATCATCATGTCGGCGAGTCGCATGTCGGTCATTGTTACGTCGTTTCGGCGGTTCCATCTCAAAATTCGGTGCACATTGCCAATTTCTTTCATAACTTCCGAAATGCCCTGTGTTATTATTTTGCGGCTTTTCCGTATTTCTAAGTCCCTCTTCCCGTGTTGGAGCGCGAGTGTCCTATGAAATACGTAATTCTTGTATTACCTGTGTCAGCTGATCTTGTACTTCCCGGATTTCTCTTTGGTGTTGTGTATTAATTTGATTCTGATTTTGTTTGAATTTCCTAATTTGTTCGTACTCTTCTGTGTCATTAAAGACTACCGGTCTTGCGTCAATCAGATTATCATCTACCTTCGTAGATAAATTAGTGAACTGATCCAAAAGTTCGGCTACTTTCTCCGATAGTGTACTTATTTCCTCAGTGTGTTTTTCTGAACCAAGTTTCAGAGTATCTACTGTGTCCTTAAAGTTTTCCTGAGTTTTTGCAAGTTGCGTAACCGAATCGGTAGATGCAACTGAGTCAAATTTAGCTTGCAAGGTCTCATGATTTTCATGAACAATAATTTGCAGTTCTTTTATGGCTGCTTCGTGATTCTGTAATGCATTTTCATGCCGCGAAAAAATAGGTTGAAAATGCTCACAAATTTGAGTTTTTACGTCATTACAGACTTTTTGACATTTCGATTCAATGTGATGTAACTCAGTAGTTAAATCTTCACGCGTTTGTTCAAGAGTTTGTTCCAATGAGTCTAACTTTTGAACTTGTTGCTGTGTTTGTCTCTGATTTTGTTCCATTGTGTCTAACTGTTGCTGTGTTTGTCTCTGGTGTTGTTCCATTGTGTCTAACTTCTTGAGATTTTGTTCCACTGTGTCTAACTTTTCAAGCTTTTGTCCCATTTGTTGCATTAATTGTAATAACAATGCACTGGTGTCTGAAACATGTTCCTCAGTGCTTTTCGGCAGTGAAGTTGCACCGGCAACATTCACATTTTGACAAGCGGAAAATGTGTCTTGACTCATTTGAGAAAACGGTGAGAACCCAAAACCTGAGTCTGCAGTATTTGCAATATTGTGTTCTGTCATTCCCGATTCCTGAGGCGAGCTGTTGCCGACCAATCGATCGATAACGCTTCCCTGTTCACTACCTGTTTCACTGTCTACACCATTGTTTGCCGCCCGCTCCATTTCCCTATGCGCAATTACCAAATTACTACTTTGAACATTAGTTAATTCATTACTCTGCGGCGCTAATACACTGCCTTCGTCTTCACTATCATTTCTCAGTTTACTTTGGAGCCTAGTATTACGTTTTTCACACGCCATAATTGTCACAATATTTCACACGATAACACAGAAAAGCACAATTTGAAGAGCAAAATAAAATAACATAGCAATGGAAATAATGTCTACTTAATTGCCAGCGCAGCTGCGAAATACTTGGTGCAAATCTACATGCATGCCACAACTGTTTTACTGTACAACAATGAAAAACTACAACTACAAAGGAAATTCTCTCTATGATTATGCGCTATCAATAAACAATAGCTACACCAATTACACAAACTACAAGAAAAAATCAGAAGATTCCAGTGAGGTATCCTCGGCTAAGGGTCGACATATGAAACGTCCCCTTTGAACAATTATACAAGACTGTGCTTAAACTGACACACAATATTTTGTTAGCGCAACGCAATCTGACTTTCAAAATTCCCTTCAAAAGAATGGCCCTGACTAACATCAAACTATACCTTTCACAAATCACTTACCTCACAAAAATCTTCGCTGCTCAAGCTACTGCAATACAGCGAGCGCCACTACTGCCAGCTAAATAAAAGATTCAAACTACTGAAGGCACTAACTACTGATAGGGATAGTTAGCAAAATGAAAGATATTAATAGAGAACAAACAATGTATTTACCTTGATATCATCATATACAAATATAGCAAAAAAAAAAAATGGTTCAAATGGCTCTGAGCACTATGGGACTCAACTGCGGAGGTCATCAGTCCCCTAGAACTTAGAACTAGTTAAACCTAACTAACCTAAGGACATCACAAACACCCATGCCCGAGGCAGGATTCGAACCTGCGACCGTAGCGGTCTTGCGGTTCCAGACTGCAGCGCCTTTAACCGCACGGCCACTTCGGCCAGCACAAATATAGCAGTTCATGACAAATTTCAAAACTCCGCCATCTCTCTCCCCACATCCACCACTGCTGGCGGCTCACCTCCAACTGCGCAACGCTACGCGCTGTTAACATCCAGCTGCCCCTCTACAATGGCAGACAACAATGCAAACTAGCCACAGACTGCACACAGCACAGCCAGTGATTTTCATATTGAGCGCTACGTAACGTTGCCAATAAGAAAACATAAACAGCCTACTTACATAGAGAAAACATAAACAGCCTACTTACATAGAGAAAACATAAACAGCCTACTTACGTAGAGAAAACATAAACAGTCTACTTAACGTTGCCAACAAGAAAACATAAACAGCCTACTTACAAGTTTTAATGGTCACCATAATATTTACTCATTCTGGATTCATAAGTGGCGGCCTATCTTTCATTGTCAGGTCCACATCTCACGATAAACCATGGATTTTACCGAAGAGGGGTGGTCTGTATGCCTGAACGATACAGATTAGTTGCAACCACAGTGGAGCTGTATCTGTCGTGAGGCCAATCTTACCATGAAGTGGGTCAGAAGCCTTTTTAGTAGGTTGAGGAAATACAGTTTGGATGTGTGATTATTCTGACAAGCCGAAGTAACCTTGCTGTGCTGGTACTGTAACCAGAAGAAAGCCAGAGAAACTGCATGGGTGGCATGCAGCTCTCCTGTAAGGCTTTATTGTGATGATTGCTTCTCGGGCAAAATATTCCGGAGGTAGAATATTCCCGTGTTCGAATCTCCGTGCAGGGATTACTCAGGAGGATGTCGCCATCAGGAGAGACAACACTGGCATTATACGGGTCGGAGTGTGGAGTGTTAAATCCTTTATCGGGCAGATATGTTAGGAAACTGGGGAAAGGAAACGGCTAGGTTGAAGTTAAATATATTGGAAATCAGTGAAGTTCAGTGGCAGGTGAGTACAGGGCTATAAACGTTAAATCAAACAAGATAATCGGACGAGTAGGTCAATGCACACTAAAATAGCACGTGTTTATATACGAATTACCTCTGTAAGAGCTTGAAAGGCCAACGAGATAAAAGAATTTATTCACATATTACTGATATTTGTATTGTGGGCATACGACGGTGGTCCAAGGAATAATCCTCTGTCTGAATCTTCCTCTTCCATTACTGGAGACAGCATCAGCGTCTTTGTTGTTGTTGTTGTTGTTGCTGTGGTCTTCAGTCCTGAGACTGGTTTGATGCAGCTCTCCATGCTACTCTATCTTGTGCAAGCTTCTTCATCTCCCAGTACCTACTGCAGCCTACATCCTTCTGAATCTGCTTAGTGTATTCATCTCTTACTGGGGTGTGCGTACTGTAAGACCTTCGGTACACACACCATCAGATTATTTGACTTGTCGCTCTAACGAAGTAGGCGAGTGTCAGCAATATGTCTCGTGGCGTGTTTATCTTCTGCCATTAGGTCAGACGATAGAAATGCCACTTGCACGCTTAGCGTAGCAGATTGACGGTGACCAACTTTAAACAGAACTTGATTAATTTTTACACACATTTATTAAAATAATAACAAGCATAAAATTTACTTAACTTGGTTCTGGATGCTATTTACGATTGACAATCTGAAGTTCCTTTGGTATTGGTACGTTAATCTTATTCTCACAGATATCTCTGATACTTGACAAAAGTGTCTATACATTTATCTTCATGGCTATGTACAGGAATATGGAAATCTTATTTGGTGCTGACTGAAACTTGACTATAGACTGGTACAGACAAATGTAGAACTCGTACAGACTGGTACAGACTAATGCAGGCTGGTACAGACTGGTGCAGACAACCGCAGACTGACTAATCGGAGGTCTATACACTCATTATAATACCTCACGCGTTCATGTATCACTGCGCCAGTGTGATCCGCGAGGAGAAAAGGTTCTACGTTAGCAGCAATCTCATTGGCTGCGTTACATATTAATACGCGCATCAGCGGAAGCAGAATTTGGTCCGCTCTATGGCAGCGCAATCGCGTAGTGCGGAGACAGACGAGCGCTGCGCCTGCGCTGTTGTGCTTAGCGGGGCGCGCTCTAGTGGGAAAGTTGTGTACGCGCTGACTACACGGAACTATGTACACAACACTTAGTCTCCCTCAACGATTTTTACCCTCCACGCTGCCCTCCAGTACTAAATTTGTGATCCCTTGATCCCTCAGAACATGTCCTACCAATCGATCCCTTTTTCTAGTCAAGTTGTGCCACAAACTCCTTTTCTCCCCAGTTCTATTCAATACCTCCTCATTAGTTATGTGATGTACCCATCCAATCTTCAGCATTCTTCTGTAGCACCATATTTCGAAAGCTTCTATTCTCTTCTTGTCTACACTATTTATCGTCCATGTTTCACTTCCATACATGGCTACACTCCATACAAATACTTCCAGAAACGACTTCCTGACACTTAAATCAATACTCGATGTTAACAAATTTCTCTTCTTTAGAAATGCTTTCCTTGCCATAGCCAGTCTGCATTTTATATCCTCTCTACTTCCTCCATCATCAGTTATTTTGCTCCCCAAATAGCAAAACTCCTTTACTACTTTAAGTGTCTCATTTCCTAATCTAATTCCCTCAGCATCCCCAGGCTTAATTCGACTACATTCCATTATCCTCGTTTTGCTTTTGTTGATGTTCATCTTATACCCTACTTTCAAGACACTGTCCATTCCGTTCAACTGCTCTTCGAAGTCCTTTGCTGTCTCTGACAGAATTACAATGTCATCGGCGAACCTCAAAGTTTTTATTACTTCTCCATGGATTTTAATACCTACTCCGAACTTTTGTTTTGTTTCCTTTACTGATTGCTCAATATACAGATTGAATAGCATCGGGGAGAGGCTACAACCCTGACTCAGTCCCTTCCCAACCACTGCTTCCCTTTCATGTCCCTCGACTCTTATAACTGCCATCTGATTTCTGTACAAATTGTAAATAGCCTTTCGCTCCCTGTATTTTACCCCTGCCACCTCCAGAATTTGAAAGAGAGTATTTCAGTCAACATTGTCGAAAGCTTTCTCGAAGTCTACAAATGCTAGAAACGTAGGTTTCCCTTTCCTTAATCTTTCTTCTAAGATAAGTCGTAAGGTCAGTATTGCCTCACGTGTTCCAACATTTCTATGGAATCCAAACTGATCTTCCCCGAGGTCGGCTTCTACCAGTTTTTCCATTCGTCTGTTAAGAATTCGCGTTACTGTTCTGCAGCCGTGACTTATTAAACTGATAGTTCGGTAATTTTCACATCTGTCAACACCTGCTTTCTTTGGGATTGGAATTATTATATTCTTCTTGAAGTCTGAGGAAATTTCGCCTGTCTCATGCATCTTGCTCACCAGATGGTAGAGTTTTGTCAGGACTGGCTCTCCCAAGGCTGTCAGTAGTTCTAATGAAATGTTGTCTACTCCCGGAGCCTTGTTTCGACTTAGGTCTTTCAGTGCTCTGTCAAACTCTTCATGCAGTATCATACCTCCCATTTCATTTTCATCTACATCCTCTTCCATTTGCATAACATTGTCCTCAAGAACATCGCCCTTGTATAGACCCTCTATATACTCCTTCCACCCTTCTGCTTTCCCTTCTTTGCTTAGAATTGGGTTTCCATTTGAGCTCTTGATATTCATACAAGTGACTCTCTTTTCTCCAAAGGTCTCTTTAATTTTCCTGTAGTCAGTATCTACCTTACCCCTCGTGAGATAAGCCTCTACATCCTTACATTTGTCCTCCAGCCATCCCTGCTTAGCCATTTTGCACTTCCTGTCGATCTCATTTTTGAGACGTTTGTATTCCTTTTTGCCTGCTTCACTTGTTGCAGTTTTGTATACTCTCCTTTCACCAATTAAATTCAGTATCTCTTTTGTTACCTTAGGATTTCTACTAGCCCTCGTCTATTTACCTACTTGATCCTCTGCTGCCTTCACTATTTCATTCCCCAAAGCTACCGATTCTTCTTCTACTGTATTTCTTTCCCCCATTCCTGTCAATTGTTCCCTTATGCTCTCCCTGAAACTCTGTGCAACCTCTGGTTCTTTCAGTTTATCCATGTCCCATCTCCTTACATTCCCACCTTTTTGCAGTTTCTTCAGTTTTAATGTACAGTTCATATCCAATAGAATGTGGTCAGGGTCCACATCTGCCCCTGGAAATGTCTTACGATTTAAAATCTGGTTCCTGAACCTCTGTCTTACCATTATATAATCTATCTGAAACCTTATGGTATCTCCAGGGTTCTTCCATGTATACAACATTCTTTCATGATTCTTGAACCAAGTGTTAGCTATGATTAAGTTATGCTCTGTGCAAAATTCTACCAGGCGGCTTCCTCTTTTATTTCTTAGCCCCAATCCATATTCACCTACTACGTTTCCTTCTCATCCTTTTCCTACTGTCGAATTCCAGTCACCCACGACTATTAAATTTTCGTCTCCCTACACTACCTGAATGATTTCTTTTATCTCATCAATTTCTTCATCATCTGCAGAGCTAGTTGGCATATAAACTTGTACTACTGTAGTAGGCGTGGGCTTCTTGTCTATCTTGGCCACAATAATGCGTTCACTATGCTGTTTGTAGTAGCTTACCCACACTCCTACTTTTTATTCATTATTCAACCTATTCCTGCATTACCCCTATTTGATTTTGTTCAAATGGTTCAAATGGCTCTGAGCACTATGGGACTCAACTGCTGAGGTCATTAGTCCCCTAGAACTTAGAACTAGTTAAACCTAACTAACCTAAGGACATCACAAACATCCATGCCCGAGGCAGGATTCGAACCTGCGACCGTAGCGGCCTTGCGGTTCCAGACTGCAGCGCCTTTAACCGCACGGCCACTTCGGCCGGCATTTGATTTTGTATTTTGTTGTTCTTCATGCCACCGAACTTTACAAATTCCCACTATATCTAACTTTAACCTATCCATTTCCCTTTTTTAATTTTCTAACCTACCTGCCCGATTAAGGTATCTGACATTCCACGCACCGATCCGTAGAACGCCAGTTTTGTTTTTCCTGATAACGTCGTCCTATTGAGTAGTCCCTGCCCGGAGGTCCGAATGGGGGACTATTTTACCTCCGGAATATTTTACCCAAGAGGACGCCATCATCATTCAATCACACAGTAAAGCTGCATGCCCTCGGGAAAAATTACGGCTGTCGTTTCCCCCTTGCTTTCAGGCGTTCGCAGTACCACAACAGCAAGGCCGTTTTGGTTAGTGTTACAGGGCCATATCAATCAATCATCCAGACTGTTGCCCCTGCAACTACTGAAAAGGCGCTGCCCCTCTTCAGGAACCACACGTTTGTCTGGCCTCTCAACAGATACCCCTCCGTTGTGGTTGAACATACGGTACGGCTATCTGTGTCGTTGAGGCACGCAAGTCTCCTCACCAACGGCAAGGTCCATGGTGTTACAGAAAAATACAAGCGTAGCAAACCGACTGTTTACGCAGCAATCTGATGAAGTCACAAACAGAGACACTTTAAGTAACAGAGACAAAGTAGTGATATGATTAAACAAATCAATAAAAGGACTGTGTATATTAGAAGAAAAAAAATGGATATGATCCCATAGTATAGTTTTGTGGGCTACAACCGAAGGATTAATCTTTCGATACTCCTTCATTCAAATCGGACACAAATTTACTCCACTGGAAGCCTCACATAGATGGTTACTAAACACAGTATATGTACAAAAAAACAAAACAATTAACTCTGCAGTGAAAGCATAGCATTCTCATCTCGCTACGGTAGCCTTCAGCTTCAGCTTACTGAGGACAGCCAATTTCAGCAACATTCTGCAATAAAATCCAAAGTTCACCTGGTGCTTACAAGTCTGTATGCCGTAAAAAATTCACGATGATCGCAATATTCGCTATTAGTCCGACTATGAGTCTGTGTGCACTAGCAGTCAGAGAAACACTCCCCCCCCCCCCTCCCCCCGCCTCTTCCATAGAACACGTGGTACCACGAAGAAATTAGCAGCATGTGGGGTGGAAATCGGTAGATGTGACGAATATGTATAGACAAACAAATGATTACAATCCAAGAATGATTCGATAATTTTTTCAAGAGAAATACATGATCGTGATTCATCATATTTGCCTCGAGTTCACTGACGTGGATTATTGTAGGTTAATGCATTAAATGATCTTCATCAATCCTCGAAGGACAGCCTGAACGTGGAGAATCACTAATGTCAAAAAGATCCTCGTTAAAATAAGAAAACCATTTTCTTGCCATGACTGGTCCAACGGCATTATCCCCACACACGGCACAAATGTTTGTGGTTGCCTCCGCTACTGTCACCCCTCGGTTGAAATCAGACAGAAGAATGTGTCGGAAATGTCAGATTTTTTTCACTTGTCACTCCATTTTCTACCGTACACAGCTCCTCTCATTATCTCCAGATGACAAAATGGCAAAATTTAGGCCTAAATAACAACAGTAAACAAATGGTTGGTTCTGAGCACTATGGGACTTAACATCGATGGTCATCAGTCCCCTAGAACTTAGAACTACTTAAACCTAACTAACCTAAGAACAGCACACAACACCCAGCCATCACGAGGCAGATTAAATCCCTGACCCCGCCGGGAATCGAACCCGGGAACTCGGGCGTGAGAAGCGAGAACGCTACCGCACGACCACGAGATGCGGGCAACAGTAAACAACAAATAAAAATGACAAGTGACAAATAAATTCATAGTAACCGTAATACCAACATGTAAAATATAAATGCTACGAACTTTGCCAGCCGGCCAAGGTGGTCTAGCGGTTCTAGGCGCTCAGTCCGGAGCCGCGCGACTGCTACGGTCGCAGGTTCGAATCCTGCCTCGGGCATGGATGTGTGTGATGTCCTTAGGTTAGTTAGGTTTAAGTAGCTCTAAGTTCTAGGGGACTGATGACCATAGATGTTAAGTCACATAGTGCTCAGAGCCATTTGAACCATTTGAACTTTGCCAAAAATTTATTATTTGGGAAAAATGCAAATTCGACTAAATTTACTGGATGAAAGAACGCAAAATGCATTCCGCCACGTGGCAGTAAGCTCTATGTTACTGCCACTGCACTTGTTCCTAGCAGTACTACGAAAATTACAGCAAATATTAACAGCAGAGCTGCAGCACATAGTGGGACCAACGGATCGGTTATCGCTGGTGTACTATATGTCGATGGATGGAGCAAGACTACATGTGCTGGTGCGGTTCCCAGTGGCAAGAATGAATGCACACCAAGAGTGCTTTGCGGTTCCTCCCTACCCAATGAAGTCGACAGGTACAGAAAAATAAGTACGGGGAAAGATACTAGAAATGTTACTAATTTCACAAGGGAAGGAAACATTGCACTGATGTCAGTTGGAAACCTATGATGGTGCCAGAGATGAGGAATCCAGTCTGCCCGACTAAAACATTTCTGACTAGTGCGCAGGAATGGCAGGTACAAGTGTTTCTGGGTAATACAAGCCAGCCAAATATAAAATGGATGTTCTATCACCACATCCTTATTTTCAGAAATGGAGCATAGTTTGGGTGTAATCGGTATTGTTGTGTCGGCTATCGTTAGACTCAGCACCAAAACATAAAAGGGATGTGAGTTACAATAGTCAGTAGCAGGAATCAAAAATGATCTGTATATAACACTTGGTGATTTACGGAATACCTCATTTCTAAAAAGAAAAGCAACATGACTTAACTTGTTATGAGGAGGCTTGATGTGCTTCCTGTGCCTCCTACATGCAATTACTTTTACACATTATCATTACTCACAGAACGCCAGCTAATTATCTTCTTCCTATCACTTAGTACAGACGATCTTGAAGTCTGTGACCGAAATGGGGCCGACTAGCAAAAGATGTCTTTTGCTGTGAATTAAGCCAGCGTTGACGGGGGCACTGAAATCTGTCTTTCTGGAGGTGTGACGTTGCCCACTCTTTCCAATGGCGCGCGCATCAGCGCCTTCTTGATGTCGTTCGCGGCGCTGCGCTGGTCGGTGTGCAGTCGATGCTTTAGGACTGCCGAATCCTCCCTCCTGCATCCCTCCCCGCCCCCCCCCCCCTCCCCCAAATGCCTCACCGTTGTCATGTAGAGAGCGATCATGCGACAACGGTGGATGGAGGGTGGACGCAGGAAGCTGGGTGGTGTGAGGAGCCAGGAGCCGCAATGGGACCAACACATAGTCCCTGGCCGCGCCCCGACATCCCTCCTGCGTTCCGAGGGGTCGGATAAACCCCGAAAAGGCACCCACCGTCTTCCTGAGCCAGTCCGACGAACAATGGCGACGATGACGACGGCAGCGGCGACGACGATGGCACTGGGTCGACGACGGCGCCGAGGCGAGCGCCGGAAGGTCAGCTGCTTCGGCAGCGAAGACAATGGGTCTAGTTTCATCGGTTTCGTAAGCAGTGCCGAAAAAGCAACTGGGGTGGTCGCGTCAGCCGCAAGATCCTGGTAGGATGCGAATCTGGACACAGATAATCTGCGGAAGTATCTCGCAATTGACTTGCATGAATATGGTCTTTTGGCGATGCAACAACCCAACAGGACGTTGCATTAAATACTTGCAAGCTCCAAAATTGCGAAGAATCGTTCCTCTCTCCCAGAGCCTGGTGAGACCAAAAACTTTGAAAAGAATAACATCAATAGGTGCAAAGCAATACTTGCGGGGAGTTGGATGCGCTGTGGGCTGTGGTGGGAGCAACAACTGGAGCAGAAGAGCCATGAAGAAGCTCCGCCGGCTACAGACCGCCGCGGGACTGGGAGCCGTACGTTGCGAGGAAGAGCAGCAGCGCTTTCTCCCCTGGGTGGGAGACATGTAGTTTGTTTATCTGTTGCTTTAACATGCGCACAAATCGTACATCTTCTCCGTTCGACTGAGGATGAGACGGAACATTGGTAAGCTGAGTGATACCATTGACTAAACAAAAATGTTCAAAGTCCTGATCCGTAAACTGTGGTCCGTTGTCCGTAATTGACTTAAGGCAAACCTTCCAAGCAAAAAGTAGATGACAAAGCCTGAAAGGTCATTGGCACTTCAAAGAGTCCACAACAATAAGCCAATGAGCGTTCCAAAAGGGACCAGCATAATCAATATGCACTTGTTGCCGGTGCGATTGAGACTTGGGCCAAGCTGAGAACGTATGAGCCGGGGCCGATAAATTTTCAGCACAAGCGTGACATTGTGACGTCATCAGTTTGATGTGATCGTCCGTAAACGGCCAAGTACAGTGCTGATGCGCTTTCTTGAGCGTACAGTCCCCCAATGTCCTTGACGGAGCAATCGTAACACATATTTTTGCAACACTTTAGAAATAAGCACATGCGATTGTCTCAATTCGTTTTGCGATAATACCACACCGTGCTGGATGGAGAGGCTATGGTGACGAGTAAAATATCTGCGAGCAAAAGAATCCTGAATGTTATTCATTGAACGCGGGCGAGCAGTGCAGATTAAGTCAGGGTCTGCTTCTGTAGCCTATATTATTTTCCTATATTGCAGTGGAAAATTTCGTGGATCTTCAGCGTCGAGCACGTCAATCTGACAAGCAGATGCGGCAGTAACATCGAATTGCGAATCATGACCAACAGGAAGGCGAGAAAGGATATCAGCTTTTGCATTCTTCGATGTTGACCAGTACAATATTTCGTACTGATTCAGGATTACGGTAATAAAATTCACCCCCAAGCTTGGACTGATCAGTTCCCATATTCTTTACCACCAAATTGAGAACCCGAACACAAATTAGAATTTCTCTGCGGTTGTTTAGAAAATGAACCCACAGCAAGGATGCGCTCAGTAGTGAGAGATTGCTAAAGCGTAAATAATTTCTATCGAGTATTATTGTCGATCTATTCATCGCCGGCCGCACAAAATGGGGCAAAATATAACAAAATGCTACGAAACATTGGACCGTCTGACTTTTCTAACCCAGAAAAATACTTTGAAGGCACGGTACGCAGAAACCAGTACTTGTCAAACCCATACAGTTCGTCAGAGCTAATTCGCATTTGTTTAACAAAGTTACCTACACTTTTGAGACACAGAATTTTGACCGGCAGATGTAAATATTATTATAGAAACATTTCAAACTTTACTTCAGGCATTGGAAATGGACTGTGACAACGGTTTAACGAAAAAACGCAGTAACAATCAAAACAGAACCTATGGCATGGAAAGTGCTTTTGTACCGCGTGAAAACAATAATTATGGGAATTCGCATAACAAACACAACCACAGAAACGATTACGCATGGAATAACGGACATCGTCCGCATGACGAACAATTCTCGCAGCCGAATAGCGATTTTTGTAGTAGAAGTAATTTCCGGAGCTCAGGACTACAAGTCCCACCGCCACACCTTCATCCGCCCATGCTGGGCAAAATTTTTCTGCCTGACGCATGCACCACCGCTACACCCTCACCCGCCTATGCTATGCATAAAACTTCTGCCTGATTCATGCAGTACTATCACCGTCAGAGGGTGGTACGGGACCACAAGTCCCACCGCCACACCTCCTGTGGAAATCCACTGCCTCACCAGCACAGCTAGACCGCAATAGACCGGTGATGCTGTAATGTAACATATCACAAAATAAAAAAGAGCTGTCGATGTAGATATAGATGACTAACCACAGACTGTAGAGTTGAGATGGTAATTAGGCCTCTTTTCAGTCAAATTAACCACAGACTGTAGAGTTGAGATGGTAATTAGGCCTCTTTTCATGGGCATAATTCAGGCAAATCAAATCCGCAGTATACGCGACATAACAACAATTATGCAACTAGCAACCAACACAGTTGCAGTAATCAACGTCATAACACACAACGGCAAAATTCCGGAACGGCAAACCCAGCGGACAGATAAAAACAATTGAAGTCAGGTGACAAAATCCAAGAGTTGATCAATGACGAGTAAGCAATAAAAAAAATTAAAAAAACCACGCCGCTTCCTATACTTTGAATTTTGTGCGTTTTGAAGATATTAAAGACTTTTACTGAAGGGGACTGGTGACAAACAAAACTCTGTGGTACATCCAATAATAAACAATTCAGCTGGCAACACTATTCTTTCCTCTGTTCTTGATTCAGGTAGCCCTATTTCTGTTGTCATTGACACTGTATTCCACAACCGTATGACAACAACAGACTATTTGACTTAACGTAAGATTAAAACACTAGGAGCGATTTGTGGAAAAGCGTTGACGTGAAGTATCAAACCTATTTAGACGTTTTGTGTCAGAGGTATAAGTGGACCCTCTCTGTCCAACAGACGGTGCTCATGCATGGTTGTTTACATCTTTGCGTGGGTTTAGCGACATCTCTGAACAGTCAAAGGGACTGTCTCTGTGATACAATATCCACGGTCAACATCTATCTTCAAGAGTTCTGGGAACCGGGGTGAGGCAAAACTTTTTTTGATGTTTGTATAACAGCCCATTACGTATTGTAAATGAAAAGATAATAATAAAATTTCTTGGTCATATAAGTTCATTACGAGGTACCGAACCAGATCCAGAGAAACTTGAAGCAATTAGGGCTCCCTCCTTCCACAAAACGTCAAATTCGAAGTCTCCTTTGATTAGAAAACTTTTACAACCGTTGTTTAAATTTGAAAATTCTTACCACATCTATGTTATCTTCTCTTGTTGGATAAAGCACCTTACGGCACTAATACGAACAAGCACAGTTAGAGTTTCAAAGTTTGAAAAATGCATTTCTTAATGGTCCAACACTTTCTCATCCTGAAGTATCACGAGAGTTTAGCTTATCAACGGACTCATCCATACTGGTACTCATATGCTCCACAAATTTGAAGAGAATGGCGTAACTGTACAGAGAACCATAGTCTTTGCCACTCTTGTCTTATCTAAATCTGACGGAAAATATTCTGTAACCGAGTTGGAAGCACTGGCAATCATTTGGGCACTTTCTAAATTTCGGTTCTTCTTGTTTGGGAGAAGTACTAAGGCGTACACTGATCGTCGAGCACTCCAATTTTTAATGTCTTCGAAACTAAACCATGATCGTTTGAAATGATGGGCTTTGTATTTGCAATAGTTTAACTTACTGTTGTTCGCATTCGTGGTACTCAAAATGTTGTAGCGGATGTTTTGTCACGTGTTCCTGTTGGAGTTGTCAAGAACACCTGATTTGGAGAAAAACTTCAGTTTCTTGCATATACGAAAGGTAGCCTTTTAAAACTTTATCTCTTCATACGAGACATAGCGCAAGAAAAGAATAAACACCCTGTTTGGAAAGATATAAAATGTAAATGGTATGACAACAAATGGTTCAAATGGCTCTAAGCACTATGGGACTTAACATCTGAGGTCATCAGTCCCTTAGATCCCTTATACATAGAACGACTTGAACCTAACACACCTAAGGACATCACACACATCCATGCCCGAGGCAGGATTCGAACCTGCGACGGTAGCAGCAGTGCGGTTCCCGACTGAAGCGCCTAGAAACGCTCTGCTACAGCGGCCGGCAGGTATGACAAAACAAATAGACTACTGCAGTACGGTAGTTTTATTCGGTACATAGTAACAATCTTTTCAAAAGATGTACAGTCAGTGACTCTCTTTGGACTGTGTGCATACGTGATGTTTCGTAAATAAGCTTATTTGGTATACACATCTTAGCTATGCTCCCTTTGGTCCGAGAAAATTCTTTCACAAACTTCGCACTAATTTGTTAGTTAAACAGCATGGAGCTAAAATACAGAAAAATTTAACAAAATGCAAATTATGTCAGAAAGCCAGACCATTAACTATTTGGTCCGAGAGAATTCTTTCACAAACTTCGTACAATTTGTTACTTTAATAACGTGGAAAAAAGAATACAGAAAAATTTAGCAAAATGCAAATTATGTCAAAAAGCCAAACCATTAACCATTATATATCGAGTACCATTATTTCTTATAATTCCTTCTAAACTAAAAGAGTTGGCTGCAGTAGGCCTGTTAGTGACTCTTGTCAGATCACTCAGTGAATTCTCATACAAGTTTTTGGTCTTGAATGGACTTCAAATTGGTTTCATTCACTTCTTTATATAAAGCTACTGCCAAAACAATATCCAAAGCTTTTGTCCATAATTTTCTACGAGAAGTTGGTCAAATTGATAAATTCATTTCCGACAAAGGTTCACTATTTCGCTCAAATATTTGGTTACGCATTTTACGACGCCTAGAAATTAGATTTGTTTTTGTCTCACACTATACGGCCGGTCGCGGTGTCCGTGCGGTTCTAGGCGCTGCAGTCCGGAACCGCGGGACTCCTACGGTCGCAGGTTCGAATCCTGCCTCGGGCATGGATCTGTGTGATGTCCTTAGGTTAGTTAGGTTTAAGTAGTTCTAAGTTCTAAGGGACTGATGACCTAAGATGTTAAGTCCCATAGTGCTCAGAGCCATTTGAACCATTTTTGAACACTATAGGCTTTAACCCAATCCTTCAGAACGCATTATGCGGGAAATTAACGAGCTGTGTAGAATATATTGCCACTGACAACACCAGACTTGGCACAAACAGATTCACACAATCCAAGAGATTCTCACTGAGTTACCACACTATTCTACATCGTTATTTCCGTTACTTGTGCTCAAAAATCCATAACCACCGGATCATAACAGGGAGTTAATACCATTTCCAGCTTCGACAAAAATACGTAATGAGGAAGTTTTAGATGTAGCACTAAGCAACATCAAGAAGGCTGCAGAAAGAAGAAAGAAATGTCAACAAGGACAGGCAAACATCAGAACGTTAGAGGTTGTACAGCTAATTCTGGTTGAATCTCATCCTTTACCTTGTAAAATCTAGAATCATAGTCACAAATTCCTTCTTCCGTATAAGGGACTTCACAAAATTCGTAGAATTGTACACGACAATGTTGTTGAGCTTGAATCTATTTGGACACACAAGAGCAAGTGACTTAGTCATATTTCGCATATCAAACAATGCATAGAATAATTCTATTTACTAAAGGTGCACGCTGATGATAGAACTACATGTCAATTACTTCTAAAATGTATTTTGCATTACAGTGCGCAGCAACACTAGCGATAAGCATTGCTATTGCACCGCATGCCACAGCGACTCCCGTCGCACTGCAGGCAACTTTTGAGAAGAATCGGGCGACCTGCATCGCGCAACAAACTTCATTTATCATGCGACAAATCGAGCGATTTGTTACACTATGCGGACGCTAAAAAAATTGCTGCGAAGTTCGAACTGTCACCTAGAATCCGAAAAATAACAAATAATTTCTAATAAAATTAACACTGGCAGTATTTTTATTACCACTTCTGAGAGGATACACAGGTTATCAGCAATGTGTTGTTCACCTGAAATATACATTTTTTGCTGTACACATTGATGAACATACGGATACATACAACATTTTCTACCACTGTTGATGACTGTTAAGATGGTAATTGTGCTGGCTGGAAAGGAGAGTAATAGGTATTTTGATGAAAAGGTTTTTGGGATCTGTTGTGAGGTAATGAAGCTGTGTTTACTGAAGTGAAATATTTCCATTATAGCTACGACTTGTGGTTTATGTGGAAATAAATGGACGAAAATAGAGCAGGAAATCGTTATTTGAAATGTATATTGAGATGAAGATAGTGAATGTGATTAATGTTGTAACAGAATAATGAGAATTATGTTGGTTAGATACATGGAATGATAATTGTGAGATTTATGATGTATAATTATGAAATTTATGTTGCATACTGTAACAAAAGCAGTGACCACGATATTAATATAGAGAAAGAGTAAGAGAGTAATGGTTAGGGTATAGTGACCTTATTTCTTGTTATAGTCAATTTTCATGCCATGTGGATGCGTTTCGTGTTTATAAGCGTAAAAGGTAAGTTTTTGGAAATATTTGGTTACATGACAACAGTGAATGAAGGTAACGTGACTTGAGACAACCCAGTTATTTCTTTGACGTGGAGCTTATGATTATCTGATGTAAATTATTCAGCCTTTTTACTAAATATACAGTGTCATTTTTTCTTGGGGATAACACAGCATGTAACAGTTATGCAAATTTTACAGTAATTCGTAAAGTGTACGTTTTTGTCTCCATTTGTGCAAAAAGTGTTCTGTAAAGATGTGGCTCAGCGTTGATTATCGTCCTCCTCACTGAACATTTTTTGTGACTTTTGGTAGTGTCTATTTTCATGTTTATATCGACGAATGACATTTTTTTGTGACTTGCGTAAGGCTACATACATGCAAAAATAACAAACTTTACGTATGTATGAAACGATGTCACAAGAACATTGTCCTTCAGTCTAGGTGTTTGAGCAATTTTGGAAGTAAAGATAACGTGGATAGACAATACACTTAGAATAAAAAGAAAAGAATATGGGAAAGCACATGCAGGAAGCATGTGGGATACTACTTATGATTTTCATTTTACTTTCCAGCTTTATTCCTTTTGCCATTGCATAGGATAAAATTCTTTTCTATAAATATTTCAACTAACATGTGTGACATTGCAGACTATCTGTCATCTTGTATTTACATATGATGTAACATAATAACTTGCATTGCTTTAGCTTAAGAAATTTTCAGGTTAAATTTGCCTCTTACACTTATGTTATTTATTGAATTTCTATATATTCTGTGCATAAATTGTTACTATGGGATATGGCATCATGAGCTCTCATAAGCCATGAAAGATGTGTAATTAGGCAGAAAAGCGAAATAGGTAAGGAAAGATATTGTACAGAATATACATGGACAAATAAATGGTTACAAAAATGAATTTGAGATGAAATAATTTGATAGCTTAAATATCAGATGAAATATGATTATGTTCAGGCAAATGATTAGATAGGATAAAGATGAAAGATGGTAGGTAAGGCAATGGAGCTAAATAATATGAACTTATGAGAATATACGAAATACATGAGAGAGAGAAGCAAAGAGATAAACTAACAGTTGTACTTGTTAGAAGTTTGATAAAACTATAGACAAAATGTTTAAAAGGTGCACAAATTAAAGAATGAAACATAAGTAAATAGCGTGCTAACCACTGACCTTATTACTAATAGATTGACGTTTGACTGACTGAATAAAATATTCTTTGACATGAACCTTGGTTACTCCCTAATCCATGTTTTTCTTAATTATGTATTTGTGTTCTCCTTATATGTGTATGTGACCACTATCCTAGCGTGTTTATTTCTTGTGAGTGGTCGCTATCCTTATGTTGTCTCCCTGCTTTACTCGCTACAATTTTGTGTTGTTTACTGATTTTATTTACACATATTTATTTGAATAGTTTTAGAATTATCTGTAGGTCATTCTGTACACATATAATAATCGTTTCTTATCGTGCCTATTAATGTACACTTTTTCACATGATTTACTTGTCCGATGTTTCTGTAATTAGTTTGGCATTTGTCTCTGGCATGGTGTATGTTTAACTTATGCAAATATTTTATCCTGTGACTCCTGCTAGGTCCGCAGCTCCTGATCGTGCGGTAGCGTTCTCGCTTCTCACGCCCGGGTTCGATTCCAGACGGGGTCAGGGATTTTTCTCTGCCTCGTGATGACTGGGTGTTATGTGATGTCCTTAGGTCAGTTAGGTTTAAGTAGTTCTAAGTTCTAGGGGACTGATGACCATAGATGTTAAGTCCCATAGTGCTCAGAGCCTTTTGAACCATTTGACTCCTGCTATAATTTTATCTTGACAAGAGATTTTGCCACACGGAATTTATTCTGAATCATACTGAATGCGATCTGGCTGCTGTCTATGGCCATGAAATGTGATAATTCCTGTTTGTATGTCAATGTTATACATGAAAAGAGCCGCTCAGCTTTAGCTAATGTAACTTACCACAATGTGATGTAACAAGGCCGTCTCCTTCTGAAGAACAGATTTTTAAAAATATCGAAATGTAGGTCAAGGGCTAATAAACCTTTTTTTGCAACTGGTTGGCTGATTTTTTCAACCTATTCAGTAATATTATTGTTTTTGAAGAGATCTGAGGTAAGACTGCAGCACTGCTCAGCTTAAATTTGATAACTGTCAGTTAGTTGAGCCGCTCAGAACTGAGAGACAGACCATCCCTCTTCCTTAAGTCATGCATTAAGGTATAAACTGATTAAGATGTTTGGTTTTTATAGAAGTTCACTGTTAACATGTACCCTTCACAAATCAGTGTTTACTTTATTAAGCACAGTTTTCAAGGGACACAGTCGCGGATTCCCCAAGTCTAACACAAAATTTGACGGTTTAACGTTACTCATAGTTCCGCTACTCCATTTCCGTAACACACAACAAAAAGGTAGTTTCACTGATGGTAGTCTCAAAAATCACGTGCTAACTGTACGGAGCTGAAATTCGGATTGATCATCTGGAATAGATGGACACAACAGTCTATACAAATAATACGTTACAACTTTGCCAGATCGTTAGGAGTGTTGCCAGTCTCCTTACTTTTCTCACACACCTCGGAATTTGCTATTGTGATTGAAGTTAATATTTTTTCTTACAGAGTTTTATCCTCTTAGCATTTGAGATGCAAACACGTCTGAAGATTTCATTTGTTCCCTGAAAGCCGATGCGCATCCTCGAAGCTGACACCAGTCCTGAGAGGAGTAGATAAAGAAGAAGGACGCGGCAGCAGGGAGGGGCTGCCGGTGCGAAATTGGACTCATCGGATTCCGGAAGACGAGGGACACGTTCGGGCCCTCCGACAATAGCGGTCGGCGTGACTCACCGCCAGAGCCGGCCGCCGGATGTGATTGCGGCGGCAGCGCGTCGCGGCGACGGCTTCCGCTGCCGGCGTCGCAGACGGCGCGCCGCTACGCCTCCCCCTCCCCCCACCACCCGGGGGATTAGACCTTGATGGATGGCTGAAACAAATGTGACTCGATGTCGCCGGCAGCTCGCGAACCTGCTTTTGCATAGATATTAGTTTCCCCGGGCCGCTCGGCGTCTGCGGCGGTCGCGGCCGCTCCGATGCGCGCCGAGATACGGGCGCCGCGACGCCAGCCGGAGAGACGCGCCCCCGGCCGGCGGGCGGGCTGGCGCGTGACCTGCACGCGGGAGCACCGCCCTTGATGCGCCATTAAACCAGTCCGGGCTGACAAATCACGCGACCGAACGGCCGGGGAAATCGATAAATTCCAGGACCGCGGAGAATATTACCATCATCGCTACATATCCCTCTGGACTTTTAGTAATCTCTTTGTCGTTTTTATATGATCTGTCAGACACCATTTCCAAAATGAGTGATGATCTCAGTCTGTCACACCTCAATCTCTTAGCCAGAGGCCCACATATTTCTCACACACCCGGTGTCTTATTGGTCTCATTATCAGCAATTTATGCGTTTCCATCTGTATCTTTCAACTGCTAGTATCTAAGCATCCCCCTCCTTCCACCTGTACAATTTAATGGTTCTTCTGTTAAAGTTACGGTACCACAAGTCAATTTTATACCTTCAATTCAGCATTGGTAAATACATACGACACACTCGAGAACCTAATCCACATTCAAACTCAGTTAGTTTTTCCAAAGAACTACTCAGTATTTCCACTGAAGGACTGAGGGAACAATCTCTGCACGAAGTCAGTACAAATGTTTGGAATATGTGAAGTGTCTTCGTCATTAGTAAGACATTATTAGATTTCAATCATTTATTTGCCATGTTTACAAGTCATCATTCTTCAGCACCAGCCTTAGCTGCCGCTAATTCAGCTCCATATTGGATTCTAGCTGACCTGTGGCCAGTCAGCTCAGCACTTGCACATCAAGGAGATGCTGTTAGTAACTCTGTTATCACGGTGGACTGCCGCCGAGCAGGTACTCCCGTTGCCTAGTGCCTAGCATGAGCCGGCCGTTGTGGCCGAGCGGTTCTAGGCGCTTCCGTCTGGAACCGCGCGACCGCTACAGTCGCAGGTTGGAATCCTGCCTCGGGCATGGACATGTGTGATGTCCTTAGGTTTAAGTAGTTCTAAGTTCTAGGGGACTGATGACCTCGGATGTTAAGTCCCATAGAGCTTAGAGCCATTTTTTTATCCTCTTTAATCTGCGATATTTACTTAAGACGTTGTTGGCCGCTGTGTCAGTTCAAAAATGGTTCAAATGGCTCTGAGCACTATGCGACTTAACTTATGAGGTCATCAATCGCCTAGAACTTAGAACTAATTAAACCTAACCTAAGGACATCACACACATCCATGCCCGAGGCAGGATTCGGACCTGCGACCGTAGCGTCCGCTCGGCTCCAGACTGTAGCGCCCAGAACCGCACGGCCACTCCGGCCGGCGTCAGTTCCTTGTATAAGAAATAGAGTTTCTTGCTCTATGTCTTACCAACTAATGGATATGCTCGTCTTGCTTCCTTTGGTTGTCTGTTGCAACCTCCTTTCTCCTCAATGCATATCCTCACTTGGCAGATGATGTCATAATGTGTTGATGACCTGACCCAATTCTAACACACTGGCTCCCTTCCTGTTTCCACTCCTGCCTGTGGCATGACTTGATTTAGCCTGTCGCAGATAATGAGTTTTAATCAAAATTTATAATTTCCTGACCCTTGCTATTCAGTGCCGTAACGTTCGTTTGCAAGATGTGATCTGTGCATATGTCTATCTGTAGCCCTACGCTCTGCAAGCCAACTTATGTGCTTCCCTGGCACCACTATCATATTACTCATTCTCTGTTCCATTTACGAATGGAGAGTGGTAATAACGACTCTCGAAAAACTTTCATAGAGCTCTAATATCTCAGATCTTTTTCGTCATGCTCATTTCGCAAGACATATGGGAAAAGAAGTAATAGACCGCACAACTTAACTTCGAACGAATGCTCTCGGAATTTCAGCAGTAACCTTCTCTATAATACACAACGCCTCTCTTGTAGTGATTGCCACTGTAGATTGATTAGCATCTCGGTAACGCTCTCACAGTAACTGAAAGACCATGTGACAAAACATAGAACAAGTGTTATGTGAGCTGTGGACATGATTATTCAGAACAAACTTCCATGTTTACGGTCGCACTATTGGGTAAGATTGTATGGGTGCTTTTTAAATTGCTCTTACTCCATGGGTTGCCCCAGTGTATTTCGTTATGTGTTTTTGGTACTATCATTAGTATCTTTGGGGCCTGTTCATAAGTTTTGGATTTTAATTAATTGTAATGGTTCTTTCATTTTTCCTTGAGCAAGAAGACATTAGTTTATTTCTTAATATTTGTTATTATTCCACCACTTGATGTATTTCAATGCATTGTTCTTATGAGTTCCGTTAAAATTGGTTGCTATTTATACCACGTTTTAAATAAATGTTTTAAAATATTATGATCCCTCATCGCTCAACAGAGCCCTACAGCTTACTGTTACATTTTTATTTGGTTATTCCACTTTAGGTCACTAAGGAAGGCTACACTTCGATATTTAACGGTTTTTACTCTTTCTATTTATTTCCCCAAGGAGCATAATCGAAGAGTAATTAATACTTCCACCAATTTCCCAAAATAGATTACGTTCAATGTCAACCGCCGATCTCTCCATCCATCATCGATTCTCTGCAGGTCATTACGCATTTCCCTATAGTCTTCCGGTGTTGAAACCTTCCTGTACGCAAATCATCATCTACAAGGAGCAGCAGAAACCTTCCGTCGTTATCCAGTAGGTAATTGACATAAGTTATAAACAGTAATGGCCCTGTAAACACTCTCTTGTAATACCACAGGAAATACCTTTACATCTGTCGATTTCATCTTTCTTTCCTTGTGGCCTTGTCCTGCATGGATGAAGGGTCGTCATGGTCAGCAAAGGATTTGGCGTGGTTTATTAAAGGGGCGGCGGGATGCCCTTCCTGTCACCACCCCGTTACCTCCTGGAACGGAATACGCGTACCGCAAGTGTTTGCTGGTGTCGTTGTTCGTGCGAATCCGAGCGAAAGTTTTTTGTATGATCACGAATTGTGTAACTGAGGCGGAACGTGGGTAGCGCCCCGGTATTTACGTAATGGGACTTGAGAATACGCGTAAAAACATATTCCGGCTAGCCAGCACACCACGTCTCGTCGATATCCCACTGGGCGAATTTGACACATGGCCGGTGCACCTTCCCGTCCCAGAAGCGAAGTTTTAACGAGGATGGCTACCCAGGTAGGTACATCTGTCAATTTCATTCTGTTAAGAATACGTTACAGAGTTCTCTCGGTCAGAAAGTCCTGAATCCAGCCACAAATCTGTCCTCACAGTCGACAAGTTCATATTTTGTTCTTTATATGGCATGCCCATTACATCGAGGAAGCAGTTAGGGTGAGATTATTTAGAAAAGACGGGGCAATTTGCATGGTGCTTTCTTCATTAATGGTATTTCTGCACCTTTTGTAGTGTGGCCTCTTGACGGAGAAAGTTGTACGCTGGAACAATCCTCCAGCTGAACGAAATGAGAATGATTCAAAGTTACGGGAGAGTGGTTTTGTCCCGTTAAGAAGGTACATTCCAACAGCGGTGGGGTTTTCATTGTGTCTTGTAACTGGCATAATCGCCTCTGTAAGCTACTTGTTCTAATTTTTAGGAAAACAGGAGATACCATTACTAATTCCCATCGCTGAAGAGAGAGAGAAAAGGATGACACGTTTCAGCCAACCCGTTTTGGTTGACTGCCATCGTTGTTCAGTGTCACTAGACCATGGATGTTTAGTCAAATTCTTAAACCGAAATAACTTAGGACTTACGATAGCCGGACTTCGATATTGAGTAAGATAGGTTTTTTCGCTGTGAAGCGAATAGTTAACGAAAGAGCGAAAATAACGTTCGAATCATTTCGCAATGAACAAATTTGTTCCAGCATTTTCAAAAACGACCTCTCTAAACGTAAATAATACATTTGATGGAAGACATTTGATTTCAAATAAGGTACGTCATCTGATCTTGAGAAGTGAAACACAGTTGAGTAATTAATTCTCAGCTGGTTCTTTGGTAAGAGAGAGAAGAAGAAACTTTCATGTTGCCTTTGCAACGTTACGACGAAGAAACGTAGGCTAGTAGTGAAAAAATAATTGATGGTAAAACGCAAGCTTGAAGAACAAGGTAGGATACTAAAATGTAAACTTTCACGGCCGGAAATATCATGTCCATTATAATTATCCGGGCTGTTATGCCGTGGTCGGTTGATGGTTTCTGTGGTGATTCCCAAGGTAGGATACACGACGAGTAGCCTCGCAGACTCAACTTGTTAGAAATATGCGTTGGTGTTATGCAATCATTGGATTACAAATTTTAATTCTTTTGACTATCAACAGAAAATCAGAGAAAAAAAGAACATTTTGTCACATAACTTCGTTTTTTGATTAAAAGTAACGCTATCAAATCAAGTGGTTCAAATGGCTCTGAGCACTATGGGACTTAACATCTCCGGTCATCAGTCGCCTAGAACTTACAAGTACTTAAACCGAACTAACCTAAGGACATCACACACATCCATGCCCACGCAGGATTAGAACCTGCGACCGTGGCAGTTGCTCGGTTCCGGACTGAAGCGCCTAGAACCGCTCGGCCACCGCGGCCGACGTAATGCTATCGTTTTCTACTGTCGGGTATTTTCCCTGTGTAAGATTTTGATCATAAGCTGATTTTAGACCATGCTTAGGCACAAGTGTCTCCCGAATTTCAGAAGACGACTCCATGAAATTATCAGACATATAGAAAAATGGGATGACTCAGTAGATAGAGAATCTCTTTAAGTTTCTATTCGTAGTACACACTCGTAATACGTACCATCATGGGGGAGGCGTTTGAGAACATGGTGTATAACGATGCGATGCATGTCTTTTATGTCACTGAATTCCCTAAGTGTGAGTCAGTTGTGATGGTTCAGCAACAATTTCGTACCAAAGATAAAGTAAAAACTATGTCACCCGAGGTAACCTACGGATGGTACAACACGTTACCTGAGACTGACTGCTTACATTGTGCGAAGGAAACAGTGGCCGTGGCCATCAGCACGTAAGGTGGAGCCTGTGTGTCAGGAGCCACAAGGAATCGGAGACTTTTGTGAGCAGAAAACTGAAAATACGGCCATCAACTGTCCTGCACAAACCACTCAAACGTCTTCGCTTAAAAAACATTAGCTGCGGTTTTTACAAGCGCTGACTACTTGGGGCAATTAGCTTCAAAAAAATGGCTCTGAGCACTATGGGACTTAACATCTGTGGTCATCAGTCCCCTAGAACTTAGAACTACTTAAACCTAACTAATCTAAGGACATCACACACATCCATGCCCGAGGCAGGATTCGAACCTGCGACCGTAGCAGTCGCGCGGTTCCGGACTGAGCGCCTAGAACCGCGAGACCACCGCGGCCGGCGCAATGAGCTTCGTTCTGACTGTTGCAGTGACTTGCAGCAGCCATTGGAAAATTTTGTTTTCAGTGACGAAGCAACGTTTCATGTGTCTGAAAAAGTCAATCGTCACAGCGTCAAGGTTTGTGGCACAGAAAGTCCACATGAAAGTGTGAAACACATTTGTGATTAACCAAAAGTTTAAATTTTGTTATGTCTCTGCAAAAGATAACGGACAATTTTTCTTCGCGGTAAATATTGCGACTGGTTTCATTTACCTGTATACGTTTCAGCAGTGGCTTACGCCACTGGACACGTCATTTTGGTATTAGACGAGGCTTCGCCACATTATATTTCAGTCATTAGTGATTACTTCAGTGTCGAACTGCCTCAGGGTTGGATTGAAAGTGCTTCACACCCTGACTATCCTCGTTTCCAATGCCCAACACGGTCTCCTGATTCAACTTCATATGATTTCTTCCTTTACTGCTATATCAAAGGTCATGAGTTTTCCCGCCACAGTCACTTACTTTGTAAGAGCTGCTACGACGAATATTTAATACGGCTTCTTTTGATCCATCGTGGATACGGGACAGCGGCCGGTCAGATTTTTCAAAATAAATACCACCTAACAGCCGTATGTTTTCATAAGTTATTTTATTTACACGACCAGTTTCGGCATCTCAATGTCATCTTAAAACCCCTTTGCACTCCATGTATAGAGAATCTGATACACGAATGCATGCGTAATCGGAGCCATCAGTACTGGGATTCCGTGAAATTTTTGTGGAGTGTGTACTTCGAACACTTGAAAAAAAAACACGTATTGATTTGATGGTATTAGGATTGGTAATCACGAGCTAGGCGAAGTTAGGGAATTCTAGTACTATGGCCGTAAAATAACCCATCACGGACGGAGCAAGGAGAACATAAAAAGCATAGTAGCGCTGTCAAAAAGGGCATTCCTGGCCAGGACCAGACTGTTATCATCAAGCATAGACCTCTATCTGGGGAAGAAATATCTGATAATGAACGTTTGGGGCACACCATTGTATGGTAGTGAAACGTGGGCTGTGGGGAAACCGGAAGAGAAGACAATAGAAACATTTGAGATGTGGTACTACAAAAGAATGTTGAAAGTTAGGTGAACTGATAAGGTAAGGAATGAAGAGGCTCTCCAGAGAATCGGAGAGGAAAGGTATATATGAAAAATACTGACGAGAAGAAAGGACTGGATGGTAGGACACCTGTTGAGACATCAGAGAACAACTTCCATGGTTCCAGAGGGAGCTCTAGAGGGAAACAACTGTAGAGAAAGACAGAGATCGGGACTCATCGAGCAAATAATTGAGGTTGTAGGTTGCAAATGCAAAGGAATTCGTGGCGGTCCGCATCAAATAAGTCACTAGACTAATGACACACACACACACACACAAAAGAAAAGGTCCATACGCACGTTTATGAGAATATCGTGTAAAATTTGAAGTAAATCACTGAAAAACTTTTAGAGATTTTTTGATAGCAACATTAAGATAACACTGGTAGTAGTATTGATCACCCGTCTTTCGGAATATCTTGCCCATATTTTTCTCAGAATTTAGAACATCTTGCACCGTTTTACATTGTCAAACGCTTTTTTCAGGTTTTGGTTTTTTTTCAGTCTTACTTCCACTATCAACCGCAACGTCATAACTGCCTCTCTAATGCCTTTACCTTTCCTACAGCCAAAATGATCATCATCTAACAGATCCTCAATTTTCTTTCCTTTATTCTGTGCACTATTCTAGTCAGCAACTTGGTTGTATGTGCTGTTAAGCTGATTGTGCTATAATACTCCCACATGTCTGTTCTTACAATCTTCCGAATTGTGTGGATGATCTTTTTCCGAATGTCTGGTGGTTTATCATCTGTGTTATACATTCTACTCACCAACGTAAATATTCAAATGCTTGCCACTTCACCTGGTGATGGAATGTGATCTTTCCTTTCTGCTTTATTTGATATTAAATCTTACAAAAATGTTTTAAATTCTGATTCTAATACCGGACCTCCTACCTGTTCTATATCGACTCCTGTTTCTTCTTTTTTCACGTCATTAAGTCCTCATCCTTATAAAGTCCTAACGCTCACGGACCTGTTTAATATGCCATCTTCACCTATCTATTCTTTCCTATGCATTTAACTCTGGAACTCCCATTGCACTGTTAATGTTACCGCCCTTACTTTTAACTGCACTTTAGGTTGTTTTCACTACTTTATATGCTGTGTCAGTCCTTCCGATGACCATTCCTTTTTTGATTTCTTCACATTTTTCGAGCAGCCATTCCCCCTTCCCAGCACTTCCTGTTTACTTCGTTCCTAATAGACTGGTTTTCCTGTATTCCTGAAGGTCTATGTTCTTTCTTCTTTCGTCGATGAGCAAAAGTATTTCTTCTATTACCCGTTGTTTTCTCGCAGTTTCATTCTTTTTGATTAGGGATTCGGCTGGTTGCTAGCTTCACGATAATGTATGATTTGCTTTACATGAAAGCTTTTGATTGTTGTCATTCCACGATATTGAAGGTCTCTCAAATATGACGTCGTTTTTATACGGGCTATTTTTCCTTTAGTAATTATCTGGTGCTTTCAGGATTTATGGAGATATACCACTTGCTAATTGAGTTGGAGATTAGATTTGGTCGGGTATATACAGCATTAACCCATGGCAATAATCTGTCCAGTCCTACCGAAACACATCAATGAAGTTTTGATAACAAGTGCATTTTCATTATTTAGCGACTTAAAGTAGTGGTAAGTATATATTAAGTGGATAACACTATCTATAGACTGAAAAAGTTTTTAATGGTGGAGTGCTGTAGATAAATGGATGTGTCACCTGATTTCACGTGGAATGTAGAGTCATTATACACTGTTGGAACAGATAGAGTTGGAGCAGCACAGTAAATGTCTGGAAGAGGACAGCTCGAATGATACTCAGCAGTCAACTGCTGCTTGATGTAGACTTTTGCACGACACAGTTAATCTCATTCCACCTCTGTGAACAACACTTTAATACTTCTAGCGGCATTCTCGATCTCTATCACAACAAGCCAGTCTCTATCTGCACTGGTCTCTACACCAATATGTGAACGCTTCAAACCAATAGCAGTTAAATTATACACTGACGTGAAGAGAAGTGGTGCACAGGGTTTAAATGGTATTTTCTCATTCACTACATCTTCACTTTGTCCATGTAGTACAAATGGAATATTCTGCGATGGCGCGTATGATGGGGTCCATGACTTATGCCATGCTGATTAGGACTCCCAGTGCACTTCAGCGAATAAGGCGCTGGCTGGGTGTCTTCAGCTGATTGACCTGCTCCATCAAGCTGACCGGGTGCGCGACTGGATCCCAGGGCGCCGCCACTGCGGCGAGTCCCAATGGGCTGGGACACATCGCTGTTGCAGATCCCGAGAGGGTGGAGGACGTCGCGACCACTGGTGAGCAGAGAAGAAAAGCCATACAAGTGATGACAGAAGCACAAGGCCATATCTTCCTCACACGATAGTAAATTGGCCACTCCTCCGGGAACAATTTTAAATTCTTATTATTAGCTGCTTAATTAAGAAAAGAGATTAATCGTCTGAACTATATGTCATTTTATAACAAATTCTGTACTTGGTCCCTCTTACACTCGTTTACAAACGTGGCATCATATGTGTGGACAATAGTATTCAGGGAAGCTGACAATTTTGAACTGAACATCTACTTACCATTACTTTAAGTCGCTAAATAACGAAAATGGACTTGTTATCAAAACTTTATTGATGTGTTTGGTGTAGGTCCATCATCATAACCGAACTTGATACTAACACACATGCTCAGCTTCATAGGGGAGCTATCACTTGATACTATACGTTGTATTTTCATTGTTTTTAATATTTTAATCATTGAACTTGCCCGAAATGCCTCAATAAGGTTTTTATAGCAAGTACATTCCCGTTATTTAGCAACCCAAAGGAGTATTGAAGGCAAGCTCACTTAATCGCATTATGATCGCAGGCCTCTCTGTGTAACGTATGTTGCATGTGAGATTGAATAATTTTTATCTGGACGTTAGAAATGAAAACACACGAATATTTTAGATAGCCTACGTAATTCATCCATTCACATTAGGATTGATAACAGTGCGTTACTTATACCACCAGAATGTAATATAGTTCCTACTTCACGCACTGGCTGATAATATCACATCTGCACTACTTCAATGTGCAGTAACTTCCGTAAGCTTACTACTGGAAAGACACAGAGAACGCTTGAAAAATAAGAGTTAAGTAGAACAAGCTTAGCAAATACTGACAACCTTGCAGATTTGGACTCACCACAAGTAAGAGAATAGCAGCTTATTTTAACAATTAAATAAGACACACATGAAATATCAAACTGTTTTCTTATGCCTCTGTGAATTTCGCTTCATTGGTCGAAAATAATAACATGTATAGCTGACTAATGCACTCAGTAGGCACAGTATTTCGTCTCTTAATACCATTTTCGATTTCGTAGGTTCTTCTCTTCAGAAGAAGTGTTATATGTTTCCGTACAATAAAATACTGATGAATACAAAGGTAGTATAAAAATGACAGAGAAGCACCTACCTTAAATACTGCTGCATTCGATCTTGACACAAAATCTTCTTAGGAAAAAATTTTTAAGCGCAAATATTGAGCTATCAGCCGAGCTAATTAGACATCCAGCCCTGACGTCCTGTGAGAATAATGAGACTCTGAAAATTTTCAGTTACCTGTCAGGGACATTATTCGTTAACTGGGATTCATTAAGCTGTTCAGATGTCATGGAAACTGGTAAAATGAGGATATGTCGTTCTCATCAGCTCATCTATCAACAGATCGGGCCATCAGCTGTCACACCCAACCGAATAATTACTTGTGTTGTTATCCTCACGTCTCTGTAGGCACTTATAATGTTACTTCATTTCTCCATCGTATTTGGAATTTATCTGCCTTCACACATAGTGTGGATTGTGCCGTATCTTCATCCGCAAGTTTAGTTCATTGCATTATGGACAAAACTGACATCGGAGCAACTCCATCTCGGCATGTTCACTGGGATTTGTACGTTACTGTGCAGCCTCAAGTAGCAATGTCTGAGTTGAGGAATCATTTTATCTCAAATGTTTATTTTGGCCACTAAAGAGCATGTTATTACGAAGCTTGAAGGTTTATGGGAGACATATAATTTTAGGACCCCGAATATGATATTCATTTTGTGATCATAATCCCTCGGATCTTGTTTCCTGCTTGGCAAATATTTTGATGCTCACGGCTCTAGATAGTGTTTGCTGAACAATTCACGTAAAATAAAGTGACGAATACGATATTCCAATTTCGTACGCTGCTAATGATGTGTCTAAACCACTACGATTTATTGCGCTGGATGAGGAACATACAAGGGACATAATGGACATTAAGTTCTAGGAGGCACTCTGTGACATGGTCAGGCTACGTGAAAGTGCAAAAGAACAGTATAGACGCAGATTTCTTACCTAACTTCCACATTTTTTAAGATAAAAGACACTGTTATCTTCCCAATACAACTTCGTCTCTTGTGCATCTACGCTTCGCAATAATCTTGCCGGCTTTTAAGCGCGTTATGCAGTTAGGCCACAACAGGCCATTCACGAAGCACGTTTATTTTGATCTGTTCAGGTTAAGGCAACGTAGCTGTTTCCTAATGATCTTGACTGATTACCAGCTATGTAGATCATTTCTCTGCTGAGCTAAAGTTGGGTATGTGGAACACTGAAGAACGTATGCTATTAAACCACAATATTTATCTGTAGTGCTGGAAACAATTTCTTTCCCTGCAGTCTTTGATCGACCACCAACTAAGGTAGCACTTCGTACCAAGTGATCTCGAAACAGCAAAACAATGAATGTAGCAGTCCTCCCTTTTAAACTGCAATTAGTTCCCTCTAACACACTGACCATCGGTCTCTGCCTCATAGAGATGGATGGGTTTGTTTACGCATTCGTGGGCAAACGCTGTTAATGCAGGAATAATTCTCAGTGGTCAGTCATAAGCGATAATGACCAGGACGTGCCAGAAGACATTTTTTCTTTCCTTTGTAGGAGGTAATTTATATACATTTTTCTAAATGTTCTTTTATTATTAATTCTGACGGGATCGTGAATGCTAGGGAGTGAAACAACTTAATAAAATAATCAAGGAATTTCTTAAATAAGTAATGTTTGTAAATACGTTACGTTTGTTAGACGCGCTTGTCAATGGCTTTCTGTGTAAGGTCCGTTCTGACTCTTTTACTAATCGTCAACATCTCTTCAAATGAGATCTTCTTTTATCGGACTTCGAAAACATTTACTCACCTAACAAATTGCTCGTACCGGACTGTTTATGTAAATTTAATGAACATAGAATCTTTCGCCATGTCAAGACGCAGATGAGATGACTTTTAACATAAAATGAAACAAATATTAAGTAATATCACTATATTCATTATGACACATAAACAATAAATTTACAACGAGATTTACATTAAGCAAAATATAAATGATGGTAGTGGTGTGCCGTATAAACCTGTCGTAATCATAGACAAGCAACCGTCTTCGCTCGCTTCTGAAACAAAAAGGTGCAGTCCCCTCCACAAAAATAAGTGAGTGACGTAATTCTACATTTGTTTCTGCAGTTGTATCCTACAGTCGATACAACCATTCATAGAACTTAATTTTTAATTAATACTTTACATATTTATTTATTAGGTTTCAAATATTTCGTACGGAAAATCCGCGCTGCCCTCTGATGTGTCTTTAAATTGCCCCCTGAACTGCGAGGCGAAAGGACGTACCTGCAGGCGGGCAGTTTACCGTAAAGCACATCTTTTTCTAATTTGCAAATCATGTTCGCATACAATGCAATGTATGCAAATGTGGTGGGTGCGCCAGGTACATTTCAATGGTCGTGGCGTTAGCCGCGCGCATGCGCAGTCATCTATTCTCAAGTGTGGCTAAGAATCCTCACTTCCATAGTCCATCTCGCAACACGCTGTTGAATGTTTAGTAGCGGTTCCATTAGTGCGTGTGCGGAAATTATTACAGTGACAGAGTACTATATGCAGTATTCAGAAGAATTATGCACTTACATCTATAACAGGTAAAATAATCTTAACACTATTACACCTGTTTATAGAAATACGGTTCTCCTTGGAAAAAGTTTATTGCTTTTAGAATTTCTTTGGTTTCAGATTCCCAGACTTTCTTGCACGAGTCTTCGTTCAATATTCACACTCACAACATATACAATAATAATGCAGATGTAAGCATTGTTTCCAGTATTTTTTGTTAAGCAAACGTTGTTGCTCATGGACATTACTGTTTACTGTTTGATATCTGACGCGTGACTTTCTTACACGTTTCACTGTTTATTTACATTTACCTTCACTGTTTTCCTAGGTCATGTGTTGCGTTGATGAAGGCCAGTCGATAACCATACCACAATATTTTGTTTCATGAAGGCATTGATAGGAGACTTCGGACGGCAATATCGGCAATATTCTGGCATCCATTCACGATTAATCCAGGTGAGAGACCGTCGAGTCCCGAGGTCATTTCATTCCCTGAAATCTCATCCACAGACCTCCACACATAGAGGTGTCTTCAGACTTTTGCATCTGGACCATCTGTGCAAATAGTTTAGGCGTTGATAATTTGCGCACGGTAGCATCGCGGTAGGCGATGTACGAGAAATATCATTGCAGTTTCACTTATACTATTCCAACTTGATTAAAACCTGTCTTGTCAATTACAGTCATTGCGGTGAACGAAAACGTTCCTTCATCCTCCTTTTTTACATTAGTCTTATTCTTTTACCCATATTTTTGTTACATATTAGAAATTGTGATAACTACTGCGTTACGAATAATCATATTACATTTTACTTTGCAGATATTTACAAATTTTACACGTTTTATAGATTTCTCAACCAAACTTTTTACTAGCGAATGACGTCACCTGAAACCAGAAAGACTGGATACGGCATTTTGATAACATCACCAAACAAGCTAAAGCGCAAACGTACTAATAGACAAATGTCTTACGAAACAAATACTAGTTCAAAACTGCAGAGACTTCGCATTTCGGCTGTGTACAGTTTGTGTGTATGGCCGTGGCTTGACCTGATATTAATTTATTCTATATAACGTGTACCTAATCCGCTTCTAGGATGGATTGTTTGGATGTCATCTAGTCTATCAGTCATGGATTGGCGTCTATCGACAGTACAATTTGTCAATTTCACTGTCTCATTAATATCTTTTGCATTCATTAAGCGTAAATATCGTCATAACATTTGCCTCAAGATTCCTTGCTGATAATATATAGATATATATAAAGACGAAGTTCAGTTCTCTTCTTTCCTTCTGCAGGCTGCTTCTGCTGAAAGTAAAATATCTCACACTACCTACATTTCGTACTGTAAAGATGTGAAGTACATGTAACTCGCTGGTATTCTGTTTGCTTACCAGTTACAGATAAATATATCCTGACTGCTTAGAATGAAATACCCCCAAATCTATGTGAGAATAAATTCAATGATTTTGTTTGTTTTCTGGATTTGTAACAGATGTGCACCAAGATGCGGTATACTAGCAATTACATATGGGCCTTCGTATAGCAGACTCCACTTTGCATTGCGCCGTATTAGTGCAGAAGATGTGTGGTGAGTATGCAGTAATACCAGCGTACCAGCTTTGAATTCTTGCACTTTCTTTATCGAATTAACGTAAAATTGGTTTCTATCATTAGCATTCTCTGTCATAAGAACTTCGGTAATCTTTTCATTATACGACACCAGTTCATTTGGAAATTTCGGCAATGGATTGAACCACGTGTTAGATTCCTTGCGGTCATACATTAGTTCATTAGGAATATACTTAGTACCGTACATGATGAGATTATTGTGCACATATTCAAAAAAGAGTTAAATACCTTAGCCATTTAGAATGTTGTGTACGTCTTCATAAACGTGTTCAGTTCCCTGAAAATTCGTTCTGTGGGATTAGATTGAGGGCTAAGTATCGATATAAAAATTCTCTTGATATCATTATCTTTTAAGAATTTGCACCATTTGTACCCTGTGTAGCAAGTGGCGTTAGTGGCCTCGTGAGGAATGTAATCACGTGCAAGTCGTCTTATGATAGTGTTTGCAGTCACAGATTTTATGGCGTAAAGCTTAATATGCTTAGAAAACATTTCATAAAATGCTAATACATATTTTACAATACTGATACTTATCGAATTGGGTCCACTTATGTCTGTACTAACGAGTTTCACAGGTTTCCTGGGTAATATGGAATGTAAATCTGCCTTTGATGGTAAATACTCTAGTTTTTCTTTCTGACAATATATACAAGTTTTGAGTATGCTGTGAACCTTTCTCCTCATGTTGGTAAAATTACAGTATGTGTTGAGTTTTGCTAGACACATTTTCGTCCCATAATGTCCCCAATCTAAGTGTGTGTATCTAATTAAGTTGTGTTCTGCGTCCTTGGGTATACACACACACACACACAGCAGTTAGAGCCATTTGAATGTCGACGATAGAATAAGACATATTGATATATCTTATAACGGCTAGACAGTTAACGATTAGGTTGATTGGTCAGCAAGATCAACAAAATGGTTCAAATGGCTCTGAGCACTATCGGACTTAACTTCTGAGGTCATCAGTCCCCTAGAACTTAGAACTACTTAAACCTAATTAACCTAAGGACATCACACACACCCATGCCCGAGGCAGGACTCGAACCTGCGACCGTAGTGGTCGCTCGGTTCCAGACTGCAGCGCCTAGAACCGCTCGGCCACCCCGGCCGGCCCAAGGTCAACACCTAGTTCCAGTGTGGATCTGACATTTGGGAATCTGCCATGTTTTTACACAAATTAATGTAGTATTTGTAACACTGTTTATTCTGCATTAAAAGTATTCTATAGTCGTTCTTATTTTCTAGATCAGTCATTCTCATCTTGTGGAGAGAGTGCGTCAGCGATGACGTTGTCCTTTCCCTTAATATAAACAATCTTAAATGAGAAATTCTGCAACTACAAAGCCCAGCGTGATAATCTGGTGCTACGGTCGCAGGTTCGAATCCTGCCTCGGGCATGGATGTGTGTGATGTCCTCGGGTTAGTTAGGTTTAAGTAGTTCTAAGTTCTAGGGGACTGATGACCACAGATGTTAAGTCCCATAGTGCTCAGAGCCATTTGAACCATTTGATAATCTGGGATGAACTAACTTAAAGGTTAATAAAAATTTAATGGCTTGGGGATCAGTATAGATTTTCGTGTGTTTGTCGTACACATAATAGTTAAACTTTTTAAAATGCCAGACGATTGAATGACTTTACAATTCAGTTCACTTTCGATTAAGGTTCGGCTTGCAAATCCAAAGATCCTTCCCTGTTCTGTTTTCCGTCCTTAACCACCTAAAACAAGCAAGATTGTAAGCCACTGCATGACGCGTCACATGTCAGACAAAAATCTTGACTAAAATCTGAATGGTTTAAAATGTTTTAATTCTCTGGCAATGTTCTGTCCAGATGCATAGATGGCTTTTGTTAACTAAGGCTGGAAGGTGTTTACTGTTTAATGGTTGTGGCAGGAAACGTCGGAAGAAAAAACAGTGACCTATAAACGACTACAATTGTTTTTAGTACATGGACTTTGAAAATTTTTAATAGCATCTCACTCATGCGGATCAGGCCATAAACCTTGAGAATTAATTATGTACCCTAGATACCTTATCTCACTACATGCAAATTTAGATTTCTTAAGGTTTGTTGTTTTAGCTTGTGCAAATTCGTACAGAATTTTTTCGAGTGTTTTATTCTATATTCAGGTCACTGTTCAATTCGCGACCACGCCGCAGCCTGTGAAATTTTGTGATGTTCTTTCGACGTCTTTTTGACGATGAGAATGTCATCTGTGTAAAGTGTCACACTTTCTAATAATTCGTCTCCAAGCACTTTATCCAAAGCCGTTAGGAATACATCAGAAATGACGTTCAATCCGAAATGTAGAACGCAGAATTGATTTGTTGACCCCCTCTACCTCCCCCCCCCCCCCCCCCCCCCCCGCCGAATACAAAAGTAATATATTTCCTGGACTCAGGAGTGATTGCCACTTGCCAATACGAGTTTGTCATGTCAGTGGTGGAAAAGCACTTAGCATCTAAATTTTTACAATTGTTTCTCTAAGTTCTCAGGCTTTGTGCACATTGGTACTATAATCTCATTTACAGCACGGACATCTGTCACCAGTCTAATGTTTCCATCAGGCCTCGTTACAACACGTAACGGACTACTATAAGGAGGTGTCGAAGGTTCCATAATCTTACATTGTAACATCTGTTTGAATTCACTTCAAACCATAGGTATCTGGGATAAAGGCACATTGTAAGATTTATGAAAGAAAATCTGGTGAAGCTAGACCTCAATTTTGTAAATATGCGTCTTAATGACACTCAGTCGTTTTATAAAAATCTGTATACACTTAGTATAGTTGAAAAAGTTCATTACGTTCTGCATCAGTAAGAGCATATGTTTCTTCTAACTTACGACTAATGAATGGTCTTAAATCATTACACTGTTCATCTAATACAAGTGTCCTTGTGTTTGTTTCATCGCCTTCTTGTATTAATCAGATTTTGTTTACAGTTAATTCTTGCCATGTTTTGGCTTCCTGCTATCTAAATCAATAGTGATTTCACTGCCTTCATGTCTAAAGAAACACGTTTCGAGAAGTCAGTGATACTTACTCCTTACATAACATGTCTAAAGCTGTTACACAATTAGCAACTAGATTTTGGACCACGGGGAATGACCATTCTACTGTTCCATTATCTACCTTAACGATCACAAAAATTAGTTTCGTAGGTTTACTTGGTATGTTTTCCCATGGCAGTCAAAATCTTACATTTTTGTGTAGAAAACTGAGGCACTCGTTCAAATTCTATCATTTTCTTATAAAAGTTGTGCGATAAAACACTCACAGCAGCTTCTGTATCCAAGATAATACCTGTTGGAATACCTCCTAATTTACCACTAGTTGCAGCAAAGGTATTTCATTGGTCAGTGAACGATATTGTGTGTTTTTCTCCAGCAGTTCATTGCATAAATTCTTATTGTGATCGTAGCGAATGGACAATAGGGGTTGCTGCTTAAAATTATTTACAACATCGTCATTGTTTTATTATTTTATGGCTGCATTAAACGATGATTCACTATTGAAGTCGCCCGCAAAATTTCATCAACCACGACCTGGGGCTCAGTTGTGACAGCCATTAGTTTGTCGACGTGGTATTCGGTGCAGGTGAAGGTGGTATTTCATCTGATACTCCAGTTATATTCGCCTTTGGGTACTGCCTATTCCACGCTCCAGTCTGTTCAACCGTGACTTACTTGCTATGTTGTAGTCCTGTTTTGTTTTTGTATTGGTTGTGGTGGCACATGCCACAGACCTCTGTTGTCGGTGTTGTTTTATGGTGGTGGCCCAGTGTTTTGGTACCCATTTCCGAAATTAATGTTCCAGTTTTGTTGTTGGTTGTGTCTTGGCTGATAGCTGTTTTTGTTCTTATCCCAGTTCCAACTGTTTCCGTTCCTATTGTTAACATCTTTGTTTTGGAGCCTCTTGTTTGGGTTGCCACCTGTCGTGTGTGTGGTATTATAATTACCATCATATTAGAATGTGTCTGCTGATTCTGATAAGTAAAGTGGTTTGCGGAAGCAAGCTGTGATTTCTACTGCGCTATGTAACCGATCGCAGCTGATGTGTCAGGATTATGTTGAGTAATCTGCGTGAACTGCATGCCACTCATGTAAACATTGTGGTTGCTTAAATATAAAATAAGGCTTCCGCGGCCACTGTCAGTCAATAGATCAGAAGTCACTTGCCACAGGAACCCAAACGTGGGTAGTTTTACATATTGACAATGCGGCCATAAAGCAGAACATTTTTATTGAATTGAGGTTGCTGTTTTGCCGCCCGCACCGTTGATCTTCATGCATCAGATGAACTAAATCAAGCACTGTAAAAAAATATTCTGCATCACTGTCGGGCATGATCAGTAGTTTCTCTTTGATATAGAATGGTAGTCTAGCTTTTAGAGGGCGGACTACATCACGCGTAGCAACGGGTTCGTCTAGAATATGTGTCGTATTGAGGTATTTCTAAAAATATCTTCGTAAATTGGCATATTTGGCGCTGAAAGGCTCTGATTCCATGATCTGTTTTCTGAGACGCTCTTGAGCAGTTTGAGACAAAAATTTGGCCAAGAAAGCTTTTTCGAATTGTTCTAAGTTATGCGTCTGTCACCTTCTTTGTATGCCCAGACAACTGCGTCCATGGATATAACCTGCTACATACTAAATTCTTTCCCAATCACTGCACGGTCTGACGAACGCGTTTCTGAATGCTTTGAGAAAAATCATAGGTTGTACGCCACGTTTTTCCGGAATAAATGGTTGAAACTGGCGATGAATGATTAAGTCTTTAGCACTGTTGTACCTGTTTCCTTCACTGTAATTACTGTAGTGCTCATCTGCTGAATTCAAGGGAACATATTGTCCATTGATATCACCATTGCGATTGGGCAGTTTATTGAAATACTCACCTGCTGAATGCAAGGGAACATAATGTCCGTTGATATCACGACTGCAATGTGGTGATATGTATGCTGGTGTGTTTTGTTGACAGTGTGATGTGTGCATGGAATACGTGACATACTCGTATCGATTTTCATTTTCACATTGAACATTTTGACTGTGACCGTTAGTACAGTCCGACTGCACATAGTCATTAAATTGTTTCTGCTGGGCTGTGCTGCGTTGGTAGCGTCAGTTACGTGTTTATTGTTTCTAACAAATTCAGTCACAGTATCATGTACAACTGTCGATAATTTTCATCTATGTATTGATCGAATTATTTGTTCTTCTGGTCAATCAAACTGTGAACTTCTTCGTTTATGTTTGCGAAATGGTTGTCTGTGTCTAACTGAAGCTTGTCTGTTAATTGTTTGGTGAATGTGTTTATCTTTTCTTCAATTTGTGTAACTCACGTAGTTACTGATTCATGTACTGATGGGCAAGACTTCACTTGACAGCTCCGCACGTTGACGTTTTAACTATTTGACTTAGCTTTGAATGTTTACTACGTCCTTGATAGTTTTTTCCTGTTGTAAATTTAATTCGGATTTTTTTTTATGAAGTTCAGTCACTAGTCCGCTCAATCCAGCGCTTATTCCGTCTATCCTTTCTCTTAAAATGATTTTTAGTGCTGTTACATCTTTTTCTATGTCTGCTCGTAGTGCGCTCATATTGTAATGGTGTCATACATGTATCACTATCTTTTTTATTTTCGGTCATTTGTTGGATTACAATACTAAGCTTATTAGCAATATTGGCCAACTGAAACTGCTCCGTCCCCGCCAAGCCTTTTGATATGACTTCATGGCCAAGAGCTGATTAAGAGCTGCCTTTTGATAATGGACTAGTGGTCGGGACGTTAATAAAATCTCTCCCCACTACTGATTGCTAATTAACGTCTATGTCAACATTAGAGTTATTGTCAAGATTCTGTTCGATGTCCATGTCGGATTCTGTTTCCATTTTCTGCCTATCGTGCTCTATTTTCGCGAACTGTTTGCGTGTTATTACCGTACTACATATTGTATGTTTTGGACGGAAAAAATCTTTTAACTCGTGAGAAATTAAATTGCTGAAAATTAATTTCGTAAAATTAAGTATAGCAATAATGATGGTTTTAGTTTGTAAGAATATCAATAGAACGGAAAATATTTTGCTACAATGGCTCCTCGCCATTTTGCGCTCTACATGACATAATTCGGTCATTTTGTAAAATAGTGTAAGTCTATTGTTGTAGTGGACTGTTCGGCAAAATAAACAGCAGTTCGTGGTTTTGAGCAAAAGTAATTACTACAATTTCGCAAAATTTTAATGGAAGCTACGAAGCAAATTAGAATTACGGAATGCGCTTGAAATAGTGTGCTAAAGTATAAATGTGGTATCTTACCTTGGGTCCTGTTTTTCGATGGACATTCCACATTTCATCATAATTTCCGTTAAATTTCTCTCCAGTTTGGGTGTAATAATGTTTCAATGGTGATGATTCCTCATGTATGCTCGCATCTTCTGTGCAATAAAAAAATCCCAATATTTGTCCAGACACGAAGCAGCCAGTTTCAATTTTCTTTTATTATTAATTCTGACGGAATCGTGGATTGATAAATGCCAGGGTGTGAGCTGCCTTATTAAAATAATTAAGTAATTTCTAAATAAATACTATTTGTGTATACATTACGTTTGTCAGGCTCGCTTGACGACGGCTTTCTGTGTAAGGTCTGTTCTGGATACCTCTTCAAATGAATAATTCTTTTATCGGACTTCGGAAACATTTACTCACCGAAAAAATGCTTCATATTGGACTATTTGTGTGCATTTAATGAACACAGAGCCTTTCGACATGTCAAGACGCAGATAAGATGACTTTTAACATAAAATGAAACAAATATTAATTAATATCACTGTATTCAACTATCACACATAAACAATACATTTACAGTGAGACTTACATTAAGTAAATTATAAACGATGATGGTGGTGAGACGTATAAATCTGCCGAAATAAAAAAAAGGTGTCCGTCTTGGCTCGCTTCTAAAACAAATAGGTCCCCACCCATTCACAAAAACAACTGATGGACGTAATTCTACGTTTGTTTCTGCGGTTGTATCCTAAGGTCGATTCAACCGTTAATAGTGTTAATTTTTATTTGATACTTTATTTATCTACTTCCGTTCTTCCAGTAGGTATGCCTTCAAAATTTTCCCTTCGTACAGCTTTACATGTGAGAACTACAAAGAAAGATTGTCTAGTAATGAAAACATATGAGAACGATAGTTGCTACCACGAAGTATTTAAAAAGTTAATTGTATAGGTAAATAACGGACTGCCTATTCAGGTTCCATAACTGTGTACGATATGTGATCAGGGGAGCTCGGAATCGACGCCTATAAGACGACGTGGGATATACACAGGTAGCCCTTGTTGCAGACATTGTTCCTAAAGTTGGTTTGATGCAGCACTCCATTCCTGTTGCTTGTCAGCAACAGTTCTAATTTCTGGAAGAATGTTGCATCATACATCATCAATGATCGGAAATAGTTCACACTCCACTGGAGAGATGAAGACTCACTCTGGAATATGAGGGCGTGCTGAAAAGTAAAAATGTAATGCCTCCGAATGTTTTATCTGAAAATCTTAAAGCTATTTAAATTAAACTTACTTTATTAACCTTCTGCATCCTTTTTCTTCATGTTTTCATATTTATTTCTCAATATATACACCCGGGGATGAACGCATTTCTCCCAAAGAGACACTAGTTTGCTGATACCGTCACTGTGGAATGTTTGACTTAGCTGACGGAGCCACAACCTCACCTCTGCTTGCACCGTTTCATTACTATCAAAGTGAAGCCATCGCAGGTGTTCTTTAAGTTCTGGAAACAGATGGAAATAAAATGGGGCCAATTTTGGACTGTATGGAGGATGATGAGTGACCGTGAACCCAAGGCGTCGGACTGGTTCAGATGTCACAGCGCTCGTGTGTGGTCCGGCATTGTCTTGCTGAAGAAACAGGTGTTAAATGTGTAGACGAACGTTTGAGTCGTTAGAAGCTCAATTATAGTTCGCTGTTCCTCACGCAACGACATAGTTACGTCACACATCGCTATGTTGTACGCAACAATTCGGAATCCGCTAGCGGCAGCTGGTTGCAACTAGCGTAAGCGAATCGGGAAGTCGACTGAGTAATACGCATGACATGTAATACCTTAACCGATATTGGGAACAAAATAAAAAATTCAGAGGCATTACTTTTCAGCACGTTCTCGTATATTCCTATCTTGAGATGCACCTGCTGCTCTTCCTTCAACTATTCTTTCAATTGCAGTTTTCAGCACGTGTTATTTCATTATATGTGACCACTCAGTCTGTCTCTTTTTTTCGTTATCTTTGTCAGGCATTTCTTCCTCCTCGTTACAGAACACCTTCACTGCTTTTTAGAAAAATCCATTTGATATCCAATAACGCTTGTAACACCATATTTCAAAAACTTGCCGTGGTTTCATTCTTCCGTTTTCAATTGTCCACCTACGTAGAGTTACGCTTCAAATATTGCTTTCCTGGTTCTTGTTCTGGATTCAAGGTCTATGTTTTTGAATTTCAGCAGGTGTTAAAACTGTATTCCTGACTTACACTCGAAGACTAGTACTCGCACCTGCAATGTCGGTTTTCCTGTGCACGGCTCTCAACAAGTGAGTTGTTCAGTACCAACGAACGAGTAAAGTCTTCCCTTATTTTTCGTAGCGTGTGTGACTGGACATATGTATTGTTCCCAGTCCTCTTAATAACAGTGTAAACAGCAATAAGTACAGCGTTTGTTGCATCTTATTACGTTAATCCCATCTCGATTACAAGCAACGTGTGGTTCACGCTTGCATCTCGGGATGTGCAACAGTGGCGCGTTTGGTTTATTTAAAGCATCAAATTCGCTTCGCAGTTTCTCGGGATATGATTGACGTATTGCGATGCAACTAATGCCATTAACTTCGTGATCTTGTTTATGTTGTTAAAATCGAAAGAAATAATAAAAAAAGAAATAATAAAAAATCATGAGTTTGTTCTGAAAATAATATTTGCTTACACTTTACTGTAGAAATAGTATTACTCATAGTATTAACTTTCGTAAGCCCCTACCTTACAATCATTCAGGTGGAAATCGTTTTTAAATACCTATTGTTGCTCCAGAGACATCTGCCCTGAAATTTTTAAGTAGGCCACCCTGTAAAGCAGAGATGAAAGGCGAATCACGTTACTAAAAAATGAAGACAAATGGGGAAATTCAGTGACGTAAGCGACTTTCCCTAAGAGCAGACAGACTGTTATGGCCCGGCGCCTGGGCAGGAGCATCTTGGCGAAGTTGGACAGACGTTCATGTGCTACTGTTATGAACATCAGTGGAAAGAGCCTAAAAGACATGGAAACCTCACGCAAGTAACAAGATGTTGCGAGTCCACGCCTCGCCACAAAAGAGTGAGATCGAAGGCTTGCCCAGTCTGTAAAGAAGGATAGGACGCCATCTTTGGCTGATGTGACGGCAGAGTATAGTGCTGGTGCTGGCGCGAGAGTTTCGGAACACACTGTCCTGCCACACATTGTTGAACACGGGGCTCTCCAGCTGGCGACCCCCATGCGCTCCCATCTTGCGTCAACGATATTTCCATTTACGACTGCAGTGCGCATTAGATCGACGAACCTGGACGGTGTATCAAAGGACCTTTTCGCCTGGTCGAATGATACAGTTTCTTGTTGCACTTGGTGAATGGTAGTGTCCAGATATGCCGTCATCGGCGATCGGCTGCTCGCAATATTCACCCCACCACGTGCTCTGGTCGATGGAGGCAACATTGACATACTTTAACCAGGCCTTTAATGGGAACTGAGATACTAATCATCGAAGGCACCGCCACAGCTTTGCCCTTGGAGAAATTATTGCGGACCAGCAGTATCCCTTCATGCTTGATGTTTCCCCCTAAGGCGATGGCACCTTTGAGCAGGATAACTGTCCATTTGAAATGGCCACAATCGCGCTACAGTGGTCTTCTGAGATCGATGGTGCAGTCACGGCGATGTGTTGGCCGTGAAATTTGTCTGCTCTCACATCTGGGATGCTATCGGACGTCTTCTCCCCGCCCACAAACTGCCATCCCGCCGGCCGGGGTGGCCGAGCGGTTCTAGGCGCTACAGTCTGGAACCGCGAGACTGCTACGGTCGCAGGTTTGAATCTTGCCTCGGGCATGGATGTGTGTGATGTCCTTAGGTTAGTTAGGTTTAAGTAGTTCTAAGTTCGTGGGGACTGATGACCTCAGAAGTTAAGTCCCATAGTGCTCAGAGCCACTTTTTTGAGGGTACACTTTTGATGCAACAGACACCATAAATCTACCGAGGACTTCTCGATTCCATGCCACTCAGAACAGCAGCTTTATTGGAGATCGAAGGTGGATTAACACTCTATCAAGCAGGTGATGTAAGATTTTGGCTCACACTTGTAGAATTCAACACACGGCGTTAACTCCTGCGGACGGATCGCAAAGGAAACAGCAACTGATAACTCAGACAGACTTTGCGCATATAGACGCTGCTATCTCGTCAGACACCACTTGTTCTTGTAGTTGGACAATGTTCGTTACCACTGGAGGACAAATGTGCAAAAGTTCAAATACTTGTGGGTACTGCCGCTTCCAGACTTTCAAGACACGTCACCAAACGCATGTATTTACGACAAGATAACTTTTATGTAAGAGAATTCCAGCAACAATGGTTGTACCTTCATGGGTTCGCGAATAAACCCTCTCCATTGAGATTATGTAGATACATATCTAGCCCTTCTTCTTTTATTCAATACCAGGATGTTTAGATGTTAGAATGGTAGTATTCTGGGTCTCGCATTATAATAACTTTGGAAAGTTAGAAGTCTTGTACAGTTCTACAATCCTAATCATTTGTGTATTGTCACACACATTAGTAATGCCATAAAGTTATTTTCAATCCAATAATCCTTCTGATGCTAGAGAACGTTCCTCAGAAGCCAACATTTTTGAACACTTTCTGTTCAAATATGTTACTAAATTAAAAGTTAGAGGTAGTTTGCAAGAAAGTTTTAGAGCTTAGGGCCGTTGGTTACCGTTAGTTACGTCTTTGCCTTGTCAAGACAGGCTCACACATTTATTTATGTGCAGCTACGTCGTTGTGGATTCTCAGATAACACTTAACACCTTATCTGCCAAACTCGCACGGTAAGAGTTTAACACATTTACCAGTATCACATGTAACACTTCCATTCAATCCTCTCAGGCGAAATCCAAGTGCAAAATAAGTATTTTTTATCCTAACCTAACAGAAATACAACTAGGAGGGTTTAATGAAGCAGTTGCAGCAAAATGCTAATGCGAAAATTTCTTTATGTTCCTGTATTTAAGGAGTCTTGAATAAAAAAGTAAAATTTATACCAGTTCTTATCTGACCTGTTTGAGAAGAACTGAAGCAAATGAAATGTATGTTATTCATAATTATCAAGCACTGTGGGCCTAACGAACGCTACCTTTCTTCAGATACGAAGATATGTCACATCCCTAGATGTTAAGTAACTTGCAACTTTATATTTTCTATGGAATTAATGTACTGTGCGGGTAACTGTTTGTTTCTGAAATGTATACAGCATTGATCTTGGTCCTGTTACGCTATTGCTTAATATAGATCACTCACTTGCAAACAACTTCAATATGAGGTCTATGTCATACTTATGTAACAATCATTGAAAAACTCACATTGATCTGCCGACCGAATTTCTTTTAGAAGTGTTTTGTCAATGTCTTCATCAGATCTGCCGTGATATATCGAATGCTCATCTGAAACTAGTGCAGAGCTCCGATAGGCAACTGTGCTTATTTCATTAAGGTGGAATGATAGGGAGTAAGGAGGTGAAGCTGTCATATTGGTGCGTAGCCTTCTACTCCTAAATACCTGTAAGGATTTGTCCGACGAACAGCCCACGAAAAACAGTATCAAATTTTGTTACTTCATGCACACACTGAACGTGGTTGGAGAGTGCAGATCATTGTGATGATCAGGCACTGTGCGCCACCGCCACTACCATAGCTTCTGTATCTGCCAGCCGACTTCGAAGCAATGGTACAGAACCAAGTGGTCAATAGTCTAAAAGTTTCCTCGGTGTTGTTGTGGTCTTCAGTCCGAAGATTGATTTTATGCAGCTCTCCAGGCTACGCTATTCTGTGCAAGTGTGCAAACATCTTCACCTTCGCATAACTACTGCAATATACATTGATCTGAATATACTTAATGTATTCATCTCTTGGTTTCTGTCTACAGTTTTTACCCCCTAAATCCCTTACCGTATTAGACTGGCGATACCCTGATGTCTCAGAATACTTTCTGTCAACCAATCTGTTCTTCTAGTCGGGCTGTGCCACAAAGCTATTTTCTCCCAATTCTGTTCAGTACCTCTTCATTAGTTACGTAATTTACCCATGTAATCCTCAGCATTCTTCTGTAGCATTTCAAAAGTTTCTATTCTCTTTATGTCTAAACTGTTTGTTTTCCATGTTTCACTTCCATACATGGCTTTACTCCATACAAATAATTTCATAAAATTTTTTAACACTTAAACATATACATGATGTCAACAAACTTATCTTTTTCAGAAACTCTTTTCTTGCGATTGCCGTTCTACATTTTATATCCTCTCTACTTCTGCCGTCATCGGTTATTTTTCTGTTCAAATAGCAAAACTCGTGAACTCTTTCAAGTGACTCGTTTTCTAATTTAATTCCCTCAGCTCCACGTGATTAACTTCGACTACATTCCACTATATTCGGTTTGCCTTTGTTCACTTTCATTTTGTATCCACATTTCAAGACAATGTCCATTCTTTTCAACTGTTGTTTCAAGTCCTCTGCTGTCTCTGAGAAAATCAGAATATCATCGGCAAACCTCAGAGGTTTTTGTTCTTCTCCCTGGGCTTTATTTCCTATTATAAATTTTTATTTAGTTTCCTTTACTGCTTACTAAATACACAGATTGAATCACATCGGCGATAGGCTACAGTCCTGTCTCACTCCCTTCTCAACCACTGCTTCCCTTTTTTGCCCTTCGACACATAAAACTGACATTTAGTGTCTGTACAAGTTACAAATAGTCTTTCACTCCCTATACTTTACCCCTGCTACCATCATAATTTGAAAGAAAATATTCCAGTCAGCATCGTCAAAATCTTTCTCAGAGGCTGCAAGTGCTATAAATGTAAGTTTGCCTCTCCTTAATCTATCCTCTAAAATAAATCGTAGGGTCAGTATCGCCTCGCTTGTTCCTACATTTCTCTGGAATGCAAACTAATCTTCCCTGAGGCCGGCTTCTAACAGTTTTTCCATTCTTTTATAAAGAATTCGTGTTAGTACCTTGCAACCATGACTTTTTAAGCCGATAGTTCGGTGATACATCTATCACCACCTGATTTCTTTGGAATTTGAGTTATTATATACTCCTATAAGTCTGGGGATATTTCGCCTGTCTCATAGGTCTTCCACACTAGATGGAAGAATTTTGTCATGGCTATCAATAGTTCTGACAGAATGTCACCTACTCCTGGGGTATTGTATCGATTTGTCTTTCAGTGTTTTGTCAAATTCTTTTCCTAGTATGGTATATTCCATCTCATCTTCATCTGCGTTCTCTTCCATTTCTATAAGATTCCCTTTCGCCTGCTTCATTTTTATATTTTCTCTTTTCACCCATTACATTCAATACATTTCTTGTCATCCGAAGATTTCTACTAAACGTTGGCCATTTTACCTGTACGATCCTCCACTGCCATCACTATTTCATACCTGAAAGCTACACATTGGTATTTTACAGTACCCCTTTCCTGTTTTTGTCAGTCGCTGCTTCTGGTTCTTCCATATTATCTAGGCCCCATCTTCTTAATTTCCTACCTTTTTGCAATTTATTACAGTTCATAACCAATAAATTGTGGTCAGAGCCCGTATCTGCCCTGGAAACATCTTCCAGTTTAAAATCTTGTGCCGAAATCTCTTTCTTACGATTACATACTCAATCTGAAACCCTTCAGTGTCTCCATATCTCTTCCACGTATACAATCTTTTTGCATGAGTCTCAAACCAGGAGTTAGCGATGATTATATTATGCTCTATGCGAAACCCTACAAGGCGGCTTTCTCTTTCATTCCTTTCCCTCATTCCATATTCACCTACTATTTATCTACATCTACATCTACATGGATATCCAGCAAATCACATTTAAGTGCCTGGCAGAGAGTCAACGAACCACCTTCACAATTCTCAATTATTCTACTCGTAATATTATACAGGGTGATTCAAAAAGAATACCACAACTTTAAAAATGTGTATTTAATGAAAGAAACATAATAAAACCTTCTGTTATACATCATTACAAAGAGTATTTAAAAAGGTTTTTTTTCACTCAAAAACAAGTTCAGAGATGTTCAATATGGCCCCCTCCAGACACACGAGCAATATCAACCCGATACTCCAACTCGTTCCACACTCTCTGTAGCATATCAGGCGTAACAGTTTGGATAGCTGCTGTTATTTCTCCTTTCCAATCATCAATGGTGGCTGGGATAGGTGGCCGAAACACCATATCCTTAACATACCCCCATAAGAAAAAATCGCAGGGGGTAAGATCAGGGCTTCTTGGTGGCCAGTGATGAAGTGCTCTGTCACGGGCTGCCTGGCGGCCGATCCATCGCCTCGGGTAGTTGACTTTCAGGTAGTTACGGACAGATAAGTGCCAATGTGGTGGTGCTCCATCCTGCTGAAATATGAATTGTTGTGCTTCTTGTTCGAGCTGAGGGAACAGCCAATTCTCTAACATCTCCAGATACTGTAGTCCAGTTACAGTAGCACCTTCGAAGAAAAAGGGACCAAAAACTTTATTGGCTGAAATGGCACAGAAAACGTTCACCTTAGGCGAGTCACGTTCATACTGAGTTGTTTCCCGCGGATTCTCAGTGCCCCATATACAGACATTGTGACGGTTGACTTTCCCGTTAGTGTGGAAAGTTGCTTCATCACTAAACACAATCTTTGAAACGAAAGATTCATCTGTTTCCATTTGAGCAAGGATAAAATCAAAGAAATCGATTCTTTTAATCTTATCAGCTGTAGACAGTGCTTGAACCAATTTCAGACGATAAGGTTTCATAACTAACCTTTTTCGTAGGACTCTCCATGCAGTTGATTGTGGAATTTGAAGCTCTCTGCTAGCTCTGCGAGTTGATTTTCCTGGGCTGCGAACAAATGCTTGCTGGATGCGTGCTACATTTTCATCACTCGTTCTCGGCCGTCCAGAACTTTTCCCTTTGCACAAACACCCATTCTCTGTAAACTGTTTATACCAACGTTTAATACACCACCTATCAGGAGGTTTAACGCCATACTTCGTTCGAAATGCACGCTGAACAACTGTCGTCGATTCACTTCTGCCGTACTCAATAACACAAAAAGCTTTCTGTTGAGCGGTCGCCATCTTAGCATCAACTGACGCTGACGCCTAGTCAACAGCGCCTCAAGCAAACAAATGTACAACTAAATGAAACTTTATAGCTCCCTTAATTCGCCGACAGATAGTGCTTAGCTCTGCCTTTTGTCGTTGCAAAGTTTTAAATTCCTAAAGTTGTGGTATTCTTTTTGAATCACCCTGTATATCTTTCCGTACGAGCTCTGATTTCCTTTGTTTTATCATGGTGATCATTTATTTCTATGTAGGTCTGTGTCAACAAAATATTTTCGCTTTCGGCAAAGAAAGTTAGTGATCGGAATTTCCTGAGAAGATTCCTCCGCAACGAAAAACGCCTTTGTTTTAATGATGACCATTCCAAATCCTGTATCATTTCGGTGACACTCTCTCCCCTATTTCGCGGTAATACAAAACGTGCTCCCTTCTTCGAACTTTTTCGATGTACTCCGTCACTCCTATCTGGTAAGGATTCCACACCGAGCAGTATTCTAAAAGGGAACGGACAAGCGTAGTGTAGGCAGTCTCCTTAGTAGATCTGTTGCATTTTCTAAGTGTCCTGCCAATAAAACGCAATCTTTGGTTAGCCTTCCCCACAACATATTCTATGTGTTCCTTCCAATTTAAGTTGTCCTTCCCCTTCTTTTTCCTATTGTCGAATACCAGTCCCCCTTAACTATCAAATTTTCGTCTCCCATAACTATCTAAATAATTTCTTTTATCCCTTCATACATTTCTTCAATTTCTTCACCATCTGCGGAGATAGTTTGCATATAAACTTGAATTACTTGATGGCTGTTGGCTTCGTTTCTGTCATGGCTGCAGTAATGCGTTCGCTATGCTGTTCATAGCAGCTTACTCGCATTCCTATTAACTTATTGAATATCAATCCTTCTGCATTACCCCTGTTTGATTTTGTATTTATAACAATGCAAGCTCCTGACCAGAAGACCTGTTCCTCCTGCCACTGAACTTCACTAATTCCCGCAATATCTAACCTTAACCGATCCATTTTCCGGTTTTAAATTCTCCAATCCACCTGCCCATTTAAGGGGTCTAAAAATCCTTTCAAGAGGACGGAGTCCCACCACACTGAGGCACAGAGCACAGTGAGCAACGCCAATGAGGGATAGGGTGCAACGGGCGTAAGGATGTCGCATCGCACCTCCAAGGTGGCCTAATATCACGGTATGTGATCCTTTATTATTGAGATTTACAAGAGACTCCATATATGTGCCTCCTCTTGGAACAACTTCGGGTGAGTTGTGTAACTGCAGATATGCACTTCATCCATACTGGATGCGGCTGAACACCGTGACTGTTCCTGTATAGTATGTAGAATACTAGCCGTTACTAGTCACAACAGAAAGTGGTTCTTATTTAACACACAATACGTATCAGGCGTGTGCCAATCTTAAGGGGACTTACATTCATGTACATGTTTCCATACTCATTGGTGGAGATCACTATTTAAAGCAAAACCAAATGATGTGATAATGACTAAATAGGCACTAATGAAACATTCGGAAGTGGTTAACCGACGTGTTTTATAAACATTACACCACTTATATGTAGCTGATGTGTCCATACAGTTTTCAGGTTACATTTATGTTTTCACAGACATATTTAGTTTTGTACATGTTAACTATACATTCGTCACCACGCTAATTATTGGTGCTTCATATTATGTCTTTGATAAAGTACTGGCGGTTTATATGTTATTAACTTCAGAAACACAAGCACTTGCTTCGTCCTGCGTGTTTACATTGGGAAACAGATATTATGCTCAAAGAGCTTAGTTCAAAGAAGTACATAAATGCTACGTACAGACATACGTAACACATACTACAAATTATGAAAATGAAATTATTACGTGACTGTGGAACCACACTGTCATTTAAAATGGTTGCTGGCGTATTTTATAAAGTTAAATGGACACTGTCTTTTCTTTAAAAAAAAATTGCTAATTGTGATGGACCACGTGTTACAGATTTTGATTTCTGGAAAATTCATTAAAGATATGTAGAAATGATTTATTTGCAATGTGTACTTGCTCAACGAAGATTAGGTGTGGTGGTTTGGAACTATGTATGCAAGATTCGAGCTCCTCAAGAAGATTGATTTTCTTTCCTTTGCTGACATTGTGTAGTATCTGCAGGCTGTCTTTAATGGCAGTCGCTGAGTGTTCATTTTCCTTTTTACTAAACAATGTGATAAATAAAATCTGGAAACTATGCGGCTACACCATAATATTTTGTGAAACATATCGTTGAGCCTCTTCCAAATGTTTCTTCTGTGTCGACTAAATCTTTGGGTCAGCACGTTTATTTAAAGAAAAAATAATTTATTACAGAATGTATGTTGATGATACCATTACCCTGTACAACGATACAACGGAAGAGCTTGAAAAAGCAGAATGCTCTGAGTAGCATGCACAAAAGCAATAACTTCACTGTTGAACCTCAAGTAATAAAGCAAATAATTTTCTTGGTCTTACAATATCTAATGTAACAACAATCATGCCTTTCAAATTTACCAGAAACGCGTCATGAATGATGTTGCCATAAACATCTCCTGTCACCCAATACAACACAAAATGGCATTCTTTATATCTACGCTTAATCTTATGCATAAACTCCCAATCGGTCCTCTTGATGAACAAATAGCAGTCAAGATTATGAAAGGAATTACACACAGGAATGGGTACAACCCAGATAAAACTGATAAAATTCACACAGGCTCAAAAAGATATAATGCACACCTCCTAAATCAGATTCACAAGAACTAAATACACGTATTTACTCGCATCTTGTTTCTTGGAAAAATTTCAAACCAAGTAACTAATCTTTTTAGTTTTAGGGGTGTTCAAATATTCTTCATCACTAACAAAAAGCTACAACAGCACATCATTCACTGCTACATGAGAAACAGCCAGTCTCACAGAAAATATGGTATTTTCCAACTTTTATGTGACAGTTCCCCACAGTTCTACATAGGCTAGACAGGAAGAAGTTTCGCTGTAGAACACTGGGGAGACATGGATACGTCGAGGCTAAATATGTCCAAATATGCAAAACATCTGAAAGAACATGGCCACTCTGCCACACCCATTAAAGACAACCAGCAGATACTACACACTGTCAGAAATGGAAAGAAAATGAGTCACGGCCATTAAAGAAAACCAGCAGATACTACATACTGTCAGAAAAGGAAAGAAAATGAGTCTTCTCGTAGATTTTGAAATTCAGATTCGTTGCTTCAGATCCCCCTCAACCAAGTGTCAATAAGAAGCAGACCTAGCAAACTTTCATAACTTGTAAAATCTGTTATGCATCTGTACGTCTAACATCTCTGTACTTCTTTGGCCTAAGCTCAGTTTTCCTATGTGAACACGTTAAATGTTGCGGGTGGATGTGTTTCTGAAGTTAATAACACACAAAAAGGCCATTGCTTTATCGAAGAAATAATACGGAAGCGCCAGTAATTACGGCGCTTCTAATATTGTATCTTAGATAAATACACAGTTAACATGTAAAAAACGGTATTTTTGCGAAAACATGTTACAAATGTAATCTGAAAACTATATGGATACACCAGTTACATACTAATAGTATAGTATTTATAATACATTTCGCATAGTTACTTCCAGATATTTCATTAGTGTCTATTTAGTCGTTTCACTTTATTTGGTTTTGATTTAAACAGTCATCTCCAACAATGAGTATGTAAACATGTACATGGATGTAAGTCATCTGAAGATGGGCACAAGCCTGCTACCGGTCATATGTTAAATAAAATCACCTTCTATTATGATTGGAAGTGGCTATTATTCTACAGCCTAACTCCAGGCATCCTATCAAAAGTATGGGAAAACTTTGAATACCGTCTGCATGTTTATCGTACGGCTGGTGAGGTAAGGGTGAACAATTTTGAAATATATGTGACCACTGTGATTTTAAATTTAGTTGTAAAACGGCTCTCAATGTTGTAATGCATGCAAATAAGACATATTCCTATAAAATCGTCTTTTTAAAATAACGACTTTGTAATCCTGCGCCTAATTTAAAAATAACTCAAGTTTCAATATGATTGACGTACAAGATAAATTATCGTCCTGTGAAATCGGAAGAGTATTTTTGAAACATTCCGAATATAGCGCTGTAGAACTGTTGTGTTTGGTTTGGTGCTCCATCTTGCCAATGTAAAGTACCGAAAATTCCTTGATACGCTCATGGACTCGAAGAATCAAATTATCGACAGCATAGTTAGTGGAACTTTTTTCTTATTAGTTTAGTATACTGCTGCCTATATTATTTCTCAATAATGCTACAAATTTATTAAATTTCATTGAAAGTGGCTTTCATCTTCCGTATCACTGCACTCAGGCAATCTGCCTCGCTGATGCTATCACAGTACCTGCACAGACCTCCAAATTCTTCTGGGTTTCATTCAAAGGAGACAAGGTTATTTGACCATGTCTGTTGATTTCTCAACGGTGTATCTCGTCGTTAGAACGTGGAGCATAAAGACTTCAACGTCCAACTGTGGTAGGAATCGTTTCTTTTCGATTCTGATAGAAAATGTCAAGTTGGGATGATACGGATTTATGTGCTGGTGGAGGCTACAAATCTCGCGTTTCTCTTGTGACTGAATGAGGAAGCAAAACCAGCATTTTTGATGCATTGCAACGGTGGGTGACACCACCTCTTCAAACGTCACGTTTGCTACTAGCCACGGACTGTGCATGTTCACAAATCACTGTGTCCTTTCGTCCAAAAGGAAGATTTCCTTCCCGACTGAGTCATGTATCTCAATATATCACTTATGTATCAATGGAAACTTCCTCATTAAAAGCTCTGCTTGCTATTAAGCTTTCTTGAAATTAAAATCATTTCAGAGTGTGACTCTATAACGGTTGCGATATGATTTTGTTTAGCGGAGACCATCGGAAGTCCCATGAGGCTTTTCTTGGATGATAATGCAGTATATAGAAAAGTGAACGCGCTCGAAAACTGTAGTGAAATGCAGGAAGACCTGGTGATGATCGACGGTAATGTGGTGACTGGAGTTGATCCACATCTTAAACAAAGTTGACGAATTGCTCATAAAGAGGTGGAACGAACCGTTATTGTGAGATTACGTGATTGCCGAACAATCACTAAAAGCAGTCACATAATCCAATATCTGTAAGTATGCGAACGGGCCGGTTTAAAGTGGGATGACGGCATAAAACACATCGTTTTAGAAGTAGATGTCTAACTGAGTTTCATTGGAAGTGTAGACCACACGCAAAGGAAGGAACTTTTTAAATCAGGTTGGATCAATACTTGTTAATTTCCCCTCATTGTGAAACCGTTACCAGATCCGGAAAAGAGCGGCATCTTTAGTTACAGGAAGTTTTAGCAAGCATGAAACCGTCACCGAGGTGCTGAACCAACTCCAGTGACAGATGCTGCTATATAGGGATTGTACTTCACTGTGTGGTTTACTGTTAATATTCCAAGAGTGTACGTTCCTAGAAGACTGAAACAATATAGCACCACCTGATATGCATATCTCTCGAAAAGGCCACGGAGATATTCGAGTTCATATGTTGGGAAGTGAGAGTGGCACACGAAATATCCGTTGGCGCGCACCATATGGTGGCTAGCAGGGTATATATGTAACCGCAGATCTGCAAAAGCATCATCTGAACGTAGAATTTTCATTCTTCCTGAACACGTTTCACGACTGCCGCTGGAAAGTGGTGAAGTGGCAGCAGTATACGAAGTGGTAGCAGTATACGAAGTAACCTCCACTGCTTACTAAAGGAGGCGTTTAGAATACAGATGTTTACACTGACGTGACAAAAGTCCTGGGATAGCGATATGCACATATACAGATGGCGGCAGTATCGCGTGCACGAGGTATAAAAGAGCAGTGCATTGACGTAGAAGTCATCTATACACATGTGATTCATGTGAAAACGTGTCCGACTTGATTATGGCCGCACGACGGTACTTAACAGACTCTGTATCCGGAATGATAGTTGGAGCTAGACGCAATGGACGTTCCGTTTTGGCAATCGTTAGGGAATGCAATATTTCGAGATCCGCAGTGTCAAGAACGTGCACAAATACCAAATTTCAAAAAACGGTTCAAACGGTTCTGAGCACTGTGGTACTTAACATCTGAGTTCATCAGTCCCCTAGAACTTATAACTACTTAAACCTAAGTAACCTAAGAACATCACACACATCCATGCCCAAGGCAGGATTCGAACCTGCGACCGTAGCGGTCGCGCGGTTCCAGATTGAAGCGCCTAGAACCGCTCGGCCACAAAGGCCGTCAAAAACTTTCAGGCATTACCTCTCGCCATGGACAACGCAGTAGCCGACGGCCTTCACTTGAGGACGGATAGCAGCGGCGTTTGATTGGAGTTGTTAGTGATGGGAAATGAGCAACACTGCGTGAAATAACCGCAGAAATGAATGTGAGACGTTTGACGAAATTACCCGTTAGAACAATAAAGTGAAGTTCGGCGTTAATGGGCAGTAGACGACAGACGCGAGCGCCTTTGCTAAGCCGGCCAGAGTGGCCGCGTGGTTCTAGGCGATACAGTCTGGAACCGTGCGACCGCTACGGTCGCAGGGTCAAATCCTGCCTTGGGCATGGATGTGTGTGATGTCCTTAGGTTAGTTAGGTTTAAGTAGTTCTAGGGGACTGATGACCTTAGAAGTTAAGTCCCGTAGTGCTCAGGGCCATTTGAGCCTTTGCTAAGAGCACACTGGAAATTCGTGGCCTGCTCAGACAAGTCTCGATTTCAGTTATTAAGAGGCGATGGTAAGTTTCGAGTGTAGCGCAGACCCCATGAAGTCGTAGTCCCAAGTTGTCAAAAAGACACTGTGCAAGCTGGTGATGGCTCAGTAATGTTGTGGGATGTGTTTACATGGAATTTCGTTGGTCCTCTGGTCCAAGTGAATCGATCATTGACTGGAAATGGCTATGTTCGTCTACTTGGAGACCATTTGCAGCCATACATGGATTTCACATGTCCAAATGACAATGGAATTTTTATGAATGACATTATGTCATATCAGAAAATTATGGACAGTTTCAGCGGATGATTTGGCCATCCAGATCTCCCGACATGAATCCCATTTAATTTTTATGGGATATAATTGAGGGATCAGTTCGTGCACAAAATCCTGCATCGGCTACACCTTCGCAATTATGGACTGCTATAAAGGCAGGATGGCCCAATATTTCTGCAGGCGACTTCCAGTCGAGTCGACGCCACGTCGAACTGTTGTACTACGCCGATCAAAAGGAGGTCCGACATGATATTAGGAGGTATTCCATGAATTCTGTCACGTCGGTCTATGGTAAATCTGCCAAACGTTATATTAAATGTCTCCTTTCTTAACAAATGCCCATCTGCTGTCTCGACTCAGGGCTTGATCCACATTTGTCCGCCAGGCCCAGAGGCGTCCAGCACGCGAGCACAAGTTCGCGCCTTCGGCGCCTCCTGGGCCGCCGTCGCCACCTGTAAACCCCGCCTGACCTGACAGCGGCCTTGACGCCTGCCGGCGCCGTCAACGGCGATAAACCACGCGCCCCGCGCGTCCCCGCTATTAAACTTAACGTCAGGGATTACCTCGTCTCCGTAAACATGCTTACCGCACGGGCTCGGTTCCCTAATGCACTACGTGCGCGCCGGCATTTTTAACGACGCCACTTTACGGGGCTGGCCCACTGTAACGAGATAAGTTCGATCATCTTTGTGCCGCAAGTCCTCCACTCCGTAAACATATTGCCAAGCATGGTCTGACATAAATTTTGAGGCACGAACGTGTTTCAGCAGTGGGGCTTCCAGATATTGCCCTTAAACCCGAACCTTATAAGCGAGGTCTCTGAAATGTAATTTATGTCTTTTGGGGGTCGACAATCACGGAGGATAGTGACGCCGGGGGTCACTATCGTAAACGAATCTCTCGGCGTAATATGCTGCTGAGATTTATTGTGTGGATCCATTAAGTTTCCGCCCTCTGTGCTGAAAAACATTCCATTTCTTGTTCGTTTATTTCCTTCAACCCCTTCAATGCGTTCACATTTCTTACTTTTTTTGTTGCGTTATATTACGACTCCTGGATTAACTGATTCAGTCACAAACACCAAGTCTATGGAGGAGGAATATTAACACTAAAATCTGATGAAATGCCTAGTAAAACTGAAATGCTTTGACAAGAAACAGCTAATTATTTATTAATACTTATGGTGACACTCACTTTCTAAAAATTATCTGTATTGTAGAAAGAAAAGCAGCATCTCCCATCTGCTGTGTCACATATTATTTACATTCATCGATCACTCACATGTGTCTCTACTTTATTCTATCAGATTTGTTGGTAATCCAGAACCCAATCGACTCATACTAATACAAGCTGAGTCAGGTGCCCCTACCTATCGATTTATGCAACCCGCAACTCCTTCAACATCCACGTTTCTGATTTTCATATTCTTTCGCTCACTAAGTGCAAACTATCAGTCCGTTAACAAAAATGAATTCTCACTGGAGGCCAGGATTTTCTAATTATTCAATAAAAACGCGTTTGACATCACTTTTGTAAGTTTTTCTCGAATAATTCGAAAACTGCTGCCTACAACGAAATCGTATTCGAGTACAAAATTTAACTAAATTTAATCTGCTACAAAGAAGTCCTTTCCATTTCTTCTGTAGGGCTAATAATTTGCACATAGTGACTAAGGGGATTCGAAAATATTGGTCATAGTATCTGAAGGTCATGCAGATTACAATAAATCCATCGGTAGGGGCAGTTGAACCAGCTTAGATGGTTTCACAAATACGAATTACATTAGTTTCTGTCGAATTCTCCCCTCAAAGTGTAGCCCTTTTGGATTGTATTGCTTTTGTCAAACAAGGACGTAATCACAGCACTTTTACATCAGTTTATGAGCATTCATTGTTTGCTTTCCTATTCCCTTAGTTCCGGTACATAAAGCACAATTATTTTGTCTAACAGTACCTAAGCTCATATGTTTTTACTGTGCATCATTCCCGCGCTGACCATTGTCTCTTGTGGAGGTGAAATATATTTAAAAACTAGATTATTGTCAATGGGCCTGGTATACAAGCGATAAAGCGCTTGCCTGGAAACCAGAGGTTGCGAGATCGATTCCCCGTCGATCAAAGGAAATTTTCATTGGGCCTTTTACGAACAATGACGTAATGAGCTGCACTCTTTAATGCTCTCTAAACCAACACCTGAGGTGCCCGGTCCCTATTCAGCTTACAGCTACACGATGATTGGATGGATCCAAGTGTGAAGACAGCAAGGTTTTCATTCCTCATCGAGATACGGAGCCAGTTACTGAAGAGGTGGTACTGTACGCCAGTGTATAAGCAACACCCTCACTTTTCCGTCACGTAGCTGCTATAGATGATGGTCTGCTAAATTCATGATGTACAATTTATAGGAAAACACTTAATCAGAGACTAAAACTCAGTAATCTCAGAAAAAAAATCAGGCTTCAGAAAGGAACCATCGTGTAGTGATAATAACAAAAATTACTGAGAAACTTCGGGAATTTGCCTTAGAAACGCATATAGCATATACTGATAATGAGACAGTCATTGATAAGGTAAAAGCGCTCCTTCTATGGAAAACAGCGGAAATAAAACGTTTCCATAAATACCTTATTAATACCATGAATTGTCTATATGGAAACAGGAAAACTGTTAAAACCTTAGGTTCGAAAATGTCACATGAAATTTAAATAAATCATAGTGTTCGACAAGGTGCAGTCTACCACCCACTTTGTTTAGTTTGTATATTGACGACCTAATTACGTAGTGGAAAGGTGAATAGGGTTACGCATTAAAATATGATCTAGCGTATCATTAAACACTTTGTTATATGCCGATGATGAGATAATTACACAAGGAACAGAAGTTAATTTACATTTAGCAGTATATAGAATGAGCCAAAACGCGATATATTACAACTTAATCATTTCTACAAATAAGACTAAGGCAAAGGATTTCTAAGGAAAGAATCCAGTCAAATCTAATATGACAATAAATGAGAATATTTTTGAAGTAGTATCCCATTTCAGTTATCTAGTGTGTGATATTAGTTTTAACTATGACAAAGAGATTGAGAAGAAGCTTAATGAACATCAAGCTAACTGCAGAAACACTGGAAGAACTTTGGGAAGAAAAGCAAGAAAGAAACACAAAGGAAATTCTATTACGTTATGGGCGTATGTGGCTCAGAATCAAGATTAACAAAGAAAAAATCACGTATACAGACTGCAGAGATGAATTTCAGGGACATGTAACAGTGTGTAACAAAATGGATAAGAGATGAAAGTTTAAGATCAGATTTAAAAAGATTTTTCACTTAATAACAAGGTAGAAGAGAACAGCATGAAATGGAAGGTTCATGTTAACAGAATGATAGAAATGGATTGACGAAAAAGATAATGAATTATAGGCCGATTGTATAGGGAGAATTTGATAGACCACGTAAGAGATGGAGAAATTGATTGATGAGACAGACAGGAACAGGTCACTAAAACACCAAATACTTAGAAGGAGATGACAATGATGTGACAGTTCGGAGTAACAAATTTCTCATGGGGCTCACAATCATGCTGCTTAGTTCCCTCACCCACAAATCATCATCATAAATTTCTCATCTGTATACTCCCAAGTCTACAAATTTCACTTTATTTTCTTCTTTCTGTACAGTGTAGGAACAATAATTAAAATTTTGTTGTTTGTTACCATTATTGGTGTAATTAAATATTTCGTTTTGGAATTTGGAAGTAATGGGATGGGGAGGCTGCACGCTCAGAAGCCGACGAACTAAACATATGGCAGTCACGTAACATGTTTGGCCGCAACCATCCCTCCATGCTAAGTTTTCACTTGCCATCAATCACGCAGAAGAATTTATTCATGGGACACGGCAAATGTCGAAAGACATCCCTCTTCATGCGAAGGGTCGGAGTTAGGCTATCGCACAGTTCATGAGGGGGGCCTTCCGGAAGGACCAGACTAACTCGGTTGCCACATGGCATTCCTGGTCCGGTGCGCGGGTAATTCCAGTCTTTTCATCCGCCGCTCTGCGCCCCCTAGGGACGCCCGCCGGGCTTTCTTGCGGGCCCCGGCCCGCAGCCCCACAGAGTGACGCCCCCGCCTCCCCCACCGCCCCCGCCGCCTCCACCCCCTGCAAATCTCGTGAGCTGCCTTGGAGATGCCGCGGACGTCGCACGTGTTTCCCTTGCGCCCCGCTGCGCCTGTACGCGATTCCGCACGTAAGCGCGCGGCATGATTCGCCTTCCCTGGCGGTCCGACGAGTTTCTTTGTAGTCCCAAGAGCGCATGTCATGCGGCCAGCCGTGCGGAACTGTCGTGATTGGCGTTCAACGTAATTCCAAGGAGACAGCTTTCTGAGGCCAGAAATACGCGTGCACCATAATGACTCTTATTTAAAGACAATTTTTTGCATTTCAGCATGGCAGGTATGTATGAGAGGCGGTCAGATGAAAACCGAACACCCGCCACAAAGGGATTATGGAATAATGCCATTCAGAAGTAATCACCATACGTGTTAAGATCTTTATCACATTGGAGATGATGAAAGCCTGTATCGTGGAGCGCTGTCGGTCACTTACGGATCCACAATCGATCCACTCTTGCGCTTCCTCATCCAGCTGAAACCAACGTCTACTTAAGTCTTTCTTCAGGTTCACCGAAGATGTGAAAATCTCATGGTGAAATATCCGGGCTGTACGGAGGTTGCTGCAGTGTTTCCCGAGCAAATCGCTGAAGCGTAGCCTTCGTTCGAATGGCAGTGACAGGGCAGGCATTATCGTGCATTAGGATGATTCCTTCCGACGCCATTCCGACTCCCGAGGGCAAACGGCAAAGCCAGCAGTAGGAACATCCCACATCTCACCCACCAAAGAAACTCAAAGCTGCTCACAAACGTTGGGGTAAGGTGACGATGACCTGCTTCTTCGATTGCAGGGGCCGTCTACTCATCGATTTCCTCGAGCGTGGAACTACAATCAGTGGGCAGTGCCATGCAGACACTGCAACAAGTCATAAAGCCAAAACGACTAGCAATGCTGTCGGACGGGTATTCGATTTTCATTTGACTGCCCGTATAATCGTCGATAAAGGAACGTAGTTTAAAGAACATAAAAGAAACAGGGTGCTAAGTATTAGCAGCATAAAACAAAAATTAAGTGCATTGAGACGAATCTATAAAAAGCTGAACATTCAATTCTAGGGAATAAAAAAAAATACTTACGAAGGTATGATTATAAATACTGCACTGTTTCGAGAGACTGATATTCTTAAAAAGACAGATACAGGGGGATTAAAAATTTCATTCTAGAAACATCCCCCAGGCTGTGGCTAAGCCATGTCTCCGCAATATCCTTACTTCCAGGAGAGCTAGTTATGCAAGGTTCGCAGGAGAGCTTCTGTCAAGTTTGGAAGGTAGGAGACGAGGTACTGGCGGAATTACAGCTGTGAGGACGGGGCGTGAGTCGTGATTGGGTAGCTCCGTTGGTAGAGCACTTGCCCGCGAAAAGTAAAGGTCCCGAGTTCGAGTCTTGATCTGGCATACAGTTTTTATCTGCCAGGAAGTTTCATATCAGCGCACACTCCCCTGTAGAGTGAAAATTTCATTCTTGGCATACAGTTTGGTATCCTTCTGGGATATTGTCGAGAGTACTTCATGAAAATTATGTTATGGGCGGACATTCTAGGTTAAGATATTTGAGAGTTACTAACTACTCTGTGTGGGGATATCGTTGCAAATATGTGTTTAAGATAGTGACTTCTTTTGGTATGATGGGTACGACCAAGTTGATGTAACGACACATACGAATATGTTGGCATCCACTTAAACTTCGCACAGGAAGAACTACTGAACAAAAATTTTATGTTAGTGTTACCAGCTATAATTATATGCTTGTATGTATATTCGAGACATGAAACAGAAATTTCGAAGCGAGCAAACTCGCGTACTTTAGGAGGCGTGGAGAGGATACATTATCAGGCACTTTCTGTTTAGGGATTTGATCTCTATGAACATGTATTTCGTTTGTTTATCTTCATTATTATTGATTGTGAACACAGTAAGCGATAAATCAGAGCGCAAGCACAGACCTCCTCCACCACGATGTCTGTTACACCGGTCGTGTCTTAGAAAGATGTAGCTGTCTATACTTACCGAACTTGTGGGACTGGATGTCTATGCCTTGAAACATATGACGCAACTCGTCGAGATGAGCTGACAGAGATGGAGAATTTTTGTGTGCGTTCAGATGCAGACCGTGCGAGAATGTCACTGCTGGATACTTGGGACTCTGTGAAAACAGTAGATATCTTCAGCGAGGAAGGAGGTTTTGCGGCCAAGGCCAGCAGGGTTTGTAGAGGTTTGCATCAGTAGTTAAACTGCCGAGTGGTGACAGGAAAAGAAGCGCGCTAATCAGAGTGTGCGCTACAGTAGGGAAAGCGAGATAAACACAATAAAAGCCGTGATTGCGGATATGGATAAGACGTCGGCAGCCGTCGTGGACAATGATTTGGATTACACACAGCAGGGGCTTGCTTCTCTGCTGGTCCTCATCAACCAAGTCAACAACAGCAGTGCTACTACCGTGAATGCATCCTCGCGTAAGCGAGATGCTTCACTACACTGAGGTGACAAAAGTCATGGTACAGCGGTCCATTTCGAAAATCTTTAGGGAATTCAATATTCCAAGAGCCACAGCGCCAAGAGTGTGCCGAGAATACTAAATTTCAGACGTTAGTCTCACCACTGACAGCCAAGTGACCGGTGTACCTCATTAAAAATCGGTAACAGCAACGTCTGCGTAGAATCGTCAGTGCTAACAGAGAAGCAACATTATATGAAATAATAGCATAAATCAACATGGGAGTGCGATTAAAGTATCCGTCACGACATAATGGTGAAATTTGCCTTTACTGGGCTATGGCGGCAGACGACCGACGACAGTGCCTTTGTACCAGGGCGACATCGCCTGCAATACATCTCTTGGGCTCCTGACCATATCGGTTGGAACGTTGGCTACTGGAAAATCGTGGCATTGTCAGATGAGTCCCGATTTCAACTGGCAAGACTGATGGTAGTACTCGAGTGTGATGCAGACTCTATGAAGTCATGGACGCAAGTTGTCAACAAGGTACTCTGCTACAACTGAACCTGTCGTTGACTGGAAATGGTTATCTTAACCTACTTGGAGATCGTTTGCTGCCACTTGCGATGGAATTTTTGTGGATGACAATGCATCATGTCACTGGGACACAATTGTTCGCAATTGATTCAAGAACATTCGGGACAGTTCGAGTGAATGGTTTGGCCACTCAGATCTCCGGACATGAATCCCATCGAACATTTATGGGACATAATCGAGAAGTCAGTTCATGCACAAAATTCTGCACCTTCAATCTATCGCAATTGAGGGAGAGTTAGAGGTAACATGGCTCAAAATTTCTGGAGCGGACTTGCAACGATCTTTCAGTCCATGCAACATCGAATTGCTGCACTACACAAAGAAAACGGTGGTCCTACACGATAGTAGGAGGTATCCCTTGACTTTTGTCACTTCAAGACATTGCGACAATCAACTTCCAGTATCCAGACGCCAGCTTCCAGAAAACCAAACGCTCCCTTAAAGCACTCACCTGTAGGCCACCGAACAGCTCCGGACGAATAATTTTTTCGAAGCGGTAACTGAAGACGGCGCAACGGCAACTTAAGAAGAGATAGCAGAAAAGCCAAACTGCGTCACCGAACCAAAACCGTCGACACCACCGGCGCTTGTTATACAGTACTCTGAAAGGGACATCGGCGTGTATCACAAATTGAGAGATGTCGTCGATGGCCAAGTCTCAGTAAAGATCTTGACAAGACTCGCCTACGAACGGCGAGGTAGCGGAATGCTGCACGTAGAACAACTTCACACCTCTGCTATTGTGTCAACCAACACATTGTAATATCTCTTTATATTCGATGAATTATTCTGATACAATTCTACCCTTGAATGACGTTTACTAATTTTCTATCTTCATACTCGCAGAATCCATGCGCAGAGTAGTTTCAAACAATAGCTATGCCGTGAGCGCATAATTATTCTTTGTACTACTCTCTCTGAGGGTTGTTAGAAAAAAAAGCTTCCGAGATGGTCTTCGTGCTGATTAGCCTGAGCATTGTTTGAAGAACTGTAATCTGAATATTGAGATTTATGACAGAAGATGTTGTTGTTGTCGTCTTCAGTCCTGAGACTGGTTTGATGCTGCTCCTCATGCTACTCTATCCTGTGCAAGCTTCTTCATCTCCCAGTACTTACTCTCCCTCTACGATTTTTACCCTCCACGCTGTTCTCCAATGCTAAATTTGTGATCCCTTGATGCTTCAGAACATGTCTTACCAACTGGTCCTTTCTTCTTGTCAAGTTGTGCCACAAACTCCTCTTCTCCCCAATTCTATTCAATACCTCCTCATTAGTTATATGATCTACCCATCTAATCTTCAGCATTCTTCTGTAGCACCACTTTTCGAAAGCTTCTATTCTCTTCTTGTCCACATTATTTACCGTCCACGTTTCACTTCCATACATGGCTACACTCCATACAAATACTTTCAGAAACGACTTCCTGACACTTAAATCTATACTCGATGTCAACAAATTTCTCTTCTTCAGAAACGCTTTGCTTGCCATTGCCAGTCTACATTTTATATCCTCTCTACTTCGACCATCATCAGTTATTTTGCTCCCCAAATAGCAAAAATCCTTTACTACTTTAAGTGTCTCATTTCCTTATCTAATTCCCTCAGCATCACCCGACTTAATTCGACTACATTCCATTATCCTCGTTTTGCTTTTGTTAATGTTCATCTTATGTCCTCCTTTCAAGCCACTGTCCATTCCGTTCAACTGCTCTTCCTAGCCCTTTGCTGTCTCTGCCAGAAGTACAATGTCATCGGCGAACCTCAACGTTTTTATTTCTTCTCCATGGACTTTAATACCTACTCCGAATTTTTCTTTTGTTTCCTTTACTGCTTGCTCAATATACGGATGGAATAATGTCGGGGACAGGCTACAACCCTGTCTCACTCCCTTCCCAACCGCTGCTTCCCTTTCATGCCCCTCGTCTCTTATAACTGCCATCTGGTTTCTGTACAAATTGTAAATAGCCTTTCGCTTCCTGTATTTTACCACCTCCACCTTTAGAATTTGAAAGAGAGTATTCCAGTCAACATTGTCAAAAGCTTTCTCTGAGTCTAGAAATGTAGGTTTGCCTTTCCTTAATCTATTTTCTAAGATAATTGCCTCACGTGTTCCAACATTTCTACGGAATCCAAACTGATCTTCGCCGAGGTCGGCTTCTACCAGTTTTTCCACTCGTCTGTTAAGAATTCGCGTTAGTATTTTGCAGCTGTGACTTATTGAACTGATAGTTCGGTAATTTTCACATCTGTCAACACCTGCTTTCTTTGGGATTGGAATTATTATATTCTTCTTGACGTCTGAGGGTATTTCGCCTGTCTCATACATCTTGCTGACCAGATGGTAGAGTTTTGTCAGGACTGGCCCTCCCAAGGCCGTCAGTAGTTCCAATAGAATGTTGTCTACTCCCGGGGCCTTGTTCCGACTTAGGTCATTCAGTCCTCTGACAAACTCTTCACGCAGTATCGTATCTCCCATTTCATCTTCATCTAAATCCTCTTCCATTTCCATAATATATTCCTCGAGTACATCGCCCTTGTATAGACCCTCTATATACTCCTTCCACCCTTCTGCTTTTCCTTCTTTGCTTAGAACTGGGTTTCCATTTGAGCTCTTGATATTCATACAAGTGACTCTCTTTTCTGCAAAGGTCTCTTTAATTTTCCTGTAGTCAGTATCTATCTTACCCCTCGTGAGATAAGCCTCTACATCCTTACATTTGTCCCCTAGGCATCCCTGCTTAGCCATTTTGCACTTCCTGTCGATCTCATTTTTGAGACGTCTGAATTCCCTTTTGCCTGCTTCATTTACTGCGTTTTTATATTTTCTTCTTTCATCAATGAAATTCAATATTTCTTCTGTTACCCAAGGATTTCTACTGGCCCTCGTCTTTTTACCTACTTTATCCTCTGCTGCCTCCACTATTTCATCCCTCAGAGCTACCCATTCTTCTTCTACTGTATTTCTTCCCCCCATTCCTGCCATTTGTTCCCTTACGCTCTCACTGAAACTCTTTACAACCTATGATTCTTTCAGTGTATCCAGGTCCCATCTCCTTAAATTCCCTCCTTTTTGAAGTTTCTTCAGTTTTATTCTACAGTTCACAACCAATAGATTGTGGTCAGAGTCCACATCTGCCCCTGGAAATGTCTCACAATTTAGAACCTGGTTCCTAAATCTCTGTCTTACCATTATATAATCTATCTGATACCTTCTAGTATCTCCAGGATTCTTCCATGTATACAACCTTCTTTTATGATTCTTTACCATGTGTTAGCTATGATTAAGTTATTCTCTGTGCGAAATTCTACCAGACGGCTTCCTCTTTCATTTCTCTCCTCCAATCCATATTCACCCACTATGTTTCCTTCTCTTCCTTTTCCCAGTCTCGAATTCCAGTCACCCATGACTATTAAATTTTTGTCTCCCTTCAGTACCTGGATAATTTCTTTTATCTCATCATACATTTCATCAATTTCTTCATCATCTGCAGAGCTAGTTGGCTTGTACTACTGTAGTAGGCATGAGCTTCGTGTCTGTCTTGGCCACAATAATGCGTTCACTATGCTGTTGGTAGTAGCTTACCCGCACTCCTATTTTTTTATTCATTATTAAACCTACTCCTGCATTACCCCTATTTGATTTTGTATTGATAACCCTGTATTCACCTGACCAAAAGTCTTGTTCCTTCTGCCACCGAACTTCACTAATTCCCACTATATCTAACTTCAACCTATCCATTTGCCTTTTTAAATTTTCTAACCTACCTGCCCGATTAAGGGATATGACGTTCAACGCTCCGATCCGTAGAACGTCAGTTTTCTTTCTCCTGATAACGACGTTCTCTTGAGTAGTCCCCGCCCAGAGATCCGAATTTGGGTCTATTTTACCTCCGGAATATTTTACCCAAGAGGACGCCATCATCATTACCATACAGTAAAGCTGCATGCCCTCGGGAAAGATTACGCCTGTAGTTTCCCCTTGCTTTCAGCCGTTCCCAGTACCAGCACAGCAAGACCGTTTTGGTTAGTGTTGCAAGGCCAGATCAGTCAATCATCCAGACTGTTGCCTCCACACCAACGGCAAGGTCCATAGTTCATGGGGTGACAGAAGATAACTGACACGAAATTGTACGATTAAAAGGGAAATACATATATATTGCTCCTTCATACAAAAGGTGTGTATTTGACATTTGTGAACTAATAATATTCATTGATATATTGCGCAGTTATTAATCAGAAGGGAACTTCCGAAAGACTGGATACGAACCTGCATTTAATAATGCAAGAGCTCCATTACTTCTTCGGAAGGTGAAACTTCATCAAAGCCAAATATCCGCTTGATCTGAGGTTTCCCGACTGATTATACAACGCTCCCAAAAATTAGGAGGCATTTTATTTGTACAGAGTAGCAGACTGCCGCAAAGCATGAGCCTGCAGAAAAGAAGAATCATCGTCTGATTTCATTCTAACAAGTAATATTTCTGAATCATTTTGAGTGACTGAGTTATGACTGTGTTTCCTATTATGAATTATTGATTACTCGAACGAATTGAGAACTACATAATTACATAGATAGGAGGAAAAATTACAACATTGAGACTAGTTCTCTGAGACCAACCTATTAATATAGATCCGAAGTACAGCCAGAGCATCCTCGCTGAGACTGGCTTTACTACCGAATTGGTGATTCATCTGAAATCCCTGAAAATTTGCTGCTCATGTTGATGGCCCCAGACACCTTTTCCAGTAGGAAGATGAACGCCATCACTTACCTTGCTGCCTGCAGAGCTACGATCAAATACTTTCGTGAAAACGTGGCAACCTTCAGTAATTTCACTGTCTGGGGACTGGGAACACTCGACACTGAAGTTTTCCACCTTGCCGCGCCAAATGGTTTGACAGACATCCGAATGCAGACTGCCAGCTTAAAAAAGGAGTCGACTTGCCAAAATGCGTCAAATGTGAAAGCCCGCAAGTCGCCAGTTACAGCGACTGTGATAACGCCAAGTGTGCAGAAAGGCATCACTGTCACCTGTCGTAAAAAGAGCTCAGTTGCATGGATACCTACGGTTTCTTGTACTTGCCGTCTCTGGCCAACCAACTGCCACGTCACAGATGCAGCCGTCGGTGAAACCTGTATTGCAACCATCCACCTATGGAGCTTCAAGATCATCACCTCATCAACGTGCTCTCCGAACAATCAGCAAGCGCCACCACGATGTCAATGTCTTGGGCCTGGCAATGGAACTCAGTCCAACACCAGAGGTCTGCGAGGTACAACTACGAAACTTCATTCCTTCTGCACTGTCTCGCCCTGTGGCCACTGACACCTCCTCCATCGAAAACCTCACTAGCCTACTGATGATACTTACCACAATGATGACCAACGTCCTGGACCTCATCGGGAAACTGAAGGATTTCTGTAGCAGCTTACTGCAGTACAGCTAGTAATCGAGGCAGGTATCGAGACTCCACAAAAACCTGCCATTAGCTTTGCATAGAATTCCAATAGTCTCCAATCACAACGTGATGAACATCGTCAATTTCTCCGTAAGGAAGATATTGATATCGGTTTGATAACGAAAGTGCACCTCACTTTCTGCTATTATGGGACCCAGTGAGCGCCGGCAGGTGACAACATGGCCATTTACGTGCTAAGCACTTCTTTACACCACTTGTTTTAACTTGCTCCTCCAGACACTGGAGGCTGTGACGGTAGCCACTGCCGCAGCAACGGTCACATTAACTTCATGGCTGCTTACCTGCTTACCTGAAGCCATCTAATCTTTCCATCGGGCTTTTCTCCGGGGAAGGCTTTTCCTAAAGGTAGATTTTAATGCGAAACTCATGGAGTGGCATTCTTGAGCCACAAATATCAGTGACACATCCTTACTACTGTGAACATGTACAAGAATTACTCATTCTTTCATTTAACGCCTCCAGTATTTGTAATATGGTCCAAATAGCTATTCACACTTGGTTATAATTATCCACGTTGAATATGGTGATGCAAGGATGTTTTTAGTCGTATTCATTGTATGCCCGAGTTCTGGCCTCAAATTAGGAAATAAATCCTTAACCTTTTTTAAAAACCTTGAAGTGACCTCGTACGTCTCTTCACGCATATACACATAACTTTGCATTCCATTTTGGTAACACCTGATAGCACTAATCACTTTGACCTCTGTCGGTCAATAAATAATAGGGGCGATGAAAACGACGTTGTACGCATGAACACTGCAGATCAGTAGAATAGACATCATAAACAAAAGTAACACTGATCGAATGTATTTATGTCCGAAGCCAACTAGAAGCTTAATGTGAAATACGTTGTACTACATCTTCAAAGCTTTAGAGTTAATGAGGTAAAAAAGTTTCACATGAAAGAGAGGGAATTTTGTGAAAGGTATGCATATAAACAGAGGGATGCTGAAATAAATTTAATATCTGTTAAGTTTCGCTATGACAACAAAGCAACACGTACCATTTATCGTTAATATCCAGTAACGTAATGGTTAGCACGAACGAAGAAAAAGAGCTTGGGAATTTAACCCAGATGGAGTGACAAATGTCACGTAATAAAACCGCCTGGACAGGCAGCTGGTCGACATCCATTGTGGAGGCCGTCACACGCAAGTGGTAGTACATTAGCTCGCCAGCCAAAGCAATTAAACCGGTGTCGAGCACAGCGCGCCCTGTCCGGACAGCCGGCGACCTAAGCGCCTGGCGCGTAGGCAGCCACACGCAACAGCTGGACTGTGAGACTTGCCTGCCAAGAAGAAACGCGCCACAAAACGGAGGCTCCCAGTTTTCGGCCAGCGCATTTTTACGTTTCAATGGCAGCAGTGAGTTTTGGCAGACCGGTAAGAAATATTTCCCCATGAAACTTACTGGAGACTGAAAGTACGCACTTTGCTACGAGTCCAATTACGTAGCTGCCGAGAAGACTGGAAGTGAGGCGTGCTTAAAAAGCCGCATTACCGGCAAATGGTAAAGATCCGAGTTTGTGTCCTGGTCCGGCACACTATTTTAAACTGTCCGATAATTTCACAACAGCTCACGCTCAGATGAGTAGCGAAAGATTCATTTTATTCTTCAACCGTTATTAGCAGTTTTCTTTAATTCGTTTACTTTATCTCGGACATTTTAATCACTAAATCTACGAATCGTCAATCACACACACATCAATAAGTTGCGTCAGTAGCTCTTGGTAACTGTATCAGATCACAGACCACTATAGCGCTATTGATTTACACTGTAGTACACTGTGTATAGGCCACATGTCATATCTCATGTTTCAGATACATGTTGGGGAATATAAAAAGGGTCCGGAGAACAGAGTTCCAAGGTGCAGAGAAATACAACAGAGGAAAGGAAATGCGATACCAACTTGACTATAACCGATGTTGAAAGTGACCACCATTCATCTCTAGGCAATTTTGGTGCCTGATCAGCAAGTTGCTGAAGGTGGATCGAAGCTAGACTGCTGGAATTGCTGCAGTCTCATCTGAAATTTTCTACTGCAGTTCTTGAAGACTATGAGGGTCGTTGCGCCACATCTTATACTTGACGGCTCGCCAAACAAAGTAATCGCACACTGACAGACCAGACGACCTGGGTGGCCAGATAGGACTGCGACCGGTCTTACCTCTGCTAATAACTCTGCCAGGCATAAAGACTGCGTATGGACAGTTGCTCCAATGTGTTGGAAGTAACTGTAGAAATTTTCCTGCCCGCATCTCGTGGTCGTGCGGTGGCGTTCTCGCTTCCCACGCCCGGGTTCCCGGGTTCGATTCCCGGCGGGGTCAGGGATTTTCTCTGCCTCGTGATGGCTGGGTGTTGCGTGCTGTCCTTAGGTTAGTTAGGTTTAAGTAGTTCTAAGTTCTAGGGGACTTATGACCACAGCAGTTGAGTCCCATAGTGCTCAGAGCCATTTGAACCATTTTTTTTGAAATTTTCCTCCTCTCTTAATGCTGTCACAAATGGTTTCAAAATGTCTGGGACACTTTTATTTGGCCAATCTTGCACTTCATCTCTTTCTCTGGGTCATTTGTCTTTCTTTAGTTTACTTATCAATTACGCTCTCGGACATCAACGATAAATTCTATCCGAAATTTGTGTTAAAGTACTATTAGTTACAGTTACATTTACTTAATGTTGAAGTTAACATAACGCTACGTGTTTCGACCACGTTCTGTTCGTCTTCATGCGTATGTACATATATATAGGTTATAAAATGATAAAATGTCTTAACTAATTTAAAGTAACACAAAAATTTAAGGTTGCAATTTCATGAACATTTATCCTCATGGAGTGGCTTTTGTGTGATGCAAAGGAGGGAAAGGGAGGGGCGTGACCTGTAGACGAAAACCAGTGGTAACAGCTGCTGCTGCTGCTGCTGTCGCCGTTATTTGTTGTGGACTCAGAAAGATCTCTCGCTGTATGTTCAGCTGGTGAACGCAGCCTGTGAAGGAGACATGCAAATAGTATTTGACACTTTCCGCATGTAACTTCTTTACTTACGATTTCGGCGCTGCACAGCTTCATTCGCATATTATTTCCTTCTGGTTACACTTGTTTTACTTTCATGTAACACTCCTCTGTGCCATTGGCATGGGCTCCGATGTATTTCACTGCGCAACACATTTTATTTAGAAATATATTTTACACTCTTGTCATAATTTGTCTGTCTTGCACTGTGCGACTAGATATCGACTGACATCTCTTTCACAACGACATTGGCATTACTGACAGTTAAACAGTAATTGTTCGCACTGCAAGTCTTAAATCTCTTGCATAAAAATTGGCTTGAAGTTGTCAGAGTGTTCTGAGCTTCTAAACACAGGTATCTCACCAAAAATATTCTCTCCACATTTTTTATTTTGGGTGAATATCTACATTTCTTCCATGATAGCCTTTCACTCAATTTTTCCTATTTTTTGCAAACTTGCTAAGATTTCAAGCGGTGGTCTACGTCTTCATATATTTTGCTACTGCTGACACATTGGATTTTTTCCAGTTTGTGGATCCATAAACTCTTTAAATTAAGTTCTAGAAGTTCTGCCACTCTGTCAATATAATACTTGTTTCATTGCCAGCAGGTAATTTTGTAATTGCTGCTTTTGTGAAGATCGGCACCTGTCAGATTCATACTGCGAATAAGTCTCTTACTTAGGTGATGCTGAAGCTGTATACAGATAATTATTTTGTTTGTTTCTGGTTTTTGTAGTGAAACTTGAGATGTTACTGCTGTTTCATCCTGTCACTATGCTTGTATGTATCCCTTTGTTCTATGTTTCCCTCTCATTCATTGTGATTCCGTTTCTGTCGAGATGTTTTGCAATGTGGTTCATTAAAATTACACGTATTTGGTAGTGAAACACCCACCTTCAAGGTTTACCAGTATTATATAACGTTCATCATTGCGGCATGGTGAATCAGTGACGTCTGTATTGTGCAGGGGAATGCTGCACTCTTTTTTCATGAAAATTTACTTTCCTTTTTTCACCTTTAGAACACACAGATATCTCCCAACAATCTTGTCTACGAAACGCAGGTTACAAGTGACCAATAGAAATCAGATATAGAAGCAGATAATGGGCTTTTACCTATAAAGTATGTATATTAATAGTGTTTGTTTGTTTCGTCTTCTCTGTATTCCTTACCCATTGTGAAATGCAACATCTTCCCCACTGGCAGGGATTTCCTCAGTCACAAGACGTTTCCACACTTGGTCCATAATCTTTCGAACTCGAGAAGCACTAATCATTTGTTACTCATTCTTGCAACGTCTGCAGATGACTTCCTTTGTAGGTGATGTACTGACGCCACTTACGGAATCTTACTTCTGGAGTTGATACAATCCGAAAAGTCACTGATCAGAAAAACTAATGTAATACATCACTTACGCCGTCATTGACCCACAGAGCAGTGTAAAGCGTTATTACTGAGTTTTGACTTATGACATAGAATCTGGCACTCAGAATAAAGTCAGTAGGTCTGGTGTGTTTCTGGCAAACAATAGACACCTGACTGAGTTACAGCCTCAGTGAAATTCAGGATAGTTGTTTAACTGTTTTTCATGGTTTGGACCCAAACCATTATCGTTGGTCGATCGCCAAATTATCGCACCTGCAGCTGCCAAAAAGTCTTCATCTGTATTTATCGGTATCAACGTAATATTTTCCTCGTAACACTAATGGCACTCGAAATGTTGTTTTAACAACGTCAGAACGATACGGTTGTATGAATTGTTCATATACCAGGACTGAAAGTCATTCAACATGAAACGACCTGGAAAATTAGAACTGAGTGCCAAACTGCGACTGAAGACGAAAACTGTACTCTTTGGGGGTGAATTCTGTAGTAAGGGAGCTATTCAGACTCAGATCATTATGTTCACAATTTTACTATCACGAGAACCCCTACAAAAGGTCCCAAACTCAACAAATCTCTCCTGCATACCCAGCGGTTATAGTACTCCTGGACGAAATTACAGCATTTTCCCCTGAACGTCAAGGCTGCCATGTTCGAGACATGACAAGCATAAAATTTTTATCTACCAAGTTGTTTCAAATCAGTGAAAATATTTCATGAAATCGTTCTAAATCTACAGGAACAGTTGGGTCAGATACCGTCTCCATTGTATCGGAACAAAGTGAAGAGCCCTCCTCTAATATTAAACGTCGTAATACTAGCAAAAGGGAGCCCTTAATATCACAGTAACAGATTGGAGCTCTTTCAGTAATGAATCTGCACACGCGAAGGCTTTTGGCGTTAGTCTTTTGTGTAGCTCAGAAATGGGGTTTGTCTGGTTCACTTTCTTGGAATGTTATTTGTAAGTCACGTAGATTCCGCAACCTAACTGGAGCTCCGTTGAAGAAGGCAGCCGAAAGTCCGGGAGTAATTTCTTCTACACTCCGGTACTAATTTACTAATTTTACTATTAAGTCGCTACAGTTGTTGTTTCCATGAAGGACTTTTGAAAATAACGTAGCCTCCACGCCGAAAAAAAGATGGTCATAAGATTTATCTGCAAGTCTACAGGCGTCCGTGGTCATTGTCATTGAAGGTAAAATGTTCTGTGTTGTTAGGCGGCGTTATATTTCTACTACAATATAGATGTCTCGACCCTACTGCTCAGATCATCTTCTGGATGTTGTGGTGTCCACGGTTGACTGAACGATGTCAGAGAGCACTGTAACGTTCTCTTATAAAGGGGGAGCTTCCCTCCTTTATGCTGGAGAGGTAGTATTACTAAGCACTGAAAAATAAAATAAGATTTACAGCCGAAGAGGTATTTTCAGCATCTACCTTAAAGTTACAGAAAATCTTACGTGAGGTGAAATCGTCAAAGGTACAAAGAACAAATCGTGAAAATGATACATTTCCCCAGCTTTCAGGATTTCAGTCGGATGACGTCGACATCTCATTACGTTGCGAAAAGTCCAAGGATCACAACGACGTATGTAACAGAATTACCTGCTCCTCACCGTAGTGAGCAGCTAAAGTGACAATATGCACCTTCTCTCGCGAGGCAAAATCACAGTAAACATTTATGCAACACAGCATTTGTTGCGGCGTTTACGAAGTGCTGTAGGACTTATTTTGTCATCAGGCCTTTTACAACTTCGATGCGGTCCACCACGAATTCCTCTCTTGTGACACCCTCTCCACCTCAGAGTAGTATTTGCACCCTATTTCCGCAGTTACAAAGTGCTCATGTTTGAAGTTTCGGTTTCAGGACGCTGTGGAAATAGAAAAAATTCTCAGAACGACGTCAAATTTGAACTGAATATTAGTGGCACAGGGGGAAATGTCACTGGAAAAAAAGAAATTTAACGGAAATTTTACCAGTAGATGGCCCTGCCTAAGCGTCTTAACGTAAACGGGATCGGCTACAAATGACAGATGAATCCCAATACAACGGTCCTGGTTAGGGTTGGATATTACTCCATCAGTACTGTTAAATGTGCATAACTGCGAAAGTTCGGCATCAATGGTCGTGGCACTGTTATTTAGGTATGCACATCCATCACGGGAAGGTCGCACCACATCGAATAGGAAAAAGCGGCTTGTAATTGTAGTGACGCCAAAAACCGCATGAAAAGCAATATCCGAATTCGGAATCTCTGCCTGTCCATGATGTAAACCAGCTGGAACCTTCCTTGGATCTGGCAGTTTTCCAAATATATCTTCTCATCTCTCATTCCTGCTAGCTATCACGTATTCTCCCTTACCTCCTTCGTTTATTTCTTCCCCAACTACAGCGTTCAATCCCACATGATAAAAAGACCATCATCTCCATTTACATATTGAATTATTCTTTATGTATCTCTATCTCTTTTTTTCTGCTTATGACATCGGTATGTATACCTGAATTACTGTCGTTAACTTCGGTCTGTTGTCGCTTCTGGTGAGAACGATCCTATCATTAAACTGATCACAGTACCGATAACTCACTGCCTGCCCTGCCTTCCTATTCATAACGAATTCTACTCCAGTTATACCATTTTGTGCTGCTGTTAATTTTACCGTGGTCATAAATCCTCATTTCTTTCCACTTTATTTCACTGACGCCCGCCACAGCTGTATTGAGCCTTTGCATTTACCTTCTCAGTTATTCTTTCTCCCCTACCACGATCAAATCTCTGACATTCAACCCTACGAATAGTAGAATGTTACCTTTCCGTTGGTTATTCAGTCTTTTTCTCACGGCTACCTCCCACTTTGCGGCTCCTTCCACCATATTATAGTTGAGGATAATCCTGCATCTTGTGCCACTGAAGATATCACCATGTCTGGTTTTTCAGTAACAGGCAACTTGTCCAACCGATATACAATCTGCGTATTTAACGCATTGGTTTCCTTACCGGCCGGAGTGGCCGATAGGTTCTCGGCGCTACAGTCTGGAACCGCGTGACCGTTACGGTCGCAGGTTCGAATCCTGCCTCGGGCATGGATGTGTGTGATGTCCTTAGGTTAGTTAGGTTTAAGTAGTTCTAAGTTCTAGGTGACTGATGACCTCAGAAGTTAAGTCCCATAGTGCTCAGAGCCATTTGAACCATTTGATTTTTCTATTTCCTCTTGCGTCCTCACGCCGTTGAGCATTCCTGTTTTTACCGCTTCCAGGGCAGTTTCCAACTCTCCAGGGCAAATGTTTACCCTGAAACTTCACACGCTCCTCCACCCTCTTTTGCCAAGGCCGTTGGCACGATGAAGATGACCTCTCATACCAAAAACCTTCGGTCGCGACTGCTGATTACTTTTATTCAAAATTTAAGCTGTGATTAAATTCGAGTCTCGGACCGGGGACATTTTGGTTACTCTTCAAAGGCACTACGCATTGGCGATGTGTCCAGAATGGAGCCATTAAACTTAACTAACTTATTAAAGGAGGTCATACCTCATTGTTGGTATTTCAGAAGCCTCAACTGTCATCACTGTAAGAACTTTTAGGGGGGAATAAAGATTAACAACGGTGTGTTGTTTTATTTTCCTTGTACTAAATTAAACCTCTTAACCAAGGTGTCACTGCATGCTAAAGTGAAATATAACATATCATCTGTGGTAAAAGAAATCTTAGGGTCTGCCTAATTATTGGCGATCATCTACGTGATTCCACTCCATTCACCGGAAAACGTCGACAGTCCATTAACAAATCTTAGGTCGACATCCAGGAAAAAATGCAAGATGTATCTGCCAACGGACTCCATTAATGTACTTCTGTTGGCACGATTCCGAAACGTTCATTCATAACAACAGAAAAGTCCATAAGTCAGCCGCTTCACAGTGTTCGGATTTGCAAACAGATGAACATGCTCGAGAAAAATTGGTGGAAGGAATACGGAAGACTACGCAGATTCGAAAGCGGAAGAGAATCTTAACAAACATTATTCTTTTAATTGTATCGTCTTATTAAATTCGCGTGTCAATTCAACATATGTCATATTCGTACATGGTGATACTTCACGGGCAGAACCACGTGCGAGACTGTAATGCTAGATTCTACTTCCAATATCTGGGCAGCATCTGTACCTTATGGCCTGTCCACATTCGAACCGTGGAATTTGTGAAGAAGAAAAGCATTTGCTGTCTTTACGATGGCGTTGAGGACTAAATAGGATTTTATTGGCGCAGGGAAGTCGTAAAACCGTTCCATGTGAAGAATGCCACACGCTGTTAGAGGAGTCGTGTTGCAGGTTCGAAAAGCGCAGGGTTAGGCTAACTGTGTTGTCTCAGTGGTACGACAAAGTACTCCCAATCGATAGAAGCTGCGATCAACTACCGACACAGTTATTACTGTATTGGTCTTCTACAATTTTATTAATATGTATCAGACCATCTCGTTAAGTATGGAACCTGTTGTCGGCGCTACAATGGCGCTCTTTTAAAATACTAGGGCGTGTCGTCTGAATTGTTTTTTGTTTTGACTAAACATTACAACGTAGGGGCAAAAATCTAATACTACCTGATCATCATCCGAGGCAAACTGTTTCTTGTTAGGCTGATACTTCCACTCTCGCAGTAATAATTAGGAATAAGTTTCGAAGCCTTTCTACGAGGAAAGGGAGGAACGTTGAAATGATAAGTGGAACTTCATGTCACTTCACCATTTACGTCACTAGCGAGGAATCTAATAGCTCATTAATTGAAAGTTTTGGTACTGTTAATTGTTTATGTGCGCTAAATACCGGGTAAAGAATTACGATTCTGAGAAACCCAGTACGTAGCCAATATGAGGTAACCGTAAAGGCGTGACTGCTAAATATGAACAATGTCATGTTGACATGAAAAGATACATTCGTGTGTTCCGAAGGTACTCTGGATGTTGTTTTCAGGTCTATTGTTCGGTTTTTCAATGGAGAGCCAAGTTCTCTTGTTATTCTTCTCGAAGATACTTCGCCAGAAGCAATGGAAACGCGCCTGCTTCTGGTGTACTCGTATATATGTCAGCATGCTCTTGTAGCACGTGAGTCAACGTTAGGCGTTTACTAATTCGGCGTTTCAGTTTCTTGGCTATGGCTTGGCTTGGCTTGGATTTATGGATCACGTCCATAAATGCTGTGGTCAATAGAACTGCAACACCATGTAGACGCCATACAAGAATCGTAAAATTGACACGATATTTATTACGTGCTTGAATATTCTTGTGATCGAACAACGTTTGTAGCGGTGAGACTATATAAATTCAGTATACAGGGTGTATCAAAAGATATGTTAATATGCTTGGTGGTCGGTAGCATATTGTCTACTAAAATTATGTTTGAAAATGCTTCGTTTGAGTACTAGCGTCTCTGAAATGCGGACCAGGACGTAGTGAATTTGAATAACACGAGCTTGGATGGGAGTAAAGGACACAATGTACATTAGTGTCATTAAACACGGTTACATTCTCTTACAGAAAGTGCTGGAAATGACCACACCAATGAAGATACATTTTGTGTATCAAACTGAAAAGAGGAACTTCAAAACGCCTGCCACGCGGGGTAGCAGCGCGATCCGAGGCGCCTTGCCACGGTTCGTGCGACTCCTCCGGTCGAGGGTTCGAGTCCTCCCTCGGGCATGGTTGTGTGTGTTGTCCTTAGCGTAAGTTAGGGTACGTTAGATTGACTAGTGTGTAAGCCTAGGGACCGACGATCTCAGCAGTCTGGTCCCAAAGGAACTTACCACAAATTTCGAATTTTCAAAACGCCAAGAGCGACAGCAAAGCATTTATTTGGATACCCGGTTTCGGTGAGAGCACATTACTATCTTCGGCTCTTATGCTCCACAATTTCACATAATCTACCCCATCTGTGCTATGCGGGGCCTGTGTGTTATATCACGAATATGTATATGAAGATCATGAAAATCACTGAATGCCGTCATATCAAATTTAAAATTAACAAAATTTACAAACATAAGTATAGTGCGCAGAATAAAATTGCTCATGGTTACACAACAGCCGACTATAGACCGAAATGCACAGTAAACACATTGCTATTCCAAAAATGGTTCAAATGGTTCTGAGCACTATGCGACTTAACTTCTGAGGTCATCAGTAGCCTAGAACTTAGAACTAATTAAACCTAACTAACCAAAGGACACCACACACATCCACGCCCGAGGCTGGATTCGAACCTGCGACCGTAGCGGCCGCTCGGTTCCAGACTGTAGCGCCTAGAACCGCGCGGCCACTCGGGCCGGCTTGGCTATTCCATAAGCCGCTCATAACACACATGGAGGAGATTATTTGAATTTGTAGAGATTGTGGAACATTGCGTTTCCCGGTGTAGAGACAAATAATTTTGTGGATTGCTATACTTGATTATAAACCTATTACCCAGTCAGCTTGGTTCTATCCATTGCACATCCGAAGATGGTAACATAATCTTACTGATATCGGTTATCGATACAAATACTTTACTAGCGTTCTTGGCTTTTTGAAGTTTTTCTTTCGATTGTGAGGCTATTCCACTGCAGATCCTCCATTCTTGCACATCATAAGTTCTTGCATTGCCTGATGATGTCTTGCCGAATGCTTGGGAAGATTCCCATCATATCACTAATGACTGCAACCTGTACTGGGCCACAACATCTTGTGTTGCCTGCACGGTTGCCTCATACACCAGGGTTTTCATGTCCCCTCAGAAATGAAAATCCACTGGCAATAGGGCTGGTGAGCTAGGGACCAAGTTTCGGCAAGACGTCGTCAGGCTGTTCACAACATGAATCGAAGTTGCTGGCGATCATATTGAGCACCTTTTCTAACTGAATTAGACTGCCGGTAATATTCAGTGTCTCCTTTCCTCCGTGCCTAGCTTGGGTGGTCCAAACTGCCTACATCCCCTTCCACATTTCTTGGAAGCTAGGACGCAAACCAAACGTTTTCGAAAATAAGTTTATTAGCGAAATAGACTCACACGTTACCCATCTACCAACTACAGTGTTTTGTAACACACGCTCTGATACGTCTTTCATACGAGGAAAGATTGCGAAACCGGTATCTCATTCAGAAATCGATTTGAATTTGCAAGAGAGTTGTTTTATACGTAATAAGAGAACCTGAATGGGACATTTTGACAACATCTGGAGCACTGGAGACCGTCAGCATGGCGGCCCAATGCGGCGTTCCTTCACGCTCCGACAGTGGAGCGTCCAACAACAACACTGAACATAGTGGTTACCTTCATATTTTCAGACTAGTCCCAGTTCTGTACACAGCGTCAATCAAGATAGATGTATCCGTAAGTGGAGGTTCCGAGGAAAATGAACGCAGTCAGGTTGCATTCGTCATCATCCTATAGCGCAGCACCATGTAGCGTGTCGGTATGGGGTGCCACTGGGTATACAACACCATCACCTCTGGTTCGTATAACTTGTTACTTAGACAGCAGCCGTTAAATTTCTAATATTGGTGGCTGTGACCTATCTTCAAGGTATCTTTCAACAGGATAACGTAAGACCCCATGTTGTTAGTCCCACTCTGACCTACTTCGAACTGTAATCGATTGTGACTCTGGCGAGCACGGCTTCCAAATCTCTCACCCAAAGGAAACAACTGGTCATGAGTTGCTGGTAGACTGGCACGTTATCGCTCGCGAGCCACTACAGTTGATAAGATAAGGTATAAGCGTGAAGCAGCAACGTATCCTCAATGCACACTTTGATCGACTGGAGGCCAAGCTGAGTTAGAGCCATTGTTACTACACTGTATATTAAATTTCGCACACCCTACAGCCCCAAATCGCCTGCAGATTTAATCAACTGCTGTAGTGTAGCACAGTGACTGCGCAGCAGTATATAGTCAGAAATAATGTTCCTTCGGACATGCATGCGGGTACTGTGTAACACACCATGGCACGGGAATCACGGTAGTGTGGTGCGAGCTCTGCGGAAGGTAGACACCAGGGCAAGTGGAATTTTTGGCCCCTGCTGGATGCGTCCTCGGATAGCCGAATGTGTCTACAAACTTCGGTCTTGTTTTTTCACTAGTCTTCCAAAGCTCCATCAAAATCAGATTCTAGAACTAGACCTCTTACATATTCCTGACAACAACCATCTCTTCTTCCATCATGTCAGAAGATAGTTCTTCCCTCTAGTATAGACCCTCAGAGTATTCTTACCAATCTTTCTTCAGGTTTTGCCAGTGGAATTACATTTACTCTCTTAATGTTGATGCCATTGCTCTTGACTTTTCTCTATGTTGAATCTATCCTCCAGACCACCGTTTCATTTCAGTTTCTTCATATTTTAGTGTGGCGATCTCCCTTTACCTTGTTTGTTTTTCTTATTGATTTTATAGTCAAGTGTACTGCTGTAGTCCTTTCTTTTCATGGACTCATTTTATGCCCTTCTTTCGTCGATCAGTTGGAGTACTGCTTTTGTTACTCAATTTTCCTTGCAGTTGTGTACCTTGTATCTATGTTTGCATCTCCTTCTGAGTTTTATCCTTTTTAGGTCTGTCCATTATTCTGCAACTGAACTACTTGTTGCCGCATACATTATCTCAGCACCTACAGCCTTAGAGAAACTCTAATGCATTTTCTAATTTTCAGTACTTCAGCATCCCACAACTTTACACACTGATTCTTTCTAAAGTTTCTCTTAAAATTATCTGTCCTTTTTTAAGATGATGATCTGTTTGTGTATCCGCTCCTAGGTACGCCTTACAATACAATATCTGACTTCGGGAAAGTATCACAGCAGTGAATATAAACAGTTATCTCGGTGTAAATACTAGGTCGTGCTGAAAGTTAACGCCTCCGAACTTTTAATGAAAACTCTTAAAGCTTTTTAAATAAAACCAACTTTATTAATATTCTACATCTGTATTCTTTATGTCAACATAATTATTCCTCAACATAGTCATCCTCCAACGGGAGATCAGTTTGTGGATTGTGTCACTGTAGAACGTTTGGCTTTCTTGACAACACCACAATCTCACCTCTGCTTACACTGCTTCATCACTATCAAAGTGAAGTCCTCTAAGGTGTTCTTTTCTTTTTGGAAACACGAAAATCGAATGGCGCTAAGTCGCCACTTTACGGAGAATGATCGGCGACAGTGAAACCAAGGCATCAGATTGTTAGAGATGTCGCAGCGCTCATGTATGAGTTGGCATTATCGTGCTGGAGGAGGGAGTACTCGATCTGTGGAAGAATTCTTCGAATCACGGCAGTTTTCTGAGGAACAAATGGTTCAAATGGCTCTGAGTACTATGGGACTTAACATCTGAGGTCATCAGTCCCCTAGACTTAGAACTGCTTAAACCTGACTAACCTAAGGACATCACACACAGCCATGGCCGAGGCAGGATTCGAACCTGCGACCGTAGGGGCCGCGCGGTTCCAGACTGAAGCGCTAGAACCGCTCGGCCAAAGCCGGCCGGCTTCTGAGGAACTCGCAAAACCTTGCAGACTCTATGGCGGTGTCTTAAGGCATGAATTCCAGATGCATCACACTTTGAAAATTCCATCACATATTGAGCAAGACTTTGCCTTCTGATGGCATGGTCTTGAACTGTCTTGGCGACGGTGATCCTTTGTGGTGGAACTCAAGTGATGCTCAGTTGTTTTCGGGGTCAAAATAGTGAGCACAGCTTTCATCACCTGCCACTATGTTGTTAACGAAATCATCACCCTCAATCTCAATACGTAAAAGAAATTATTGACAAATGTTCAGTCTCCTTTGCTGCAAGTCACGAGTGAACATTCAAGACACTCATCGTGCTTACGGATTTCTACATCACATATCGGCAGCGATGGCCGTAAACGCTCTTATCTGAGAGCTGTGTCTGAGTTATCCGAATACTTTCTATGATAAGTTCAACAACCTGATTCCAACGAGTCTTGTCGGTTGCCGTACGCGATCGACCACTCCGATCTGTGTTATTCACGTTGAGGTTAGCACCAACGTTCGCTTCATTATGAGCACGGAAATCCCAACGTCGCACGTTACTGATGTCGCAATAATCATCCTGCACAGCTTTGGCACTTCTATGGATTTCAATTGCAGGCATGGTCTCTATGGTTAGAAACTGGATTACAGCACACTGTTTTCCATGCACCGACGTAGTTATGTTACACACTGCTATGTAGTACGCTACAATTCGGAACCGTCTAGAGTCAGAGGGTTGCAACTTACGTCAGACAAGTAGGGCAGTCGATCGAGTAATACGGACGACATGTAATACCTCAACTGATATTGAGAACACAACAGAAAATTCGGAGGCATTATTTTTCAACAAGATCTCGTAGTTACTCCTGCTAGTAAACGAGATAAGAAATAGCAAATGTTAACCATATTTCCTACTATTTCATGTTTGTACCATCGAAAGTTACGTTAACGTTATGCGCGTTATGTTTGTCTGTCCTGCCACAGCAGTTGATACTTCAAGCTACATGTAAATCACAGTCTAAAAAGGGGACCCTCCATACTGTAAATCACGGAGTTTGATGCCCATGGAATTTGTTGTAGAGGCACCTACCCTGAGTACCTGGCTATCCGATTTTTTTGGCGACGGGCCTTGGTTTTTGAGAAAATCAATTTTGAAGGTCGTTGCGTACTTTGTATGCCCGTAACATTACAGATATTCCGAGCAAGTCAGAGTAGCGCAGCGATAAAGGTCCCCAGCTACCGCGCTTGGTGTACCGTATTCGAATCCTGCTCGCGGAGTAGATTTTTGGCATATTTAATGGCATTTGTGATTTCGCCTTTTGATTCTTCGTTGAACTCCTCTACTTGTGGATCTTCTTCTGGCTGCTTTACTGCAGAAACACTAGGTTCTTCCATTTCACAGAATTTTTCTAACACACGGCACTAGAGACGCTTAGCTACTGACGCTGTAGTTAGATGCGAATGTAGAGAAATGCAACTCTCATCCTCATTGGCCGCAACTACGAGCTGGGGTTCACGTTATGGCTAACGGTATTCACTGGAGGGGGGACGATAATGGGCGGAGATCGATTTCGGGTAATACAAGGTTCAAAGGTTCAAATGGCTCTGAGCACTGTGGGACTTAACATCTGAGGTCATCAGTCCCCTAGAACTTAGAACTTCTTAAACCTAACTAACCTAAGTACATCACACACATCCATGCCGTTGTACGAACATTTGGAACTCAGACTGCGAACCACAAACGGAATGAATATTTGAAAAAATTAATAACTGAATATATAATTGTAATTTCGCACACCTTACACTGTTTGTTGATATTCTTTGAAATAAAATTGAAAAATTCGGTCGATTTTGAAAAAAAAAATACACGAGCAGGATTCGAACACGACACTTCCAGTGCGGTAGCCGTGAATCTTCGGAACCGTTGCCGCTGCGCTACGCTGATTTGTTCGGGATGTATGTAATGTTACGAGTATACAAAGGGGGGAATGAACTTCAAAATCGATTTTCTCAAAAACCAAGGCCCGTCGCTAAGAAGCCGGATAGCCAGGTACTCTGGGCAAGTGCCTCTACAACATATTTGAAGGGCATCAAAATTCATGATTTACTGCATGAAGGGTCCCCTTCTAAGCTGCTTTTTAAACTGTACCGTAAAAAATGGTTTTTGTCGCCTGTACGCGTTTCACCAAGTGTCCAAACACTCCACCAGGTCCCAGGTACGTACCACTTTCTGATGTTCGAGGAATGCAACAGGTAGTGAATCTTAAAATGGTTTTAAACTTTTGCATTGAAATTTGAAGTTAGTAGTTTGAGTGACACCCAACATATACTCCTGTACGAATGTCATTTACTCTCGATGGCCTTGATTGTGTGGCTAGCGAGATCTGCAGCGTAAGGAGTCTGAAGAGCCACTAGAAAAACGAGCTCCTTTCGATGCAGCCAGGAGAGAAGTCTGGATACTGGGATAGTTAGGGTGCCAAGGGAAGTGGAAGCTGTGTGCCGCACGCAGTCCAGCCACCTGCCGCGCTCAGGCTGTTGTCGACGATTGGCACACTCCTCGCTTGCGCCTTTCTCCTCAAAGGGCTAGTTACGCTATTTCTCTGCACAAGAAAAGCGAGGGCTAGAGAGGCAGATCTCGCAGCGCGCAGAGGGCACGGACTCGCACAGACGCGAGTACGCCGCCCGGTGCGGACGAGGGCAGCTGTTTACATGAAAAGCGATTCATTACACAGGAGAGAGCTTCATTGTGCTGCACAATTAATTTGCAAATTACGCACTAAAGGGTCACTCGTAAAGCGAATGGCCCTACTCATACGAGAGAAGGACAAGGAGCGGAAAAGAGGGGGCGAGCCGGACAAAAAAAGGGAGGCATCTTTGGAGCCAGGGCGTCGTTCAGAAACGAATGCGCGAACACGGCCTCTCAATTTAATGGCCCCCGGGGCGGCGCAGGCGAGCTGCCCGGAGCATATTGCGGCCATTAGCGGCGTGTGCGCTGCGCTTTGTAGTCGCGCAGAAACAATTGCAGGCGGTGACCACGCGAGGCGATTGTCCGCGCGCCCCCTCTTCAGCACAGTAGTTTCCGCCACAGCCCCCCTCCCCTCCCCCCATGGCGCCTTTCACCACCGCGCTGGACGCGCTGCTGAATTCACTGAGCCTAACTGCACTTGACACGCTGCAAATGCTAATCGAACACACACTTCAAAGGGAATTACCAAACGAGAAAACGTACCGGGTAAATGTGTGTCATCTGCGAAGTTCGAAAATAATTGCCTCGGCTTAGAGCTTTTTTGCATTATAGACTGTCTAAAGGGATCGTGCGAGCAGGATGTGATACAGTCTAGCGGACAGCCTTGCAACAGACTTGAAGGAGTAAGTGGTTACGCATAAAGTAGCGTGCTAGCGTAAAGATGAGTTAATTTAGAATTTCAGGCTCTAGTAAGGGCAGTGGTAACTGTTCTCTCGTTGGGTGTAATTTCATATATGCCAACTGTCCTCACGAAACGAAGCTTTTCTCCTATCCAAACGAAAAGCTACACGCAACCAGACTTGAAAGCTTTGGTTACGGCACTGACGATGTGGAACGGCCGTGCCAGTTGATCATAATCATAATTTCTCAGTGTTTGAATTTTGTGAGCATGTCGAGTGTAGCTCCTCTCTTCAAACTATGCTGAACACCCCGACTGATTCCTAGTCTGAAACTCAGTATCATGTACCTCACTAGCTTCTAATTTCATCCGGGCATTACAGAATTTCTGCACGCCTTGGGAACCATGGTGTTTGAAAAATAATGGAGTCAGTCCACATACATCCCTAAAACAATGGACCGCCTTCAACCAGACTAGCTACAAGTTTCATTTACTGTCTGGAATGAATCGCTGTTGGGGTAAGAACCACCGACCTATCAAAGGGGTGGGGTGGGGACGAAAAAGCACTACAGCCAACTGCGCGTTAACCCTTGTACGGGATGATTCAAAAAGAAAAAAACAGATTTGAGTTGTTTATTACAGGCAAACTATGAAGGATACAAACACATTGTGCATGTCAGTGGATAGGGGAACGTTCAAGGATTTATGTTCGCACAGACACTGTACCATACGCTCAACAAGAGCACCATGTGTTGTTCGCGAAACATTGAAACGGTGGTCCAGGAGATTCCATACAAGAATCAACAGGTCCATGTTTACTGAATAGACAGCTTCAACAACTCCATTTCTCAGCTCTTAAAGAGTAGCTGATATTGGTACGACACAGCCTCTGTCTTTTATATACCGCACAGGGCCAAAAGCAATCAATAAGGTCTTGTTGCCCATCTCCTCCAATCCTATGTTGTGGGATGGTGTTTAGATATCTCCGCACCTCAAGTTGATAGTGAGGTGGGGCGCCGTCATACATAAAAATTAAATCACTAGAATCCTCGTGAAGTTGAAGAAACAGGAAATTTTGCAGCATGACCAGGTATGACATTCCTGTCATAGTTCCCTCCGAAAAAAAAAGATGGTCAATAAAATTTGTGGACAGAAACAGAACAAAGCACATTCCGTTTCGGTGAGTCTCTTTCACGTTCGATGACGACATCGGGATTTAGACACACAAATTCTTACATTACGAGGTATACCTTAGTCAACCGATGAAACGTCGATTCCTCCGAAAAGATTAATCATTCGGTAAAAGTGTCTTCTGCCATACTCTGGAGTAATGAAATGCAAAATCCGCGCTTTATGTTACGGTCACCGCGACGCAGTCGCTGCAGTAACTGCAAATTGTAAGGCTTCACACGTAGGCATCGTTTCAGAACACGCCACGCTGTTGTTAGGGAAGTTGAAGATCCTAGCCTGCCCGTCTTATGGACATCCGAGAGGTCCGTGTGGACGCATCTCGGATAAGCTCGACAATTCATGAGACGACCATGGCCGACCAGTGGTGTTCCCTATGCGTACGCAACCAACTTCCAAGAACTTTGTACGTCATTCGTAAAGCTGCTTGTGCAGAGGCGGCTTCTTGCTGAATCGACGGCGGAATGCAAGTTGCTCTTGAAGAATACAATGACTTCGCGAAAACTCCATCACACAAAATGACCTGTTCTACGTTGCAGTCGCCATGTTGACACAAACGAATAGCAGCGCAACTGTCACAAAACATTGAACCTGTCTCTATCCAGTGACATGTGGACCCTGTTTCTATCTTTTATAATTTGTCTGTAATAAACAACTGAAATCTGTTTTTTTTAATCAACCGATACTTTATTCATCCAATATATGAGAACGAGAGTACTTAGAGACGTGCAACAAACCTAATACACAATTTCAAAATCTAATTAAACTTTTTCTCACTGAGGAACTCCACGAAATGATGAAAGGAAGAAAAGCTTACAACTTATTACATTTTCGCTGTTCATGCCTAAACTGTCGTATGCACCATTACTTACTAATTTATTACTTCCTTAGTATTAACTCTGTTCGCAATACGTTTTGCGGACAGCGTCCACATACACCACTGGCTGTACCTCAAAAAAAAAAAAAAAAAAAAAAAAAAAAAAAAAAAAAAAAAAAAAAAAAGTTCAATTGGCTCTGAGCACTATGAGACTTAACATCGGAGGTCATCAGTCCCCTAGAACTTAGAACTACTTAAACCTAACTAACCTAAGGACATCACACACATTCATGCCCGAGGCAGGATTCACACCTGCGACCGTAGTGGTCGCGCGGTTCCAGACTGAGATGTACCTCCAAAACGTACCAATGTACAGCATGTAATTCAGGAGATACGTCATAAACACTGAATTGCATGCAAATGAAACTGTAGGACTAAATTCGATGGAGGTACGGATGAAATACACTAAAGCGATAAAGAAACTGGTATATGCAAGCGTTTTCAAATAGAGAGAGATTTAAACAGGCAAAATACGGCGCTGCGATCGGCAATAAGAGAATTAGTGTCTGGCGCAGTTGTTAGTTAGGTTACTGCTGCTAGAATGGCAGGTTATCAACATTTAAGTGAGTTTCAGCGTGGAGTTATCGTCGGCTCACGAGCGATGCGACACCGCATCTCAGAGATAGCGACGAAGTGGGGATTTTCCTGTACAACCATTTAACGAGTGTACCGTGAATATCAGAAATCCGGTAAAACATCATATCTCCGACGCCGCTGCAGCCGGAAAAAAATCCTTCGAGAACGCGACCAACGACGACTTAAGACAACGTTCAACGTGACAGAAATGCAACTCTTTCGCTAATTGCTGCAGATTTCAATGCAGGGCCACCAACAAGTGTCAGCGTGCAGAATATTCAATGGAACATCATCGATATTGGCTTTCCGAGCCCAAGGTCCACTCGACTCGCCGGCCGGGGTGGCCGAGCGGTTCTAGGTTCTACAGTCCGGAATCGCGCGTCCGCTACGGTCGCAGGTTCGAATCCTGCCTCAGGTGTAGGTATGTGTGATGTCCTTAGGTTGGTTAGGTTTAAGTACTTCTAAGTTCTAGGGGACTGATGACCTCAGAAGTTAAGTCCCATAGTGCTCAGAGCAATTTGAACCATTTTTCCACTCGACTCGTGTATCCCTGATGAATTCACCATACAAAGATTTACGCCTCGCCTGGGCCCGCAACAACGACACTGAATTGTTGAATGGAAACATGTCTCTTTTCAAATTGCATGGAGCAGATGGACGTGTACGGGTATGGTGACAATCTCATAAATCCATGGACCCTGCATGTTAGCAGGGAAATGTTCAAGGTGGTGGAGGCAGGTTGTGGACCATGTGCATTTGGAGCGATATGGGACCCCTGATACGTGTACACACAACTCTGACCGGTGACACGTATGTAAGCATCCTGTCCGAATACCTCCACCGCTTCATGTCCATTGTGCACTCCGATGGACGTGGTCAATTCCAGCAGGAGAATCCGACACCTCACACGTCCAAAATTGGTACAGCCTGGCTCCAGAAACACTCTTACTAGTTTAAACACCACCGCTTGCCACCAAACTACCCTGAAATGAACATTATCGAGCACATCTGGGATGCCTTGCAACGTGCTGTTCAGAAGAGATTTCCATTCCCTCGTACTCTTCGGGATTTATGGAGAGCCCTGCGGGATCCATGGTGTCAGATCCCTCCAGCCCTACTTCAGCCATTAGTCGTGTCCATGCGACGTCATGTTGCGGCACTTCCGCGTTCTCGCGAGGAGCCTACACGATAGGCAGGTGTACTAACGTTTTGGCTCTTCAGTATATGTTAAACATAAGTGAAATATATTTGAAATATGCGTACACGGGAAAAATCATGGGTAGATAGCTCATCCTAAATCCCTAGAGAGATTTGAACCAAATTTGGTACACATATTAGTTAGAATCTGAAAAAAATTGGTACAGAAAATGGAGAGGAAGAAATGGACAGAGGTATGGGACAGAGAAATGGATACGGAAAGTGTGCAACCGGTCGCTTGCCTAAGTCATAGATATATGTCTGAGTAATGCTAAATGTCATCATTCTAACATAAAGAAAAGCACTATCTTCAAAATAACCTTCAAATAGTGAGCTACACCCTTAATTTTTAGATATGAATTAATTAGTTTACTCATATCACTTTTGTTGCTTATGCCTGCGGTCACTTTCAAAACTCAAATTAATAATTAAATTAATTAATTTAATTAAATTGAACCTTAAATTGCTGGTATAACCATGTAATATCAAAATAAAATAAAAACAGTGGTTGGCTGAGGCAGTATCAGTGTTAACAGTGGAGTATTTAAGTTTACAAAATGATGACAAGTTTTATTAGCCTTTTTCTTTCACAAAAGTGACAAACACAAATCAGAAGAAGAACAGAGTTTGTAAAAGCATACATTGGGTAGAAGCTATACAAATTCTCCCCTGAATTAATCCCTTTTACAACGCAATCTGACTTTGCTTACACTGTGATGCCCAATTGTCTTCAAATAGAATCAGCTACGACCAGGTGTACCACACCGGAGAACAGGGTGCTGTGAATATCATTTAACAATCCTACGCCAGGGTCGCAGTATCTTACCCTTTCCCCTTGATTCAGGCGGCAGCAGAAAACAGCGCGCTGTGGGTGGGAGATGAAGCGCTGCGGCAGCAATAATAATCTGACGCGTCCATGAAAACTTGGCAAACTACGCGGTCTAGCATTCGGATTATCAGAATTTCCCTATCAGACCACTGAAATCCCAGCATATTTCAGTGTGAGGTGCACCCGTTCGCTGGTCTGGCCAAACCAATTTGACTCACAGGCAGGACGGTGCTTGCTGGAATTGCCAAAAGTCGGACGGCCGACTCAGGACGAATAAGTTCATTCTCGTGACACACAATATATCCGAGATGATATGCAGTTCCACAACCGGTACAGTTGTAAACTGCCACTGGCTCTTAGTCCACCACAAGATACAAAACACAAGTGTCACCCTTAACGAAAAACCTTAAATTCCACACCAGGAGAGGTTCTAAAATGGTTCAAATGGCTCTGAGCACTATGGGACTTAACATCTAAGGTCATAAGTCTCCTAGAACTTAGAAGTACGTAAACCTAACTAACCTAAGGACAACACACACATCCATGCCCGAGGCAGGATTCGAACCTGCGACCGTAGCGGTCACGCGGTTCCAGACTGAAGCGCCTAGAACCGCACGGCCACACCGGTCGGCACCAGGAGAGGACCAGAAGACGAAGAAGAAAAAGAATCGCAACAACTTTCCACCAAGCCTCGGTGCGGGAGGCGAATTATCAAAAATGAAACCGCCCTCACATTGCGCAAACCATTCGAACTATCCTCTACTCGTTGACCCACCCCTCTTGACTATTCAGTTGGCCTGGTAGCCAATCCAGACACACCACCGGAGTTCCTGTTCAGCAGGAACAAGCCTCTCCTTTGCATGTCCTGAGAGGAGCCAATCAGCGACTCCTAATGTCTCTTGTCTGAAAAAAAGAAGATTTTAAACTATGTAGACGTCGTTCTCACGGTAAGCATGGGCAGGTCTTGGCAAAAACCATCTACCTACATGGGACCACATACCCTGCTTCGCAGAGAGATCTAATCCTCCCAGGCCGACAATTTACGATTTCTGAAAGAAGCCTGTTAAGCTTCTCCGTGAAATACATGTTTTGGCCACTTTGCGACGGGCTGCTGCCTGGTCCAGGTAAAATGTCTTGCAAACTGGTGCCCTTCTCTCCGACCCTTAGTGGAAAGAGGAGAGGGTAGTCCTTTTGCAGGTATGATCCACTGAGGGCTGCTTCCCAGAATCACTCATACACCCAGGTCGCTGCACTCAGCATTTATGGCTGGCTCCCTGTTCTGTCACCTCCACAATGGCCCCTCGGGTACGACTTCTCTACAGGCTACACATGCAATTTTAGAAACATTCTGCCTACAAATTCCTATGTAAAAGAGTACTACACCACACATATCAAAGTAGCGCTGGAGAACACCGAAATCATGACCTAAAATATGAACTTTAATGTGACTGACAATGCTGTTAAAGAGAGAGAGTGGCATGCCGCATCTCAAAGAAATGAGGATATAGACAGGGAGAGGAGAGAAGAGGACACAGACAGGAAAGTAAGGAGAAGATATACAGAGACTGGTGGGGAGGAAGGGATTGGAGAAGATAAACAAACAGAGAGGGGGTCGGGCTGTAACTAGACAGAGAAAGGGAAGAGGAGGAGATGGTTACAGAAAGGAAAGAGGAGGAGATGAACAGAAGAAGTGGGGCGTGGAGGTAGACAGAGAGAGGGGTGGATTGTAGGTGGAAAGACAGGGGGACAACGAGAAGATAGACAAAGAGAGTAGGAGAACGAGATGGAAGTAGAGTTGAGAGAGTAGAAGGACAAAGGGGAAGGACCAGACTGACCGAGGGAGGATGACCAACTGATAAAGAGATGGGGGAGTAGGATACTGAGTAGTAGAAGATCGGAATTAACACCAGAGCAGCACCGGGTACTAGACCAGCAATAATATATAAGTGCCTTGATGGTAACTTAAGTGCAGATACACACTATGTTCGAGCTCTTGCGAGAAACACGTAAAGCTGAGTGCAATGAGGGTAATGAACAATGGATGCTACATGTGAAGTGTGTGACAAATGTAGAATCTGGGCTGGAGAGGGTGCTACATCGAAAGCTCAGCGTTGCTTTCCAAAGACACATTCCCAATTGGCGTCTGGTGTCTTCAAAACAAGCGGTCGCTGATTTGCTTCCTTAGAGCACCTGGGAGCTATTTTTTCCCTGTTTCCTGTATTTACTAAATGACTTTCCCGTTATGCTTTTTAAACTGTATGATAATAATGATAATAAAATAACAATAAAACATATAAAAGTGATTCCTTAGTTATCTGTATTCTGTAATTTCTAGTGAATGGACTAATGGTAATTTACAAACCTGCAGCATACTGTAGGTGTAAAATAAGCCTGCAACTTGTTTTATGATTGAAATAAATAGTTGTAGCTCCGTCATAAAATCCATTGAGAAGTATTTGGCTTTATTTACTTTTTTTTTATTTCTTGATGGCGACTAACTTCGGACACTTGTGTCCGTTTTCAAAACATTCATATCGATAAGTGTGAGAATACAGGCGGTAGCCTATGTACAGAAAGTGCCCCTCCAGTGATGATTGAAGTGGCAATGCGGCTGACTTGCTGAGTCGACAATGTGCCTCTTTGATCATCACTGCGGGGGAAGTTTTTGTACAGAGGTTACCGCCTGTAATGTCACACTTCCGATACGGATGCTCTGCAAATGGACGCACGTGTCCGAAACTAGTCACCATCAAGAAATAAAAGAAGGTACTTCTCAATGCAACTTATGATGGAGCTACAACCATTTACTTCGATTATAAAAGGTAACTGTACAGAAAGTGATGTACTAGTTAAGGTGGGATAGGAATAATCCATGCATTTATGCATCCTTCAAACGTATTTTGAACTAATATAATTGCAGTGTAAATAATTCATTCATGATCTGAGGTCTATATAGACGAGATATCAATACTGACAGTTTCTTGTTTGCCAGATAATATGATATTTTTGTGTCCATTTTACAGCATTGATTGGTGCATTATTACATAAGGGGAAAAATCGTATAGGCGGCCACTTGCGTAAAACGGGAAATCCGCCCAGTAGCTGCTGCGGTTTGTTTTTCTCTTGAAACCCTTGCTTCCAGTAACAGCGTAGTTCACCTCCCTCTCATAACACGTGAGAAAAAACGCACTAAACCTCTTTAACCCTTTCAAATATCAGTTGTGCATTAAGACATTGCTGATCCGTTGCTACAAATCTAATACGTGGGCTGTTCGGAAAGTAAGTTCCGATCGGTCGCGAAATGGATACCGCTGTGAAAATCCGATGAACTTTCGCCACAGATGTGTTGGGCAGGATCTCAAGTATGCCCGTCTATAGCGGCACGTCGCTCTTTTCAATTCTGAGTGCACAGTGAGAACGTAAAGATGCTTAGAAAATCGTGTCTCCCCCCAAGTATGAGGGTCTGGTGGGAGGTTTTGCCTGATGTCGTGAGCCCACAAAACGTAGCTGTTATGCGTTTCGTTCTTCATGACAATCATGACAGTTCTCAGACGCTGTTTGCAAGGGCTACGAGGACGCTCCTGCAGCGTTTTCGATTGGAAGTATTTGGTCACCCACCATATCGCCCATAACTGGCTCGTCCTGAGTTCCATCTCTGCTCACATGAACCGCTGCCTATGAAGACCATATTTTGGCACAGGCAACGAGCTGTAGCCGAAAATAGAGAATTCGCTGAAAGCACAACCGGCTGCTTTCTATGACAAGGGAATTGGAAAGTTGGTACAACGGTGCGATAAATGTCTAAGTCGGAGCAGCGACGAGGTAGAGAAGTAGCTGTTGGGTGTAGCTAACTAGTTCAAATAATTTCCATTTCGCGACCGAACGTAGCTTACTTTCCGAATATCCCTCGTAGATATTGTAAGCTTTATGCTGTGAATCGTATCTTCAACCGTTTCGCTTTTGTCGTGCAAATTGCAACGAGAACAACCTGAATTTTTGCCAATGTTCCAATGTGGTTTTAGAATAATTTCTTTTACTACCAACGAAATGGCACAATGCAGCAACATGTCTGCAGCAAGCCGACAGACCTGCTTTACACTGACATGCACCTTGCATCACCATTCGTATACAGTCTATCTGAAAAAAAAGCGAGTTAACCCACTGTATATACTGCATATTACTCATATAACATTCTCATATTATACAATTACAGTAAACGTATTTACACAACTTGCTTTGATTTTAGCCGCTTACGTTTGCTGATTGACAACAGTTTCTCCTCTCCCAATATTTCCTTAATTTCAAAAATATGGTTACTGTTTTGAAGGGGGAGACCTGAAATACCACTACATTCTGGAGGCCAACATAAATTAGGCTTGTATTTTCGGAAGCTATACGCAAGACATGTACTGGAATACGGCTGATCTCTCGGTCTCTCATTCGTAAAGTTTGCCGCTCATGCTGCTAGGGGCACTCTCACTCACAAATGCTGTATTAGCGCACTCTCTATACATATTAAACTTTTCTTTTGATAATGAAATAATTCCACCTCTTCTAAAATTGTTTAGTAATACCTTTCCTCGATGTAGAAGCAATTTCAACCGTGACTCAGGGACATACATTGGTCTGCCTGCTGTGCATTTTGAAGATTGATGGTTTCACAGTCGGTAGGAATTCTAACTGCAGACTTACTTCAGATGACTGAGTATTTACAATGAAGTTTGAAAAAACCTTAAAAACATTCCATTACGTCTTGATAAGATTTCAATGTGCTGCAGAGGTTAGGCAACTTACTTAAAATGTACAAAAATATAAAACTGTCCCATAAAAACAACACAGAGCAGTAGCACCCCAAGACTACCATATCAATGAGCCACACTACGAATTAGTCCTCACTCAAATACCTGGGTGAAACAACTTGTTCTGAATTAAAATTGGATGACCACGTTAGCCGAATCGTAGGTAAAGCAGTCGACAGACTTCGGTTCGTTGCAAAGGTGCTGGGAAAATACGGTCAGTCAACAAAAGAGACAGCTCATGTATCACTTTTGCGTCTCATCTTAGACTATTGCTCAAGTTTGTGGGACCCATACCAAACAGGACCTGAATGTCACAGAATTATTTGAAACGGGATGGGGTGGTCACGGGAATGATGAAACATCTACACTCCTGGAAATTGAAAAAAGAACACATTGACACCGGTGTGTCAGACCCACCATACTTGGTCCGGACACTGCGAGAGGGCTGTACAAGCAATGATCACACGCACGGCACAGCGGACACACCAGGAACCGCGGTGTTGGCCGTCGAATGGCGCTAGCTGCGCAGCATTTGTGCACCGCCGCCGTCAGTGTCAGCCAGTTTGCCGTGGCATACGGAGCTCCATCGCAGTCTTTAACACTGGTAGCATGCCGCGACAGCGTGGACGTGAACCGTATGTGCAGTTGACGGACTTTGAGCGAGGGCGTATAGTGGGCATGCGGGAGGCCGGGTGGACGTACCGCCGAATTGCTCAACACGTGGGGCGTGAGGTCTCCACAGTACATCGATGTTGTCGCCAGTGGTCGGCGGAAGGTGCACGTGCCCGTCGACCTGGGACCGGACCGCAGCGACGCACGGATGCACGCCAAGACCGTAGGATCCTACGCAGTGCCGTAGGGGACCGCACCGCCACTTCCCAGCAAATTAGGGACACTGTTGCTCCTGGGGTATCGGCGAGGACCATTCGCAACCGTCTCCATGAAGCTGGGCTACGGTCCCGCACACCGTTAGGCCGTCTTCCGCTCACGCCCCAACATCGTGCAGCCCGCCTCCAGTGGTGTCGCGACAGGCGTGAATGGAGGGACGAATGGAGACGTGTCGTCTTCAGCGATGAGAGTCGCTTCTGCCTTGGTGCCAATGATGGTCGTATGCGTGTTTGGCGCCGTGCAGGTGAGCGCCACAATCAGGACTGCATACGACCGAGGCACACAGGGCCAACACCCTGCATCATGGTGTGGGGAGCGAACTCCTACACTGGCCGTACACCACTGGTGATCGTCGAGGGGACACTGAATAGTGCACGGTACATCCAAACCGTCATCGAACCCATCGTTCCACCATTCCTAGACCGGCAAGGGAACTTGCTGTTCCAACAGGACAATGCACGTCCGCATGTATCCCGTGCCACCCAACGTGCTCTAGAAGGTGTAAGTCAACTACCCTGGCCAGCAAGATCTCCGGATCTGTCCCCCATTGAGCATGTTTGGGACTGGATGAAGCGTCGTCTCACGCGGTCTGCACGTCCAGCACGAACGCTGGTCCAACTGAGGCGCCAGGTGGAAATGGCATGGCAAGCCGTTCCACAGGACTACATCCAGCATCTCTACGATCGTCTCCATGGGAGAATAGCAGCCTGCATTGCTGCGAAAGGTGGATATACACTGTACTAGTGCCGATATTGTGCATGCTTTGTTGCCTGTGTCTATGTGCCTGTGGTTCTGTCAGTGTGATCATGTGATGTATCTGACCCCAGGAATGTGTCAATAAAGTTTCCCCTTCCTGGGACAATGAAGTCACGGTGTTCTTATTTCAGTTTCCAGGAGTGTATATTGGCAGACCCTTGTAGATAGACGCCAATAATCCCACGAAAGGCTACTTTAGTAGTTCCAAAAGCCAGTATTAAGTGAAGAATGTACGGATATACTTCAGCCCACAAAGTGTCAGTTCGTAGAGACCGCAAACACCAGATCAGACGAATACAGCACAAACACACACACACACACACACACACACACACACACACACACACACACACACACACACGGACGCACGCACGCACGCGCGCGCGCTCTCATTTAGGCAGTCATCCGCGACTGGAAAGGGAAGAAATCCTAACGTGTCCTAGAGTACTCAATATCCTGTCCTGTGCTTTACAGTGGTATGTGTGTAGATGTAACAGTTATGGTATAGTGATTAATTAATCGGTACGCATGCGACAGCATACGGATTCATGATACGTTTCAAAACGCGCCATTAAAAACTACATTTTTTCGGAGCTCTAACCTCGGGTTCTGTTCGTAATAGGAAGGTAGCGTCAAGTGGTCTGAATAGCCCTTGGGATAGAGACCACTTATATACCCAACAAAAACATCGTATTTCTATAACTATCCTTTTGTACAGGCTCAAATGTTGAACATTATACACTTTCTCCAGCTTAGGTAGATGGAGCGGATCGATTGGTTCTTTTTGTGTTGGATGTTGTCTACGGTGCGCCTTTAAGAGGCTTATCGAAGTACCATTTACTTCACTGGCAGTTCGTTAGAAAACCCGGAAAACATGGTTTCTGGGTTTTGGGTACCAAAACCGAGCCGTGGATCCTATGCACAGCGAATGACTGTAATTTTTAAGATATATTCGTAAGATCTCTAGTTCCAACGACATTGAAAATTTTCTTGCTATCTGTATCCGTTTTAGAGATACACAGTTTCAAATTTACCCTACTTGTACAAGTAAAATATACACCTAATATCCGGTGTGAGGCGAAAACGTAGTTTATAAAGTGACGTACCACAGAGACCTATGATGTAAAGTGCCTTCGTTTTCATTAGGAGGGTTTTGTGAAAAAGCATCCAAAGCTTTTACACATACAAAATCCAGCCTGAAGTGTAAAATTACATAGCTTTATTTTAGTTTCACGTAAGTAAACTATCAAAATTTAGCTTGCTCATAAAGGCCTTTTTCTATGAGTGACAAAAAGGGAATCTGCAGAAAAATGCTTCATTTGGAGTACAAGAAAGGCGAGTATGGTACTGTTTATTAAAAGGCTCAGACTCTCAGACTGCCTCTCTCGGTCCCTTTAAAATTTTTCCCAAACGTTTTGGCATGCGAACATGTTCAACCTTTCCTAATGCTGAGAGAGGACGAGACAGTGACAGTGGGAAAGGGACGGAAAAGTAAAGAATACTAGAAGAGAAGAGAGAAGAGACAACAGCGGTGAAAACGAATGAATAATGAGGTAGCAGTAAGAGGGAGCATGAGGGAGGCACTGACAGTGAGAGGAGACAGTGTTACTAGGACGGAATGAAAGAGACTGTGGCTGTGAGACATGAGATAGGGACGCAATGACACAAACAGGTAATGACAGTGAGTTGGGCTGAATGAGTGAGTGAGAGTAGAGAAGTGGGTGTGGATGTGTATGAGCGACTTTACAGCGATGGAAGAATGGGTGTAAGCGAGTTACAGGAGCTTATGGACGTTTTTGAGGTGAGTTTGCATGTTGAAAAGAGCGAGAATAATTTCGCATGGCAAAACTTATGGTAAAAGTTTTAAAGGTGCTGAGAAAGGTAGAATGAGATAACTGGTATCCCAATTTTCAGTCAGAGTCTTTTAATAACCTGGAGCATATTCACCTTTTCTGCGCTCCGATAGGAACATTTTTCCGCTTGTGATGAGTTATAGTTCACTGATCAGCCGCTACAGAAATGCACGCACGATGCTGGTTAGCCGATATGAGAAAGTAAACCAAGACTCATGCGAAATCTGTAGGACGGGTTTATCACCCTGGTGTGGTTTTCAGACGTTCTCTACGTTATAGTCCCAATCTCCGCCCCAGGAGCTCAACTTACGGATACGTAAAAGATGTTTACACACAGAACAGAGTTTGCACAACGTTAGCTGTTCCGAGTTAGCAAATCTTCAAAGTTCTGTAGGAAATATTTGTTATTAGTCTTCCAGTTCTATCTCGTCAACTGAGAAGGTGATGCCGGCCGAAGTGGCCGTGCGGTTAAAGGCGCTGCAGTCTGGAACCGCAAGACCGCTACGGTCGCAGGTTCGAATCCTGCCTCGGGCATGGTTGTTTGTGATGTCCTTAGGTTAGTTCGGTTTAACTAGTTCTAAGTTCTAGGGGACTACTGTCCTCAGCAGTTGAGTCCCATAGTGCTCAGAGCCATTTTTGAGAAGGTGATCCGGTACTATATGTGTGTTGACAAAAATTTCAATTTGTTCAGTAAGGACAAGTCCTTGTTATCAAGAAGAAGAACTTGCAGGTTCCTCTCTACGCTGTTCGCAAGATGGCTGTGTTTCGCCATACGTGTGGCAATAATGGATCCGCTCACGTCGTTAAGGCGGATTGCATCCATGTGCTCTTTCAATCTTGTCGAGAAGTTTCTATGTGCTCGTCCATTACAGAAACCTGAACATCAGTTACAGATGACAGCATTCTGATATGAGATTTAGAATGGACAAGACAGGTTGGTGACGCAATTACTTACATCGGCAGATGATCCACAGTTATCGAAACGTGACTCGTAATTAAAAGTGTGTAACTGAGACTGAAGAATAAATGAAAATTACTTTATAAGGGTACAAATGAGTTTGTACGCAGTCAACTTTTTGACGCTGCTGCATAGCACTTGTAATGATGTGACTTGTATGTGTCCTATCTAAAGATAAGACTGAAAAGGATCGTAAACTGGTTTACGGGTATAAACAAATATTTCAAAAGTGACAGGTCTCAGTTTTTAGTATTTATATTCAGTACACAGCCACAGATTCTACAATATCCGTAATGGATAAGCTTAGTCAGGTATCAGTATCTTGGTATTTTCCTTGACGATATGTCACCATTGTAGCAAAAATGCCAGAAATTCTGTTGGGTTTCTTTAAGATTTATTTATCCTTTATCATTTCTCCACATTTACCACCAATAACACGTTTACCTTATTTATTTATTTCCTTATCCCCGGGACACTGCCGCAGTCACCACAACATAGTTACACACTTCCAGAACCACTACACAGTTTCCTTAATTGTGCGGTGATAATTTTCCGCATATCGTGGTAGAGTAAACAACAAATCATCATGTAACGCAGGTCTCAACAGTACAGGGTCTCTCGAGTCATCCACACCGTTGCTTAGCAACAATTAGAGACGAGTCAAATGACGAGCAACAGGAATGTTTCCGTCTCTATTTATGACTATCCCACAAAAACAGGAAATTCAATAGGAGCACGAAGAAACGATTGCAGCCAGAAGGTAAGCTACCAACATACTTCTGATTGCTGCCGGTCCGTTGTGTCTTTCTGCGGACACTTAACATAAATTTTCGCAAGTATGTAGACAGAGGTAACAAAAGTCATGGGACGCGATCAGATTTCAGGTATTACCTCTCATCATGGGCAAAGCAGTGCCGACGGCCTTCACTTAACGACCAAGAGCAGCGGCTTTGGCGTAGAGTTATCGATGTTAACACAAAAAGTGGTTCAAATGACTCTGAGCACTATGGGACTTAACTTCTCAGGTCATTAGTCCCCTAGAACTTAGAACTACTTAAACCTAACTAACCTAAGGACATCACACACATATATGTCCGAGGCAGGATTCGAACCTGCGACCGTAGCAGTCGCGCGGTTCCAGACTTTAGCGCCTAGAACCACTCAGCCACTCAGGCCGGCCTAACAAGAAAGCAACACTGCGTAAAATAACGTCAGAAATCAAGGTGGGACATACGACGAACGTATCCGTTATCACAGTTCGTCGAAATTTGGCGTTCGTGAGCTTTGGCTGCAGACGAAAGACCGATTGCCTTTCTAACAGCACGACATCGACTGCATCGCCTCTCCTGGGCTCTTGATCGTATCGGCTTGACCCTAGTCAACTGGAAAACCGTGGCCTGATCAGACAAGTCCCTATTTCACTTGCTTAGAGCCCCTGGTAGGTTTCCATTGCGGCGCATACCCCATGAAGCTATGAACCCAAGAATCAACAAGGCACTGTGCAAGCTCATGGTGGCTCCATAATTGTGTGAACAGTGTTTACATGGAATGGACTGGGCCCTTTTGTCCAACTGAACAGATCATTGACAGGAAATGGTTATGTTCGACTAAGTGGAGGCCATTGGCAACCATTCTGGGACTTCACATTCCCAAACAGTGACGGAATTTTTATGGATGACAATGCGCCGTGCCAACGATCGACAATAGTTCGCGATTGGTTCGAGCGAATAATGTGGCCTCCCAGATCGCCCCACATACACCTTAAGGGCCATAATCGAGACGTCAGTTCGTGCAAAAAATCCTGCTCCGGTGACACTTCCGCAATTATGGACGATCTGTAGAGGCAGAAAGGCTCCGATTTGTTTGGTCCACACCATGTAAAGTTGCTGCAGTATGCCGGGATGAAAGGGCATAGTAGCACGTATCCCATGACGTTTGTCACCTCTGTGCATATTTAACGGGTATGGAGATCTTCATCGCTCAGTTACGTTCAGGGTAACTTGGTTTGTAAGCAAATCATGCAGACAGTTCATGTGAAGTGCCGGCCGCGGTGGTCTCGCGGTTCCAGGCGCTCAGTCAGGAACCGCGCGACTGCTACGGTCGCAGGTTCGAATCCTGCCTCGGGCATGGATGTGTGTGATGTCCTTAGGTTAGTTAGGTTTAATTAGTTCTAAGTTCTAGGGGACTGATGACCACAGATGTTAAGTCCCATAGTGCTCAGAGCCATTTGAACCATTTTTTTCATGTGAAGTTGGTATTGGAGAAACATGAATTTCAGAATTTTATAAATCTTGTAATTATTGGGAAATCGGAATATAACATCTTGGACTTTCTCCACCGAATTTTCCGAGCCAAGTCCTCTCTGCATTCACTCGTATAGATAATATTCGACAGGTCGAGTTACATCACCATACCGCCTTCAAGAATACGTTTTCCAGGTATATATTACCTAAAAATAACACATTTTAATAATAATTTGTAAAGCGTTCTTCATATGTTTCATGTTTTAAGCGGTATCTTCGTCAGAAATCAAATTGATTTTGCGTCTTATTAATGAAATTGGGAATTGGAAATTCGTGGTAAGGTCTTATGGGACCAAACTGCTGAGGTCATCGGCCGCAAAGCTTACACACTACTTAATCGAACTTAAACTGACCTACGCTAAGGACAACACACACACCCATGCTCGAGGACCGGCCGGAGAACGTAGAACTACTTAAACGTAACTAACATAAGGACATCACACACATCCATGCCCGAGGCAGGATTCGAACCTGCGACCGTAACGGTCGTGCGGTTCCAGACTGTAGCGCCTAGAACCGCTTTTTTTTAATTTTATTTTTAAATCTCATTTGTTCGCTTTTGTTCGTTGTATCTGCAAGGGGAGGACGTCGTAAGATATCCGATTAAGTTCGTTGATGAACGATTAACTCAGTTTTTTTTTTTTTTTTTGTTACAGGGGGTACGTATCCCTCTGACCGAACACGCTGAACTACCGTGCCGGCTCATTTTGTTCGCTTCTGTTCGTTGCATCTGCTCGGGGCGGACGTCGTAAGACATCCGTTTAAGTTCGTTGTTGATCGATTAACTCAGAGTTCTTTTACTACAGAGGGCAGCTATCCCCCTGACCGAACACTCTGAGCTACCGTGCCGTCTATGTCATTGCGCCCATATTTTTCTGCTTATCTTCCTAGTAGTGAATCAGTACTCTTTAGCACTCGAGCTGTTAATGTGATAATTCTGCTCGCTTTCAACTTTGACGATCAAACAGTACGCTGCGCGATAGGCCTGACACTCCAGTTGGAATTTCTTAATGCTGTGTTACATTTCGGCGATAAATAATTTGGATCAGCATCATTTGCACACGACATCACTGGCCATTGTGTATCCTTGATCTGACGTATCCAGCAGTTGCGTCGTCGACGAGCTCATTGTATTTGATATGTCTATATTATTGAATTTATTGCATTATTTTTTCGCACTGTGTGTGTCCGGTAGCTCTTCCCAGTTTGTATTTCCCAGATATATCTTGAATTCTTCAGTTTCGTCGTAGTGTTGGCAGCAATATTTCCTCACGTTCCAAAACTTTCTTTCCATCCCCAAATTATCTGATATTCGAGTCCTCATGCTGATTGATCCTTGACCTTTGTAAAGGGCGTAAACTATTATTTATGCCCTTTTATTCTCAAGGGTTTCCGAAACAGTTTTGGTTACTTTAGCATGGAGTAATACAATTTAGTGGAGGGAAACGGAAAATTTTGAACGTTAGTATTGTCCTCATTGTATTGTCGGCAGCGGTTTGGAAACGATGAACAGCTGTGTGAACGCGTCGTCATTTAACAATCACGTTGCATTGGAGTGGAGTTGAACGTGATTTCACATTGAGAGCGCTTTACGAGCAGTTTGACTGCAAATGATATTTCGACAGCATTATAGCCAGGACGTCGTGGACGTGTCCCGTCTGCTCATGAAACTGCTACGTGGATGCATAATTTTGAAGAAGCAGTTTCAACGTCCAGTTGACGCTCGAACGGTACGTACCCAAGAGAACACTGCAGCTGTTCGAGTTTCTATCGACAGGATACCTAGCTGCTGCGCTCGACAACACGCATCTGCGCTAGAGATTTGGTGACGAAGCATGTAAAGGATACTGCACTAATTAAAATTCCAACCCAATAAGATACAAATTGTGCACCAATTAATTCCACGAGACACAGTGCGACGTGTCTGAAATCAGCGTGGACGCCAATTCCCTTAGTAACATGTAAATATATCACATAACTCTAAGCTTACAATATAGTTTGCTGTATCATGTCATGGTGAAACTAGCACCTATTTTTGTGAACGCGGGGATGGCATTGCGACAGCAATAACTTCCGCTCTGTATGTTGGTATGTTGTAATATTCTTTACGCCGGGACTGTACTATATTAACATCGAAAACATGTGGTTTCAGCAGGACCGAACTACGTAACATAGTACTCGACAATCGATGGGAGCCGTTCGCCAGTTGTTCGAAAGGTGCGTCATTTTACGGAACGGCAATATTCCAGGGCCCGCGAGATCGCATGGTCTTTTTGACTTCTTCCTGAGGGACATCTTAAGAGCAATGTGTGGTGCACACGTCCTCCTATTACCCATGAACTGAAACAGAAGATTGATGACAAAATCGCTGCCGCTCCCCGGGTCATACGTCAACGAACATTCCGAAATTTCCATAACAGGCTGTCATAATGTGAACACGAATAGGGAGTACATCTTTCCGACTTCATTCTTAAGAACTAAAGAGACTATGTGACATTTTCTGAAGGAAACATAAATAGTATACTACACACGTGTATTTTCGTCAGTAAAATTTATTTTTCTTTAGTTTTTTCTTGGAAACTGCGTTACTTCAAAATTTCCGATTTCCCTGCGCCATCCTCATTCATTTTACTATTTTGTCCCACATTCCTTTCCATTTCAATTCTTTCCTTGTTTTTCCCATTTCTTTCTTTTCCTCGTGGGGCTGTGGGGCAATGCGCTCTTGATGGAGCCTGGTTGCGCTCCTTTACTCCTTGCAAGACAAGTTTCAAAGTACTTCGCAGCAACTGTGTCTTTGCTTCTGTACCACACAACACATGGTCATCAACATTTCCCACAATTTCTACATGTCAACTACATCAACTTTTATGAGAGTAAGTCCACAGGAGTCAGAGAAAATAAAACATAACGGTATAGGCGCAGCTACTGAAACTATGGTGAATCTTCAAAAAGGGCGCAATATTGCCCTTGAATCCAAAAAACCGCCGACCGGAGTGACAGCCTGGCTTTACCTGTCGCCGCGGTCGCACGCTCCTCAAGTTTTCTCCGTGAACGTTCAGTGTTTACGCCAGTGTTTTCGTGTTTCGTGATTGTTTATTGGCGTTTTGCACGTTAATTGTTATAAATTGAGCTATTGGTCTTCGTTCGTGTCGTCTTTCTACGTAATGCCGTTGAGATTTCGGCGTTGTCCGAAATTTCTTCGCTGCAGCACACCATGGCAAACTCCGTGAGAAAAAACACCGTGATTTTCACCTTCTACAAGTACACCCGTCGAATACAGCCCTCTGCACCTGAAATACACGTCTGGATTACCGAGTTAATTGGTCTTCATTCTGAATCTGTTCATACCATGCAGCTAGACTCTGATGAATACTGCATTTTTGTAAAGTTTAACGATCCCGTGAGTGTAGACCGCTTTCTGGAAAAATTTGGTTATGAAACGGAATTTATACACCGTGATGGTACTAAAAGTACTGGAAAACTCAGGAATTTCGAGTCTGTAATTAGAAATGTTAGGGTTATGAATATTCCCATAGAAGAAGACAACTCGAAAATTAAAAATGTCCTTTCAAAGTATGGGGTTGTCAGGCAAATAGTAAAGGAAAGGTGGGCTTCGCATTTCAAGCTGCAGTGCTTTAACGGCATTCGCTCTGTGGAGATGGAAGTGAAGGCGACTGTTCCCTCCAACATCCTTGTTGACGGGCACAGGGCGCATGTTATTTACTCAGGGCAAACCCCTACATGTCATGTATGTAACGAGTCGGGTCACCTCCGTCAGGACTGCCCTCGCCGTGTTTTTGTGCTGAAAAATAACCTTACGCAACGCCGGAAATTAACACCCAACGATATGTTGCCAGCCAGTAACACAACAGAGCGGCAGTCGTGGATCGTGTTACTACCTCTGAAAATGTTGCACTTAATGTTAATGAATTCCCGTCTTTATAACCTGCATTAACTGGTAAAATTCCGTCCTGTGACAGCGAGATTCCCACTAAAAAGCGTCCTCTAGAGGACACTGTAGAAAATTTTGATGAGGACTCCTGTGAAACACCCGTTGCCAGGAAGCCGAAGCCAAGTCCTGAAGATCTGTTGGAAGTGGAAAAAGGAGTCGGAATGCAGGTCGATGTGGCTCCCACTTCCGAACAAGGAATTATACCGCCACGAATAGATAGTGACGCAGCTGGTAGTGACCTTTCACGGAAATGTGACCCTGAGCCTGAGGTAAACACCCTGCTGACTCCGAAGCGCAACACCGCGCCGAAGGAGGAAATAAACAAGCATCACCACCTCGCCAGCAAGACAACACAACAGACAACACGCCGGAGCCAAATATTGACGACTGGCAAGCCACCGCCGTTGCGCCAGACGGCCACCGTCGGAGTCTGCGACCGAAACCACATCTTGCCGTCACGCGTCATCAAGTGAAAGCCACACCAGAGAAGAAAGACATCAAGAAAAAGAATGTTAAATATGAAGTCATCAGGGCCAACACTGACGAGGAGAAAGAGAAAGACCACAGTGACTTATAGCAATGCATTGTCAGGATTTCAGGATAATTTTCTTTTCAAGCATTTTGTTTAAAAGCAGTAAAAATTTGTCTAGGAAGTTAGTACATGTAATGGGCACACAGCTTGTAAAGATTGTGACTTGTAGAGAAGCACGTTGCTGCTGTAATGATACCGATCCTCATCCCATATAGCTTCTTCTGATATGTCTGTGATGCAAGCTTATTGTATTACTACTATTAACATTAATAAAATACAGTCAGCCTTAAAATTGGCAGCACTAAAAGAATTCTTGTACGAGTCTGGGACAGATGTCGCGTTGCTACAAGAAGCTGCGATAACGGAATTTCGGATCCCAGGCTTTTTTGAAATTGTTAATGTTTCTACAGAAGCCAATATCGGTACGGCCATTCTTATAAGGGAAGGCATTTCGGTGACTGAAATCGAACGACTAGAATCAGGAAGAGCCGCAGGCATAAAAATTTTCGATGTGACCGTGCTTAACCTTTACGCCCCATCAGGAAATTCCCATAAATTGGATCGTGCTAAGATTTTTCAAGATGAACTTATTTATTTATTGAGGAAAAATCGGTGTTCTATTATACTGGGTGGAGATTTTAACTGCGTTTTAAACCAGAAAGATCAACAACCCAATTTCAACTACTCGCCACAGTTAAAAAAGTTAGTAAGTGATCTACAACTTAAGGATGTGTGGGATCTTCAGCACTCGACGTCAGTCGAGTTCACATATACAACCAGCCACTCCCGCAGCAGACTAGATAGAATTTACGTGTCACCAAATTTGCAATTTTTTTTATTAAATGTTGAAACTGTTCCCGTGTATTTTAGCGATCACAGTACACTTTTAACTTGCTTTAATTTAAGTGTACAGCCAACCCGTCGATTCAGAGGCCAATGGAATTTGAACGTCTCTGTTTTAACTGATTAAGAACTGGAACAGAAAATAAGAGCAGCGTGGACTATGTGCCTCAGCACAGCAGACAAGCACCCAACAGTCATTGACTGGTGGACTAAGAGGCCTAAACCAAGGCTGCGGAAAGTTGTCATGCAGTTTAGTGCAGCGAGGCACAGGGAGTTGAGGAATTCAATGGAGTTTTATTATAATGTTTTAAGAGACTTATATCAACATGATGACGTAATTCGTCTGAATGATATCAGAAAAATAAAAGCCAAGTTATTAAACATTAAACGGTAACAGATGGAGGGGCTAAAAATTAAATCGAAAGTCACATCAGTTGTAGCAGATGAAACAGCTTCTCTGTATCACTTGGTGCGGCATGCTAAAAACATACGTTAAACTTTTATTGATGAAGTCCACACGCATACTGGTACAAGGCTCACATGCCAGAAAGAAATACTGGACGAAGTCCACAGATACTGTGACAACTTATATGCCCCTACCACAGTGGACGATGCAGCTCTCGAGGACTTACTTTCTCACTATTTTAGGTCAACAATTGTCGGGAACAGAGAACGCTGACATCCTGTCACCTATTACTAAAGATGAAGTGCATGAAGCAGTGCGTAACTCACCTCTCAAAAAATCTCCAAGACTTGATGGCCTCCCTGTGGAGTTTTATGCCCGCTACTGGTCTATAATTGGAGACAAGATCACTTCCGTGGCAAATGAGGTCCTGAACGGAAAAGCGGTCCCTGCAGAGTTTAAGTAAAATAGTACTAATTCCTAAGAGTAAAGGCAAAACAAGCTTATACAATTTTCGGCCTCTTTCGCTACTAAATTCTGATTACAAAATAATTTCGCGTATTATTAACAAAAGACTCTCTGCCTTTTCCAACAAAATGTTAGGCCATCATCAATCTTGTTCTCCAACCAGAACGATATTCGAAAGTCTATCTGCATACAGAGACGTCATTGCAATTACCTCAGTTACAAGTATAAAATGTGCTTTAATCTTTATAGATTTCAACAAAGCTTTTGACCGCGTTAGTCATAGACACCTCTTTGCGACGCTGTCAAGAATGGCTTTCCACCCTCAGATTGTCATCATGCTAAGAAATATTGCAACAGGTATAAATGCGAAATTAGAAATCAATGGCCAAACACCTAAACCCATAGAGATAAGACGAGGGGTTCCACAGGGGAGTCCCTCATCTATGTTTTTAGTTTCCGTGTCTTTAGAGTCCTTTCTCCGCACTGTCCACGCAAGATTAACAGGAATAACATTGAGTGATGAGAAAACTGTCATACGAGCTTATGCTGATGACGTGGGTGTTGTAATAAGGAATAAGGAGGAGACAGATACAGTGGAAAGAGAAATCCAAAAGTATTGTCTAGCGTCGGGAGCAACAACAAATGAAAAAAAAAGTAAAATATTGAATCTGAGGGGCCTAGATCATCGTCAACTGGCATGGGCAAAACAAGACAACAAACATTAAACTTTGGGAATAACGTTAATGGCATGTCCGATGAGGATGGTTGCTTTTAACTGGACGGAAACTAGGAGAAACGTTCATGGTGCTGCAATGGAGAACATCCATCGAACTATGGACCAGGTACAAAAAGTCTGATTCAACAACTCCTGCATAAAAAAAAAAGAAATTAGTGGCCGAGCGGTTCTAGGCGCTACAGTCTGGAACCACGCGGCCGCTACGGTCGCAGGTTCGAATCCTGCCTCGGGCATGAATATGTGTGATGCCCTTAGGTTAGTTAGGTTTAAGTAGTTCTAAGTTCTAGGGTACTGATGACCTCAGAAGTTAAGTCCCATAGTGCTCAGAGGCATTTGAACCATTTTTGAACCATGAAAACCACTGCATGATCAGTAGCAAAGAAATTGACTGAAGAAATGTCCAGAAGAACTGGAATTGTTGTATCTTGCCTATTAAATTGTAGAGTATTAAGTATACAAATGTTTTTTTCTGTCTTGCGTAAACAATTTTGTCACCAACCATCCAGGACCTTTTTCTAGCCGAAGCAGTCGTTTATGAACGATTTTCGTCACGGATGTGGTGGTAAGGATCTCAGTTGTACTCCATAGTTCAACCGATGGAGTCCAAGGACGTAATAGTGACTGGGGAAGTATCACGTTATCACGTATGGTGGTCCCCAAGGCTCAATCTTGGATCACTAATATTCCTCAAATATGTAAACGATTTTCCATCTAATATACAACAACGCAACAAGTAAAATTAGTAGTTTTTGCAAATGACATTAGTATTATAATCAGTCCAAGCATACATACAAAAACAGAAGAAACGGCAAACAACGTTTTTAAAATTGTCATTGACTAGTTTTCTGCAATGGTTTCACCCTCAATTTCAAAAAGATGCAAAATATTCAGTTCTGCATATACATGTATACTACACCAATGATAAGTGTTGCAGATAGTGAAAAATGACAAACAGTACGGTGTAATCTTCAAAATTCCTTAGTTGTTCATATTGATGAGAATTTAAACTGGAAAAAGCACATTTACGCACTCCTAAAACAACTGAGTTTAACATTTCCACTTGGAATCATTGGAAATCTTCGTGAGACATGTCAGTAGGTCAGTAAGTGTAACGTATTTTGCCTATTTTCATTCTATACTGTCGTATGGAACAATGTTCTGGGGTAACTCATCTTTAAGAAAGAAAGTCTTCATTGTTCAAAACCGTGCGTAAAAATAATATGTGATGCTCTCCGACGGTCATCTTGTAGTCATCTGATTAAGGAGTGGAGCATTTTAACTACTATTTCACTACCGCCACAGTAGTAAAAATGCCCAACGCCTTAAGCAGATGTCTACACGATGACCTTCGAAGATCATCACATACTATTTCCTTGTGACTTTCATTGTAAATAAGCCATTACACTTCAAAAGGAACAATGATGTACATAATTACAATACCAGAAAAAGAGTGAGATTTATTACTCCACATGAAGGTTGTTTTTCACAAAAAAAGAGGTGTAAAACCTCGAAGCAAATTTTTCATCACTTCCAGAGTGGTGTATATTGTCTAATAGATAGCTAAGTACAATTTTAATACAACCTAAAGAAGTTTCTCCTTGACAACACCACCTGTTCCGCAGAAGAAGTTCTATTACACTAATGTGTGAACGGTGGTGGGTAGGAATTACTAACTCACATCAGCATGTAAACTTATTTACAAATTAATATGCAGTTTCAATGCAAAATCACGCGTTCCACTCATTATGATTTATAAGGCAAAATGATTCATAGAACATGAAACTAACTAACCGTACTGATAACACATCTTTTACGTGTGGAATTTCGACGGCAAAGAAAGAAGAGATCGAGGCACGTGGTTACTTAAAAAGTACTGAATATCAATGTTCTCTTTCTGTTCCAAATATCTAGCGACACTAAGGAAAAGCCATCTTATTCTGGAGGAGCTGATTTTAAATTCCAGTCCAGCCATCGAATTAAGGTCTTCTGTGGCTTTCATAAATAGATTGCTGTAATTAATGGCACGACTGCTCTAAAAAGAACCAGTGACATTTTCTTGCTTTCCCGTGCTTTGATCTGAATTGTGTTCGCTCTCTAATGACTTAGTTGCCAACATGACGTTAAAGTCTAGTCTAACTTCATCGCTCCTAGAACCCTAAGAATTTACATAATAGAAAAAAGATAAACCTCAGAGTTTCTTATGGGGATCTGCATGCTCGTTAAGAGTTTGTGTTAAACAGTTCAAGGATAGTTTTAGTGGAAAGGAAATTATGAGCCAAAGGTGGATTTCAGTCCCTCTTTGCCTTCTTGCCACAGTATCATACACAACACACAGGTAGATACATTATATTACGAATAACATCCAGCCCCAATAAACCGATTTACAAAGCGATACATTACTTCGACTAGAATGATCCTACGACATTTCCTTATACGCCTCCAGAAACACTGAAAAAATAACGATTCTTCATCACTGGAAAGAAAATGGAATTCAGTCCGCTAGGAAAAGTGATTTTCGGTGATAAAATTCTTTTTATTTTAAAGGCAGTCAAATAATATATGGGGACTAAACCGACCATCCTTAGATTCTACAAGTCATAAGCAGTGTTTGGATTACGTTCCTGTGACGTACAGGATCTGAAGATGCCCAACGTATGTGCATAATCGGTTGTGACTGAGATCACATTATGTAAATATGTCTGAAATAGAAACGAGTGTATGTATATTAGTGTACTATAGCATCTAACTAGATATAAATCACCACCCATGTAAATTTTATGATAGATCATGTACACGGAGGACTATCAGCAACTATCGGGTTTCGATTAGGGATGCTTACTAGTAGTTAATGGTAAGAAGATTGTTCTGAAGATTCTCGTGTCGGTTGTTATTACGACTCGTAGGGAAGCCGGCACGCTTTATTCAGAATGTACATTCCGGTGGAAGGTGAACTGGTCGTACGGCGTGGCAGTTGGCACTCAGTACTTCTGCTTCCTACAACTTGCTCTTGGGGTGCCAGAGTATTTGACAGTTCATGAACGTGCACACTGTTACGATCGTGTGTGGTTGAGATTTTAAACAACAGTTTCAGATTAACTTTGCAATGCTGTGCTATGCAAAAGAAGAACAGTTATATACGCTACAGAAACAAAGTTGACCACACATGACAGGTTCACCGCACTAAGATCCCATGTGTTGATCACCTGTTCTGTGCACATAATGTTAAGTCACCTAACACAACGAAAGGACGATAGACGCTTATAGATATCAAAATACATGTCTGAAAGTATCGAAATGTATCCCTTTACGTAACGTTCACAGGAGTTCTTAGAACCGTTGCTCATTGTCTCCTGTTTTATGTCCTTACCCAACTTCATGATTTCTTTCCAGATACACCAGCGATGTTAACCATTCTCCATATTCTTCAGGAAAATATCAGAATATCGTGGATGCCTTAATGCATTTCTTGACCACCTGCCATCATTATGGTAATTTTGTCCCACCAAATCCTTTTATTGTGGAATTGTTTGCTATTGTATCGAGAATTTAATCAAATAAAAGCGATTAGCTAAGACTTCAATCATGAATTTAAGAAGAATGTTTGTAAATTCAACCTGTTTTCACATCTAGGTACTATCTACGTTCATTGAGTGTGTTTCTCGATGATAAAATTTGATTTTAACGTTAATGTAAATTTACTGGCTAACTTGTGTCTTGAGACTGAAAACCTTTCTAGTTAGGCCTGTGCTTATATCTAACGGGTATTCTGCGTTCTGCCTCTACTGCATTTCGTGGACATATACAGCAAGAAACTTACATTATACGTCGAAAGAAACTACATTTGTACTGCTGATAGACGGGATGTGTAGTTGTAACTGACGCGAATATCCGTAATTACACGCTTGAAGAACCATGGAATTATTGACCTGGGTTAAATCAATTGCTTAAAGATCTTGTATAAACCACTCTATTGTGAGCAAAGTTACTACAATGAATGGCGGGTCCGATCCACTCACTGTATGCGTAAATACGTGGCCAAAAGCTAAAAGAACACAGTGTCTAACCACGTGTGACTGATGAACAAATGACACCAAATTATACATAGCTACTGACAAAGCGCATTGAGAGATGATGCAAGGTGTTACTGACATAGAACACGAAATATCTACATGGGCGTGAACACTCTCTGAAATATTTGTCGGCCAATGAAGAAGCCGTAATTCAAGTGTAGGACTAATGAACGCCATCTGATTGCAGTTCAACAAGAGAAATAAGTCCTAACAGTGCCTTAAGTTTTTCTGTATTATTAATTAAAGGAATGGGGATTGTTCCGAAACAACCCACGAAACATTTACTAGTTACGCAATATTCACCCACTGTAATTATATTTTAACCCCAGGATGTTCGCCTTGGGAGAAAATTCATTACATACATCCTCTTACCAAAGAAGAGGTGGGTTAGAGGCCATTACAACATACATAACGAAAAGTGAAGATTTCCGTTACCAAATCCAAAGCTTGGAACGTGGCCCGTCTAACGCGCCAGGATCAGGTCTTTGCTCTCCTATGGCCAGCGAAGAAAAAAAATGCCTGTTCACACACTGTCTTTTACCTGTGTATCCGCCAATGGAAGTAGCCGTCACATTCTCAGACTAACGTCACCAAAGAAAAGCGGGTTCATTTGGTCTAAATCTTTATATGTTCCTGGAGGTGCTTTACAGTCCCCTATCCGATTTCCGAATCTCTGTCTCGCCTCGATGTAATCCACATGGAATGTTCCCATGTTCCTAGGACGGCTTCAGGAATAACTTCCCCTCTTGTGATTTTTGAATAGCGTATTTGCTAATTCCAGCTGGATTTTAACAGAATTCAGTCTTTATCAAAAAATGTTAAAATGTGTGTGAAATCTTATGGGACTTAACTGCTAAGGTCATCAGTCCCTAAGCTTACACACTACTTAACCTAAATTATTCTAAGGACAAACACACACACCCATGCCCGAGGGAGGACTCGAACCTCTGCCGGGATCAGCCGCACAGTCCATGACTGCAGCGCCTTTAGACCGCTCGTCTAATCCCGCGCGGCTCAGTCTTCATCCTCTCTAAGTACTACCACCTAGTCAATTTTCTGTCTTCTGTTACATCGTGTTCTCTTGCGTACCCGTCACCCATTATTTTTGGAGTGTGCTGACTAGATGCCCCTCCATATCCGCATCCAGTGACGCCTATGGGCTGAGGATGATACGGCGGCCAGTCGGTTCCGTCGGACCTTCCAAGGCCTGAATGAGATATTCACTCTGCAGCGGACTGTGCGCTGATATGAAACTTCCTGGCAGATTAAAACTGTGTGCCAGACCGAGACTCTAACTCGGCACCTTTGCCTTTCGCGGGCAAGTGCTCTACCAACTGAGCTACCCAAGCACGACTCACGCCCCGTCCTCACAGCTTTACATCTGCCAGTACCTCGTCTCCTACCTTCCAAACTTTACAGAAGCTCTCCTGCGAACCTTGCAGAACTAGCACTCCTGAAAGAAAGGATATGGGAGACATGGCTTAGCCACAGCCTGGGGGATGTTTCCAGAATGAGAATATCCTTTCTTTCAGGAGTGCTAGTTCTGCAAGGTTTGCAGGAGAGTTTCTGTAAAGTTTGGAAAGTAGGAGACGAGGTACTGACAGGTGTAAATCTGTGAGGACGGGGCGTGAGTCGTACTTGGGTAACTCAGTTGGTAGAGAACTTGCCCGCGAAAGGAAAAGCTCCCGAGTTCGAGTATCGGCCCGGCACACAGTTTTAATCTGCCAGGAAGTTTCTTCCAAGGCCTGTTCGGACGGAGTTTATTTTTTTAATAGAAGTACATCCTTCCGCGAATTGGTGTAGTTTTCGACGCTGGGCCATTAACAAGTGTCAGCGTACGAACAATTCAAAGAAACATCATCTATATGGGCTTTCGTAGCCCAAGGCCCACTCGTTTACTCTCGATCACTGCACGAAACAAAGCTTTAGGCTTCGCCTGGACCCGTCATGACTGACATTGGACTGTTGATGACTGGTAACATGTTGCCTGGTCGGACGAGTATCGTTTCAAATTGGATCGAGTGGATGGACGTGTACGGGTATGGAGATAACCTCATTAGTTCATGGATCCTGCATTTCAGCAGGGGATTGTTCTAGCTGGTAGATTCTCTGTAATGGTGTGGGGCGTGTGCGTTTGGAATGATATGGCATCCCTGATACGTCTACATACGGCTCTGACAGGTGACACGTTCGTAAGCATCCTGTCTAATCACCTGCACCCACTCAAGTGCTGCAATCGATTTGACCCAATACCCATCTAACAAGAAATCCTCATCCTCTTTCCAGTTAATTTCACTAACTCCCACTATATATAACCTGAGCCATTGCATTTACCTATTCCTATTTTATATCTTCCCTACCACATTCAGACATCTGACGTTCCACGCACCGTCTCGTAGATGTTACCATTTCGTTGCTTATTCAGTCCTTTTCTCAGGGTCACTTCCCCCTTGGAACTCCCCTGTTGGAGATCCGAATGAGGATTAACTCGGAATCGTTTGATAATGGACAGACCATCAGGATGATGGTCACATTTGTTGTGGATACACGGTATATGTTTTAAATGCAGTGGTCCCTATGTCTTCTGCCCCCTCGTGCTGTTGTTCATTGCTGATTTTTTCTCCCTTTTAAGGGTAGTTTAGCACCCTAAGTACAAGGCGTTGCCTCCAACACCTGCTTGCTCCTTCCCCCAATATGAGCAGGCTACTGGCAGAATGACGGTGACTCTTTATACTAGAAGTCTTTGGCTGCGTTGTTGAGGACCTGGAATCAAAGCTGGGACCCATGACGTTGTTAATAGTAATCAAAGACTATATTTCTCTTACAACAAGTTTTATTGTTGTGAAATACAATGAATTAAAATGTTTCACAAATGTCGACGCATAGCTCAACCATCATCGTTGTATCCATCAAACTGTTTACATAGCCAGGGTGTGAAGTTACGTCTAGCAGATCTTTATTTGTTGCTTTATTTGGTAACGCGATTCCTAATACCCTACGGCAGTATTAGTTTCAGATCTTTCACTTTTATGCGCACCAGTAGATTCACTGCAGATCCATAGTGCAGCCGTAAGGTATGACTCAGTGGTTAGTGAAACGGACAGGCAATTGGGAAGACGACCGAACTAAATCGTGTCTGACCATCCAGATTGTTTTCCGCGATTTCGCTAACTCACTCCAGGCAAATGGAGGAATGATTTCCTTGAAAGAGCGTGGCCGGCCGATTTTCTTCCCCATACTTAAGAAATCCGAGCTTGTGCTCCGTCTCTAATGACCTCGATGTTGACGAGACAATAAACCATAATCGTCCTTCCTTCATTTCTTCCAAAGTGTATATACACTACTGGCCATTAAAATTGCTACAGCACGAAGATGACGTGCTACAGACGCGAAATTTAACCGACGGGAAGAAGATGCTGTGATATGCAAATGATTAGCTTTTTAGAGCATTCACACAAGGCTGACGCCGATGGCGACACCTACAACGTGCTGACATGAGGGAAGTTTCCAACCGATTTCTCATACACAAACAGCAGTTGACCGGCGTTGCGTGATGACACGTTGTTGTGATGCCTCATGTCAGGAGGAGAAATGCGTACTATCACGTTTCCGACTTTGATAAGGGTCGGATTGTAGCCTATCGTGATGGCGCTTTATTCTATCGCGACATTGCTGCTCGCGTTGGTCGAGATCCAATGACTGATAGCAGAACGTGGAATCGGTGGGTTCAGGAGGGTAATACGGAACGCCGTGCTGGATCCCAACGGCCTCGTATCACTAGCAGTCGAGGTGACAGGCATCTTATCTGCATGGCTGTAACGGATCGTGCAGCCACGTCTCGATCTCTGAGTCAACAACGTTTGCAAGACAACAACCATCTCCACGAACAGTTCGACGACGTTTGCAGCAGCATCGACTATCAGCTCGGAGACCATGGCTGCGGTTACCCTTGTCGCTGCATCACAGACAGGAGCGCCTGCGATGGTGTACTCAACGACGAACCTGGGTGCACGAATGGCAAAACATTTTTTCGGATGAATCCAGTTTCTGTTTACAGCATCATGATGTTCGCATCCGTGTTTGGCGACGTCGCGGTGAACGCACATTGGAAGCGTGTATTCGTCATCGCCATACTGGCGTATCAGACGGCGTGATGGTATGGGGGGCCATTAGTTACACGTCTCGGTCCCCTCTTGTTCGCATCGACGACACTTTGAACAGTGGACTTTACATTTCAAATGTTTTACGACCTGTGGCTCTATCCTTCCTTCGATCCCTGAGAAAACCCTACACTTCAGCAGGATAATGCACAACAGCATGTTCCAGGTCCTGTTGGGCCTTTCTGGATACAGAAAATGTTCGACTGCTGCCCTGGCCAGCACATTCTCGAGATCTCTCACCAACTGAAAACGTCTGGTCAATGGTGGCCGAGCAACTGACTCGTCACAATACGCCAGTCACTACTCTTGATGAACTGTGGTATCGTGTTGAAGCTGCATGGACAGCTGTTCCTGTACACGCCATCCAAGCTCTGTTTGACTCAATGCCCAGGCGTATCAAGGCTGTTATTACGGCCAGAGGTGGTTGTTTTGGGTACTGATTTCTCAGGATCTATGCACCCAAATTGCGTCAAAATGTAATCACATGTCAGTTTTAGTATAATATATTTGTCCAATGAATACCCGTTTATGATCTGCATTTGTTGTTGGTGTAGCAATTTTAATGGCCAGTAGTGTAGTAGGCCTTTGTCATTTTTCTTTGCATTAACCGAACCAACGAAGTGTGATAGCTAAATTGGTGTTTTCTATCCGGTAGAGTTAGTAACTGATACATACGGATTTATTAATATGATCGGACAAACAAGGCATCATATCCGTTACTAAAGATTGCTGGCCCTGTCTTTACTTGAGTCAAAAATTCTGAAGCCGAATATTTACTGACTTTATAAGAAAAGGTGCACCAGATAGATTTTGAGTCCAAAAGCTTATTGTAGTTATCTTCACTCTTTTATTCTGAAATGGGATTCAGTGCTGAAGACTACTAATTATTATCAATTACTGCTATTTCCAAGGATCTTAGGTTAAGGTAAAGACAACACATAAACACTATATCAGACCTTCAGCTGCAAATCATGAATAAACGCTAGACGTTAGAATAGACCAACATCATGTGCTGTGTCGAAAGGAAAGGACAACAGTTACTTCGTTTTTACATTTCATGTAACCGGCGAGTGGGCGGAAGTGCTTGCATGGAATCTTGCACATCTAATCAATACAGCTTCCTTGATTACCAACTCCCTTGATATAATACAGCATCTGGAGCGCACAGTACTCGGTAATTAATTATGTTTCATTTATTCATTTGTCTCAACCGACTTTTTTTTAATTGCTCCTTTCCATTTTCTGTCCTACATTATTCTCTGAGAGTCATAAATTGTAGCACAGTGACGTGCAGTCAACCATACTGACGTTACCAGTCATATTCACTGCGGCTTCTGCTCCTCAATGTTGTTCTCCTGTTAACATGTAGAATTGTTATTTGAGCCTGTATGTCACATCAATTACGTACTCATTACTGCGTTCCCTTGGGCGTTAATCCCCACCAGGACGCTAACTGCGGCAATTCCAGCCTGAAATGTAATCTCGAGAGATGTTTCTCCCGCGTGGCGTGAAATACGTGTTTATGGAGCTGAAAGCAGAAGCGGTCGTTTTGTGCAACTCCGCGGTGACAACAACTTCAACAGAACACAGCATCCGAGTTATTAAAACCGCTGTAATGAGGTCTTGCACATCAGTTCACAGAAAAGCATGTTTCTGTTCTTCGCAAAAATAATTGCTTTTTTTAATTTACTTTGCTACCTACATGTCTGCGGACATAGTATGAATATCCGAACTTATATAGATAAGATACCAGCACTCTAGAAGGTAGCAAAGGTTATTCAGGTTTCTTCCTTAAACAGCTTGAAACACATAAACGAGTGACGTATTCATGAACAGTATGGCAACAGAATGACAGCTAGTGCCCACGTGGTGGTTTGCTTATTTACGAGGAGTGAGTCGGCGAGATCCGGACGGCGAACATTATGGGCAGGGAGTGTTTTACATCACTCTAGAATATGGGCTGTCGTTGGCTGGGGGTGGTAAATACCTAACTATTTTGAACAATGTGAGCTACCTAAGCGTCAAGAGAAGCGGCTCTCAGACTAAAAATGGCTCAATGGCATTTTGTGTGGCTCAACGATATGAACTTTTTGAATCTGATGGATCAGTGCAGTCTCGCCTGGATATCAGTAATGTGGATGAAGGATAGAAATTGTGAGGACTATTGTACGAGACGTATGCAGGATACCTGTGTCTTTTTGGACGGCAGTTTAGCCATACTGATGAAGTATTTGTCACGAGAAATGCCAGAATCAAGACATGAACTTTCTGGGGAGCTTTGTGTTTTGTAGCGTGTGGACAGCAACTCATGACACTTTAACTTTTAAAGGGAGTGATGCTAGGCTTCATACGCTAAATGTTGTTGGGACAGTTGAGTCTGACTAGTCCTATGATACAGTACACTACGCACATATGTTTGGCAGGATAAGAAACAGTTAATCGAACTTTAATTCCCCAGTGTGTTGACTACCGTGATTTGTAATTAGCCCTATATCATAATCATTCAGGAATACGGGTAGTTACATGTGTTATCAACGCAGAATATTTTCAGTAACAGAATGTGACGGTGCACGGACATCACTTGCCGTAGATGATCCATAAACCTTAAATAGTTGTCCGTGAATTGCCTTCCACATGCCGTGTATTGTCGTCGACATTAAAAAATAAAAATTTTAACCCCATGTAGAAGCAGAAACATTGTCATTTTATTGATCTTTACATTTCTTTTAACTGTATCAGATTTTCTCATGTGGTTAAAGTTTTCTAATTTAGCTTCTCTTTTACAAACATGCGTTGGAAGTCAGAAACAACTCTTATTAGCTGTTACCTAATGCATTTCGTAGAGTCGCTTCTGTGATCAAGCACTTGTATGAGAACTATTTCAATACTAGAATGAGGCAAAATATCTCGATTTTGAGATCTACTTTTACTTAGAAGACGAAGTTTAAATTCCAAGTAATTAATAAGATAACAACAAAGGTACATCGATAGTTCTCGTATTACACTGGCTGAACTGAATCGTAACCTCAGTCTCGCAGCCTTCTGATCAAACGCAACCTTCCTTTGATATACATTTCAGTATCATTCTGTTTTATTTTGGGAATTTCCTTTGATTTTTGTTTGTATATGTTTTGGCCCTACTGCTTCACATTTAACCCGATCCAATCAGTATATTTTAAAGACAAGTTACATTCGGGCAGAATCGGTCATTTGTGAGGACTGCGAATGTCATTCAAACACTCTAAACTATGCACATAAATGCTCATCAGCATAAATTAAAGTTACATGAAGCTTAACTCGTTTCATAAGATACGTCCTAATTATGAGGCAGGGCTTGTTTGACGCCATAGGAATGACTTCTCACAAACCTCATGATTTTCGATATTCATTAAATAATATATTGGTAACACTGATCTAAATACAAGATTTGTTTGATGGTGAACTGAACAATAATAAACAAACATTACTCGAACTTTTTGTCAATGAAAACGCCGTCAAACAAGTAATGAATCCGTGGACCGACAGCATTGAGAAACCAACGACCACAAACAGGTAGACCTCGGTTTATTCTGCAGAAAAATGATGTCGTGGAAGGGGAAGGCATCAACCATAAAGGTTGTCCGCAATTAAGTTCACGTAGTCCACAGTTCTCATGGCGCTTCCATTACTATAACAGGTCCCATTGAAGTCCAGAGGAATGTTGTCCACACCATAGTAATGCCCCTTGGGCCAGTGACCGTGCCGCATGACGATGATATTCCTACGTGGTGTAACAGAAACATGATTCATCCGACCAAGGGGCAAGATTCATTGATTCACGACGGAATATCAATGATCTCGCGCAGACTGCAATCGTAATTTACACTTTCTGTTATCTGCTGCGAAACCGGAAATTTAGCAATGTGCGCTGAACGGCGTTCCCCAAAACAATTGCACCTGCCCCAACCTTGCACTCCATCGTCAGGGCTGCCACAGATCGCGACCTGTCATACTTTACAGAACGGGTGAGCCACCGACATCTGCATTCTGTGACGGGGTGTGGACCTTATCTCCTATTCGTGGTTTCACCGTCCTTCAGCCGCTTTCCATGAACGTTCATGACAGTAGCACGCGAATCAGCGATCAGCTTGGCCGTTTCCGAGATGCTCGTTCCCATTCGCTTACCGTCTCGTCGCTAGAATAATTGCCCATTCGGCTCTGTTCCGTTTATTTGCTTTCCTTACCTCGCCACGAGCCGTAAACACAACCAGATGCTCTTCAGTCTCGCGGGGATCAGTGGTCATCATGTTTTGGATCATGAATGTACTTGAGAAATTAGTAAAATTCGTAGTTTCGTGTCTCTGGCTTGTTGACATCGCAATGAAATTCCTTACATAATAACTTAAGTCCTGGTGATGGAGCTATGAGTTAGAAACGTACATTAGAAAAATAAAAAGAGTGTTGAGGAGGCAGTAGGTGATTTATTAAGATTTCCCAAAACAGGATATGAAAGCTATGATTAAATGTATAAGTAAAACCGATTCTTACGAGAGAAAACATTAAAAGTGTGTGCGCGTTAGCGGATGTATCTCTCTCTCTCTCTCTCTCTCTCTCTCTCTCTCTCTCTCTCTGTGTGTGTGTGTGTGTGTGTGTGTGTGTGTGTGTGTGTGTGTGTGTGTATGTATGTGCCAGTGTGTTTGTATGTGTTTGCTTTCGTGGTCAAGCGCATGCATATTATTTGCTGACCTTCCTTCCTCCGCCTTTTGCGTCTGTCCAGTTGAGGCGTCCGGTGCCGCTTGACGGCGTAGTCTCGGTGAAAAACGGATTTGCCAGCGCCGTATATTTTATGTATATCCGGCGGAAGGATGAAAAGCAGAGCCCTGCGGCGCGCTGCGCTGCGTTGGGACATTATCCGCTCTAAGCGGACTGAGCAGCGGGCTGTACCACGCGCTCACCCATTCCCTCCTACAACCCCTCAAACCCCCCCCCCCCCCCCCCCCGCCTACGAACCAATCTTAGCAGTGGATGCTGCCGGTCCGGCGCTGCCGCAGACAGCTTAATGAGCTGCTCTGTAGCACAGCGTCACGCAGTGGGAGTTGCCTCCTTTAAAGATCTTTCATACTTTCTGATTAGACCAACCAAATAGAAAAAGAAGATCTAGTGCCTTAATCCTAGACGTCTCCTCTCAAATGCAGGCTTACGAATATCAGATATCACTAGCTGTGCAATAACAGTGGTTCGTTTAACCTGTCAGTTTCGTATTTCACAATGCGAGTTGCAAATTTGATAGTGGAACGCACAAATGACACTAAATCCATCGTACAGAATATTAGTCTCCCTCTTAAAATAACAAGCTGGTAGCTTTGGAGCGCTGTAGTTAGCGTAAGAGTGGTAGGAGGAGGTCATATGACTCTCCACTTCTGACCCAAGTTGTATTACAATAGGTCGACATGGAGACGTGACAGAATGGCAGAAAGAAGTTGCCGTGTTAAGATGTTTCCTTGATCACACGATTACTGATGTATATAAATAGTGAGGAGACAAACTGAACAGCCCTCTTAGTATGTCTGTAAATGATGCTGTCGTTTACCGCCTTGTAAATTCATCAGATGATCAAAACCATCTGCAAAATATGGTTACCTGACATTGTCAGCAGGAGAGCAATCCTTGAATCTGAAAAATGTAACATTCTTGCAACGAAAAATTTTATTTGTCGATAAAACATAAAATACTTAGATAGATGGCTAGTTTCAGCAGTGTGAAGTGCCATCTTCAGATCACCTTTATACGTTCACCATTGTGCCACTCTATCCACTGCAGTGCTATAAGTCATAAACATACTGGGAGCCATTCGTTGAAGACGATGCACCAGTGTAACCTCATACACAATAAAATCACACTTATGGTAAACACTCTCTAAAGTTTGTGATAAAAGCACGTGGTTCACAGGGTATTGCTTGATGGGTCTGTATTGATAGCTGATAGCACACAAAAACTTTTGTGTCTACCAGAAGTATACGACGATACACTGGTGCAACTTTTTCAACAAGTAGCTCCCAAAAATGTTTAGGTATAGGTGGCAGTGCACTAAATGGAGAGACCCAATGGTTTATGTATGTAGATGATTTGAATATGGCAATTTAAACTCCCAAAACTAGTAATCTACATACATACACTGATGTCCAAAATTAAAGCAACAAACGGAAATTTTGCGAGATTGCGTTTATTTTGCCACAAAACAGTGTAAACAGGTGATGGTAAAATAGAAATAATGTAAAGAATATAGAACGTAAAGAACTTCAACATGATAAGCCTAGATAAAAATGTACTTCGTTTTCTCCAAATTAAGGGATTTGCACACACATTCCGACAGCTCGTTAATCTGCTCAGTACGTGGTGTGACCACTTCTAGCTACAATACCGGCCTGAGAACGACGGGACATTCTGCGAATGTTGTCGTCAGTCCCATGTCGAGGAATAACGCCCATTCTACCTGGACAGCTGCTCGCGAGTCTTGGAGAGTAGTTGGTGGATGCTGATATGATGCAATCCGTCTCCCTAGTGCATCTCAGACATGCTCTATAGGATTCAAATTGGCAGAGCGAGCAGGCCACGTCATACATGCAGGATCTTCGATATCCAAGACAACATCAATCACCCGTGCTCTACGAGGTCGAGCATTATTGTCAAAATGGCTCTGAGCCCTGTGGAACTTAAAATCTGAGGTCATCAGTCCCCTAGAACTTAGGACAACTTACACCTAATGACATCACACATAACCATGCCCGAGGCAGGATTCGAGCCTGTGATCGTAGCGGTCGCGCGGTTTCAGACTGAAGTGCCTAGAACCACTCGTCCACATCGGCCAGCAGCATTATTGTGCGAAGTCTGGACCTACAGCAGCTCGCAGCAACAGCACATGAGGTTCCAAGATACCGTCACGATACCTGACAGCAGTTAAACCTTAGCGATTCACACATACAATTTCATGAAGAGGTGTTCGAGTTGTCAACACAGTCTGTGCCCACACTATTAGGGATCCTCCTCGATACTGGTCTTTCTCCACAATGATTGGGTCCCGAAATCGTGTTACACGTTCCCTCCGGATGCGAATCCGTCGAGAATCACTCTACAGACGAAATAGGGACTTGTCTGTGAAAAGAACATCGAACCACTTTTCGACGGTCCAGGTGGCTTGTTGACGAATCCACTCTAGACGTACCCTTGTGTTGAAGCAAACACAACTCATTTGATAGATGCCCTGACATCATCGTTAGGGTGGTTCTCCGTTGATCGGAATGCCATCTTCCGTAGAGAACACGATTGTACGAACATCAGTTGACAGTTTGTATCATTATATCGTGAATTAGACACAACGGTGAAATAGCAGTTTACTGCTCTAACTTTGGACACTAGTATATTTGTTGCGATGTGTGAAAATAAAACTTCTCTACGAAGAAGATTAATTTTTTCAGTTGAAAAATGTTTTAGAAAGGATATCGGTATGATGCGAAAAGTGGCAATTGATTTTAAATAATGAAAGGTGTGAAGTCATTCACATGAGTACTAAAAGGAGTTTGCTAAATTTCGGTTACATGATAAGTCACACAAATCTAAAGGCTGTGATTTCAACTAAATACTTAGGGGCGCTTGGAACGAGCACATAGATAATGTTATGGGTACAGTGACCCAAAGACTGCGAAGTATTGGCTGAACACTTAGAAAATGCAACAGGTCAACTAAAGAGACTGTTTCCAGTACGAGCTTGTCAGTCCTCTTATGGAGTACTGTTGCGCGGTACGGGGTCTGCATCAGATAGGACTGACGGAGAACATAAAAAATTTAAAAGAAACGGGAGCTCATTTTGAATGATCGAAAAATAGGAGACAGACTGCCACGGATAAGATATGTAAATTCGGGTGTCAACCATTGAAACAAGGCGTTTTTCGTTGCGGCAGTATCTTCTCATGAAATTTCAATCACCTACTTCTTCCTCCGAATGCGAAAATATTTTGTTGGCTCCCACTCACACACGCACACATTATCATCATAACAAAATAAGAGGGTCCAGAGCTGACACGGAAAGATTTGAGTGTTCGTTTTTCCCGCGCGCAGTTAAGAGTGGAAGGATAGAGAAATAGCTTGAAGGTGATCCGGTAAACCCTCTGTCAGAAACTTCATTTTTAATTACAGAGTAATCATGTAGATGTAGATGTAGACGCATAAAGCTGCCCTATTTACTGATATACTCGTATCAATGTGGACTTAGAACTTGTGGACAGGGAATGGAGTACCATTTGCAGTGGCGTATGAGCCTTCATTCGGAAAATATAGTAACAGACAGAGATTAGAGACGACCACTGTGACTTGTCAACAACAATCGATTTCAAACTCTTCAGGAAATGGCACTTTGAGTGAAGGGCTTGATTTGTACTTCAGTCACGTTCCGATTCAACGTTACGACGCGAGTTGCATAGAATCGCTAAAGGCCATTGCTCACAGTATCACGTAAGGATGAACATCTTCAGTGTGTCAAACAACGTACAATGTGGACAATGCTGACTGAAGGCGTGGAAAGTGGTCAGATTTTGCCGCTTTTCAATCTATTGCATCTCGACTGGTCAGCTAAATTAACCCATCCCAATGTAATACAAGGTGTGTAGTCATTCAGGAACAGCGAGTGAAACGTACCTCTAATTAGGAATGAGTGGCTTCAGCTGAATATAGCATCCCCGAAGAAATTTGTGGACCGTCTTTCTCGCTGAACTGAGACCACTATCAGAGCTACAGGAGCTATTACACGAAGTTAAGTTTATGTCTCCTGGAGGTGATTAATGTATCCGCCGAAGGCGGCACAAGGGAAACACAAAGAATAAGCTTAAAACGTTTATTAAACAGAGTCAGCTCGGAAAGGAGGAAGTGTTAAACACACGGACTTAGATACGGTTATGTCTTGATTATATATCAAATAAAAAACACTCTAGCTTTGACTTTTTAGGTCTTGAACATTTAATGAACAAACTCACTTCAGCAATTTATTTGAGTTATCTTGACAAAAGAATGTAAGGCAGAATCCCGATAACTACATTCACATAAATTTGAGATGAAACACCTACGAAACCAAACCGACTTCTTGTATAATTAAAAAGACTGTTAACGTTATAGCGACGGAGACTGACCCAGTATCTTGGATCATCGGAATTTTGCGAACAAAGACTTCGAGTAAGAATATCACACTAAAATAGTCAAGTAGAAAACATACCCTTCGTTAAGGACCCGAGAAGATGAGCCATACTCTTTATTCAGAAGGTATGGCAAAGTCTGTCGTGAAGTCAATAATTACCAAGCAAAAATATGACAATGATATACTACAATGGCTGATGGCCACTTACGTCTATGGTGTCCACATCTTCTACCGGAAATGCCGCATGAGATGTTCCAGGTGCCGGAGAGTGACGTGGACAGCGGTGATGGCGTAGCACAGGCTCCGAGTGATTTGTTGATACATGAAATGCGAATGCATTCGGCGTCTGGCCCAAGAATGTGACTCGAAGTGGAGTGGCCACTGAGGTCTCTAATATAGGCCAAGGCGCTACTATACAGTCGGCGTAAGAAAGAAATTCGTGGGTCGAGCGACATCTGACGGCGCTTAGGTTGCCGTCTGGTGACCGTGTAGCGTGCAAGCCCTCGTGGATCGTTTGCTGCGAAGCCAGCTGCCTGTGTAACTTCGGTGCAATGCGTGTTGCTGGCAGCGTAGGCGTAAGCCCACATTACAGCTGTGATTCTTAAAAATAAATAAATAAATAAATATAAAAATGGTGTGTATGAAAAAATGATGTGTATGAACGCATTCATGTAAGTGATTTATCTGTACAGTTTGCTGCCTGACACATTTCTCACTGCCCCACTGTACTACAAGGCCTGTGAAAGTAACTTGAGGCATGGCTACATATATGACTGTGATGCCATTGTGTAGATCTAATCACTTTTTATCTCGGAGACTTGGCAAAGTATCGTTTGCAAACCTTATGGGAACGAATTTATGGCAGAGGTCATCCACCGATCGGTACTTTAATTCAAGTGAGGTTCTCTCATGCACTAAGTTCGACTCCAAAACCAGACAAAATTTGAGTGGCATTTTCGTGTTTTCGAACTGGCGACGGGCAAGGTGCAGCTGTAAGATCTAACCATGTGTGATGGAAGAACGAGTCAGCTACGAGAAAACAGAGACAATAAACAGCTTTTGAGGGAATTTTCAGAAGACGTTGACCTGGCATACCTGGGTTTAAGTGAATTTAGTATTACCGCCAACAGACATCACGATGGAGGCAAATGAACTGGCCTGGGTTGCGCTGCGGAATATTGCGGAAACCTGTCAAGGAAGGCGGACGTGGTACGTGGTATGGGCAGATTTGCTGACGGAGGTGTTTACCTGAGTAAGACAGTAAGACAAGCAGGCTGGTGCTTATGCTAAGTTCAACTACATGGACCCTCGCGTTGCGCCTTTTGTTGAGTGCTGTTACCGAGTGCTAAGTCGACAGCCGCCAAGCCAGCCGCGTGCTGAATTTAATCCCGTGCATGTCTCTATAATGATCCGGACATTATGCGGCACGTACATTGACTTGCATTCTCCTTACAGGTTTCTCCTCTTCAGATATTACTGAACCCGTCGTCGGCGCGTGAAGTATTCGTGCCAAAAGCACAGTGTAGCGGCGTTGTTACGCTAGTGTAAATACTGAAATGAACAAACCTATATTTCTGTGAAAGTGGCCTCTTAACTAGTGCATCCTGGACAAAACTTGTAAATCTACATCTCATATCTGGAACAACTCTACCCCGAGCATTTTATCGATAGTTTTGGCGGCAAATTTTGTCAATTATCACTGTCCAGGGTGAGCCACTAATTATTGCCACCCAGAATAACTCCGAAAGCATGATAGGAGCTGAAACGTTTATGGGACAAAAGTTGTATGGGACAACGCTGGCCATAATATGACGTTGGTTTTTTGTTCCTAGATGGGGTCACGTTGTGATATGAAACTAAACTTTGTTTTTTTAAAAGGGATACTATAGTTTGGTACTTAATTTCTGCTAGCGGCTATCGAGACGAATCCCATGATGTGTAACAGTAAGGTCTTCGAAGGTCAGCAAAGGACTCGAAGGTGGCATGAACGTTCATTTACAGAAGGTGTTCGAAATGATGGCCATTGGTATCAATACAGTGCTGCTATCTTCTTATCATGGATTGAGTGGTATTATTTATCACATCGGCACTTATCGAAGCACATGCTCTGACAATTCTCTCTCGCATATCTTCAGTTGTAGTTGGAACGTCTTTATAAACAATGTCTTTTATGAATCCCCACAAGAAAAAATTCAGAGGCGTCAAGTCTGGCGAACGAGCCTGCCACGACACATCTCCTCCGCGTGCAACCCAACGATTCGAGAATTGCCTCTGTAACTCATTTCTAGCCATCAGCGAAAAATGTGCCGGACACCAATCGTGTTGATACCACATTCTGTTCCTTGTTCCTAAAGGTATTTATTCCAGTAACATTCCTAATGTTTCTTTCAGGAATGAGGTGTACTTCCTACCATTAAGATTTCCTTCTATGAAATAGGGGCTTATAATTTTGTCCACCAGAATCCCACACCATACATTCAACAACCACGGTTTTTGGTGTGCAACTTGCCGCACCCAACATAGATTTTCAGTTGCCCAATAGCGCATGTTATGCAAATTAACATTCCATAGTTCGTGAATGTATCCTCGCCAGTAAATAAAATCTCATTAATAAATGTGTCATCCCTCTGAATCTGAAGTTAAGCCCATCTGCAAAATTCAGTGCGACGCATACAATCCTTACCAGTTAATTCTTGGTGGAGACTGATATGGTGATCCAGACACGAACAACACTACTCTGGTTCATGCAAAATTCCCTTGCGGAGAAGTTCGTTTGCATTTTTCGTGGGCGAGTGAGCCAGCACTACCAACAGAGACGACCAATAGCGCAGCGAAGTGTTTTACTGAGAGCCATCGATCAGCTTCAATGAGAATGTCTGCACGTTTCAGCGTTCCAAGAGTCACAGTTGTGTGTAGCCGGTCGGTACAGGGGAGATCGCACGCGTTTGCGCGACCTTGTTGCCATGATGACAGACGACTTGCACAACGACTCACTGTGCCTTTTATTCGCTGCCAGGCCTCCGTAAACATTCTGCGAGCGCGTGTTCATATCTGCGATGCTACTGAATTCTCCAAAAGAAATTCAGTGACAGCTTCCCGCTTGGAATGAACCTTCATTACAAGTTACGATATCACGCTGTACATAGATATAGACTTTGTTTTAGTATCCTTTCTTTTAAGTTTATGCTATTTGTAATTTGCTTAGAACAAAGATACGTTTAACCTGTTGTGTGCAATGTTTTCATCAATATACTTCATTTAAGTGGCATGTTTCAGTAATGCTTCAGTTTTATAAGTCATTCTTATAAAACTACAAAATCTGCTAAATATCTGCAAAAAAATTTCAGAATGGTAGTTTTGTGATGAGATGGGGACGAGGAAGGGCAGCTTTGACATTTCTGTCAGGGGCGCAGGATTAACTCAGTGCGATTCTGTAGAATTAAGATGATGTCCCATTATCCGTACTTACTAATCTGACCTCACCCGAGATTCCAAAGCGATTGTTTCTGTGACTCATGTGTAGTGATTGTTGCCGGCCAATCTGGCAGAGCGGTTCTAGTCACTTCAGTCTGGAGCCGCGCTGCTGCTACGGTCGCAGGTTCGAATCCTGCCTCGGGCATGGATGTGTGTGATGTCCTTAGGTCAGTTAGGTATAAACTAGTTCTAAGTCTAGGGGACTGATGACCTGAGGTCGGGTTGACAGAGGAGATAGAGAATATCCAAAGAAGAGCGGCGCGTTTCGTCACAGGGTTATTTGATAAGCGTGATAGCATTATGGAGATGTTTAGAAAACTCAAGTGGCAGACTGCAAGAGAGGCGCTCTGCATCGCGGTGTAGCTTGCTGCCCAGGTTTCGAGAGGGTGCGTTTCTGGATGAGGTATCGAATACATTGCTTCGCCCTACTTATACCTCCCGAGGAGATCACAAATGTAAAATTAGAGAGATTCGAGCGCGCAGGGAGGCTTTCCGGCAGTCGTTCTTCCCGCGAACCATATGCGACTGGAACAGGAAAGGGAGGTAATGACAGTGGCATGTAAAGTGCCCTCCGCCACACACCGTTGGGTGGCTAGCGGAGTATAAATGTAAATGTAGATGTAGATGTTCAGTCCCATAGTGCTTAGAGCCATTTGAACCATTTTGTAGTGAATGTTTATCTACTAAACAATAATGAAGGTATTTCCTGTCAACTATCTGGGAATTAAGTTTGCTTGCTACAGAGCAAGTTGGCTTTGTGAGCAATTCAGTTGCAGCTTTGGGGGGGGGGGGGGGGAGGTCTTTCTTCAAAGTTATGACACACTGTGACGGTGCTCCTCGGCTGAATAATTACTCGTAGTGGCCCCTTCTTCGTGGCGCTATACATTTTCGTGGTGGAAAGTGATTAGGAAGTCATTTACCGCGCGAGAGGCAAAACAGAGAGGAACATTCCGAGAGGGCGGAAGGGTATAACCTCGTCCGTAACATCCTGTCTTCAGGCAAAAGGATTGCTATTTTTCACAGGCGAACTTGCCCCGCCAACTGCCTCGTTCTGTCAGCGCAGTACGGCGGAAAATTAAGCGCCACTGTGGCTCCCCGCCGTGCATCTCCGTCGGATTACCCCGTGTTAAACCTCATTACTGCAGCATGCCTCAGCCGCACCTGCTTTCCTTCGCTGCAGAAACGCTGGCTCCACAAAATAAAGCGCTTTCCTTTTCTCTAGATCGTTATTGAGGTATACTATTGATTGGCATGAAAGTTTTATGGGTAGGGTACCAATCCATATTGCAGATAACTACCAATGGTAAGAAAAACGTTTCGAGCACGGTTACAGTGGTCTTCTTATGGGTCTGCGGGGGTATTTCGTCGTTCCACATCCGTTGTGTTTTGTCATGGCAGATATATGGACAAGAGACACGTCTCGGCTCGAACAGGTATTTGTATTTAGACATTTATACACAGACCCATCACAAGTTTGTTGCTAAGGCAGCGACGGCGTGTGATTATGAGGTTCTTGGTTTGTACACAACAGCGCTTGGAGTCTTCGAGGAGAGGAGTTAACACGCCAGTCAAACAGTCATCCCAGCAACTACACTCATGCTCATAAATTAAGAATAATGCTGATACATGGTGAAACAACGCTCTGGTGGGCGGTTTGCGGGTTTAAATCACCTCGAGGTGTGACCATGCGGTGCATTTAACCTGTGGTCCTCGCACAGTGGCGCTGGAAGCAGTCCAGATACAGAGAGGTGTGTTGGTGCATATCAGCGGTATCAGCAAAAGTTTGTGAAACATATTGCAATTACACACACAGTCATCCAGATAGCATTAGTTCATGGTATGCATAATCCTAAAACGCCCAGTAGTAAAATGTAAGAATAAATAACTGTTCTGTATTTCGTTCTATATGATTGCAGAAAAGAAACTGTAAAACAAAGCAAGTGCGCAAAATAACATAAAATCCAAGAAATTCACAGCGTTGTCTGTTTTCAAATACACATATCAAAATAGTTTTGCATCACCCCGGTTCCCAGAACTCCTGAAGATAGACATTGACTGTGGATGTCGTATCACAGACACAGTCCCTTTGACTGTTCAGAGATATCACTAAACCCGCCCAAATATGTAAGCTACCTACGGATTATGGTTCGGAGGAACCGACAGCAACATGTTGAATAAAGCTTTTCGTGCAGCCACAGGACATCATATTACGACTCAAATTGGTGCCCAATAGGCTGCCTGATGCACGACTTCTCTCCCGACGTCCATGGCCAGGTCCATCTTTGCAACCACTACACCTTGCAGCAGGGTACAGTCGGGACCAATAATATGCCGAATGGACCGCTCAGGATTGCATCACGTTCTTCTCACCGATGAGTGTCGCATATGCCGTCAACCAGACAATCGTCGGGGATGTGTTTGGAGGCAACCCGGTCAGGCTGAACGCCTTAGACACACTGTCCAGCGAGTGCAGCAAGGTGGAGGTTTTCTGACGTTTTCGGGTGGCATTATGTAGGACCGATGTACGGCGCTGGTGCTCAGGGAAGGCGCCGTAACGGCTGTGCGATACGTGAAAGCCATCCTCCGACCAATAGTGCAATCATATTGGCTGCACATCTGCAAGGCATTCGTCCTCATGGATGACAACTCGGTCCCCCATCGTGCACATCTTGCGGATGACTTCCATTAGAATAAAGACATCGCTCGACTAGAGTGGCCAGCATATTCCCCACACATGAATCCTATCGGTCATGCCTGGGATGGTTTGAAAAGGGCTGTTTATGGACGAAGAGACCCATCAACCACTCTTAGGGATCTATTCCGAATCGCCTTCGAGGAGTGGGACAATCTGTTCGTTCAAATGGTTCAAATGGCTCTGAGCACTATGCGACTTAACTTCTGAGGTCATCAGTCGCCTAGAACTTAGAACTACTTAAACCTAACTAACCTAAGGACATCACACACATCCATGCCCGAGGCAGGATTCGAACCTGCGACCGTAGCGGTCGCTCGGTTCCAGACTGTAGCGCCTAGAACCGCATGGCCACTCCGGCCTGCCGGGACAATCTGTATGAACAGTGTCTTGTTGAATTTGTGGATAATATGTCACGACAAATACAGGCATGGATCGATGAAACAGGACGTGCTACTGGGTATTGGTGGTACCGGTGTGTACAGCAATCTGGAGTACCACCTCTGAAGGTCTCGCTGTACGGTGGTAAACATGCAATGCGTGGTTTTAATGAGCAATATAAAGGACGAAATTGATGTTTACGTTAACCTCTATTCAAATTTTCTGTACATTTTCCGGAACTCTCGGAACCGAGGTGATTGAAAACGTTTTTTTTTATATTTGTATGTAAGTACTGTCTTTAAAACTCAAATATATATGTGTACAAGCAGTAAAAAGCATTTTTCCTGTCCTGTAGAAAGATAATAAATAACCAGTGACGGTGCTGAAACTTCAGCGAAACATGCCTGAGAAATAAAAAGTAAAATTGTGTTTTGCTCAAGGCAGACATGCTCCAAAAACAAATCTGTTTGCAAGCAAACGTGGACATAAGAGCTTCAACCTCAAGATGACTATCCTAAAGTAAAACATCACTGTATTTTGTCGTATTTGTACAACAATGGACCTTTAATATACCCTAACTTGAACTGATTCACAAGTTACAATTATGTCTATTACAAATTAGTTCGAGATTGGTGAGCTTCTCTTTAAATGACCCAGTACTAATTAGAACTCTTGTATTTTAAAATATTTTAAATAAAAACAGTCCACGGCCAGCGAGCTAATGTTGTCCTTGGCGACTGCCTGCTGTTGGTGTCCTTCATTGGTCGGGGAGCACACATTGGCTCTTTCTGCAATATTCTTTTACTACGATTAGAAACAGAAATTCCCTCCCTTGTGGACCGTGGTTGTCTTCTCAGCTTCCTTTACGTTAAACAACATCTCCAAAGAAATAGACCGATGGATTAGTTACTAAAATAAATTGATACTATCACTATACAGTAAGTGGTTCGTTAAAAATTGTAAGGGCTTCTATCTGCAATGTGAATTAGCCTTATTTCAAAATATGCAAATTTTCTGCTTTCTCTGTTGTAATCTGCCATCATCCTCCTCTGCCTTCTTATTAGTTATACTGTGTAATGGTTCTTTATTTACTTGACCATTACGGCACTCCAACCCCGGTTCTCGATACCAATAATATCGTACTACTTTCCTGCGAAGTAACAGACATATTTTTGTGACAATATTCACATTTCGTTTTATTACTGTATAGGTACTCCGATGTATCGGTATATTACAGTGATATGGTTCTTGTGTGTATTCATTTCTGTGAGGCTGTCATAATCTTTGACTTCCTTGTAACCATTTTTGCGCGAATGCGCACAGAGCAGTCTTTGTTTCACTTTGCAGAAGTTGTTATTTCGCTTTGTAAAAGAGCAGTCAAGTCTTGTGTTTGGTTAAAGTGAAAATTAAATATATGAAGATTGATATAAAACTGTTTTCTTGATGATGTGACAATTAAGAAGAAGTGTATGTGAATTTAGAAGAAGTTTAATAAAAATGTGGATCGTGAACACCAAGTCAAAAATTATTTCTACCATACCGTTGTTCTGATCTGGGATTGTTTGATCATTAAGAATTTCCTGAAGAACGCATTTGTTAGGTCTTCAAATATTGCTAAAATACAGATCTGGACCTTCTAGCAGTCAAAACGGAATCACCCTAGAATCAACAAGATGAGCCACAACACCTTCGACGAAATCTACGTGGGAAACCATTCAAGTAAGTCCCAAAATTAATGACTTTTTTACAGCGACTTCATTATTTCCATTCTGACGATACCATCCACAGTCAATAACTTTGTTGTTGCCCGATAAAGCGAACATATGCTGCGTGAGCAACATTATTAATCTGATTTCTAACCTACTTTGCAAGTAGTGGTATTGTTAGAACTGGAAACCATTGTGAGTTGATTTCAACGGTCGAGACAGAGAAAGAAATTAAGAGCGATTTCCTACTGCTCATCCGCAGCGGAAGTTATGACGTAGCCGCACGGACATAGCAGCATTACCCGGTGGTTTAGCACTGCGGCGCCTCGCGCACGTATCCCGCACGTCAGCTCGGCAGGTGGGCCGATCGCGCCACAGCAGGTGGTGGGGGATCCCCGGCGTATTCGTCACGCTGCGCGCCCTCGCGGCCGCGGCCGCTGTCGCAGGGCATATCGATTGTGTCGCGTGCCGCTGCCGCTGCTAGAGCGACGGCCAGCCGGCTCTCCTGTCTGACCGCCACTTGGCTCTTCTGCGCTCCACTGCGCATCACTCCTCTGTCGCTGTAGCGCACCCGCGCAACTTCTTCTTCTCCTTCCTTCATCCCTCCACATCCACCCGACATTTTTATTGCTTCCACTATACTTATAGTCAGTATCGGCAATTTTTCATAGTCCCTGGCCTCTCCTCTTCCCCCTCTGGTGTAGTTATTGTTTCGTATTCCTCGGGATCCCTTAGTTTATTCTACAGGCTCTGCGCTTCTGACGTTTCCTGGCAACTGTGATTACCTTCTTTCAAGAAACAGCAGACAGAAGTACTTTTAAAGTCCGTTATTTTTTTCGTTCCTTTCCGTCCCATCAGTTTCCCTTTATAAAACTTTGGCTTTTCTCTTTCCCTCTTCCTACTGCGACTGCAGATCTCAATTTTACGTCGGCATTCCTCATTCCACGTTCGAGACGCTCCTTCTTCCGTCCGTGCACGATGTCCGTGCTCTGTTCTTTCACGTCTCAGTTATTCGACAAAGACGCCATCCGGCGCCCACTAGCAGCTCCCGACAGAGTGGTCATGCATATTTCCAGCAGCTCATCACCATAGCTATAACTTTATACCCACTTTTTTTCAAGAGGACGCTGATTTTAGAACGGTGTAAGACCCAAATATGCGGGACGCCTTTGGCATTTTGCTGTGTTCTCTTTTTACCAGTCTCTTATCCGTCCACTGCCAAATATTGTTTTATGCTCCTTTTTCGTGAAACACGTCACTTAAAGCTTGTGAGCAGCTGACGAATATATTAATTAGCAGATGTAACGAGGAAAAGTCTAAGCAGATATCACTCCGGACAATGTTTCACATCGGGAGAAACACCTTTACCGCAGTGAAGGCCGCAGACTTCTTGTCGACTCAAACTGGTGGTTTGCTGATTTGCAGCTCGTCATCTAGTTTTGATCTTAATTAACGACAATTCAGTAATAAATTATTGTCAGTAATCAAGATCAATATATAAGACAAAGTGCAAATAAGCAAATCACCAGGGTGGGGGGGATGTTACAATACGATATCGACAAACTTCGAGGTATAGTGAAAGGTGTCGTGAGGAACAAATCAAGGTCTGGAACCCGTGTCCAGTAATGTTATCCAACGACACTACAGAGCGGCGAAGTTACAGGCAGCGAAACTTACATTTTGCCACCCCTTCAACAGCAAATGTGACTTCGTACGCTGGCGTACCACAGGGGAAACGTTTCGCAGCGTAGTTTGTTATTTAGTGATCAGGACTGAATACCATGACCACCAGTGGAGAAGAGTGGGCTAGCTGCTGCATAAACAGGCCTTCCCTTCCATGGATGTAACGTTCCGTTGCCTCGCTGGATGATGGTTTCGGATACACGTCTCATCCGCAATTTATTTCTCCCCTGCAATCGTGTAAAGTCTCCAGTATTTTGCAGTATTCAGGAGAAAAATAAACTGAAGATGGAGAAATATATCCGAAGTCATCACCGGTGACAGAGCATCGCATTCGTAGGAGACGATGCCTTTCTGCGCAGCAGGTAGCTCCACGTTCTCCACTGGTGGTCATGGCACTCAGTCACCATCATGTGAAACGTTCCGCCTACAGTCCGTCGCACACAAAGTCACATTTGCTGGTGAAGGGGTGACCTATCGGCAATCTGCGCCACCTGTAACTTCGACACACGGTAGTGTCGTTGAATGCCGTCTCTGATCACGGGTTCTTGTCCTCCATTTGCTCCTCACAACACTCTCTACAACCCCTCGAAGTAACCTCTTGTATGTATATGTAATTCCGATCTAAAAATGATTTTGTTTTTAATAGAAAACAACCGACGCTTTCTGTTGACACTGCGTCTCATGAAAGATGTGACGAACAGTAGTTATTTTAGCTGGCTCCAGCTACACAATGCAAAAACGAACTTGGAAACATTTGGCGAAATAATAGAGAGAATGCTCCTGATGACTTCTGTATAATGATGAGCGAAATTTGAGGACGCAAATAATTTTTGCGAGATATGTCACTGCCAAGTAACATAGCTCGATGAAACTTGGACCATACAAAGAAACATCTGCTACAGTGTGGCACAGGAGGTAACCGAAAGAAGTATGCAATGAGACGAACAGAATGACGCTTTTATTGAAAGGCAATAACTACGCCGAAGTCAGCCCGCCCGGCTAGCCGCGTATTCTAACGCGCTGTTTCTCGAGCGGGAAGGCGTGCAGGTCCCCAGCACGAATCCGGTTAGTGGATTAGTGTCAAGGTTCGGGGTGTCTGGCAGCCTGTGGATGGTTGTTAAGGCGGTTTCCCACCTGCTTCGGCGAATGCGGTTTGGTTTCCCTTATTCCGCTTCAGTTACACTATGTCGGCAATTGCTGAGCAAACACTGTCTCCACGTATGCGTACACCATCATTACCACGCAAACATTTTGGGTTACACTCGAATGTATGAGACGTTCCCGGGGTTGGGGCGTCGGTGGGGTGGGTGGACTGCTGTGGCCTGTTGTGGGGTTCTGAACCACAGAGGGCTAAGGCGGGACGAAGCCTTTCCGTCGATTCTACGTCCCTGGTTCAATACACAATACATATGCACACGCTGAAGTCACCGGAACTCATGATGGTCCCCTGGACATCATAATATTATAGGACATGATTGTTGGTAGGGTGTGCGCTCACCATGGCCGGCTGTGGATGCTCTGCAACGTGCCCTCATGATGGTCACAAGCTTGGTAAGGTCTTCGTGTGGTTCTGCCTCTCATGACTCCACCAGAGCGGTTAATAACTGCTGGATGGTCGTTGGTGCATGTGGACTTCGGCTTTGAGGATGTCACACTGGTTAATGTTAGTTAAACATTTTTTGATACATCCCTTAAGAGATTTTGCATCTGGACAAAAATTGTTTTGGGTGCTCAACATAAATACGACATCCATTACACAACTGCGCATCAGTGAAGAGAGTTATTGAGTATCCGAAATTATCGACATGGTTATTTGTATACGGAGTCATTCATAGTACCTCTGGGGGTTCAGGAAAGTACTGCAAGAAAACGACAAGACAAACAGAAGATACACAAATACCAATGGATAGCGCAACTCCCCAAGTTTCCAGCTCTCATTACAGATGCTCGACAAGAGCTCTGTTTGTGACACTGCAGTCGTCAGGACACGCATTTAATTTATTCAAGTCGACGACACGAATTGCCCAGGAAGTGACGACGGCAACCAGCTTTAAAAATCTGTTGATCTGGTTGCCTATCACCTGGCGCGAACTAATTCGATGCGACAGTGCTGATTCGTCTACACGTACCGACTCGCCTGTCCCCTAGTGGAACCATGCCACGATTCATATTACGAGATGTTCTGTCCACTGGGATGTGTCATTTTCTGTATGACTTATTTTTGCACAGCCGTCTTCTGAATTGAAGTTTATTGCGAACTGTATTGCTTATTACACTTCTGTCGAGTACGCTGTAATTTGTTTATTAGAAGCTGTTCAGTCCAGGAGAAAAGAAGGTCTAGTTTGACCATCAGGAGACATTGCAGAGGTATCGAACTCCTTCCAGAAGTCAAGAAACACCACTGCAAGTTTTCTTTCTGGTACTGTTCTTGTGAAATGCATGCTGTTCACTGAACTTTTACCTCTTTGCCCGATAGTTTTGTTGGAGTCTGATGACGACTGTAGATTTGCACAGAAAGAGGACGTCTTCCCAGCAGACGGAAACGCAGCAGCCTGCACCAGTTGTGGACCTCGCAGGGAGCTGCCGCTCCCGGGTAGCGGCGGCTCCTTCTCTCACGGGGTGCGGGGGGGGGGGGGGGGGGGGGGGCAGGGCGCGGCTTCCTTACGTAGTCAGCTCACAGTCGCGGGCGAAGAAAATTGAATAAATTGCCAACCGAGGAGAGACTTGCAGATTGCAGGCGGCGACTACCCCCAGGGGCATGCGGGCATTACGGGACATGAAGATGAAAGGAATGAAAGTTTCATCGTGCGCGGCGCGGGGAAGAATGCCCGCGTGCCGCGCAACACAGTTACCCGGGTGAGGGCAGGCCCACTCCCACTGTGTGTTTGTGTGTGTGTGTGTGTGTGTGTGTGTGTGTGTGTGTACGCCTATGTGTGGGAGGGATTGGGGGTAGGTGGGTCGGTGGGTGGGTGCTCGGCACTGGTCGCTCTAGCCGACGTGAAAGGACACTGTGCAGCGCTTCGTCCAGAGAGCACGGTCGAGTTCTGGCGCGCTAAGCTACTAACAAGGCAGCTTATCGTTGTCAACGTCCTTTTTCTTTCTTTTATTCAAACTACTCACGTCTGTTATCAATGATTGGAGAAGGTACGAACTGGCACATTTCCATCCTTCTGGGCAACAACTTCTCAGTTTTTAAAGGACATCATATTCGCCCTTGACCGCAGAAATTATTTATTTCACAATTGCACTTTCGGCCTTTGGGCCATTCTCAAGTAGCACTGCAAAGGATTTTGCTACAGCACATGTCAGACTTTAAAATCTCCGATACGTATGTATGTCATTGTCAAAGCTAAGCCTTTCCACTGTATAAATATAGCAACATCAAGCGAGTGCGAAGGTCTGCACATCGTGAATAGATGTAAATTTCGTGAATTGTTACACTGTTTACAACTTTCACACAAATCGGTACAACTCAATGTTTTTACACACTATTTACATGTGAACTAAGGCCGCTGGTGTGAAAATAAATTCACAAGTAAGTATTTTCGCACCACCGGTAAACAGTGAGTAAGAACGCTCAGTTCTACTGTTTTTTGTGTGAAGCATGTTAACATTGGTAACAATTTACGTAATTTACATCATTTCACGATACGGAGCTTCGCACTCGTTTGATGTTACTATAATTCTACAGTGGAATGGCTTCGTTTAGACAATGACATATATACATATCGGAGGTTTTTAAAGCCTGACAAGTGTTGATGCGGCATCGTTTGCAATACCGCTTGAAAACGGCCCAAAGGCTGAAATTGCAGTAGTGAAGTAAATAATTACAGCAGTCAATGACTGTGAACCCTGACTATGAGTAGTTAATTGCTTTTCAGTTCTTATGGTAAGAGTGTAACATTCATCACTTCATCCATAATTGTTTATACAGAGTGGTCCATTGATCGTGACGGGGCCAAATATCTCACGAAATAAGCGTCAAACGAAAAAACTACAAAGAACGAAACTTGTCTAGCTTGATTGGGAAAACCAGATGGCGCTATGGTTGGCCCGCTAGATGTCCCTGCCATAGGTCACACGGATGTCAACTGCGTTTTTCTAAAAATAGGCACCCCCATTTTCATTACATATTCGTGTAGTGCGTAAAGAAATTTTTAGTTGGACCACTTTTTTCGCTTTGTGATAGATGGCGCTGTAAGAGGCACAAACATATGGCTCACAATTTTAGACGAACAGTTGGCAACAGGTAGGTTTTTTAAATAAAAATACAGAACGTAGGCACATTTGAACATTTTATTTCGGTTGTTACAATGTGATACATGTACCTTTGTGAACTTATTAATTCTGAGAATGCAAGCTGTTACAGCGTGATTACCTGTAAATACCACATTAATGCAGTAAATGCTGAAAATGATGTCCGTCAACCTCAATGCATTTGGCAATACGTGTAACGACATTCCTCTCAACAGCGAGTAGTTCGCCTTCCGTAATATTCGCACATGCATTGACAATGCGCTGACGCATGTTGTCAGGCCTTGTCGGTGGTACGATTCCAAATATCCTTCAACTATCCCCACAGAAAGAAATCCGGGGACGTCAGATCCCGTGAATGTGAGGGCCATCCACCTGCCATGAAATATGTTATTCAATACAGCTTCAACCGCACGGGAGCTATGTGCCGGACATCCTTCATGTTGCAAGTACATCGCCATTCTGTCATGCAGTGAAACATCTTGTAGTAACATCGGTAGAACATTACGTAGGGAATCATCATACATTGCACCAATTAGTAGCCATCGATAAAATGGGGTCCAATTATCCTTCCTCCCATAATGCCGTACCATACATTAACCCGCCAAGGTCGCTGATGTTCCACTTGTCGCAGCCATCGTGGATTTTCCGTTGCCCAATAGTGCATATTACGCCGGTTTACGTTACCGCTGTTGGTGAATGACGCTTTGTTGCTAAATAGAACGCATGCCAAAAAATCTGTCATCGTCGCGTAATTTCTCTTGTGCCCAGTGACAGAACTGCACGCGACGTTCAATGTCGTCGCCATGCAATTCCTGGTGCATAGAAATATAGTACGGGTGCAATCGATGTTGATGTAGTATTCTCAACACCGACGTTTTTGAGATTCTCGATTCTCGCGCAATTTGTCAGCTGCTGATGTGCAGATTAGCCGCGACTGCAGCTAAAACACCTACCTGGGCATCATCATTTGTTGCAGGTCGTGGTTGACGTTTCACATGTGGCTGAACACTTCCTATTTCCTTAAATAACTTAACTATCCGGCGAACGGTCCGGACACTTGGGTGATGTCGTCCAGGATACCGAGCAGCATACATAGCACACGCCTGTTGGGCATTTTGATCACAATAGCCATACATCAACACAATATCGACCTTTTCTGCAATTGGTAAACGGTCCATTTTTACACGGGTGATGTGTCACAAAGCAAATACCGTCCGCACTGGCGGAATGTTACGTGATACGAGGTACTTATACGTTTGTGACTATTACAGCGCCATCTATCACAAAGCGAAAAAAGTGGTCTAACTAAAACATTCATATTTTTTTACGTACTACTCGAATATGTAATTAAAATGGCGGTCCTATTTTAAAAAACGCAGTTTTTATCCGTTTGATCTATGGCAGCGCCCCTCTAGCGGGATAACCATAGCGCCATCTGGTTTCCCGCTTCAAGCTAGACAAGTTTCGTTCTTTGTAGTTTTTTCGTTTGACGCTTATTTCGTGAGATATTTTGCACGGTCACTATCATTGGACCACACTGAATAATGACTGAAAAGTTGAGCCCCGCGAAAATAACATTAAATATCCGGAAGTTATGAAAAAGGAAGCGAAATTGAGTAATGATATACTATTCGAATACTGTAAGCAAAATGTTATTGAAAGGAATGGCAATAATATTATAAGGAAGACTTAGCACACACAACTACTTTATTTTACGTATCTCAACAACGGTCTGGGAAGAGGTATGGGTCGGATCAGGTGGTCAGCCACGCAGTGAACAGTGTTTTAAATTTACAATGCACATATAAACTTATGACGAGAAAAAGCAACGATAAGGGTAGGAGGAAATGAAATGAAACTTCACGAGTTGAAAGAGTATGATATGTTATTTCAGTGATTAAAAAAACGAGTCACATTTTCAAACAACTTCGAAGTATGATACCACTTGTCAGTATGTGGCTGCACTCCCTCTGGCCTACATATATGTACTGATTCGGTTGGAAGGCCGACATAAAGTCGTTGTATCATCTCCTGAGGCAAGTTGTCCAAAGCTGTTGCAAATGGTCTTTAATATCCTGGATACTGGCGCAATTGACGTCCGAGCTGGCCCCGAAAGTGTTCTGTTGGTAAAGGATCTGGGGACCTTACTGACCCCAGGAGTACCTCAGCATCACACACTCAGTTCGTAGAGACACTTGCTGTTTGAGTGTGAGCATTCTGTTTGAAAATGGCACCTCGATGCCCCATGAGAAATAACACGTGGGGAAACAGGACGTCTTCCGCGCTTCACATTTTCTTTCGGACAGGCTATATCTAAACCGTTTAGTAGCATTATTTTCCCATATAACAATTAAGCGGTTCCCAAGTATCACTACAGGGATTATAAAGAGACAACTAACGAATCTCCAGCTCGTGTTAGTCGCTAATATTCTTCAACTCTCATGGGACTCCACTGAAAATCTAAGTAGCAGAAGGATATCTTCGTATTCTAAAGATCGTTCCTTTGTTTTGTGTTAACAGAATGGATGATGACGTCTCTTTTAAACAATCTGTCTACGAGGAAAAGCCTAAGCAATCTGTCTGACTAAGTACAGAACAGGAAACAAGTGATGATAACGAGGTTACGGCACTGTGTGCTGTAAATGGTAATATAACGAAAGGTAGGAACACATCTCCGACAAGAAACAAATTTCAGATTATCTGACAGGTCAACACCAAATTTTCATCCGAAGCAGTTATAATGTTGGATCGATGGTCAAAGTTCAAGAGAATTACAGAATATGCCTTGGACAATTATGTGTCGAGGAAACTTGTGAGGGATGGGAAAGACTCAACGTGGTTCAAAAGCCGTGTTAGAAAGCTGCTGCGAAAGCAAAGAGAGCTTTCCTGCAAATTTATGCGTAGCCAACGTCTCAAAGAAATGAAAAATCTGAACATAGTCAACATTAATGTAAGGACAGCCTTGCGTAAAGTGTTCAACAAATCCGAAAATTACATTATATTTACTTGGCAGAGCATACTACTAAGTTTTGGTCTTACGTTAAAACAATAAACAGACGGAAACCAATTGTCCATACTATCCGACGTTAAGAACATCGAAATAGAGAATAAGAGAGAGAAGGCTGAAATAATGAATGTCATTTCCCAAAACTGGTTCGCTGAAGGAAACGAGACAGTAGTTTCTGATTTAAAATGTCACACGAGTGTCTAAATGGCAGTCATAAAAATAAGTGACCGTAAGACAGGAAAGCAACTGCAGTTGCTCAATAGAGCAGAGGTCACTGGATTTGAAAGAATACTAGTTCGATTCTACTTACAGTATGCGAAAGAACTTGCTCCTCTTCTAACAGTAATGTACTACAGGTCGAATGATGAGCGAAGTGTTGCTGGCGATAGGAAAAAGGTAATTGTTATAGCCATTTCCAAGAATCTATCAAACAGGCGCATCATTAATTATTCTTGATTATTCGTGCAGTTATTTGAAAAATACAAGCATCTAAATATTTTTGTTTTTGCTGCCAGTTTTTCTTATAACGTTGCCACCAAAGACAAAATTTTCAATGGTCGAGTTACGTAACTTCAAGCTACGATATTAACAGAATCAGAAACTATGTTAAATATTAGATTACACAAGGGTTGTTATGTTATAAACCTATTATGAATAGCAAGTAAATAAAAGATAAAGCTTGTGAGACACTGATTTGTTACGCAGTCTGTAGAGACGCCATCTAAATTTAACTTAACACAGTCAATTTCCTTCTTCAAACTGAAATTCATGGAATTAATTTTGCTTATGTTCAGTGTCACTTTATTGTTTATTGACCAACTATAAACGTCCTTCAGGGTTTCATTACATTTCTCTGCAAGGAGTTCTCGTATTTTCTCACCAACTGTAATATTGCTGTCATCAGTAAAGTAAATATCACTAAGCGGTAGGATACTATTTATGACGATTTACTTTGCCCAGTTCTTGTTCCATGACGCATGAACACACGAAGGAATTTGTTAATTTCTGAAATAAGTTGTTTCTTTTAGATATGCTATTGATAGTGGGAAAGCTATTGTGCAGAACCATTCTATTACCATACCCTTTCATATTTTAGTTAACCATTTTCTGATCGCAGGCTCCTGTATAACCATGTATTCAATGGATCCGTCGGCTGGTCTATGTAAAACATCCGAACGCGTCGATGTTTTTCTTTTAGCAACAGTCTCTTGTTGATTGCACCTTCACTTCTTTTCCTCTGAAGAAACGGTGTTGTATTTGCGCTATGGAAGGAATTGGGTTTGTATAACTTTTCTGCAGTTCAACTTTCTTTTCCTTTTGTTTTCGAAAAAGTCTTAAGCTGGTTGTTCCTTCCCTCTTCCGTTCAACTTTATGGTAGAACTTCATCTAGATAAACCTTACTGACACTATGGTGTTAATCAAAAGTTACAAATCTAATAAAACAGAAATAAATGCAGTAAAACTGGAAAAGTCTTGGATAGATGCTGAGAAAGGCTACCTTTCAATGTATTAACGGAGCTGACACAGCAGTCGATGTACAATTTAATATTCTTCTCGTAATTCTAACTAACGCCTGTTGGTTCATAAGGAGCTTTCCTTTAATAAAAATTTAGGAACATTGTACATCAGATGATAATAATCAGGTCATAAAGCAGGCGAAAAGTGAGTCGGGCTCCGAAGCAAGTAATGGCTATGCACTGATTCATGTAACGTAATAACTCATGTGCTTTGCGTTAATAAAACTTTGCTGCCGCACTGCGAACCTGTATTTATCGCGTCAGGAAGTTGCAGTCTTCCAGCAAGAGCAAACCTATAACTCAGCCCAGCTACTGGGCGCCGGCTCGATTTATTACGTCCTGAAGTGCGGGCTCGCATACCTGGTTTACATAAAATAATAGTTCGCTACATCGGCGAAATTAAACGCCTCGGCCAATTTTCTGCGGGCAAAAATTCTGAAATATGGCTCTGTTTATGGCTCCGGGCCCCATTACGGATCGATAGACGATTCGTGACGGAATTTTTCTCAGAAACGGCTTCTAAAGCAAATTATTTACAAAAGACTTTACAGCAAAGTAACTCTAAGGAAGTCGTGTCTAGTATCCTCTTACGGTACGGGCACTATATTGACTAAAGAATGATAGCAAATACACCTTATTACATTTGAGTTATAATGAAGTTAGTATTCATCTTAATCTATATTCTGCAAATAATTGTGAGATTCGAAGCAGAAAATATACAATATCATACATTAGGTTTCTAATCATTCTATTCATGTGCGCACGAACTGATTTCTTACACCACTTAGTGTTGCATTCATGATTCATAAGGGAATGATGAGTATTCTTCACTCTTTCTTGAATTAAATGGGTTCTAATTTCGCAGTACTTTGGTCCATTATCATTCACAATGACCGTTTTTGCACTATGGGCAACTTTATGATTAAAAGTATATGGCTGAAAGAGAAATATTTCCTATTACAATAAAAAACAACAGCATCTCGAGTATTGCAATAACCGCCTTCTTTTGTATTAGCGCACGGCTGCTATAATCAGAGTTCCTGTGAACCAAAATTTCTCTGAGTTTGATACGCTGTCGGAAACTGAACACTAAAATTAGTAGTCGTACAGAAAAAGAACATATATTGAATTAAATCCAGGTTTCGAATGATGATCCGTCACATCTTATCCACTTTTCCACCACGTCCAACATTTGCTCGGGATGATCTTGACAAGCACGTAGGACGAGTTGGAGAGCGAATTCAGAATGTACCATTAAATATACAAATTGTGATGGCAGTTTAGCTTGCGGTGTCGCTTTCACAAATCATTTACGAAACAACACGAAAGTCCATTGCAGCAAAGAGTGGAATTTTTTGTTAATGACAGTTTTTCGTCGTTTAATTTCCGATCAATGGCAAACCAGAGCAAACACAATAATAAACGGACATCATCCTTTTTCTTCTTACTTTGCGACGGCTGATTTGCCATAGCTATAGTGGGTCCACCTAGTAGCCGAATGCAAGAAAAGTAACTTTCACCGTTCTAGGCAAAGGTGAGAGCTATGGGAAAACGCACAGCACAGTTCGTCCTTGATCTCTTCACGATCGCATTTTACATCTTCACCCGCTTTCAATTCTTCTCCTTCGTCGTATTCCCTTTCCTACTTCTCCCTTCCTCTTCGCCTTTTCATTTGCGTTTATTCGTCCTTTCACCTATCATGAAAGTACTCCCCCATGTAAAAGGCACCCAGGTCATATCCTAGATACGCCACTGACGTGAGGATCAGCTGTATTCCCAATTTACGTGCCTCGACCAAGTGTTGTATGGGTATCTGCTGAATTGCCAGTTTACGTGCCTGGACCTTATCTAGTCAAGACTTACTCCATGTCAACATTTCTACGTTAAAGTACTTAGTTTTCCAGGACGTCAGTAAAACTACTCTGAACACCAGAGCGGTCAATAATGTATCAAAGGTACATCACTGAGGCACCACCCTAAGGGGGTTTTCGTATGTAAAATCATGAGGTAAAGAGGAATGCCTGCTGATCGAATGAAATCGGGACTACAATGCTAAATTGGTCAAAGGAAGAGTCGATTAAAAGTTTACTACAGTCGCTCGGGAGTAAATGTTGAGCGCAGTGAAGCGCGAGTTTGAGCAGAGTGAAGTTGTGATTTTTTTTCCTTGGTTCCTGAGGGATGCGAAGCAGGGACACTAGTGATTAAGCAGTTCAATGCTTTTTCTAAATAATTCGGCTGGAATTATGTTCCAAACTGATGAAGGGTATGTAATGACGAAATCATGAAAGGCAGCAAGAATAAAGGAAAATCATCCAATTGTGAATATTAGCTGTAAGCCATGTATGAGGTCATACGTGTTAAGAAACCGCTGATTCACTGCGCTCAGATTACGAACTTAGGTAAAAAACGACGCAGTCACATTTCATCCATAAGCGAATACACTCAAACGCCGTATATAGAAACTCTCCAACGCAAAGTAAGGCAGAGTTCGAAGGATCCGGCGACAGCAGCCTCGGATGAACGAGCCTACAGGAGATACTATGTTAATGAGCAGTCAGAGTCAATTAACTTTGTAGACTAAGAAGGACTTGCAAAGCTTGTCTGCACGTACCTCTCGGCTATAGGCCGGGATGATGATATGTTCTGGTAACTGATGAGAGAATCTAGTACGCTTCATCTTTGTACCCTGTACCATTACAGGTCACTTCCTTTCTTGTTCCACAGGCAAACAGAGCGCGGGAAGGACGACTAATTGTTTTCCTCCATACGAGCCATAATTTCTTGTATCTTCGGATTCCTTGCGTTAAATTCATAGTGGTCCATTGATCGAGACCGGGCCAAATATCGCACGAAATAAGCAGCAAACGAAAAAACTACAAAGAACGAAACTCGTCTAGCTTGTACGGGGAAACCAGGTGCCGATATGGTTGGTCCGCTAGATGGCGCTGCCAAAGGTCTAACGGATTTCAATTGCGTCTTTTTTTTTAAATAGGAACCCCCATTTTTATTACATATTCGTGTAGTACGTAAAGAAATATGAATGTTTTAGTTGGACCACTTTCTTCGCTTTGTGATAGAGGCCCTGTAATAGTCACAAACGTATAAGTACGTGGCATCACGTAACATTCCACCAGTGCGGACGGTATTTGCTTCGTGATACATTACCCATGTTAAAATGGACCGTTTACCAATTGCGGAAAAGGTCGATATCGTGTTGATGTAAGGCTGTTGTTATCAAAATGCCCAATCGGCGTGTGCTATGTATGCTTTTCAGTATCCTGGACGACATCATCCAAGTGTTCGGGCCGTTTGCCGGACAGTTACGTTATTTAAGGAAATAAGAAGTGCTCAGCCACATGTGAAACATCAGTCACGATCTGCAACAAATGATGATGCCCAGGTAGGTGTTTTAGCTGCTGTCGCGGCTAATCCGCACATCAATAGCAGACAAATATCGCGAGAATGGGGAATCTCAAAAACGTCGGTGTTGAGAATGCTACATCAACACCGATTGCACCCGTACCATATTTCTATGCACCAGGAATTGCATGGCGACGGCTTTGAACGTCGTGTACAGTTCTGCTACTGGGCACAAGAGAAATTACGGGACGATGACAGATTTTTTGCACGCGTTCTATTTAGCGACGATGCGTCATTCACCAACAGCGGTAACGTAAACCGGCATAATATGCACTATTGGGCAACGGAAAATCCACGATGGCTCAGACAAGTGGAACATCAGCGACCTTGGCAAGTTAATGTACGGCGCGGCATTATGGGAGGAAGGGTAATTGGTCCCCATTTTATCGATGGCAATCTAAATGGTGCAATGTACGCTGATTGCCTACGTAATGTTCTACCGATGTTACTACAACATGTTTCACTGCATGAAAGAATGGCGATGTACTTATAACATGATGGATGTTCGGCACATAGATCGCGAGCGGTTGAAGCGGTATTGAATAGCATATTTCATGACAGGTGGATTGGTCGTCGAAGCACCATACCTTGGCCCGCAAGTTCACCGGATCTGACGTCCCCGGATTTCTTTCTGTGGGGATAGTTGAAGGGTATTTGCTATCGTGATCCACCGACAACGCCTGACAACATGCGTCAGCGCATTGTCAATGAATGTGCGAACATTACGGAAGGCGAACTACTCGCTGTTGAAAGGAATGTCGTTACACGTATTGCCAAATGCTCTGAGGTGGACGGACATCATTTTCAGCATTTATTGCATTAATGTGGTATTTACAGGTAATCACACTGTAACAGCATGCGTTCTCAGAAATGATAAGTTCACAAAGGTACATGTATCACATTGGAACAACCGAAATAAAATATTCAAACGTACATACGGTCTGTATTTTATTTTAATAAACTTACTTGCTACCAACTGTTCGTCTAAAATTGTGAGCCATATCTTTGCGACTATTACAGCGCCATCTATCACAAAGCGAAAAAAGTGGTCCAACTAAAACTTGCATATTTCTTTACGTACTACACGAATATGTAATAAAAAATGGGTGTTCGTATTTAAAAAAAAAAAAAAAACGCTGTTGATATCCGTTTACCTATGGGAGCGCCATCTAGCGGGCGAACCATAGCGCCATCCGGTTTCCCCCATCGAGCTAGACAAGTTTCGTCTTTGTAGTTTTTTCGTTTGACGCTTATTTCGTGAGATATTTGGCCCGGTGACGATCAGTGGACCACCCTGTATACGTTTGTGAGAGGAGAATCGTTCTACAGTCACCTTCCAATTGCTGCTTTAAAAATTTTCTCAATAGTGTTCCTCAAAAGAAAGTCGCTTCTCTCTAGGGATTCACATTCGAGTCCTCGAACCGTCTTTGTAATATTTCCTAGTTGTTCGCAACTATCGGTAACAAGTCTAGAAGACCGCCTCTTAATTGCTTCGAAGTCTTCCTTTAATCCGACCTTGTGTTGATCCCAAACACTCGAGCAGTACTCAAGGGTGGATTTCACAAATGTCCTAAACGTCGTCTCTCTTACAGAGTAACCACACTTTTCTAAAATTCTCCGAATAAAGCGAAGTTGATCATTCTACTTCCCTATTACGATCCTCATATGCTCGTTACATTTCTTATCGCTTTGCAGCGTAGCGCCTAGATATTTAATCGATGTGACTGTGTCAATCATCACACTGCTAATACTTTATTCGAACATAACGGATTTTTGTCTTACTCACCTGCATTAACTTATAACACTTGACGTAGCTCAGTTTAACTAAATGAACTGTATAATGGTCTTTGACTGAAACCGGTCTCACATCAAAGAACCATTTAAGCAATAGAGTACGGTGTTATGTATCGTCACTCTCAAAGCTTATCAAAGATGTAGCATATAATCAACAGAAAATATTTTAGATGAAATGCGTTGTTTCCAAATACCCTTAGTGTTTTATAGGATACAAAGGTTTATCAATCTCTGTTCCACAGACTTTTCTGTTGTTCGTCGGTGACCTTGTGGGAAACATTTGGGCAACAGAGTCAAAGCTGTGTTTTATCTCACAGTACACTTGCCTAATCCGTGTGCTTTTCTGACTAGGTGACAAAATGCTACAGGGTTCATGCCTTCATTTGTGAACCCTCTCTTGTGGTTATAAGCCCTCCTCCAGAAATAACCTCATAAGCAGAGGAGATTGTAAAGTTTACGCAGATCTACCGATCATTCTTTCTCCCACTGACAGCAGCGTCGTTAATTCACATAGTGAATTCGAACACGAAGTTTCTTGCTTGGTGCTCTTGAGCTGCGACAAAAAGCCTTTCTTCTTCAGTCAGACGGAAAACAGAATCTATTTGAAAGGTATTAGGAAAAATAAAAAATATCTAGTGCCACCTCGATTTACGTAACATCTGCTGATCAGTGACTGCTGCAATTCATACAGCTTTGTAGTAGGAATCCTGGATACTCAATCGTAACGTCGATTTGGACAAGGGGCGTTCAAAAAGTAATGCAACACATTTTTTCTGACCAGCTTCGGTTGCAAAAAAGCGTAATTTGTTGTGGGGAACCCTATAATATTCCTGCTTCAGCCCCTACAGTTTCACGAAGTTCAGATAGGTCGTGGCATAATAGACAGCCTTCAAAATGGCGTCTCTAACGGACGTGCTTTCCAAGCAGAGATATGTCACTCAGATTCTTTTGGCTAGAAACCATAGCATCACTCACATTCACAGGCGCTTGCAGAATGTCTACGCAGACCTGATAATGAACAAAAGACACGGTGAGTCGTTGGGCGAAGGGTCTGTCATCATTGCAGCAAGGTAGCTTTCCTATCTCCCGCGTGATGGCGGCCGCACACAACTGCGACTCCTGCAGTGTTGGAAGGTGTACACAGTTTCATTCGAGGTGATCGACCCATCACAGTCTTCAACAGGGCGTCTCTGTTGGTAGTGCTGACACACTCGTCCACCAGTCGGGATACTCAAAGGTGTGGGCCAGCTGAGTACCTCGCCGCGTAACAGAGGACCATAAAGAGGAACGAAGGATCATCTGCGTGCAACGCCTTGCGCGTTAGGCGGCGATCATGACACTTTCTTCGAAATTCATCACAGACCCTGAAACATGGGTTCATCAGTTCGATCCGAAAACAAAACAGTAATCGATGGAGCAGCGCCTCACCACCCGTCCTCGAAAGAAAAAGCTCGAAGCCGCATCCTCAGCCGGTAAAGTTATGGCGACGCTTTTCTGGGACTCTGAAGGGAAGGGATTATTCTACTTTATGTCCTCTCTCATTGTACAACGACCAGTTCTGAAATGTGTTGCACTACGTTCAAGAAACTAAAGAAACGACTTTAGAGTGTCTGTCGTCACGAAAAAGCAAACGAACTTCTCCTTCTCCGTGATAACACGAGGAGCTCAGGAAAGTTCATTAGATTGTCTTCCTCATCTTCCTTACAGGCCGGAGCTAGCACCATCCGGCTTCCATCTGTGTGACCTTATAAAGGACGCGGGAAGCAGTACGTGGATGATGAGGAGGTTGTAGATGCAGCAAGTCGTTGGCTCAGACGTCGACCAGTAGAGTGGTATCATGGGGGCCCTTTCACTAAGGTGACGTAAGACCGTCACACTGAACGGAGATTATGTTGAAAAATAAGGTTTTGTAGCCTAAAGAATGGGGAATGGTATGACGTATCGGAATCCTGGGTAAAACCATTCTGCTTCCAGGAGAAAAATTGTGTTTCATTACTTACCGAAAGCCCGTCGTGCTTTAGTATAATCAAGTTCGGATGCAACGAATGAATTCAATGACCACAAATGAATTCAACACAGCTCGGAGGAAAACGGAAACAAGGTTATCTGCAGATGGACTGCTACGTGAAAAAGATTAGCAGTGGACACATAATATTAGTAATGAATTTGCATCTATTTCCACACTCTGCAAATCAATGTGAACTGCATGGCAGAGAGTACGTCCCATTGTATTAGCTATTAGGGCTTTTTCCCGTTTCATTCGTTCATGGTCTTGAGAAGAATGATTGTTGAAAGGTCACTGCGTTCGTTGTATTTAGTCTAATCTTGTTCTCGCGATCTCTACAGAAGTGATAGTTACGGGGTTGTAGTATATTTCTGGAATCGTCATTAAAAGTTGGTTCCTGACGCTTTGTAAGTAAGCTTTCTATTGATAGTCTGTGTCTGTCTTCGTCTGTTACTTCAGTTTTCTATGTTTCATAATGAAATTCTCCATGCTTCTAACAAAATCGTGATCACGCGTGTTATCGAGAGAGGGAGCGCCGGGGTTAGCACACAAGACTGGCATTCTGAAGGACTACGGTTCAAACCCTTGTCCGGATATTCAGATTTAGGTTTTGAATAATTTCTGCAAATCACTCCAGGCAAGCTCCGGGATTTTTCCTTTGAACGGGCACAGCCGATTCCTTCCCCCTTCCTTGACATAATCCGATATTGTGCTCCGTTTCTAACGATCTCAACGTCGACGGGGTGTTAAACGCAATCTTCCTTCCTACCTTCCATACCACGCGTTTTGCCCTTCTTTGTATAAGTTCAGTAACCCTTGTTAATCCTATATGATATGGATACCAGCACACTTTAGCAATAATATCAACTGAGTCGCTCTAGTGTTTCATAAGAAGTCTCCTTTGCAGACTGAATTCATTTGCCTAGTATCTTGCCAAGATACTATATAGTATAGATATATGCTACTAATGACTGAGCCTGTGTTCTCGTTGAAATACCGTGAGGAAATCTGGTCCTAATTTTTTCTGCTAGTCGCTGAAATGATCCAAGTATGATATCTATGTAAAGCACAAATGTAAATTACACCTGACTGTCCAGCACTAAATATGTTTTTCACAGCACTTCCATGTACGAAAATACGCAATACATCACAACTCATGCACGAGCTGAAATGTAGTTTAAGTTTTATTTTAGGCTTTTATTCTTAGACAGCGAAGCGAATTGGACTGATACGCTTGATTTTAATTGGATACACAAAATATCAGAAGTTGGCTTATCTCCACAAACATTAGTAAATAAATGTGTAGAATGCAGTGACTCAGCGCTTAAATGGTTTCGTTACACATCTGCGTGCTGAAGATGAGCACCGTACTCAAATAAACAACATAAACTATGGAGCAGAAAAAATAGGTCTCGCCCATAAACATAAGAAAACACCAGTTATACTGAACTATTCAATTATCAGTCGTTCATAAGAACTCTCGTGAAGTTCATATATGTGTGTATCCATCCGGAAGGTTTTCAGATATTGCTAAAAAAATTACAATCTGGAAGGCAAAGTCGGGAATCCTACAAATGTGTAATTTACCTAGGAAAGAAGATGCCTGCGGGAACCATGTTTCACCTGTTCTTGAGTATTCTTCACTGGTCTTCGATGTTTGTGAAGATGGATTGACGAAAAAGATAGCCAAACTTCAAGCAAATGTTTCTTCAGACGGTGCAAGAGATCCATAGCAATGCTCAAGGAAGTCCAGTTGAAGACGCTCCAAAAAATTAGCACTGTGCCTCACGAAGAACCTTAGGGTACGTTTATGGCGCAACTGCGCTGCTGGCACCTCCCGTTCACTGCCGGCACTTCGCAGTTTCTTGCTCACCAGGGACCCGTGGTACATTTACTCTGAAGCCTTGCTGCGCTCTGCTTGCCAGAAGTAATTACCCTGAAGCTGTTCACATAGCTAGCAGAGTCAAACACGGCACTGCTAGAGTGAGCTTTATGCAGCCAATCACGGCTCATGTTTCAGGATATGCGGCGATAGTCGTGGCGCAAAACACAAACCAACTTGTCGTCACCTGACGAGGATCGTAGCGGGCAGCAGGATGAGCAGCGACAGTGCGTGTTAAAGGAGCCGGTAAGACTCCGTGGGCTTGTTTCATGCAGACCGTGTTGGCGAGCAGTAAGCAATGAGGTGGCACCAAACGCGCTCCTTCTCTCACCATTCCGAAGCTCAAGGTACGACAGATGTGGATAAAAAATTTTAGACACTCTAATACTGTCTTACATAATGACTAAAGAAATTTAAAATTAGAGAAACTTGAACTTACAGAAAAGGATAATTGAACTCTTTATTCCTGCATGCCATCCTCAAATGGAACAGGAAGTGGCGAAAACTACACGCGTGCACAGAGTACGTTCTTCCATACATTATACCGTGACCTGTAGAGTAAATATGTACGAGGGTTGTCCAGCAAGTAAGTTCAGATTTATCATGAAATGGAAACCACTGCAAAAAAAACGGAAATGTTTCTATTTTGAGTTCAGCTCCCTCCCACTCCCAACCCGATGCTCTCTATCGTTTCAGAGAGCCTTTCGGTCGACTGGGGACGTCCCAAGGTGTCTTTGAATGCTTTTAAATCAGTCTAATTTACGATGGTCACGATCTTTTCAGAATGTGTATTTTTATTGATAACTGTCTTGTACATGTCTCACAATATTTATCCTTGTGTCATCCATTCACTGTTTTCGTTAGAATTATTGAAATGTCCATTCGCTTTTTAAATTAATTTCTCTACCCGTCGATTAGTAAATCTAGTTAGAAGCTACCTTGTCTTCTGAATTCAAACTTCACCTATCTTCACCACGGCACACTCCTTGTCATGCTTGGTGTTGCGACCAGACGAAACTACTTTCATTCTGCCATAACTGTGTATTCTTCGATTGCTCTGGGAGAAGGCACATCAAACTGGGACACATGAAATATTAGTTCACTTCATTACATTAATGAATAAAAGATTTATTTAACTTTGACACATTTCCTTGCCACAGGATTATTGTCTAATTTACGACATTCAGTGACTATGAAAGCATTAGTTGGTGCACTAAGTAACAATGCGTCCTCTTGAAGTACAATTACAACAGGACAATTACAACAGGACAGTTTCGTCAGAAACGTTAACAACTGTCACTGTCTGACGGGATATTACTCACTGCTTTAGCTGAGGTCACAAACTGAGGTGAGCTCTTGTATGTTCGACACTATATTGACCTCAGTGTGAGGCTTTTGCCACACTGAGAGGTAAGACGTGTTTTCCGGAGTGACTCCATTGGTTGTTGCGTATTGCAGTGAGCCTTCGTTAATGTGTATGATATCGATATGTGTTGCGACTTTAATGTGGCATCTCGATCTCTGGGCGGTACCACACCAGGCAATGTTGCAGCACAGCGATATTTGCTACAGCGTTAGTGAGCGTGACAGAGAAGGAGCTGCCGTGTCACTGGGCTCTGGCCGACTTCTAGCTCACAGCACTGCCAGAAGCATTTCTAGGTAAGAAACTATATTTCCAACAACGTGATATGAATGAAGTACTCTGAAATACTTTTAAAGCCTTTAAAAACAACTTTAATCACTTTTGTTTACTTTATTGGATTTCGGTCCGTACTCATACAGCCATCTCAACAGTGGAACCTCAAGCATCACGAAACGAAAGTGATGACAACACAACACTCAGTCCCCAGGAGGACAAAATCTCAGACCCAGCATCGAATCAGAGCCGGGGCCCTTCGCTTAGCAGTCTGCCATAACTGTCCATGTAGCTACTGAGGCGGACTTTTAAAGTCTCTCCACTCCACACAGGGAGGACTGGGTAATATTCTAAAATTTCTTTGTAGATTGAAATAGTTCGCTGGACCGGGACTTGATCACAGAAAGTTGCCTGTGGTGGGTAGCCCTGGACATGGAGAGTGAGGTTTTGGGTTCGAGTGCCAGTCTGGCACACTGATTTAACTTGCCAGACTAAAAGTTTCAAAACAGCACACACTCAGCTAGAGAGTGATAGGCTCATTTTGGTAACTGACTGATTCATTCAACACACAGTACATCATTCAGTCCACGTCATTTATCTCTAGTAATTGTTTATGTATACGTGTAAAAATATTTGTAGTACCATTTCGGAAAAAGTACAAAAATGTTGATGGCAACGCGTGGAACATACAGACTGCCGACCATGTGCTAGCATTTGAAATGTTCATTTTTACTTAAAATTGAAATTTGTTCATCATACTGGCAAATATTTAGAAAAAAAACCATACATTCCACTGAATACAAGGTCGCAAACTCCTGCGAGGAGAGTAAGCAGTCTAGTACATTTGTGCTTTTCCAAATATGGTCATCATGTCTAGATTCACTACATCATTTATTCGCCTCAGCAGCATTTTAACGTTGACAAAATGAACGGGTATTATAAGAGCTGCTATAAAGTCGGTAATGATTCTCACAATGAGAATGACACAATATTTTACGAAAGTATGAGAGCTTATAGATATGACTTTAGAATTCGATTGACAGTGAGAGAATCAATAGTAAAAAAATTTAAACACTGAAAACATTAATAATATTAAACAGCAATTGAGGGACCGAAAAGAAATACATATGGTCACACACGCATACACAGGGCAAAAATTGAAGCCCCACAGCCGCAAGGTGGCAAGAACCAAAATGAACTACAGTGAAAAATCTCATTAAGACCTATCCAGTTTTAACTGTGACAGAGAAATGTTAAAAATAACAGTGGCAATTGAACACTTCAGTGTGCAGAAGAGAGCGAAGAGTTTAAAAAAATAAACCTCTCACAATAGTCTTACCATACGAACGTTTAAAAGAAAGCACACAATTTAAAAAAAATATATTAATTTTTTGGTAAATAAATACAAAAAGAAAATTTCCACAAAAACAATCAACATTTAAATGTAATTCTGTTAGCTTTTTACAAGTCGACTTAAATAACTAGGTCGTGTACTGGCAACTCGGACTGCAGACCCACACTGAGGACTAAGACCAACACGACGGCCGCTAATTAAAGCGACACGTGAGAAGCTAAATTCAGTCCCTGTAACAGCCCCTCACTGAAGGAACTAGGCTTTCCATGAATCACAGCCAGTACTCTAATCACACATAATAAAGAGCTGCTCACCGGTTTTCTGTCTACTCTGGTCTTTGGTCATATTTTAAGTACTTGCAGCCTAGCATTCATAATCCAGATTAAAGGAAATAAGAAACCTACCCACTCTGAAGACAATCCCGCAACCACAAAGTCAAAAGGAAGTAGTAATTCTTCAAATATGGTAGGCACCTATTCTACAGTTGAGGATCACATCGTCATTTATAACGCGACGAACCTGGTCTCAGTCTCCGGTGAGCAACCCTAGTTCCCTTTGAAACAGGAAGCAAACATTCACCCAAGGAGAGAGCGCGTGTGCAGTTAAATTAGCTCAGCGTACGGCCACGCTACCTGTGGTGGAACGGCGATGATACGAAGTGTGGAGAGGTTTGATGAACCGGCACGTGTCGATTCTAATGGACACTCGACTCGCTTTTCTGGACAGGAGCGCAAGAGAACATTAGAATCGAGGGGCACAGGGAGATCATGGTGGAGTTAGACACGTCACATACGACCTTATAGACTGAACAGAAGTCGAGTTTAATTATTTTTAGAGCTTTGTATGCACGCAACAGAAACCCTCAGAACAATCAAGTACTGTAATCCAAATCATCAATAGGGTAATTACATCAATGGTGTATGAAAATATGGGAAAAATATGGGTCAGTAAAATTTTGATTGTTTACTATGTGAAATTTAAATAACAAAACGCTAACTTTACAGTTCAGACCAGATTTTACTTTCACAAAAATTTTGCACGTGTTTCAGTACTACAACATAGGGTTCCCAGAGCGCTTATGGTGATAACAGAGACGCTTTAGAGCATATTTCTCCGTGCCGCGTCGCTTTATAAACTACGATTTCTCCTGACACCGGATTTTACATTCGTATTTTACGTATACAGATGGGATAACTGGAACCTTTGTATCTCGGAAACGAATAAGGATATCAACAAAATTTTTTAGTTCGTTTGAGATCAGGATCTCCGGAATATATAGCAAAAATTCATCCATTTCCTATGCAGAGCCGACTTGGAATCTGCAGCTTGATTTTGGTACGAATAAGTGGTAGAAAACGCAATATTTTACGTCCTGTAAGGAACCACACATGTAGTAACGACTTCGAACCTCTGTATCTCGGAAAAGTATAAAGAAGGCAATAAAATTTTCGAGGTTGTTCAAGATCCTAGGAAAAAATCGAAAAATTACAGCCATTTTCTGTTCATAGCCGTCTTCAAATCCGCTGCTCGATTTTGGCACGAAAAAATGGTAAAAGTCGTTTTTGAGAGGATTTCTAAGGAACAACACATGAACAAATAAAAATTTTTGAAAATAGGGTAATGGAGCTTCTAGATAAAAGCCTATAGAATAAACTGTTAAAATATGAGTAATTTGTTGCAGTTATTTATTATTTAGATTTCGCCTCATACCGGATATGACGCGCGTGTTTTAAGTGTAGAAATACGGAACTTTGGAACCTTTCTTTTATTTCCTTCAGTGACCACAAAACGTTTGGTCCTTGGACTACTGGTTTCGGTCAGCAATGACCATCTTCAGATCCGTTTTATATCATGTCCTGATATAATAACGCCATAGTTTCATCGTCGCAAACTATGCCTAAAATCAGCTACATGTGGTAAACTGATTTCGCTCACATTTTGTGACGATACCGCTACGGCTTTATTATATTAGGACATGTTGTAAAACAGATCTGAAGATGATCACGCTGACCGAAACCGGTAGTCCAAGGACCATACGTTTTGTGACCATTGGCGGAAATAAAATAAATTTATTCTACGCTTTCTGGATCAATGTTTTAGTCAGCGACCATGCCGCAGCTTCTGAAAGTTTTTGAAAATCTGTATCTCGGAAACGAATAAAGATATGAAGAAAATCTTCGAGGTTGTTCGGGATTGAAATCTTAGGAATATACTGTAATAATTCCCGCGATTTCCTGTGTATATCCGTCTTGGAATAGGCGACTCGGTTTTGTTAAGAAAAAATGGTAAAACGCCATTTTTTGGCTTTTCTAAGGAGCTGCCCAGGGACGAATGGTGGTCCTTAAAGTTCATTGTATACCACACCAGACGCAAAAAGAGCCAACCGATCTGCTTTATTTGCAGGAAACGTGTAATATTCATACTTTGACCCTTTACTGTAGGATAATGACTCTAAGACGATACTTCTATTGGGTATGCAAATGAGTGCTAGTTCAAGGGTTTTCCAAAACGCTTTACCTTATCTGTCTATCACAAACAGAAACCGAGGAGAGAGTCCTGGAATAATCCCGTTTCTATGCGCGATGGTTTGGAACACCGGTAGCGCATGCCTTCGCATGCGTATTTAACGAATAACACAGAATTGCAAACTTTTAGCTTAAGGCAATGCTGGAGCTGCACATGACGCTGGATAATAATTGCAGATGAGTGGTATCTTAATTACATGGAAGGCTCATTCGTTAATAATAAAGTTAAGTACCGCAAAGGGTTGTAAAGTATTTATACCATACTGTGATTAACATTGAACAAGAGATTCCTTTATCAGTTAACGTCATTCATTGGAGGTGTCATTGAGTGCATTTATTATTGACAGAGCTTTGTGGAAATTCAGAGTAACTGCACTGAGAAGGTAACTCAACTCATAAATCTGAATTACTGTGAGGCATTATGAAAAATAATAAGAGGGTACTATTAATACATTGTTTATTTTCTACTGTCGGGTTTAGCGTAATCTGTGACGCTACGTTGTCTTCGACGTCGTGTAATAGTAAAGTACAGAGAGGAAAATTATCACAATAATTGGACAAATGAGGCAAAGACAAAGATGATATATATTTCAGTATCTGTAGGGCTGGGAATTCTGTTTCAAGAGGCACTGAAAGAGTAGACTACGGGAATGACATGTTGACCGAGGAACCACGGACTGGAGAAAGTAAAAGTGGATTGGGATTCCCTGTCGTCCCTTCATCAGAGGGAAGGGATAGTTGCTGGTTGAAGAAAAAAAGCAAAGTGGTAGCGAGGCCAAAGGCCTATTTTGCTGGGCGTTATTTCCGTCTAGTACGGGACCCGCTGTACTCAGTTCTTTAAAAATTTATTCTTATTTTGACTTTGCGGTCGAATACCTTTTCTTTTTTTGTACTACCTGAAGAAAGGAAGTCGTGTCTACCATGTGTCTGAGTTCTGTGTGTTATAGTATTTTAACTGTTTGCTTGTCGTACAATCTGAGGCAGGTATTGGATACGAGACCAAAATTTCCCTACACCAACCCGAGAAACCAGCTAAAGTGACATGCAGACTGGCCTGTGCACCAGCCACGGTCGTTAAACCGCCGAGCGTATTTAGTCTTTGTCTGGCTCACCTCCCTGTCTCGCAAGTTAGCGCGTTATGTTATGCGAGAATGTTTAGTCGAAAAACATTTCCTGAAGGTGCAAAAGGTGGCAACGTCCAACTGACACGGTTATAACTCCGTAGCAGTTTATTAGTACACTCATGCTCATAAATTAAGGATAATGCTGATACATGGTGAAATAACGCTCTGGTGGGCGGTTTGAGGGTTTAAATGGCCTTGGGGTATGACCATGTTGTGCATTTGACCTGCGGTCGTCGCACGGTGGCGCTGGCAGCAGTCCACATACGCAGAGGTGTGTTGGTGCATTTCAGAGTCCGGTGCAGCCAGTAAGTGTGCAGACGTTTTCAGACGTGTTAATGGTGATTGTATGTCGAAAATGGCTCAGAGTACACATATTGATGACGTTATGAAGGGTAGAATACTAGGGCGAGTGGAGGCTGGTCAAACACAGCAGGTCGTAGCATGGGCCCTCCGTAAGCCACAAAGTGTGACCTCAAGAGGATGGCTACGATTCCAGCAGACAGCAAACGTGTCCAGGCGCTGCAGTACGGGACGTCCACAGTGTACACCACCACAAAAAGACCGATATCTCACCACCAGTGCCCGCAGACGGCCACGGAGTACTGCAGGTAGCCTTGCTCGGGACCTCACCGCAGCCACTGGAACAGTCGTATCCAGACACACGGACTACAGACGACTGAACAGACATGGTTTATTAGCCCGCAGACATGTAAGGTGCATTCCTCTGACCCCTGGTCATAGGAGAGCCCGTAAAGCCTGGTGTCAAGAACACGGTACATGGTCAATGGAACAGTGGTCCCAGGTTATGTTCACGGACGAGTCCAGGAAGAGTCTGGACAGTGATTCTCGCCGGGTTTTCATCTGGTGTGAACCAGGAACCAGATACAAACCACATAATGTCCTTGAAAGTGACTTGTATGGTGTTCGTGGTTTGATGGTGTGGGGTGGGATTGTGATTCCTGCACGTACACCCCTGAATGTCTTTGACAGAGCAACTGGGACGTCATTTTGCACCAGTATGTACGCCTTCTCAGGGGTGCAGAGGGTCCCACCTTCCCCTGATTGACGATAACGCACGGTCCCACCGCGCTGCCATCCTGGAGGAGTGCCTGGAAACAGAAGATATCAGGCGCATAGACTGGCCTTCCTGTTTTCCAGACTTAAACCCCATCGAGCATGTCTGGGATGGTCTCGATCGACGTCTTCAAACCCCTACGACACTACAGGAGCTCCGACAGGCACTGGTGCAAGAATGGGAGGTTATACCGCAGAAGCTGCTCGAACATTTGATCCAGAGTATGCCAACCCGTTGTGCGGCCTACGTACGTGTGCTTGGTGATCACATCTCATATTGATGTCGGGGTACATGTGCAGGAGACAGTGGCGTTTTGTAGCACATGTGTTTCGGGACCGTTTTCTCCACTTATCACCAATACCGTGGGCTTACAGATCTGTGTCGTGTGTGTTCCCTATGTGCCTATGCTATTAGCGCCAGTTTTGTGTAGTGCCACGTTGTGTGGCCCCACATTCTGCAATTATCCTTAATTTATGAGCATCAGTGTAGTTCGACGAGTGGTAGGTGGGTGACATGCACAATCAAATGCCAGACAGTGGGCAATACAGCAGCAGAAGCCGCATTCCTGAAAAACTCCATGGTTCACTATAATGCCTCCAGTGACAAACAGGATGATGACTGTGTCAGCGAGAAATTGGCAGGAGTGACAAGCGACAGGCCGCAGTCAGTTACATAGACTGTATGTCAGTAGTCCACTTCAAGCCCGAGGAGGAGAAATGAAGTGGTCGTAGCTCAATTTTGTATCGAACGGTGCTCAATAGCGCATGCATATCTCTCTCGACACGCAGACACAACATAATACAGAGTTTTCGGAGTACATATTGCGCACCTTATTTTAAGATCTTACGTTTTATTAGCTGAAAAGAGGAAAGCCAAAGGGCTACTGAGGAACTTCCCAATGTTAGACAATAATCAGATGATCGCAAGAAAACTACTGAAATTTTGTCTAGCGTCGGAGTGCTTCCACGGTTTCGTTGGTCGGAGATCTTATTGTGAGTCAGTAGACTCATTCATTCTACGAATTGCGGGAACACCCTCCTATTTTTATCTATTAAACTCTTTTATCAGTGCTTTAAATGTGTGACAACAGTACGATCAGCGGTCCTGTTGAATGCATTTGCAACATTTTAATGATCGAGTTTTGTACGGATATGGTCTTCATTTCTAATTAAAAATTGTAACTACGCATATCACTACACTGAATAAGAGCCCACTCTTGTGACCGTGCTTTTTAGTGCACGTCTATCACAAAATATGTACTGCAGTGACTAGGTGTATAAACTGTTGACAACTACTATGAATGCGAGCATTCTGATATGTCATTCAGTTGTTTCGAGTTTGGGTCACACTATGTTGCATAATAATCTATAGGGTGTTAGAAGTATAAGTGCAGTTATTTTTATTGATAACGGAGGGCAGAGTGCAGAACAACATTACATCAGTACTTGCTTCATTTGTAGACCAATAATTATAGCTATTAGGAGTAGTAGGTTTTTAGGTTGGTTAGGACCTTCTCATACATGTGGCAACAGCAAGCTACTAACGCTCATTTTCCGCTAGGTAGCAGGTCAGATGCTGAAATGTGGATACGTGGACAAGAAACTGTAAGCCTATACTGACAGGCTGGTCCCCTTAGTGCTACAGAAAACATCCGGAAGGAAACTATGTGATGTGTTTGCGGGAAGACTTAAAAGCAGACAAAAACCAACGCTCACACTAAAGTGGGTACATGTTAAAGTAACTATGATCACAACATCCTGTACATTAGCATACTATGTGACTATCCTCAAACCCCAAAACAGTTATAGGTTGCCTATCCAACGCCTCAGAGGGTTAGAAAAGATAAAAAAAGGGAAGTCGTTTCCCTATTGTGCGTAATTACTAACCGAATTTGAAAATTTAAAAAATAGACAATATCTACTCATTAAGAGGTATCTTACGCTGAAAGTGTAGCATACTAAGACAAGTATTACAGTTAGAAATTTAGTCTTTTGATTGAGGTAACATAACTGACAGAGCGCAAATACACGGATTTTATTCATCTAGTGTTTGAGAATGGGAGAACCTACAGACTTTCAACAAAGTTTACACATAATTTCAAACCTTAGCGCCACATTTCTGGTTGAGACCTCCCCCCCCTCCCCCCTCTCCTCTAGGGATAGGAAAATTTGACCGGTTTAAGTCGGTACCATTATTTTAGTTATGAATAACCGGTATTTTTCGGTATTTGTTTGGCCACGGTTATAACCAGCATCTTTTTTATTTATTTCTAATAACAGGGGAAAAGAAACGAAATATCAGTTAACCGTAGCAGCAATGCTTTAAGTACCAGTTTTTAAATAACCTTTTTTAAAACACGAGTAATTTATATACGTAAAATTTTCATTGCTTTGAAAAATTGCGCTATAATAGAAAAAGGGAAAGGCGATCAGTGCTATTTTAATAACAATGCTGACAGAAATGAGCAACACGCATATGGCCTAACAACTGGTACATGTTGCAGAGACAATAATGTACCTGTTACCATGTGGAATGGCTTATCTGGTGGTACGTGAGTACATCTAGTGTGTAAGACTTGCCCATCTGGTCTATGTGGTAATTTCTCACTGTCATGGTTGGACCTCATATCTATTACAGTATGGCACCATCCCTAGTGTGGAACTGCGGTAACAATGAAGTGCCTTATATGTTTGCTTTAAAATATTAAAAACGGGGGAAGCCACAACAAATTTGCGACATCATAAGTGGAGAAACGTTAAAACTTAATGCTTAACAATTCATTCATAGACTGCTGTAAAATTAGCAAGTAGTTAATTTGCTGCCCGTTTTTACATAACATGTCTTTATCTTCTTTTAGCCCTTTAAACTGACAAATTAACATGAAAAATAGAGTTCTTCACCCCCAGATTTTACCCTTTCGCAATGACTATTCGTAATGCCGAATAGTGGTATGATCATCGATTACACTGTGATTTTTCGGCAGAGTTTCAAAAAATTGGAATCAGTAGGAGGATACTGATGATGTCTTGTTTTTTAAGCAGAGATTCAAAATATTAGAATCAATAGGAGAATACCGGTGATTGTTTGCAGTATTCACCTACTTATTTTCGAGAAAAGCAGCGAAAAGTTGAAGGACTAAGTTTTCTTTTATTTGTCTATTTAATATCTTGTGTTCATGAAAGTCTTGAAAGAAAAAGGATCTAAATTTTTCAATCTGAATAAGAAAATCGGTTATTTCAGAAACCTGTTATTTTGAACTGGTGTTGAGAAAAACAGGTATAACCAAAAACTGCTTGTTTTAGCGATAACCGCCATCCTCCCATTCCGCCCCCCCCCCCCCCCCCCCCGCACACACACACACAAACACAGAATTTCGCTTTCCAGGCAGTAAAACTTCAGTATCAAACATGACGTTATATTATATTACTTCTTTACTTCCGATTCTATTCACAGCGGAGTTTGCAGACAGCACCCACATATACCACTGATTGCACCTGCAGAGTTATATGGTCATACAGGAGATATCAGGTCATAGACATTTAGATTCCTGAAAAAACTAGCTGCTGCTGCTTAAAATGTCGCACAGTGAAACATCAACATTAGGCATGACGTTTTAATTTATTACTCCTTTACTACCAAATCTATTCGCAACACTACAGTCTGGAACCGAGCGACCGATAGGGACGCAGGTTCGAATCCTGCCTCGGGCATGGATGTTTGTGATGTCCTTAGGTTAGATAGGTTTACTTAGTTCTACGTTCTAGGCGACTGATGACCTCAGAAGTTAAGTCGCATAGTGCTCAGAGCCATTTGAACCATTTTTTTATTCGCAACAAACTTTGTATAGAATATCCACATATGCTGTATTTGAATGTACCCGAGAAATTATATCATTGCACGAGACATAGTTCAGGGCATAAGATATCTTAATTATTCAGCTGCGAGAAGAACTAGCGTTTTTTTTTAAAAAAAAAGGAGCGCCAATTGCTCGCACTGCTTTCATCCATTGTTTCATAATTACAACACTTAGCGATTTCCAGCAAACTAAGCATTATTTCAAACCTTTTCTAAGCCTTTCCCCGCTTGCAGGCTCAACGTTAAATGTTTATCAGTTTAACTCATTTAATTAGACGTTTGAAGCTGTTGTATACAAGGTAGTTTCTTTACACATCTGCGCAGATACTTTGGAATTTTTTAACTTTTGTTTAGCGAACACCAACCTCTATACAGAGAAGAACAACAGGTAACACAGGACTTTTTGTCTGTTGTTATTTGTTCTTCACAGCAGTTCAATATTGCATTAATAAAAGACAAACAATGGAACCATAGAGCATTGTCTTCCGATGCGGCGAACAAACTGCGCCGCCTCAGGAGGAGATCCCGGCACTCTAAGCTCCACTGTCGGCAGATGCCGGAGGCGTGGCGTTCACGGCGAGGGCGGGGGCGGCGCGGTGTGCTGGAGCGCCCTGGAAATGCGGGTCGCGTACTGCCAGGTTAATGACGTCGCCAATATCCATGCAAATCACATGCGCGCAAGGCGCGCCGCCACAACTATTCCGCAATTCTCACGGAGCAGTCGCCCGGCCGATCGACTTTCCAAGCCTTCTGTCTCCGAGCCTTCCTCACTTTTTCTCGTCTCTTGCTCCGCTCAGCAGAGGGAAACTTCTGATTCAGAACTTCATTCTTCGGTTTCTCTTCCCGTTGGAGCTGCCTAGGTGAGTTTACTGTTTTGTACAATGGATCTATTTCTTAACAACTTAATGATCCATATTATAAGAACGGACGTACGTACAATGATCAGCCACAATATTACGACCAACGACCTACTATCGATATAAACCGGTTCAGGCGATATCAGCGTCATCTGGCGACGAATAACTGCTAGTCAGACACACACTCATTGCGTGGAGTACCAGTGAGCCTGCTGTAGGTGTGTAGAATGGGTAAGACGCGTGACCTGTCTGAGTTTGACCTACGGCAGATGTTCGGCACGAACATTTTGGGAACTGCACGACTTGTGGGGTGTTCGAGGAGTGCTGCAGTGAGTGTCTTCAGAACTTGGCGAAACTAAAGTGAAAACACAGCCAGACGTCGTTGGGTTGGGCGACCACTCCTCATTACAGATGTCGGACGTCGTAGACTGGGCAGACCGGTAAAAGAGAACAGGCGGTGAACTGTGCCTGAAGTAACATCTGACTTCAACGCTGGGCAAAGCACAAGTGTGACTGAACACAGGGTGCAACGAACACTCCTAACCTGGGCCTCCGCAGCCGATAACTCATGGATGTGACAATGTTAACAGCACATCAGCATCGAAAGACTTAAATGGGCACTGGATGCTGGTGCAGTGGCAGAGCCTTGCATGGTCTGATGAATCGCCATGCCTTCTTCATCATCGTAATAAACCGTCGCCTTCCAGGGGAAGAGCTCCTTGACACCTATACTGCAGGTCAGAGACAAGCCATCGGCTGCTCCATTATGTTTTGGGAAACATTCACGTGCGCATCCATGGGTCCAGTGGAGCTCGTGGAAGGCAGCATGACAGGCAAGGGGTATTTTACACTGGCAGCAGACCCCTTCACGACGATCATGTTTTCCGACGGCAGTGGCATTTTTCAACGGGTCATTGCGCTATGTCACGTGGCCAGGAGTGTAATGAAGTGGTTCGAGGAACACAGTGGCGAGTTCCGATTGAGGTGTTGGCCCGCATCTCGCCAGATCTCAATCCTATCGAACACATCTGGGATGTGATTGAAGGCGGCACCTGACCTCATCGCCCCCTCCCCGGAATGTACGGAAATTAAGTGATTTATTTGTGGAAATGTGATGCCAGATTCCTCCAGCGACCTGCATAGACCTGATTGCTTCCATGTCAAGGCGAGTAGCCGCTGTTATCCGTGCCAAAGGCGGACATACCCGCTATTAGGTAGGTGGTCATAATGTTCTGGCTGATCAATGTATATATGTATGCATGTTTCACATCTTCCCCTAAACCACTGGAGCAATTTCAACCAAATTTGGTACACATATCACTTACCGTCTGTAAATCATCGCTGTGAGGGTAAGAACAATCTAAATATCAAAGGGATAGGAATAAATAAAGCAGTGTTGTCCATAAAACGCGAATACCCGTACCTTACTAATCCAATGCTTGAGAATGGGAGCTCTTAGAGACTTGCAACTAACTATACCAATGATTTAAAAAGTATGCAAAACTTCTTATCGACGACGACCACCGCAAAATAATGAAAGGAAAGAAGTCTGTCTCTTACTACACATTCGCTGTTCATGCAGTAAAACTGCTGCATGAAGTTTTAATTTATTATTTGCTTACCAATAATTGAATTCGCGACACAGTATTCGCATATACCACTAAATCTACTAGCAAAATTATATGATCGTACAAAACGCAGGTCAAGAGGTACGATTGCGTGAACACCGGGATGCAAGAAAATGAAATTGTAGGGCCAAATTTGTTAGAAATGCTAGCGAAATATGTGTAGAAATAGCGAATGGAATATTTTAAATACATGTAAAATGTATCAGACATGTAAGTATGCTGGCAAAGCAATGAGTAATAAGCATGTTTAAACACCTGGAATGCCGTCATCCAAATTTGGTGCACATATTAGTCACAATCTGTGAAGTTAATTCTGGGGATTAGAACCACTGGACTCCTAATGGAGCAATCGTAATAACACGGAGAGAGATGGGGGAAGGGGGAGACAGAGACTGTGGAGGGGAGGAGGAGATGGACACTGAGGGGAAGGAGGAGATGGGCATAGATAAGGAGGAGGAGACATGGACAGAAAAAGGAAAGAGAGGACGGACAGAGACAGGGATGGAAGAGATAGATAGAGACAGGACAGCTAGAGATGAACAGACACAGGGGAAGGAGGAAGTGGACAGAGAAAGGGAAGAGGCAAAGATGGACAGAGAGAAGGGAGAGGAGAAGATTGACTGAGAAAGGAAAGCAGTGGAGATGAACGTGGTGAGGGAGAGGAGGAAATTGCTGGAGAGAGGGGAGAGGAGTAGATGGGCAGAGTGGGAAAGAGGAATAGCTGGACAAAGGATGAGGGGGCGAAGGAACAAGAGAGGGAAGGAGAAGATGAACAGATGCATAGAAGAATATGGACAGAGGAGGCAGGAGGAGACTGAGAAAGATAGTGGGAGGAGGGTATAGACTGAGAGAGGGGCAGGAGGAGTTAGACAGAGAGTAGAGGAGGTGACAGAGAGAGAGGGTGGGGCAGATGGAGTTGTAGAGTGGCTGAAAGAGGAGATGGACAAAGAGAGAGGGGAGGAGAGATCGACTAATAGAAGATTCAAATAAATACATACTCAGACATCCTGGGACTCAGTACATAAATGCCAATCCTCTTAAGTACTTTGATGATAACGAAGAAACGGGGTTTAGGAGAGGTAAAAAAAAAAAGAAAAAGCACTCCGTCTTCAGGCCACGAGTGGCCTACCAGGACTGTCCGACCGCCGTGTCATCCTCTGAGGAGGATGCGGATGGGAGGGGCGTGGGGTCAGCACACCGCTCTCCCGGTCGTTATGATGTATTTTTTACTAAGCCGCTACTATTCACTCGAGTAGCTCCTCAATTGGCATCACGAGGCTGAGTGCACCCCAGAAAACGGCAACAGTGCATGGCGGCCTCGGTGGTCACCCATCCAAGTGCCGACACGCCCGACATCGATTAGCTTCGGTGATCTCAAGGGAAGTGTATCCGCTGTGACAAGGCCGTTGCTGGTTTAGGAGGGGTGGGGGATGAAATTGCTGTCTTGGAGTTCCATCTAAGAAGAGGCCAATAGAGAAAGAACACCAGTTAATCAGCTCAGAGAAGAAGAGTGAAGGGACCAACTGTAGTAATCAAAATCAATAGTTTACCATACATGCAAAAAACGTTAATCGGTTTGGGAGAGAGTATGACGCCTTTCCCCTCCAATAGTGCAACTACGTTTCTGACCCAAAATATTAAGATCACTCCCCATCGTGAGATTGATAGCACCTGGTGGTGTTGTGGGCACATGCATTTAAGGAAATACGAAGACATCCTGAAAAGTGATCCCTTTGAATCTTTTATGTCATGGTTCTTAAAGCATTTCAGATAAAACGAACGTTGTTAACATTGCAAACGTTATTAACATTCAACCTTTCTATTCTTCATGTCCCAACATTTTCAGTCCTCTGCCGTTAGAGGGCTCCAAATTGTAGCATGTAACTAGGCTGTGACTAATGTAACTATATTGGTGAGTAAAAAACAAGATGCTGTAATCGTGTTTCGAATTGGAAGCGTTCCTCCATATATGCAGCACCCTCTCCTTGAGCTTCACAATGCTACATCACACAAGAGAGCTGCGACATCTACAACAGTCAGATGCCTTGATTATCACTGTTATCGATCATCCACCATACAGGCCTGACCTAGTCCCATAAAATTTTCAGCTGTTTCCAAAACCTAGACAACACTTACGAAGACTTCACTTTAATAGTGATAATGCTTTGCGAGTAGAGGTGAAGTTGTGGCTCCATCAACAAAGTCAAACACACTACAGTGACGGTATCAACAAACTTGTCTAAATGTGTTCATCGCCAGGGTATCCATGTTGAGAAATAAATACGTAAACTTGAAGATTAAAGACGTAGAATGTTAATAACATTTTTCTTATTTAAAATGCTTGAATAGTTTCCACATAACAAATCTGAGGCTTTACTTTTCAGCTGTGTTCCATAGGTGCATCAACACCCTATTAAGTAGAAGGTTATAATGGATTGGCTCATTGTGCAGGTATGTAGTATATGAAATTGATATTGTAGCCCTTTTTCTTAATAAAACTGTCTTTCTCTGATACAAGACAAGAGAGTGCAATGATCATGGTTGTCAGAGGATAATAAGTAAAACAATATCGTACTAATTCAACACTAGCGAGTGCAATGCTCATTGCTATACAGGTTAACGAGAAAATTAGCCATCTAGCTGGCTACTGCACACAAGGACTATGCTGACAGAGTAAAGCGAACCAACAGGACTTACAACACGTTATATTTAGTTTTAATGTGTCGCCTTACCTGGAAAGTTGTAGGACAAATGAAAGGATTTTAAAATCCAAGTCAAGGCTGAGATTAACAGTAACCTCTTTAGTCCAATGGTCTACATAAATCACAGCATAAAGAAAAGTTCTGTACAACTCAAATTAAATTACAAAATAACGGTAGCACAGTGGGGAGGTGTCCAAAATTGTGGAGGTCTGCACTGAGTAAGCACAACAAGACCTGCTTATCTGATGAGCTTGCAAAATCAAAGTTAACGTTACAGCAAGAAGCCACAAATTATTACCATCACAAACTGCATGGCAAGGTAAGCAAGTACCGATCAGCACAGAATATGGATCGTGCTACTGCAAATGCGACACTGACGGTGCCCCAAGCAGCTAGCGCATGACGATCAACACCAGACAGCAACTGGGGATGAGACACTCTCTGTGACAACTCACAGCAGAAAACTTTATCTACCTTCACGACTCTCATCTCTCTTCTTCCCAAAACCTCCACATGGAGAGGATGACTGCATGCTGCTGCAAATGTGAAGGGTGAGAACAGTTGGCAAATTCATAAAGAAGCAGGGGAAATGACGTAACTTTCCTCTTTTATATACAAGATGCACGAAGTTGGTACTGGGCGAAAGCAGTGTCATCATAACTGGTCAACGTTATGCACCAAGAACTGTGTCCAGAGCAACACAGTACTACTGGATGTATAAAACTTTTAGACTGACTTTTACAACTGACTCTCCCATGCCGATCGGTTCCTGCTGTTGAGTCTGGCTCTTTGGAGTACATGCAGTAAGGCAAAATTGTCATGCTAATTTATTCTCTAGGTGCTGTGGAGCGGTTCGTTGACACTTTGCCTGCATCATATGAGTCTATGAAGATTCGCCCTTCCCTTCTTTGTCTACATCCGATATCCCATATTAGTCCTACCTGGTATGGATCCAATGAAGTTGTGCTATTTCTCGGATGGATCACACAAGTGTCTATAAAATTTTGTTTTTCAGATTATCGTATTTTCCCAGTGTCATAACAGTGAATAAATCTGTCTCTCACTTCACCTACAATGGAACCTATATGAAAGTTTCATTTCATATTCACACAAATCGATATAGCCACATACTTGTGTGAGTTGACTCCAACTGTAACATTGTAGCATATAGAGCGTTTATTTTCTGAGATTTGTGCAGTAAGCAACTTTATATTTCTGTTCATATAGTTTCCCAATCTTTCCTTTATTTTGAAACCTTATTGACGTTTGACTGGATATTTGTACAGCACTTTCAAACAGTGTCTCACTATATATAATTGCATCGCCAGGAAAAACTCTAATGTTTCTTTTAGTATTACCTCTAGGTCATTAACACACATGTTCAACAAGTGTCCCGATGTTCTACCCTGGGAATATCAGAAGTTACTTCGACGTTTCTTGATGACCCTCCGTTCATGATAACACACTGCATTCTCCTTACAGATAGATTCTCAATCCAGTCACAATTCTCTTTTGATATTCCATACGTCTACACTTTCTTTGGTGCTAACTCAAATGCTTTTCGGCAGTCAAAAAAAAATTGTAATCAGACATGACTGTCTTCAGGAGCGTGACTAAACGTAAGTTTTTCCAAATGTGTTTGGCTTCAATACAACAGTCAAGCCATAGGCGCAGTAAATTGCAGAAAGTTTACATGACTAGTTCTAGTGAAGCTCAGTCACCAATATCAAATGGAACATGTATGAAATAAGTCTGTTATTAATTACGAGAACATGACATACAAGCAACATCTCGTTACAACACCTTTGTCATGGGAAACAATACTGTGAGTTTATCATGTTAAATTAAACCTCGTTATGGAGTAATGGCAAAGAAGCAATATCATTGCAGTTGATCGCTGTGAAGCTTTTATCTGTACATAACTTTAAAATATTAACGGCATATATGTTGGATTAGGATCAGCGTTGTCCGACTACTTGCATAACGAGACTGACAAGTGAAAAACTTGTATTATTAATCTTAGAAACTCTGCTATTGTAATCTTGAGTGCTATGTTACATTACAAGTTATGTATTTTCAACTTTAAGCCGTTGTCTCAGAACTGACCAGTTGCTTTGGAGACAACATATATACATAATAATATACAGTATTCGTGCATGGATGTTGTTGTTTCATTAACTTCATCAAGGTTATACGGTTATAGTTGGTGGGGACTTCAACCTTCCCTCGATATGTTGGCAAAAGTACTTGTTTAAAACCGGTGGTAGGCAGAAAACATCTTCCGAGATTGTCCTAAATGCTTTCTCCAAAAATTATTTCGAGCAGTTAGACCACGAACCCACGCGAATTGTAAATGGTTGCGAAAACACACTTAACCAATTAGTCACAAACAATCCAGAGCTGATAGAGAGCATCATGACTGATACAGGGATTAGTGATCACAAGGACGTTGTAGCTAGGCTCAATACCGTTTCTTCCAAATCCACCAGAAATAAATGCAAAATAATTTTATTTAAAAAAGCGGATAAAGTGTCACTAGAAGCCTTCGTAAGAGACAATCTCCATTCCTTCCGAACTGAGTATGCAAATGTAGACGAAATGTGGCTCAAATTCAAAGATATAGTAGCAACAGCAATTGAGAGATTCATACCTTATAAATTGGTAAGAGATGGAACTGATACCCCGTGGTACATAAAACAGGTCCGAACGCTGTTGCAGACGCAACGGAAAAAGCATGCGAAGTTCAGAAGAACGCGAAATCCCGATGATTGGCTAAAATTTACAGACGCGCGGAATTTGGCACGGACTTCAATGCGAGATGCCTTTAATAAGTTCCACAACGAAACACTGTCTCGAAATTTGGTAGAAAATCCGAAGAAATACTGGTCGTATGTAAAGTAGACAAGCGGCAAGACGCAGTCAATACCTTCGCTGCGCAGTGCCGATGGTACTGTTACCGACGACTGTGCCGCTAAAGCGGAGTTATTGAACGCAGTTTTCCGAAATTCCTTCACCAGGGAAGACGAATGGAATATACCAGAATTTGAAACACGAACAGCTGCTAGCATGAGTTTCTTAGAAGTAGATACCTTAGGGGTTGTGAAGCAACTCAAATCGCTTGATACGGGCAAGTCTTCTGGTCCAGATTGTATACCGATTAGGTTCCTTTCAGATTACTCTGATACAATAGCACCTTACTTAGCAATCATATACAACCTCTCGCTCACCAATAGATCTGTACCTACAGATTGGAAAATTGCGCAGGTCGCACCAGTGTTTAAGAAGGGTAGTAGGAGTAATCCATCGAACTACAGACCTATATCATTGACGTCGGTTTGCAATAGGGTTTTGGAGCATATACTGTATTCAAACATTATGAATCACCTCGAAGGGAACGATCTATTGATACGTAATCAGCATGGTTTCAGAAAACATCGTTCTTGTGCAACGCAGCTAGCTCTTTATTCGCACGAAGTAATGGCCGCTATCGACAGGGGATCTCAAGTTGATTCCGTATTTCTAGATTTCCGGATAGCTTTTGACACCGTTCCTCACAAGCGACTTCTAATCAAGCTGCGGGCCTATGGGGTATCGTCTCAGTTGTGCTACTGGATTCGTGATTTCCTGTCAGGAAGGTCGCAGTTCGTAGTAATAGACGGCAAATCATCGAGTAAAACTGAAGTGATATCAGGTGTTCCCCAGGGAAGCGTCCTGGGACCTCTGCTGTTCCTGATCTATATAAATGATCTGGGTGACAATCTGAGCCGTACTCTTAGGTTGTTCGCAGATGATGCTGTAATTTACCGTCTAGTAAGGTCATCCGAAGACCAGTATCAGTTGCAAAGCGATTTAGAAAAGATTGCTGTATGGTGTGGCAGGTGGCAGTTGACGCTAAATAACGAAAAGTGTGAGGTGATCCACATGAGTTCCAAAAGAAATCCGTTGGAATTCGATTACTCGATAAATAGTACAATTCTCAAGGTTGTCAATTCAACTAAGTACCTGGGTGTTAAAATTACGAACAACTTCAGTTGGAAAGACCACATCTACATCTACATCTATACTCCGCGAGTCACCTTACGGTGTGTGGCGGAGGGTACTTATTGTACCACTATCTGATCCCCCCTTCCCTGTTCCATTCACGAATTGTGCGTGGGAAGAACGACTGCTTGTAAGTCTCCGTATTTGCTCTAATTTCTCGGATCTTTTCGTTGTGATCATTACGCGAGATATATGTGGGCGGTAGTACTATGTTGCCCATCTCTTCCCGGAATGTGCTCTCTCGTAATTTCGATAATAAACCTCTCCGTATTGCGTAACGCCTTTCTTGAAGTGTCCGCCACTGGAGCTTGTTCAGCATCTCCGTAACGCTCTCGCGCTGACTAAATGTCCCCATGACGAATCGCGCTGCTTTTCGCTGGATCATGTCTATCTCTTCTATTAATCCAACCTGGTAAGGGTCCCATACTGATGAGCAATACTCAAGAATCGGACGAACAAGCGTTTTGTAAGCTACTTCTTTCGTCGATGAGTCACATTTTCTTAGAATTCTTCCTATGAATCTCAACCTGGCGCCTGCTTTTCCCACTATTTGTTTTATGTGATCATTCCACTTCAGATCGCTCCGGATAGTAACTCCTAAGTATTTTACGGTCGTTACCGCTTCCAATGATTTACCACCTATGGCATAATCGTACTGGAATGGATTTCTGCCCCTATGTATGCGCATTATATTACATTTATCTACGTTTAGGGAAAGCTGCCAGCTGTCGCACCATGCATTAATCCTCTGCAGGTCTTCCTGGAGTACGTACGAGTCTTCTGATGTTGCTACTTTCTTGTAGACAACCGTGTCATCTGCAAATAGCCTCACGGAGCTACCGATGTTGTCAACTAAGTCATTTATGTATATTGTAAACAATAAAGGTCCTATCACGCTTCCTTGCGGTACTCCCGAAATTACCTCTACATCTGCAGATTTTGAACCGTTAAGAATGACATGTTGTGTTCTTTCTTCTAGGAAATCCTGAATCCAATCACAAACCTGGTCCGATATTCCGTAAGCTCGTATTTTTTTCACTAAACGTAAGTGCGGAACCGTATCAAATGCCTTCCTGAAGTCCAGGAATACGGCATCAATCTGCTCGCCAGTGTCTACGGCACTGTGAATTTCTTGGGCAAATAGGGCGAGCTGAGTTTCACATGATCTCTGTTTGCGGAATCCATGTTGGTTATGATGAAGGAGATTTGTATTATCTAAGAACGTCATAATACGAGAACACAAAACATGTTCCATTATTCTACAACAGATTGACGTAAGCGAAATAGGCCTATAATTATTCGCATCTGATTTATGACCCTTCTTGAAAATGGGAACGACCTGCGCTTTCTTCCAGTCGCTAGGTACTTTACGTTCTTCCAGCGATCTACGATAAATTGCTGATAGAAAGGGGGCAAGTTCTTTAGCATAATCACTGTAGAATCTTAAGGGTATCTCGTCTGGTCCGGATGCTTTTCCGCTACTAAGTGATAGCAGTTGTTTTTCAATTCCGATATCGTTTATTTCAATATTTTCCATTTTGGCGTCCGTGCGACGGCTGAAGTCAGGGACCGTGTTACGATTTTCCGCTGTGAAACAGTTTCGGAACACTGAATTCAGTATTTCTGCCTTTCTTCGGTCGTCCTCTGTTTCGGTGCCATCGTGGTCAACGAGTGACTGAATAGGGGATTTAGATCCGCTTACCGATTTTAGATAATATTGTGGGGAAGGCGAGCCAAAGGTTGCGTTTCATTGGCAGGACACTTTGAAGATGCAAAAAGTCCACTAAAGAGACAGCTTACACTACACTCGTTCGTCCTCTGTTAGAATATTGCTGCGCGGTGTAGGATCCTTACCACGTGGGATTGACGGAGGACATCGAAAGGGTGCAAAAAAGGGCAGCTCGTTTTTTATTATCACATAATAGGGGAGAGAGTGTGGCAGATATGATACGCGAGTTGGGATGGAAGTCATTAAAGCAAAGACGTTTTTCGTCGCGGCGAGATCTATTTACGAAATTTCAGTCATCAACTTTCTCTTCCGAATGCGAAAATATTTTGTTGAGCCCAACCTACATAGGTAGGAATGATCATCAAAATAAAATAAGAGAAAGCAGAGCTCGAACAGAAAGGTTTAGGTGTTCGTTTTTCCCGCGCGCTGTTCGGGAGTGGAATGGTAGAGAGATAGTATGATTGTGGTTCGATGAACCCTCTGCCAAGCACTTAAATGTGAATTACAGAGTAGTCATGTAGATGTAGATGTAGATGTAGATGTGTGTTCTGGTACTCACACAGCAGAATAACAGCAGAACTGCTAAGATTAATAAGACATGATTTTCACTTACAAGGGTCATTATGCAGGTAGTTGGATAACGTCACTCCTAATCCAACGTATACTACGATAAAACTTTAATGTTCTCTACAGATAAAATCTTCACAGTGATCAATTGCAATGATGTTGCTTCTCTGCCATTACTGGATAACGAGGTTTAATGCATTATGATAAATTTACAGTATTGTTTCCTATGACAAAAGTGTTATGAGTATATGTTACTTATACTTCAGGTTCTCATAATTAATTGCAGACCTATTTCATAAGTGTTGCATTTGATAATGGTGAATGAGCTACACCGAAACTAGCTACGTAAACTTTTTGTAATTTACTGTGACTATGGTTTGATTACTGTACTGAAATCAAATAAATTTGCAAGTTATATTGCATTTGCCTGACTACAATGATCAATGGCTTTCAAGAGGTTATGCAAACAAAGAGCGACTTTGTTTTCGCATCCCAGTGCTTTTGGGGTCCACGATGGTTGCTCTGGAGGAGGTCATTATGTTCTGTAAAGGCCTGGGCTAAGACATGTGCATTTGCAGGATGACGAAAAGTGGAGTACTAGGGTTAATGCCAGTTTGCGCTCTGTGTGCTAAAGAAATAGCGCTAACAAGACATGTCTTTATTCAAGTCAAGAGTTAAAACTGATGATCTTTTCTCCATGCCAGCAGTGAGGAAAGCTGCACACAACATGACGAGTGGAACGCACTGATACATGTATTCAGCACTCTCACTAGGTCATTGTCTCCTCTGTGGCAGGCCATGCAATGCTTCAATCAGTTCAGAGTAGCATGCAGCAAACATTCTCAATGCAGTGGTTTCAACCACCAGATCATAAGCTGCTTGTTACTGAGGCTCTCTCGTGGATATCAAAGGAATGTGGCACAGTAAAGTGTATGTGATGTATGTCATATTGTAAATTTATGACATTCCTCTCCACGAGAGGTACGCTATGGGCGCCCGTGTCTGCTTCGATATGCTGGTTGATGCAGCAGCCTTTAGCTGGATAGAGTGGCAACTCATCCAGTTTGGCTCTCAGCAATATAGAGGTATAAGTAGTGAAGACTTCACCTCAATGGGTGAGATGTCGGCAACTCAGAGCCACCAGGTTTGGTACACCAGGGAGGCAATAGGCTCAAAGGTAGAAATATATGGCGAATGGTAGGCAGGGTCAGCATCATAGCTGGCCCACTATTACTGAACAAGATACTTTCTTGGAATGCTGAGTATTTATTACTGTCTGTCTCAGGTAATGACGTTATGTCTCGTCGAGGATGATTACATTTGCCCTCATTTCCTGGGCTCATCAGCATTCTTCTCCACAACTCGGTGTCGCAACAGTGGCTTTCAGGGCTTCGGCTAGGGGCTTTTCCACCGTGTCAGTGGGCTGGTAGACGTTCTTGTGGAACATCTATTCATCCCTGTGGCAGTGTGCGATGCTGTCAGAATGACGTTATGATCAATCCTGAGCGAGATCACATCGCTGAATTAGCGAGACAGATGTCTCGCTCGAGAGAGAGGAAGCAATCGAGTCCAAGGTGTGCTATATTATTTGCGATGTTGGCTCTCTGCCTGTTTGCCTTTCTGATAGCTACATGGCCTGCTGCCCTATTTTAACTTGGATCGGCGCTGGATGGGGAAAAATTTAAGAAAATTTTTCACTTTCCAGTGATAGCTTTCTGCAGAGCAACAACTTAAAGCACTTCGTTATGTTTGATATCCGAACATGTTCTAAGATCGTACAACAGATCGAAGTCAATTGAGCAGATGGTGGCCATGCAATAAAAGAAATAAAATAAAACCAGTATTGGTGTGACCAGTTCGTCATCAAGGTTCTTACATATGTGCAGTAAAGCTAGCAGTATATCAGATCTAAACATGACGAATTTCCATACCATGGTTGATATGAAATTTCGCCGTGTTCAGATCTGATATACTACTAGCTTTACTGCACCTGTACAGAGTGAGTCAGGAGGCGAGGTATATGCTTTGAGGGGTGATAGTACTGGTGACTCTGATCAATAAACGTCAAATGAACAAATGCCCGTTTTTTAACTGTATCCCATATACCGATGTTTGAAAAAAGCGGGTGTCGGTCACATGCCCTTCTTCGCCAGCACTCACAAGCGAATATAACCAAAGCGACATTAGTCTTGATAGTTTTGTCTTTACTGATCATTTCAATGCAGACGTCACTGCCAGATGGCGGGGCGACGAGCCTGAATATGTGTGCTCAATTAAAGGACTGTACAAGTGAACTCAGATCGGTAACAGAGCAGCTGTCTCCATGAGGTGCAAAATGAATAACGGTTGACGGTGGATTTTTCCGTATATCTTCTGTAAGGAGACAACTAATCTGACCAATAGATCACAATGTTTCATTCGCTGTCATCTGGATTACTCCTATTCCCCATTATTTCCATTATTTTCGTAGAGAACTGTTAATAACAGGACATATGTTCATATGACTTTTTTGTTCAGAATCACTAATACTACCACCTCTCGAAGCATGTACATATCCTCCTGACTCACCCTGTATTCGAACCTTGGTGACAAATTTTTCACGCCAATAACAGTCCAAAGACTGATGGCTTCACCACTTCACGAAAATTAGAAATTAAAGTTTATAAAATGATTACGTAGTCTCTGAAAATCGGTAATGAAACTGTCATGTAATATCTATTTCGTTTCTTTTTAGCACTAGTAGTTTGCGAGAAGTTAATTGAAACAGGCCTTATTTCATGGCAGCGCACTACGTGTCGTTTCCGCTCGAGTCTGTGTCTAACACGTATGGAAAGTTAAAGGTCTCTCAGTCTGCTATCAGCTATCACCTGCGAATGACAAACTAAGATGGAGTTCACCTCACACAGCGAAATTAAAGTCTTTCTCACTTGGTGTGGTCGATACGCTCCACAAAGTCTCTCTCCTGTGCTGCCTGTTACCAAACTCACCGCAGAGACCACGACAGCGACTGAGGCACAAAAAGCCTCACGATATTAGCGCATTTGCTTATTAAGCGACGCTGACGTCACATTCCTCTTTTCGTTACCACGAAACTTACTTTTAAGACCTTTACATTTTATAAGTAAAATATCAAAGCTGTATGTACATGAAGACAGTTCTTTTCCTTGCGCTTATCTGCCGCCTGCAGACTGCATTGTAAGCAAACCATGGAGCTCACGGGCTACAATGCATTTCGCTTGCCACCTCGTTAGAGTCCATAACACTTCAGGTTTTCATACAACTAATTTCTTAAGGAAATTTGGGTAAACGAAATTTATTAATATTGCTGTAACTTGTTTGTCACTTGTAGTTTCTGGCGTACGAAGAACTTCTAAACGGCGATGGACTCGTCTAATTAACACGCTCAATTTGACAGCGGCAGAATATGTGCACCGTTACTGGGTCATGTGACTCTAAATATACATTAATTTACGTGCCACGCAACCTCCTCCCCCCTCCCCCCCTTTCTCCGTTGGGTGCTTATGTATGTGACATATCTTGGCGGCAGAGGAAAAAACTGTTTGTTCAGTGTCTCTCACGTTTACCCAGTGGCCAGGAGCTATGCTTAATTTCCACCCCTTGTGCTGAATTATCACCACCCTCCCAACAGGCATTGTAATGTAGGTGACATTCAAGTAGTATAATTTATAGTGTATTTCAGAATTTTACTAAGAAGTAAATATGACATCTGCATTTCTGCTTCACATATACTATGCCCAGGTAGCGATGAGATGTGAATAGCAGATTCAGCGATGTGGAGAGTCTTCGCATCGTTGGTGAATATTCTGCATGGGCTATTGATCAGCTGCCGACGTTTGAATTTTATTCGCTGTTACTGTATGCTGAAAAATAAAATTTTTTCTCCATGTCAACAGTTATTTATGGTACCAAGAAACAACGGCCAGAATGAACATTTTACACTGCAGGAATTCTTGATAAGCTAAAACTATATGGTGGATGGGATTCAGAGGCAGGTCATTTTCATTCATGAACAACACTCTTACCGAATGAACCATCGCTGTGAGCTTCGTGTCCTTTCTGATTACTTTATTCCCAGAAATACGAGGAGTATGTTCAAATGTAAGCTGTGACAAGAGTAGTTACAGATCGCTCGAAGGAAACGTGATGAAGAGGGACAAGGATCCTTGTTCGAGATGTGAGCCATGCCATGACGTAAATGTCACACTTTTTCATAAAATCGTATTTATTTTTAGTCTTGAAGCTACGCTTGCAATGTTTAACGACTGTATTGTGATACAAGATCGGAAACATTCATAGGTAAGCTATTGACAGAAAAATTTAGATTCATTCTGGTGACTAGATGTTTGGGATATCATCTTCTCATAGCTCCTGGCCACTGGTAAATGTATTCTGTTACCCACATTTCTTAATGAATTACCGGTATTCTTCTGACTGACACTATTTTCCTGAAATTTAGCTAGTTTCTCCTCACCATGCTCTGTTTTCCGCGAAATGTCCGTTCTTTTTTTGTGGCCACTAGCGAATACTGTTTCACTTTTGGATTGCACAGGAGTGGTATTCGAAACTGCGTTAAAATATGTTCAGGAATAGAGTGTTTCTGCGTCTCAGCTTTTTCGTTCGTAGTGTAGTGTATCGATCATATTCGGTCAAAAAGTACATCAGAGCGGAAGTGAGTTGCAATAGAGCCAGCCACAGGCAGGCAAGAGTGTTATGCAATGGGAAGCAAAACACGGTCAACAGGTGTTGCGAAGCAAAGCCATCTGGGTGCAGTACGGCAACAGCCGACGCTGCAATAAGCTAGCAGAGGGATGGAAGCCTTTCCTCACTTGCCACCTTGAAAGTGTGTAGAGTATGTTCCTTAAGCCCTAAACAAACATAGTCTGGAGTGTGTAAGTACTTAGCCATTTGTGTACTAAAATACTCTTGTGTCAGTATCACAGCCTACACCACGAGTCAGCAACACTCTGTGTGACATTCCGGAATGCTGCATGGAGTCTGCTATTTGACCGAGGGAGGAAGCAGTCAGAGTGCCCTGAGTCACGAGACTAGCAGCTGCTGGAGCAGAGAGCAGCCCATTCACTGGAGGGAGATCACAGCTACATCTGCAGTACCGTCAGCTGCGCTGCCGCGCCGTCATCACGGTCGAAGCTGGAGACATTGCTGACAGTAGCATTCAAGTGACACCACACTCGGCACTGCTCTCTGCGCTGTCAGCAGTGCGAGATTTCTATTGTTTCGCATGAAAGGCAGCTGGACACCTCCACCAAGTTGATCCCGATGTACTAGGACTGAGGGCCGGAATAAAGAAGTTAATTAAACAAATCTACTGTCGTCCTGACGTCTCATTTCACTCTCCATGGGTGAAAATCCATGGGTCACCTGACACTAGTCGCCTTCTTAGAGCAACATCTGAACTTGTAGCCTATGGTATAGTGATTCCAAAAACTAATGGTTGTATTTTGGTCATGGAGAAAAGGTTTGACAGTCGTCCTTTTGTAAAGTAGATTTCATTGCGAGTAGAGAGCCTCTGGTTTTTATCTAATTTTAGAGGCAATGGAAATCACAATTGGTTAGTGCCTGTTAAATGAGCACAGTGTTACCTTGAGGGATACTCAGAGCCATGCAAGGGATCAGTTACAGTAAAATACTATAGATGTAATCATTAGGTGCTTATGGCTAAGCAATGCCAGGAGTAAAGATGGCTCATGATTAGACATAAGAATTAAGTGAATGTAGTTTGTTTTCTTGTCTTATGAATGTTGGTCCTCAAAATGAGTGTTGTCAAGGACATAGCTTGGCAGAACCTGAGACACAAGGTGTGTCGGAACCAGAAGCAGTGCACATACTGTTAGGAAAGGCAGCACAGTTAGCAGTGGATAATACACAACTGTGTAGGTTGGTAGAGTTGCAATCACCACAACGGGGGGTAGATTCATCAGTCACAAGTCTAATCACTCCTTTTTCTGGTAAGGCAACTGGGAATGGGTGACCTTGGAAATCTGGCCCGACAAGGAATTATTGTGTGTTCCAAATTAACAGCCGAAGCTAAAACTTCTGTAGCATATACAGAAGGTCTTAAGTGAGCCAACACATTCGAAGATTTTATAGGAAGGTCAGTTGAGAGATGCACGAAACCAATAGTGCCAGACACTGTAGGGAACAATTAGGAGTAATAACTAAACGAAATACAGAAACTGTGGAACGATTTGCGGATACGATAAGGAAGATTAATAGAGGTACCTATGAACTGAGACAGGATGCTGAAGCCAATGAAATTGTTTTGTAAGAAGCTATGCAGAGGGCGCTCGATGGTTTTTTAAGACGGCTGCATGCGGAAATGTCAAGGCATCTACGAACGAGGGGGGGAGGGGTTTCGACGGGTTTAAGGACAGTAGAGTGGTTAGCTATAAAAATGAAGAAATCGATTTGTCGACTGGAATGCAGCTAACATGAAATACTTGAGATGTGGACAAACGGAGAATATAACTACGCAGTGCGTCAGCATCAGGGTGACGTGAATAAAGTGAGAGGAAGTAATAGTTTTAGAAGTAGAGGACTGGGGAAGAATAAGGTGTTAAACGCCAATGGGTACCCGTCCCACCAGGATTCTACAAGACAATAGGCAGAGGTATACTGTGTGATAAGAGAAGTAGTAGGGAAATAGTTGTTCGGGATATACGGGTCACGGGGTGCATGTGTCACTCGCCGTTAGTGACCTGGTGCAACGTAAGCAGTGGGACCCACAACAGTACAGATTGCTTGGAGTGGGGATAAAGATGTCACACCATTAGGATCAGGGGGAATAGACTTTTGCCTGGATACAGTTCAATTTAAACAATGTGTAGAGATTGTGCTACATGTGAATGAGGACTACGAGACGATTGTAGTATATGATTACTTATATCAGCATTATGTCATAATTGATGTTTGGCAACATGGGATGGGACTTAACGGGGAAATTTTTCAGTTAGGTGAATATAGCGATGTCAGGATGGGAGCTTCTCGTGAAAGACCAACCGATTAAACTGCAAACGATCACACTAAGACTTGATTCGTACGATTGTGCACCTAAGGGCACTGGAAAATCACTTTAGATTAATGTTGAATGTAGTTTGCTGGTAGGAATTACGTGTTTGGTGGAATCAAATGGTTCAAATGGATCTGAGCACTATCGACTTAACATCTCTGGTCATCAGTCCCCTAGAACTTAGAACTACTTAAACCTAACTAACCTAAGGACATCACACACATCCATGCCCGAGGAAGGATTCGAACCTGCGACCGTAGCAGTCGTGCGGTTCCGGACTGAGCTCCTAGAACCGCGAGACCACCGCGGCCGGCTTGGTGGAATCATTAATAGAGAGTGAAGTATTGGATTAAAAGGTTTGCTTTGTTAATCGTGGTATTGTATGTGTATAATAAAGAGATGCAAGAAGGCACCTGCTTTTATAGACGATTCTGGCGCAGAGGACATATGATTAACAAAGGGATTGTTAATCGCTAGTATGGACATCCTGGAGGAAGAAGAGTGGCATACAAAGACCGTTAGCCATGGACAATCGCTAAACGCCATTAAAACTGTATTATGAGAAAAAGTTAAGCACTGTGGGAAGCAATATGGAACGAATTTTTCAATTTAAGTTTTTATTTTTTCCAAAAGGGCACCAATCTACCGCAAAACACACAGAATGCCTAGGTACTTACATCCAATTTTTGAGGAATTAATCGATCAAAACTTGAAAGAAAGTTGAAGAAAGTAATAGTGCAGGGGTAGGGGCCAGAAGTAGTCGTCATGCCAAAAAAAGGACGAAATATGAAAATATAGATTTTGTTGTGATTATAGGCATCTAAATGCGAAAATCATATCAGACGCTTACCCTTTGCAAAACATCACAGAAACTTTGGTCTATTTAGAACGATGCAAATATTTTTCAACTATGGTATTGAAGAGTGGTTATCTCAAAGCAGACGTCGAACGGTATGATCACGTCATTACTCTGCAACGAACCACCGCAGAGCACGAGTCCCAGATACCACGATACTCAGAAAACGTACCTGAACAACCTCAGCAAATTTGATTGGTGGAGTTCTAGTTCACTCTGTACAGCTATAGTACCCCATTCTTCTGTAGTTTAGATTTGGCATTCATGCACAGCCCGTTAAATAAAGAGAATTTATCAGACCAGACTCATTGTTAAGCTACCGATTGATGTTACCCTGTACCATATATTTCCACAGAAGAGTATGTCCTTCTTTCCCATTAACTTTATGAAGTTGCAGTACATTGATGGAGGATAGCACCAGCAATTTGAGTATTAAATTATCTTCTTCCAGTATCCGTCACAGTTGTGATAATAGTCATTTCTTTGTGGTGATTAGTTTCGTATCACCATGTCCACTTTCAAATCATGGCCTGCAAAAGATTTTGTGGTGTTAACAAAGGTAAAAGATTACACTGTGTTGGCGTAAATGTATGTGTAAGTTGAACTCTACGTCAACATCACAAAAATGTTTCATCCATGCAATACATGTTTTCACACAACTTAAACACAAGTGTAATCCTAGAGTCACACCAGCACACTTGTGAGTAACCAGATATTCGAGATTCCTAATTAGCAATCGTTACATAAATACAAAATGGTACACTATGTATGAATATTCAATGCGACTTCTTCCGAGTCGAACGCCAACGAACTGAAACACTGCGCTGCCCTGGCCGCCTCGAGATCTCGGTAGCGGTCGTTAGAAGTGGTATGCAACAGTCTCATACTTAACTGAAACATTACTTGCCCATTTAGCCAGTGGTAACACACCACTCTTAACAGCATAAACCTTCGGCACAACTTTTACAATTAATTACAATCACTTAGACATCTATTACACACATAATTGTGATATATCAAAGCAGCGCCAAATACGGCGTGGCCAAAAATAACATCTGTTTGTGATTACCGACACAGCCGGTTACAATTTTATGTATATTTTAGTTATTTACTATTTTTCTTAAATCAATTGTCACCGTTTTTAGGGTTCAATACATGAGTCGTTGGAAACGGAACTCTTATAGAATCACTTTGTTGTCTAACTCTCTGTTTGTATGTCGGTGTGTCTGTTCGACAGTTATAAACCATTTTCTCCGGGATGGGAGGACGTATCAATTTGAAATTTATAGTACATGCTGAGGCCTATGGTACCTTTGCGTTGAAGAACTCTGAAGCTTCTAAGTGAATGCAGTCAAAAGATACGGACATTTATGCCTCATTTTTTGACATCGCAAACTCACTCTTCAAAACCTGTAGGGTATTTTCCGTTGGTCTAGAGTAATAAAATTTGGCTAGAATCAAGGTTTCGCAGTACAAGAAAAGATAATATCCGAAAAATGTTAATTTTTAGTTATATCACACGAAAGAATATATTTCTTTTGACTTTTGTTATCCGATGTCAAACTTGAAATTAAAAACTATAGTAGTTCTGCATTCAGGCTGACTGGGTCGCAATAGTGGAAATCAAACATCACGCAGGGAATGACTTTACTGCTGATGTGACGCGTTTCGGAATTAATCCATCATCAGATATCCAGGAGTGATATCTACACGTAGATATGGCGTTCAAAAGTTGTGCGTGAGACAAACTTTCGCATACTTGTCATTTTTATAATAATGGTCCCCTGTCTCCTGCATGACTTTGTCACATTTATATTATTGGAATTAAAACATTCAAGAAAATCTAATAATCCCTGGGACCACTATCTTGCAGGTATCAATCTCGACAAAAGTCAAAAATGGTGGAGAGTATCGATTCCGGGATGGATGAATTTTTTATATACTTAATTAAGTTTGTTCGGAACCCACGAATCCTACTCGCACCAGGCCAGTTTTTCATCCTAGAACCATATCGCAAAATTTTAGAGTCCTGACCTTTTTAAAACCTGTCATGTGATACTGTCAGCTCACATAGTAAAATATTACAACTTTTAAAACCCGTTAATCAGTGAAACGTGTGCTATAGATGTATTTACCACACAGTTAGTGAAACACTGACGTTTGGAAATGTCCAGCGTACATCACTGTCCACTGTCCACCGACCATATCGTTGATAAATGGTCTATATCTTCTTACATGTTAAGCTACAAGCATCGCATTGATCGGATGCAATCATCGGCACACATCATAAATGAAGTATTCCGTTATAAAAATAGTGAACGTGACCACCAATGGTTATCATGTTTGCTCATACATCTCTCATCTGGAATGTACATTGTGTACGTGCAAATACAGCTACTGAAATACTACCTTACATATCCAAGCAAACTAGAGCAGCCTTACTGAGAATAACAACAATTATAAATTACTGCACACAACATTTCAGTAAGCTTGCGTTAGCAGACTTTCAACCAATACCTCGCCTATGGCACGATTTCTCGTGCGCTATATAATTTAATGACCGGAATCCTATTTACATTACAAGACACATTGTCACTCCATTATCTACAGACTGTAGCCATCCTGACGTCGTAAAACATTAAAACTTTTAGATTCTAGCGTGTCCTATATTCAGCTCATATCGTAAAGTACAGGGTGCCCCACGCCTCACTTACCGGTTAATCGTATGCAGTAGAATTGTTTGTGATGCGGTAACGCTGTCTCGAAAGTAGGCTATACTGCGTTTTATCGGAAATTGAAGTAATCCTTGTGTTCGTGCGTCGGTTGTTGTGAGAAGCTCGTATTGTTTAATTGTTTCAGAAATGGGGCAGTTTGTATTAGATCAGCGAATTTTAGAGTGTTACATAAAGACAGCTCCACCAGTGAATGTAAAGAAATGTTTCAAGCCAAGTATTCTGGTAGGAAACTCCCCACGATCATCACCATTCAAGATCTATTCAAGAAGTGGAGAACTGTAGAATTCGTTCAGAATGTGCAGAGGAATAGGCGGCCGACAGTGAGGACCCTTGAAACCAATTCGCATAGACATTACGAGAAGTCCTCGGAAGTCGACAGTAGTTAAACGCAGTGGATTGGTGTATTTCGTATATCGTGCCACCGGGTTCTAAAGGCCAGAAATTAAAAGCGTGTCGTATGAATGTGTTGTAAGAGTTGATATTTGAAGATCGGAAAAAAATAGTTCGTTACTGTAACTGGCTGTTAACATCAGTTGCTAACGGTTACTTGGACTCCTTGTCTTACTTCATGTCAGGTAGGGCTTGGTATCATTTTATCATGTTATGTGAACAGATACCGGTTGCAGGACAACCCACATATTGTAAATGAAGAACCTCTCCATGCAGAGAAGATACGTGTTTGGTGTGCGTCGTCCGGAATGTGCAGCCGGCCGCGGTGGCCGTGCGGTTCTAGGCGCTCCAGTCCAGAGCCGCGCTGCTGCTACGGTCGCAGGTTCGAATCCTGCCTCGGGCATGGGTGTGTGTGATGTCCTTAGGTTAGTTAGGTTTAAGTAGTTCTAAGGGACTGATGACCACGGCAGTTGAGGCCCATAGTGCTCAGAGCCATTTGAACCATTTGAACCGGAATGTGCATTATTGGCCTCATTTCTTTTATTTTGTTTTTCATTTACACCTCAAACTGTGCTATATATCTAAAGATTTTTGATTATTGCCATCACAATTAGCAGACGCATGGAACCTGTATATCCAAGCAAAGTATGGCCCACATCACCAGCGTGTTCCCTGAGGACCTAGACTTAACATCGTATGATTTTTATTTGTGGGGAACACTAAAAAGCAAAGTGTTTGGTGACAACCCTCGCACAATAGACGACCTTAAACGTAACATTATTAGAGGAATCAACAACATCACGTCTGCAGAATTACATAGCGTTGACGGAAAATTCATCTCAGGGAGGCAGCGATATCTAAATGCCCACGGCCACTACATCCAGCATCTCTTACAAACAAACAACTGCATGTTTTTAGCGTTACTATTATCCATTATTTTTTAGTTAGTTCATTGCGACTAAATTTCGGGCGTGAGGCGTACCAGATTTATATGGCACACCCTGTATTAAAACTTTTGAAACCAATTAACTTCATTTTCTATGGGATTTATCTATAACTTCATAGCATATTTTACTCTTAACTTGCAGTACTATTACGAATCTACTTAGACGTGGATTAGGAAGCTCACAGATGTGGCAGAATGAAGAAACAATGATACAAAGAGCGGTGTAACGCAGCTATTTACACATAGTGGAATCCGTTAACTTAATGCAGTAAAATGAATCTGTAATTATAATCCGCTTGCCGCAACAACTTAAGGGCAGTCATAATTTTAACAAAAAAAATTTGCACTCCTCTGACCAAAGTTGACACACTGGTACATAGTGTAGCTCAACAGATAAATTTGAAATCTCTCAAGTGCTCAACATTATTAAGAGTTGTGTGGTAACGTAGCCACTTCGCATACCCACTGTACACAGGGCCACGATGGAATGTAACTGGCGCTAAATACGGCCGTCTATCTGAAACGCGTTTAGAGGAATTTTCGCGACAGTATCCTGTTACGAGAGCACTCCAGTGCAAATACTACACTACTTAAAAAATCTGCCGCATAACTGAGAGCAGTAGTATTGTATTCCATGTGCGAATGGTATGCAGAAAGGATAATAAGCGGCACCTACACGCGCACTTCGCAATTTCATATGTATGTCAACAGTATTCGTATAGTCGCGCTTCTGGTATATTGTCATTTAACACACACATTGGTACACGTTCGCAATCGTTCCGGAAAGGTAGTAGTTGTTAGCGACAAAATTGAAATACTCGATCACTCGGTGAGATGCATACGCCGAATTTTTAAACGAAGTACGAGAACTATCACTGCAGATCAAAGCATTGCTATGTTGATGTTCCAACAGCCGAAAAAAGTACTGGGAAGTATTTCTCTCTTTCATTACACCAGAAACTAAAAGATTCATAGTGAACTTAGCTTTTTACTAATTTTCCCTATCTTCAGTTTAAACTGAAAGCACTTTCTCTCTCCCTTCTTAATGTAGTACCATTCTACGTGACCTTTTTTTTCTACACATATCAAAAAACGTTTTGAATCACCTCGGTTGTGAGGGTTCCGAAACCGGTACAGATATTTGGAATAGAAGTCAACATAAATATTATTTCCACCCTTTTAATTGCTTACGAAAACCACACGCTGCATGTTGTACCACCATACAACGAGACCTTCAGAGGCGGTGCTCCAGATTCCTGTACACACTGGTACCTCTAATATCCAGTAGCACCTCCTCTTGCATTGATGCATGCCTGTATTCGTCGTGGCATACTATCCACAAGTTCATCAAGGCACTGTTGGTCCACATTGTCCCACTCCTCAACGCAATTCGGCGTAGATACCTCAGAGTGGTTGGTGAGTCACGTAGTCCATAAAAAGCCCTTTTCAATCCATCCCAGGCATATTCGATAGGGTTCATGTCTGGAGAACATGCTGGCCACTCTAGTCCAGCGATGTCGTTATCCTGAAAGAAGTCATCACAATATCTGCACGATAGGGGAGCGAATTGTCGTCCATGAAGACAAATGCGTCGCCTATATGCTGCCGATATGTTTACACTATCGGTCGGAGGATGGCATTCACGTTACAGCGCCTTCCATGACCACCAGCGGCATACGTCGGCCCCACGTAATGCCACCCCAAAAAAGCAGGGAACGTCCACCTTGCTGCATACAATGGACACTGTGTCTAAGACGTTCAGCCCGACAGGGTTGCATCCAGACACGTCTCCGACGACTGTCTGGTTGAAGGCGTATGCGACACTCATCGGTGGAGAGAACGTGAGGCCAATCCTGAGCGGTCCATTCGGCTTAATGTTGGGCCCATCTGTACCGCACTGCAGGGTGTCCTGGTTGCAAAGATGGACCTCGCCGTGGACGTCGGGAATGAAGTTGCGCATCGTACAGCCTATTGCGCACTGTTTGAGTCGTAACACGACGTCCCGTGAACAGTTATTGTCTCTCTGTATTTCCTCCACGTCCGAACAACATCGCTTTGGTTCATTCCGAGACGCCTGGACACTTCCCTTTTCGAGAGCCCTTCTTGGCCCAAAGGCACAATGCGGACGCGATCGAACCGCGGTATTGACCGTGTAGGCACGGTTGAACTACAGACAACACGACCCGTGTACCTTCTTCCTGGTGGAATAACTGGAACTGACCGGCTGTCGGATCCCCTCGTCTAATAGGAGCTGCTCAAGCATGATTATTTACATCTTTGGGGTGGTTTAGTGAAATCTCTGAAAAGTCAAAGGAACTGTGCTGAGATATAATATCTACAGTCAACGTCTATCTTCAGGAGTTCTGGGAACATGGGTGATGGAAAACTTTTTGATGAGTGTATTTTCCTCACACATAGTGACAGAAATTTGTCGAGTACCTAACATCCTTGTATCTGAAGCCCTGATGCTTAGCCTTCCTCGAAGTATCATCTTATTCGTTCTTCCCTCCTAAGGAAATCAAAACCTCTTCACCAATATTCTTGATCAAATCGAATGAGAATTTTGCGTCCTTCTACGATGTTCGAAATAGATAAGGATGTCGCAGGATACAAGACGTGCTTTTTCAAATTATATGCTGTGGCCTTCACCTTGATTTCTTTTGTTAAACCAAGAGATACCTAAATACGTTTGTTCTGGATGAGAACTAGACACTCGTGTCCACTGTCAGTAGTCGTAGTCTGGTGGCGAACGAATCGGCAGGCTTATACAGGTAATGCATTATACAGCTAAACAATATATTTTTCAATCCTTTTTGTGTGTACGACTGTCCTAATATTGACGTACGAACGAGAGACGTGTAAAAATTGTCGGCCAGGCCGTGATATATTGTTCCCCACAGCAAAATTTCGTTCTTCTTGAACGAATTGAGCTGCACAAGCAATTTTTAAGTTCAGCTAATTTTGCTGTTGGTATAACTGCTAGTTTTGGAAACAAACTAATTGGCCTCCTGACATATTTTGCACATTTCCGCTCATTAATATCTTGTGGAATAATTTTATGGGGTAATTCACCATTTAGAAGAAGAATATTGGTTGCACAAAAGTGAGCAGTAAGGATAATATTTGGCATTCACCTATGGTCATCATGGAGGTACCTCTATAAGGATTTAGGCATTTTAACTGCACCGTCATAATACGTACATTCGCTAATGAAATTTGTCTTACATAATCTATCACAATTTGAGAAAAAGAATGATCTCCATACCTACAACATTAGAGAAAACATTATCTTTATTACTCATTAATAAAGCTGTCAATGGCTCAGAAAGGAATTCAATATGCAGTAACAAAAAAAAGAGAAGAAGAGAAAGGTATTTCTGGCTAGCTACGCTTAATGGAAGTTACCTGTATTTTGGGAGTTGTACGCTGAAACTGTTTCAACTGAATTTCTGAGAACTGTCTGATTTTTAAATTCCAGTTACCGATTCACATCTAGAATCGCAAAGCTACCCTACTTTTTAACATGAACTTATTTCTGGAAATTACTTTTTGGGAATGTGATTTTAATTAATGTGAAATGTACCTGAATGTGTGTAAATTAGACTGCATACAGGAATGAGTTATAAGAATGCTCAGGATGCCTAACTGTTGCGTAATTCAAATGTGCCCTATTACAAAAACGCACATTGAATTTCCATGTTATTTCACTAATAAAAACTGTTCCTAATGTTCTGTCAACAATTTGCATTTACGCCATACAACAAATTCTTGCCTTGCAAATAGATAGCTTGAGTCCACTCTGGCTGTGCTGCAAAAGATCTGAAATAAATCACTGCACGGCAGTTAGCCTTCTTTTTCTTTTTTCTTTGAAGATGACGTTCTAACATTTTTTTGTTCTCTTTTCTAAATCATCGTTCACGCAAAACTGCATGGATAGAGTGATTTCAACGAACATATTGTTTTGAATAGTGGGAATATGCTTCATGAAATTTTTCTAAATGATAAAACGAAGCACTCAAAAATTATTTTAGTGACACAAAAGTAAATTTCAAGTAATACGAACAGTCAGTTCTCTCTCTCTCTCTGTCTCTCTCTCTCTCTCTCTCTCTCTCTCTCTCTCTCTCTCTCTCTCTCTCTCTCTCTCTCTGCTGTGCCATAGGCTACTAAATAACGTCAGATTCTACAAAATATTTCTATTATAGAAATACTTTTTTTTAATTCATATTGCATTACTATTTAACTAATCTAAACGGGAGAGGGGTAATTAAAATACTGAACACGATATTTAAAGTGGGAATATTCCGAATAAACAGATAATTTTCCTTATTAGTTCCATCAAGTGGTAATATACCAAACTAGCCGTTACCAGCATTTCATTTAGCATATATGAATAGTAACTATTACTTGTGTATGTTATTGTGAAAGAGTAATATCTGGCAGATACCGAAGTTCTTTAGCAAATGTAAGAATTCAGAATCTCGCTTGGTGACTGTGCGCAATATGAGCTTTTGCTACATACCATTATTTCTCACTTACAGCGGCGAACATCGATGTTGAATATGTGCTGATGGTACGGAAATAGAAATAGTTTGATTAGGTTAACAGAAAAATTATTTTTTTAATGTACAGTGTAATACAAAATATATTAAATAATATTATGAAATACTCTGATAAGCCAAAACATTGGGACCACCTGTTTAACAGTATGTTGCTTCATATTTGGCAAATACAACAGCAAGAAGTATGCTTGGCATGGATCTGACAAATCCTTCGCGGGCTTCCGATGGTATGTAGCGCCAGACGCCTACGCACAGGCGACGTAATTCCTGCTAAATTACGGGCGAGTGGTTTCCCCAGATGTGTTGCATCTGGTTCAGATCATATGCCTAAAACACCAACGTTTGTTTTGTATCATGCTACCCAAACGACTGTAGCATAATTATGCCCTTGTGACACGAAGAGACAAATATGTCAACATAAGCTGTCAGTGTGAGAATCTACAGTTGGAGTCTCGCTTTTGTAAGCTAAGTTACGAAATACAGATAGATCTGAAGGTAACCTGTCGGAAGATACTAACACCGTCGGGAAAGACACAAAACATGAAGTCGTACAAGTGGTCCGCAGTAATGTTCACGTGATCCACACTTGTCACGAAACCTTCGATTTCTACCACAGATCCTATGAAAACCTAGGTGGACGTGCACCTGCGGCAGAATATTGCCGCATGTTCGCATGGATGACAACGTGACCACACACGACCATCGATATGACGTAACTTGAAAACGTGATTCTCTGATCAAGTGTTAAGTTTCCATTGATCGACGGTGCAGTCTCGATGGTCTAGTGTCTACTACAACCGTAACTAACGATATTGTATGGTTAACATGAGAACGCATAGAGGTCATCTGTTGTGGAGGCCCGTGATAAACAATGTTCACTGAACGTTGTGCTTCGAAACACTTGTGCTTCCCCAGGTACCGTATACTGTCGTCAGTTCTGCCCCATAGCCTACTTTACAGATAGTCCAAGGGCCTAACCATCACTTACTGTGATGGAGCGTGGACGTCCAGCACGCAGTTTGGATTTCCCAATTGCGGCCACTTAGAATTTGTAACAATACCGGGTGATTCAAAAAGGAAGAACATGTTTCAGTTGTTTATTACAGACAACCTATAAAAGATAGAAATACATTGCGCATATCACTGGATAGAGGAAGGTTCAAACTTTTGACACAGCTGCACTGCGCTGTTTTTGTTTGTAGCAACATAACCTACCAATTTTGTGGGTTGGAATTTGCGTAAAGTCAATCCATTATAAAGTGCAACTACGAGGGGCCCCCACCGTTGATTCAGAAGGGAGCCACCTCTGTAAAAGGCAATTAATTACTGGTATAAAAAATTGTTGGAAGTTGGTTGCGTATTCAAAGGGAAAAGCATGGGTCACCCACGCATATCTGATGAAAATGTGCTCACCTGGAGTCCATATGACGGACAGGTCAGGAACTTCAACTCCCTCAAACAATGGTGTGGCGTGTTCTAAAACGACGCCTGCATATGAAGCCTCACTTTCACTTTGAGGTGTGGCGTTAGCTTATTAGCACCGCCTCACAACACTGGACTGGAAGAGGTGTACAACAAGATCTTTTTCGCTGCTTTTATGCTCCCATGCCACCAGACCTCAGAACTTGCAATTTTTTTGCAGTGGGGGAAACATAAAAGACAGAGTCTTTCTTCCACCTGTGGAAACTACTCTTGAAGAGCTGAGAAGTCGAATTGTTGAAGCTGCTGGTTCAGTGAAAAGGGACTTGTTGATTCGTGTGTGGAATGAAATGGACTATCGTTTTGTTTTTTTCTCTAGCAAAGCATGGTGCTCCTGTTGAGTGTGAGTGAGCAGTATCGTGTCTGTGCGAACGTGAAACTTTGAATCTTTCTGTATCCAGTGACGTGAACAATATGTTTCTATCTTTCATAGTTTCTCTGTAGCCCTTAACTCGCGAGGTGACTTTTCTGTAACGTATACCACGAGTTGGGATCTCTATGTTTAAACGGAGATTTAAGGCAAAAATCATTTGAAATTATTAATTAATGCTATATAACATTTATTTTTACAGTTATTTAAGTGTTGTTTAAATTCTTCTAGTCTATTTTATTGCACTAAACAAAACGTGCAGCATTTTTCTATTTATCACACAAAAACATATAATTTTGTGTGGTTCTTTTAAACACTACACATAAATAGACTGTTAGAATACTGCTTTTACATTCAGAAAAATTATACAATCTTTGTAGCAAATAAATTTCCAAATAAAGCTAAATTACAGGGTTTAAATTTGCGCATAAAAATTCCACCCGATAGGTACAAAAAGAAAGTTAGTCAAAGTGGACTTCTTTGCTGGGAACTACATTTTTATTACCACTGAGAACACATTCGTTTTTACAGACACTTTAAGTATTTCATTGGAGAAACAGACAGATCCTCATCACACTTTCCTGAAGTTCTTCCTCTGAATGATACTCTTGTTCGATAACAGAACTGTGATCACTGGCTGATGTAAAATCGTAGTCTTTTTCGTTTATTTATTGATCTATATCACTGACACCTTCCTCCATAGACCGACTAACAGTGTCATCAAACTGGGGAAAGTTAAAAATGACACATTCGTGCCAGCACATTTTGAGTTATACCAAACCGTACTGAAGAAAATAGGTACGTAAAACTTCCTGGCAGATTAAAACTGTGTGCCCGACCGAGACTCGAACTCGGGACCTTTGCCTTTCGCGGGCAAGTGCTCTACCATCTGAGCTACCGAAGCACGACTCACGCCCGGCCCTCACAGCTTTACTTCTGCCAGTATCTCGTCTCCTACCTTCCAAACTTTACAGAAGCTCTCCCCAGGCTGTGGCTAAGCCATGTCTCCGCAATATCCTTTCTTTCAGGAGTGCTAGTTCTGCAAGGTTCGCAGGAGAGCTTCTGTAAAGTTTGGAAGGTAGGAGACGAGATACTGGCAGAAGTAAAGCTGTGAGGGCCGGGCGTGAGTCGTGCTTCGGTAGCTCAGATGGTAGAGCACTTGCCCGCGAAAGGCGAAGGTCCCGAGTTCGAGTCTCGGTCGGGCACACAGTTTTAATCTGCCAGGAAGTTTCATATCAGCGCACACTCCGCTGCAGAGTGAAAATCTCATTCTGGAAACATCCCCCAGGCTGTAGCTAAGCCATGTCTCCGCAATATCCTTTCTTTCAGGAGTGCTAGTTCTGCAAGGTTCGCAGGAGAGCTTCTGTAAAGTTTGGAAGGAAGGAGACGAGATACTGGCAGAAGTAAAGCTGTGAGGGCCGGGCGTGAGTCGTGCTTCGGTAGCTCAGATGGTAGAGCACTTGCCCGCGAAAGGCAAAGGTCCCGAGTTCGAGTCTCGGTCGGGCACACAGTTTTAATCTGCCAGGAAGTTTCATATCAGCGCACACTCCGCTGCAGAGTGAAAATCTCATTCTGGAAATAGGTACGTAGTTCACCAGGCGCTGTCTAGGAGACTCCAACACCTATCAATAACACGTGTCAACAATAAACAGAAGGCGACAACTCAACCGATAACAAAACATAGTAGGCTTGGTAGTTTAAGGAGGATAGGGGGAGTGTAGAAGCATTCCACCACAACTGGCCTTGGAGAGCGAGTTCGAAAAACTTCGCGAGTCTGAGAGACCACACCTGGTGAGTTAAGAGGTAATAAACAACCGAAATCTGTTCTTTCTCTCTGAATCATCCCGCGTAAGCAAATTTTCTGTCTTTCATAGACATATCTGATATGCGTCGAAAGGATAAAATACTAATTTTCTCTAATTTAGATGTCTGACGTTATTTAGTCACGTTTTTATCTGCCTGTACGAAGCGGTAGACGCTATGGAGTAGTTCAACACTGATAAGAAATACTAACCGTCTCTAATGACCTCGTTGTTGACAGGAATTAAGCACTCTCTTTCTTCTTTCTTTCGATAAGAATTACCACACTGACGAAAGCAGGAATTAATAGACAAGGATTCGGTACATGTGGATTACCCTACACTGTAACGAGCAATTGAGGTTATTGTCTAACGTAAAAGCACCACATGCGATAATAGATTCGTCAGCTGTCTATATGGCATTTAATCTGAGAACGCTGTTATCTAAGAGGATGGGAAGATATGGTCTACTCGACCTCACGGTTACATTTTAGCAGCACGCAATTTACCTAAAGTGAGGATTCGCGTGTGGATCAAGACATTTGCACGAGCGTGATTAGCGGATTGCGCGATCTGTTTCTATTGTTCCACTAAGTGCGGTTTTGTGCCTCTATATACGCTCGTTTTCAACCTTGCCAACGCTCCAGGAAAGGGAGAGGCGTATTAAAGCCGGCTTCAAATTTATTGCCTTCCTGGGTAGACGAAAGTGGTTCTCGGTGGATTTGCGTGTTCAGACGGCATTCTCCGAAACTACTTGTTGAACATCCACTCCTCTACCGCGCCGTCATGAAGCTATAAAATCTCTTTCGAGATAATAGGCTACCGACAGGTTGCTTTATACGAGCTCTCCGAAGGCATCCATATTCAAGTAATGAATTGATCTACGTTGCTGCTTGTAACGATCGTCCAGAAACGAGGAACGCCGTAAGGAGAGTGTTCTCAGTTGCATTTCTGTACAAGAACTCGCTGTGTTACTGCTTAGAACTTCTTCAACAACAGCATAGATCTTCCTGTAAACAAGGTGTTTCTTGTCTTGTAATAAAGATCTTGTCCGTCATACAGTTGTGTGGTGATCGCGCAAAAAAAAATGGTTGAAATGGCTCTGAGCGCAATGGGACTTAACTTCTATGGTCATCAGTCCCCTAGAACTTAGAACTACTTCAACCTAACTAACCTAAGGACATCACAAACATCTATGCCCGAGGCAGGATTCGAACCTGCGACCGTAGCAGTCGCGCGGTTCCGGACTGAGCGCCTAGAACCGCTAGACCACCGCGGCCGGCGGGTGATCGCGCAGTTGCGTTTGTGTGTGTGTGTGTGTGTGTGTGTGTGTGTGTGTGTGTGTGTGTGTGTGTGTGTGTGTGTATGTGTGTGCATGCTTGCATACTTTCTTGTTTTACATAGAAATTTGCACTTTGGTCTACGTAGAAATGCACCGGAAAGCGTACAAAAGCTATATTTACTGCAATGTACCTATTCCTGTTGATACCACCACGTATACGGGTTCGGCAGTTTTACCGAGAGCGGCGGCAGAGTGGTTGATCGATGGTCTCGTATTCGGGGGGAAGTGGGTTCTATCCCATCTCGACCAGACAGATTTCAGTTTTTGTTGGTCCCCAAAACATAGTGACATAAATACGAAATAGTTCCTTTTAATAGGTCGCGTCCGAGTTCTTTCCCTATCTTCCTCCAATCCGGACTTGGGCGCCGTCTCTGTTGACCACATAGGAAGGAAAGAAGGAAGACTAGTGTTTAACGTCCCGTCGATAACGATGTCATTAGAGAAGGAACACAAGCTCGAATTGAGGAAAGGTATGGAGGGACAACGACCGTGCCCTCAAAGAAACCATCCCAGAATTTGCGTTAAGCGCTTTAGGCAAATCTGGGAAATCTACATCAGGAATGGCGGACACGGATTTGAATCATCATCTTCCACAACCTGAGTCCAGTGTGCTAACCACGGCGCTATCTCCCTCCCTCAGCGGCGACATCAGCTATGGGACGTTAGGCGCTGAGCTCCTTTCCATGCTCTGAGAGCTTTATTCACTTACGTGATTTTGCGCTAAACGTTTTGGGCATCTGCTAACTTTTTCTCCGGTACAATTAACTTTATTTTTTATCTTTTCGATGTGGAAAATCTTAGGTCTACAGTACTTTAGGTTATAGTGGTTTATGTGTGGTGTTTGCTCCAGTTACACCTTCCGAGTCCGTGGCTGTAGCTCTACTAGTACACTCAGTAAAAACGTCTTCAAAAGTTAACAGCTCTGATCAAGCACACAGAACCTCTGTAAAAGGCGACGCTTTACGATAACCTCGTAAAAATTTGTGATTTATAACTGTTATTAGAACTCTAACTTCAACATTTTCTTACGGTGATGAAATTGCAAAATAGCAACCTGCGGGCATTTTTTCGTTTCCCTTCCATATTTGTTGCTGTTATTTGTGTGTCTTTATAGAATAGAATGGTTTTTTCTCCGGCATAGCCACAGATAAAAACCGAGTATGTGAAACACGAAAATCAGGGTATTAGCTTCTTTATTAGCAATGACTGACGATCACAAAGGACGAACCGCTATTGTGTTTACTAGTGGTGTTGCATCCTAGTTCCATTTCTCGTTTGATAATAACTGCTATGAAGCTGTCATCAACCCCCAGGTTGATTTGGACAGCACAGGTGGTATGCTAGGCATGGTCCTGTTAGAAGTGGTACGCCATAGGCTTCGTCCGACTATTAAACTGCGGCCCACCATGAATTCGTCTCTTTCGTCAATGCCTTCCTCTCAGAGAAACTCTTTCATCCTACGTCCCCAATTACTTTTTGGATGTTTTTCAATCTCCGCCTTCCCCCCGCAGTTTTTACTCCATACACTTCCACCTCGTACCACGCATGCTGGTCCCCAATGTCCTAGAACATGTTCTATAATCCTATCTCTTCTTTTTGTGTGTGTTTTCCCGCTTTATCTTTCTTCGTATATTCTCCAGAGAATCTACTTATTCCTTATCACTCCAACTAACTGCCAACATCAACAATATTTGCTTTTTATATCCTCCGTCACTCCGTCATGTATTATATTCATTCCATGGTAGCAGAATTCCTTCACTTCGTCTACATGGTGGTCACCTATTTTGATATTAGTAGACAGCTCATTACCTATCTCTCTTCGGTTTACTCTCAATTGATGTTATATACCCATTAAACTATTCATTCTATTCAACACGTCCTGCTATTGTTCCTCACTCTCAGCGGGAGTAGGAAAGCCTTCACGGAATCTTATTAATGATATCCTTTTACCCTTAATTTTAATCGCTCTCCTGAAACTCTCTTTAATTTCTGTCGTTGTTTCTGTAATATATAGGGTGAACAGTACTGGTGGAAGACTACGTCCCAGGCTTACACCATTTTAAACCGAGCACTGCGTTCTTCGCCTCTCATTCTCATTATTCAGTCTTGCTTCTTGTACATATTGCATACTTTAAGTATTTCTCTATACCCAACTCCTACTTTTTTTCAGAATTTCGAACAGTTTGCGCCGTTTTATATTGTCGAGCACTTTTTCCGGATCAATAACTCCTGTGAACGTTTTATGATTTTTCTTAAGTATAGCTTCCATTATCCAACGCAACATAACATCTGCCTCTCTGACACAATAACGTTTTCGAAAGCCAAACTGATCGTCATCTAACAGACACTGAAATGCGACAGAGGCTTGTCAGTGAGCTTAAACGTACTCCTGGGCTTGTACGATATGCACAGCTGAACAATGAACAGCATATTACGTAAGCGGTAGCTCGTCTGATTGCTTCATACTGCACAGAAACGTCCAATAGTGCAGCAAGTTTACCATAAATATCGTGGTGGTACTTTTAGTCCAATAGTAACTGCTACAGCTGATTTAGAGGTGGAAAACGTGCTCGTGTTTAATGTACCACAGGAACTGTAGGACAGATAGGTTGCGTATCCGCCGTCAGTTACGATGCTGTGTAGAGACAAATGGTCTGCGCCGTGTACCTTTCAGAACTGTAGAGCGTATGTAACAATATTCATTTCCACAGTACCTGGAAACCGAGGGACGGAACCCAGACCCTGTTCAATAAGAAATGTGGCAAGTCTTTTCAGGCAAAACTGCTCAATGCATTTTGCAACACTGAAAGTGAATTTCCAACAATTAAGTACCGCATTTTGCGTACTGCAAAGAGCTATATGATTGACAGGACTGTTATAGCTCCAAGATGCATGAGTGATAGGTTACCTCGCTTTGGTTAGGCAGATTTCATGTTGTCGTCTCGACAAGGTTTATGTTTCAGAAAAATTAAAGACTTTGAAGTACATTGCTGAGCGCTGTAGTCAGTATGAAAGTGAAAATCCAGACAACCATGTATTTTAGAAGTCGGAGCGAAATCTTTTCATTACTCGTCGACGACGAGATGTAGGAAAATTTAAGTCGAACATCGTATAGGTGTATGTGGGCGTTATAAAGTTTCCCACAGCAGTTGAATCGTGGTCACTATTTGCGAAACCGAAACTACGCAAAACGTAGATGAATGTGCAAGCTAAAATTCCAGTGGTACTAGAAGTACCTTTTAAATTTGATGTAATATTTTTAAGAAGCTCTATAACACTGAAGATGTAGAAAGCTCATAAAAATGCCTTAGATCAGGGATGTTTGAATGGGCCAAAATTTTGCATTCTGGCCCTAGACAGGCCTATGGGGCCCGACGGACCGCCGTGTCATCTTCTGTCAATGGCTCTCCCTCTCGTTGCCGAGTTTCTTGACTTAGGAACCGCTACCAATCTTTCCAGTGGGTTCTCATTTGGCCACATGAGGCAGAGTGCGTGTTCCCAGAAGAGAACAAAGAAAGAAAGAAAAGGTAGCAGCAATCGAAGCCGAGCTCCCAGCATGGCATTCAGCCTCGCTGACGACTCAGCTACGTAGGCGGATAAAGCTCGATAAATACGCATAAAACGAAACACATGGAAGGGCTCAAGATGCAATGTAATGTCAAATCACTAATTATGGAAGAAACTGTATCAAAGTACAACCTCATTAACGACCTGACAAGTTGGAGATGGATATTCGCAGATCAACTAAAAACTGAAAATGACGCACTGCCTGGGGAACAGGAATAAATAAAGCAGGAGATATGGAGATATTTTGTAACACTGTAAGGAAACTGAAGTAGATGAAGAAGCAATGAAACAAATATTAAGAACGGTTAATCATTGATTAACGATGGATTATAATGAACGGACCTATTTGTGAAATGATGCCTCAGTCTGTAAACACTGTTCAGATACTGAAATCGGCACGACACTCTAACAGAAAAGTGTGTTTGAAAAATTTAAGTGAAGAAGCCGCATGTGTTGAGCCATTTTCTAGAAAACTGCTGCCTGTTTTAAAAGAGGGAAATTTGTCTTAATGAAACTGGCTTGTTTTGATAAGCCATCGACACCAATTCCATGGCCAGCAGGAAAAACAGTTCATTAAGATTTTATTCAAGCACTACAAAGGGTGTCCCAAGAGGAGCTGTTAACATCCAAGGATACGACAGGAACGATCACTGGAAGCAAAAAGTTTCATATGGACATACGTCCTATTGAGGATGGTTCTTGAGGTGGAACACATTTAATGTGCACTGTAATTCATTTCACCTATTACTCAATACATTGTCACATTTACACATACACACACTTACAACAGTTAGTAAACATCGCAAAATATCAATTGAAAAATTCGTATTTCTAACACATCTGCCTTTAAGGCTAATCATACACGTCACATTAGAGCAGTTGTAAAGTTCACAGTAAATGTTCCAATATTCCACGGTCAGCTTCAATGCATTTTTACACACTTGGGATAACATATTACGTTGCTTGTCTAAGTGCCACTGCACGCTCCGTAATGAGGGCAGTAGTGTCCATGACGCGACTAAACAGTTCATAACTCATATTCATCTTTCGATTTTACGCCCCGCATAAACAAAAATCTAATTGGGGTCAGTTAATTGTACTACGACGACCGATCCAACGATTAGTGTATAGGCGGTTTAGATGTTCTCTCACACGTCCGCTGAAATTCGGAGGGTCTCCTTCGCACTCAAAGTACGTTCCAGTTCGCGTGGTCAAAGCAACGTCCTCTAGCTGTCCAACGAACGAATTTTCCAAACAAATGCAAGTAAATCTGTTCCGTAATTCGCTCTTCTATCAACATGTTACCGATCATGCCACATCAAACACTGATCGTAAAACGAACTTAGAAATTGATTTCCATTGTTGTGTATAGACTTTCCTACGACCATCGATGATTGTTATTTATGTTGTTGTTTCCATTCCATGTAAACGTGGTTTCATCAGTAAATGGTACTAACGAAAGCAGATGATGATTGTCATTAAACCAGTCACAAAATTCAAGTCGTTTGGCACTGTAGCCAAAATGAGGGTTATGGACACGCTGTATGTGAAATGGGAACAAGGGTTAAGCATGAAATGTTCGCCATACATGTGTTCGTAGCACAGAGACACGTGCAGAAAGTCGCCGTGTGCTTGTAGTGCGACTACGCTGCATCATTTCAGCAATGTGCTGCTATCCCTGCACAGGCTTTTGATCTATACGTTCAGAAGAAAGTTGCAAACTTGGAAGAACACCTGTTCTTGCATTGTGCTGAAAACTCCGGTAAATACTCTATGATCGGGAATTAACGTGTCGGAAAACACCGACGATATTCTTCGGCAGCAGTAGTTGCACAACTATCGCAGAAACCGTAAACATGCACAATGTCTGCATATTCTTCATTAGAGTAGATGTGTAGCATTTTAGCCAGGTCGTGTGCAAACACAGTTAAGCGATGCATCCCTCTGATACACTCTCAATTCCTCCCACTAATTCACTAACAACACGTCATGGATAGAAAGCAATCCCGTGCAAAGAGATTGAAAGCAACGAGACGGGGTGGGCTAGAGTAAAACTTGCAAGAGGTGCGATGGCTAAGACACATAAGTGCGAGCCACTAGCCCAAAAACAAATTAGGTGAAATTACATTACTCGCAAATCATTCGGACTAGGGTATATGTCCATATGAAGGTTTTTCTTTTTAACGAGCGTTCTTGTCATATTTATAAATATTCACCATTCCACCTAGGACACCCTGTATATACTGCATATCAACTTACTCATTATAGTTTCAACTTATTCTGTACTTTGCACTGGGACTCACAACACTTACAATTAGTGACGATTCGCTCTGTTTTCTATTCCATCAGTATATCAACCATTCTACGGCGAGAACCACATAAGGGGTAGAATCTATGGTGGCAGATTGCTTTGGAACACTGTGACCACGGACGAAATTAGAAGGGCTGTGCCGAGGGCATCCTGTGTGCTTCACTGAATCGTCAGTATTGCCACCTATCGGGATCGATGAGTGGTTAACACAATGGACTCGTATTCGGAAGGACAACGGTTGAACTGTGCGTCTGCCCATCCACACATAGGTTTTCCTTCATTTCCTTAAACCGCTCCAGGAAAATTCTGCGATCTCTCCTTGAAAATGCCACGGTCGATTTCCGTTCTTAGTCCGAGCTTGTGCTCCGTGTCCAAAGGCGTCTCTGTCGATGGGAGGTTAAACTCTAATCTTACTTCCCTCCTTTCCTTCTTCCATGGCGTTCACCCTCCCCCAAACTCACGCCCCTCGCCCCCAACCTTCACCCCATCGTTTCCATAAAACAATATTTCAACAAGTTCTTCCCCTCATCTTTTCCATAAAACAATATTTCAGCAAGTTCTTCGACGCATATTTAGAAAATTTTATGATGTTGCTATAGATATAATAGAAACGAAGCACAGCAAAATCGACTGTGGCGTCAGATTTGATACAGGAATTACACGGGTTAAACATTTAGCACAGTGAAAATCAAATAAACTTAAGTCTTTCATAATTTTGTAGAATGTCTCAGGTATCCATTTGAGCCGTGGCGCCATTGAATTAGTAGACTGTTCTGTCTGGCGCCAGTGCCTCAGGTGCAGTATCGGCTACCCCTCTTGCAGCCCAATTGCCAATATCTATGATGAAGACTTAGTATCTGTGGGTTGTGCCCATAGAAGGTATTTGCTTGCCGATATACGTTCGGGATTCGCTGGCCCGGGAAGAGGCACCAACTTTGGAGATTGTCGGTAGCATCACGACAAGAGGTGGTCACGAGGTCCGAGCATCCGAGGCCACGAGCTGCGCAAGGAGGGCCTGCTAAGAGCGAAGATACCGGAGTACTTCTCCACCGGGGTCGGCGGCTGGCAACATTCGTGTCGGACGACCGCTCGTGGCCTGGCTGCGCTCTTCTACCTGGCTTTCATCGGCACTACTCAGTAATCGCTGCGACGCACCGTGGATCCGTGGAACTGCTTGCTGATAAAGAGGAGTACATTCTGTAATCCTCGTGGTGATTTGTGTCATTGTCTACCTACCCTCATTACTTCCTGGTACGTACGCCACCCCAGTCGGTCGGCTCTTTGGCTTAAATATAAGCCGCAATATTGTACTAAGACACTAGCTGTCGTTTGAAGATTTGTCCCACTATTATATTGCCTTTCCTTTCTGGTTTGTACACGAACGTTAATGTTCTAATGAATCCTTTCCTAGTCGTAAATTCAGCCGGAACAATTGTACTAAGGCACAGGTTGCCGTTAAACAAAAGAGGGACCTTGTGGTTAGAATCATATGTTAACCGGTTCAGTTCTTTGATTGTAATTGCATTTCTCCGTCATACGTTATAATGTGAACAACCTGTTGTACTAAGCTGTGCGTTGCCTTGTTTAAAATACAGGGTATTATTGGTGTATTTCAGCTGGATCTTGTAGTCATTGTCATATTTTTGTCCTAATCTGGTTAACCTTTAAGCACAGGTGCGCATCTTAACCCCGAACCTGTCAACATACGGCTTTCAAAATAAAAGTTACGTCATCTCTTTTGAGTAAATGAATCACTCTCGTCCTCAACGGTGCTTATATGGTTTTCATGTGTTGCAGAAGGGCATTTAGCAAGTCAGGCTGTGTCCAGCGAGGTGGTAAACACCGCTGTTTCATCCGATAACGGGTGGTTTGGAGGTCCGGTCGTCTTGTAATCATTGTCACATTGTCTGCTGTTTGTATTTCTTTTGCAAAAGCTCATTCATCTTAAGGTTTAAGGTCAAAATAATTTTGCAAATTTGTTCATTTTCTAAAAACAGTTTATGGTTATATATTGCTAAATAAACAGGCTGTGTGGAAAGAAGGCTACATTGGTGGGTCTTCCTTCCACGTTTCCCTTAATTCCAGTAAGGAGCACGTGTTTCATCATTCACACAATAATAATACTGAGAAACTGCGATCTTACGACACCAAACCCAAGACATCTGATGACTAGCGGCAGAGCTAATGTTTATACCGCAGTTGAACTCTGAAGTGCATTGTACAATTACAACTACTATAAACTCCCATAATATTAATTATTAGCCTAAGATTCGCAGAATGATTATACAAGGTTTCCTTTCTATTTGCCCAGCAGACAGCACCACCGAAAGTTGGGACGATCAAAAGTACTGACAGGAGGAACAAGTAAATCACATATCCCCTCCACCGTTTTTGCTTGATTCCTCCAGTCTCGCGTCATGTTCCAGTCCTCGGTCGACAGTAATCGTCAAAACTTGGATTTCTTTAGTTCTGAGTCAGCAGTCATTCGGCATCCTTCTACAATACCGTGGCTGAGTAGCAGCAAGAACGCAACCTCCATACAGTCTACCTGGGGCGGTTGTAGTGCAAGCACGTGCCGTGTTTACGCGCGATCGGCGCAGCGGCGGTCGGGCGAGGCAAACACATCGCATGAGTATACTGCGGCTAAGTCGTTCGCCGGCGGTAACGGTAAGTGCCTGCTGAGCGTGTAGTGAACAAGGGAAGACTTCGCAAAAATACTCTCAGATTTAGCTCCCCATATTGTTGTGCCAAACCGCGAATAGCCAAGATTCATTGACTTATTGTGAAACAAGGTTCACCTTCACAAGATATACAGGGTGAGTCACTAAGTGTTGCCACCTAGAATAACTCCGAAAGTATGATAGTAACTGAAAAGGTTGTGGGACAAATGTTGCATGGGACAACAGGGGCCATAATATGACGTTGGTTTTTTGTTACTAGGTGGCGTCGCGTCAGAGCTATGAAGGTCAACTTTGTTTTCTAAATCTGACGCTATAGTTTGGTACTTATTTTCTGATAGCGGCTATCCAGACGAATCGAATGATGTGTAACAGAAAAGGCCGGCCGAAGTGGCCGTGCGGTTACAGGCGCTGCAGTCTGGAACCGCAAGACCGCTACGGTCGCAGGTTCGAATCCTGCCTCGGGCATGGATGCTTGTGATGTCCTTAGGTTAGTTAGGTTTAACTAGTTCTAAGTTCTAGGGGACTAATGACCTCAGCAGTTGAGTCCCATAGTGCTCAGAGCCATTTGAACCATTTTGTAACAGAAAAGTCTTTGAAGATCGACGAAGGTCGAAAAGGTGGCATGAACGTCCATTTACAGGTGTTCAAAGTGATGACCATTGGTATCAATGCAATGGTGCAATCTTCTTATCATGGATCGAGTGGTATTCCTTATCATTTCGGCAAATGCTCTTACACTTCTCTCTCGTATATCGTGCAAATAGTAAATATTCGGCGAATACGGCGTATCCATCTAACGTGCCCTTGACATGTAAACACTGTTCGTCAGTTCCGCAATACAACATTAATAGGAACGGTAAGACTATTATCTCCGAATCAAGCGAATGTGAATCATGTATTCCTTCGAACAAAAAGTCGGCATGCATCTCATTTACGGAGAATGCCAACGAAATTCAGTGAGAGCTGGAGACTTATACGCTGAAAGGTATCCTCAACATACTCACCCTACACGTCGTACTTCTAAATATGTGTATGATAAACTGAGAACAACTGGATCTTTAACGCATCGGAAACATATTCCTCAAAGGAAAGTTACTAACGAGGAAACGGAAATTGGTACTCTTGCAACTGTGGTTCGAGATCCTTATGTTAGTTCACGTCTAATCGCAAGAGAATCTGGCATGAGCCAGAGTAGTGTTGTTCGTGTTCTGCATCGTCATAAATATCATCCTTACCATGTCTCCACCAAGAATTAACTGGTGCGGATTGTATGCGTCGCATTGAATTCTGCCGATGGGCTCAACTTCAGATTCAGAGGGATGACACATTTATTAATTTGATTTTATTTACTGACGATGCTACATTCACGAACCATGAAATGTTAATTTGCATAACATGCATTATTGGGCAACTCAAAATCCATGTTGGCTGCGGCAAGTTGCACACCAAATACCGTGGTCGGTGAATGTATGGTGTTGGATTCTGATGGTGGAATTTAGGCCCCAATTTCATCGAAGGAAATCTTAATGGTGGGAAGTACACCTCATTCCTGCAAGAAAAATTAGGCCTTTTAGTGGAAGAAATACCTTTAGGAACAGGGAACAGAATGTGGTATTAACACGATTGGACGATCTGTGTCCGGCACATTTTTCGCTTGTGAGTTGCAGAGGCAATTCTCAAATCGCTGGGTTGGACGCGGAGGCAATTTGTCGTGCTCGGCTCGTTTGCCAGACTTGACGCCTCTGGATGTTTTCTTGTGGGGATTCGTAAAAGACATTGTTTATAGAGACACCAACTAAACCTGAAGATATACGGGAGAGAATTGTCAGAGCATGTACTTCGATAAGTGCCAATGTGGTGAGGAATACCAGTCCATGATACCATGATAAGAAAATTGCAGCACTGCATTGATACCAATGGTCACCACTTCGAACACCTTCTGTAAACGGACGTTCATGCCACCTTTTTCACCTCCGTTGACCTTCAAAGACATTACTGTTATACATAATTCGATTAGTCTCGATAGCCGCTATCAGAAATTAAGTGACAAACTATAGCATCCTATAAAAAAAAAAAAAACACAGTTGACCTTCATATCTCTGACGCGACCTCACTTAGCAACAAAAAACCAACGTCATATTATGGCCCCCGTTGTCCCACGCAACTTTTGTCCCACAAATTTTTCATCTCCTATGATACTTTCGGAGTTATTCTATGTGGCAAAAGTTAGGCACTCACCCTGTATGAGGATTTCAGTTTCATTTAGCTCAGTACACGAAGTCAGTTCTGAACTAACATGCCAACGATTCATGGACGAGACTAAAGGAGAAACTGTTTTTGTGACCCCCTCGGGTGAAATTATCGAGGTACCAATACCAGCGGGTGGACAGGGATTTTGCACCATTAGGATTCATAACGTTCCCTTTGAAATGCTGGACGAACACATATAGACGGTATTGGTGGCTTATGGTACGGTTCTCCAAATCGAGCAAGAGAAGTGGGCAACAAATATCCACATATGTATTTCTAACGGTGTTCGAGCGGTCGCGTTGATTCAGAAAATCATGTCCTATCTCACATTAGCGTGAAGTATTTTCAGGTCTTGGTCGCATATAAAAGTAAACCCACTACTTGTGCTCTATGAGAAAGACTAGAAACTTAGGTTGGAATGTACTAACGTTCGTAGTTCCCTTCAACTACCATCAGACAGAAGCGTGGAAGACAGCCGCAAAATGATAACGGAACCTACATCAGCTGCCGTGACTACTAGTTCAGTCCAAAAGTGAATCCTGTTGGCAACACATTAGAGCACCAGACCTCAGACCAAACACAGACACGCAAACGAAGAAAATTTCTGACCATCCAGCACGCCCGTAGTCTAACCACTTATCGCACAGGTGAACAAGTCATGACCACCTTCCCTCCATTTCGTACCGCAGTCACAGACGGAATATTTTCAGCAAAGGACGGAAGACACTTCCGTTCATGGCGTAGATATGATTCCCACTGTCTCATCAACTGGTGATCAGTTTTCGGTAATGCATGAAACGGAGTCATTAGACAATCTATACAAACCTGCGTCTTTCTCTCATAATGTTACACGCTAGAGACAGTCGAGATCCGAATGAGTTTCGGCATCACAATAAGGGATTATTTCCAATGAACTCCACAGAAAGCAATAAAAATTTAGGAAATCAGGTAAAAAACTAACTAGTGATCTTCTGATATCAGTGAAAAAACGATTTCAAGACGAAATCAGCTGTGAGTACGCTTTCACTAGCTGAACCACAACCAGAACATAAAATTTCACCACCGCACTTGAAGTATGGCCCAACAGTTCTCGGGCTACCTCGGAAACAATCGTTAGTACACAAACATATCGTTTCAGCTACCATAAACGCATGCAGAGTGTCTTGTACCATCAGAAATGTTATGGCTGTAATGTTTTGCGGTTCCTGGCTGGATGAGGAGAGGGTGGTATGATAGGTGGGTGGCCAGTGTTCTCTCAGTAAACGACAAAATGCACACATGGTTAAAATACACTTTACTACAGGAACCAATTAAGTACTTAACAGCAATCTAATACATTTCAGTATTTTACGCCAGAGCTATTTTCAGTTTCTTTTCGGCTACTGAAACATCTGTAAGTAAAACGTTGTTCAACGCCTCCAGGCCAGTCGATATAACTCGTCCAATATTTGTGCCTGAAAGAGAACTCCCACCACGTTACGTGCATTTGTATTTAATTATGGCAAGTTACATGGGGGAGGAACACCGTCACCGTTCCACAGCATTTTTATACCAACAATCAGTTCATTGTCCACCAGTACAATCACTTTGCAGCAGTTACCCGTTGACAGACTGGAGCAGAGTTTAGCGATATCTTCATCCGAAATACCTACCGTTTGATATGAAATCCATTTGGTTGGATGTAACCTACGGGAAGCTTACAAATATAGTGAAGTTGCACAATATCAATCTAACACCAAATACTCTCTGCACAAAGTGTCACTTACAGGATAGATTCATTTCTCCACATCAAAATGCAATTCGGCCATGTAAAAGGGAGAAATGGGCTTCAATTAGCAGAAGACCCCTACCACCATTGAATTGAACATCGTTTTCCACACAGACGGGCACGCGTTCCCAGGGACAAAACAGAAGCCGTATAATGGTGCGTGGCTCGTCTCTCTCATTACGCGATTACCACAGTTACTACGGACATATTTGGCTACTAGTCTTACCTGCGAGCCGCGCGGGGTGCCGTGCGATCTAGGGCACCTTGCCACGAGTCCTCCCTTGGGCATGGGTGTGTGTGTTGTCCTTATCGTATGTTAGTTCAAGTTAGATTAAGTAGTGTGTAAGCCTACGGACCAATGACGTCAGCAGTTTGGTCCCATAGAACGTATCACCAAAATTTTCTTACCTGCGACAGCAATATTGTATCACGCGACCAAGGTGCGGCAGAAAACATATTGAAATTCCTAATCACCAGACTTTGTACCAATGTTCTGGACAGTGTCTCATGAAGTAAGAGCATGTCACACTGTTGTTGCTGGTCCTTCCGTCGGTTGGAGACATTAATCTTGGCAGCCCCGTTGGTGCTATTTGCGAGGTGTACGCTATGTGCCGGCACCAACTTTCACGCTCTCCATTTCCTCATCCTTGTCATACATCACAAATGTAGCAGTAAACTATACACGCATCAATTCACGCCCCTACATTCCAAGTATACACATGCGACACAAATATCTCACATCCCCAAGGACCAGTATGCGAGAACAATATCGATACTTGCAGTTGAACAGTAACAGTCACTGGTTGGGCAGTGGTGGCGTGGACGTGCCTGTGTTGCGTAATCGTGGTAAACAGAAACACACGAAAATGTATGGCCGCGTTCGTGCGTTTCTGTCACCGGTTAAACTAAATTTAGTTTTGGACGTTATGAAACTGATGGCTGAAACTACCCCCATGGGACTTCTCAGCCAACAATACCAAACAGGATTTACATATATAGCAAGAAATTCATTGTTAAATATGAGAGAGATGTTCCAATATATATATATATGTATATATATATACAGAAGAGGAAGAAAAACTTCACAATATATACGGCAAATATATATATATATATATATATATATATATATATATATATATATATATATATATGATCTCTCTCATGTTTGATGGTTTAGAATATGTTTTTGTTTGTCAGATGTTAGGAAATATGACTATGCTTTGCTCCATTTATGTTGTAATGTGAATCTCTTATTTAATTCAGTATGGTAAATTTTACTGTATATTTGATCTTATTTGTAATGCTGCTGTGAAATGCGCTGTTTGAAACTAAATGTAATGTGCAGCACTTTTGTATGAACCAGTATGTGAGAACGATATCGATAGTTGCAAGCGAACAGTAACAGTCATTGGCTGTGCAGTGGTGGCGTGGACGTGCCTGTGTTGTGTAGTCGTGATAAACAGAAACAAACGAAAATTTATGGCAGCGTTCGTGCGTTTCAGTCACCGTTTAAACTAAATTTAGTGTTGGACGTTATGAAACAAAATGTGCGACTGTGTGAATAACGTCAGCCTTTTTGTAGTACTTAAAACATCCGTGATGACTTATATACGAATGGTCAGTGAATGTCGTTGATAGAACCGAACTGTTTTGCATATAACTGAGTTGCATAAAGTAATATACTTAAAATTTATCAACTTTTTTGCACCTTAATGAGCAGTCACGCAAGTTAAAACGTTAATTGTCGCCGTGGAGACTTCTAAATCAATTATTTAGTTCGATAATGTTTTCACCAGAATTAGGAATTCGCGATCGTGATTGCTACCAAACTGACGATCTATAGTTTCGCTATCGACGCGTCCAAGTGACTTGTATACCACTTTAAAACTATTTACGGGATGTTAATAACAGAATCCTCTGTGTGAAGAAAGTAGTAATCGCACACGTACGAACTTCGATTAATACAACAACAACTACGTCAGAACATCCTTTGACTAAGGAAATGCCACGAAAGATAATATTAATGCCTGTAGAGTCATACCTTGATCAAGAGGATGTATCCAATGCAAGTCAGGACTGATGGAGCTACGACAACTACGCCGGCAGCATCTACGAGCCGCCGTTTATGTCGTAACGCATAGACAGCGCAAAGATAAGGTGCAGTGCATTGCGCTCTTTCTTTAGAAAAATTAAAAGCATTTTCAACAGTTTCAGTTCTAACTTTTTTCTCATTTGTGACAAACTTTTCCTAATATTTGCTTTCTTTAAAATAGTTGTGGCATGTAAGTAAAGATTCGGTCAAGCACCAAAATTCTGATTTAGAGATAATCAACAAAACGTGTATGGCAGTTGTCCGAAAGCAGAATAAAAGTTAGGGCTGAGGACAATAACACAAAAGCTACACAGATTTCATGACATGTGTGCGGTATTTTTCTACGTCAGTAGGTCTAAGAACAAAATGATACTAAATTTGAAGAAAATTAAACGTTCTGTATGCAATGCCTTTAACATAAATAACGATACAAGTGCCATTATACCCATTTTCACTCATTTCATAAGGATCTCGTAAAATCAGTTATTCTACTCATTTACAAGTGCAATAATCTTTTCTCTTTTCTTCAGACAACCTAGGAGAACATGTAGTTTTTCCATCTGCACTTGTTCACTATGAGAAGGCTTGACTTTCCTCTTCAAGATGTAATGTTTATTAAACTCTTCAATTGATGTAAAAGCTGACCAGACTTGCAGTACCCATAGCGGTTTAGCAGTCAGTCTGATCCACTGTGCTTGTTAAATATGCACTTCAGTGAAATTAGTATTTTTTCAGCAGCTGACTTAAAGTCGGAAAAATCTCTTTCTTCGTAACAATCACTGTGAATGGTGTTCTGCGCTTAGATTCAGCGACGAGATTAACTAAATCACGCACTGTTAGCCTCTTCCTTTTCTCAATGTGAGCAAAATCACGTTCACAAGACATGAAAGAGTGACCCTCTTCTGTTAGGTAAATAAATGATTCCATGGAAGTAGTTAACTTTAGCCTCATACTCAATACGATGCTTTTTGTCGTTATGAAATTCGTATCAGTACTAAATCAAACGCATTAAAGCCTTGTAATAAATGTTAAACACCCAAGATCTACCTGGTAATTGGGAGCCTCTTTAGGTGGAACCACAATATTGTCCTTTCGAGTATATTACCCTTCTTTGAGGCCTGCTTTCTTCTTTCACTTTGAGCACTCTCTTCATCTCTCTTCCTCCTGTCTGGTGCAGTTTTCCATTCCAATGTGCAATACTGTATATTATTTATATGTAACAGTTACTTCAGCAATGCCCTATTGTTGCAAACAAAGCACAGAGTTACTTCAATTGTCAGCAATTCACACAAGTGCGGGCCAAGACACGAACAGAGATTTGGCACGTGACTCATCATTTGAACATCGAACACGTGTGCCATCTTTAGACAGCTGTAAACACTATTTCCTGCTGTTCTGGCGCTGATGTCAGAATATGTGTTATTGGCACTGGCATTTACAGCGTAAATTCAAAAATAAATAAAATTTTCGTTTTTTGGCGCTTGAGTTATTTTACTTACATGGCACGATTATAGTTTCTCCAAACTGTATTTCTGTGCTGATATTGTTAATTTCAAAATAAAGAATGATCATTACTATTTGCTACTTTCGTTTTTTATTTATTGTAGCTATTATTGTTTGTGTATGAACGTGTTGTTTGGAGGAGTGTGACTTTTGGATGTGCTCAGTATCTAGTCAAGTGAATTTACGTATTATTTTGTTGTGACATACGGCGACCTGTGTAAGTTGTGGCGTCCGCCATTCCATCCCAAGCGCCCACCAATCGTAGCAAGGCTGTCAGTTCACCATTGGTGCAACGCACGCAGTCAGCGGAAACTTCGAATTTGACAGTTATCAGCTATGTAAACTGCGTGGGCATTCAGTAGAATTCCGTGTTACGGCATAGTCATGACCAAGCGCGAGTTCGTTTGACTGTCCGTTTATAACTGAACCAAATCACAACATTTTTAATCATCTTAAACGAAATAAATTTCTGGGATTTTTTCTTTGGGTGTTTATGTGTTTTGTGTTGTTTTGAAGTGCGTTACCAAACTTTGACGTGTACAGTTCGTTTGATTTTAGAAGTAAAAAGGGTTATTTTGAGTTTAACTGACCAAAACTCACGTTCAGAATTAGGCGAAGTAGATCTCCGATAACCGTTTCCTTCTCAAGATGTACATTACTGGCCATTAAAATTGCTGCACCACGAAGATGACGTGCTACAGGCACGAAATTTAACCGACAGGAAGAAGATGCTGTGATATGCAAATGATTAGCTTTTCAGAGCATTCACACAAGGTTGGCGCCGGTGGCGACACCTACAAGTGCTGACATCAGGAAAGTTTCCAACCGATTTCTCATACATAAACATCAGTTGACCGGCGTTGCCTGGTGAAATGTTGTTGTGATGCCTCGTGTAAGGAGAAGAAATGCGTACCATCACGTTTCCGACTTTCATAAAGGTCGGATTGTAGCCTATAGTGATTACGGTTTATCGTATCGGGACATTGCTGCTCTCGTTGGTCGAGATCCAATGACTGTTAGCAGAATATGGAATCGGTGGTTTCAGGAGGGTAATAGGGAACGCCGTGCTGGATCCCAACGGCCTCGTATCACTAGCAGTCGAGATCACAGGCATCTTATCCGCATGGCTGTAGCGGATCGTGCAGCCACGTCTCGATCTCTGAGTCAACAGATGGGGACGTCTGCAAAACAACAACGATCTGGACGAACAGTTCAACGACGTGTGCAGCAGCATGGACTATCAGCTCGGAGACCATGGCTGCGGTTACCCTTGACGCTGCATCACAGACACGAGCGCCTGCGATGGTGTACTCAACGACGAACCTGGGTGCACGAATGGCAAAACGTCATTTTTTCTGATGTATCCAGCTTCTGTTTACAGCATCATGATGGTCTCGTCCGTGTTTGGCGACACCGCGGTGAAAGCACATTGGAAGCGTGTATTCGTCATCGCCATACTATCGTACCACCCGGCGTGATGGTAGGGGTGCCACTGGTTACAGGTGTCGGTCACCTCTTGTTCGGATTGACGGCACTTTCAACAGTGGACGTTACATTTCAGATGTGTTACGACCCGTGGCTCTACCCTTCATTCGATCCCTGCGAAACCCTAAATTTCAGCAGGATAATGAACGACCGCATGTTGCAGGTCCTGTACGGGCCTTTCTGGATACAAAAGATGTTCGACTACTTCCCTGGCTAGCACATTCTCCAGATCTCTCACCAATTGAAAACGTCTGGTCAATGGTGGCCGAGCAACTGGCTTGTCACAATACGCCAGTCACACTCTTGATGAAATGTAGTGTTGAAGCTGCATGGGCAGCTGTACCTGTACACGCCATCCAAGCTCTGTTTGACTCAATGCCCAGGCTTCTCGAGGCCGTTATTACGGCCAGAGGTGGTTGTTCTGGGTACTGATTTCTCAGGATCTAAGCATCCAAATTGCGTGATAACGTAATCATATGTCAGTTCTAGTATAATATATTTGTCCAATGAATACCCGTTTATCATCTGCATTTCTTCTTGGTGTAGCAATTTTAATGGCCAGTAGTGTATATGTAAAGCAGCAGTAGTTTCTTTGTTATGCTACATGGACAAAACGGCGCTCTGACCACATCGTAGTACACATTCGATGGTCGAGCGAAAAGGTATGTTCTCGCAGATATAAGGTAGGAACATGAAGGACAGGAGAACCACCGTCAGCCTTTCGCGCTCATCTGTGCCTGCTGCCTCGCCGCTGGCACGAGCTTGCTAGAGAGACAAAGCTGACTGACATCGCAGCCTGCCCCGTCCCGGTGACGCGACGCGCCGCCACATGTGTGGGGCGACCAGGTGCTGCCCGCGGCGGTGCGCAGGCTGCGAGCGCTCCAATCAGGCGAGCGCCGGCGCCGTGGCGTCGTTATCTGCGCGCGGCCCGTCCTGTGTCGACCCGCGCCGTACACGTAACGGCGCCGCGTTAATGACTCAATAAGCGGACCATTCTGCGCGTGATCGAGGCCGGCGGCCATTATCGCCGCTCGTGTCGCCGCTGTCGCCGCCGCCGCCGCCGCCGGCCGCCACGTGACCCGGCGCCGCCTCCGCAGCCCGGTAATTACGGGAAGTCGTTAATCTCGCATTAACACGCCCGTCCACCCCTGCCAGCGCCACACGCCACCCACTGAGGGACGCAACTACTGTGTTCCTCCCATTCCAGTCTTTTCCGGGATGCATAACCTTACCCATATATGAGAGGTGTTCAATTAGTAGCGGCACACATTTCTTATCTCGGCCAGTGTTGACCGACAAAATGCGGAATTTGTTGTGGAACATCGTAGAATATTCCCACTTCATCCCCTAAAGTTTCAAGAAGTTCCGATAGTTGGTAGCTTTATACGTAGCCTTGTAAGTGTACTGTCATATCGCCGGTTTAGTTGTGGAGTATATTTGAGGGCAGCCGCGTCTGTAGAGAGTCGAACACGCGACACCAAACTGTTATGTTGTGTGGTGTGTAGCTCTGCAAGTGAGAGGCATTGTTAGAATGGAAGTTGAAGTGTTGCTACAAGTGTTATTACAGTAAAGTGATAAAATAAGTAAATGATTCAGAGGAAAGTGCGTCAAGAAGTAATTTAAAAATGAGCAGTGCTGCTGATAACGTATTTGTGTATCCTCTCGTTGCGTGTCGTACCGTACAGTATCAATCATCCGTGCCGTATTCGGTCTCCAAGAATGAACTTATGTGAATCAGCAATAATTAGTTGCCATAAAAGAGTGCAGTCAGTGTCTTGTAGCGAGCGTGAGGACGTGGCGTTCGATCATCGCGTTTCCGCATTGTCAACAATCAGACGCGCCGCGACGGTTACGCGCACGCTCGTACAAGTGGGAACTGGGAACTGAAAAATTAGCTTTACGAACAGTGTTATATCATTACTAGTGACAAGGAGGACTATTACCAAATATCTGTGTATGCGTGACGAGCGTAAGAACTTTCGTGCGATCATTCGGCTTCCGCATCATCAACAATCACCCGCGTCGTGTCGGTTACTCGCACGCTCGTCTGAATTATCTTTTGGACTGTTAGTCATCAAGATTGTTAATTGGGATAAACATTCACGATTTAGAGTGTAAACAGTGCAACCTGTGGTTTCAATATTGTCTCAGAATATAGATTTTCCATACCAGATGTAGTACAGTGTTGTGCTTAACGTTGAGTGGCTTCCCTTATTCGCTTCCATATTTCGATAAATAATTTCAGGCAAGCCAGCAGCAGTGTGGTGCAGAACAGTATGACCGCCGCAGGATTACCAGGTACGTGGTGTGGACAGGGTGCATTGTCAAGAAAAGCAGAAACGACAACCAGATTAAAAGGGTCCCCCACCCCCATTTGTACTCCCGGGCGTGTTACAGCCTCCAAATGGCACCCTGTAATGTGCGTCCCAAGAAGAGAACTGTAAATGAGTTTGTCTTAGTGGAAAACTAGAACATCGCAGAAATTCACATGCACTTGCAGAATGTCTACGGAAACCTGGCAGCGACAAAAACACGGTGAGTCACTGGGCAAGGCGTCTTTCTTCGTCACAACAAGATAGCGCAAACGTGCCCGAATTCCTGCGTGTGGGACGGCTGCACACAGGTGTCACTCCTGCGCTATCGGAGCGTGCGGACACTCTCACTCGAAGTTCAAATGGCTCTAAGCACTATGGGACTTAACATCTGAGGTCATTAGTCCCATAGACTTAGAACTACTTAAACCTAAGTAACCTAAGGACATCACACACATCAATGCCCGAGGCACGCGACCATAGCAGCAGCGCGGTTCCGGACTGAACCGCCTAGAAACTGTCTGACATAGTGGCCGGCCAATCGAAGTGATCGACGGAGCACAATCAAACATGTCACTGCTCCACTTTACGTCTCTGTTGGTAGTACTACACACTCATCCACCAACTGTGGTACGCTAAAATGCCCGTTGGATTCCTCGCCACATAGCAGACGACCATACAGAACTACGATGTACCATGTGTGCGGAGTTGCTTGCTCGTTACGAGGCTGATCGTGATAATTTTTTGTCGAAGATAGTCACAGGCGATGAACTGTGGGTTCATCACTTCGAACCGAAAACAAAACGGGTAATCCGTGGGCTGGCGCCACACCACTTCTCCTCCTCAGCCGGTAAACTCATGGTCACACTCGTCTATTCTTCTGGGATTCTAAAGGGGTGGTTCTTTTGGAAATCCTCCCTCATGGTGCAACGATCAGCTTGGAAGTGTTTGTGATAAACTCCGGAAGGTGAAAAAAAATAGTTTCTATTTTTCCGTGACTACAAAAAGGCCTCACACAAGTCTGCGCTTCCGAAAGTAGCTCACAAATCTTCGTTAAACTGTTCCTCCTCATCCACCCTACAGCTCTAATATCTCACCTTCCGAAATCATGTGTTTGGACCCATGAAGGATGCACACTGCTGGAAGCAGTAAGATGATGATGACGGGGGGTTTATTGACGCACAAAGACGTTGATTCTGACGTCGACCATTGGAGTAATGCTATTTATGCATACAGACCCTCCAATTAAGGTGGTATATGGCCAACGCATCGAACAAAGATTATGTTGAAAAATACATTTTTGTAGCAAAAAGAGTAGGGAATAATAACTGTGTATCTAAAACCTGAATAAAACTAACCTACTTTCGGATAAAGAATGTGTTGCATTACTTGTTGAATGTCTCTCGCACATTTTTCTAAAGACAAGATTTCGTCGAGGTTTAGCAGAGTCGTTAACACTCTGTTTCTTAAACTGAATTGCGCACATTAAACCATCGTGACTGCTTTATGCCACAAAGCATCAGATATTACCAATTAGATTTTCACTGTGGTTGTCGTTTTATAGTCTGCTTAGCTATTAATTGATCTTTTATACTTCAGAGACTGGGATAAGCTGATCCATCATACTGATTTCTAAGTTTTTTTTTTTTCTCTTTTAACTGTCAGACTCATCTAACCGGGTCTCGTGTGCCAACCTCTTCATCTCGAAGTAGCACTTTGTGAGGTTCCTTCTTGGTTTGGACAGCATTTTACCTTCTAAATTCTACATTTTATTCAGACGCTGTAGCTATCAGAAGTAATTCGTTGATGTAGCAGCTGTAGAATACATCAGCAGCGAGTAAGAAGCTGTTTCCTACGCTGGCGTCGTCGTATGGCGCAATAGTGAGGCATCAGATTGAGGAGAAAAATGTGGGCCACGAGAAAGAATACTGCTTGGCGATCTATACGTGGAGATATAACATGCACTTACGCGCGAAACTCAGAATTTTCTTTATTGAATATTCGTTACCAAAGTCTACTTTTGGCACAGCAGATGCTAGGAGGAGCCTGTGTGTTATCAGAGCTTTAATACGACAATACAACTATCTAGTAAACCAGTTAAAACAGTGAACAAATGAATATTGTTAAGTTACCGACAATATACGAATAGCTACGAAGTTTTATGAAGTATGCAAGAGATATGAGCTGCGAGCCATTAACTCAGAGCCTGTTCTTCTGTGACAGTCGGTGATGGAAAGTAATCCGAGTCTGCCCTACATACTACTCGTCTTAACCGTGCTCTTGGTTTTTAGTAACTTTTCGCAATAAATTGTTTCAGTTACTTCATTATTAAGTGTTTTACGGTAAATTAAATGTAAATGACGTGTGACTAGGGCCTCCCATCGGGTAGACCGTTCGCTGGGTGTAAGTCTTTCGATTTGACGCCACTTCGGCAACTTGCGCGTCGATACTATTTTACGGTGTTCAGTAATAAATGCACCCTAATAACATTCTGGGACTTATTTCAAGTAGATTGACTACCCATACTCCCATTTATAATCACAGGTTATCTGCCTGCATCTACTGAATAATCCAGTGCGCAACAACAGCGAGAGATTTACAGAAAACAGGTAGGTGGGGATCCTATGTGTCAGTTCATCAACGTGTTCCGAGGAAGGGTTAACTTACGCAGTCTCGAGCGAGAAGGTACGGCTCATTATACTGTATGCCACCTGCACCACTTTCTAAGGTCTGATGATTAAACTGAGACACTAACATAGTTGATATCTACCCTGAGAGGGTCTTGTACGTGGAATACCCAGTGGGGAAATATTTTTAAAACCTTTGTTCAGGATATGGGATGCACATGGGAGTTCTTGCACATGCCATCGCTTGTGCCGTTAAGAACAATTTTACTGAAACGTCTGTGTTAAAGATGGCAGATGCATTTCGACATGTGTTGGAAAGTGGAGTAAGAAGTAAACTATGAATTAAAATTAACTGTAAAGTGTAAAAGTCTGGAAAAAAAAAGTAATAGGTTCATGTTGCAGAAAATTTGAATCGTGTCCAAGGGCTACGAACATTTTATGAGTGAGACGTAATGAACGATCGTCAAGATGTCACGAGAAAGAAGGAAATGAGACTGCAGAAACACATTTAGCGAGGCCATTCACATAACCAGAGGAAGGAATGATGTGCCCTGGGAGCGCAGGAAGCAATCTGAGAGGCCCAGAGTTCGATACACGTTTGCAGCAGCGGCACATACTTCAAACAGCAATGTCGTCAGGAGGTCGCTGGATCTTACATAAAGTAAATTGAGGTTCACATTAGCTGTAACAGGGCATGTAGTAATTAGAAATTGAGTTTAGTTAAAATAAAGACTGACCAGTAATTCAGAGAAAATGGAAGAGCAGAAAATGACACCAGGTACCTGGGTCAGGCTCAAAGATAATGAAATAAGAATGATGATACAAAACCTTAGCCGTAGAAGCACATGTCAGAATAACTATAATTAAATTATATAAATATATCAAGGAGAATACTACTGGAAAATGAGGCGAAATCTTAAGGAATATTTTCTATATATGGCTTATTGTCGAAGGAGACATGCGAGTTGACAATGAAATAAATAAACGGGGAAAGAAGACATACAACAGTTTTGGCGATATTCGTGATAAATTAGATGCTCTTAATAAGAGGATAGACGATTCCTAAGAGCAGATTAACAAATTGTTGTTGGTGTCACTAAATGAAGCAGTAGAATGTGATTGGTATAAAAACAGTAAAATAAAACCTGCTGATGAGAATGTTCAGCTTCTTAGTGATCAGCAGAGACATAATAGGAAAAAATGTAATTGTTGCTCATCATGACATTGGACAAACTGCATGAGACTATCTATGAAAATTTTAATAAAATGACTGAGAATTTTTGTGAAAGATAAGCAATGAATTTCGCTGCAAAAGTAGCTTCAGATAGTAAGGATAATTATAGTGACTATAGTAATGTGATTATAGACTCACCTATTAAGCATAACAACATTGAACTTGTTAACGATTCTGAGGATTTAACTGTAAGGATAGAAGCATGTGTTAGGCATATTAACAATGGAAGGAACGAGGTAACAACAGTTAGCACTGTTACTTAAACAGAAATGAAGGGCTTACAAGAACAACCTGTCGATTTTAAAGAACATCCTAATTTAGTAGCATATGTTTTATGCAGTCGAATACGAAAGAGGACTATCAGGTAAAACAAAGTAGAATTATCAAGAATACTAACTGTAAAATAAGTAATTTTGTTGTAAAATGAGATCATACCGCGACACCAGAAGTGCAGGAAATGTTCCAAGCTTTTTTGTTCAAATTGCGTAAAATAAACGGAGAGTAAGTGAGGAATAGAGTACAAGCTATGAGTCATAAAACTGATAAATTAGAACTGTTTGTTAGATATGCTAACTGTAATATAGTAGAGTATGCCAAGAAGGCTACCACTGAGAAGGTAATGAATATGGTATGTATATTTGATATATTTGGGATTGTATTGATGAAGCTAGGGAAGACCTCAAGGAAAAAGTAAAAGAGAACGAAAAAACAAAAAAGAAGGGTGATATTTATGAAAAAATACATGCTCCTGATAGTAAAACAGAAGAATGCAGTGAAAATACTACAAAATTGGGTGTGCAAGTAAATGAGATAACAAGAGCATATGCTGGGGATACTTACAGTAACATGGACAATAGTAACAAAGAAAGTAAAGACATGAGTAAAGAGGCCAATGAAAAGGAGAAAACTATTTGTACTTTGCAATCTACTGTCAGGTATGAGAATCTAGACTGTAAAAGAACAGTCGCTGGTGTAAACAATTAATTTGTCACAGGTTAACAGCCAAGTCAACACCAAACTTTAAGGTAGATTTTGGCGTAAAATTGGATGTAAATTATAATGTAGTCACATATTAGCAGATCCACACCACAATATCAGTCAAGGGAAGTTTTAGAGGTTTGGTATCACGAGGCAATCTTTCAGCTTGCAGCTAACGTCCTCAAATATTTGCTACAAATAGTCTAATCCCTGCCTTCCCCTACAGTTTTTATCTTCCACATGTACCAGAAGTACCATGGATATTATTCCTTTTATTTCTTACCTTATCAGTCTACCTAAGTCCCAACGTCCTTCCATAGCACAACATCTCAATTCCCTTCTTTTCCGATTTTACCACAGACCATGATTCGCGACCATAGGGCGCTTTGCTCCAAATGTATATTCTGAGAAACTTCTTCCTCATTTTGGGGCATAGATTAAACAGTACAGGTGGAGATTGTACCTTTGCCTCGCGCTCTTTGTAATTTTTAAAGTACAGGCAACAGCCATCATTTCACTTTTCAGACTTTATTTGCGCTACATTTTTCTGTGCAGTTGTTAGTCACTCAATGTGTCCTCACGGAGGGCTAACAACAATGCATTGTAATAAGAGTTTGACAGTGGTTAGTGTGGTTAATGTTTGATTTCAGGCTGTCTGAAAAAACAGCAGCCTTTTTAAATGTCATGGTGAATTTTTTATTCAAATACTTCTCTGTCAGATATGTCGTCGGACGCTAGTTTCTACCACGTTTTGTACTGCATGACATGCATAGTTGTCCTATCGAATGAGCAGCATCGGTAAACACTTATATCTGGTTCGTTCCTTGGCTTGGTTCCTAAATGTTAAAGCACACAAGTGATCTGAAGGAACCCTTCTTTCCGTCAGAAATGACATGCAGCACGTGGCCGATATTCTGTTCTCCCATAGATTTCTTTCGTTCCCCACTATGCCTCAGAAAAAATTTGGATCGACAGACTCAGTGTCGTGCGGGAGTGGGTGGGCGTGGTGTGTGTATGGGAGGGGGGCAGAGTTGCCAGTGTGCAGCCAGACACACTTGACAAGGTTTCACATGTACCTACAAAACTGGCAACACAGAGACCACGTGACGCTCTAGAATGAGATCCGATTTGATGGTGGCCAGTCCCTGTCACACAGTTCTCTGGAACGCTAATCACACAGTTTTTTCCGGTCAGAGTATATCAGCTGTGGAAGTTGTTTGACAAACAGCTCTCTCATAGTGAAATTATGTGATTTTGTGTAATGCTCCGACACACACTAGTGCTAACGCTTTTGTTCTTATATCGTAAACAATAACTACTGCGAATATATCGGTTCACTAATTATTGCAAGATTTATTTAACTGTCAAAAGGTATTATATTGAAATGATCGCTAAATTACTTTATGGACTTACTTACCAAGCCAGAGTTTTCAGTTAGCACTTCAGTTGCAGTTGAATGGCGTTTCAGAGAACTGTGTGACAGGGACTGGCCACCATCAAATCGAATCTCATTCTAGAGCACCACGTGGTCTCTGTGTTGCCAGTTTTGTAGGTACACGTGAAACCTTGTCAAGCGTGCCTGGCTGCACACTGGCAACTCTGCCCCCTTCCCATCCCCTGACCACCCCCACCGACTCCCGCACGACACTGAGTCTGTCGATCCAAATTTTTTCGAGGCATAGTGGGGAACGAAAGAAAGCTATGGGAGAACAGAATATCGACCACGTGCTGCATGTCATTTCTGACGGAAAGAAGGGTTCCTTCAGATCACTTGATTGCTTTAACATTTAGGAACCAAGCTAAGGAACGAACCAGATATAAGTGTTTACCGATGCTGCTAATTCGATAGGACAACTATGCTCGTCATGCAGTACAAAACTTGGTAGGACCTAGCGTCCGACGACATATCTGACAGAGAAGTATTCGAATAAAAGATTCACCATGACATTTAAAAAGGCGGCTGTTTTTCCTGACAGCCAACAGCCATAATTTCACTTTTCAGGCTTTATTTGCGCTATATATTTCTGTGCAGTTGTCAGTCAGTCAATGTGTCCTCACGGAGGGGCAATAACAATGTAATAAGAGTTTCACAGTGGTTAGTGTGGTTAATGTTTGATTTCAGTAGTGTAAAACCATTTATTCGTTATTTTGGATGCGTTTAATATGGATGGGTTTAATATTTTGCATATTGATTGCCACTGGTGCTGCGAATACACAGGTCCTTATGGAAGCAGCCATTGCGAGTGGATCTCGGTAGATTCCTGAAGGATATTTTTCTGTGCCAAAGATAAATTCTAGAGCAGGAAGCTGTAATGTACGCACATGCTACATTACAACACCGCACTCTGCACAACAGGTAGCCGTTGGCAAGATCTTACCTTGCAGTATACATAAAAGATAAGGTATCGATTTAGAGTAGGCTAGTCCACTTATATTTACCATTCCCACCAGGGTTTTGAGTAGCTAGTAGTGGACACCTCTTTCAGACTTTCCATCTATTACTGTTTGCAGAGATATAGCCGCTAGAACGTTTCTAAACAAATACTTACAGAAGGCGTTGAGCAAAGGTAAAGGATTAAGTTCAAAGTTCATTTTCATAAACTCCACCCACAGCTTCAGTGAACTTTCTAGTTCTCTTAAAACCACCGCAAGTGTATTTTCTGGGACCATCTTGACGTCCGTAAGTAAGGACAGCACACTTTATTATCAGAAAAACCAATTCGTCTCTTGCGTTTACTTTTTCAAGACGTCGCTTAAGGGATAAGGTTCATGGACCTTGGTGGCCTGGAAACGCGATTATTTGTAACGATCCATCTTCCAGGGAACCTTAGGTTTAGATGATGTGTCACCTGATGAGTTGAACGTTTAGTGGCTCCGTCACGCTTGAGGAACATACCCATTCTTATCGCCAACGGAACCACTTCTAATAATCCAGGATGCTCGTTAACAAGAAAATATTGATAAAAGGTGCCCCACAGTACAATGCGCTAACACGACAGGTCCAATCAACTGACTTCTAACACACCACAATATACAACTGCGGAGACGTTTATTTGAAAATGTATCTCCATAAAGGTGTCTGGGTTTCCGTCGGGTCACCAAAGTAAGTTCCAAGTGTGATGGATACCATCACGAGTGAAAGCGGCTTCAGCACACATCGTATTCATAGGATTACTCGTCGATATGTAATTACCCAACGATAAAACTCCAGTGATGTAACTTCATCTCCGTCTTGAAGGTGTTGAATCCTCTTTAAAACTATAAAGACAGAGGCCGTGCATACGTAACGTCCGCCGTACTCTTGAATGTGGAGCACTGATAAATGTAGAAGTTCTGCTCGTGCTTGTCGGGCTGCTTTCTGCCAATTGAATAATCTCTCATTCATCCATACTTCGTTCATTTGTACATTCAGATGAAATATGAATGGTGGACATCGCGCCAGTCTAACGCACTCTAGTAACTTCAGTCTGGTACTCTGCCGTTTGAAAGTCGTGACCTCATACTGTCATCTCTACAAGTAATAGCAACTTTTAATGACAAACTCTGTACACTCAGCATTTGGACAAATATACATGCTTAAACGATACAGTAGAATTGTTCAACAAATGACAGTCACAGGGGACAAATTATATAAAATTAAATAAAGCTGTCGCGCTGGCTAGCCGTGCGGTCTAGGGCGCCTTGCCATGGTTCGCGCGGTTTCCCCGAAGGAGCTTCGAGTTCTCCCTCGGACATGGGTGTGTGCGTGTTGTCAGTAGCTTAAGTGAGCTTAAGTTAAATTAAGTAGTGTGTAAGCCTAGGGACCGATGACCTCAGCAGTTTGGTCCCATAGGAATTTAACACAAATTTCCGAAAAATTAAATACTGCTTCACTATTTAAACGTCAAAACAAAAATCGGTAAATTAACTACGAGCCGCCACTGACTGTAGTATGAAATATTGGCGTAATTACTACAAACGTAATTGAAACGTAAACTTTTGAATTAAACCCAAGTCAAATTGGATTCAGATGTCAGCCTTGGGCCATGGCTGGGAAATGTTGCATTCACATGATGAGCCACCACCACATTTTACTTCTTATCTGACCCAACAAAATATAACTCGCCAATGTGTCCAATATTGGTATTAGAGAACACAGCTTGTACCTGGGCCTCTAAGATCATCTGATCTCAATCCTCCGGACTTCTTTATTTATTTTTGTATACTATATGATCAGGAGTGTTTCAAAAATACGGGAGAGACGAGTGCAGTACTGAATCTAAATCTGAGGGTGACACGTGCGCCTCCCTCGTCAACAGATACAAGAGTATAGTAAATTGTAACAGTAATAAGCTGAAGTATTATTGCCTCTGTAGCTAAAATTGGGCACGAAATGTGTATGGTAATATTGCATACATTAGTAAACGTTATGCTGTAAGTGTTCCTTCTTTCTACCACATGTATTTTGCAATATTTAATGGTTTAATACATTCGTAAGATGCTTGCAAGTCTTCGGTAGATTTTTATCAAGATTGTATATTCAGTCTGCCTATGTCAAAATGATCTCATGTTTTTAATTATTTTCGGCACATATATTTTTAACTGATAAAATGATAGAGAGGTTACCACAACAATGTAAAACGATCATTCAAAATTTTGAGCCTTTCTTTACAGCAAAGCTACACTTTTCATTACTAGACATTTATCCAAAAGAAACCTCTTTGAAATGGATTCTACAGTTTCTGTCAAAAAAACATACGCCACTTTTACCCATGTAGTTTGCCCCATTAACTTATTTCCCTATCTGCTAGATGACTTTCTGTATTCTATATTTCCGATAAAACTTAACTGCAGGGTTGATAGAGATTCAGATTAACATCATTTGACGTATTTCCTGTCATCTATTACGTTTTACAAACATAGATTGCATTAGGAATGTTTTATACTTGTAGATATATGAAGAATGAGTTAGTTTGTGATCATTCTATTTCATTCTGGTCGTTTTGATTGTATACAGGTACCTCAGTATCGTCTTCTATATAATTTAAACTAATGGAATTTCATACAGCTCGTGATTTTTCGAAAGTATACTCTCTGACAATAAAGTGAAGCATCCAGATACATGATCGGATGTCAATTTAATTTCTTACACGTTCTCACCGTCGGTGGGTAAGTAAATGATTAGAGTCGCAATTCTCTGTGACAGGTAGAGCTGCCAACAGAATGCGTTAGTGTCGTTCCCGTTTAGTGTTGTTACCAGACCTGGTAAGGTATAGAAGACGCGCGGACAGTGTCAAACGTTGAGTGCTCTGTATGAAGGACGCGGAGCCATCCCGTTCTCGTGTGATGCAGCGTTACCACCAACTTACAGTTTTAAGGGGATCCGCTTGCGAGTTTCCATTTCTCCGGCTGGCTGAAACGTGCATAGCGAGATTTGTGGGGCACTCGGATCTGACAGTGGCTCAGTGTTGATCTGCATGGAAACGTGAGGGATGTTATACTCGTCACCAAGGTTCCAGTTGACCCTCTCTGACCACCGAAAGGTAGGGTGGCAAAGCACAACGTAACCTTTTCACATTTGCGCCTGCAATACGATAACAAGTAATGGACTGCCTGCACCATTGGTCGGATACTAGCAGCAGCAGCATCTAGGAAATTACGTTCCCGTGCATAGTCTGCTGTTAATATAACAGCACAGATGGCTGCGTTTGGAGTGTTACCGAAATCGGAAAGCGTGGCAATGAATGGCACAGCAATGTGTTCAGCGATTGAATCGCAGTTCTGCGCTATCCCGGATGACCATCGTCACTGAGTATAGTGGCGACTTTGGGAGATGTCCCATTCTCTCGTTGCTTTCGTGGTGTGCAGCGGTGTTACTACTGGAATCATGGTTTGGAGAGCTATCGGCCATGACCTCTGGTCCTGACTCTTAATGGCTGAGGGAACTCCTGCCTCTTCCTGCGATAAGACTCATGTGACAGTGTCTTGGTGACATTTTTCAGCACGACAATGCTCGTCCACGCTTGGCATGTGCCTCTAAAAATTGTCTGCGTGATGTTGAGGTACCCACGTGGCTAGTAAGATCCCCTGATCTTTCCCGATAGAACATGAGTGGAATCACTTGGATGTCAAGGACCAGCTACAGCGCTTGTGGGCCATCTTGCCTCCATAGGGAATACAACGTCTTTATGACACTCTTTCCAACGAATCAGCGTGTTTATCCAGTAGGCAGAACGTCATACTGACAGTTAGGCTCAAACTGTCTAGTTCTTTGCAAATTTCGCTCTGTTTTGTAGTCACCAAAATGACATCACGTGCCCTCTTAACGCGTGAACTTTCATTTCGTTTTCCCTCTCCCTTCTGGCTACTCCGGATTTTTTTTTTTTGGCAATGTGTAAAGAAACAGAAAATCACCACCTCCTTGAAAAACTATAAAAAATTCACGAAATCATTTTTTACATTGATTTCAGTTTATTGCATGCAGGGGTTCTGGAAACATCGTTGTAGCCGAAAGGAATCTGTCGCAAGCGCACCAACTTAGGTGTCTCGGCAATTGCCAAATTAGTATGAACTCAGGTCGGAGCAGATTGTCTGCAATCATCTAAAAAAATACAGCTTCCGTATCCGCAGTTAGCGATAGACGTAACTGGCAGCTGCAATATATGGTACAGAACTAGTCCTTACGAATAAAATGGAACTTTATGGGAGTAGCCAGATAAATGGCGCTTATTGACATCTAGAGACAATATGATTACACCTGAGTTGTTACCTTAACACACCATCTTGGTTTGGCCAGATTAGCCTCTCCTTAACTCATCCCGTATCTTCTACATCAATTTCGTCCAACATTGTTCTCTTCCGCTCCCTTCAGGAGGAAATCTCTTTCACACTTAGCACCTCTTCCCTGCCTTGCCTGTTAATTGTCTCAAAGATAACATTTTTACTGAAGCCGACAAGTAGGAGTGTGGTTAGGGCATTTTTTGAGCAATGAGATACCTTATGGAAAAAGGTAACATACGGTGCTCATATCTAATCTAATTGACTCGAATGGTACTACAGCACCCGCATACCTTAACGCCTCAATCTCACCGACGAGGACTATCTGTATACCTTCAGGTCGACCTCCAACTATCAGTCGTACTTTTCCGATCTCGTCTAAGTAGTGTAACATTTTCTGTAGACACCTACAATATTCCTTACTTACAGAGTATCAGCAAAAGTCGACTTTTTGCATTAGGTAACCATACTTGAACAGATATGCCTGGATATGTCCCCAGCTTTGCTACACCTTCTGCTCTGGACAGTTATGTTGCCAAGATTTGTTACAAACTCTGTACAAAATATGAATCTCTCCTTAGTATCTCGTGACTTGGCGACTATATGGATACGTTCCAGACGTAGGTCGAGGGTTCGTTACTCAGTGGGTTATAGATATTTTTCCCTATTACTTATTGTTCCCTGCACCTGACAATGATTTCTTAAAATGAAATCTGACTAGTTGTACAATAGTTCTGAGTCCACATTAAACTGTAGAACCTCTTAAAACTGGCCTGATGAATCAATGCAAAGACAGACAGGGATGACCAACCCCAATGGGTCATGCCTAGTACAGCACTGTGGTATTCAAATTGATCGTCAGTTTGACGGCAGTTTTAGCTTAATACTAACGACTGTAAAACTCTCTAGAACGAGAAACATACAGACGTCTGAAGTGATCTTAACGCCACTTATTAGGTACAAGATAACACATGAACGATTAATATCGTAGGATGTATTTGATATATAGGAGATCAAACGTTGTAAAACATCGATGTGCTGAAATCAGAGCCTCTAAAAGTAATATAATAGAATAAACAAAGACGTCTGTATGGTTCGTATGTGGATCCTGATAATATCGAGAGTGGTGGCTGGAGTACTGTGACAAGCAGGTAGGTGACCAATTATATCCACGACATCCCTAACATGTTTGATGTGTGACGCTGCAAGAGGAAAGTGCGGGACACGAGAGCAGTGGTACCTGTCGTTCTTCAAAAGGCCTTCCACTGACCTTACAACATGGCGTCCAGCACTGTCATTCTTGAAATACTGAACAGTGCGATTAGTTGTTTGAAAATGGGAAGTACTTCTGGTTCTAAAATCTTCCTGATGTAGATGTTGCTGTTCATCTTCCTTCATTACTCAGGAGCCGATATCGCATGTTGTATTGAATACTGTCCTCATCAATCTTGAAGTAACATCTGTTTGGCGATCGGTATTATAGATTACGGGATTGTGATAATCATGATAGTGTCCCAATACGTATGTGGGGATCACTGTAAGACAAACTGGAATGGAGTCATCCAACAATTCTACATTTTACTACTCAACTGTACAGGATGGGCGTATGGGCAGGCGGTGGGCGTTATGGAATGAATAGGATAACTTTTAGATAAAGGCCATCTATTGTCGAAAGCATGTCACATAGGCCTAGGGAGGTGAGGGTGAGCCAGAACGTAGAGTTTGGCGAAACATAGTTCGCGAAGCTAACGAAAGTTGTTGTCTGCCTAAACTAAGTCCCACAGTGCCGCAGCACCGGGAGAAGTGGGAGGGTCTACATTGCTACAGGGTGCGCGTCCTAGAGAGCGAGAAGACAAGAGAGAGCGGGCTCGGTGACGGATGGCAGGGTATATTCGACGCACCACGCGGATTCCTCCGCCCTGATTGGTCGGAACCGAGAAACCCACGGGGGCGGCAGTTGAACTTTCCAGAGCATTGCCTGCTAAGCGACGCCTGGAACGGCGTTACCTCGTAAGCACATGAGGGAGGCGCATGATCAAGGTGTCCTTCCTCGATGCTGACTTCCTGTTACTAGACCGTGGAACGAAAGAATTTACAGTCAGCTAACACTGCCGGCCGTGGCTTGGCTGTAACAAGAAAAATGAAGTTACCGTTTGAAAGCTCGTATAATAAAGTAAAATCCCCTACTGTCTGGCTCATCTTTTTTCACAACATCGCAATGACACCAGTTAAATATCAGTTCCAGTTTTTTGACAACTGCTGAAAGTTGTGAGCAACCCTTTGTTACAACTGCGATTCGAATAATGTAATAAAGCGACTATATTAGCATAATCTACAGACTATATACTGTGTATTGACACGTTTTGAAGACATTAATAATTGAAACGTGACCACAGGATACATTTGCAAAATGGTGGACATAGATGTTGCGCATATACAGCGCACTCTCATTGAATTCCTTATTTAAAGGAACAAATATGTTGCTGGAATTCATCTTTGCCTTCAATGAGCTTGTGGAGATGTGGGCATTCAAGTGTTAGATGATAAGTGAAACGCTTCAAAGATGAATAAGATTATATCAAATAGATTGCACTGGAAGTTTAAATTATTATTATTATATAGCACTCCATCTTCAGGCCACTCGTGGCCTACCGGGACCATCCGACCGCCGTGTCATCCTCGGTGGAGGATGCGGATAGGAGGGGCGTGGGGTCAGCACACCGCTCTCCCGGTCGTAAGATGGTATTCTTGACTGAAGCCGCTACTATTCCTTGCAGTATCTCCTCAATTGGCATTACGAGGCTGAGTGTGCCCTGAAAAATGGCAACAGCGCATGGCGGCCTCGATGGTCACCCATCCAAGCGCCGACCACGTCCGACAGCGCTTAACTTCGGTGGTCTCACGGGAACCGGCGTATCCACTGCGGCATGGCCGTTGCCGGAAGATTAAATTAGATCAGAAAAACATTTTTGCGATGGACCTATTGTGTGGAGATCCTAAAGGATTAGGAACATGATGGCCTGATAGGAATACGAGTATCCAAGGCGAGCCTGGTAGCAATTGCCTCAGAACTGTCTCCATTGTAGGAAACACGAAAGGACACAGAGGAATTAAAGACATTAGCTGCCAGCGGGCATTGATTTAATTGCGTGGGAAAAGGTGAAAAGGAATTAAAGACATTAGCTGCCAGCCGACATTGATTTAATTGCGTGGGAAAGGTAAAAATTCATACCGCGCTAGGACTCGAACCGCAGTTTCCTGGTTACTACACAGATGCGCTGACCGTTACACCACATTTACACAGTGGCCAACGCTTCTGCACAAAAGACTCTACCACGCCTACCGTCGGACCCCGATTCTCAACTTATCCACGCACTACTCTTTAGTGTCCCTTTCCCATTATGCTTACTACTTTCGGCATTTCACCGATTCCCGCAAGAGTTCGAGCTTGGTGTGCATCTGCACTAAAGGGATGATGGCCATCCTCGCCTTAATTAAATAGTTACATGGTTTCTGTTCTTTCAGACCACTTATATAATTAAGGCACTCACAGCCAATGATCCCTTTAGTGCACACGCACACCATGCTCGAACAATTGCGGAAATCGGTGAAATGCCGAAAGTAGTAAGCATAATGGACAAGGGGCATTACATCATTAGTGTGTGGATAATTGAGAATTTGTGTGTGACAGTAGGCCTGCAAGTGTAGTCTGTGAAGTTGCGATGTCCACTGTGTCCATATGGCGTAGTCCTCAGCGCATCTGCCTGCTAACCAGGAGTTCCCAATTCGAATCCTGCTCTAGTGCAAATTTTCATCTTTCCCCACACAATTAAATCAGTGCCCCTTGCAGCTAATTTCTTTAATTCTGATGTGTCGGACATGTCCGAAAGAACAAACATCACATATCCGCTGATCGAAAAAGATCATTTAAGTGATTAACATTGCAAGATCAGAGGTTAATGTCAATGCGAGATAAGCCATTGCAAATGTGAAATGTTGGATGCAAGATGCAAATGGGCATGCATTCTGTTTCAAAGGTGCCGGATGTTAGTTTTTGGGGAGGAGTTGATGCCTGTTGCACTTGGTCGTACAATAGGGACGGTTAATGTTGGTTGTGGTTGACAGCAGTTGTCGTCCGATGATGTCCTAGATATGTCTGTTTTGAGACAGATTTGGTGATCGATCAGGCAAAGGCAACATGTCTCCACTGTGTAGAGAATGTTGAGCTACAACAGCGGTATGTGGGCTAGCGTGATACAGTTCGAAAACGCCCCCTGGTGTGCTGTTCATTATGGCAGCACAACCGGTCCAATCACCAGACTGCTGTACAGATTTACAGTGCGTGGGATAACCAAGAGAGAGCTCCTGCCATCATAAGAAGGGCTCCATGATCGGATCTGTGCTTAAAGTAATCGATCTGTAACAGTTCGTTGTGTCACTGTGGTGCCAGCTGCAGCTCGAAATGCTGCTGCAGGTGCAGTACGATGCCTCAGAGCCATACGCGGAACTCGATGGTCTTCTCTCTCGGAAGTGCCACATAGCTGACCAGAGCCTGATCTTCTTACTGTACATTCTCGTGACCTCCGCTGCCAGCAATTAGGTAGAGCGGCTGCATTTCTGCCTAGTCTTGCTGCAGTATCGCAGAAGGAATACCCAGCTTCTCGTTACCCTGCCACACGATCTCGTTCAAAGTCAGTGACGTGTTGATAATGACATCTTTGTCGCCTCAAAGGCATTCTTTACCAACATCAGTTCACCAAGTCGAGTTTCAAAGGTAACTAACGCTGACGATCATTACAGCGTGTTCACAAAGCAAACCTGATTTTCATCTTCCTAGTGGCTCTGCTGCTCTTATGCGACTGATGTGAAATTGGAATACACATCAGATGCAGAAACACGCCTACCAACTGTCCTTTTTGCCGCATGACCTCTTCTTGGTGTCGTGATTTATTTTCGTCAGTCTATAACAAGAAGGAACTAACAAGATAATCACCAAAGGCAGTGAGTCCCTGTGAATGAAAACAGTACAAAACTTGCAATATGACATAGTACATTGAGGGGGACTATTCATAGCTAGGATTATCGAATTGTTTGTGTCAATAAGACCACCTTTATTGACTGAAGATGAAAAAATTCTGACAAAAACCATCAGTTAAAGTGTTCGTCAGAGATTTCGATGTGAAGAAGACTACTTCTTGATGAGTATTGTGAAAGGCAATTAAAGTTGATCTATCATTATGAACCTGAAACAAAACGTTATAGTACGGAATAGTGCGATTTAGACTCACTTCAGAGCGCAGAAAGGGAACGGACGGTGCGGTCCGCTGGGGAAGTTATAGGCAATGTACTCTGGGATGCAGTAGTTTGCATTCTGGATTCTTTTACTGATACTAGACTGATCTAAAACGTCGTCCGCAACAATCAGAAACTTTTGAAACTCCATCGTATTATGTAACTATGACAAACGCTCTGGGAAGAAGAGTACCTGGCAACATGATACCTGCCGGCCGGGGTGGCAGAGCGGTTCTACGTGCTTCAGTCCGGAACCGCGCGACTGCTACGGTCGCAGGTTCGAATCCTGCCTCGGGCATGGATGTGTGTGATGTCCTTAGGTTAGTTAGGTTTAAGTAGTTCTAAGTTCTAGGGGACTGATGACCTCAGATGTTAAGTCCCATAGTGCTCAGAGCCATTTGAACCACTTGAACATGACACCTCTTGATACCTTAAGGCCTCACCCTGCCCTCTGTCGCTGTGGATAAAATAAGGAAAGCCTTTGGCATGTTCCCTGCATTTGAACTTGAAATCCACATTGTACAATTTTTTCGGTTCTGTGAAATCCATAAAAAGAGGTCACTCTATGAGACACTGCAGGACATTTCTAGAACAATGCGTACCTTCTGTCTGGTGGATCGACTGCTACCTCAAAAGAATTTTAATATTTACTGAAAAATAAGAAATTTGACACAAGTGTCCTTAGAACAAAATAATTCTCCGTACCTAAAAACAAAAATTAATATTCGTAACCAAGGGTTGCTCACGTTTTTCTGGATAAACATCGAAGCATGCGTTTTAGTCAATTCAGTCCTCAGTAGTCGAGATCAACTGTCGAAGGAAACGTTGTGAGCGTAAGAGTAGATTCGATCCTTCAAGTAGAGGATCAATATCTCTATCGTTGAACGATATAACGTTCAATTGTCATGACTGAAGTTAATATTCTAGCAAAAGCCGCCGGGTCAGTTGTAGCCTTGCTCGACTACGTGGTGAGCATGCGGTGTGTTTTTGCAAGGCGCAGTTTAGTGCACATCAGTTTCAGCGTACGACGCTCGTCAACTGAAATAAACGTAATATGCGTGTGAATAGCCTTTGCACATCTGCTTCGCTGTGGCCGAGCGGTTTTAGGCGCTTCAGTTCGGAACCGCACTGCTGCTGCGGTCGCAGGTTCGAATCCTGCCTCGGGCATGGATGTGTGTGATGTCCTTAGGTTAGTTAGGTTCCAGTAGTTGTAAGTCTCAGAGACTGATGACCTCAGATGTTAAGTCCCATAGTGCTTAGATCCAATTGACCCATTTTTTTGTACATCTACTTGTGTCTAGACTGACCCCTGTACAAACAACCAACATACAGAAGTTGGACAAAAATACGGAAAAGTGGCGCGAAATGCATGCCTGAACATAAATGCAGAAGCTGGCCAAGCCTCCAGGTTGTGCTGTTATATTTGTCCACGAACAGTACGTGTACAATGTCCTCAATACGTTGCAAGTATCTTCACTGTCAGAACAGTGTTCTGTGTAGTTATCAGTGAATTACGTCGGAGCTAAGTGATTTCCATCGTGGAGGAATTTTTGGCGGAGCTCTAGGCCCGATGATAAAATCTCTTTCTTCTGAAGCAACGAACCTGATCCTGTGTGAGCCATGCTGTGCGTGGTTTTGTGTTGCCGTCCCATTCACACCGGAAAAAGCACGCAATTCCATTGGCGACCACGTTGTCAGTCCATGTTCGTTTGCCATTGTGAGTAACTCGAATAACCTCTGACACGCCGATCTGCTGCTTCTCTCTCTTCTTAGGCGCTCTGCGCATGCGTTATTCCTCCCCCAATAACGCCCCTTCCGTCGTTGAAGCCGGCTGGATTGGCCGAGCGGTTCTAGGCGCTACACTCTACAACCGCGAGACAGCGACGGTCGCAGGTTCGAATCCTGCCTCGGGCATGGATGTGTATGATGTCCTTTGGTTAGTTAGGTTTAAGTAGTTCTAAGTTCTAGGGGACTGATGACCTCAGCAGTTAAGTCCCATAGTGCTCAGAGCCATTTGAACCATTTGAACCGTCGTTGAACCGGGAAGGAGGAAGGAGGAGGATCGGGTTTAACGTCATTACAGACGGAACACAAGCTCAGATTGTGTCAAGGATGGAGAAGAAAATCGGCCGTATCCTTTCAAAGGAACCGACCAGTCATCTGCCTGGAGCGATTTTAGGAAAATACGAAAAATCTAAATCAGGATCCCTGGACGCCGCGCTCCCGAATGCGAATCCAGTGTGGCAACCACTGCACCATATCGCTCGGCTTTGAGCCAGCAAGGAGAGTTGACCCATATGGTGTTTGTTTATGTCAGCTGTTGTACCCTCTTAGCTTTCAAAAACAGTGACGAAACTTACTTTCGGAATGTTCCTCTTAGCACTGTATTGAGAAAACCACGGCCACTTCTTCCTCATTCTTCTAGGATTCCTCTCTCTCGGTACTAACGACGGTTTTAACTTTCGCCTTTTTCCCTCGCTTCTACCTTAGGAAATATCTTTTACGGCTTCTGCCTTTGGAGTTTTCATCATAAAACGTTCGGCTAATTACCGCTGGTGCTTTAGCAATATTACCATAGAACAACGGCTGCATTACTTAATAACGAGCTGTTTCAGTAGATGTACTTATGTAAATGGATACCGTGCCTTAGCTATGTCATAGCTATTGGTGCAGTACATAAGCGGCGGTTATGACAACTTCTGTCGTAACAGTTACGATAATCGCTGCAGCGCCTTTGTGACTCACTTTGAGCGCCCGTCCACCCTCACGTAGGCACCAGGTACTCGGAGAGCTCTCTGCAGAGGAAGCGCTTCCTGTTAATTTCCTTAACAGCTGTGCGCAGGTCCACTTCCGCGGCCGTTCGCCTCACGCATTATCACTGGCGCCAGCCGCGGGTCGCGGCCAGGTGACGGAGCGGCGCTGCCGGCGGCGTTTCACGCGCGTTTTGAGATAGCTGGCGCGCCGCGCGCCAGCGCGTTTTAAAGCGGGCCCATTTCCTTAAGAGCTCCATTTGTAAAATGTCGGCGCGAGCCCGCTTATCGCCCGCCGAGGCGACAACTGTCCCGCGGCCCGCGCACGCACGTGTCTGCTCGCGTGCTGCGAGCCGGGGCCGAGGGCCTTAGTCACGGCGCCAGAGTAATCGACGCCAGGCGTGGATATTAGGGGCGCGCGCCCGTTTCAACGGAATAACGGGAGCTGCGGCCGCAGAGGCGAAAGGGTGTGGTAGCCGAACACAGTGATGTCATTTCGCCTACTGTGATTATGAATATCCACGAGGAAAACGATCTTGCTGAAACATAACCGACACTATTCCGAAGAGATTGCTCTCGTGAAATACATTTGAGTCTTTATTCAGGTGAAGTAGTGGTTTCTATCGACGAGGGATCTCAAGCTGATTTCAGATTTCTAGATTTCCAGAAGACTTTTGACACGGATACTCACAAGCAGCTGCTAATCGAGCTGCGTGCCTGTGGCAGAAATAACATTATCAGTGAAACTTCCTGGCAGATTAAAACTGTGTGCCGGACCGAGACTCAAACTCGGAACCTGGCAGAAGTAAAGCTGTGAGGACGTGACGTGAGTCGTGCTTGGTTAGCTCAGATGGTATGCCGGCACGGTAGCTCAGCGTGTTCGGTCAGAGGGTTAGCTGCCCTCTGTAATAAAAAAAAAAAAAAACTGAGTGAATGGATCAATAATAAACTTCAACGGGCGTCAGGGGACGTCCGACACGAACAATTGCAACGAACTATAACGAACAAAATTAGATCAAAAAGAAAAAGAAGAAGACGGTAGAGCACTTACCCGGAAAAGGTAAAGGTTCCGAGTTCGAGTCTCGGTCCGATGTACAGTTTTAATCTGCCAGGAAGTGTCATATCAGCGCACACGCCGTATTTAGAGTGAAAATCTAATTCTGGAAACATTATCAGTTTTTTTTTTCAAAAGTCTTGCATTAATTTTATCATAGCTGAGGAAGAAATTTGTGGGTTCTTACTTTCTTTGGTTTTGTTTCTTCACAAAAATTTTATTTCAGTTTCCTTGCGTATCTACAGAAGGAATCAACTGGTCCCGCATTATTCGAAAATGCATACTAGTGCTTTCCAGAAATGAAATCATCATCTAAAACCTGAGCTTTTGCTGTTCTTCAAAAAGTTATGCATTAATTTTATAACGATCGAGGAGAAAGATGTGGGTTCTTGCAATAAAAATTGTTTCTTGGGTTCCCTGCCTTGTCACAGGAGTAAGCAGTTGGGTCAAAACTCATCTAAAATATAGACTTGTTCTTTCCACATCAAGAGCAGACATATACTCAACCTGAGAAGAAAGCTGTCTTGGCTCTAAAATTCCCGACTGCGGTTTTAGACTGAGTCTTGTGTTAAAAGGAACACTGCTTTGGAGTACACTAACAAGTGTGTGGTAGAAACAAGATCGTGTGAAATAAGATTGGAACGATTTGTGAGCCACTGCTACACACAGGGCTGACTCTGTCCTAGTTCCTCGTTACTCCACAGCCAAACAACACCTGCCCTGGAAGGACTACATCCTGCTACACTAAAACAGTGGATATGGTTTACAATAAGGCAAGAATAACACATCGACATTTGGAGGGCTACGTTTGTTTGCACACCTTCGACTACTAGAACATTTTAGATGAGGAACTATTTCATAGGAGCATAAGACACATAAGTAAAAAATTCGAACCACCCAGAGTATCGGAACTCTTCGGCAATGGCTGGTACAGCCCTGGGGAACCCCACTTGCACACGCGTGTATTCGAAGATTCTCAAAAAATGGCGCTACAGTGCCACGCGAGTCACAGTCGACCTGGAAAGTAGTACATCGCTGTGTGAACATGGAGAACCACAGAGCAGTATAATTAAATACACGATTGAGGATAACTTTAAAACAAGTGACTCGTTTCGTGATTATCTGTCAGAAACGTCACAGTTCGTGGTAATCAACCGGAAGACCTAGTGGAACCTAAATGATATCTGAGGATACCCAAGGAAGTGTTACAGGCCCTCTGCTTTCTCAACATACACATAACGATTTAGAAACAAGCCGTAACCCCACCTCCCATTTATTAAAGAATCGAACTCCGATGTATAAAACTGCTTCGAATGTTTCAAGAAAGCTTGTTTCTCTACCGCCTCAATGCTTATCGCGTCTTATCTCCTGAATTAGATGTCTTACAATGACATAATTTTGGATATACATTCAGAGGGTATATGTTGATACTGTCTGCCAAATTTGTTGCTTATAGAATTGGAGAAATGTATGGTGAACACCTTGCTGTCTTACAATATATTTGTTCACAACCGGTTCCGATAATGCATCATCTTCACAGTGGAAAAACAGAGCTGGTAAAAAAAATAATGAATTAAAACGTCATGGCTAACCCTGAAGTTTTATTGCTTGAAAAGCAGAAATATAGCAAGCGATAAACTGCAGCGCCTAGAACCGCTCGGCCACTTCGGCCGGTGATTGCAGTCAGTTTGGCCTGCTTGCACTGTGAAGCAAACAGGCCAAGCGTGAGACAGCAGTTCAGAATTCAGGTGAATAATACCAACAGCTTCTGAGTAGGAGCCGATGGAGGTGTTCGTTTAAGATGCCGTCCAATCCGGGAGCTGACCGACTACTTTTCCGCCGGAGGTTCCGTTGGACTTCTGCCGGGGACGTAAGGTAAAGGAGAGTAAGATGTGGTCTCTTTCTGAAAATGGCGACGGCAGTTAGAATTTCGCTTTCATCCTGAAGTTCAACAGGAGTGAAGTCCTGGATGTGTAGAGTTTCAGATGTGTAGATCACAGTTTCTGCCATACGGACGGCTTGATAAGTTAATCCATGGGGTAGTTTATTCTCAGCGTCGATTGCCTCAGGCTCTGACAACAGCTGTAAGGTGTCAGGCAAATCCAACACCTTCCATGAAAACCCTGACATCATAAGCAAATCCAGTAGTATGTCACATTGCTCCGAATAAATCGTGACATTAAATTAACCAAAGTAATACGAGTAACGAGTGAGCAAATGGAATACCACAGACTAACACAAGAATGCCTAGATGCATGTCATACCTTCCCACCATGACACAGACGCATTACCGAGGAGAGAAACGAGAACAGAAGCCGACAGCAGAACCGTGTTAAGCGAGAAGGCCCTACGATAAGGGACGGACACCCACGTCGCCAGCTAACCGCTACGACCACACCACCCGCAAGTTTTTAGCGTGAGACTTTTTCGCGTCTCTGTTACGTTAGGACCACCCCCCAGCCCATGTTAAAAGCTAGAGCCCTCCAGAAGAAGAGTATAGATCTTACGATAACACAAAAAGGGCCACACCACTCGCAAGTTTTAGCGTGAGACTTTTTCGCGTCTCTGTTACATCAGGACTACCCCCCAGCCCATGTTAAAAGATAGAGCTCTCCAGAAGAAGAGTATATATCTTACGATAACGCTAAAAGGACCACACCAGCTGCAAGTTTTAGCGTGAGACTTTTTCGCGTCTTTGTTACGTTGCAAACTTTAAAAACATTGCCCCACCACGAAAAGTATAACGTTTCTCATTGGATAGACAGAAATTTTGTAGGCGGAGCTTAAGGTTAACATTGAGACCCTGGTTGGTCAGATGAAAACACAGCCAGACAGTTTTTTTTAAACCAACTTCGGTAAATTGTAGTAAAGAGAAGTGAGGGGAGAGTTGCTTCCGAGAGGGCGAGCTGGACGGAGCTGCGCCGGTCGCCGCCCCCTGACGAACACAGACAAGGTAACGAACGCACGCGATGCCGCATTTTTGAGCACATAAGGCTTCACTCAGAACTGCAGAAGTCTCGTCTGTTACATCCCCTTTACGTAATACTAGCGTCGATCGCCAATTAAAGCTCATGGTTTTCACATTTGCCACTTAAAGTAAAAATCTGAAACTCGATGATTTTTCTGTTATATAGTTATTGAGAAGCCACATCAGCCACTGTAATTTACGAAAAGTTAGATAAGTAATTAAAGATAATTGAGGGTCATTGTAGACCATTTTGATAGTTTTCTCTCTTGTGTAACTTAATTTAAACCTAAATTATAGATATGATATGGCATAGGTCATCCTTCGATCCATTGTAGAACTTGGGAACCCATTCAGGGAATATTCGTTCACATTTTTGTTGAACGCAGTCGGTTTTTACCATCCTGTATTAAAACACTTCCTTTTATCAATAGTGCAATTTATAAACAATGTTTTGTGAGTAGAATAAAATTTCCAATGGTAAACTTAACTGCTTTTTCGAAGTTATTTTACCAGCTAACTAAAAATAGTAAATCCTTGAACCCCTTCCACTAAATTTAATTAGTATTAAGATTCCTTTACAGGGAGTGCAGTGGAGCTGACGCTGAAATCATTAAGTGTTTGGTTATATCATCGCTAGTCTCACTGAACTCTTCTGAATTCTACATAACATGTGTGGTCTGACGTCTCCTTACCAGCAACAGGTTCCAGGTTCAAACCAGTCAATTCCCTAAAAAACACGCTCAGAGCGTCGTTACGCGAAAGTGGTAGGGAGACACGATATAGAACAGACAGACACCACGCAGAATGTTTACACAGCCCATTACGATTTATGTTGGCGGAGAAAAGTGGACATCGTGTCCTCCCACCATTCCCTACTTCAAGCCTTCTGGCTGTGAGCAGTCCCTGTTAAAAGGGTAGACTTAGATGGCGCTCTGATAGCTGTGCAACTACGCTATCTCTTGGTAGACGACGTTGAAATCGTTATCAGTACATCTACTAACCGCTAGGAGGGATTCACCGTCATCGAATCACAATCGACGTCTATTTTTTTTTTTTATTTTTTTTTTTTGGCAGTATATTATTCGGGCACCATTGGCTATTACAATGCGAGTTTAACAGCACATGGGCTTAGTACATGTTTTCTATTTCCAGAAAATCACAACAGACTGTCTTTTTTTTTTTGGGAATCGTCTTTCGTCACGAACCAGCATCGGCGAGTGCCGTGCTTTGAGCTCTAATTGCAGTGACGGGATCATTGTAACACAGCTTCGTATACTCAACAAACTATAGCGTCGTATTTGCGGCAACTGCATACTGCCCTTACAATGAAATGAACACCCTTAGCTGCTTACAGGCGTTGACATACGTGAACGGGGACAGGTGAAAATGTGTGCCTCGACCGGGACTCGAACCTGTGATCTCTGCTTACATGGCAGACGCTTTATCCATCTGAGCCACCGAGGACACATAGAATAGCGCGACTGCAGGGATTTATCTCTGGCTCGCCTCCCGCGAAACCCACCTTCTCAACGTATTTTCCCGCACAAAATTCGCGGCGCGTTGCCGATTCCCGTAAGAGTTCGGGCACTGTTTGTGCATTCGCACAGAAGAAGAAGAAGGTCAAGTGGCCGGTGATCCTTAACTATATATATACGAGGAAGGTATCTGTTCTTTCGGACATGTCCGAAAGAACAGATACCATCTTAGTATGCATACTGCCCTCCATTCAATCATCAGCGCAATTCGCAGCTGCCATATGAAGCCGGACAACAGATGTCCATGCAACTTCCAGCTGTTCATTGGCAGCAGCCGAATCTTCTATAAATATCCCTTAACGACTATATTCCTTAGCCTTGACTAACCACGCATCTCGCTCTTTCAAAGACGGAGAAAAGTAAAAAGAAATGTGACTTAGAATTCTGCTAATAATTACTACATTTTAAGTACCACTCTCTATCTTTGTCAATTTTGTGTCTGTATAACCAGGTATTTTATGTAAGAAGAATCAGACTGAAAAGCATTGTAGATAGGACTTACCATTGACTGAGTAGTTTGCTAATAACAAATTAAGTATTTAATTTCCAGCCCCCATATTGCAGCTTCTGAACAAGTCAAGGATGCTCGAATGAGTGAAACGTATTTCGATGAACACCAGGAAGTAATATATTCCATAACACTTCTGTCCTGTTAGTATTATCAAAGACCTTCGTCATGTCTACGTAGTGGCTATGACCCTGAACATTATATCAATTAAATACATTTACCTCAGAACAGCTACATGATCTATTGTTGTGCTATTAGGCTGAAAGCCACAGTGATATTCTCCCAAAATCTTTTCCACATTTGAAGCTAGCTAAAAATACGCTGAATACAGAATGATTCTTTATTGTATTTTGTAACACAGAACCCGAAAATGAAACTTACATTTCTTGACTGGTTCTCAGTTTTGAGAAATGATATTTATTGTATGTGTCTGCGGTATCGCTCGCCATCTGATCGGCCGCACTTGAAAATGCTTGCGGCGCCAGCCACACCGCTGCGCTGCTTGCAGCCGCTTCCGCGGTACGAGGGCGCTGCCACGAACGCTTACGCCACGCCGCGTGGTCTGAGACGTGTTGACACGGTCTGCGCGGCTCACCCCTTGGATGTTCGAGTCCTCCTTTGGGCATGGGTGTGTGTATTGTCCTTAGCGTGTCAGGTTAAGTTAGACGATGCCACTATGGCTGCAGTACATTAGGACATTGTTTCTATAAAACATAGATCTGAAGATGGTCATTATAGACCGAAATTTGTGAACAAAAAGTTTGTGATCATAGAGGTAAATTAAAGGAAATTTATTCTACATATGGGTCATCGTTTTATTCTCGACAATGTCGCAGCTTGTGTAAATTACGTTAATTAGTGAGTAAGCCTATGGACCGATAACCTCAGCAGTTTGTTCCCATAGTCCTCACCACCAATTTTCAAGTTCTATTACGCCACTGCCAGTGATATGCAAGCATCCCCTCTCCGTAGGTCTGCTGAAGTTTAGACATCGATGCAAAGAGCACATATTGCGCGTTTGCCAGTCCATAACAGCCGGCCGCGGTGGCCGAGCGGTTCTAGGCGCTTTATTCCGGAACCGCGCGAATGCTACGGTCGCAAGTTCGAATCCTGCCTCGGGCATGGTTGTGTGTGATGTCCTTAGGTTAGTTAGGTTTAAGTAGTTCTAAGTTCTAGGGGACTGATGACCATAGATGTTAAGTCCCATAGTGCTCAGAGCCATTTGAACCATTTTTAAGTAGTTCTAAGTTCTAGGGGACTGATGACCTCAGAAGTTAAGTCCCATAGTGCTCAGAGCCATTTGAACCATTTTTGAACCATCCACAACATTTACAGACTTTCATAGCGGTCTGACTTCGTCATCTGCGGAATAATCCTTGTATAGAAAACTGAACTGTAAACCTTTGTATCTTTATATACGTATTTCTACATTCATATCAACTGTTAGCAACCGACGCTGCAACCAAAGCAAACAGATTTATGTGTTTTTTTTACTATTTGATATTAAATGTAGAACAAATTAATATTTGAATTTTCTGTCCACGAACCACATCTGTTCCTCGCTCCTGTATCCACTAAAGATCCACATAGCGTGCAAAGGAAGTTACCTTGTATTGGCGACGAGGATGGTATTAGTGAAAAAGGGAGCTTTGGACACCAAAAGAGGAAATTTTTTCCTTGCGTTGGACTCTTTTCTCTGTATCTACATAGACTGAGTTCACATATATAAGTTGAAATATTTAAGGTGAGATTTGTAAGGAATCACGGCAAAACAGGGAGGGTAACATCTATATGCCGAGCAGCGACTGATCTCCGTGTTCAGTTTTTGAGTCAACAAGTAACAGAACTTCTGCCAGCACTTTTTTGCCTGATGCGAGCTCAAGCGCCCAGCAGGAAAAGGCGCCAGAAGTCAAAGACGGAGTTCAGCTGCCGCCTCCGCTCTTCCGACAATTCGATGAGAAAAAGAAACATTGGAAGATTACATAACACAGCTGCATCAATACTTCGACGCCTACGAAATCTCAGGCGAATCATGTACTAGCTATTAGTGAAATTATTTCTCCTCAGTGAGCTCAAAACCCAGGCCTACGATATCTTAATTGAAAGATCAGACGAATTTTTGAGTATCAAATGTACATTGCTGCTGCACAGTATAAATTCTTCAGCACACAACGTCGTAGTTATCATTCGTATGAAGAATGGATCGCAGAATTGCAGGGCATGATTATAATGGTTCAAATGGCTCTGAGCACTATGGGACTCAACTGCTGAGGTCATTAGTCCCCTAGAACTTAGAACTAGTTAAACCTAACTAACCTAAGGACATCACAAACATCCATGCCCGAGGCAGGATTCGAACCTGCGACCGTAGCGGTCTTGCGGTTCCAGACTGCAGCGCCTTTAACCGCACGGCCACTTCGGCCGGCTGCATGATTATAAGCTGTAAAGTCAATTGTATCTGAGGGGCAACTTACCAAGATGAAATGCTTCGCGACTGTATTAGTCACAATCTCTCGGATCAGAAAGCATCGCAACCTTGCCTCAGTGAAGTGCTTAAAAGTTATAGATGCACGTGAAGTTCAAGATTTAGCCGAGCAAGAGTTCTGTCTACCAGTTATTACTTCACTTGAGACAAATGACCCTCCCGGGTTCGATTCCCGGCGGGGTCAGAGATTTTCTCTGCCTCGTGATGACTGGGTGTTGTGTGATGTCCTTAGGTTAGTTAGGTTTAAGTAGTTCTAAGTTCTAGGGGACTGATGACCATAGATGTTTAGTCCCATAGTGCTCAGAGCCATTTGAACCATTTGAACAAATGACCTGTTGTTCAACAACAGCCACGGCCCCGGCACTCACTAGTCAGCACCGCGCAAACAAGGCCGGACACTTAGTTACATACAGCGTTGCCGCGCCGGCGCGACGCTAATTCCTCTGCTTCAGCGCCACGCAAAGCGAAGTCATATGTAAAATGCTATGTGACCCATGATGGGAAGAACTGCTTCTTCAGATAAGGCGAATGCAATTATTCCCATCGCACTGGGTATACCAAACCGGTCTGCCTGCAAAAGACTAGAAAGCGTTCTCTGTTTCACGCGAAAACAATGCAAAGCAGGAACAGATGGAAATAAATGTCAATTCATTTTCAGATTCTGTGTGTCATCCTGCTCAAAACTCAGACAAACGAAGACGCAGAGAACGCACACAGACGCGTTCAAAGCGAATACCACACGCTTCTAGTAGGCTGTCCCAGTCTCTAAATTCACGAACACTCCCTAGTGAGCACGTGGAAACAGAGAACAGATTTTCAAAACATGGAATGGACAACTGTAGACTATTCAGCGAACACACCACGGACTGTGGATTACATTGCAGATTTGCACCCAGTCAGTGCCTCTTCAATTAAATACCAGAGCTTCTTTCACGTTGCTTAACCTACATACATTTAGAATAATTGGCAACCATCTTTGCAAACATCAAGTCTGCATCTCACCGCCTACAGCGGCGACAGCACTTCCGTGCTTGTAACGTGCCACTTAACTGAAAAATACACAAAAACGATTAAGAAAGTACGTTTCACTGTGGTTTACTCGTATCAAATATCTGAAGAACGTGTCTTTGTGGCCCAACTCTGTTACTGTGTTTCAGAGGTTCTTCAGTTCTACTGTCAAATATAGAAAGTTTCTTGGACCTGTATGGCTACTTCTGCTGTTTTAAACATGATTCCAGAAGCTCCGCTTTTATTATGGTTATTAGACCGTTGATTAAGTTTCTTTTTGTGCCGTCTTTGAACCGAGGATAATTTGCTCCGAGAGTACTCTTTGTCTCCCGACTTCAACTTTTCTTTAATTTTGAGGTGAGTTTTAAGTAGAAATCACAAAAATATTTTCTGAAAATTCAGGAATATGGGTTCTTTTATCATTATGTACAGCGACAATTGCAGAGTGTATGTTACAGCACACAGCACTTGTTTTTCCTTCATGGAGACTGTTTTGTCAATAGAGGGAACTATACAGAAATGTCAGTCGTTATTAAGCATCACGGTGCCTACAGATCATTCTCAGAACTTCAGCGTTCGTACATGGGGTATGGATAGGCGAATTATTCGTGTAGTGTATGTTGGGACCTTATTTTTCTCCTGGTCCCTTATTTTGCAAACGCTTCCACCAATAAAATTGGGCGTGTTCGAAGATGCTGCAGAATTTTGGTTTTGTCCAATATGTCTGCCTGCGGAATGAGGCTTTCAGGAAGGTTCACGGGCCGTGTACACAAATAGCTGTTAATGTGTCCCGGGATCACATACTGAAATTAATTTAGTCTATTTTATCAGTTGAAGGCGATGTGGCTGTCCATCTTAAGAGGACGTGGCTGCAAGGGGAGTAGTCACGTTGCCTTATTTACTATTTTCATTGTCCTTATCTATTTTTATATTGGTCACTTTTTGGGATTCATGTACGGTCATTCTGAGTATGAAGCCTTGGCCTTCCAAATGCGTAAATTATAGCGTGAGTAGTAGTCCCATCCGACATTTTAATAACGAGTTGCAGAATTTATTTGCAGCATAAACACATTTACGACACACTGTTGTACTTGTCAGTTGAAAGTACATCATTGTACATTGCTCATGATTGCACTTAGACCAGCGTCGAAACTATGACGAAATGGTTTAGAAATGAAGTCAGTTTTCTGACCTCAACGCCACAGATGACGTGCGGAAGATGTACATGATGCTGCGAGAATCACAAAACGTTCACCCAGTCCTTCCAGTTGCTTCTGTGTGCGTCCTGAAGAGCGTACCCGAAGACCTCTTATTCCAGGTAATGCCTGGTTTCGAATTCAGTGACACCAGTTTGACGAATCTTACCTCGTATTTGTCCTATAGCATATTGTGTGTTGAACAGTGTAAAATAGCACCCACTTCTGTTAGATACATTCTATAGTATAATTCTGTGGTAATTAGAGCAGTAGTTCTTATCATTTTTCTTACGTAATGCTGCAATGGCACCTCCGGTCAATTAATCAGTGATTCGATCCTGATACCATACCCACTCATGTATTTTAACTTCTTGTATTGGACGCTATAAATAGCATGTTGTGGAATAGGAACTGTTTCACAGATTACAGCGCCAACGTCATAGCAACAGCTTGTTGGCAGTCTGCTGCGTGCCGTGACGCCTTCATTACTGCGGCCAGCCAGTGATATCTGCGGAGGGTGGGCGTGGCCCGTCCGTCACGTCGCCCCTAGACACACACTTGTCGGCTGTGGGCACGCAGGGCGCGACAACAGCGTGTAGCGCTTTGCATGTTCCCTTGCTGCCGCCTACAACGGGAATCGTCTCCCATTAGGCGCTCAAACTGTCAAACCGCTACAGCTCTCGCAAATACTGCTTTTCGCTCCGAGGAATGAGGGACTTGCCGTTGTACTCCCATTATTTTATTAACATCAATACTCAGTAATGCAACACAATTTTTCTCTGAAAGCAGGTGGGCTTTACTCAGGAGTCCAATACACCATATTATTATTATTTTTTATTTATATATCTTTTTTGGACTGCAAAACCCTATTTTTCAACATAACCTCCGTTCAATTAGACGGCTTTACGCCACGTTACTGGGTGGGCCTGTATGTCCGCGTGGTACTGCTCGACGTCGGACCCAACTTCAAATGCATCAGTAACCTACCCATCAACCACATCCTGCTTCCCCAAGAATGCATCCTTGTTTCGGCCAAACATATGGAAGTCGGTAGATGCGAGATCTAGGCTGTAGGATGGATTAGGAAGAAATGTCCAATAAAGTTTTATGAGCTCCCTTCGGGTGTGCAGACTTTTGTGAAGTCTTGCGTTGTCATGAAGAAGGAGAAGTTCGTTATTGATTTCTGTGGCGACGAACGCGCTGAAGTCCAGTCTTACAGGAGTCACAGCTGTCTGGAGTCATCCGGCACGAGGGATATCGAACAGATTTGCGCCACCTTGTTGCCATGATGACAGATGACTCGCCCAATAACTCACTACCCTATCTCCGTAGACGTTCTGCAAGTTCCTATAAATATCTGCGATACTCTGGTTTTCCGCCAAAAGAAGCTCAATGAGAACTCTCTGCTTGCCGCGCACTTCATATACAGATGGCATTTTGAAGGCTACGTATAACGCCACCACCTAACGAAAACTATGTACCGGGAATGTTCCACAATGTCCCACAACAGTTTTCGCATTTTTCAAGGAAGCTGACTGACAAAAATAGTGTCTCACTACTTACTGAACGCCCCTCGTAAAAGTGAATATGTCTTAGCGGCCCGCCATCGTCCATTTCAGCAGGATACGTCGAGATCAGTTGCACAGCTCGTAGTTCAATTAAAAAGCGCCGTTTCCCATTTAATTAGCTATGAAGTTAGCCAGTCAGATTGCTGTGCGTGCAAATTCAAGCAGCCTACAAGAGATGGTGTTGCCAAACGTGTTCCAACTTTGTATTCCTCTAACTGAACAACAAGCGGTACAATAATTGGGCACTGACCGGCAGCAAGGATCGAACTCGCTACTGGCAAATAGTTTTCTCTTTTTTTCAGCTAACAAAATGAGGAACGTGATTAGCAACACCGCCCTTGTGTCCGCAACGACTTGACTGGCTAACTTAAATTCATATTAAATCGGTAACGGCACAAGGTATCGATTTGTTAAATGATTATTGCTCAGCATGACCTACTCTGCAACAATCCTACGAGTTTTTCAGGCTGTTTCAAACCATGTGCAGCGTGTGCCAGAAACGTTGCGACCAACTTCGACTTGTTTGCCTTGAGGAACAAATTGAGGATAAGAACCCGTGTCTGGAAACGTTATTCAACGATGTTACGTAGCGTTGAAATTATAGCCGCCGGCGCCAACCGCTATCTCAACCATTCAGCTGCAAAAGTAAATTTGTACCTCGATGCAGTTTATTTTTCTCCTGTATACTGAAAACATTGGAGATTTTAGAGAATTACAGAAGAAAAATAGACTGCGGTAGGAAACCTGTGTCCGAAACATTGATCCACCAAGGTCGGAGCCACCGCATTCATAGAAGATAAGGTCTGTCTACGCAGCAGAGTGCTCCACCTTCTCCACCGGCAATCGTGACAATCGGCCGTAATCACTGAATAACAAACGTGTCAAGACGTTCCTTCCACGATTCGTCAGTGTACAAAGTCACCTTTACTGAGAGGGGGGGGGGGGGGGGATGATGTTTCCGAACACGTAATCCTATTCTGAAATTATTTCTCAAGACACACTCTACAATCCCTCGAAGTTTGTCACAGTACTTCTATGGGACCCTATATACATCGTGTTAAGGATATAAGTGGATATATTTTTATGATGGCCGTGTACTGAAGGACATTACGTCAGCATTTAGTTAATTTGCAAATTAATAATTACAGGTATTAGGAGTGAAATGTTTTTAGGTTGGTTAGTGACTCCAGATAAATGCGGCAGGAGTAAACCGTTAATGCTTATTTTCCCCTGAGAAGTAGGTCAGGTGTTGAACTACGGACACATCGCCTGAAAGGGATTAGACTATACCGACAGGTGTAGCCCACTTATTTGCCAGTGGTGCAGTTATGACTGTGTATAAAATATCGGTTCGTAAATTGCGTGACGTGTTGTGTATACAGGATGTTACAAAGCGATAACGACCGACTCCGAGAGGTTGTAGAGGGTGTTGTGAGAAACAAATTGAGAATAGGAACCCCTGTCCAGAAACGTCATCCAACGTCGCTACAGAGCGTTCAAGTTGCAGGCCCCCGCACCTGACACTTTGCTATCCCTTTGGCAGTGAATTTGTATGTTGACGGATCGTAGGCGGAATGTCTCTCAATGCTGATTGACATTGAGTGATCGCGACTAATTCTCACGATCGCCACTGGTGAAGCTGCAGTTAGCTGCGAGACGCTTCACCTACAGTCCGGCAGCGTACAAAGTCGCATTTGCCGCTTAAGGGTTGGTCTTGCGGAAGTTGCTAGAGCCTTTAGCTTTAACGCTCTGTAACGTACCTGGACACGGAATCCTATCCTCAATTTGTTCCTCATGACACCCTCCACAACCCCTCCAAGTGTATCGTAACTTCCTCATTCTTTATGTTTGTGCCTGTCTTCTTACTTGCATTCATGAGTTTTAAGTTTCAAATTTTTCCCTGATGCATTTTTGGGAATGAAGTTATGTGCACAGATTTTCTGCCTGTACGTAGTCCCCGTCGTCGCCCGTCTGTCAATATCGATTTATGTTAAATCACTTTGGGTACCTACCAGCCGAAGATTTTCTTGGTTGAGTAAGAGTCGTCCATTCGTGCTATACTACTGTACAACTTCATATGTCTTTTTTCGTGCAAGTGAAGTGAACGGCTCAGTTGGCGAGTACAGAGCTTCTGAGCTCTTGAGCAGCTAGGTACCATGTCGAATGATGTGTTCAAATATTTTTCTCAGTATTTGTCTTTTGTCTTTCAGTATTCTCAACATTTTTGACGTTGGTAGCTAACGATGACGTCTCCGTTGCGTTGAGTGCTTTTCTAAAAGCGACTGTGAGGTAGTGACAAAGTCTGGCTTTGGTCGACAGCGAGTTCTTGTTGTACATAATCCATGTAATTGTGTGGGCTGTACGCAGTTACTTACCGCTATCCAACTCAGTAACCTATCAACTCCCTGTAATTTTCCCTTAGCAAGAGAACACTTGCTTTGTCTTCGTCGTGAAATGTACCGTCCTACATATACAACTGTGCCCGTACGAATTTTGTAACGGACAGTATTTTGGTTTATGACACGAACCTTATCCTACTTAAATTTACACACCCTGCATTTTCAGTCTGAAAGATCTCAAACTTCACACAATTTCCTCGTCTGAATTGCGTTATTCAGTTAGATTAATAAATTTTCTCCCGATCACAATTCATACTATACATCCTACAACGATACAATCAAAACACGAGTAACACCAAAATTACTACTTCCATCACAAGATGGTACTGATCCCAATATTTATGGTCTTAATGTTCTAATTAGCGCCTTATTCCAAACTTTTTGTTAGAGCTTTAATCCACAGCCTATCTCCGTTTCAATCAAATTTCGATAGTATACTGATAACTGCCAAAATATGAAATACCAGTTCAAGGAGTGTTTACGTATCCTGAACACAACCTTGGGTAACAGAAGAGATATTGAATTTGATTGATGAAAGGAGAAAATATAAAAATACAGTAAATGAAGCAGCCTAAATGGAATACAAACGTCTCAAAAATGAGATCGACAGGAAGTGCAAAATGGCTAAGCAGGGATGGCTAGAGGACAAATGTAAGAATGTAAAGGCATATATCACTAGGGGTAAGATAGATACTGCCTACAGGAAACTTAAAGAGACTTTTGGAGAAAAGAGAACCACTTGTATGAATATCAAGAGCTCAGATGAAACCTAGTTCTAAGCAAAGAAGGGAAAGCAGAAAGCGGAAGGAGTATATAGAGGGTCTATACAAGCGCGATGTACTTGAGGACAATGTTATGGAAATGGAAGAGGATGTAGATCAAGATGAAATGCGATATGTAATACGGCATGAAGAGTTTGACAGAGAACTGAAAGACCTAAGTCGAAACAAAGCCCCGGGAGTAGACGACTTTACATTAGAACTACTGGTAGCCTTGGGAGAACAAGTCCTGACGAAACTCTACCATCTGGTGAGCAAGATGTATGAGACAGGCGAAATACCTTCAGACGTCAAGAAGAATATAATAATTCCAATCCCAAAGAAAGCATGTGTTGACAGATGTGAAAATTACCAAACTATCCGTTTAATAAGTCACGGCTGCAAAATACTAACACGAATTCGTTACAGACGAATGTACGAATGGAAAAAGTGGTAGAAGCCGACCTCGGAGAAGATCAGTTTGGATTCCGTAGTAATGCTGGAAAACGTGAGGCAATACTGATCCTACGACTTATCTTAGAAAATAGATTAAGGAAAGGCAAACCTACGTTTCTACCATTTTTAGACTTAGAGAAAGCTTTTGACAATGTTGACTGGAATACTCTCTTTCAAATTCTGAAAGTGTCAGGGGTAAAATACAGGGAGCGAAAGGCTATTTACAATTTGTACAGAATCCAGATGGCATCTATAAGAGTCGAGGAGCATCAAAGAGGAGAAGTGGCTGGGAAGGGATTGAGACAGGGTTGTAGCCTATCCCCGATCTTATTCAATCTGAATATTGAACAAGCAGTAAAGGAAACAAAAGGAAAATTCGGAGTATGAATTAAAGTCCATGGAGAAGAAATAAAAACTTTGAGGTTTGCCAATGACACTGTAATTCTTTCAGAGACAGCATAGGACCTGGATGAGCAATTGAACTGAATGGACACTGTCGTGAAATGAGGATATAAGATTAACATCAACAAAAGCAAAATGATGATAATGGAATGTAGTCGAATTAAATCGGGTTGTAACCACCCCCTCACTTATCGACCTTAATGACAGTGAAAAATTAAACCGCGTGTACCTAATGGAAATTTGGGAAAAGCAATCGTCACCGAAGTTAATTTGTCGGTAAAGAGGGAGGAAACGGTTACATCTAAATGTAAGGAAAAATGCAAATGATATTGGTGAAATTAATTTTGAGAAAATGGTAAAATTAACAAAGAATGTAAATGTGCGGTCGTTACGTTAACAATTAATTGGCGTTAATTAGATATTTGAGATTTGGGGAAAATTACGGTCGCCAGTCCTATGGACAATTACTATAGTAACTGAAAAAGAAAGGTTATTACACATATAATTAGCACTAGAAGCGTGGCAACTGAATGTTGACACGTGTAGTGTGGAAACTGAAAGTTTGTCGGAAGTAATAAATTTCGCTACACTCTGACTTAATTTAGCAAAAGAATTAATCAAACCGGAAAATTGAAAGTTAATTAAGTGACTGAAATGAATAGTGAGCTTTGTTTCTGAAGCACATCGAAATTCAGTAAAATACGGTTAGTCTTGGGCTACCGCAATAATAATTTCAAAAGCTACTTGAATCTACGCACTTTAGAAATAAGAGATTTAACTTTGAACTTGAATTAAATGATTCTGAACAATTAACAATAGTAAAATTTAGTACGTACCAAGCTGAGCTGCAGTCACAGGTAAGCTAAAATACGGTAACAAAACTCGCACTCTTAATTTGTGCATGTGTAAACTAAATATTGTAGCCAGCTATGAATACCTTAACGGAACTTTTAAATTAAAGCAGTGGAATCGAATGATATTACTTTAATGCTGGCGTTTGAATTTCAACGACACTGGGGTTCATTCCGGAAAAGGCAGGGACCCTGCTTGGTAATGCAATTGGGACAATGAGAACAAAGGTTCATGCTACGTTGCTGTAATTTAGTGAGAAAAATTTAACAGTTTGAAAAGCTGAGGGCTGCCATACGGTTCTAAAACTTTACGTGCTACCAGTCTTCCTTGGTGGTTGATTGAAGGTTTGAAGTTGTCGATCGAGGAGGTGGTGACAGTCACTCATTGTCGACCGTTGCTGTTGCAGAAGCCGGATGTTGGCGCGCCTTCTTCTCGACACGGTCTCCAGCCGAAACGGGCTCTTGATGTGTGCCAGCTAACGCTTCTCGTCCGCGACACCATGTCAGAAACTAACATAGCAAGTCGAGCGCAATTACATGCTGCCAAACCCCGAAAGCGCGACAACTAGCGGGAGCGTCACACAACACACCTGCTCCACTGCCCTCCCCAGCCAGTCTCTCTCTGCTCTACCCGCGCTCCACGCGGCAGAGTTAACACTACCAAAGATCCTAATCACTTTGGTTCTCCACATGACCTATCGATGTATTCCTTCGATAGCATAGTTTTCCCTAGGCAAGACCCAGCGTAAAAATACAAATAATATTTACAAAACAACCAATTATACATCGACAGTAATGCATAAATATATATATACAAATAGTAAAACAATTACGATATATAAAGACACAGAAATATCATATCTTGAGGTAACATAACAAGGAAAAAAATTATAGTACAATTTCCGGCGTTACAAGGTTAGTAAATGAGACACTTAAAGTAGTAAATGAGTTTTGCTGTTTGGGGAGCAAAATAAATGATGATGGTCGAAGTAGAGAGGATATAAAATGTAGACTGACAGTGTCAAGGAAAGCGTTTCTTAAGAAGACACAGTTGTTAACATCGAGTATAGATTCAAGTCTCAGGAAGTCGTTTCTGAAAGTATTTGTATGGAGTGTAATGACGTATGGAAGTGAAACGTGGGCGATAAATAGTTTAGACAAGAAGAGAATAGAGGCTTTCGAAATGTAGTGTTACAGAAGAATGCTGAAAATTAGATGGGTAGATCACATAAGTAATGCTGAGGTACGGAATAGAATTGGGGAGAAGAGAAATTTATGGCACAACTTGACTAGAAGAAGGGATCCGTCGGTAGGACATGTTCTGAGGCATCAAGGGTTGGGGGCAGCGTCGAGGGCAGTGTGGACGGTAAAAATCGTAGAGGGAGACCAAGAGATGAATACACTAAGCAGATTCAGAAGGATGTAGGTTGCAGTAAGCGCTGGGAGATGAAGAAGCTTGCACAGGGTAGAGTAGCATGGAGAGTTGCATCAAACCGGTCTCTGGACTGAAGACCACAACAACAACAACCTTAAAGCGCAATTTGAGGACTTCGTTCCTTTTCAGCAACGCAGAACTAACAGATAAGCCCGATTTGGTATTTTGGAGAGGGGGAAGGAGCAGGTGTGTGCTTATCATCCCGTCGACAACGGGGTCATTAAAGACGGGACCAAAGTTCGGATTCTGGGCAGGATGAGACAGGTTATAGGCCATTTCTGATTCAAAGGAAGCGTTCCTACATTTGCATTATGTTATTTAGGGAAAAATTAAAAACTTAAATAAGAATTCAAGTACACTGTGCTTACCATTGCACCACTTATCTCGGTGCGAGTATTGGGTAGTACTCATTATATTATTGTTAGTAGTGAGACTGCCACTTTTAAATGCCGTGTACTATCTCTAACGGAATACACCAACTAGTGGACCCCAACAATCACGCCGCATTGGAACTCAGTTATCCGTCAAGACAGGTAATATGATGTATCATGCAGCATAACTTGCTGTGACAGTGCGAGAGAGAGACAAAGATATTGTTTATTACTCTGTGGCGGTCAGCGCTCACATAATTATTCTTAGGATATAGAGTTCTTTTGTTCTTGTCCAGAGTAATTTCTTTTAGGGAAGGAGAGCCATGCTTGTGATGTAAAAAATCGACGCCATTGCGAGTTTTTTATTCACATTGTAAAATATAAATGCATATGGAAGGAAATCAGTTAATAGAACAATAAAATATTGTTCATTTCAAGAAGGTACGTCTTATTATACACCCAGCGATGTACTGCTATTGTGATTTACTAATAAACACCAGTTGAGAACAGTTCCGACGGGAGCGTTCAGTTCTAGTGAAATAGTTCGATGTTTTCTTCGGAAAAGAAGTCACTTCATGGATCATTCAAATCCACAATAGTAACTGGACATTTCTCAGAACTGAAAGCAATCTGATTGCTATGCAACCGAGCCCCGAAGAATATTTCTCCGTATTTTGGTTACCACTTTCAGCTCAACACGGTATCTGCAGCATCTGGAGCAGATTTCTACAACAGCGGAAGCGTGTAATCGCCATCAGTTTCACACACCGCCCTGTCTACGCTGTATGTATTTACCCACAACAGTGAACATACAGTTACTCACACAAATGGAAAGACAATACTAGGTGGTGTGGGGAAACATTTCAGTATAATGGCCCTGTAGAGCTAAACAGTAATTAGCCTAGTAAGGAAAGGAGTCGTTATAAATGGCGACCGTGACAGGACACGATCCTGATACAACACTCATAGTGAACCTGCAATATAAATATGTTAGTAATTTAGTAAGTAATGTTTCATTGTGTATATATATGTCTAGTCTTATAGAGTAACTACATTATGGTCCTTTGTATGTTTCATGCTAACGCTAACGTGCGGGAGTATCTTGTGAAGAGAAAGAGTGCGCCTTCCCAGCAGCCGAGCAGAAACTTCAAAAAGGCCAGAACATTTGAATTACTAGCTTTCTTGAGCATTTATTCATTGTAGTGACCCTTCATATATAAATTTTCTAAGTATAAATAGTGTTGCTATATTACTTTTACTAGAATTCCAGTATTTCAGTAGATATAGTAAGACAATATTTTGTGTGTTATCTATGCACTGTTTTTGTGTCACATTGTAAAGTGTACATTAACAGCATTAGGACATTAACGTTTTTGCGTGTGTAAAAGTTTAATAGTCACTTTTGTAGGACTTATTTAGAGGAGAAACTGTCAATTGCTCATTTACATGGTGATAACGAGATCTATGTTCAAAGCCAATAAACAAGCACGCATCACAATGCCACAAAATGAATTAAATAGTGTGAATGCATCGTCAACTAGTGCCACAGAATTTAATACCGCCGTAGTTAGCGATATGTCGATTACGGCTGAGCAACCAGCAATAATTAATGCGCTCATGCCGTCGACACAAACGGTTGCTAGTTCCGACATTCATATGTCGAAAGTAGTCCAGAGAAATATGCAGCAACCAACAAACAACATGAATTTCATCTCTGACACAGACGCGTGCGAAAACGAAATGACTGTACCGAAAATTGTGTCGGTACAATCCTCATTAAGCCCAGTGCAATCGCCAATTGCTGAGAATACCGATTTGTTATCCCAGCTGATGTCAAGTTTGACTGTCATAACACAAGGGATTAAAGCATTGGAAACCACGCAATCTAATCTTGCAACGGCACAATCCACGTTTGCAAACGACATGAATCGTAGATTCCAGGCATTGGAGAGTGCGCAATTTAATTTGGCTCAGGAGCAATCTAATAAACTAAAAGAAATAAATGATAAGATTACTGAAAAATTCCAGAGTTTGGAAACAAAGCAGAGTCACTTGATTACCAGTCAGGCACAACTCATAGTTACACAAGAACACCAGTATCAGGAATTAACAAACAAATACAAAGACATCTTATGTCGTCAAGATACACTAAATCATCAAGTGCAAGAAGTTATTCATGTACAGAACACTATTGCGCAAGACGTGAATACAATTAAGCACGATAACGAGCAAGCTGTCATTGAGCTTACTCGGAGGATAGACACTCTCAGTCTCGAAGGCGAGAAACACATAGAGAAACTTTTCAATGAACATAAGATCGCATTTTCTAAGGACATTGAAGATTGGGCGAAAGAGCAAACCGAGACAGTGCGAAATTATGTTGACAAAACCTTGAAAGAAACAGTTTCTAACGTGCAAGTTAACAACGCAGCTGCACAAGAACAACTTAAAGCAGAAGTTAAAGAGATTAAGGAGAATATAGGAGATGAATTTCCTGCTTGGAAAGCAAAGATAGAAAATACATTAAAAGCATGCCAGCAGGGTCTAGTTAATACTAGAGGGGCACATACTACTTGCAGTTTATCAAAAGCAGACATTATTCCTGATGAAACCAGTGAAACCGAATCCATGCAACAATATCCATGTATTGGTGCATATTTACGTAATCAACCAGAAACAAATTATCGAGATTATCATTCACCGCGTAGTAGCCACCAGAATACACCTGTGACTATGAATGAAGAAAAAATGCTTAAATATCGTCAATTCCAGATATTTATTCCCGAAAGGAAGTCGATCAATCCCGTGGTATTTATCAAGCAATTTAAAGGAATATTGCCGCGAGTGTGGACTGAGCAACAAAAAATTATGTACGTTGCAGGATTCATACATGGAGATGGATCTATGTGGGCGTCAGAAGCATCCGATTGGTGTCAAGATTATGATCAATTTGAACGCGCTTTCTTGCACAAATACTGGAATAAAGGTGTACAAGAAAGACTACGTAAGGAAGTTTTTGACCCACAACCTTTTTCTTTCAAAAATGGATCTTTAAGAAAGTATTTCGAGAAGTGTATAAATAAAAGTAAATACTGGAATGAACCAATCCCGACGCAGGATATCATTCGAATATCAAAGGGCAAACTTCCACTTGAAGTTAAGGAAAAACTTCTACATGTGCCTGAACAACATGTGGAAGATTTTCTAGCCACATTGGATTCAATAGACATTCTGTACGAAGAATCTCGTGTGCGCTATAACCAGCCAAGTTACCAACCTAACAAATACAATAGTAACAACAAACAGTATGGAAACAAACCTTTTGCACACAATTCACCAAACCCACAGGTGAATTATTTCCAGAAAAACGTGAAATTTGGTAACGAAAATCCCGACCAGTGTAATCATGACCAACAATGTGAACAAACATATAAACGGAAATGGAGGAAGAATAATAAGAAGAGGAAAGGATACTATCAAGAAGGGAATTACCAGCAAAAACGCCGATATCAGCAACCAACCCATGAATATCACAACCAACCACAAACTTCAGGTTGGGTACCAAATGATAATGCAAATGAATGGAGAAATCAACCACCAATAATAACCGACGTAACGGAGCAGACATCTACTAATAATGGACAATCGTCAAACTAAACTCGACTGTCAGAAGCCCCGACGGTGCAGTCGAGGAAGTTTTCAGGGGCGAAAATTCGAGCGTCAAATTTTTCCGGTACAATGAAGGCAGATTATTAATAGAAGAACTTCAGCAGGATATGATGCCTTGTCAAGAGGAACATATCACTGCACCTGTTGCAAAAATTCAGGCGGCGATTGAAGGCATTACTGTGCAAGTTACTTTAGATACAGGAGCAGCAGTAAATGTCATTTCTGAGAAGTTATTTCAAAGAATACTTCAGAAAGCAAATCCACCGATTTTTCCTGTTCAATGTTGTAGAATTGTAGGTCCTACTGGTCATAAGTCTTCTCAGGTTAAAGTGCAGACTCAACTCCAGTTAGATATAGGAAATGTAGCTATAAATTGCACGTTCCTTGTAATAAAAAAAATTGGTTGAGGACTGTATCCTGGGTATAGATGAATTTAGAGAGAGAAATTGGCATATCGATTTTTCTCTAGGCCGTGCCAGTTTTACAATAATGGATCAGAAACAACAACTGAATCTTCTCAGGGAATATAGTACCCATGGAAAGTATTGTCAGGGACGAAAGCTGCAAATAAAGTGGATACATAGCAAACCTGTACGGTATTACCAAATTAATTATTTGCAACCAGTTTTAAACCCTGAAGTTATGGTATATGAAAAGGTGCAAGAACCTGAATATTTGCAACAACACCAAAGAAAGCAATTATATGATCTCCTACAGGAATATCATGAAGTCTTTCAAGAAAGACCTGGTGTAATCAAGGGATACACATGCCATTTAGATGTGATACCACACCAAGTTTTCTGCCGTATTTTTTATCCAGTACCGTGGCACCAACGAAAAGCAGTTGATGCGGAAATCCACCAGATGCTTGAATGGGATCTGATCGAACCTTCGACGAGTCCATACTGTAGTCCGCTTCATGTTGTCTCGAAAAAGGGAGGAAAAGTTCGTCTCGTGCTAGACGCACGGCAGATAAATAAGATTATCATGCCCGTGCGAACTCACCCGGAAAACATCGATGAGCTAATTCAAAAGTTCGAGGGGATGAAATGCTTAACAAATATTGATTTTAGAAGTTCATTTTGGCAGGTGGCTCTAGACGAACCATCAAAAAAGTACACCGCATTTGTACATGCAGGTAGAAGCTATCAATTTAAGGTTTTACCTTTTGGGCTAAACGTGAGCTCAGGAGTTTTTATAAATGCTCTAGATCATGCATTGGGACCTGCACTTCGAAGCAATTTAACTTTATTTGTGGACGACATGCTCATAGCTACGAGCACATGGGAGGAGCACGTTGATTTATTGAGAAGAGTGTTAGGACGTTTCAAGGAAGCAGGCATAACCGCAAATCTGCAAAAGTCCCATTTTGCTCGAGATAAAATCAAATTTTTGGGTCATCTTATAAATGGAAAAGGCATCTTACCGGACTCCGAGAAACTAAAGGCAATCAAAAACTTTGCAGTTCCAACAACAAAAAGACAGTTAAAGGGCTTCCTCGGAGTTGTCTCTTTTTTAAGGCGTTTCATTCACGACCACTCTATTAATGCAGAACCGTTGTACAGCTTGTTGCGCAAAAATACTCCGTGGGTGTGGACGCAACAATGTCAGAATGCATTTGAAGCAATAAAACATGCCTCAGTCAATTCACAAATATTATATCATCCAGATATGAGCCAAGAATTCGGTTTAATGGCAGATGCTTCGGAAATTGGAATAGGTTCATGCCTCTTCCAAGTAAAGATGATAGATACGATATCAACTTTCTGTCCAATAGCTTTTGCTAGCCGACTCTTAACTGCTTGTGAAAGAACATATACGACTACCGAAAGGGAAGCATTGGCCGTAGTCTGGTCATTAAGAAATTTTACTATTACTTATATGGAGCGAAGACAACAGTATACTGTGACCACAAAGCGTTAAGTTTTTTGCAAACATGTAAATTATTACATCCAAGATTAGCAAGATGGACGCTCTCACTCCAAGAGTTTCAATTTGAAATTAAATACCTAAGCGGACAGGATAATTTCATCGCTGATGCACTGTCTAGAATGCCAGATGGAGATTTGTCTACTATCAACATCACCGGCAATCCGTCCGAATTTAATGTTCTTATAATGACTGATAGAATATATAGGAAACATTTTCTTGACATGTGTAAGAACATGGAAAAACTACAGAATGAAGATCCTTGTTGGCATTCAATAAAGGAAACTTTAGCAAAGCCTGGAAACGATGATCTGAAGAGACTGTACAAAGTTGAGGATGATGTCTTATTTTTCAAAGGGCATCCTGATTCAGATAATTGGAAGGTGTGTATTCCCGAGAAGAATGAGAATGACTTAATTTTGCACACGCACATCTCTTGGGGACATTTTGGAGTATTAAAGTGTGCTCGGAAGATTCAAGCATATTGCTACTTCCCAAACATTCGCAGGAAAGTGCACAGACAGTTAAGGAAATGTAAAATTTGTCAGCTAGCCAAACCAGGAAATTTTTGTGTGAAAGATTTCCTACATCCTATTATACCCACTAAACCGCTGTCAATCATTTCGGTCGATGTCTGTGGTCCTCTACCATCATCAAGGGGAGGATGCAAATATATTGTAGCTTTTCTTGATATATTCACTAAATATGTCAAACTTTATCCACTAAAATCAGCTACTGCTGCATCCATAGCCAAGAAGCTGGTCAAAGATTATATAGTCAAAGTAGGCAAACCAGAGGCTAAACTTTCTGACAATGGGTTAATGTTCACTGGATTTCGTTGGAGGCAAACATTAGCCAGTTGTGGTATACAACAAATTCTAACATCAGTGTACCACCCTTCGGCGAATCCCGTGGAACGAATTTTTCGTGAATTAAACCGGTTCATGAGAACACATTGCCACAACCAGCAACCCAAATGGATCGATTATCTTCACGATTTTCAGGAAATTGTAAACAATATGCCACATACTACGACAGAATACACCCCATACGAACTGATGTTTGGAAAACAGGAACAGAATGACTGGATTCGATTAATTCCTAAAGTAGCTATTAACAAAATAGACCTACAAAATAAAGTACGACAATCCTTACTCAATGTAATGGACAAGGCAAGAAAAAGGAAAATATATTTTGACAATCGACTTGGAAAAATAAAAACATATAAAGTGAAAGACCAAGTTTTAGTAAAAACTCATCCTAAGGCTTCACTTATACAGAGGAAGCACACAAAATGGCAATTATTGTATCAAGGACCATTTGTGATTACCAAAATACCCCATCCAGGAACTTATGTTTTGAAGGATGTGAAGAATGGAAAGGTGAAAGGAATGTATCCTCATCACTTGTTAAAGCAATTTCATGATGACTGAAGATTCTGAATATTGAAAATACTATTCTTATCAAATAATATTGATTAGAGAATTTTCATTAAACCTATGAATCATACTTATGATAGTTTCTTTTTTTTTTGCAATTTAGTAGTTAGTTTTTCTTTTCAGGCATACTGTACGAGAGATATGCAGACATTATGTATAGGTTTTCGACTGTAAGGATACGTTTTCTTTTCAGTATGCAGAGAATTTAACTATAGTATGAATGATTTCTTTTGAAATTTTTTTATTTAGTAGATAGTAATTTCAATCAGGTTTCACAATGCATAATGACCATGAGTTAGTGACTCAAATGAATCTGGTCTATGGCAAGATATTTTTCCTTATGTCAATTTAACAATGTCAGTGTATGTTTGTATTTGCCTTTTTTTTTTTATTTGCTGAGCTGAAGTCATGCTGTTCGGAAGGGGTAACCCGTTCTCAGTTTTAAAAAGGACGCCTATTACTTTATTTCAATCTTTTGTGATGAACATTGTCTTTATAATTGTACTATTGTTGTAACATACCTGTGTATGTAAATTATGTTATGTCAATTGTTACTCGCGAAGTTACCAACTGAGCAAATGCCTTTCAGTTATAAGCACATCAACAAGTGTAAAAGTCCATCTGAAAGATGATGAGCATAAGTTGACACGGCAGCACCAGTTGGATTTGTGTATAGTGCATTATAGGGTTGTTGATAGAAATGAAGAACACCTTACGACTTCCGAATATTTCGAATTCAGGACAGACAATTAGAAAGAACTTTAGATTAGATTCTATTTCAGCTCAGCATAGATCAAATACCTTTTCCACGGAACTTACACTGACTCTTATTTTCATGTTAACCATATGCGGAAAACCATAATACCCAAGAGGAGACGGTGAAATGGGAATAGAATTCCATCAGTTACCAGGAGATGACAGATAGAAGGGAATCGTAGATGGACGTAAACCAACGAGTCGACGGTTCACCTCAAGACACAGAAGATTAACAGTGTTGCGTTTCTTTTGTGAACAGTGTTTAAATTCATTTTAAAAAAATCCATATTGTAAATTTTTTTTTATTTTCCATTGTAATTCAATTAATTTTCTTTGCAAATGAGAAATACGAGGATGGTAAATCTACCCCGAGGTTTTCCTTGGTTTTCCCTTTGTGGGGCTTGGCCGAATGGCTAGATTATCCGTTTGAGACATCCCAAGGCGAGTGACAGAAGCTTTGAGTGATGATGAAAAAGGTTTCTGATCACATCTCATGCCATCCTCGACAAATGAATAAAAGCAAGCATATAAGCTATGCATATATGCTGCATCAGGAATTCAGCACAGGCTTTGTCAGCAGTATATGCACCCAAATCAATAATTTACATTTAGATAGTCATTCACTAATACCAAAATATCATAAGAAATACAGTGGACATTAATACTCTAGTGGACATTAATACAGCGTCATAAACAATCACCGATATAGTGTTGTGTGAACGCTTGTGTTTGTTTTTGCCCAAAAACGTTCGTCCACAAGAGGGGCATATATGATGTATCATGCAGCATAACTTGCTGTGACAGTGCGAGAGAGAGACAAAGATATTGTTTATTACTCTGTGGCGGTCAGCGCTCACATAATTATTCTTAGGATATAGAGTTCTTTTGTTCTTGTCCAGAGTAATTTCTTTCAGGGGAGGAGAGCCATGCTTGTGATGTAAAAAATCGACGCCATTGCGAGTTTTTGATTCACATTGTAAAATATAAGTGCATATGGAAGGAAATCAGTTAATAGAACAATAAAATATTGTTCATTTCAAGAAGGTACGTCTTATTATACACCCAGCGATGTACTGCTATTGTGATTTACTAATAAACACCAGTTGAGAACAGTTCCGACGGGAGCGTTCAGTTCTAGTGAAATAGTTCGATGTTTTCTTCGGAAAAGAAGTCACTTCATGGACCATTCAAATCCACAATAGTAACTGGACATTTCTCAGAACTGAAAGCAATCTGATTGCTATGCAACAGAGCCCCGAAGAATATTTCTCCGTATTTTGGTTACCACTTTCAGCTCAACACGGTATCTGCAGCATCTGGAGCAGATTTCTACAACAGCGGAAGCTTGTAATCGCCATCAGTTTCACACACCGCCCTGTGTACGCTGTATGTATTTACCCACAACAGTGAACAGACAGTTACTCACACAAATAGAAAGACAATACTAGGTGGTGTGGGGAAACATTTCAGTATAATGGCCCTGTAGAGCTAAACAGTAATTAGCCTAGTAAGAAAAGGAGCACTTACCTCGGTGCGAGTATTGGGGAGTACTCATTATATTATTGTTAGTAGTGAGACTGGCACTTTTAAATGCCGTGTACTATCTCTAACGGAATACACCAACTAGTGGACCCCAACAATCACGCCGCATTGGAACTCAGTTATCCGTCAAGACAGGTAACTGAGAGTTCCAGTGGGGCGTGATCGTCGGGATCCACAAGTTTATGTATTCCTTTAGAGATAGTACACGGCGGTTACATGTCCCAGATTCACTACTAGCGATATTACAGTGACTATGAAAGCTCAAAGAAACAACAAACCTTATTGGTTCTCAGCTACTTGCAGCTTTCTATGTGAGGTTATCGTCAGATAACCTTGTCATCGACTACCAAGGACTGTCAGTGCAGTTCAAGTACAGAAAACAATGGGAGAACGATTTTTAATGAGTCTACGAGGCTTGGTTTTCCTGGTAGCTCTGTTGACAAAAAGCAGATGATAACAGAAACAAATGTTTCCTTTCATTGTTAACTTCTTTTTATCTCTCACAGCATCTCATTTTATGACTCAGTGCCCCACAGGATAGCCGAGTGGTCTGAGGCACCTTGCCACGGCTCGCGCGGTTAACTCTGTAGGAGGTTCGAGTCGTCCCTCTGGCATGAATGTGTGTGTGTTGTCCTTAGCGTAAATTAGATTAAGTAGTGTGGAAGCCTAGGGACCGATGTCCTCAGGAGTTTGGTCCCATAGGAGCTTACACCAAATATTCAAATTTCCATGACTCAGTCATTACCGGTATCGGTTTGCGTTTACCATTTTCAGATACTATTAGTGATGGGAATTGGGTGACCAAATCGTTCATTTCATGTGCTGTTACACAGCTTTCCCTACTTTTCGAGTCTTTGTCTGCCTCAGGGTAACGAGTTTACTAAGGTGGTAACTCCAGTGCATGATATCTACTGTTTATCATAGGAAACTCCACAGTATTCAGCTTGAATTACGGGAACAGTGCTTTCTTTTATAGTTAATAACAACACCTTCGTCTAGAACTGTACATTAATTAGTGTTTTATTCTCGGTGGGTATAGCATCAGATTATGTTCAAAATTCAGTGTTTAAAGGATGGTAACGATTCTCAAGATTTGAATTATCGTTAAACTATGCCACCGACTAAGCACCGAAAACGATAAATTAATAGTTTTCTTTTAACAAACTCCTTAATCATGTGTTACATCGAAGGTATTTCACTCACATATTTACATGTATCTTTGCATATCAAGTTTGGCACGCTGGTAATGCAAAATCTGCTAGATAGACATAATAAGTAGAGCACTTGCCCGCGAAAGGCAAAAGTCTCGAGTTCGAGTCTCGGTCCGGCACACAGTTTTAATCTGCCAGAAAGTTTCACATCAGCGCACACTCCGCTGCAGAATAAAAATTCATTCTGGAAACATCCCCCAGGCTGTGGCTAAGCCATGTCTCCGCAATATCCTTTCTTTCAGGAGTGCTAGTTCTGCACGTTTCGCAGGAGAGCTTCAGTGTAAAGTTTGGAAGGTAGGAGACGAGGTACTGGCAGACCTTAAGCTGTGAGGACGGGGCGTGAGTCGTGCTTGGGTAGCTCAGTTGGTAGAGCACTTGCCCGCGAAAGGCAAAGGTCCCGAGTTCGAGTCTCGGTCCGGCACACAGTTTTAATCTGCCAGGAAGTTTCACATCAGCGCACACTCCGCTGCAGGATAAAAATCTCATTCTGGAAACATCCCCCAGGCTGTGGCTAAGCCATGTCTCCGCAATATCCTTTCTTTCAGGAGTGCTAGTTCTGCAAGTTTCGCAGGAGAGCTTCTGCAAAGTTTGGAAGGTAGGAGACGAGGTACTGGCAGAAGTAAAGCTGTGAGGACGGGGCGTGAGTCGTGCTTGGGTAGCTCAGTTGGTAGAGCACTTGCCCGCGAAAGGCAAAGGTCCCGAGTTCGAGTCTCGGTCCGGCACACAGTTTTCATCTGCCAGGAAGTTTCATAATAAGTAATACCAAGAAAGATTTGCATGATGCCTTAACGAGTGATATGATTTTCTTCTTCCTTCAGTTTATTACCTGTTTACCTATTGTTATAGATTAACTATGTAACTGTCTTCAATCGATTGGATCAACGTGGAACGATCAAATGGAACAGTAGCCGTATTATTGTATACCCCTATCTGCAGCCATCCACCACAGTTCCCAGGATGACAGCTATTAAAGATGGTAGACGTATCCTAACTGCTGCTCATTTGAAGATATTTTGTTAGTTAGTTTTAAGAAAGTTGAGGACCGAGTAAGTTTACAGAATATGCTACATGATAAGTTTCAATGGATGGCTTTTTACTTGCCATTTGCAAGTACCTGAATAGCAAATTTAAAATTACCAAACATTTTATCCTTCAGAATTACTCTTGAAATTATACATAAAACTATATTATTTTGCAGGCTACCAGTTTTAAAATTAAAATTTATCTACTGAAGATGTTGTCGAGAAGAACTTATTTTAGACTATACTTAAAAGTTGCTGTATTTTATGTTAGAAATTATATCTTACTGTGTAAATTTCTTTGTTGATGCATTTTGAACTCATTTCTGAGTCACTATCAGTTTTAATAATGAAACATAAAGGCCGCTTTTTCATCTAGTGTTGCTACTATGGACATTGCTAGTCTTCGCAAACTGTAATTGACTGTTTATGTCGTATTTTAGTAGCGAAATATTCGTATATACTATAATGGTGCAGTTACAAATGTCAGTCTCCATGAAGAGATACCTACAAGGTGACTGGATGAACACCAATATTATTCATAGTGCTTCCTTATGTGCAATCAATACTTTCCTTCTAAGTGATGACTCACACTAGAAACTTGTTCCGTAAGACATTACAGACTGGAAACATGCAAGATTGTTTAGGAGGTTGATTTTTTCGTCCCAAGACTAGCAAATAAACGAAGAATAAAGGCTGAACTTATTCGACTGAACAGCTCAGAATATGCTCCTTCCAGTTTAAGGTTCATCAACACTCTGTCTACTTGCTAACTCCTGTTCGTGGGCTATCTCAGCTGTTGGTATAATTCGGTTCTTTGGTCAGTACTACCCCACCGCCTGAGCTGTACCCGTATGTAGATGCCCAATTAAGGATTTCTTATGGGCCTACAAACTTCAGAAGCCTGGTGGAATAGCAACACTGAAAATTAATTTTGTGACCTGGTGAGATACGAAAGTAATAAAAGTCAAAGTTATCACAACTTCAATTGTTTATTATAAATCCTCACACAAGACGAGTGCAGTAGTTGCACTGAATTGTGACACAAACAAATATTCACTGGCAAATTATCACAAGAACTTCGAACAGTTACTAGTAAATAAGGTTGGAGGAGATTCAAGACAAGGTACCGATAGGTAGGTTGCTACATGATTAGCACACTCATCAGTATCCACGATCAGACGACAGTGATTGCCAAAATTTGAGTTCGTAAAATTATGTGTGCCAGAAGGGCGTCTTCCTCCGTTTACTGAATACATAGCGACCTACACACGCCGAAGGCGATCGCAGATCTTACTTCGGGGAGTTGGAAAATAAGTTTCCCCTGTCGACTGTGGTCAGAGTTGTGTGTGAAAGGAAAATAAAAGAGATTGAGACATTCAAGATAAGACATATCTTTATTTTTCTACACAATTTCCAAGTTCATTGAGACATTTTTCATACCGCTTTATAAGCTTCAAAAAATCTTTCAGGAAAAAATCAGGGCGTTGTATACGGAAGAAGCGTTGGAGGGCTTGTTTGTTGAAATCAGCATTGCTGCCAAAGCGCCTTCCGCCGAGAGTCTTCTTCAAAGCAGGAAACAGATGGAAGTCACTTGGTGTGAGATCCGGACTGTAAGGCGGATGGTGTGGGCGCTCCGAACCAAGAGCTGCAGTATGGTTTTGCATTGCCGTCGATGTGTGTGGTCTCGCATTGTCATCCAACAGCAGAACGCCAGATCTGAGGAGGACAGGCCGCTTTTTCCGAATCACCTCTGTCAATTTCGACAGAATAGCACAGTATCGCGCAGCACTGAGGGTTGCATCCTCCAGAAAGTCGAGCAGCAAAACTCCTCTGGCGTCCCAGAAAGCGGTGATTAGCACTTTACCTGCAGACGAAGTGCTTTTGAACTTCTTTCAGACAGATGATGACGGATGATTCCACTCCATGGATGCGGTCTTCGATTCGGGTGTGTAATGGTGGACCCTCGTTTCATCCCCCGTTACAATCCGAAACAGAAGGTCATCTCCAGATTTATGGTAACGCACGAGCTGCTCCAGGCTGAACGCCATATGTTGTTCCATGTGTGTCGGGATCAGTTGGCGGGGTACCCATCGTGTTGACACCTTCCTTTATCGAAGAATGTCTTGAATGATCTTGTGAGCTCGCTCATGTCCGATTCCAAGTTCTGCCGCTTCTCCATCGATGGTGATACGCCGGTTCGCTTTAATCATGTCATCCACCTTCCTGACATGTGCATCTGTTGTGGCCGAGCACGTCCGTCCAGGTCTCGATATGTCCTGCACTTGCTGACGTCCATCACTGAATTGCTGGCACCATTTCCGCACCATTTGCCTCGACATCACACCTGGCCCATACACCTCGACAAGGCGGTTATGAATCTCTGTGCCTGATACTCCATGTGCCCATTTATAGCGGATAACAGCTCTCACTTCCGCCTTTGACCACTACTCAAAACACACCTTCCCTCCATAGCTCCGGGGAAAGACTGAGCGGCTGGCTTCCGCTTTGCACAGGCACTTCGACAGCGCCAGCTGCTTGATCGCAGTCGACCTCTACCCAATGGTGTATCGGTGTCTTGCACGTGCGCGTTCACCTGCCGTGTCGTTCTTCGCCCATACCACACAACTTTGCCCACAGTCGACAGGGGAAACTTATTTTCCAATTCCCGCTCGTATAATTTTTTTTTATACAGTGTCTTTGTGTTGGCCGCCAATGCAGCTGTCGGCAGCCCCTGTGTAGGTCGATGGCCGTTAATCCTGAAAAGCTATCTAATGCAAACTTCACATATGCTCCACTTAGGGCTACAAAGTGAAATGACTACTTCTCAAACAGAGTTCTGCGAGCAGAATTCGAAGTGATTCCCTCACTAGCAATGGACGAAGTGCTCCTTACTTCCTCCTGTCTTCCCTCGTAACATTCGCCCCTTCAACGACAGCCAATCCTAGCCTCTCACGAACAATCACAAGCCTCAACTCTCGTGGAGCCTCCTCCGACTTCTTCATAATTTTCCAAAACTACTACGTCAGACGAGAGTGACCAATAAAATTCCGCATTTTCACGCCCAGAGGCTTTCAGCTAGAGAACGGAATATGTTTTGGCTCTGTCCCGTCGGTGCCTCAAACGAGCGCGTCAACATGTTGCTTCCTACGACCCTCCAAAGGTTCCTGTCTCCTTTAAACATATGAGGGCCTAGCTACAGGTATTTTTGGAACTAAGAAAGTTGCAGTGAGGCGATTATAGAACCTTCACACCTTGCCTGCCGTGTTCCGCCGAGAGCGTAAAGCCATAAATACCTGCAGCCTTCACAGAGCCTGCGTGGTGTCCATCGGTACATAGCTCTCTCGTCAGCAGAATGGCTCCGTGTTCTTTGCATTCTCCGCCAAAGGCTCATTGCTCAACGCCTTCCGGGACCTTTATTGTACTTTACAACGCACTCACCTCAGAAAAACACTTTAGAAACGTGAGAGCGGCGGTCATGTCGCGCAGAATTCCGACGATGGCGTTACCTGCTGTCAGTATTGTGTCAGCTCGCGACGGGCGCCTCCTCCCCTTGTCCAGTGCATACAGCAGCCTTCGCCGAATACTGTCCTACCTAGCATCGGCGTCATCTTTACAACCTACGTTAAGTTAGTTATGCCCATTGGCCCGCTCTGATGTGCTGTGAAACTACCAGCCCAGCCAAACATAATTCTCAAGAAATAATACAAGTACTACACGTATTGTCAATTACTATCGGGTAATCTTTCATAAAAATCAATGAATACATCATTTTCAAATCAAATTAATTCGATTTACATATCTCTCTTTATGATTTATATCTCAAATACTGATAATGTGAAAGTCGACGAAACCGTCAGTTTCGCCTTCTTTCAGTACATAACCGAATAAAGTGCGTTTTCTCATAAAGGAAAGTTCACTGTCAGAAAACCACTTAATAAATGTTTGAAAATCGTCTTTAAGAATTTCATCTGTTGCTTCCTCTGTAATGATGCTCATAACAACACTAGTGTCGTGCGCAAAAAGTATAAGTTCTACAATCAGCGGGGGCCAGGCGTTACCATGGCTACTGCAGTACACGTTATTTTTCGTGCTTTACTATCCTCAGTTATACATGTAGTTAACACGAATATTACAGTAGGCTAATTTGGGACAGCTCTGCCGAATGGGCATTTAAAATTACGTTTGAAAAATCATTTTGTTCGTAACGGGAAACAAACCGATGCTTTCCTTCCACAGTGGGCGTCACCTAAAAGACGTGATGAGGAGTATTTGTTTGGGCTGACTCCCGCTACACGAAAACGAAATTGCAGCTATCTGCCGGAACACCAGAGAAAGTGCGTCTGACTACTCTTAGGAAAGACACTCTGTATGGTGAATTGAGGTGAATCCAAATATGAACACTGCCCAACTTCACCGGCCGCGGTGGCCGAGCGGTTCTAGGCGTGTCAGTCAGGAACCGAGTGACTGCTACGGTCGCAGGTTCGAATCCTGCCTCGGGCATGGATGTGTGTGATGTCCTTAGCTTAGTTAGGTTTCAGTAGTTCTAAGTTCTAGGGGACTGATGACCTCAGATGTTAAGTCCCATAGTGCTCAAAGCCAGAGCCGAACTTCCTTCGTAATATCTCTCCAGTCACATTTTCTCACCTATAAACGTTGTTTGAATTATATAGCACAACGTTTGCATTCTATTTGCTAAGTATGATTCAAACCATTTGTTTGTAAATCTGTCACGTTTTTCTTAGAGAGCAACATTTACATACAGTCAAACTGCTTGGATAGATCAGAAAAAACAGCAACAGGAGATATTTCATTATCTGAAGGTTCTGACCGCATATCACTTACGGGTGTTCTGTAGACACATAAGCTTAGTAAAACGACATCTCACGTGTAGGACACGAAGACATTCAGCGGGCTAGGAGACGAGAGTATAACGCGGATATGGCAAGATTTGACATGGAAAGGCAGCAGCGCCTGTTTGGGTCTCGTTTCGAGTAGAAGGAAGCAACTGCCATTGCAGTGTGTGGCACAGCTACTGGGAAGCGTCATCGCGTGTTGATTCAATCAGAGGGCAGCGCGGCGTGGTGCTCTCAGATTACTTGCTTTGTTCAGCCGTCCACTTACCCTCAGTGATCGGCTACCCGCGTGGCACAAACGGCCCCCTCGCCACTCCTGATCTCTCCTCTTCAGTGGCATCCGCGAACGTCAAAACTCCCCATTTGCCAGGATGGCTATCGTCCTCTCTGTAATTTTCACTCTCTTATTTCTTCTTATATTTTTCTGAAAGTCTCCAGCTTTCCATACAACTGTTTTGAAATACGTCACTCCAAAGCTCCCATGATCCTATTGGCTCAAATGTGAAGCAAACAGGAAACCACTAGTTTCAAAAGTTTCTATTGATTAATTTGTGGAGCAAATACGAATTACACTTTCAGTCATTCGGATGAACGCCTATTTTGCTAAATATACACCTAGCTGAAGTGCAGAAAACGACGTTCATTTAGACTTTGAACTTTGTGCAATGTTTCCTTCTCTCTCCTACTATGATTGCTACATAATTAACTTTTTTATAACGCCTCCTGTTGCAAGCTGTCATCAGGCCGCCAGAAAATCACCAACGCTGCGTTCTGTTGTCGGTGGTGTGCCTTATTGGAACACAACGTGACGTTTCCACAGCCGAGTACGTGGCGATGGATTGCTTCCCGCAACAATACATCTGGCTAAAATACATATTTTTTCTGGTTAAGGCAGCAAAATTATTCAGTATCGTGCATGCCGATGGCGTAGTCTCCTGGTCACTCATTGGCCGAATATGTTGCTAGTCTACACCGGTTCTCACCTATCAACAGCATGTAGCAGCCAAAGCAGCTAGTCAGTAGGTTAACAGCTATTGCCGATGCTTCAAACGGAATACACTCGGGCGTGACTCCTCAGTGGCCGCCATTGTCTGACACACCATCCTGTGTCTTCGAGAGCCCTGAATTCAACTCGGAGAGACTGTGGGCTTTCTTCCAGCTGCCGTGTGCCGTGGTGATGCGGATACCAGCTCTTTAACGGCTATCATACAAAAAAAACCACACCACACGCAGCAGAAGTGGCCATACCGCAACACTATTACAAAGTCATCATCCACCGCCACCTACCTCTTCTTCATATCACGAATTGTTTTATGCATTTGTGTGTTACTGATTCATCTCTTTAACTGTACAAAATATTAAGGAAATCTTTGAATACTAAAGTTGTAATCTTATGCTAGTTCCTGTGTTGTCTGCCATCTTAAGTGATGAAATGTTCTGTCTATCCAACTGGCGATTTTTTCTTTTTTTGCATCATTCTCTTATTGATTCCAATTGATTCTCTTATCGCGTTTTATTTTATATTCTCATATAAAGATATTTCTGAGCAACTTTGTTCGAGTGAGCAAAGTCGATCATGTTCCATTATCGTTTCTTTAGTCTTCTATTTACTATTACACTTGCTCCACTTCTTTCTTTTTTCTTTGTCTCGTTCGCAACTACTAAATTTTTTTCAGTTTCTGTAAGTAATTTTGTCAAGCAATAGTCATTTTTCTGTATGTTTGTGTGGTCTTCATTTTAGAAGATGCTTAAATTAATGTATTATGTGCTACTTTTCTTCCATACAATCTGGTTATCAACATTTCCTACTACCTGCTTCATGGGATTGTTTACTTCCAGCTCGTCAAAGATCTTTAACCTGCATCGAACTAATCTACGATCTGTTGTCATTACAAAGTGGTTAAAAGAGTCACATCCGCTATAGCAAAACTCATCTACTACTTTTAGTGTTTCATTACGTAACTTCATTCCCTGAGAATATTTTGATTGAATTCGACTACATTTCATTACCTTACTTCACTTTTATTGTGTTGATCTGATAATCTATCAATAGACTATTAATTCTATTCAACTGCTGTTCCAAATCCTTAGTGTGCTCTGACAGAATTACTACGCTGTCGGCAAACTCCAAAGTTTTTATTTCTGTCTCTGAATTGTAATTCGCTTTCCAAATTTCTCCTTAGTTTCCTCCACAGCTTGATCAATATACAGACTGAATAATATCTGTGATAGGGTGCAAACCTGCCTCTCTCTCTTCTCAGCCAGATCTTTCTGTTTCAACTCCTTCGAGTCACAGCCGCATTCTGGTTTCTGTAGAAACAGTAAATGGCACCGAAACAGAGGACGACCGAAGAAAGGCAGAAATACTGAATTCAGTGTTCCGAAACTGTTTCACTGCGGAAAATCGTAACACGGTCCCTGACTTCAGCCGTCGCACGGACGCCAAAATGGAAAATATTGAAATAAACGATATCGGAATTGAAAAACAACTGCTATCACTTAGTAGCGGAAAAGCATCCGGACCAGACGAGATACCCTTAAGATTCTACAGTGATTATGCTAAAGAACTTGCCCCCTTTCTATCAGCAATTTATCGTAGATCGCTGGAAGAACGTAAAGTACCTAGCGACTGGAAGAAAGCGCAGGTCGTTCCCATTTTCAAGAAGGGTCATAAATCAGATGCGAATAATTATAGGCCTATTTCGCTTACGTCAATCTGTTGTAGAATAATGGAACATGTTTTGTGTTCTCGTATTATGACGTTCTTAGATAATACAAATCTCCTTCATCATAACCAACATGGATTCCGCAAACAGAGATCATGTGAAACTCAGCTCGCCCTATTTGCCCAAGAAATTCACAGTGCCGTAGACACTGGCGAGCAGATTGATGCCGTATTCCTGGACTTCAGGAAGGCATTTGATACGGTTCCGCACTTACGTTTAGTGAAAAAAATACGAGCTTACGGAATATCGGACCAGGTTTGTGATTGGATTCAGGATTTCCTAGAAGAAAGAACACAACATGTCATTCTTAACGGTTCAAAATCTGCAGATGTAGAGGTAATTTCGGGAGTACCGCAGGGAAGCGTGATAGGACCTTTATTGTTTACAATATACATAAATGACTTAGTTGACAACATCGGTAGCTCCGTGAGGCTATTTGCAGATGACACGGTTGTCTACAAGAAAGTAGCAACATCAGAAGACTCGTACGTACTCCAGGAGGACCTGCAGAGGATTAATGCATGGTGCGACAGCTGGCAGCTTTCCCTAAACGTAGATAAATGTAATGTAATATAATGCGCATACATAGGGGCAGAAATCCATTCCAGTACGATTATGCCATAGGTGGTAAATCATTGGAAGCGGTAACGACCGTAATATATTTAGGAGTTACTATCCGGAGCGATCTGAAGTGGAATGATCACATAAAACAAATAGTGGGAAAAGCAGGCGCCAGGTTGAGATTCATAGGAAGAATTCTAAGAAAATGTGACTCATCGACGAAAGAAGTAGCTTACAAAACGCTTGTTCGTCCGATTCTTGAGTATTGCTCATCAGTATGGGACCCTTACCAGGTTGGATTAATAGAAGAGATAGACATGATCCAGCGAAAAGCAGCGCGATTCGTCATGGGGACATTTAGTCAGCGCGAGAGCGTTACGGAGATGCTGAACAAGCTCCAGTGGCGGACACTTCAAGAAAGGCGTTACGCAATACGGAGAGGTTTATTATCGAAATTACGAGAGAGCACATTCCGGGAAGAGATGGGCAACATATTACTACCGCCCACATATATCTCGCGTAATGATCACAACGAAAAGATCCGAGAAATTAGAGCAAATACGGAGACTTACAAGCAGTCGTTCTTCCCACGCACAATTCGTGAATGGAACAGGGAAGGGGGGATCAGATAGTGGTACAATAAGTACCCTCCGCCACACACCGTAAGGTGGCTCGCGGAGTATAGATGTAGATGTAGATGTAACCATTCGCTGCCTGTATTTTACATATGCTACCTTCAGTACTTCAAAAAGAGTAGTCCATTCTACATTTGAGGAGTTTTTTTCATTACCTTGAATAAAAAACTTCCTTTACTTTTGAATAATCCTCATATTTCGTCTTCCTTATAATCTTTTTTATTTCCACCTGTTTATACTATCAATTTAAACATGGCGGCCTGTATAAATAAGTTTTCTAGACAGTCTTAAATGCATAACTTTTATAAATGATAGTTAATGAAGACTATATAATTTTAAAAAATCAATTTTTTCCTAGCTTTTGTATTTTTAACGTTTCACATAAATTCTCATGGAAAATCAATCTTTGTTTAAAAAACTGACACCGCCTGAAATCGAAGCCACTCCGCACACATAGCGAGGAAGGACACTACCACAGAGCCACACTGCTTGTCGAAAAAGCTACCTTATTTTATCATATGAAACGTGGTTGGAAAACTTAGTAGTCGATTTTCTGGAATATAGACGAGAGTTGCATCCAACTGCTTTGGGAGAGGTATATTTTTGAGTTTTGAAGTTCACGTACCACAAATATAAAAAATTACGTAAAATCCAAGCGTCGTGTGGTCCCCTTATTAGAGAAAATGGGCAGTGCGGTCACATGTGGGAGCAGAATTTGATTCTACTCCTGGTATGCTTGATTCATAAATTAAAAACCTTTATGGGTTAATCTGAAGTTTATGTTACGATATACAATTGCCTTGAGTCTGTCTCAGTACATCGAAACGCGCGGCCATCATAATACCGTACGCTTATACAGCCACAATGATCTCGAGAAAACTGTATGTCTACATCTACATCTACATGTCAACTCTGCAATTCACATTTAAGTGCTTGGCAGAGCGTTCATCGAACCACAATCATACTATCTCTCCACCATTCTACTACCGAACAGCGCGCGGAAAAAACGATCACCTAAACCTTTCTGTTCGAGCTCTGGTTTCTCTTATTTTATTTTGATGATCATTCCTACCTATGTAGGTTGGGCTCAGCAAAATATTTTCGCATTCGGAAGAGAAAGTTGGTGACTGAAATTTCGTAAATAGATCTCTCCGCGACGAAAAACGTCTTTGCTTTAATGACTTCCATCCCAACTCGCGTATCATATCTGCCACACTCTCTCCCCTATTATGTGATAATATAAAACGAGCTGCCCTTTTTTGCACCCTTTCGATGTCCTCCGTCAATCCTACGTGGTAAGGATCCTACACCGCGCAGCAATATTCTAACAGAGGACGAACGAGTGTAGTGTAAGCTATCTCTTTAATGGACTTGTTGCATCTTCTAAGTGACCTGCCAATGAAACGCAACCTTTGGCTCGCCTTCCCTACAATATTATCTATGTGGTCTCTCCAACTGAAGTTGTTCGTAATTTTAACACCCAGGTACTTAGTTGGATTGACAGCTTTGAGAATTGTACTATTTATCGAGTAATCGAATTCCAACGGATTTCTTTTGGAACTTATGTGGATCACTTTTCGTTATTTAGCGTCAACTGCCACCTGCCACATCATACAGCAAAGCTTTTCTAAATCGCTTTGCAACTGATACTGGTCTTCGGATGACCTTACTAGCCGGTCAATTACAGCATCATCTGCGAACAACCTAAGAGAACTGCTCAGATTGTCACCCAGGTCATTTATATAGATCAGGAACAGCAGAGGTCCCAGGACGCTTCCCTGGGGCCTGGAACCGCAAGACCGCTACGGTCGCAGGTTCGAATCCTGCCTCGGGCATGGATGTTTGTGATGTCCTTAGGTTAGTTAGGTTTAACTAGTTCTAAGTTCTAGGGGACTAAGGGCCTCAGCAGTTGAGTCCCATAGTGCTCAGAGCCATTTGAGCTTCCCTGGGGAACACCTGATATTACTTCTGTTTTACTCGATGATTTTCCGTGTATTACTACGAACTGCGACCTTCCTTACAGGAAGGAACGTGTTGAGCTCCTTCGTTTGATAGGGGTCAGTGCACTAGAATTGTTCGTTGAAAAGGATTACGTGCTGACTCTAAAGCGGTAACTCTTTAATCGTAACTGGTGCACTAAGTTGTACATGTTACAAACGCCGTAAACGGGATATCTGTTACTGAAGATAAAGTGTAGCATCCGGGCCATTTTATGTTTAAATGATACAACAGTAACGTCAGTGGTGTACAGTGTTTTACCATTAATACTCACTGAAGCAACAACTAACTACAGGAGTACGTTCCCTAGCACAAGAGGGCTTGCAGGAGTCGGTTTGTCGCCTCCTTGACGCGATGTGCTGCAACTGCTGTAATACGAAACTAGGACGGTAACCGTCCCCGGAATATTGGAGCTGGCACGAATTACACGCAGCGATGTTTACATTCCAGAGCACAGTAATGCCGGCGCCAGCACGCCGCGGTCCGCGCGGCCCGGACAGCGCCCAGACGCGCGCGCTGCTAATGAGACGGCACAGCGCCTATTGCTGCCAATTACGCTGGCAGCCCCGGATAATCCGCTGCCACTCCCTCCTCCAGCCCCTCCCACAACCCACTCCCCTCCCCCTCCCCCTCCCCCGCCCCTCCTCCGGTCCGGCGAGATGCAGCCTCGCCGGCTAAGTGCACGGAGGCAGCTCAGCGCCACGGCTTCTAAATCTGCTGTCAAGATCGGCCAGGCGTGAACTGGGTAGCGCTCCGGCCGTATGTGAATCACCTGCCGATGACAGCTGCTGTGGTCAATGTCGTATTACGACTATATGCTGGTGTCTGCTGGCCGCCGTTTGATTCTGAAACCCCGACGCCGTTGTGTAGCCGTTCTCAAAGGCTGTGCTGCACCGCAGTCTCGTGGTCGTGTAACTTGATGATACGCTTATGCCAGATGCGCAAGGATCGGAAGACGTATCGTGTTACGAAATCTGCTGTCTTTGATGCTATGACGTAGAGACATTTTACTTCTTACGTACAGAGAGATGAAGGGGGGTATAAAACGGCACTGTATTGGCGGAGCTGTCACCCTCAGGTTCAAAAATGGCTCTGAGCACTATGGAACTTAACAGCTGAGGTCATCAGTCCCATAGAACTACTTAAATCTAACTAACCTAAGGACATCGCACACATCCATGCCCGAGGCAGGATTCGAACCTACGACCGTAGCGGTCGCGCGGTTCCAGACTGAAGCGCCTAGAACCGCTCGGCCACTCGGCCGGCTCACCCTCAGGTGATTCATGTGAAAAGGTTTCCGACGTGATTATGGCCGCACGACGGCAATTAACCAGCTTTGAAGGCTAAATGCTAGTTGGAGCTAGACACACGGAACATTCCATTTCGCAAATCGTTATGAAATGCAACATTCCGAGATCGACAGTGTCAAGAGTGTGGAGGCATCGCCTCTCACCATGGACAATGCTGTGGCCGACGGGGTTCGCTTAACGACCGAGAGCAGCGAGTTTGCGTAGAGTTTTCAGAGCTAACAGACTAGCAACACTTGCGTGAAATAACCACACAAATCAATATGGGACGTACGACGACCGTATCCGCTAGGCCACTGTGAAGAAATTTGCCTTAATTGGCTACGGCAGCGGACGAAAGAAAAAAAAAAAAAGGTGAAGAAAAGTGTCTTGCTGCTGAGGCCCATGCTGTGACTAAGCCATGTCTCCGCAGTATCCTTCCTTTCAGGAGTGCTAGTCCTGCAAGATTCGCAGGAGAGCTTCTGTTAAGTTTGGAAGGTAGGAGACGAGGTACTGGCAGAAGTACAGCTGTGAGGACGGGGCGTGAGTCGTGCTTGGGTAGCTCAGTTGGTAGAGCACTTGCCCGCGAAAGGCCAAGGTCAAGACGTCGAGTCTCTCCTTTCAGGAGTGCTAGTTCTGCAAGATTCGCAGGAGAGCTTCTGTTAAGTCTGGAAGGTAGGAGACGAGGTACTGGCAGAAGTACAGCTGTGAGGACGGGGCGTGAGTCGTGCATGGGTAGCTCAGTTGGTAGAGCACTTGCCCGCGAAAGGCCAAGGTCCCGACGTCGAGTCTCGGTCCGGTACTCAGTTTTAATCTGCCAGAAAGTTTCATATCGTCGCGAGTACCATTGCTAACAGAGCAACATCGCCTGTAGCGGCTCTAATTGGCTCGTGACCAAATCGGTTGGACCCTAGACGGAAAACCGTGACCAGGTCAGATGAGTCTCCATTTCAGTTGATAAGAGGTAACGGTGGGGTTCCGGTGTGGTGCAGATCGCCACGAACTCATGGACCCAAGTACTCAATAAAGCGCAGTACGAGCTGGGGGTGGCACCATAATGGCGTGGCCTGTGTTTACGTGGAATGGACTAGGTCCTCTGGTTCAACTGAACCGATCGTTGGCTGGAAGTGGTTATGTAAGTCTGTTTGGAAACCGTTCGCGGCCATCCATGGACGTCATTGTCCCAAACAACGATGGAATTTTTATGGATGAAAGTCCGTCACGTCACCGGGTCACAGTTATTTATGATAGATTTGAAGAATATTCTGGACAATTTGAGTGAATGGCTTGGCCACCCTGATCGCCCGACATGAACCTCATGGAACATTTATGGGGAACATAATCGAGTGGTCAGTTCGTGCACAAAATCCTCCACCAGCAACACTTTTGCAATTATCGATGGCTACAGCGGCAGCATGACTCAATATTTCTGCAGGGGCCTTCCAAAGACTTATTGAGTCCATGCCACGTCGAGTTGCTGCACTACACCGGGCAAAAGTAGGACCGACACGACATTAAGGCGTATTCCATGACTTTTATCACCTCATTATATAGCTGGTTTCTACAATTTTAGAAGCTGGGTCCAGTTTTCCTCTACAGGAATCACTGTCTTGCTGTATAACCTCAACAATTCCCCACAGCACTACTGCTCACGCACAGACTTAGTGTGTGCGGAGAGTCATTATTGGGCTTCAACTCTGACCGGCCGCCATCATTCACGTCGTGGATAAATAGCATGAAGAATTTGCTAGGAAATATAATTAAAAACCGAAAATGTTACGTCGTTTCGCAGGAGAAACGTGTATGAGTAATTATTTCGCGTAAAGGCACGCTGGATTATCTATGAGAGTTGTGGCTGGATCAGTCTCGTGTTTGTTAATCACTGAGCTTCGTGGAGAAACATTTCGATAGTAAAACATAAATGACAAGGCTTGTAGGGTCCCTCCTTACCTCTTAGTTAAAATGGAAACATAACGTACGATTGGTTACTTCAGTATGAATACGAAACGATCTCAGCTGTTAAGACAGTACTGGATGAGTTTAGGCATTGTTAGTAAAGTGTGTTACGTGCTATAGGGGCAATAAAACAAAGTTATCTGGCTTGCACTGTTATTATCTCAAAGCGAAAGTTTACATTTTTCAACTGAAAGACCTTAACCTTTTAAAAGTAAAAGAGATGCATGTTCGTATTAGACACACAGATTTATTTCGTAACGAAATGTGTCATCACAGTATAGGCACCACAATCAAGTCCAATAGCCATAAACACATACGTTAACAAACTATAAAGAATGGGACAGACATATTATAGCTGTCTCTACGACAGGACGCAGTTTATATTTAATCATAGTAACAATATAGCAATATTAAACTTTGCTTACCGTGAAGGGACAACTAGTTTCGGATGAAGAATAGTAAAACGGTACTGAGCCATTTGAGGCATAGGTTTTAACGAGAGCTCAAATAATCCATATACTTTTTGCTTATCGACATAGCTAGCAGGAGGAAATTTTCAACTGAGGCTTCATCTTTGAGCACAGAGGCAGAGTTATGAGTAAGGGAAAGTGGAGTATAGTGCGTAATTAAGCATAAACTGGAATTTTCACACATCCATGATGAATAACCGAAAATAAAGTATATGTAAGATCGCTGTAGTTTCTGAATTTTTACTTTACAAAATTAGTTTCATGTCGAAAACAGTATAATGGAGCTTAACCGTAAAAGACACTAGGACGTGATGTCATAAGATTCCCTATCCCAAGAGGAAATTATCTACACTAGGAAATTCTGCACTTGAGATAGAAAGCCTGTGTTAACTCTTCAGTAACAGTTTCCTTATAGTCGATTCCGACGTAATAAAGGCTTTCCAAAATTCGCTTATTTTTCGCCCATCATTTACAACAGTATGCCGATCTTCTTCCAACTTTTCTACTTTGTAGGACTTTTTCTCGGTGATTCGTGTAGGATATTAGGCACCTAGATAGAGGAGACAAAACGCTCTCTTAATATCTGACTATGAGCCTATCGTGAGAAACTTAGGGATCTGTTCCATTATTATCTAGTCTGCACTAAATATCAAATAAATAAATTTCTCTTTCGTTGCTTGATCCAATTTTATAAATGAAACAACTGTCATATTCCTATAATGAAGAATTTTTCAGGATAACCTACTACAAAATGTGGGAAATAGTGCACACCTGTTCACTTGAAGCACTCTGTTACCCCACTCTGCCATTGAACGAAAACCCGATCAAATTTTGTATGTTAAACTGCTATATTTACGAAGTAATTCCATGTAAGGATACAATAAAGTACAAGGCTCAATGAAATAATCAGTTATAGACAAATCAGTGATAACTATAAGCCTACCTTCTCTTTTTCTGTCTGCTGAAAATAGCAAGAAACGGGCCCGTTGTGCTTGCCTCACATTCACGCATTCCTAAGCTCAAATGACTCATGTCTTACTGTTAGTCTCTGTTGATAATAGGGATCAAAAGAGAGTAGCAGTAGTCGGAAGTCATTATGTTTATTGTGGGCTTCAAATTCGAACGAGTGCTATTATCTGATATGCAAAATTACCCAACCCTACCAAACAGATTAAAAACCTCAAGCACATGACAATCATCTCACAAAGTAACTCATAGTAGCGGTAGTTAAGTTTAAAGAGTCAGTTTCGAGACATCATAAAGAAGACAAGAAATACTGTGACATGTGAAATAATTTCATGATATACTTATGTCACCGTCGCGAACATTTCGAGTTGCTGAAATTTTTATATCAGATGCTGCTATTTAGTCGTTAGTCCGCTTCTAATCTTATCAAAAAAGATACTCTTAACATAAACCGCACAATCCGATAATTATGAAACTGGACTTTTCGATTTTGTGTTTATTATTCGGTGACTGAACACACATCATAACTGAAATTCGTAGAGATACTGAAAATAGTGTTGTTTTTTTTATTACACAGTGGCGATGCTCGTCCATGTGTTCCTTGCTGAAAGGGAAACTCCAGAAGTTTGTGGTAAATTTATGACTATTACTTTTATGGACAGTAACAATTCGGAGTGAAACAGAAGACGAACATACATTTACCGGTCCTTGTACCGTGTTTGCTCGTTAGTGACACGAGTACTAGTAAGCGAAGCAAGGTCGTATCACAACCACGTCCAGTTTGGTAATTAGCGTCTCATGATAAAGTACGGCTTCAGTTTATGAATTACTCCACTCTTCTGCAAAGGAATACAGTGGAAACAAGAAATGAACATCACCGTTTGTAAACGTTTCGCAAAATTTACGAAATTTGCAGCTAACTGCGTGTTTAAATTGACTGCAGTCCCGTAGTACCAATGAGCGCTTACCCATAGAAATATTTCAGTTTTATTTTAATCCTGTTTGTACACAGCTACACGGCGAATTGTGTTGGAGATTTTTCAGACAGAGGCCAATCTATTTTCTGACTGTTTACTTAATTTGTCGTTATGTAACTGACAACAGTGAAAGCGAAGTCAGCTGTTTTATGCACGTAACTACTCAAAGCAGGTAGATAAACTTTCGTTTCTGTTGCTAAGCATTACGTAACATTCATGTCCTAACTCAGATTACTCTCTTTTTCTTTCGTCAACCACGTCTCTGCAGGATTACCAAAAGTAAAAATGAAGCCTCGATTCACGGTTCATCTCTCTGTTGAGATTTTGTCAAGAACACTTGACGCATCAAAAGCGATCAACAGAAAGAGTGAAAGGAAGTTCCAGACTCCTCTGAAATAAGATCATTTTGATGAAAGAGAAGCTAGAATAAATACTCTCTCGAAATGCTTTTTGAGCTTCATTCAGATGTCCTTATTACGACTAGTACCATCGTCACTAAAAAACCATTTGCAAGCATCGTGATTTATTCACAATTCCAGACCTTTCAAACAAAATACGCTTTCCTTCTTGTTGTTTTCCTTGTTGAGGTCTTCAGTCCGATCACTTATCTGATTCAAGTCTCTGAGTTACTCTATCCTGTGCAAACCCCTTCTTCTGCAAATAACTACTGCAACCTACATTAATTTGAGTCCGCTTACTGTATTCATCTCTTAGTCTTTCTCAACAACTTTTACACCCCACGCTTCCCTCCATTATTAAACTGACGATTCCTTCACACAAGAGAATGTGTCCTATCAACCAATCCCATGATTTAGTTTAGCTGTGTCACAAATTTCTGGTTTCCCCATTTCGATTCGTTACCTCCTCATTAGTTACTTGATAAACCCACCTGATCTTCTGCATTCGTCTGTAATGCCACAGTTCAAAAGCTTCTATTATTTTCAAGAATGAACTTCTTTTCATCCACGCTTCATTGCTGTACCAGGCTACACTTTCGGAAATGGCTTCCTAACTCTTTAGGGGTCGTCCACTACCGGGCTGGGATCACTTACTGTTTTGTCAGGCTGCAGACCGAGGATGTGTGGTACCGTTAGACGCACTAAAACAGTATTCAAGATCATACCACTTATTACTCAGAGTACAAGTCGTTTGCGTGTCTTCTGCGATGGCTAGTGGCTAAGTAATCTGCTGAATCCAGCAACGGACTCAACGCCGCCGAAGACGCTGCATCAGCTCGGAGTGGAAGTCGAACATACCCTGGTGCGGCGGTTTCCCGCTCACTGGTGGGGCAGGCATGCACCATAGATGGCCCTGCTTGGCGATGGCATAATGACAAACATGCCATTTCGGGGAGCACTCAATTCCTCCTAGATCGCTGCCCACGTTGTCCCCTAACGTGGAGTTCGATTTCGGATGGTATGGTAGGCCGTCACATTTGTGCGACACTGGAGATTTAGGGCAGCTTCTGCCCTAAATCGGAGTCGTGTTGGTAGACTCCTGGACTGTCCATCAATCCTGGCTGCTGTACTGACTTCACTACTGAGTGCTGGACTTCATTCTTTGTGACTACGGATTGCTGATCTTCTCGTAAGGCGGCAAGTATAAGACCAACGCTATGATCCTACTGGTCGAGAGCTCTAGCTTTTGGGGATGGAGTATTTATGTCGACGAGGGAGACTCAAATCCACGATAGCATTCGTAATGACCTAATTGGTTCCATTTTTTTCGATTTGTCACCGGTCTTCACTTCCGCTCCATTTGCTTAATGAATTTGTTAGTGTCTTAACTGTTTATGTTGCGTCGTATCTCGTGTCTTACACAGAGTTATAAAGGCAGTTCATCCTCCACTTTTCTAGCGATTTTCTGTTGAGATGGCACACAGTCTCGCTCAAGTGTGTCCAGTTTGTTGTCTGCCTGACTGAGCAACGGTGTTGAAAAGTTAATGCTTTCTTGCTGGTGGCTGTTGATACTTCCGCCTGATTGAGCAACGCTGGCTGTTCGAAATCAGAAAATTTTACTTTCCCATTTCCTTACTGATTTGTCACATAACATTCCCCTCCACTTTAATAAAATTCATCATGAATTTAACACTTTTCTATTTGTTTGGTTAACTATCTTACATATCTACATCTGCTTTCAACGTTTTGTCCCTTAACCACAGAGAAAACCTTACCCTCGTCCAACATTATTTTTGTAACTTGTTTGTTTTTACATTTTACTCTGAAATCTGCTGCTTACTTGTATGAATCCCTTCCAAAGGAATTTCACCGACAATCGTGCCCTCTATATGGTTTATTCTCTTTATGAGACAAAAGTAGACTGTGCTAATAAAAGCTCCAACCACCATAACATTATTTGGTGACACACTGATTGTAATGTATTGTGTTTGTGCTTCTCTTGATATTTTTCACATGCTGTAACATTTGACCGACTGAAATTTGTTCTTTTCCTGCAATTATTAATTATGTACTGCCCTTAGTAAAGTGAGACCGAAAGTATTGTTCCAGAAGGTTATGTTTTACACTGGTAACACTTTAAAAATTTCTCCAGACAATACAAGACTATCTTAGTTCCCACACTTTCCATCATAGGCGAAACTTTGTTCCAGCAACGTCATACTACCTTCCATTTACTAACAACATACTCTCTTTTGACTAATTTTTTCATTACCGTAAATGCCTTATTACTGTAGCAATTCCCTATTATTCTCTCTGGCGAAAACATAGAATATAACCAGTACCAGCCAATCCGCTGAAAATGTGGTTGCAGCATCGATACTACTTGTTTAGCCTCTATCATATTTCCGAGGAAAAACTGAATTTCACATGGTCACTTGTCAGTAAGAACCACCTGTGCTGTACAAATCGTGACTAAGGTCTCCTACTGTCGTAACAAGACATGTATCTCTTTGTTCTGCCACAAGTAACACTTCATTAGCTTACTCTTGTACCAACTGATCGCTAACATATTTCAACATCATCTGTGACAACGTCTGGGGGAAAGAAATTACCATGCATCCCCCTTCCTACTCAGAAAGTAGCGTATCTCACATAAAACTATTTATTAAACTAAAAAATAGTGTTAATCTAGGTAAACCAACACAAAATTAAACACAATGCACTGCTCTTTGACCACTGATCCCTGCGCCCGATTTCTTGAGGTACACTCTATGTTACTCTCGTTCTGCCTTGCAATTTTTTTTCTCTTTGGTAATGGTGCACGTATTTCCGGTAGTTCATCAACTGTTCCCTTAAAAGGTTTAATTTGACGAACATGTACAACTGATGTTTCGTCAGTAATTGAAACTCGATACTGATCGGTGAAGTCACCGCCACTACTTTGTATGATCCTTGAAACTTTATCAATACTTTCTTAGTTTTACTCTTTGTGCTACATAGATTTGCTAGTAGAAGCCTTCGTCCTACTGTGTTCTGACGTAATTTATCGTACACTTCCTATGTCGCTTTTGACACCCCAATGCTTTTATGTTTGCATGTTTCATTCGTTGCCAAACTTCTTTTGATGTTTCTGTGAATTGCTTCACATGTTCACCGTGCTTTCCAATCTTTGGCTCCATTAAACCAATAGGTGATGGCATCTTTCTCCCATACACTACTTCGTTTGCTGAAAGAACTGTCCCTGTGTGCGTCTTTGAGTTGTACACTCTCACCACATACCCTAAACAGACGTCCCAATCTAAATGTTGACTATTCAGGTAGTGAAATAACTTGGTACAGTAAATTTGTTCTTTACAACCATTAGCTAGTAGGTGCAATGGAATGGTAAGCAATTTCTTTAATTCCAACAGGCGGCATAATAATCTCAGTAGATCAGACATAAAATTAGTTCCTTGGTTTGGGGCTGTAGTTTCTGGTACATCAAACTTAAGTAACCAATTGTTACCTATGACTTGAGGTACATTGCTTCCTCTTTGGTCTTGTAATGCTATCACTACAATGTATATTGAAAAATGGTCGATAATCATCAGTTCACACTTATTACCCACTAATTTCTATTAAACAGTCCCAATATGTCACATCCTGTCATTGAAATTATTTCTCCAATTCTGATAATCTCTCAAGTTGTATCTTTGGATGACTCAAATCATTTGATTGGGCACATAGCATACAATTTTCTACATATTGTTCCACATCACCATGTAGTGTTCTCCATTAACATCTTTCTGAGACTTGTCTGTCAGTAGCTCTCCTACACCCACGTCCCAATAGTACATGTTTATAGGCTTGTCGAAATACTTCAGTTTGTAGTGCTGCAGTAACACCCTCTACAAGAAACCCACGAGCATGTAGTTTATCCTCTATGTTTAAGAATACAAAGAATTCAACACAAATGGTCTTCGTTGACCATCAAACAAAAAAAGTAACCAACTTTGCAACTGTTCCTTAACAGGGAAACTAAATACAGTTACTTGGAACAACAGAAGGAAGGCTTTCTCTGTCAGAATTCATTCACTACTAGCTGACTTTGAAATGTTTAAGTCCTTGCTCTCCATTAGTGGAGTGCATTGCAAAAGATTAATGCTTAAGTTACAATCTGTGAGAGTTCGTAGTTTCTACAGTCTTGTCAAGTGAGTCTAATATCAACAGGCCTGTGAGACGGTTCTGAGGTCCCTTGGTGGCGATGGTAGCTTGCAGTCGGCGATGCTGAATCTCGAGCAGACTTCCTCTCCTGCCTGGTTGCATTGTAACTACCGTCATAGTCACGGATGCAGTCCTAAATACCCGCGCGTTGAAAGTACATTTCTTTCCTACTGGCTGCCCGTGACTTTGGCGGATACAGCAAAGATTTCGTGTTATAAACGACTTATCCTGCTCGTGTACACACCTTCTGTACTTTTGTAAGGTGTAGGTGAATGCCATCTGCGGGACACGCTGCCAATGACAGAGTCAGAAAGTAAAGTAGTCGTAGGGGCTGAGCTGGCAACTAACCCTATAGTGGTGTGTTGCCGCATGGCGTCGGCCCTTGACGGCTTCTCCAGCACGCCATTCCTCTTCCCATCAAAGAATGACAGAGGCGAGACAAGTACAGGTGTCGGAGACCTCGACAAGGTCACTGGCGTCCACCTGGCTCGGTCGGAGAGGTGAAAGTGGAGTAGGATCGACTTCCATTGTGGTGTTGCATTGGACGCCTCCCATACAATTGAAGAGAAGCGTCGAGGTCAGCACATCCAGTGGTCGCCATGCTGCGAATCTGTAAGAGAACACTGAGATGAGTTTGGAAGGGACTTACGCCAGGGTTCAACTTGACTGATATGTTTGCGATCGTGGAAGACATCATGGAGTGTAACTTCCAACACTGCATGGCCGAGGATGCTGGACACTGTGGCAGGGGCCTGCAGGGTTGACTCTAGGCGTCGTGCACGGCCCACACTGGGAAAAATCGTGCCATTTGCTGTTCTTGGGAGTGAAGGATGTAAAGAGGAGCGATGTGATCGACCATGTAAGCTTCCACTGTGGAGGTCCCCTCCTGTGTTGCGGCCCTTTATGATGCCAAAACATGAACGAGTGCATCATCCAAGGAGACACAGTTTTGCCATTTGGATCTTAAATGTGCAAACAAACCACTCCGTGACGCCTTTGGATGCTGTATGTGATGGAGCTGTATGAATGAGAGAGATGCCATTCATGACACAAAAGAAAGAGGATTCGGTGTAGGTGAACTGAGGTCCATTTCAGGTAGACCTTCTAAGACATAAATGTGTGTGGCAGAGGTAGAGGTCATCTGAATTACAAAAGGAAACATCAGTCCAACGTCGATGAAAATGAGCTACGATGTGCCAAGGAAGAACCTTCTAAATTGAGACAGATGTGGGACCAGGATGTGGTCATAGTAGGTCAGGTGAAGTATCATCGAGCTGGGGCAGCTTGCTTGCCGTGGCACATGGAGCAGGCAGTGACCATATACGTTATTTCAGTATCCTTGCCCCCCCCCCCTTCCCCCAGTAGATTGCCACGCCAGACTCTTTGTGAGGACTATCTCCCAGTGGCCCTCGTGGAGAAGGTTGAGGACACGCGTAACAACCACGTGTGTCTGTCCATTGTTTTTCTGGATAAGAATTACACCTTGCAAAACAGTTCCTGTAGGCGCCCCTAGAACGTCTGGAGGTCGGGATGTGGCAACATCTTACGTTTCGAAGGCCAGCCCTCGTAGTCGAGAATTTCTCAGAGGAGTGGATCGCTGGATGTGTGTTGTGTGACAAACCCTACATCCAGTGGAAGCTGGACGACTGCCTCCTCGGCTACCACATCCATGTGGTGACACACCTCCAGATCTGCATCGTAATTTGGGTCTTGTCCAATATGCAGCCTGTAAAGTAAGTCGGCATTAGCATGCTGTGCTGTGGGGAAGAACTTGATCTCGTACGTGTAGCTCGATAGAAAGAGGGCATAACCTTGTAAGCACTGTGCTGTTTTGCTGGGGACGGGGGCAGTGTACCGGAGCAGTAGGATCAACGGCTTTTGGTCAGTGAGAAGGGTGAAGTATCGACCAAAGATGTAGTCGTGAAACTTGTTAATTCTGAAGATAATCGCTGAAGTCTCCTTCTCGATCTGTCTGCAGTTGCACTGTGCAGCATTAAAGCTGTTCGAAACGAAAGCAATCGTTCATTCCGTGCCATCCACAGTGTATGAGAAGACTGCCCCCACACTGTAATGTGATGCATCAGTCGCCAAAATGAGAGGCTTGTCCCGGCCATATGGGAACTCGCAGGTGGGCAGCAGGAGAGCGTTCTGTGAGGTGTGAAGTGTTCTGTAACGTTGCGGCGACCAGTTCCTTGGAATATTTTTGCAGAGCAGCTGCTGTGGCATGTGGAATAAATAGCCTGTAACAACTGAGCTGTCCAAACACCGAGTTCAATTGAGATTTATCTGTGGGCACCGGCCATCTTTTAATAGCCTCTACGTACTGAGGCCCCCCCATGAACCATGGACCTTGCCGTTGGTGGGGAGGCTTGCGTGCCTCAGCGATACAGATAGCCGTACCGTAGGTACAACCACAACGGAGGGGTATCTGTTGAGAGGCCAGACAAACGTGTGGTTCCTGAAGAGGGGCAGCAGCCTTTTCAGTAGCTGCAAGGGCAACAGTCTGGATGATTGACTGATCTGGCCTTGTAACAATAACCAAAACGGCCTTGCTGTGCTGGTACTGCGAACGGCTGAAAGCAAGGGGAAACTACAGCCGTAATTTTTCCCGAGGGCATGCAGCTTTACTGTATGATTAAATGATGATGGCGTCCTCTTGGGTAAAATATTCCGGAGGTAAAATAGTCCCCCATTCGGATCTCTGGGCGGGGACTACTCAAGAGGATGTCGTTATCAGGAGAAAGAAAACTGGCATTCTACGGATCGGAGCGTGGAATGTCAGATCCCTTAATCGGGCAGGTAGGTTAGAAAATTTAAAAAGGGAAATGGATAGGTTAAAGTTAGATATTGTGGGAATTAGTGAAGTTCGGTGGCAGGAGGAACAAGACTTCTGGTCGGGTGACTACAGGGTTATAAATACAAAATCAAATAGGGGTAATGCAGGAGTAGGTTTAATAATGAATAGGAAAATAGGAATGCGGGTAAGCTACTACAAACAGCATAGTGAACGCATTATTGTGGCCAAGATAGATACGAAGCCCACACCTACTACAGTAGTACAAGTTTATATGCCAACTCGCTCTGCAGATGACGAAGAAATTGAAGAAATGTATGATGAAATAAAAGAAAATATTCAGATAGTGAAGGGAGACGAAAATTTAATAGTCATGGGTGACTGGAATTCGAGTGTAGGAAAAGGGAGAGAAGGAAACGTAGTAGGTGAATATGGATTGGGGCTAAGAAATGAAAGAGGAAGCCGCCTGATAGAATTTTGCACAGAGCACAACTTAATCATAGCTAACACTTGGTTTAAGAATCATGATAGAAGGTTGTATACATGGAAGCATCCTGGAGATACTAAAAGGTATCAGATAGATTATATAATGGTAAGACAGAGATTTAGGAACCAGGTTTTAAATTGTAAGACATTTCCAGGGGAAGATGTGGATTCTGACCACAATCTATTGGTTATGAACTGCAGATTGAAACTGAAGAAACCGCAAAAAGGCGGGAATTTAAGGAGATGGGACCTGGATAAACTGAAAGAACCAAAGGTTGTAGAGAGTTTCAGGGAGAGCATAAGGGAACAATTGACAGGAATGGAGGAAAGAAATACAGTAGAAGAATATTGGGTAGCTCTGAGGGATGAAGTAGTGAAGGCAGCAGACGATCAAGTAGGTAAAAAGAAGAGGGTTAGTAGAAATCCTTAGGTAACAGAAGAAATATTGAATTTAATTGATGAAAGGAGAAAATATAAAAATGCAGTAAATGAAGCAGGCAAAAAGGAATACAAACGTCTCAAAAATGAGATCGACAGGAAGTGCAAAATGGCTAAGCAGGGATGGCTAGAGGACAAATGTAAGGATGTAGAGGCTTATCTCACTAGGGGTAAGATAGATACTGCCTACAGGAAAATTAAGGAGACCTTTGGAGATAAGAGAACCACATGTATGAACATCAAGAGCTCAGATGGAAACCCAGTTCTAAGCAAAGAAGGGAAAGCAGAAAGGTGGAAGGAGTATATAGAAGGTCTATACAAGGGCGATGCACTTGAGGACAATATTATGGAAATGGAAGAGGATGTAGATGAAGATGAAATGGGAGATACGATACTGCGTGAAGAGTTTGACAGAGCACTGAAGGACCTGAGTCGAAACAAGGCCCCCGGAGTAGACAACATTCCATTGGAACTACTGACGGCCTTGGGAGAGCCAGTCCTGACAAAACTCTACCATCTGGTGAGCAAGATGTATGAAACAGGCGAAATACCCTCAGACTTCAAGAAGAATATAATAATTCCAATCCCAAAGAAAGCAGGTGTTGACAGATGTGAAAATTACCGAACAATCAGTTTAATAAGCCACAGCTGCAAAGTACTAACACGAATTCTTTACAGACGAATGGAAAAACTAGTAGAAGCTGACCTCGGGGAAGATCAGTTTGGATTCCGTAGAAATACTGGAACACGTGAGGCAATACTGACCTTACGACTAATCTTAGAAGAAAGATTAAGGAAAGGCAAACCTACGTTTCTAGCATTTGTAGACTTAGAGAAAGCTTTTGACAATGTTGACTGGAATACTCTCTTTGCAATTCTAAAGGTGGCAGGGGTAAAATACAGGGAGCGAAAGGCTATTTACAATTTGTACAGAAACCAGATAGCAGTTATAAGAGTTGAGGGACATGAAAGGGAAGCAGTGGTTGGGAAGGGAGTAAGACAGGGTTGTAGCCTCTCCCCGATGTTATTCAATCTGTATATTGAGCAAGCAGTAAAGGAAACAAAAGAAAAATTTGGAGTAGGTATTAAAATCCATGGAGAAGAAATAAAAACTTTGAGGTTCGCCGATGACATTGTAATTCTGTCAGAGACAGCAAAGGACTTGGAAGAGCAGTTGAACGGAATGGATGGTGTCTTTAAGGGAGGATATAAGATGAACATCAACAAAAGCAAAACGAGGATAATGGAATGTAGTCGAGTTAAGTCGGGTGATGCTGAGGGTATTAGATTAGGAAATGAGACACTTCAAGTAGTAAAGGAGTTTTGCTATTTGGGGAGCAAAATAACTGATGATGGACGAAGTAGAGAGGATATAAAATGTAGACTGGCAATGGCAAGGAAAGCGTTTCTGAAGAAGAGAAATTTGTTAACATCGAGTATAGATTTAAGTGTCAGGAAGTTATTTCTGAAAGTATTTGTATGGAGTGTAGCCTTGTATGGAAGTGAAACATGGACGGTAAATAGTTTGGACAAGAAGAGAATAGAAGCTTTTGAAATGTGGTGCTACAGAAGAATGCTGAAGATTAGATGGGTAGATCACATAACTAATGAGGAAGTATTGAATGGGATTGGGGAGAAGAGAAGTTTGTGGCACAACTTGACCAGAAGGAGGGATCGGTTGGTAGGACATGTTCTGAGGCATCAAGGGATCACCAATTTAGTATTTGAGGGCAGCGTGGAGGGTAAAAATCATAGGGGGAGACCAAGAGATGAATACACTAAGCAGATTCAGAAGGATGTAGGTTGCAGTAGGTACTGGGAGATGAAGAAGCTTGCACAGGATAGAGTAGCATGGAGAGCTGCATCAAACCAGTCTCAGGACTGAAGACCACAACAACAACAACGTACTGAGGTGTAAGGTGAACTCCAGGAGCACTAAGCACATGTCCCCAGTATATCAAAAGGGAAAAAGGAGCATCCAAGTTGCATGTCAGCTCTTCAAGGGAAATGCTGGAGACGAGGATGTCATCCAGGTAATTAGCTGTACTAGTGACATCACGGATTAGCTGTTCAAGATATCTTTGTAAAACGGTAGGTGTGCTCACCACACCAGATTGCAGATGATTCTGTTGAATCAACCCAAAAGGCGTGGTGGTTACGAGTACTTCCCAAGAAGCTTGTAATGAAACTGGTTATTGTGAGATAAATGTACTAACTGATCTTGGATCATTTGAAGTGAACAATGCTGCACCGCAGACATAAAAACCAAAAATCCGCTACCACATAGCTATGCAAAAAAGTTTAACTGTCAGTGTTATAAATACTTAATGTAATTGCAACGATGACTATGGACTTCTCAAAAGATATAGACAATTAATTGTTTTTTACGAAACTGCTGTTCCAAGGATCGATTTACGAGTACGATAGTAATCTCTTTGCTAAATGATGTTAGACGTGAAACATTGTTCTTTTGTGCAGTTGGTTGCACGAGTTTGAAGCGCGAGGATGGAGAAGGAGTTATGCGTTTCTTATTGATCTGTATTGTGAAGTGAAATGACTGAAAATATGTGCGTAATTCTACCGAAACTCCACAAGATTTCACATTATTATTGAAACAGAAACCCGATCATCCTCTGGTCGATTACAGAAAGACAAACCACAGAAAGTAATGTGTAATATATATGGAGGTAGTATCTGTCCGCAAAAGGACAGTTACCGCTGCTGACTATGCAGCTTCGCTGGAATGAAATGGACACCGTAGCTGCAAACAGGCGTTGATTTACTTCATTGAGGAGATGTTGAAAATATGTGCCCCAACCGGTACTCGAACCTGGGATCTCCTGCTTACATTGCAGACGCTCTATCCATCTGAGCTACCGAGGACACAGAGGATAGTGCGCCTGTAGGGACTTATCCGTTGCACGCTCCCCGTGAAACCTACATTCCCAACATGTCCCAACTTCTACATTCGTAGTGCGCCTAATAGATGTTTTCCCATCATACTCATTACTCGTGGCAGATTAATCTACCAAGTCCTGTACAAGTTCGGGCATAGCGTGTGTGTTGTGGACATGGGAATGTGGGTCTCACAGGAAGCGTGCAAGGGATAAGTCCCTGCAGGCGCTGTATGCTCTGTGCCCTCGGTGGCTCAGATGGATAGAGTGTCTGCCATGTAAGCAGGAGATCCTGGGTTCGAATCTCGGTCGGGGCACACAGATTCAACATGTTTCCAATGAAGTATATCAAGGCCTGTTTGCAGCTATTGTGTCCATTTAATTATCATTTAATGTGTAATAGGCAGAGATCTCTCCAGTCCATCTCACAGAAATTCCAAACTGCATCAGGATCCACGGCAGTTCCTATGACAATTAGGCGGAAGGTGAGAACTTGGATTTCACGGTCGATCGGCTTCTCATAAGTCACACGTCACGCCGGTAAATGCCAAACGACGCCTCGCTTGGTGTAAGGAGCGTAAACATTGGGTGATTGAACAGTGGAGAAACGTTGTGTGGAGTGACGAATCACGGTACACAATGTGGCGACCCGATGGCAGAGTGTGGGTATGGCGAATGCCCGGTGAAAGTCATCTGCCAGTGTGTATAGTGCCAACAGTAAAATTCGGAGGCGGTGGTGTTATGGTGTGTTCGTGATTTTCATGGAGGGGGCTTTCACACGTTGTTTTGCGCGGCACTATAACAGCACAGGCGTACATGGATGTTTTAAGCACCTTCTTGCTTCCCACCGTTGAAGAGCAATTCGGGTACGGCAATTCCATCTTGCAACACGATTGAGCACCTGTTCATAATGCTCGGCCTGTGGTGGAGTGGTTACACGACAATAACATCCCTGAAATGGATTGGCCTGCACAGAGTTCTGACCTGAATGCTATAGAACACCTTTGGGATGTTTTGGAACGCCGACTTCGTGCCATCCTCACCGACCGACATTGATACCTCTCCTCAGTGGAGCACTCCGTGAAGAATGGGCTGCCATTCCCTTAGAAACCTTCCGGCTCCTGATTGAACGTAAGCCTGCGAAAGTGGAAGCTGTCATCATGGCTAAGGGTAGGCCAAGAACATACTGAATTCCACCATTACCAATGGAATGCGTGACGAACTTGTAAGTTATTTCAGCCAGATGTCCAGGTAGTTTTGATCACATGGTGTATCTGTACTGAGTTGGAAATGACTCCATGAATGATCGATCATTACCCTTTAAGTGACTAATCTTGTAACGTAACGCAGACATGCTGATGGTTTGCTTGATATTGTTCTCTATTTCTGATCCATTAATGTCTTCTTTGTCGAGTACCTGTAGTGTTTCCCTTCGGATTTATATATCTCTGACGCAAACCCTCCATTAAGTCACTGAATGTGAATGTCTTATTAAACGGATATTATCCATTCTTTATGGCACTGTAACCTGGTCATTAATTTCCCTATCATGTGCTATACCTCGTCACATAAAACAGTGCTGTTCAACCAACGCCTCATTTCCCAACGCAGGTTCTATTAAATTTGAAGTGTGTAGTGAAACATCATCATCTATTGGAACCCAAATTAACTTTCCTCTACCTGCTGGTACTGTCATGCAAAATCGCTTTTAATGTACTTATACACAGTTCAGCTGGTACTACCTTAGAAATAAGTGTACCTTGTTACACAGAAACAACTGCAGCTGTCGTAGCCATCAAAAACAAATCCCCATTGAGTTGAACTGATTGTTGGTCAAGGTCAATTTTTGCATTACACCTCGCTGGAAAGTCTAATCTGTGTACAGTAGAAAATCTATGTCTTACAGTTGGCAACACTTCCAATTGCTCACGAAAACAAGTGTTTCCTACAGTAAACTACTGATATGCTGTTCCCAGTGTATCTATTCTGTTATCCGCAATTGCACGCAATCTCTATCTCGGTTTTTACGGTCGCCTCTTGTCCACGAGGTCGAGACTCGTAAGTGATATACGTGCCCCAGTATCTACTAAAAATTTTGCTTCCTTTTACTAATCGAAGCTATCAAGCAACAGCCGGCCGCGGTGGTCTCGCGGTTCTAGGCGCTCAGTCCAGAGCCGCGCGACTGCTGCGTCGTAGGTTCGAAACCTGCCTCGGGCATGGATGTGTGTGATGTCCTTAGGTTAGTTAGGTTTAAGTAGTTCTAAGTTCTAGGGGACTGATGACCACAGATGTTAAGTCCCATAGTGCTCAGAGCCATTATCAAGCAACAATCTGTCTCTGCGTACATTTTTAGGTACTGAGATCTACTGGGAACCCTTCCCGATGCATGGAGTTTTACTGTTTGCGCTTAACCGTTTCCGTTTCGATTGTATTTGCTCTGCTTTCCAAGTTAAGGACCTCTAGACTTACGACAAAACTGTTGAAAATTATAGCACCTTTAAATGCCCCTGTTAACCATGACAGTAAACATTCCTTATTAGCTCTGAATTTCTTTCGCTCAGTACGCAGCCTAGCTGTACTGCCCACTTCTTGTAAATGGCTAGCAAAGCGAAGTGCTGTGGCTAAACACTCTGGGTTTTCCATGCTCACCTATCGCTAAAAATCTGTGTGGAGCCATCTGAGAAACACGCCCAACGCTCTGTTCTCCACTTTCTTAAAGAAAGACTCTGTCCACGTCTGGCTTGTGCGTCAGCTCATAAGTCTGTACACTGATTTTGCGTATTCTGTCAGAAAATGAATCCACTGATTGATTCGCATTCTGTGTTAAACTATTGAGTTTCTGCTTAAGAAACCGTGTACTGTTCTGTTTTCTATATCTCTGACACAAACCCTCCGCTACCTCACTGACTGTGAATACCTTATTAAGCACTTCGTGGTACGAGATATATGTTACGGACTCGCCCGTGATACTAACTTGACTGTCTAGTTTAACTTCATTCATATCTGATTGTGGTTGCTGTTCTGCCAATAAAGTTTTTATCTGCTGACTTGCTTGTTCATTAGGTGCTTTCTACTGTTCATTGTCATCTAACAATTAGGAAACCGTTCCGTAAGAGCGTGTATCGGCTCGTTAGCACCAGCTGACAATCTCTGTGCCTTTTCTGAACAATTTTTCTTTCTATCTTTAAACGAATCAGGTTAGTATTACTTACGACAATAACTCAATAATCGCAGCTGCAAAAATAAAAGAATTACATCTAATTCTTATGCCTAATTATTAACCAACGACACTGAACAATCTTCTGCATGTGACCGTATTTTCTACACTAGCACATGTTGTTGTACAAATCTATCACATGGTATACTATGTCCCACTAAATTACAAGTTTTACCAAATATCTTTGCCGACTATTATCCTTGAACTGCTGGTTTTCTCGGTTTATATAAGATAACATCAAAGTCTTTAAGTCCTAATAGCAAGGAATACAATTTTTTCTATTGAGAACAAATAACAATGTCTTCTCTTTCACTCACCCTCTGTGACTGTTTCTGATGATGGTATGCTGGATCGTTGCCCTGCAACTCTTCTTTCTAGCGCTGGGATGGAGCACTTCTGACAACCAATTTGTAGGGGTGGCCCACTGCTGGGTTGGAAACTCCTACTGCTTTTACAGAAGGTAGACCGAGGACCTGTGTGAAGGCTCTGAGCACTATGCGACTTAACTTCTGAGGTCATCAGTCCCCTAGAACTTAGAACAACTTAAACCTAACTAACCTAAGGACATCACACACATCCATGCCCGAGGCAGGATTCGAACCTGCGACCGCAGCGGTCGCGCGGTTCCAGACTGTAGCGCCTAGAACCGCTCGGCCACTCCGGCCGGCTGTGTGAAGGTGTTAGACGCAATAAAACAGTATTAAGATTATTCCATTTATAACTCAGAATACAAGTCGTTGCTGCGTCTTTTGAGCGGCTAGTGGCTACTAATTCCGAGAGGAATCCGCTGAATCTAACAGCGGACTCAGGGCTGCAAAGAAACTGCATCAGCTCGAAGTGGAAGTTGCTGACACGCTAGTGCGGTGGTTCGCTACCCGCTGGCGAGATGGGCTGCCCCATCGGTAGCCCTGCGTGGAAAGGTGGTCACCAAGGCATGTCTTTTTGATTCGCACACCGCTTTGGAGAATATTCAATCCCTCCCAGATACCTGCTTGTTTTGTCCCATTAGTTGGACAGCGATGTTGGATGCTGTGATATCGCGATGAATGCTGAACCTGCTCCACAGATACGGTAGGCTCTCAGACCCGTGCGACTGTCTTCAGTTATGCTACATTTGCTTAACAAATATGTTACAGTGTCTTTATTGCTTAGTCAAACCGCTACTAGGCTGCGACCTGTTCTACCTAGTGTCCCCTATATAACATTACCTAGGCATTTCGGTTTGGTCTTTTCTAAGGGTTTTCTACTGAGCTCGCTCGCACAAGAGTATGGAGGTTGCTGTCTTCCTGACCGAGTAACAGTTCTGAAATGCGTACTCTTGCCGGCATGCGGATTTGGATGCGGATTGAGCAACACCGGCTATTCGAACTTCGAAAGATTTCTCTCCCGTTTACTTATAAATTCGTCGTGTAAAATATTTCAGTTTGTACCATTTCTTAGGAAATTCCTAGTTCTCAAAAATATTTTTCATGTGTCAGCCAATCTGCATTTTATATCCTATCTACTTTGGCGACCGTCAGTTATTTTTCTGCCCAAACAGAAAAAATCACTACCTTTAGTATCTCATTTTCTAATCTGATTTCATCAATATAACCTTAATTAAGTCGACTACATTCCAACACCCATGTTTCACCTTTCTTGGTATTCGTTTTATAACCTCTTTTCAAGAGAATCAATGTAACAGTTCCTGCAAGTGCCTTGCTCTCTCTGACAGCCTTACAATGCCGACGGAAAACCTCACTTTTTTAGTTCCTTTATTTTAATTCCTTCTCCTAATTAATCCTTGGTTTACTTTACTGTTTGCTCAATGTACAGATTGAATAACACTAGAGGTAGGCTACAGCCCCGTCTCACTTGATTCTCAACCAGTGCTTCCCTAAGTTGTGAGACTACAGTTGAGCCTTAACCATATTCCTGCGACCTATACAGCGGACAGACCACTCCCTATTAGGTCATGTGGTATATGAAGACAAAACAATGCTACGGATATTACTAAACATCTGAACATGAGCAAAGGTGACTAATTAAGCCATTCTTATACGCCCATAAGCCGTAATGTTAAATCATTTCGGTTATAGTTATTTGTATAATTGGTATTTATTTATGAACAACCATTTCAAAAGAATAAGCGGTGTACTAAGAACTTCTACCAGTGTCAACTTGTTTTGTGTAAATCTGTAAATGGTCGAGACAATAGTGCCTCGACCTCATTTTGTCTCATCTTATCTTTTTTCACATTGTGTTAGCTCGTGACTTTTAATTGTGGAAATATATAGCTTGAAAGTATTCAAAACAATAATTTCGGAAGTACCTTCCACCTTCTCTACAAGTAACTACCCTTGAGAAATGGAGAACTTTTATTATTAAAAGGAAGTGATGATTAACAGTTTTCGTGAACTCAGGGAAGTGAAATAGGGAGTTTCAGTGGGAAAAAAGTAATTCAATGCTTAAACTGTGAGAAGTCTGATTATTTTCGATCCCTATATTTTACGCAGCGCAGCGCTCGTTAATTTTTTTAATACGAGTGCTATTCGGAAAGTAAGGAACGATAGAGCGCGAAATGGAAACCACAGTGAAAATCAAAACTTTCTTATTTGTAACGGTTAGCTACAGCTTCCAGCTGGTTATTTACACAGTCACCGCTCAGACTTAAACATCTGTCGTAGCGTTGTACCAACTTTTCAATTCCTTCGTTATAGAAGACAGCCGCCAGTGCTTTTCGACAATTTTCTACTCTGGAGCCGACCGCGGTGGCCGAGCGATTCTAGGCGCTTCAGTCTGGAAACGTGCGACTGCTATGGTCGCAGTTTCGAATCTTGCCTCGGGCATGGATGTGTGTGATGTCCTTAGTTAGGTTTAAGTAGTTGTAAGCTCTAGGTGACTGACGACCTCAGATGTTAAGTCTCATACTGCTTAGAGCCATTGGAACCATATACTCTGGACTGCAGCTCGTTGTCTGTGTCAAAATATTGCCTTCAACGCCAGCGGTTCATTTGAGCAGAGATGAACCTCAGGCGTAGCCAATTACGGGCTGTATTGTGGATGATGAAACACTTCCCATCGAAAAACCTGCAGGAGCATCTTCATTGCCCCTGCAGATTGCTGCCTTGAATTGTCGTGTAGAACGAATCACATGAAAGTTATGTCATGGGGATTGCATAGCTTTAGGCGAAATCCTTCGTCAGGCCCTCATACTTCGCGGGAAACGCTAATTTCTAGACATCTTTATGTTCCCACTGTAAGCTCAGAGATGAAAGGAGCGACATGATGCGATCGACAGGCGTACTAGACACAGTGCCCAACGCATCTGTGAGCTTCATCAGATTTTCACTGTATTTTCAATTTGATGACCGATCGTTCTTTACTTTCCAAGTAACCCTCGTATAATCGGACGAAAAATTAACATAGCCAAAGGATCTTTGACTGGCAGCATTAATGAAAATTTACTTCATAACAACTCACAAAAATAACTTTTCGCGAAAATTTAACTTACCTGTAAGTGTATAAAATTAATTTGGGTGGGACTTGTTCAAAGTTTATCGCCTTTATTCACTGATTAATCCACCAAATTTAAAGAAAGAAAAGTACTAGAAATACTCAGTTCCACTACGAACCCTGCTTCACAACAAATTTTAAAGACAGTAGTTTGTGGCGACTTCTCGCAAAGGAAATTAACTATTGCCACACCCTGAGATCAGAAAGAATACAACATTGACGAATAGCTACTACCAACTAGTCAAGGAATAATAAGATTACGAGAGCCGTCAAACACAACTAACTATGAAATGTGAATACACCATAGCTCACACAGAAACAATGGGAAAGGGCTTCACCGAACTATGGAATTTAATTAATGGTCAGAATAATGTCCTGTTTATTTTTAAAATGCATAGGTTTGACTCCAAACATTGAATGCATAATTTAAATAATTATAAAGAACAAAATTGTTTAAACAGATTAGCAAATATATAGAAAAATACTTTTGCAGAGGAGGACGGGTAGATTTGGAAATACTAGTAATATCATAAAAGCTACTAAGTCCGTATAACCTGCCAATAATCGCTAAATTAGTTAACAGATGAAAGGGAAGACCCAGAAAACTACGTATCAGGACCAGTCCCCTTGCTTCAGTACATGTTGAGATCAGCTAGCTGAGTGTGTGAATTAATTCAGAAAAGAATGATCCTACCTCGACACAAATAACTTTGCGTCCACTTTGGCACGTTGTTTGAAAATGCTGCGTATGCTTACTATCTTTGTAAAACCCACCTGCAGTGAATGGCTGCAGTAGCAATTTATAATTACAAGTTCAGCCCCAGGATCTGTGATTAAACCGGCGACAAAATCTCAAAACAGTCATTAGCCAAAGTGTCACCTGCTGGGAGTGAGGATGGAGACAGAGCGCTTCATCTCTGGAACTCTGAGACGATGTGTTCATATCCTCTCCTTCTACAAATGTAGCTGGTTCTCGCAGCACTGGATTCTCGTTAGCCACTTTCAGAGTTCTGTCCAATGAAAAATTCATACAAATACAGCAGTTTCCTTCTGCTTAAAGATTTAGCTGTGTTTTACCTGTAATATACATTTCAGCTTCGAGTGGGGGCAGAAAGCAGAAATTCTCTAGAACTATGAGCTGTCTCAGTCATAACCTCGCACCTGGAAATGAACAAAAACCTGTCCAGCAGTCCTGATATAATATTAAGTGACCAAACAAAACTCAACACTCACCGTTCTTTAAACTTCACTCAATTCACACTGTTTTACATCTCTTCCTTACTGTTCCATCCCAGTCCTTCTTATTTCATCTATTTATTTATGTTATTATAATTCTTTATGGAGGCCACATAACCCGTTGTTAAAACGTCATGACCATTTCTTTTACTTTGTTTCTGTATCTGTTTCTATGACATACCTCTTCGAGCTACACTTCAGTTGTCCTGTCAAGTTCTAATTTTATTTTATTGCGAGTGTTAATTTAATTTAAACTGATAGAGAGGCTCTGTTTCTTTCGAGTTTAGTGTTAACGTGCTTTGCGATTTCCTTCCTTTATATTTATTTACTGTTTAACACTTCACATTTTAATTCAATTACTACTGCACCATCAAACGTGATATTCACTCATTTTTCGTGCCTCACTCTTGATCAGTAACATTTTCTCAATGTTCTTCACGAATATTGGACGTTTTTTGACGACCTTTGTCAGTTAAAGTGAGATATTGGCCTTGTAAGCTGAAAACCTGTTAACAAGATAAATTAACTGTATTGAACATACACAATATCAAGTTGTTCATTTATAGTTATATTTTTCTACCAAGAAGGGACAATAGAATCAGTTCACATGTGACGACTTTTAATCAACAGTAGGGACGCTTGTCAACAGTCAGGATGCTCAGTGAAACTGAGTAATTCTAGTCAAAAGTAGAAGGGTACTCAGCCTAACAAAGGAAACATACTGTATATACCAATGACAATCAAATCCGTCACCAGCTGCCATAGGTCTTTCCAAACACTAAGAGGGTAACAGCATTGAGAACCACTTCCCTGCCATCAGGAGAACAGTGTTACATCCTTCTGGTACACATCTTGTGCGTTGTTAAGTCCTCTCGTACAGTATTGTCACAGGAAATCTATATTGCATTCTAAAAGAGAAGTTTGTGTCATAATTCGCATAAACATTGTCAATGACATGCGTACATCAGAAAATCAACCACTCAACCACATTTTCCAATATTTATTCTAGTTCTCAGTATTCTTCCGGTGGCCTGAAGAATGAATATATATGTACTGACGGTAATCGTCTGTATGACGAAAAAACAAAGGGAAAGTGCAAATCGAGCACTGTGAAGCAAAATTCAAAACAAGCTACCGAGGCTGATAAATGTGAAGGTAATGAAAATGCAGACCTATCCAGAGGAGGATGTAGAATAGAGCACATTTACTCTCGCAAGTGACTATATAGCGTCATAGGAATAATTATTTACTTTCTTCATCAGATGAGAGTTATGCGTTATTATTAACGTAGAGGAACAACATATGTCATTTGTAAATAAATAAATATTTTTGGCGTCATTTTACAATGAGGCATCCCTGCATCTATTATAATGCAGCTCTAATTAAAGGGCGAAACCAAAGCTAGGTCAGGAATTATCTAAGGTTTCACGGTAGCTTCCATGCAAAGAGACCCCATAAAAATTTAATTTCCCTATAACAGCGCTACTTTTATTCATGAACTGATTAGATACCAACGGAAGTTTAATATTTCACGGCACAAATAGCTGGAACGTTGCAGGATTATATAGAAAGGTTACACAAAGGAAACGAACTTAAAGGCAGTAAGACAGAAAGAGAATGGGCTGTAGATGAAGATGAGTTGGCATGATGCTGTAGAAGAATTTGTTAGAGCACTGAAAGACATGTGACGGAAAAAAGCGCCAGGAGTAGATCAAATTTCTTCCGAATTATTGAGGATGTTGGCAGCTATAGCCATGACGAAATTATCCAGCCTGATGTGTAAGATAAGGCAGGTGAAATATCTTCAGACCTCGAGAAAAATGTAATTCCGATTACAAAGACTGCAAATTCTGACCGAACTGTCAGTTAAATAAGTCATGTTTGGAAACTGTTGATTTCAATAATTTATAGAAGAAGGGGAAAACTGGTAGAAGCAGACCTCCGGGGATATCAGTTTGTGTTCTGTAGGAATGGGGAACATGCATGACAGTACTTTATTCTCAGCAGATAGATTAAGCATAGGCAAATCTGCATTTATAGCATTCGAAAATGTTAACTGGGATAAACTCCATGGAATTCTAAAGGAAGCAGGGATAAAATACACTGACTGAAAATTGAGTTACAGACTACAATTACAAATGTGGAGTGACATTATGGTCAGTTTTTCCAAAACTGAGCTGTAACGTAACTGATAACTCACTATTCCAATTAGACTTTCAAATAAATTCAAACTACAATCAATGCCTGAAGGCACGAAAGTAACTGAAACATTCACCAATGACTGTGAGTTTAATAAGAAGTTCTTCATTTCATTTCTATCCCATTGTGAAAGACGCTTGTAACAGTTTTGTGAGCTGAGTGCATTGGCTGACTGTGAGAACAAGGGCTGTGGGGTAAGAACAGCAAATGGGTCGTAAAAGTGTTCTTTCGCTAAAAGGCAGAGCCATTGGCAGCTATGCTCTGGGCGACAGCCACTCTCTGAGACGGCCTTGGCACCCCGTGTCGGACACTGGAGAGGCTGCACGCCAAACTCAGCAAGTAGATGTCAGGAAGATTTGTACTGGGTGACCTTACTGATAACAAATCGATCCTCATACGACCTCGTAATTTTTATGATAGGTGCCGTACAATTAGTAACTTAATGAATTTAATTTATTAAAGTTGTATGGCCCTAGCATACGAGCAACATGCGTGGTGTAACTCACAACAGGATAAAATTAGGAAGTTCATCAAACTACTGAATGAAACAATGGCCGCCAAAAAACCCTACTTAATACAATTCCTAGTGGATTTCAAGGTAAACACAAGAGCACAAAGACAGGAAACTGTTACGTTCAATAAATTTTAATACAGGTTACAGCGGATTTAAAATTTCAGCACCTTGTCAAAGATCGGGTTATGACGTTGAAGTGAATATGTTGAAGTCAACATTACTTTTTGGGAACCAACTAAATTGGTGGGTGGCGCATAGTAATTGCTGAAAGTTAATCAGAGAGGAGAGAAAGAACTATAGAAAGAATCATGCGTGCAACCACTATCCTATTTGAGCACATGTCGAACTTGGAATTCCTAAAAAAAGTACTTCAATAAAAAATGTGAAAACTCTAATGTCAATCTGAAATTTTCGTGTGTGGTACACCCTACAGCTCGTTTAGGGAACGCTGCAGTTACTTACATTACTCAGGTTTATCAGTGTGCGACAGTGATGACGGTGATGGCTGAAAATCACCTGGAAGTCCGTCTCTCGGCTGATGTGACCCCTAAAGAGTCTTGGAGGGAGGGAAGTTCCAAAGAGCACTCTCGGAAAAAGCAGAACTTTTCCCCTATCTTTCTGAGTGCGATCCTTGGGCATGACTTTAACCACCCATGAAAGTGAATCTTCTGAGTGCCAACCAATCCATTCTAAGAATCCAGTAAGATCCCATTCATACTCGCTATTAATGTAATTAACCAGTCGTGGAGGTTTATGGTGCTGGAGCTCAAAAGCAGGCAATGATTGACTCACACCGTCTGTCTCATTTCGCTTTTCACCCAACTATTCCTTCTTCACGTATTCAAAATTGAGTTTTCTTCTCCCACTCGAAAATTTATATCCAGTGAAACAGTGGTAGCTGCTCTTACTGTTGTTTAACAGAGTCAACATAAATGTAGTTAACTTGGCACCAAAGTGTCTTCTGTCGATGCCATGATCTTAAGCATAAAAGAGCCAGATGGCCTCTTCTCCCACTCTATTTCAGAGAACTTACCTCTGCACCATCCTGGGCCTGTAGTATCCCATAATAAGAGCTTCCCGCAGGGCACAGGGCATTGCCATACGGTGCTCCCTATCACTGTTAACTTGTGACGCATCCCTGTGTTGCCATCAGACTCCCGCGTTGGAGACAGCACACAACAGATTTCCGTCAGTTGGAAAGTGAAAACGGACAGCACCTATCCGGCTTCTTCTTCGCCTGCCGTAGGGGCTGCGTCTGTCCTTTGAAGAGGTCTGCGCCACTCGCCCATCCGCCCATCCTCAAATGGCCGGACACTGATTCACTCTGCCCTCTTCGGCTGGCCTCTGTTCAACATACAGTGAATATGATTCCAAACTAGACATTCAAGCAATATAGTATCTCCAGAATAAAACATTAATACGGAAATTTGGTAAATAAGGCAATCACCTGTACTCATATTTCTAGCTAGAATTAATTAAGATTGATAGTTAATATAATTTAAATTATTATGTAGGCATTGTAAATTATTATTTCCTGTTTGCTACTTTTAGATTCACTGATTAGCTTTTTATGTGTATTGCGGCCGTGTCGTTTCGTCTTTGGACTGGACTCTATTCTGCAGCTGTTCTTCGGCTATGTGAACATGCTTCGAATTGGTGTCAATGATTTTCTTAATTTCCACCTGAACTTTTGTTCAAGTTCAAGACGTTTTCCTCATTGCTCCAAACCCACTACTGGGCTGTGCCGTTCAATTAAAAGTAGGCTTTGGGAAGAAGGGTCGTGCTATTTAAACTTCTCTATTTACTGACACAGCTGCATCACTAAATTTATTTACACAGCCATTTCGTCGGTTCAGAGACTCCATAGGTGCATCGGACTAACTGAAACTTTTATATCAATTAGTGCCTTGCTAATAGGAACTGTAAAAAAAAAACTGTTTTACTTTGGTTCTTGACCTTGTCGAAGTGTGTGATACCCGACATCTCCACTAAACTTGATTCAACTAGGATATTTCTCTGCTTTATTTAACTGTGTGCGAAAATTCAGAAACTGATTTAATGCAATGAAGGGGTATTACATGCAGTGTGTCCTCTTCGAGATGTTGTAGTCAGTGCTACTGGTTCATTCACGGTTTTCCCGATAGGGAGCGACGGAATGCAACTATTCTTACATGTTTTCCCGCATGATGTTGTGTTTTACAGGTTCCTGGTGGGAAAAGCCCTTGATCATGTGATCTTGCATCACAGAGGATATATAAAACCTATCCCCTTCCCTATTGACATCCTTCTGATCACTCGGTGCCAGCGACTAGTTGTGTGTCTCAGACTACTTTCGTTTGTTTGCTTTGTTGCTGTTCGGTTTTGTGTGCTCCTGTTCGATTTTGGGCTACGATGAAGCAAGCAACATCATCTTCGTCAGCAGTTGATAGCAGCAGTGCTAAATGCGCTCGTCCAGACATTCGACGAACAAAGTTAATTGTTTTTTTTTTTTTCATACAGTTTTCCTGTGTGTTCTGTAATTTTAGTACCCTCCCTTGGTAAATGTTTAGGCCGTAGGTGGCATAGGCATTCCCCTGTACTACCGAACTTTGAACGGTTTATGAAGTAATTTTTTTATTACCTCATCCCTCCCAGCAATCGTTAAGGCCGAAGGTGGAAGAGACGCTCCTCTGTACTATCAAGCTTTGAACGGTTTGCTGCTGCAGTTTTAGTGTGTGACGAATTTTTATTCGGTAAAGGATATTACAGTCCTTCTCTTTATTTTTTGTCGTTGCAGCCTTCATCCCCGAGATGCTAATGATCTAGATAGGCAGCTGGATCCTGAGAGGCTATTGCAGCAACAGCCTCCAGCAACAACACAGTCGGCGCAGCAAGAACTTAAATGCATTTATCTATTTATTTTGTAACATGTAGCTGTTGGAGAAAATATTCTTTTACGTATAATGTATTGTGATTCTAATGATGAGGGCTGGGGAATGTATAAACAATTATTTATAGCTACATTCAGTTGTCTGAGATGAATTATTTGCTTTTCTAGGTGTTTCTATGGACGATGAAGGTGTATGTATTGAGGCCGAAAGTCAGGTGCTATCGATCTAATCTTGTAAGAAGTAGAACACGATTTTCAAAGTCAGCGTGCGTGCTTCGTATATAAGTAATTTCAGTGAACTAAAGAATACGGATTTCTATTCATATTTCAGTGAGTTAAAGAATACGACTTTCAGTACAATTTTCTGTGTGTATGTCTCAACATTATCAAGAAACAAAAACTAACCAGGAAAGTACTTGGGCTCGAACAAACACAAATACACCAAAATCGTGTGAGAAAGAATGTAAAGGTCTCTTATTGCACTAGTGATACTCCCACATCTGCAAAACTCTGCAGTCGTCCGTTAGAGGCCTCTGCGTATGCCGTGCCGCATTGCACACTGACCTGCCGGTACGCCAGTCGGGACCAGTAGGGACGGTGCAGTGTGCCTCTGAAGTTGCGTTTTGTGACATTATTTGTGTACTGAAGCGTCAGATGGCTCGGCGAGTGGTAATTAATCCTGCTAATGTATTGCGATTGGTTGATATGAAGTTACGAAGAACCCTTCTTCGTGAAGATGGTATTGGTGTAGAAGACGAATCATTCGCATGTTTTCTGATATCTATCATAGTGCAGAAATATGAGCATAAGTTAGAAACAGATACTGTTCTAACACTAACACATAATGATGATGATAGGGATGATAATGACGAACAACTCATTACAAACGGTAGAGCTACGGCAAGGGCGAGAAGAGGCGATGGAAGCAGTGACAGTGAATACCAACCGTCTCCCAAGAAGAAGGTTAAAGTTGCACGTATCATCACGGCGTTTGATGACAACACACTGGAGAACGTGTACGATGATTATTACGTAAGAGGTTTCGACACATACGACAAGCTTCTGAAAAGATACCCTAAACTGAAGTCTAAAAGCAATATTAAGAACATACTGGATTACGTGGCAAAGAAAAGAGAAGGAAATACAGTTTCCAAAGGAAATCGTACACTGCTGTTCAAGACCATCAAGGAGCGTGTAATGTCGAAATTCGATGAAGCGCGAGAATGCGGTTCCGCCGGTCATTATTGGCATTTACAACATTGGGCGTTGGACATAGCCAGAAATCTCGGGTGTACAAACTTTACAGCTTCACTAGGATTTATTACTAATTTGAAAAAGGAGTTTAGGATAACATCACGCCGTATCACTATGCTCCAAGCACGAAAAGATAAGGATGACGAAGAAGAGCTCATCGAAAGAGCTCACACGTTTGTTGCTGACGTCAATGAACATATCACGAGAGAAATCATCGATATTAGTTCTGTATGGAACTGTGATCAAAGTCAGTTCAACTATGAACTTTCTTGTGACAGAACACTATTCATGAAAAGGGAGAGAAACACTGTCGCCATGTTGCAATCAGTTAACGGTGCAACACATAGTTACACGATCGATGCTGCTATATCAATGGACGGACTATTGGCAGACAAACTCTATATTTGCATCCAATGATCCAGTGGAAAGTTTGGACCCCACGTGTCAAAGGAAATAGAATCGCGGTGCCCTCCAAATGTCGTCGTCGATGCAAGTGTGAGTGGAAAGATGACGAAACAACATCTGAAGACGTTTTTTCTGTCGAGAAAGTCATTAGACCTTTGTGACTCCTGGTCTGGACATAAGGATGAACGAGTACTACTGGAAGCATCTGGCGGAAAACATGTAGATTTAAAAATCATTCCGCCTAAAACTACAAAATATGCAGAAACTCTAGGTGTGTATTTCTTCAGGCAATATAAAATATATGCCAAGAGAATAACAAACTTCATTAAACAACGTTCCAGTAATATGCAGCCGAAATTGCACGACAGATTCTTTATCGTGAATATGCATTCTGTCATTTACAATCAGTTATCTGCGGGAGTATACAGACCAATGCTTCGTTACACGTGGCAGAACGCTGGCTACGATATTGGTGAACCAGTGAACAACTTCAAAAGTGTCACTGACGTTGTGTTCAACACTGATATTACAGAACGTGCAAATACACCAAGCGGTCAACTTGCATTTCTTCACTGTGCGTTTTGCAGTCATTCGTATTGCTCGGAGCATTTTATTGACACTCCGCATTTACATTTATAGTTAAGATTGCTGCATTGCGTATGGCATCTAGAGTTACATCTACAGTGAAATCTAGAGCATGACTGCAGATTTTTTCAGAAAAACGACACCCACCAGCACATTCAGAGGTACATAATGGTCCTGTAACCAAACGTTCATACAGATCTGTTTGTTCGAGCCCAAGTACTTTCCTGGTAAGTTCACTATCTTATTGATTTTATGATACCATTAATTACTGACCTATTTCACTGCTGATATTTTTCACAAAGTGATGTTCTGTAGAAATTGGCCCATCTTGATAATATATTTACCTATTCACTGTTTGCATTACAAAAGGTTTGGTCAATTGATAATACTATGTATACATACACATCTTTCAAGGCTTAAACAATAACATGGCAACAATCAGTACTTTTCGTAATCTATCCACGACATTTCCATAAACTGAGATTTTCAGTTATACTTAACAGATATCTCATGTCTTACTTAAGGAAATGAATACATAAAGTTGTCATTCACGCTTCATCAACTGTGGCCAGGGAATATTTTTCGTTTCATGGTAAATTATTAATAGATTAGATTTCCAAAAACAAAATATGGGACACAAATTAGAAGTTGAGATGTATCAACATTTTGTGCAGACTTGCGTTAACACTATTCCTACATCGTAGATTCATGTTAAAATACTTTTTTATGCTACAACTACGTAGATCGTTGCACAATTTTGTTAAAACCCATAATAAAAAGGAAAATACTTTACATTACTAATGAAAATATATATTATTGCTTTTTGTTGTTACAAGCAGAAACAATATATAACTCTAATACAACCAGGTCTTTAACTAGTGCAGAGAATGATTATTACTTGCACAGGTTATTTATTTCGCACTCCCATTTGGCCTGCAAGCTTCTCCATGGATAGTTTATGAAAAATCTGTTTCGTATAGCCTAAATTTTGCACAAGAGTGTATGTCATACAGGAGTTCGATATTTTTGAACATAATTTTTATAAAAATCAACATATGAAGTAACCTGAACATGAGTCTTAGCTCTATTTAGTGCCTTAACAGCTTTCCCACTAAACCTATTCTTTTCGACGGTCCATAAAGCATTTGTGATAGAGAACACTCTTTCTGCAGCAGCATTAGTGCCAGGTAGAGCTAGCACAAAAACAGTCCGGAACCGCGTTGCTGCTGCGGTTGCAGGCTCGAATCCTGCCTCGGGTATAGATGTTTGTGACGTCCTTAGGTTAGTTAGGTTTAAGTAGTTCAAAGTCTAGGGGACTGATGACCTCAAATCTAAGTCCCATAGTGCTTAGAGCCATTTGAACCATTTTGAACAAAAAGCAGTAATGAGCTGCAAATTTTTGCAGTAGATATCTAAGACGCAATTAAGTTAAAATGACAGTACACTCTTCACCAATAGACCTAACAGGTGGCCCAGAAAACAGATTTCCAGGGTACAAAGAAACACAGCAGAGGATAGGAAATACGGTACCAACCTCCCTATGGCAGATGTTGAAAGTGACCACCCTTTATCTCTAGGCACTTTTGGGTCCTGGTCATCAGGTAGCTGAAGGTGGATCAAGGATGGACTGCTGGAATTGCTGCAGTCTCAGCCAAAATGTTCTGCTGCAGTTCTTGTTGCGATACACCTTAGGCCTGAGGTCTCCCCATATAATGTAATCGCACTCTGACGGTTCAGATGCCCCTAGTGGCCAGCTAGAGCCGCGACCAGACTGACCTCTGCTAAGTATTCTGTCAGGTATGAAGACTGTGTAAATGTGCTCCAAGATTCGGCCGGCTGTATGGGTGGTTGTTCTGTCCTGTTCGAAGATGCTCACTTTCAACAGTTGCTGTAATAATGTTAGTACTGTATTTCCTTTTCTTTGCTGTGTTTCTTGGTACCTTAGAACTCTGTCCTCCGAGCCACTTTTATTTGCACCACCCTGCATAATGTGGGATGAAATGAAATGTTTTTCTTTCTTTAGGCAATACAGTATCGAAAACAGAGAGATGGAAACTCACTGTCTTACTACAAAGCTAATTACAATAGTTTGTACTAACATTTTACACATCAGCAAATAATTCCAGACATGTAACATTTAATAAAAGACAGATAAAAATCCTAGGATTGACCTGGGGTTGACTTGGGTTTGTAGTCTGACACTTTACCTAACCAATCATTTCAAAACATATTTTGTCGAGCCAGAGGAACACTTAAACCACATAAGGGACGATCACGTAAAAATTCGTGACGTTTAAATATTGGATTGTTTGTCGTTTCTCACATATGTAGATGATCATAAATTTTATGCATATCAAGTGCTATATCAATCACAACAGACATGCACAAGTCAAAAGTGGTGAAAAATACGGCAACCAAAATCTTTAATAATTTATTCAACGATATTAAATCCCAGACAGATACCAAGTAACCTAACAAACCACCTTCTGGGCAACTACTATTGCAAAGGTTAATTTCTGTTTAGACCCGTATAGCTCATTTAGTGCAAAAATGTTAGCCTCAAATGTGTTGTTAAACCAAATATCTTTTCTAATGAATCAAATTCACTTGTAAATGGTAAGCATTTTGCCTTTATTGAATGCCTATTGAGTTAACACTCTGTAAGCTGACTTGTTCCACGACATTTCGATACATTATGCAAAGTTGCCCGTTGAACACGTAACTAACTAGCCAAACAAAAACAGCATTTACATTTGTGTCTGTGACATGGAAATTCCCATCCATCCAAACTATGCGGTCCATTTCTGTTAGAATTAGCCTATGTTGTGATATTGCTTCCAGGTAGTACGAGGAAGACATATGGCTCACATACACTGAAAAGCTAAAGAAACTGGTGCACAGGCCTAATATCGTGCAGGACCCAAGCGAGCACGCAGAAGCGCAGCCACACGACCTGCCATGGACTCGACTAACGTCTGAAGTAGTGCCGGAGGGAGCTGACACCATGAATCCTGCAGGGCTGTCCATAAATCCGTAAGACTACAAGGAGGTGGAGATCTCTTCCGAACAGCGAACAATCAATAATGTTCATGTCTGAAGAGTTTAGTGTCCAGCAGAAGTGTTTAAACTCAGAATAGTGTTTCTGGAGTCACTCTGTAGCAGTTCTGGAGGTGTGGGGTGTTGCACTGTCTTGCAGGCAATGCCCAAGTCCGTCGGAACGCATAATGTACATGAATGGATGTGGTTGTGTTCTTACGTACAAGTCACCTGTCAGAGTCGTATGTAAACGTATTACGGATCCCATGTCACTCCAACTGCACACTCGCCACACCATTACAGAGCCTCCACCAGCTTGAAGAGTCCCCTTATGACATGCAGGGTCAATGGACTCATGAGGTTGTCTCGATACCCTTACACATCCATCCGCTCTATACAATTTTAAACGATACTTGTCCGACCATGAAGCACGTTTCCAGTTATAAACAGTCCATTGTCTGTGTTGACGTGCCCAGGCGAGGCGTAAAGCTTCGTGTCGTGCGGTGATTAAGGGTACATGAGTGGGCCTTCGGCTCCGAAAGCTCATATCGATGATGTTTCGTTGAATGATTCGCACACTGTCACTTACTATTGGCCCAGCACTGAAATCTGCGGCAAATTGCGGTAGGTTTACACTTCTGTCAAGTTAAACGATTCTCTTGAGCCGTCGTTAGTCCCGCTCTTCCAGTATCTTTTTCCGCTCACAGTGATATCAGAGATTTGATGTTTTACCAGGTTCCTGATATTCACGGTACACTCGTTAAATGGTCGTACGGGAAGATCCCCACTTCATCGCTAGCTCGGACATGCTGTGTCCAATCGCTCGTGCGCCGACTATAACATCGCTTCCAAACTTACTTAAATCTAGCTGCCGGACTCTGTGGACGAGCAGCTCTAGGCGCTTCAGTCCGGAACCGCGCTGCTGCTACGGTCGCAGGTTCGAATCCTGCCTCGGGCATGGATGAGTGTGATGTCCTTAGGTTAGTTAGGTTTAAGTAGTTCTAAGTCTAGGAGACTGATGACCTCAGATGCCCTATAGTGCTTAGAGCCATTTGAAGCATTTTAAATCTTGCTAACTTGCCATTGTAGCAGCTGTAGCCGATCTAACAACTACGCCAGACACTTGTTGTTTGTATAGGTGTTGCCGAACGCAGCGTCATATTCTACATCTACGTCATACTCTGCAAGCCACCTAATGGTGTGTGGAGGAGGGTACTTTCTGTACCACTATCTGATCCCTCCAACCCGGTTTCACTCGCGAATAGTACGTGGGAAGAATGAGTGTTAGTAAGCCCCTGCATTGGCTCTAATTTATCTTATTTTCTCCTCGTTGTCAATATGCGAGATGTATGTGTGTGAGGGTGTGGGTGTGCGGGGCAGGGGGGGGGGGGGGGGGGGAAGTAATATGTTTTCCGACACCTCCTGAAAAGTGCTGTCCCGAAAATTCAATAGTAACTCTTTTCGTGATGCACAACGGCTCTCTTGTAACATCTGCCAGTGGAGATTTTTTTTTTTTTTTTAGCATCTCTGTAACGCCCTATTGCCATCTAAACGATCCCGTGACGACACGCGCCGCTCTTCGTTGGATCTTCTCTATCTTCACTATCAGTCCTCCCTCTTAGGGATCCGAGATGAAATGAACAACACTAAAGAATCGGGAGAACAAGCGCCTTGCAAGCCAATTCCGATAAATCTGAGTCTGGTGTCAGCTTTCACCACCATCTGTTTTATATGGTCATTCCACTTAAGGTCGTTCTGGATAGTTACGCCCGGATATTTTACGGCAGACCCTGTCATCAATAGTGTAGCTGTATAGTAGTGTATTTCTGATTCTCTGTATGCACAATACGTTACATTTATTTACGTTCAGGACCCACTGCCAGAGCCTGCACCAAACGTCGATCCTCCGCAGGTCGTTTCTGCCTGTTTACATATATCTGTATTTGAGTACGCACGCATTTACCAGTTTCTTTGGCGCTTCAGCGTGCTTCGACGTTGATGATGTTCGAAACACATTACCATGAGATTCTTCGTTAAGATATGTTGGTGTTCTTGAAAAACACGTGAAACACAGACTCACCATTACAAGTTCCCTGGCGAAACGGCATTTCTGAAGAGGTCCACATATCATAGAGTGCTGTAACGCAGGCTCGTCCGCCGTTACAGCAGCATACGGTACGGCCCAGCGCGCCGTTACTTGCTCGCGTCACGCTACACGGGCGCCTGGGACTTCTCAAATTACCGGCTTGCGTGAGGCAGTGGCTTTTAGCGAATGTTCTACCCACAAGCCCACCAGCATAATCTGCTCGTTTTACTCCATGCAGGTGAACAAGTTTCTACGAGTTGTTGTATTGCAAACGATTTTTTTCTTCAGATGCCTTTCCTTGATATTTCATACGAAATGGTCGTCGTACAGTTTCAGGCATTTCAGATTTAGTAAGGTAGTTGCTCAGGAGCTAGACTCCCATGTACAAGTTGTTTCACGGACGGTACATACACTCTGGCCCATTGGATAGTGTGGCCGTTGGTGTATAGGTTGTAGCCGAGAACTGATCGATACGACTTAGGAATGACCTCGGAAGCAAATCGTTGCACCACTTAGCACTTGACGCTATTATCTCAGCAGCATCTTCTCACAAATCTCTGCACAAAGTGCAAAATAACAGTAGTGCATGGAGTGAGCAATTTAGATACTTACTAAACCGCATAATTGCCACTGGCTCTTGCAGACTGTGCATGATCGAGAGGTTGATCATGAAATCGACTTTTTTCTGGTGAAGCATAGCTGAAGTGAAATAATCGACATTCGAGTTCTGCAGATCCTCATTAATCTTATTAGAAGCCTCTTTATTGTGTGTACAGTTTTCTGTGCAACTCAGGACAGTACGCAAGCCGTACAAGAAGTTCCCTTTGTATCACAGCGACTGTTATAAAGAAAGTAAACATGACATTACCTCCTGGGATAAAAATTTATTCGGAATCTGCCATAACTAAAGGAACATCAACTTCTGAAATAAATTCATGAGCCTGCATCCAATTCTCGATCATGAAATCAGCATTACAGCCTCCAGTTATTGTTGTGACTTACTTCCTAACTTCGTCCAGTTCTGATCCTATATCAAGTTTGACAACTTTTATCCCAAAATTAATACATTTTTACGTATTTAAGGTAATATTTGTAGCGTATATTATTGAGGATTCATCTCTAGAGCTATAGGACAGCTCCTCTAAATGTCAAAAGGAGGATCTAGATTCGACACCCAAGAAATATCGTGACCCTCTAAGCATGGCAAGGGCTACCTGACGGCGAAATAGTGTTTGTGGTTTCTATAGCTGACATCAAGACTCTAAGACCGGTGTAATGACCACAGCTCGCTACAGTATCTCAACTGTAGCCCAAGTATGCCTTGGCCAATATGGAAAGTAAACTGTCGATTCTTCACACTACATGGCAAAAGACGGGGTTCTGTTTTATTTTCAGTTCTATTATTCAGGAGTTATTAAGACCGTCAATGCGATGTTCGTTATTGGTTGTGCTAACTAAATGTTCACGCCCAATAAAGTGTGTAATCGCAAAATAATCACAAAAGGTACATCTTTATACAGTGGCAGCGAACTGGAACTGAATTTTTTTTTTTTTTTTTTAAAAAAAAAAAAAGGACAAGGAAAAACGTGAAAATGACTTTTCAGAATGAAAAGTAGACCGTTTCTGTGAGTAAATATTCCGCAAAAAGGCTTCCATGCAGATGCGGAGTAAATTTATAAATTCACCCGGCAGAGGATAAATAGAAAGAGTGGAGGATAATAATAGGAGCAAAAGAGTACAACGGACTAGGTAAATCACGGCAACAGAAAATCTGGGACAACCTGAATAGTCGGAACAGAATGTGCACGTTCCTACTTGACGTTAAAGTACCCTGCAGCATACGGAATTTCGTAATTACTAGAGGCGTGGCACATTTTATAACAAGTCACGACCGACCCACTTAAATCCAGTAAGGGGAATTATTGTGCGAGTTTGTGTATATGTGTGTGTGTGTGTGTGTGTGTGTTTGGGTATGTGTGTGTGTGTGTGTGTGTGTGTGAGAGAGAGAGAGAGAGAGAGAGAGAGAGAGGTACGAAAGTACTGCCGAGCATGGAATCCACAAAGAGATGCAAGCACAGAGCACAGATCCCTACAAGACAACTAACGTTGTTTGTAATACAGAGTGTCACTTATTAGATAACGGGAAAGATTAAAGTCTGCTAAAGCTGAGATATCTTTAAGCCGGATGTTCCAGAAAGAAATTTCTGTTTTTCATCTGTTGCAATTGTGGCATAACTTATACATAGTAATTCTCCATTCTAAGGATTACTTTTTGTGTGGAAAATTTTGTTTAACGATTCCGGACCAAAGACCTCTTATGTTAACACATTATCTGTACAAATAAACGAGGACGTGGCCTTCAGTTTTTTCGAGAGCAGACAGGAAATTCCTGGCTTTTCGCTCTTATCTTTTGCATGTTGCACTTATCATGTAAACATAATATTATGAAGTCCAAGGATTATAACTAAATACAGGGCATAGAACGATTACCGAATTGTCGGTTGCAATTTACGATTTAAAAAATTCTACCCTTGCAAATCTTTATTTGCACAGCTCATAACGCCAATCTCCGACAGTTACAACGTGCAGTATTAAAGAGATCCAGCATATATTTTATGAGCAGAGGGGTGGTATCACTGGTAGAACGTTGTAAGGGTTCATTAGTTTAGTATTGAATGAAACCTGTAACCTAAGTGCAGCTCTATAGGCACTGAAACCTCCTGGCAGATTTAAACTGTGTGGCGGACCGAGACTGAACTCGGGACCTTCGCGGATAAGTGCTCTACCATCAGAGCTACCGAGGCGCGACTGACGACCCGTACTCGCAGCTTCAATTCTGCCAGTATCTCGTCTCCTAACTTCCAAACTTCACAGAAGCTCTTCTCGGCGTATTCGACACTGGAGGGAAGAGCACTTATTACTCGTTCTTAGACGCTAAGGCGAGGAAACCAGGTCTGGGAACTCGCACAGCGCTAAAGGCTCCACTGACCCGTAAAGGCAGCGGAGGGCTACTCTGATTGATTGCGTGTGTACAGCAGCTGACACAAGGCACAGGGGTGTGGCAGGGGCGTGGGAGTTCCCAGTGGGGAGCCCCCAGGCAGGGTGTTATCCGCATGGCTACTTGTGCGCCAGTGTCGCCAACGTAATTAACACGACGAGACGCGCCGCTTAATTATGCTCAAATAACGTGTCAAACAAGCGCACTTGCTTTCTTCGTTGCTGGCGTCCCCACATAAAAGGTTAACATTGTTATTGAATATTCGAGCTGTCCATTAAATACCGACGGCCCGCGCGTGAAGTAATTGATTGTGCTGTTAATTAAGCAGAATAATTATTTACAGGCAGCGGGTGGAATTAGGGCCGGCGCTTTTCAATATTCACTCGTCGACGTCGGCGAGGATTATATGAAGTGGATCACAAACCGCTCACTTGTGTCGATCACACGTGTAAGTAAACTCCACGAATAATACATGAATGTGGTCAGTACTGCACTGCCCAGCGATTACTGGCTATTGTAGCATCACGTCCCAATAATGAGACCCCAAGCGTAAGACTGACAGTGGAAGAACTGCACAACATTAGGCTGAACACATTTGTCGGCATTTCCTACGTCTCGAGGCTCCATCGTAAAACTGTAGGCAACCGTCAGGCAGACAGTCACTAAAGTACCTTTTTATTTAATTGCTTCGGTACTTCCCTACTATGCGCCACAGACGTTCTAAAACTCAACTGTCTCTCAACCCTTTGAAGCCATACCAGTAGGAACTGCATGAAATAGAGGGAAAGGGAGGAAGCCGGAAGGTGAGAGAAGATGCAGGGATGTCCTTTCGTCAATATATAGAAAATGATTTCCAATTCCAGCATTCCGGTAACCTTACTGGGAACCGGGGAACTAGATTTATTTTAGATGCTTTCGTTGTCACAAGTATCCTGACACTCTTTCCAATGAATCCAATTTTGTATGTAATAACGTGGATTCTTCTTTTTGTTCCGGTCAGTTTAACTTTATAGTTAATGTGGAAGATATTCAATTCTATAGTTAATATGTAAGATATTTCTAAGGATTCGAGCCCCTACTTTGAGCAAACCAGTCCTCCAAATTTTCTTCAAACTATTGCTTCGATAGTCACCCCTCCGTGGGCAAGAACATTATAGTGTTGATTGAGAAAGTAACTAGTTCAAATTTTAGCCCATTTGAGAAGCATGCTGCAGATTAAAAAATTTTCATGAATGATTACTCTCATGCAGTCCTCGACTAAAAGAAACAGTCTGCTTCCAAACCAGGTTATTTTTTCCCACTTCTGTACCTTCGCTGGAGGAAGAGTAGGGTTTGGAAGTCCAGTTGACATTAAAACCGTCGTACTACCTCTAACTGAGGAAGAATGAAGGGGATGTCGGTAGTGACATTTTATCTACATCTACTTCTACACTCCGCAAGCGACCTTAAAGTGTATGGGTGAAGATTACTTTGTGTACTATTCTCACTCTACCCCCCCCCCCGGCCCCCTCCACCCCCCCCCCCCCCTCTCGTTCGACGGTCACGAATGGTTCGCAGGAAGAACGATTCTAGGTAAGCCTCCCTCTGTGAACCACCTACCTGTGTAATTTTATCTTCGTGGTCTTAACGCGAGAAATAGGTTGCAGGAAGCAATATATTGTTTGACTCGTCTATGAACGTCACGATCTCGGAATTTCAACAGTAAACTGCAGCGACTTTCTTGCAGCGTCCGCCACTGTAGTTCGCTGAGAATAACAGTAACGTTTTCATAACTACTAAATGAGCCTGTAACGAAACACACTGCTCTTCTCTGGAAAATCTCTGTTTCCTCTAACAGTCCCATCGCGAAGATAATATCAAAAAGCTGTCCGCAGGTATCGATGTGTGGTCCAGATCTTTGGGACGTACAATTGGACGCCGTGCTGCATAAATAACATGACAGCTGTAACGCAAGCGGAATTGCAGCATTTGCAGATAATTTCTTGTTCGTCTTAGGATATAACTCCAGAATAATTATAGAAGACAAATGTAATTCACCGCTACATGAACTTGAAGGTTGGTCTTCTACACCACACGAACAACTGCCTCCTTCCTCTACATGTCGTGAAAAATCAGGGCGTTCGTCCAAGAATACACATGTAGGCAGAGAAGGTACAAAGGTGATGCACAAAACTATAACCACCAGAAGTAAGCAATTTCTCAAAAACAAAAAAAAACAAAAAACAAAAAAAATGGTTCAAATGGCTCTGAGTAATATGCGACTTAACATCTGTGGTCATCAGTCCCCTAGAACTTAGAACTACTTAAACTTAACTAACCTAAGGACATCACACACATCCATGCCCGAGGCAGGATTCGAAACTGCGACCGTAAAGGTCACGCGGTTCCAGACTGAAGCGCCTAGAACCACACGGCCACACCCGCCGGCTAGCAATTTCTCCTTCCCTTCAAAACAATCACAGCATACTGTATTCTGTATCTGTGTTAGCACCAGTTGTAGGAACGGCACACGTGCTAGTGCTCATAGAGTGCAACATGCGAAGCCAACTTTCTTAGTCAGACCACCTACCGCACCACCCCGAAGCATCGAATGTTCATAATTCTTGGAATATTCCCACTGGTCCTGGAAATCAGGAAAAGCGGAATCCTTTATTGATTAAACGGGGGCAAGCAAATTGGAGTACGGAGGACACTTGGACTGAGGTCAATACGAAAAAGTTAATGGAAGTTCGCGTATTACAACTGTAGCAGAATGAATGGCACATTCAGGCACAGGTCGGAGAATATATTAATTCCTCCCTAACAACAGGGAGAGACTAAAAATGAGATTTCTTCACCCGTCGAGTGGACTGATACACTACACGACTGCTCATGTCCCGTATGATAAGCATTTGTTCAAAATCGAAAGGCGAAAAAATGATTGATACGCCTGCGGCATTGCGGTCACTCCAGAGCACACGTTGTGGGACTGTCCCTTCTACTAAGATGCAACGGATAATGGACGTCAGGCATTAAGGACGCTGGACCCAAAGCAGCACAAAATAACAAGTCAACTTGGCGCAGAGGCAGTATTCAGGAAAGGCAAGAACAGCTTCACGAGGCATTCAACCACTTTTCACCATGCTGTCAGTCCAGCTGGACAGTATTGTCTACAGATGGAGAGAAGGCTGCTGATGTCGGAGACCGCTGAATGAGACAGTTTTTCAAGACTATCGAGTTGGTGCAGGTGACCAAGGAAGTTCGGAGTCTAAGACGTTAGAGCGAATGGTGGAATCTGTTGTTATAGTGCTGCTGTTGTAGGGCTACCCTGTGCCCAAGGAATCCAGCAGATAATGGCTGCCTGCCAGGGTAGTGTGAAGGTGGGTCCAGTAGCGGAAGCAACCATGTAGTTGCACCATAACAAATGAAGATAAACAAAACAGAGTCTGTAGTACTAACAAAAGTTACTAGATTAATTGGTTAAATGGTTTACTGCAGTTTTTTAGTGGTAGAATTTCCCTTTAATGGTTCTAAGTATCAGAAAGGGCCCTTCAAGATCACGCGTGGACTGTTTTGCAAGTCTTCTTTCTTCCCAATACCTCTTCATTCTCTCGCTTCTTCTGGTGACTTTTTCCCATTGTGTACAACCTCCAGGGGTTGAACGATCACCCTGTAAACAAAAAGATCCAATGAACTTATGTCCGGAAATGCATGATTTCTTGCTAGAGACCATTTATTTAATCATTCAATCATACGTTGTTTCAGATACTGCGGTCTAATACGCACTGTACCATGGAGGCACAGTACCTCAACACACGGACACACGGCGTGTACGCGTCCTAGCATATTCCGTCTCACACGCTCACATCGACGAGACTGCATCCAGTGTCGAAAGCAGTACGAATATGCTGCTCTATTGTCTCCACATCTGGTTTGGGCCCTGCATACACGACACTTTTGAGATGGTCCCATAACCAGAAGTAGCACGGACTGAGATCCGGTGAACGCGCAGATGGTTCAAATGGCTCTGAGCACTATGGGACTTAACATCTGAGGTCATCAGTCCCCTAGAACTTAGAACTACTTAAACCTAACTAACCTAAGGACAGCACACACATCCATGCCCGAGGCAGGATTCGAACCTGCGACCGTAGCAGCAGCGCAGTTCCAGACTGAAACACCAGAGCCGCTCGGCCACACCGGACGGCTGAACGCGCAGACAATGCAACTGAATCTCCTTATCCGATCCATCTACCAGGGAAGGCACGATTGAGATGGGTCCAGATGTTAATGGCGAAGTGGGGTGGAACACCATCATGCAGCAGCCACATAATTCTTCGAATTTTCAGTGACATTCCTTCCAGCGGGCGACGCAAAGTCACCCTCTGGCTGTAAAGCATGTTCCGCAACAGCTGATCTGTCAGTCTCCCCTCTTCTGCAGTTGCCCTTGTGCTCTTCTTCTGCCTTGGTAGAGACGAACATTTTACAAAAATACAACAGAATAGCTATTAAAATATTATCTGATAAGTGGGTAAGTAAGAGATCAAAGTTACGACTTTCAAATTCCAACTGGGAATAAAGAGAAAAAATATATTTGTAGTAATATTGGCCACTTATTTCTGTGGACAATAAGTAAATGGCGGTTACAATGAATTTCTGTATACAACTGTCAAATAACTGGATCTTATTTCTATTTTTGTTTCGGTAAGCCCCGTTATTAGAATTTTCATTTTTTTTTTTTTTTGTTCTCTTTAGTGGGACTGCTGCCTGCACATAGTGGTGCTTGTCATGAGTTCTTCCGTGAATGAATGAATGAGTTGCATTGCCCCGCTAAGAACAGTTGCCGAGAATGCTATATGTATTAATCTATGATCCCCATTGAGCGGATCCGAGAAATGCTATATTGCCCCTCCGATTAATCGGATAGGAGAGAAAAAAACTGTGAATATATAAGAAATTTTGGCTTAAATTAAAAATATTGGATGAACTCTTAATTGAATAGTAATTAAAGTATTCGCGAGTGAGGCCTAAAATTGATAAAATATTCCGTAAGGCAAGGAGGAAAGGTCGCCCTGTGTGGTGGCGTAAAACTCTATTGTTGTCGGTGTTCTGGTTCAAACGCTTCCATTCTCGAAGTTCAACAGACAAATAAGAAGTGTTTTAATGTTGACAAATCAGTGCACAGGGACAATGTATACAGTGTCTCTGTTCAGTTATTTCTAGATTGGTCATTAACTGATACAGACAATTTAAAAAAAAAAACTGTCTACGGTATTCCGTAAACTAATTGTGCTGTAGCAAAAACTGTCATAGTAATGCAGTAACATTTCAGCCTCAAATAATACTCTTGATAATTTCTTATAAGTAAATGCTGATTTACATAACAATGGTTACTATCAGACGAGGAAAAAAATAAATTGACAGTACCCCGAAATAAACTTTCCCTGTCCCATGCGCAGGTATCTCGCTTGTGCAGAAATTCTCATAGGAGTCTATTTTTCCGTGTAATCTACCGAACGTGGACGTCATCATAATGTCCTAGAACCCTGCCCTGAATAGCCTCGAGATACCCAGTCCATTAATTCTGGAAAAACTTTCCCAGCTGATTTTGGCTTCCGATGGTGTGTCCTGCGACTCCACGCCATCGCGCTTACTGTTGTACGCACTTGGTCTTTTGTCTGCAGCGCCCACGTCACTCGCCCTGTCCAGCCGAAGCTCCCATTTAAAATTCCAAGCCATACTATATCCCATCTATTACTATCCAGACTTTTTAAAGAAAGGACTATGAGAACAACAAAGTCATTTGAGTTTTGTTGTTATGCATTGAATGATCAATAGAACTTACTGTAGTAAACAACTATTACTTGTGATAATTTAGTAACTGAAATGAGTCTTGAAAATTTTAAAAACCATTGAACCAACCAACTACTCAGCATAATGGAGAGCACTATTACCTTTTATTTTAGGTGTGTATTTGAACAAAGCGTGTTTTAAAAAAAGAAGTGGCAGACTTGACTTCTGCCCACAGATAGACACTTGTTTGAACTTTTGATCTTTTTACGATACTAAATATGTATCATTCATGGACATCTGGACTGAGTGAAATACTTTTGAGTTTGATTTCGTGAAGTAAACACGGTCATTTCCCTGTCTCAATCAAAGGAGTCAGTATAACTACAGAATTTCAAGTTGCTCGTTTTATCCCGTTTTACTAAAAGCCTTTTTTTTTTCTAAGAGAAAACATAACAGTCTCACTTTGAAGTGTGTTATTTGTGATCAAAATAAGGCTAATATATATAAAACATAAAATCTTAATACTTGAAGTTTGGGGGAATAGGTTTAGTAACGAAGTTACCTTTATAAAGCAATATCTGTCTTCTTTCGTCTGACACACTACACTAGTCGCTTCCTTCTTTACCCGTCCTCCTCCTAGCCGATCTGGTAAGACACGTGTATCAATGTAACTCTCTTTAAGTGAGAATAATCATTAATTTTTGTTCAAATACTGTGTGATTTTCTTTTGTTTTGTACCACTTGGAAGGTTTTACAGTACAAGTGCTGGTGAGTCTCATTGTACAACGCACCATCTCACCGAAGTAACTACAAAATGTAGTAATTAGTTAAAACCTGCTTGTTTTTTAATTAATTAAGTCCGATTGTCCATTGCCAATAATATTGGCACGCTTAGGACATTCCAAGGTTATACGGTCTCGTAAACCAGAAATGAAGCCAGTTATTTCTAAAGAGTGAAATCTCGTGTCTGATAGGAAATTAATCTGTAGGCTTTTCTTCATATGAACTTCTGTAAAGGTGGAATTAAAAATGGACTCAAAAAGTCTTGACCACAACAACGTTTATTTCGACGGTGATCGGTATCGGTCAGTCTTTGACCATCCTCAGACCCTCATACTGAAATATGAACGTGGAATGCATTTAAAGGGGTCTGAAAGAGTACTGTCGTACAAAATGCGTCATATATAAAAATATTAAAAGAAAGAATTATAACCATGATGCCAGGCGGTGGCGGTGACTGGAGGGAAAGTCAGCTGCTAGGGAGAGCAACGCGGTTGAAACGTGCAGATCGATATCTCCACGCTACTTCTATGATAAGTAACGCCGTCACTCACGCAATATCTTGAATGGCACTACGATATAGGAGAGTCTGCAACACCTGGCATTCCGTTCTACATGTCGGGCTGCATGCCAGTACTTACTTGACATCCAGTCGCTGCCACAATTCTGAAATTTTCTTGGGCAGGATGGCTCATATCGATGCGACAACGCCGTCTCCGTGGGAACCTTTGGCGTCGCTTAACCACTATGTTTGCTGGCATACGATCTACGAGTTTTCGATAACTCGCTACAGATGGCTACCGGTGTTCTCACAACTGACTATGATTGGTCATCTCTTTTATATGTGGTTTTTTATCATACATTGACAAATTGCTATTACATCACACCTCTACAGTGAAATGTTCCTAGTTCTTCATTTGTTATTAGCTTTAGTGTAACTATCCTATATACATATCTTATTCCAACAACTGTTCTAGTCCTGTATGCCTGACTGACTGAGCCGGCCGGTGTGGCCGAGCGATTCTGGGCGCTACAGTCTGGAACCGCGCGACCGCTACGGTTGCAGGTTCGAATCCTGCTTCGGGTATGGATGTGTGCGATGTCCTTAGGTTAGTTAGGTTTAAGTAGTTTTAAGTTCTAGATGACTGATGACCTCAGATGTTAAGTCCCATAGTGCTCAGAGCCACTTGAACTTGACTGACTGCCGCTGACGTAATTCGGCGTGAAGTGGCCGGAACATCGCGTGTTTAGTCAACGACTGCGTTGCTCTACATAGCAGATGACGTTCGTAGATATGCAACATCAGCTCCATTCACCGCCACCGCCAATCATCAGGGGTATAATTTCTTTTTTTAATATTTTTATATATGACGTATTTTGTACGTTACTTCTATTATCAGATATCCCTTTGAAACAATTCTATGTTTATATTTCAGTACGAGGGTCTGAGGATGGTCAAAAACTAACTGAAAACGGTTACCATGTAAATAAATGTTTTTGCGATCGAGACCGCTTATGTCCGCTTTTAAAATTCTTTTACCCAGCCAGCTGCTTCTCCACTGGAAGCTCTAACAACCCTTCCACAACAAAGGTCAAAATTTAATAATGATTGTGCTGTTGCTCACGCTGCTAAATACTGCATTTTCGGACAACAACAAAGTTATTATGTGGCAGGTGTCATTACAGCACAGTTAATAAAGTCATTTCATGTAATAATGAATAAACTAGGCACTCATCTTTTCGTGTTTCCCACGCTGGTCTCGTTGTAAAATCATGGCTCAATCGTCGAAAATCTAGGTGGTGATGATTCCAAGCTCGGATGCAAAGAGGCCTAGGTTTTATCCTGCTATATTCAAAAGTTTTATAGATATGTTTCACAAACCATTCTTGATGATTACCCTTTGGCAGGACAATGCTGATGTAAAAAAGTAATCAGCACTCCGAATTTAAGTTATACTTCTTTTTTTATTACTTTTGCTGCAATATCACATAACACAGAAAACATCACTTCACAATACAAAACATACTTGAAAACATCTTCCTCACTGTTAAAGTTCACATTTTATAAGCTGACGACAATATACGTCTTTCCAACATGACGTCCAAGACTTGACTTTCTCAAGGTCCGACTCTCTAACAAAACTACTAATCGCTTACGCGCCCAAAAATCATAGTTAAAAGTACGTCAAAGATCATAGTGACAAAAGAAAGAATACACACAAGAATAATATCATTGCAATATAAACATATCGATGAATCAAAGTACTTCTACATTAATGAAATCAAATCTGAATGTTGTCTCAGAAATATGTCAACTAATTTACAGAAACACAGTAGAATATTACTGGTGTCGAGAGGTTCAGGTGAGGTGTCGTAATGGTTACGTAATTCAAGTACCATTACAAAGCGTTCTCAAAAATTATGGAGTGTTAAAATATGACGTCGCCTCCAGAACGGCACAAGCGCGATTGGCGTTCTACTGATCCTCTGTAAGTCAGATTGTCACTAGCTTGAATGTAGGGCACCATGTGAGCATTTCTGTGGGGAATGTACAGGTAGACATGGACCCCGACAGGCTTCGGCAGCCAACGACTACTTAGGCTCACACTGCCTTCGCATGACTTTCCGCCGCTCCAGTACTGTGCCGAATTCATAACGTCCGAGTATGCGACTCAGATAACGTTGACAACACAAGTCTCTATTTATTTACATTACGAGGCTGTTGTAACCAATAGATAATACATGATTTTAGAAGCTGCGTTAACACAAGTCGGAGAAACAATGGAACAAATGTGGAAGACATCCGTGACAAGAACTGGGCGCAATCACACCGAGACTCGAAGAAAGAACGAAGACAGAGAATGGACATGATTAGAGCGCCATTGTGTGCTGGAAGGCGCCGTGGTATTTGTTGAGGCCACAATGGCGCGGAGACGGCCACACTTGATCACCGGCAGCGCCAGGCGCCGCCGCGCCGTCCCCGCCGCTGTCCGATCCGTCAAACCGCGGCGTCCTCACCTCTTTCTCTTCTTCTCGGCGCTCGCCTCGGGATGCGCCCATTGTAGCTGCAGGCCTGTCTTTCGGTGAGCCCACTGCGGCGTTTCTCGACTTCCCTTTCAGAATATTTATCACATTACAAAGCAAGCAGTGGAAATGATGCAAAACAAAGAAAGGCAGAACGGCGAGGACACGTGTGAATGAAATCTCCGTTGAGATGAAGGTGTTCAGAATCCATGAGGAGGACTGTACGTTTCTAGGCAGATGTGCATTGCAGTATCGGAACGCTTCATATCACAATTATAAAATACAAATCAAAAGTAGAAAATTTTGGATCAGCGACGATAGTAATTTATTACGTTAACTTCACAACACCTCCAGTTCTACACGCAGCAGGACTTCCTCGGAGTTCTTCGATTAATTGATCGTAATTCCTTGTTGTTTTATTTCCAACCTCTTTCTGCACATATCTTGTGCTAATCCTTTTATCTCTGCACACCTAATTTCACCAACATTTTCCGTTGTCTGCTTTACACATCTGGAACTACACTACCTGATCGAAAGTGCCCAGCTACGCCTATGTAATGCGGAAATGACCACTAGACGTCACGAAAGGCAAACCTGCCAGGTCGAAACGAGGCAGAGAGTGATATGTTGTCAGCAGAGCTCAGTGAATTCGAAGGAAAACTTCTCATCGGATGTAACGTAAGTAACAAACCCACCAAGGACGTTTCCACCCTTCTTAAGCTGCCCAAGTCGACTGCTGGTGATGTAACTACGAAGTGGAAAGGTGAAGAACCAAACACAGCTAAACCAATAAAACCTCACATACTGACGGACAGGGATCGTCGAGCGTTGAAGAGGGGGTTGTGTAAAATCGCATTAAACCAAAGGAAGGAGTCACTTGTGAATTTCAAAGTGCGACCTGCAGTCTAAATAGCAGAATGACTGGGAGTAAGAGTTTAAAAAGAATGGGGTGCAGTGCTACACCAGCTCCAGATAAGCCACCCATTTCTGCAGTGAAGCTACGGGACGGTGGAAGTGGTCTAAAGAGCACCGTCACTGGATAATGGGTGTCTAAAAACGATGGATTTGCAGTAATGAATCACTCTATACCTTGCGTCATTCCAATGGATCGGTTTTGGATTGGTGAATGACTAGAGAATGTGTGTAGTATCAGCAGCAAGGCACACAGGAGGTGATGTCACTGTATAGCTGTGTTTTTGGTGTGTAGTCCCTTTTTTGCTCTTAAGAAAACGCTAACTCCCGAATAATCTGAACACGTTTTACAGCACTGTGCACTGCTTACAGCAGAGAAAAAGTTCGCAGTATTGTTTGTGTCAGCAAGACGCTACACCCTTTCATATAACGACATCTGCCATAAGGCAACGGTTTGTGGACAACGACATTGCTTAAATGGATTGGCCTGCCCACAGCCCCAATTTGAAGCCAATGGAGTACTTGATTGGTTGTTTGGTTGGTTGATTTGGGGAAGAGGACCAAACAGCGAGGTCGCCGCCCCATCGGATTAGAGAAGGATGGGGAAGGAAATCGGCCGAGCTCTTTCAAAGGAACCATCCCCATTTGCTGAAGCGATTTGAGGATATCGCGAAAAACCTAAATCAGGATGGCCGGACGTGTGTTAGAACCCTCATACTCCCGAATCCGAGTCCAATGTGCTAACCGCTGCACCGCTTCGCTCGGTTGAGGACTTGGGATGAGTTAGAAGACCTCAGCGTTCGACTTCACTACCTTCTCTTATTCCAATCCTTGAGGAAGAATTGGCTATCATTCGTCCACAGACATTCAAACACCTTACTGATAGTGTCCACAGGAAAGTTTAAGCAGTCATAATGACAAAGCGTCGACACACCCTATATTAATGTCCAGTGATAAGTGTCCGGGTACTTTTGATCACACACTGTCTTTCTATGCAGCATTACTCGTCCACTGTGCTGTTCAATGTAAGTATTCCTTGATTCCTAGTGTACTGTACTACCCTATTCATTAACATGAGCGCATTTACAGGGTGTTCGGAAATTCCCTTTAAGAACTTCTAGGATATATTTTGAACAGGAACCCATGTCTGGAAACGTAACCTTTCCGTGCTACAACAGCTTCAAACCACATTGGTAACGCGATCACGTTTACAAGTACAAGTAACTGATTAGTCATGATCCACTACATCACTTATTTTACAATTTCACTTATTAACAGCCAAGAAATTGCTCGTGTATTCGTAGACGGGTTCTCTTCAACGTAATGCAGTACAGTCTCCTCTTGTTCAGGTGTGAGGCGTCTGCTTGGAACACCATTGTCACGCCTGCTGACGGTGAAGGTAATCTTTCTCGAAGCCAATGCGAGAGATGCAGTCGGACGTTGTGGAGAACGATTTTGACAAAGGCAAAGAGCAGCTCACCCATTACCATGAGATTCGCCATTCAGAAGAATCCTGTTGGTATATTCTGCAAACGTGCAGTCAACCATGTTGCTGTAACACTCACAGGCACGTAAATGACGCTCGAGCCAGGTCAGAGAGGTAGGATAGACGTCAAATGATATCCACCGATCCGTTGTAACCACCCCCTACCATGACTAACCTGTTGCATACCTCCCTAACAAACATGATTTTGAATGGCTGTAGCACGTAAGTATACTCACCCCTTTCCCCACCCCTCCCCTCTGCAAATCCTAGAATTTTGTAACAGGAATTTCCGAACATCCTGTTTAGATAGACCATAGTCATCCACAAACGCCGTATCAGTTTTAATAGGTAAGATGAGGAAGATAAATTAAATACGGATGCCACTTAATGCCAACAGAATGATCGATTACTTTTAATGGAGAAAGAGACACTGGCCGGAGTTAATCATGGATTCTGTATCGCGTGACGAATGGTTGTGCCCTCTATGAACTTTTACGTATTAGGGTTACATCGAGCCCCTGACGCAGTTGCCGCTTTACCTCCGAAAATCTCTTCGCAGCCGGCAGTCGGCGACGAAACGTCATGGAATAGTTTTATATCTCCAGCAACGCCTCTCAGCCCGAAAGTTTCAACTCAAGTGAACACTGGGATAACTAGGAGAATATTTCACACTCGAGACACTGGCGGCTGGTAGCCACACATTTCCAATAATTTTTCAGTCAGCTCGTTCGCTAACCAATTTTCTGGAACGTTTTTGCTTGTAATATCGTACATCTTCACTGTTACTGTTATGAAAAATATTTCACGACTCCCTGTATGTAGATGGATAGTGTAGCAAGTGTTAGAAAAATGACGCTTAAAGGACGAAAGATAGATGAGGTGGCCGGGTAGAGCATGTTTTGCAGATCTAGCAGCCACTCTCTGTTGACGGGCGACGCGAGGTGTCTGCGGTCTTTTGTGTTGCCGGCGTCGCTACAATTAAGGCGAGTAGCCGACTCGCCGGGCGGACAGCGTCGGGCCCGTAAATCTGTGCTTCCCGTCACACCACAGCGCGGCGCTGCAGTCTGCGAGTCGTCGACCGTCATTTGTCTTAAAAGTTAGTAAACAACCAACCGCCGCAGGCATCCGCGGGGAACCTCCCCCTCCTCGACGGACAGAATCTGCCGTCCTTCTTCAGCTCGGTTTAAAGCCGAACGTTCCTCCACTGGAGTCACGAGTCACTGTTTGCCTATGGTACGGTGTTTCACTCGTTCCATTTAGATCGTATAACTGTCCCACTGTGCATAAAATCTCCATGTCGTTTTCATGCATTTCTGGATAATCATAAATGCATTAGCTTCTGCTGCACTATTCATAGTGGTTTCAGATTTGGAGTGGCAAGTAAAGGATAAAAAAGATGTATAAAGACGTCATTTTTATTTATTTCCTGTTTCAATGTCATAACTGATACAATGACATAAAAGTAGTTAAAGATTCATTTCAGTTTTCCACATATCATTGAAAGCCACATTTTCCCGAAACTACAAAGATTGTAATAGTTTATTTCCATTTAACAATCACATTTCTTGGATTTCTACTTGCGTTTGAACCAGCTCCTAGACTATAAATTTGTTAGTGTCAACAAACCTCTAAGGACCCAACTAAGAAGGAATTAGATTATGTTTTTACAGATCTCAATCAGATTACCATTGCGGTATTTGTGTGAAATTTTATACGACATTGTACCAGTTCTTAACATGATTCTACACATCTATGCCCAACACAAAATTTTATCAAATTTTGTCGTACTAACTTATATGCCCAAGATTTTATTATATGATAACCCATTGCGTACAAAGTAGTAGTTATTTTACACGAAAATGCGGTATGTGTAGTGAGTAGTTTCTGTGAAAGAAATTACAGCCATTAATATCACTTTTTTGATTGGTAAGTAGTTTCCATACGAAAGAACAATTTTCTGGGCATAGCGAAAACAGCACCTGGATTTATTTACTCGGTTTGGTTATATCTCGGATGACCTCTCTGAGCTTTCTCTCATGTTTGAGAGAAATTTTCCCGTTTCTCCGTATACGGAGAAAAAGTCCAAGGAAGCGCAAATGGTAGGACGTACCCATTGCCGTGCGACGTAGAGCGGCTTGCGAAATATATACTCTGAGGTGACAAAAGTCATGGGATAGCGATAAGCATTTATACAGATGGGCCGGCCACGGTGGCCAGCGGTTCTAGGCGCTTCAGTCCCGAAGCGCGCGACTGCTACGGTCGCAGGTTCGAATTCTGCCTCGGGCATGGATGTGTGTGATGTCTTTAGGTTAGTTAGGTTTAAGTAGTTCTAAGTTCTAGGGGACTGATAACCTCAGATGTTAAGTCCCATAGAACTCAGAGCCATTTGAACCATATACAGATGGCGATAGTATTGCGTACACAAGGTATTAGAGGGCAGTGCGTTGGTGAAGCAGTCATCTGTATTCAGGTGATTCATGTTAAAAGGTTTCCGACGTCATTATGGCAACACGATGTGAATAAACAGACCTTTAACGCTGCCTAGTACTTGGAGCTAGACACAGGGGACATTCAGTTTCTAAATCGTTAGGGAATTCAATATTTCGAGAGTCACAGTGGCAAGAGTGTGCCCAGAATACATAATTTCAGGCATTACCTCATACCAAGGACAACACAGCGGCTGACGGCCAACGCTTAACGACCAAGAGCAGCGTCGTTTGCGTAGAGTTGTCAGTGTTAGCAGACAAGCAACGTTAGGACTGTACTGCAGAATTTGGTGTTAATTGGCTATGTCTGCCTGCGTTTGCTAACAGCATGACATCGCCTGCAGCGTTCTCCTAGACACGTAACAATATCTGTTGGACCCTAGAAGACTGGAAAACCGTGACCTGGTCAGACCAGTCCCAATTTTAGCTGATATGGACTGATGGTAATGTTCGAGTGTGGCGTAGACCATAGGAGGCCTTGACCGAAGTTGTCATCAAGGCACTGGTGGTGGCTCCATAATGGTGTGGGCTGTATTTACACGGAATGGACTGGGTCTTCTGGTCTAACTGAACCGATCATCGACCGGAAATGGTTGTGTTCGGCTACCAGGAGACCTTTTGCAGGCAGTCGTGGACTTCGTGTTCCCAAAAAACGCTGAAATCTTTATGGATGACAATGCACCATGTCGTCGGGCCACAGTTGTTCGCATCTGGTTTGAAGAACTCCTGGACAATTCGAGATAAAGATTTGACTACCTAGATCGCATGACGTGAATCCATCGAACACTTATGAAGCATAATCGTGAGGTCAGTTCGTGCACAGAATCCTACAATGGCAAAGCTTTCGCTGTTATGGACGGCTATAGAGGCATTTCTGCAAGGAACGGCTATAGAGGCATTTCGGTAAGAGACTTCCAACGGCTTGTTGAATCCTTGTCATATCACGTTGCTGCACTACGCTGGGCAGAAGCAGGTCGGACACGATGTTGGGAGGTATCCCATGACTTTTGTCACTTCACTGTATGTATAGGGAACAGCATTCAAACTATCACTGTCAAAAAATCGTCTAATTTAAGGAATATGAACATGACAAATCTAGTAGACTTTATTTTCTACTTTTTGTGTTTGAGAACTGTGTGCCGGACCGAGACTCGGACTCGGGACCCGAGTACGACTCTTGGTCCGGCACAAAGTTTTAACCTGCCAGGAAGTTTCATATCCGCGCACACTCCCCAGAACCGCGCGACTGCTACGGTCGCAGGTTCGAATCCTGCCTCGGGCAGTGATGTCTTTAGGTTAGTTAGGTTTAAGTAGTTCTAACTTCTAGGGGACTGATGACCTCAGAAGTTAAGTCCCATAGTGCTCAGAGCCATTTGAACCATTTTTGTAGAGGACTGGTGACCTCAGATGCTAAGTCCCATAGTGCTCAGAACCATTTGAACCATATACGGATGGCGATAGTATTGCGTACACAAGGTATTAGAGGGCAGTGCGTTGGTGAAGCAGTCATCTGTATTCAGGTGATTCATGTTAAAAGGTTTCCGACGTCATTATGGCAACACGATGTGAATAAACAGACTTTTAACGCTGCCTAGTACTTGGAGCTAGACACAGGGGACATTCAGTTTCTAAATCGTTAGGGAATTCAATATTTCGAGAGTCACAGTGGCAATAGTGTGCCCAGAATACATAATTTCAGGCATTACCTCATACCAAGGACAACACAGCGGCTGACGGCCTTCGCTTAACGACCGAGTCCAGCGTCGTTTGCGTAGAGTTGTCAGTGTTAGCAGACAAGCAACACTGCGTGAAATAACTGCAGAAATTAATGAGGGACGCACGAAAAAACATATACGTTAGGACAGTACTGCAGAATTTGGTGTTAATTGGCTATGTCTGCCTGCGTTTGCTAACACCATGACATCGCCTGCAGCGTTCTCCTAGACACGTAACAATATCTGTTGGACCCTAGAAGACTGGAAAACCGTGGCCTGGTCAGACCAGTCCCAATTTTAGCTGATAAGAACTGATGGTAATGTTCGAGTGTGGCGTAGACCATAGCGGGCCTTGACCGAAGGTGTCATCAAGGAACTGGTGGTGGCTCCATAATGGTGTGGGCTGTATTTACACGGAATGGACTGGGTCTTCTGGTCTAACTGAACCGATCATCGACCGGAAATGGTTGTGTTCGGCTACCAGGAGACCTTTTGCCGGAAGTCGTCGACTTCATGTTCCCAAAAAACGCTGTAATCTTTATGGATGACAATGCACCATGTCGTCGTACCACAGTTGTTCGCATCTGGTTTGAAGAACTCCTGGACAAATCGAGATAAAGATTTGACTACCTAGATCGCATGACGTGAATCCATCGAACATTTATGAAGCATAATCGTGAGGTCAGTTCGTGCACAGAATCCTACAATGGCAACGCTTTCGCTGTTATGGCCCACTATAGAGGCATTTCTGCAAGGGACGGCTATAGAGGCATTTCGGTAAGAGACTTCCAACGGCTTGTTGAATCCTTGTCATATCACGTTGCTGCACTACGCTGGGCAGAAGCAGGTCGGACACGATGTTGGGAGGTATCCCATGACTTTTGTCACTTCACTGTATGTATAGGGAACAGCATTCAAACTATCACTGTCAAAAAATCGTCTAATTTAAGGAATATGAACATGACAAATCTAGTAGACTTTATTTTCTACTTTTTGTGTTTGAGAACTGTGTGCCGGACCGAGACTCGGACTCGTGACCCGAGTACGACTCTTGGTCCGGCACACGGTTTTAACCTGCCAGGAAGTTTCATATCAGCGCACACTCCGCTGCAGAGTGAAAATCCCATTCTGTACACAGATTCACCTTGAAATTCCGTAGGGATATGAATCAAACCCCCTGTCGCGTTCATTCATAGTGAGCTGGTGCCAACCAAGGCCACACGAACGCGGCTGACGCTCATCCGGAAAGAACGTCTTCGACATCGACCACAGACAATAGTGTCCAGGCAACATCGAGATTTCTACAGTTAACGAATTGAACGACTGGTAGAATGTTCCGAACGTTGCTTTGAATTTCTTGTTGCCAATGTGAAATACAGTGTGACGTATCGTTGTTACTTTGAAATGTATAACACCGAGTTTCTTAGCCTGTCAAATAATGTATAACTTACGTTTTAAAACCAATATCTGCTCTTGCTATGCTGGAACCTGTGCGGACTTGACCCTAAGCGTTTCCCACAACTATATACGTCTATATTTACGCCTACAGTACTTCGTAAGCTACCATACGGAGCATGGCGGAAGGTATCACGGACCACTTCTAGTCGTTTCCTTTCCTGTTCCACTTGCAAAGAGTGTGAGGGAAAACGGATCGTCCATAAGCCGTAGTACGTGCCCTCATTTTTTTCATCTCAGCTGCATGCTCCTTACGCTAGATGTATGTTGGCGACAGTAGAATCTTTCTGCAGTCGCCCTAAAATGTCCGTTCTCTAAATTTCCTTAATAGTGTCTTACGAAAAGGGAAAAGTATTGTCTCCAAGGATTCCCATATGAGTTCACGAAGCACTTCCGGAGTACTTGAGGGATGATCGTAATTACCGATAACAAATCCAGCAGCATGTCACTGATTTAGTTCGATGTGCTCCACTGAACGGACGTAGTGTGGATCCCAAATACTCGAGCACTACTCAAGAATGGATCGCCCTTGCGTTCTATACATCGTCTCGCTGAAGGATGAGCTACATTTTCCTGAAACCCTCTGAATAAACGTAGGTCGCCTTCCCTGCTATTATCCTTACGTACTTCGCAGTGTTACGCCTAGGTACTGTATTTAATCAGTAACACTGTTTGAGGCAGGCGCTACTAATGCTGTATTCGAACGTTCCGGGATTGTTTTTCCTACTCATTAGCATTACCTCATATTTGTCTACATTTAGAGCCAGGTTCCATTCACCATACCAATAAAAACCTCTGTCTAAGTTATCTAAGTTATCCTGTTTCGTCCAATAGTGACTCAACGGCGGTACCTTACCGCACATTAACAAAGACCGTAAATTACTGCTCACCTTGTCCGATGTATACAGGGTGATTCAGCGGTCCCTACCGATAGATTTTATGCAATCCTCAACGCCTTCAAAAACAACACGTGAAATATTCATATTCTTTTTCCCGCTATGTACTATTAGTGCTACAGAGAAAATGAACAGGAACTTTTTGTAGGATATTTAATGTAGTTAAATATTGGATCTGTTTTCGCTGGAAACCACAGTTTTCAAGTTATTTCAATAAAAGCGCGTTTGAAGGTCACTTTCATATGTTTTTCTTGAATATTTATAGAATTACGGCCTCCGATGAAAATGTATTCCATTACAAAATTTAGCTGCATTAAATTTCCTACAAAAATTTCCTGTTATTTTTTCTCTAGTACTAATTCGAGGGTGAGTCAAATGAAAACCTTAAATATTTTTTTAAATATTATTTATTGTGCAGAAGTGCTGTATCACTTTTCAACATAATCTCCGCCACGCTCAATGCAAGTCCTCTAGCGCTTACAAAATGCATAAATTCCTTTAGAAAAACATTCTTTGACAGTCCGCGCAACCACTCATGCACCGCGTGGCGTACGTCTTCATCAGAACGGAACTTCTTTCTTCTCATTGCGTCTTTGAGTGGTCCAAACATATGGAAATCACTTGGGGTAAGGTCTAGTGAGTATGGTGGATGAGGAAGACACTTAAAATACAGGTCTGTGATTGTTGCAACTGTTGTACGGGCAGTGTGGGGTCTTGCATTGTCATGTTGCAAAAGGACACCTGCTGACAGCAATCCACCTCGCTTTGATTTGACTGCAGGCCGCAGATGATTTTTTAGGAGATCTGCGTATGATGCACTGGTGAGAGTGGTCCCTCTATACTCCATTCGTAGACTTGCTGCTGTGACAAACATGCATCACCGTTCTGAACCTTCATTCGTCGATGAATTTCAATAGGTTTCACACCTTCACTACGCAAAAACCGAATAATAGAACGCTGTTCTTCCATGGTGCAAGTCGGAAGTGGTGCGGCCATCTTTATACTGATACTGCGACGGTGTGTGTGCATCTGCACTCGAGCGGTCTAAGGCGCTGCAGTCATGGGCTGTGCGGCTGGTCCCGGCGGAGGTTCGAGTCCTCCCTCGGGCATGGGTGTGTCTGTTTGTCCTTAGGATAATTTAGGTTAAGTAGTGTGTAAGCTTAGGGACTGATGACCTTAGCAGTTAAGTCCCATAAAATTTCACACACTTTCTTTTTCACTATGCTGCCACCTACAGGCCACTCTGCACGCTATTTGTAGCACCCTTACCAACTTACAGGATAACGGCACGAAATTTCGATTTGTTATTACAAATTTAAGGTTTTCCTTTGACTCACCCTCGTAGTTTGCGTGTAGCGAGCGAGATAATATGAACCTCTTGCATATGGTATTTGAAGGCGGTTCGGGTTGCATAATCCTCATCGGTTGAGGCAATTGAATCACCCCCTTTGGAGAATAAGAGGGTCCCGACGCACCTCCCTGCGGCGCTCCTGACGATACCCTGGTCTCTGATGAATGCGCGAGTCGAGGACAGTCTACTGGGCTTATTAAGACGTCTTCCAGCCAGTCGCTTTTCTTCACACGCATCCCCTCCGTGTGTAAACACCCGTCGCCACTATCGGTAGTTCTTAACTAGTTTACCAGACGAGTTTAAAACGGCATTAAAAATGAAATCTATGTCGCAATTTGTTTTTCTTTTGAACTGCCGCTACGATTCCCTGGTGGCCCGTGGCGCTGCGTGTGCTTCCCTTTCCTCGACTCCTCGCGTATGCCCGTAATTATTAAAAAGAAAAACGCAGCGGTGCCTTTGAGAGAGAGGCCGTGCCCCCCAGCCGCCCCCGCCGCCAGACGGTATTCACCGGCCGCCCTTGCGGAAAGCTCGCATTCTGATGGCGGCGGCATCATCCCCCACTTCCCTTCCCTCATCGGGTCGTCCCCTCGTACGTATCCCCTCAACCGGTAACAACGTTTACACATTCTTCTAGATTACGGTGCTGCAGTTTTTAGTGATTTCACCCCCGAGCCTCGTGAGCCGGCAGCAGAGAGGCGGCCGTCGCTTCCCTGTTTCCTTAGCGCGGCCCCCACGCCGCGCTGCCGCAACGCCGCCCAATCTAAACATTTTCTTCCAATTGACTTGCCGACTCCTCGCAGGGGGCCGACATTCCTGCAGCCCTGCGCCACGCTACGCCGCCCGCCTTCGGACAGACAGTCTGCATGCTCGACGGCGCGCGCGCTCGCAGAATACACAGCGCGGCGGCGCCCTCCTTCTGTGGGGGAGGCAGGATAGCAAATACACGATACGAACAGCCACAACAGGGGACAATCACGACCGCTCGCTGCCCCTGCGTTGCTTTGTACCTAAGAGCGGGGGCGTCTGCACTCGTTTCAGCAAACTTTGGCATAGATAACAACTATGTTTGTATGAATTCCTAAGGCACCAAACTGCTGAGGTCATCGGTATCTAGACTTACACACTATTTAAACTAACTTATGCTAAGAACAACACACACACCCATGCCCGAGGGAGGACTCGAACCTCCGGTGGGAGGGGCGCGAAATTCGTGACATGGCGCCTCACATCGCGCGGACACTCCTCGCGGCTAACAACTACACTACTGTCCATTAAAATTGCTACACCAAGAAGAAATGCAGATGATAAACGGGTATTCATTAAAAATTGTATTATACTAGAACTGACATGTGATTACATAGTCACTTTTGGGTGCATAGATCCTGAGAAATGAGTACCCAGAACAACCACCCCTGGCTGTAATAACGGCCTTGATACGCCTGGACATTATGTCAAACAGAGCATGGATGGCGTGTACAGGTACAGCTGCCCATGCAGCTTTAACACGATACCACAGTTCATCAACAGTAGTGACTGCGTATTGTGACGAGCCAGTTGCTCGGCTACCATTGACCAGACGTTTTCAATTGGTGAGAGATCTGGAGAATGTGCTGGCCAGAGCAGCAGTCGAACATTTTCTGTGTCCAGAAAGGCCCGTACAGGACATGCAACATGGGGTCCTGCTGAAATGAAGGGTAGAGCCACGGGTCGCAACACATCTGAAATGTAACGTCCACTGTTCAAAGTGCCGTCATTGCGAACAAGAAGTGACCGAGGCGTACAACCAGTGGCACCCCATACCATCACGCCAGGTGATACGCCAGTGTGCCGATGACGAATACACGTTTCCAATGTGAGTTCACCGCGATGTCGCCAAACACGGATCTGACCATCATGATGCTGTAAACACAATCTGGATTCATCCGAAAAAATGACGTTTTGCCATTCGTGCACCCAGGTTCGTCGTTGAGTACACCATCGCAGGCGCTCTTGTCTGTGATGCAGCATCAAGGGTAACCGCAGCCATGGTCTCCGAGCTGATAATTAATGCTGCTGCAGACGTCGTCGAACTGTTCGTGCAGATGATTTTTGTCTTGCAAACGTCCCCATCTGTTGACTCAGAGTTCAAGACGTGGCTGTACGATCCGTTACAGCCATGCGGATAAGATGTCTGTCATCTCGACTGCTAGTGATACGAGGCCGTTGGGATCCATATTCTGCTAACAGTCATTGGATCTCGACCAACGCAAGCAGCAATCTCGCGATACGACAAACCGCAATCGCGATAGGCTACAATCCCACCTTTATCAAAGTCGAAAACGTGATGGTACGCATTTCTCCTCCTTACACCAGGCATCACAACAACGTTTCACCAGGTAACGCCGGTCAACTGCTGTTTTTGTATGAGAAATCGGTTGGAAACTTTTCTCATGTCAGCACGTTGTAGGTGTCGGCACCGGCGCCAACCTTATGTGAATGCTCTGAAAAGCTAAACATTTGCATATCACAGCATCTTCTTCCTGTCGGTTATATTTCGCGTTTGTAGCACATCATCTTCGTGGTGTAGCAATTTTAATGGTCAGTGGTGTATGTCTGAGGGAAAAACACAGCGAATAAAGCCGTCTGCGTCATGTAATACATTTCTGTTTGCTACGACGTTTCGGCCAATGTGATCTTGAAATCTAAGCTCAGAAACTCTAAAACAAAAATAAGTCTCACAGTCAGTTGCATTAAAAACAATTCCTAAGTGGGCGCATTAGCTCTTGACGCCCCACATAGGCACATATTTTGACCAGCGGATAAATGATGCCTTCGGAGCACAAAAACTGCGAATATATTCCTCTTTATTTAAAAGGCTGTGACTGGAAAATGGGGAACCAGTTGCCTCATTCTGCCTTTTGCAGCACCTTAAAAAATGTTGGCATGCGATCAAATTCGCGCTTATTTTAACATGCAGCTCACCTCAAACTCCCACTAGCTCCCCTAACTATAGATCACTCGCACCAACCAGTCCATCGCTGTAACTCGCTCATACCACCACTCCCAGTTTAACTGTTTCACTCAATCTTTCAGCCCGACTCATTCTCATTATCTCTTTGCGTCTCTCTGTCACTGTGTCCTGTGACACAGCCACTGTCCCCTTTCTTCTGCCCTACTACTACTGTCTGCTCTCACAGTCACAGTCTCCCTCTTTCTCTCTCTTACTGATAATATTTCATTCCTTCCTTCTTGCTGCTGCTCTCTCTTCTCACTGTCACTATCTCTCTCTTTCTCGTTGTCACTCTCATATACTCCGTCTCTGTTACTGCCTCTCACCCACTTCCACTTTCTCTTCATTTTTGTTCCTTCCCCCTGGCAACGTGTCCTCCACTCTTTTTCCTAGAACTGTTCAGTCACTGTCAACCACGTTCGACTGACATTGGGTCCCTCTGTTTCTCTCACACCGCCATCGTCTCCTTCGCTCTTTCTATAACACAAGCACTGTCTATTATATTCCAACATTTATTGCGCTTCTTGCTGTTTGCCATTACCACTGCCTTCTTCTCTCTCAGCACAAAAAGATGCGCGAATACGTTCGCATGCTAAAATTTTTGGGAAATTTTAAAGGTGCTGAGGAAGGTAACATTAGGCAACTACTACGCCATTTTCCAGTCATTGTCTTTTAGATAAACAGGAACATACTTTCCTTTTTTGTACTCTGATAGGAGCATTTTGCCGCTAGTTCCCTTCTCTTCCCTATTGCAGCAGGGCATGCAACTCATATGAACAGAAATGTATTGGTCAATAATATTTAGATAGTTTACGTAAGTGAAACTGAAATAACGCAAAAATAATTTTAGATCGCAGACCGGATTTTACGTCTAAAAAATTTTGCATGTGCTCCATTACTACAACGTCGGGTTCCCAGTTAGTAAGGGAGACACGTTACAGCATATTTATCCGTACCACGTCACTTTGTAGACTTCGTTTCCGCCTTACGCCGCATTTTTCGTGTACAAGTAATGTAAGTTTGAAATGGTTCAAATGGCTCTGAGCACTATGGGACTTAACTTCTGAGGTCATCAGTCCCCTAGGACTTAGAACCACTTAAACCCAACTAACCTAAGGACATCACACATTCCCATGCCCGAGGCAGGATTCGAACGTGCGACCGTAGCGTCTAGAACAGCTCGGCCATCCCGGTCGGCAGTGTAACTTCGAACCTCTGCATCTTGCATAAAGATATGAAAAGAATTTTTAGGGTTGTTCTAAATGGAATCTTAGTAAAACGTCTTAACAATTAGAGCTATTTGTTGCGCATAGACGTCTCGAAATCCGCGACTGGGTTTTGGTACCCAAAAAACAAGTTTCTGGGATGTATTTCGATAACGGGTAAGGACTTTTGAACATAGTGAGGTAGAACTTCCAGATAAATGGCTATGGAATATATCGTTAACATGTGTCCAATTTTCTGTGGTTATTTATTATTTAGGTTTCATACTGGATTTTACAGGTAGAAGTAGGACACTTATAAAGTTCTGTATCTTGGAAACCGAGAAAGATATCAAGAAGATTATGAAGGTTGTTCGAGAGCTTAGGAATATACCGTTAAAATTTCAGCCATTTGCTGTGGATAGTCGTCTTGACTTCTCGGCTGGGGTTTGGTCCGCTGGTGATGGTAAAAATATAAGAAAAGAACGTTTATCTAGTGGGCTTTTGCGATGAACCGCCCATGAACTAAGGGTACCTTCATAAGCCCTATCAAGGCCACCTTAGACCACATCAAATGCAAAAAAGAACCAACTGATTTTCTCTATTTGACTAAGCAGGAGGAGGTGTGCAGTATTCACACTTCGACCCTGTGCTGTAGAATAGTGACACTAAGGCAGGCTTTCTGTTGGATATACAAATGGTCCCCACGCGCAAGGGCTGTCCAACACATTTGATTCTACCTTTTTTATTACCAACAGAATCCAATTTATAAACACCGGCAAATCCCATTTTTATGAGAGGCGTTTTGGAACATATTGCTAAGCATGCTGTCGAATTTTCCCATAAGCTGACACTGAACTTTGTTTTGTGAGCTCTAAGTTGTTATCTCAAGATGACAGTAACTGAAACGTCGTAATAAATAGAAATACATGGTGGACCTAAAATCACTGTACAGTTATCAATTTTTTTTTTTACGAAAGTTGTTGAAATTACAAATTTGTGGTATCTGCCCAATGAAATATTAAATCACAAAATTTTTGTTACGATGTCAATAAGCTTTAATATTCGATTTCATGGCATACGTTTGACAACATTCCTTGTGCAACATCAGCAATAGAACCAGTCGTCCTTTCTCTTAATGTATCTAGATGAAGTACTCGTGAAGCGTAAATATTGGCCTTTACGTAGCGAGCTCCACAAAAAGAGATCTGAAGGCGTTCTGTCGGTGATCTTGCAGGCCAGGCAGTAGGACCATCACGCCCGATCCATTTGTGAGTAAATGTTTCATTAAGAAAATTTCTAACACGCAATCCCAATGCACCATCTTGCTGGAAAATCACATCAGGCTGAAATTTTCTCAGTTACGGTTTTACATATCCAGACAAACGTTAGCTGTTGCTAATTTTTCGACAAAAAAAAGCGTTGTGCATTAAACCACACGTTGACTCTAGGGGAATTCTTAACGTGATCCAATGCAACCTATATACTACCCGGACCCCATGTCCTCACATTGTGCTTCTTAACTTTACATGCTCTGATGATACTAGCCTCATCTGAAAAACAAATTCAGTGAAGATTCTAATTACTGGTGTCGATTCGGTTCAATACGTCAGTCATAAAAGCTGTTCGACAAGTTCCATCATCTGGTTGTAATGAGTGTCTCATCTGGACCTTACATACATGCAGGTGAAATCTGTTGAGTAGAATTCATCGCACTGTGGTCCTAGGAATCCATCGCTCACGAGATGCACGTCGAATAGATTTGTAAGGGCTTCGTAAGATAGCATGTTGCACAGCTCCGATTTTTGTCCACAGACCGAAGGTCACCTTGTTCGCGGAATATCCAACACACTGCCGATCTGTTTAAACTTCATGTACCACGCAACAAACCCCTTCTATCAGGTGTTTCTCTTCCAATTTTTCTCTGAAAATTTCGCTGCTCAGAAATTGGACATTTTGTCTGATGATACCTGAGAACACATTACGCCTTCCCCTTGCGTGACACCATTTTACAGTAACAGCGACTGTCCTTCGAGTTTGATGATGTATTCTTTCGTTCGTCACAAACCAAAAATTTGTAAGTTCTACAGCTTTTCTAAATTCAATAGTGATAACTATACAAAGACTTTAGGCCCTCCTGTATAATGGGCGATCTAGACGGCTTTATTCACTTAATGTCTAGATGCGCGTAAACTAGCTCATTATTTTCTTTACTGCTAAGTGGGAACGTCCCCACATCGCTTCAAAGACAAATATTATAGCTGACACAATACTACTGACAGTTATAAGTATCAAGCACTTAACCTGTTTTTTACATATTAACTCTCAGAACGAGAACTAAGAGAGGATAACGCTTCTGTTCAAGAGACCTTACACAAAAAGCTTGTGTGACATACTTTATTGAACTACTCCAGTGTTTTGTGTCATTACTTCGGTATGACGGGAGATCTCGAAGAAATTCAGAGGTATTCTTGTTTGATCGTCAATTGCCATTACTGTGACAAAAGTTCTAATGGAATTAAGCTCACTGGACACAAAAATATCGCTAGAATCCTGAAAGAGTGTATTATTAAACCAGAAACAAAGAACAAGTAAGCTCAACAACCTGTAGAAAGGATCACTTTCGATATAAAACTAAACATGTAATTTCTTCACTTATGTTGTTTCAAAGCCATCCTAATACTCATTCACGCGCTATCGATCACCCATAATAATTACATTACTTCATTGAGAAATATATACTTCCTCAACATGGCTGTGGATTTAAAAATACTCTCCTCTTTTTGTGCTAGCATTTGCCAAAAAGTCGTTTCTGTATCTCAAATCCTTTATGAGATATAACGGATGATATCAATGTTTCACTAAAGCTGTACCTTTAGCGTGAGCGACAGGAAGTGAGTGCGCTACATACTCGAACAACCCATTTCCTCGAGACTGTACGTGGATACAGATATCTTCCAAGTTCAAAGTAACGTTTGATGTGTGAGCTGTATTTCACATATGGCTGTGTGTTACCTCCTAACATGCGCTAAGTATAAACTCAGGATGACTCCAGTTTTTCATTGGAATCTGTTGGAATTTAATTCAGCAGGTAGCTCAATTTCGACATATCACAATCATTGACGAAATGATATGTGTTTTACAGTGAAGGTGACGAATGTGACTACAAGGTGCGAAAGATTTTCTTATTCAGAAGTTTGTTTAATACGTTGTGAGAAAGATTTCAGAACAACTAGAGTGCACGCGATGCTCCACTTTTACTGTCACTGCAGCACCCAGACTAGTGGGCCGGCCAGCGTTCTGTGTGTGCAGCAACGAGCGCATATAACCGCGTCAAGGATCTATCGGCACTCTGTCTAAAGCTTTCTTTGTGTTTTCATACAACACAACGAGCTCCTCGTCCACGTACGGGACCCAAGGGATAACGATCGTCCGCTATTTCAGCCTCTGCCATCGGGCACCATGCAGATGCGGTTTGCGGGGGCATGCGTTCAACTAACCTCTTTCCCGGCAGTGTGCTGATGTCTAACCAGACCTTGGAAACACCTCATCTCATTCACCTAGATCCGCAGTGGGCGTCGCAAGGCCGAGTGCAGTCCGTACCATTCCTCTCCTCACAATAAGCAGAAATCCTCGGTACACCGGGAACTGAACCTGGTTCCTAGGCTAACCAGTCAACTATGGAAACAAACGTTCTCGTACATAACCTAAACGCATTTTCAGACGCAGGTGACATGGTGAAGGACATAGCAGGAAACTCCCGCGACGCAATATGAATGTAGGCTTTCGCGAACGGATGACATTATTGTTGGTAAATCTTTCGATGTATAAAGTCGTAGTCCACGAAACACTTCTATTCCTAAAGTTTCGTCCAGAACTGCGCTGTTCATCTTCAGAGGTGGTGAAGGACATAGCAGGAAACTCCACGCGACGCAATATGAATGTAGGCTTTCGCGAACGGATGACATTATTGTTGGTAAATCTTTCGATGTATAAAGTCGTAGTCCACGAAACACTTGTATTCCTAAAGTTTCGTCCAGAACTGCGCTGTTCATCTTCAGAGGTGGTGTTGCTTCGATGAGTCTTGACGACAAGGCTCAACGGGGGAGCAACGACTCTGAAGATGTTCAGAAAGAGAAGAGCTTCGTGGACCATGACCATATACCCCGAAAGATTTGCCAGCAGACTGTCTCTTAGCCAGTATAGTGCACTAATTCCTCGAAAATCAATGGATAAACACGTGCATCTTAGTTTAGAATCAGGCTCTGATGAATAAATTGGTTTGCTGGTGTTATTGTTTGACTGCTTGAAACGGAAAAAAGCAAAATGGAAAAGCAGAAACATCACTGTGACGACTAAGTTTTTTGGTGAACGATTCACAAAATACTTCAATGTGGAATAGGCACTTCAATTTGAACCGGAGTCAGTTCCAAGTCATCGAAAAGTATAGTGCCCAAATATCAACTGGAAGTAAAGACAAATTGGCTGCGATTTTGGGGTAGGTTTTCTTTAAATTGCTTTGAAAAGTAACTGTTACAATTTAGGTGTCCTCAAGTTTCAACAGTTGCTGTAGGAAACTGATTAGGCAAACTGTGTAACATGTTGCGGGATATTCAGCCGAGTAGAGTCGTCCAAATGGTGCGACATTTGAAAAGTGGACTTGTTACCATCTTCAGGCTCCAGCCTGCCGAAATACTGAAGCATTTGGACGATGTCAGCCGGCTGAATACCCGAAAACATTTAATAATTAGAACACTCATGATAATGCTTATGAATTTAGCGCGAGATCCATCAGTTGTATATATACACCCGCGGAACTATGAAGTTTAGGATCAGCCGCTGTCCTCTGTAGAGTAACAAGAAGTTGTAGCGCTGTAAGACAATCTACTACGAGGAGTACTAGGAAAGTAAGGTCCGATTTGGCGCAAAATGGAAACTACAGTGAAAATTCAATACAGCTTTGCACAAATATGGTGGACCATGCCTCTGTAATGCCCGTCGACCGCGTCACTTTACTCTTCTCAGTTCTGAGGGCACAGTGAGCACGTGGAGATGCATAGAACAATACCTTCTTCCGCCAAGTATGTGGATCCGGTGAGAGATTTCGCCTCAAGCTATGCTGCCCTCATAACATAAGTGTCATGCGTTTCTTTCTTCAAGACAATTCTCAGCCTCATTCTGCAGGGGCAATGAAAATACTCCTGCAGTGTTTAGGGCGGGAAGTGTTTGATCACCAACAATACAGCCCTTAATTTGCTCCCTCCGATGTTCATCTCTGCTCTCATGAACCGCTGGATATGAAGATAACATTTTGGCGCAAACAACGAAAGGCAGACCAACGTAGAGAATTGACAGAAAGCGCAGGTGGCTACTTTCTGTGACGAGGGTACTGGAATGTTTGTACAAAGCCGCAGGAGATGTCTGAGTAGGAGTGGCGATTATTTAGAGAGGTAACTAGAAGGTGTGGCTAACTGTTGGGAATAAAAAATTTTAATTTTCACTGTGGTTTCCATATCGCACCCAATCGGACCTTACTTTCCGAACAGCCTCGTACAGTTCAGTGAGTTTATGGACTCTGAACGACCAAAAGAGCTGTTTTGCTTTGAGAGACTGTGCGACGTGCGCACAGTAAACTGTGTCGGACGCCGCGTGGTGCAGCCTAAAGTAGTTCTATCGTCTCCTGCATCTAGAGTCACGTTGCTGTATAGCAATCTGTGAGTCACACAAACACGTGCAGAGTCTGCACCAACGCCGGTATACGGCTTTCGTTAAGCTTCCCTCAGAACAACCCACAGCTGCTCAAGCAAAAGATGGAAGTGCTCGACAAAGTGTTTTCGTCCCAGCTATGTGTGGAAGTGATTTTTCTGAAAAGTCAACTGCGCACCCGTGTGGCAGACGTTCCGTGTCCACCCGGGCTCTGCCATCGCACTCGTCCGTCGGGCCAGAACACGGTAGAGGGACAATTAGCGTGTCCCCGGCACGCAGTCTCGACCCTGGCCAGCTGCGCCCGGACCGCGAGGTGCGTGGCCGCGGCCAATACGTTACGCGCTAAAGATATGCTTGTTAGTGTAATAGCGGACCGTATGCGCTCACTAAGTGCGTCCGGGCACGCGACGGCTCCCCCGCCGTGCAGGCGACGTGAATAAATTGTGAACGAAGGCGCGTCGGCCGGATAAACGCAGCGTCAGCCGCTGCAGAGCCGCCCGTGAACGCGGCTTAATCACCGCGCAGACGCGAAATAAAGGCGCGGCGCGCATTTCTCTCCGCTATTAATTGCGTCTCGTGACGAGCCAGCGGGCGACAAGAGCCGTAAATCATTGAGCGCGCTGTCTTGATGTGTCCAGAGATACATGACTCCCACATAATGAGGCTGTACCGCTCTGATGTTTTCTCAGATTGCGGAAACACTACGACGATGTAATTTATTGATATTGTCTGAAGCGTGACCTTGTACGGAAGTGGAAAGCTCATGTTGAAACAATCCTCTTTAATTTTTTTCCTGCTTTTATCGAAATCTGCGTTACACAACGTACACTCATGTTCAGAAGAAAAAACAACTATAGGTAGGACTTTCATATTCATAGGAAATTTACATTAGTTTGTTTTGTACAAATGATTATCATTTGCTTCGGACCCAGGGTTCAAGGTCAACATCGATATCACGGCCCAATACCACCCACCGTTAAAATGTGCCTGCGGATCTTGTTGTCGCTATAAACCGAACATAATGGATTGAGCAGACGTGCTCGATGCCTCGCAGAAGTATGTGCTAACCGTACATTCAGATTAGTCAGTTTCAAACAGGATAAATTACAGGCACGGAAGAATGTGATGCATCCATCCGGAAAATTCTTTCTCGTGTGGAACCAAGTGTTTTGGCAGTGCAACGGGTGAGTGTAGAATGGTTCACGGAAGGACGTAGAACACAACGGGACGGGTTAGGTTGAACCACCCAGACCATCCCCGGAGAAAATCGATACCTGATCGGCCGGCCGCGGTGGCCGAGCGGTTCTAGGCGCTACAGTCTGGAACCGCGCGACCGCTACGGTCGCAGGTTCGAATCCTGCCTCGGGCATGGGTGTGTGTGATGTCTTTAGGTCAGTTAGTTTTACGTAGTTCTAAGTTCTACGGGACTGATGACCTCAGAAGTTAAGTCCCACAGTGCTCAGAGCCATTTGAACCATTTGATACCTCATCTGAACGGTATTGCAGGACAGAACTGCGTCCTCCTAGGCCCTGGCGCAGCAGCAGAACTGTGTAACACGTTGTACACTGTCAGGGATGATAGACCGTCACCGTTTATTACGGCACGGGTTACGTGCGCGTTGTCCACGTGTCCGCCTATGTTTGACAAGTGTGCAGAAACACACTAGACGGCTATTGTGTATGCAACTACGTGCAGGGGACAGAAATGGCATCAGACAGTATTTACGGACGAATCCAGGTTCTGTTTGTTCGAAAATGGTGAGCGCACTTTGGTTCGCCGTGGACAGGGGGAGCGGCATCACAATGACTACATTCGCTCAACACATACATAGCCAGTTAAAGGCCTTATGGTGTGGTGTGCTATTGAGTACAACCACTAACCGCAGTTGGTGCGTGCGCAGGGCACTGTGACCTACGTGAATCACATCCTGCGATCCGTACACATACCCTTTTTGCACAACTCCCCAGACGCCATTTTTCACCAATACAATGCACCAACACGCCTTCTTGATATCACATGATGTCAGCCTTTTGCCTTGGCCCGCCAGATCACCGAACTTGTCGCCAATCGAAAATGTGTGGGATATGTGAAACGACAGGCGCAGCGTTGTGACCCAGTGCAAACCACTACAGATGAACTTTGAAACCAGGTGAATGCAGCATGGATGGCTATACCATAGGGCACCACTCGCGCCTTATATGTGTCGACGACCCCACTCACGGAAAAAGTTATCAAAGACCATGGTGGCCCCTTTGCCTAATAGGCAGTGGGACACATACTGAACCGAGGTGACGGAAATGCTAATCATTTCTGGACAATATATTAATGTACGTGTCCCGTGAATATGATTGTCCTATCTCTAGCCGGTCAAGGTGTTCTGTTTTTTCTGAACATGTGCGTATTTAAAAACAAGCATAATACAATATGAAATAATGTCAATGATGATAAAAACCAGGACAGCTGTATTTCAGGTACGTTAGTTACCCAATAACTGATTTCGTTCTCAGTGACCACCTTCAAGTGAGACTGAAAATTCACCAACAGTCTTCGTAACTAATTCACACAAAGTAGCAGAAATGTGCCGGTGTCTTGACTCAAAAATATCTAATCGCCATACATAGCGTTAACAGTCACCTTGTGGACCGTGTTGTGTACGTTGCTGAAGGGGAACGGGTAATGGCGCTTTTTTTCATGCATTCATGCATGAGAGGGAGGTTCAGCGAACTATTTAGCCCTTGATGTGGGTAATCGCACTAAAAAGGTGAAGAATCCTCTATGATCAACGGCGTGAGTATACAGAAGGCAATAAAAACGACAACATTAATGACACACAATGCATATACACAGAAAAAAGCCTGTAATTTAAAAAAAAACGTCATGATGATCTTTCCAATGGCACTAGATACCGGGTTCTTCATTATTTCCTCATTCGAATCTCTGGTAGGACACTGCCAAGAGGGAGGTGACTATGAGGAAATGATGGAATAGCCAACTATGGGATAACATGCTTCTAGTGGAGGCATGGAATGTCAAAAAGTTTGTAGGAAAGCTAAAATATCTGAAAAGAAAAATGCAAAGCCTCAATGTAGATGTAGCAGGAGTCAGTCAAGTGAAACAGAAAGAATATACGAATTTCTCGTCAGAACAGTGTAAGGTAATATCAAAAATACCAGACAAATTTATAATGGTAGTAGGATTCGTTATGAATAGGAAATTAGGGCAAACATTGAATTACTGTGAACATTTCTCGTTACAATTACAAAGGTGAAGAATCAGCTATGATGAACGGTGTGAGCATGCAGAAGGCAATAAAAACCACGGCATTAAAAAAACGCAATATGCATACGCAGCACATTAGGCTGTAATTTAAAAAGTTTTCCGATTAGAATGTACAGCAGACCAACGCCAACAACAATAGTTCAGGTATATCTGGCTTCATTACAAGCAGAAGGTGAAGAGATGGAGAAAGAATATGTGGATACTGAACGGCTAATTCAATATATAAAGTGAGATGATAATCTATTTTTCATGTGGCCTTCGACGCTCTAGTGCCAGAAGAAGTAAAGGATGGAGATACGGAAAAATATGTGGTTGATAGTAGGAATGAGAGATGAGAGAGCCTGACTAAGTTCTGCAATGAATTTCAGTTACTAATATGTCCCAGAGAACAGACACCACACGGAATCCACTGCTGTTATATACTTTATCTAACTGAAGGTGGAAGAGGGAGAAAGGAAAGGACAGGGACGGAACTACTGATGACTTTCTGACATGTCCGAAAGAACAGACACCCCTCATTCATGCCACTGATTCGCCTCGATGGGCAGTGAATCCACCGCCTTCAGTGCGGATGCACAATTACATCCGACCTCCTGCGGGAAACTCAAAGTAGCGGGCGTGGACACACTGGAAGGGACTGTCGATAGGTGGCGCTATGTCGGATTGTGGGTCGACCGAGAGGCGTGGCGAGATAGTCCCCGCAATTGCGACAAACACTGTTTCTTGGTGGTGCAGTGGTTAACTCTTTTTTCAAGTAATCAGGAGATCCCGGTTTCGTTTTCCGATCTGGCACACTATTTTAAACGCCGCCGATACCGCATGAAGTCCCGATGCAGCTGAAATCAATGTTACCTTTCCTTTCTTTCCTCCCCTCTCCGCCTTCAGTTTACATAATAATGAATATGCTATTCGAAGATATAAGGTGATGGAGATATACTAGGAAAAGAGCGTAAGTGTGATTCCAGCTGGATTACATCTTGGTCAGACTGAGATTCCGGAATCAAATATTGAATTGGAAGGTGCACCCAGGTGCTTATACAGTCACAGATCACATTTCAGTAGTGATGAAGGGTAGACAGAAGTGTCAAAAACGCGTCCAGAAGAATCAGTGTGGATGTAGATGGTACTTCGGAGCAAATAAAAGTGTTTGAAATTCTGTGAGACCGTAGATGCTGCGATAATACGTACCACAGAAGGCAGTTCAGCTGAAGAGAAATAGAAGTCACTAAATAGTGCAGTCATAGATGTTGGACAGTCAGACATAGGTACAAGGAAGGTAACAGAAGAAGTACTTCAATGTATCGACGTAAGAAATAAGTACAGAAATGTTCAGCGAAATTCAGGAATGCACAAATAAAAGTCATTTAGAAAGGGAATAAATATAGCGTGCAGGCAGCCAAGAACAAATGGCTACAGAATAGATGTGGAGAAACCGAAAAGGAAATGGTCGTCAGAAGGACTTACTCAGCGTATAAAAAAGTCAAATGAATGTTCGGTGAAGTAAAAGCAATGGTGGTAACATTACGACTGGAATGGGAATTCCACTGTTAAACGCCGAAGAAAGAGCATATAGGTAGAAAGAATACATTGAAGGTATCTATCACGGTAAGGACTTGCTGATGACAAAAGGAGGAAGTAAACTCGATAATATAGAGACAGGAGATCAGTATTACGGTCAGAATTCAAGAGAGTGCTGGATTACTTGACTTCAAATGTAGCAACAGAAAAAGATAACATTCTATCGAAATTTGTAAAATCGGTGGGAGAAACGGCAACCAAGCTGCTATTCAAGTTGGTGTTCAGAATCTATGAGACTGGCATCGTACCATCAGACTTTCGTAAAATGATCATCCACCCAATTTTGGAGGTATCACTGGCAAATAAGTGAAAAATTTGTGTCACAATCAGCTTAAGTTCTAATGCATCCAAGCTGCTGACAATAATAATATAAAGAAGAAAGGAAAAGAGGGTAATTATCTGTTAAATGACGATTATTTTAGGCACCAGAGAGGCAGTTCGGACTTTGCACTTTATAATGGAAGAATACGGAATGGACAATATCTTGAAAGGAGGATATGAGATGTATATCAACAAAAGCAAAACAAGGATAGTGGAATGTAATCGAATTAAATCAGGTGATGTTGAGGGAATTAGATTAGGAAAGGAGACACTTAAAATAGTAGATGAGGTTTGCTATTTGGGCGCCAAAAGAACTAATGATGGTCGAAGTACAGAGGACTATGTAGACTGGCAATGGCAAGAAGTAGCTATTTACAGAAGTGAAACACGGACGATAAACGGTTTAGATAGTAGAGCTTAGAAGCTTTTGAAATGTGGTGCAACAGAAAGTACAGAAGATTAGATGGGTAGATCACGTAATTAAGAAGGAAGTACTGAACAGAATTGGGAGAAAATAAATTTGTGGCATAACCTAACTAAAAGAAGGTAGAGATTGATAGAACCGATTCTGAGAGGAGGGAAGTTTGGAGGTTGGAGGTAAAAATCGTAGAGGGAGTACAAGAGATGACTATAGCAAGCACATTCGGAAGGACTCACGTTGCAGTAATTACTCGGAGATGACAAGGCTTGCACAGGATTGAGTAGCATGGAGAGGTACATCAAACCAGTCTTCGGAATGAAGACTACAACAGCAACAACAACAACAATGTAAGCAAGAGTGAGGAAAAATCAAGATATGCTCACAGGGATTGTCGATCCAGAAAAAGCGATCGATAATGTTTATTGTGTAAGGTGTTCCAAAAACGGGAGTGAGGTACATAGAAGGACGGGTAATATTCAACATGTGCAAGAAACAAGATGGACCAGTAAGACTGAAAGATCAAGAATGAAGGACTCGCATTAAAAAGGGCGTAAGACAAGGATGCAGCCTTTCACCCAAACTGTCCAATCTATACATGGATGGAGCAGGGATGGGAATAAAAGGAAGTTTCAAGTGTGAGATTCAAATTTAGCGTGAAAGGATTTCAATGATAAGATTCGGTGATGACACTGCTGTACTCAGTGAAAGTGAAGAAGAGTTATAGGATCTATTGAATGGAATGAAAAGTCTAAAGAGGGCCGAATATGGATTTAGAATAAAACAGAGAAAGATAAAAATAATGAGAAGGAGCAGAAATGAGAATAGCGAGAAACAAAATTGGAGATCACGAAGTAGACGATGTTAAGGAATTTTGCTACCTTGGAAACAAAATAACCCATGACGGACGAAGCGAGGACATAAGAAGCAGACTAGAACATGCAAGGAGGGCATTCCTGGCCAAGAGAAGTCTACCGATAGGATAGGCCTCGAGTTGAGGAAGAAATTTCTGAAAAATTACGTTTGGTGTACAACATTATATGGTAGTAAAAAATAGACAGTGGGGAAACCGGAACAGAAGAGAATCGAAGCGTTTGAGAAGTTCTGCTACAGAAGAATGTTGAAAAGTCAGATGGATCGATAAGATAAGGAAACAGAAGGTTCTACGCAGAATCAAAGAAGAAAGGAACATATGGGAAACACTGACAATAAGAAGGGACGGGATAATAGTACCTCTGTTTATTTGTCAGGGAATAATCTCCCTGGCCCTAGAGGGAATTGTGGGGTATAAAAGCTGCAGGGGAAGACAGAGCCTGGAATACATAATTGAGAACGTAGTGTCCAAGTGTTACTCCGAAATGAACAGGGTGGCGCATGAAAGGAATACGTGACAAGCCACACCAAACCTGTTGGAAGACTAATGACCCAAAAAAATGCATTAGTGAAGTGGCATGTCTCCAAATGGAGAGGTCAAATTCTAATTTTCTTGTACAGATACTGCGTACCCTTCTTCGTAAGCTCGGCCTTTCACGCATTCATAAGCCATATCTTTCTACTAGGGAGTAAAAATAAAAAATAACTCAACAAAAAAAACGGAATGCTTGCAATTCTGCCATAAAACATCTGTACACTAACTGTAAAATACTGTAAGTAACTCTTCGTTTACACCCAGATAATTTAATGCAGTCTTAAAGGTTTCCTTGCTCTCATCAGCTTTCCTGTGGTTTGCTAATTTAAAAAGGTGCAACGTATTTCCTTTCTCAAACTAACAGGTAGCCATAAACAACAAGAATATACTGGTGTGTATGTATCCACTAAGTACTAAAAAAACTGTTGACTGATATTCTTATCTGTAACTGTGAAATGGTCGGCTGTGGTGGCCGAGCGGTTCTAGGCGCTTCAGTCCGAAACCGCACAACTGCCACGGTCGCAGATTCGAATCCTGCCTCGGGCATAGATATGTGTGATGTCCTTAGGTTAGTTGGGTTTAAGTAGTTCTAAGATCTAGGTAACTGATGACCTCAGCAGTTAAGTCCCATAGTTCTCAGAGCCATTTGAACCATTTTTGAACTGGGAAATATTCAGACATAAACACAGTAGTAACATAATGAAAACTTAGTTAAAATTGTGCCAGTGTCATTCACAGCCTAAGTTCTGAAGACACGAAGATTGAATGTAAATGCTGAATTATCTCTCGCATGCCTCAAAGTGCAATTAAACTTCATCAAATGAGCATAACTTTACTGAATTACTTCTCAGCACCCCTTGGAAATCGAAAACTGAAATTTCCGGATTACAATTTTGATTCCTGCTGCAATTTATACTACTACAATAATCAACGAAGTAGGCCTTATTTGTATTTTGATTGTCCTCATTCCGTACACAGAACACGCAACCGTTTATTAGTGAGTTTATACAAGTCAGTCGCTTGGCAGTGTTGTAGTACTGAAGCTGCAGTAAACTGTGCAAACTTCATGACTCTAAGCCATGGACACAATTTTAATTTTCGACTGGACAGTTGAGGACATTGAAATAGTTCTATGGTTTTCTGGAGATTGCTCTTAATAGTCACATTAATACTCCACTGGGAGTCTCCTCCAAAATATTCCCATTTAGGATTCCCTGAGACTGAAAAGGACTGCATACTCTTTAATAGCACGGATCCCAAACAGCCTGCTCTGCCACCTTGGAATAGAAAATAAGTACAACAAAATTGTGCAAAAGAGCAAACATCTTGACTCTGGAAATTATTAAACATTATAGCTGGTTTTCTGGTTGACAGCTAAAGATAAACTGACAATCTCGTTAACGAGAGGTCATATAAACAGCAACATATGGAACTGATAATTGTATTCACAGAGATATTTATGAATGTCCACTCTACAAGCCTTGTTACAGTGTAACCCAGCAATAAACAGCACCTCAACATACAACAGGCTGGTGCTGCCCGCCGGGTACCGAGTATAGTCAGTCTGCCACCACGATATATGCTTGTGCAGAATAGACATAGAGTGCAAATAAACGGCGGAATAGAGGAACGCCTCGTTAGACATCGATGACTCACGTGAGGATGACTGGTAGATATATACTCGAAGCATCGTCGTAAACGACGACTGGCTGTTGCTATATTTGTTACTGGTTGGTTAGATCAACAAGTGAGTGTTTCGTAAATGCTCCGCGAACTTAAAAGGGGCAAACCCGGATGGAAGGTGTCTTTCTTTTCACGAAATACTTTTGTGAAAATCTGGGGCGTTCGCGAGTGACTGAACAACGATTCTGCTACCATCAACTTACATTCTGCGTAACGACCGTGAAGATAATAGAAATTGAGTCACACACGGAGACATAGGGCCTATGAAGAGCCGGTTTTCGCTTGCTACATTTGTCTTTTTCTCGTTCCAATCTCTCTTGTGCGTTTATCATTGAAATTCGCTTTGCACTTATAATGTCACCACGCTTGCTTTTAGTTTCACCGAAGACTATTTTGACTTTTATGTATACTGCGTCAGTCTTCCCGACAATAATTTCTTTTTCCATTTCTTCACGCATTTCCTGCCGCTATTTGGCCTTGGCTGCCCTACATTTGTTAATTATTTCATTCCTGTCTTTCCCTGAATATTTTTGTACTTCCTTCTTTCGTCGATCAGTTGAAGTATGTCATCTGTTACTCAAAGGTTCTAAGCAGTTAACTTCCTTATGTTAATTTTTACCCTTCTTAGATATGTCCACTTCTCTTCAACTGACCTGTCCACTCTGTTGTTTGTTATCGCCGTATAGCGAACTTCCTGCGCGTCTCGTCATTGATCAGGGACGTCTGCACACCACCCACTTCATTCCACGCTCATTTCCTCGGACAAACCGAGCAGGGTAGCGCAGTGGCTAGCGCATTGGACCCGTATGGTGGAGTACATTGGTTCAAACCCACGTCCGGCCATCCTGATTTAGGTTTTTCACGATTTCCGTAAATCGCGTAAGACAAATGCCGGAATGGTTGCTTCAAAAGGGCACGGCTGCTATCCCTGTCCATCCTTCCCTTGTCTGAGCTTGTGCTCCGTCTCTAATAACCTCGCTGTCGATTGAACGTTAAACACTATTCTCCTTCTCCTCTTTCAGACGATTATCTTAGACTTCAGTTTACCCTCCGTCATTAGTGAATCATGATCTGAGTCTGTATCTACACTTGTGTGCGGGCTACAATCCAATATCCGATTGCGGAATCTCTGTCTGACAATGATGTAATCCATCTGGAAACTTCCCGTGTTTCCGGGTCTTTTCCAAATGTTCCTCCACAACTTGATATTATTGAAAAGGATATACGCTTATGACATACGAAATTTGTTACAGTACTCAATTAGCCTCTGTCCTCTCTGATCCCTACTGCCAAGCCCATATTCGCCAGTAAACTTTGCCGGCCGGAGTGGCCGTGCGGTTCTAGGCGTTGCGGTCTGGAACCGAGCGACCGCGACAGTTGCAGGTTCGAATGCTGCCTCGGGCGTGGAAGTGTGTGATGTCCTTAGGTTAGTTAGTTTTAATTAGTTCTAACAAGGGAACCTCCCCATCGCACCCCCCTCAGATTTTGTTATAAGTTGACACAGTGGATAGGCCTTGTAAAACTAAACACAGATCAATCGAGAAAACAGGAAGGAGTTGTGTGGAAATATGAAAAAAATATGCAAAATATACAAACTGAGTAGTCCATGCGCAAGATATGCAACAACATGGAAAGAGCAAGCCCAAGAGTGCCGTGGTCCTGTGGTTAGCGTCAGCAGCTGCGGACAGAGAGGTCCTAGGTTCAAGCCTTCCCTCGGGTGAAAAATTTAACTTTTTTTTCAGTTTATGTGACAAACGCTTATGTTTTCATCTCTTTTTTGGGAGTGATTATCATATCCACAAGAAAACCTAAATCGGGCAAGGTAGAAGAATCTTTTTACCCATTCGCCAAGTGTACAAGTTAGGTGGCTTGACAACATATTCCTGTCATGTGACGCACATGCCGTCACCAGTGTTGTATAGAATATATCAGACGTGTTTTCCTATGGAGGAATCGGTTGACCTATGACCTTGCGATCAAATGTTTTCGGTTCCCATTGGAGAGGCACGTCCTTTCGTCTACTAATCGCACAGTTTTGCGGTGCGGTCGCATAACACAGACACTAAACTTATTACAGTGAACAGAAACGTCAATGAACGAACGGACAGATCATAACTTTGCAAAAATAAAGAAGATAAACATTTCACCCGAGGGCAGAATTGAACCAAAGACCTCTCATTCCGCAGCTGCTCACGCTAACCACGGGACCACGGCGCTCCTCAGTTCAGACTTTCCTTGATGTTGTATATCTTGCACACGGACTACTCATTTTGTATATTTTGCTTATTTTTTCATAGTTACATACAACTTCTTCCTGTTTTCTCGATTGATCTGTGTTTAGTTTCTCAAGGGCTATCCACTGTGCCAACTTATAACTAAATCTGAGGGGGGTGCGATGGGGAGGTTCCCTTGTAAGTTCTAGGCGACTGATGACCTCAGAAGTTAAGTCGCATAGTGCTCAGAGCCAGCCAGCAAACTTTCTTCTATTCCTTCCCCTACAAAAACATTCCCATCCCCCACGACAATTACATTTATCCCCCTTTACTCACAGAATTACCCGTTCAATACCCTTAAATACTTTCTCTATCTTTTCATGTGCTTCTGCAGCGTTGGACTGTACATGTGAACTATCCTTGTCTGTGTTGGTTTCCTGCCAAATGTGATGAGAACAACCCTGTCACTTGACTTACAGTAGCTCGTTCTCTATTCTACTTTCCTATTCGTAACAAATCGTACTCCCTTTACATGATTTTCTGCTGCTGTTGATATTACCCTATATTCGTTCGACGAGAACTCCTTATCTCCTAGCCTTAGAATTTCCCTTTTCAGATCGTCTACCTTTCCTGAGGTTTTCAAACTTCTGACATTCCACGCCCCGACTCGTGGAACGTCTTCCCTTTGTTGGTTGTTCAATATTATTCTCATCGTCACCTATACCTTGGAAATCCCCTTCTGCAGATTCGAGTGGGGGACTAATTCTCAATCTTTTGCCAATATAAAGATCACCATGTCACTTTTTCGATTCCATGCCACATGTCCTGTGAATACACGTTAAGTCTCTTTAATGTAGTGATTTCCATTGTCTTCTGCACCCTCAAGCCGTTGATCACTGCTGATTCTTCCGCTTTTTAGGGGCAGTTTCCCACTCCAAGCAAGAGGGTGCCATGAACCCCTGACCTCTCCTCCGCCACTATGACAACGCCGTTGGTAGACCGGAGTGACTTCTTATGCCGGAATTCTTCAGTCCTCATTGCTGAAGACTTTTTTTATAGTACCGGTACTGTTCACAATTCATGTAAATAATCTAGTGAATAACGCCAGTAGCTCCGTGAAGCTTATCAAGGATGATGCTACTGTACACAGTGAAGTTATATCTCTAGAAATGTCTAGCAAAATGTAGGAAGACCTTCAGAGCATTAAGCTTTGTTGTAGGGACTGGCAGTTTATCATCGACGTAAACTAATATGAAGTAGTGCACATAAATAGGTGGAAAGATCGGTTACTGTGTAATTTATGGCTGCCGAACAATCATTGGATTAGTCACACCCATTATATGCTGCAATATGCATGAAAATTCTATTAGAAGAAATAGTCATTTGGATGCACTTTAACAATCTTGACCACAGTTTTTCTTGTTTCCAAAATCACTTTACACGTTTCGGCATTCCATCACTTTCAAAGCTATAAAGTACAGAACTGGTATTAGAAGATATGTTACATTTCATAGTTCATTAGAGACATGGTTTAATGAGTAGAATATGGGTTTTTAGCTTACCAGTGGTATGTCAGTCATATAAAACTGTACAATCAATGGAAATCCAGAACGGAATAATGACAATATTATGTACAGTATAGGTTGCTACTTACCATATAGCGGAGACGTTGAGTCGCAGGGAGGCTAAAAAAAGACTACTAAACACATAGTTTTTCAGTCAGAAAGCTTTCTTCTGAAATAAACAACATACCCACACACATTCACGCAAATATGTCTCACACACACATGACCACTGTCTCTGGCTGCCGGGGCCAGATTCTTCCATGCAGCGTCGAGTGCAGAGTAACGACTGGTGGATACTTTATCGGCCTTTGAACAGTATGAGCGAATGATACTACTTTATATGTGTAGCGAATAATTAAACATTCACTAATCTTGTACACGAAACTAAGCACAGGTAGGAGCCACACAAAGATGCACAGATGGCGACGCACTACAGTTCGCCGGTACACAATATTCTTATTGTGATAAATGCCATATTTCATCCCCAAGTCTGTGCATCTTTGTGTGGCTTCCACCTGAGTTTAGTTTCGTACACAAGATGAGTGAATGTTTAACTATTCGCTACACTTATAGTGTCATTCGCTCGTAGTGGTCAAGGCCGATACAGTATTCATGAACTGCTAATCAGCACTTGATACTGCATAGCACAATTGTTCCACAACGGTTTCGCGTTGATTTATGTAAAGTTGTCATTTTATAAAGCATTTGTAGTCACGGAACTACAGAAAGTTTTAAAGGATTTTTAAATATGTCAACATTAATTTTGTTTACCCCTTCACCCCTTAATTCCGTGATGCCGTTTCACAATGCTTGTTACTCACAGAAAAGTTTTAGGGTCATAGAACCACAGAAGAGTTTATGCGCTCTATTTTAAGTGTGTGAATTATAATCCTATTTCCATTCTACATTGTAGTCTTCTCTATAATTTCGTTTTTTCATTAATTTTACAATTTTCGAACGTACAATTCCAGTTCACGGTTTTTTATATTGTTGTATCCATTTCTATAAGAGTCTTGTTCGATTCCTGGAGAAAAAAACATATTGCGACTTGTAACATAAGTAAAGGGAACAAGTTAAGTCAAGTAGCACAATTGCCAGTGTACCATCAGCATTAATACTGCGCTTATTTTCACATGAATGCTTCAGGGTTAAGGAGTTTCAATTAGATTAGGCAATCTGGCATGTATACTATTGATGAAATTGATGCATGGGGTTCCTAGAATGAGCTTTCTGAAGTTGTTCGAATTTCCTGTATAGACTACAAGCATTTGCTCCCATTGGTGGAAATAGCAATAAATAGGCACCACCTGTTCCTCATAAGTGAATGCTGCAGGCCTCAGCTTATATTTCTAGACTTCGTAAATTCTTACAGAACTGATATGTATGGACTTTTACTGACGCTACTAATTCATTCGCTGTTACATAAAGAAAAATTGTTTGCTTACATACAGCTGCTCTCATGTACCCTAGCGCCATTGAGCGTGCTCTTCCAATGTATTATTTATAACCACTCAGAAACTTGTGTTACACGTTGTTTTGTGAAGAAATACCGTATTGTAAAACACTGCAAAGTGATTTCCATGAATTATTTACTGATGAAACTGTTTTATACGATGTAACGATGAAAATGTATTTGCAAACAAACACATGAAGCACGTACCAGATATCCAGCGTCGCCTAGCGCTTTAGTCCACTTGGCTTCCAGTTTGTCCCTTGGTAGCAGTTTGCACTTGTCTCGTGATTGAGAAGGTTGACGAGATAAAATGTACCTAATGAAAAATTCTATATGACTGACATAACACTGATAAGCTATAAAGCTATATTCTACTCATACTATGTCTCTAATAAACTGTGAAATATAACATATCTTCTGATACCAATCATCATCATCATTTAAGACTGATTATGCCTTTCAGCGTTAAGTCTGGAGCACAGCCCCCTTATAAAATTCCTCCATGATCCCCTATTCAGTGCTAACATTGGTGCCTCTTCTGATGTTAAACCTATTACTTCAAAATCATTCTTAACCGAATACATGTACCTTCTCCTTGGTCTGCCCCGACTCCTCCTACCCTCTACTGCTGAACCCATGAGTCTCTTGGGTAACCTTGCTTCTCCCATGCGTGTAAAATAACCCCACCATCTAAGCCTGTTCGCCCTGACTGCTACAGCATTTCGTATTATATTTTATAGCCTTTAAAAATGACTGGATGTCGAAAGGCGTAAGCTGGTTTTGGTAATAATAAGAAGTGTGGTCAGGACATAAGAACAGTTATTAAAGTACATCCGTTATATGGATTGGCATACGCGTACTGAGCTGCTTAATCGAAGAACCACCAACAGAAACAAACAGAGCGATTTAAGGAGGAACCACAAGGCAAGAAAAAAGGAATAAAAGTGAGGCAGTGTTAATACTTTCATCCTTCTTTACCTCCTCTGCATTACTGCAGATGACGTGTCACTGGGCACATCTGTACTGTGCATGCAGTACACGTGAGGTGCCTAGTTGTTCCCACTGCCCTGTGTGGAATACATAAGTTCTTGTACACTTCACCAACCTGCTGTCTTCATGATGATGATGTCCCCAGCGCAGAAAACAGCACACAGGTCGTGGACTCTTTTTCTTGAGGCTGAAATTAACTTGGCAAGGAACTGCTTCTACGAATAAACTATAGCTCATTTGGGATGCCACTCGCGTTTTTATTGATATAGACACGAGAAACTATTCTTGATCACAACGTATTGAACATATCTTTCCACAGTCATTATATCTGGCTAAAATAACATGCTAGAGAGAAATAGGCGTAAACTGTAAGGATAGGTTTACAATGAATACAAGAAACTAGAGCCAACAGCAAGATTGGAAGACCAAGAACGAAGCACTCGGTTTAAAAAGGGCCTAAAACACGGATGCAGTCTTTCGCCCCTACTTTTCAGACTGGACACCGAAGGAACAATGACGGAAATAAAAGAACGGTTCAAGTATAAGGTTAAAATTAAGGGTGCAAGGATACAGTGATAAGATTCACTGATGACATTCTTATACTCGGTTCCATGTGATACATGTACCTTTGTTAACATTTCATTTCTGAGAACGCATGCTGTTACAGCGTTATTACCTGTAAATACCACACTAATACAATAAATGCTCAAAATGGTGTCCGTCAACCTCAATGCATTTGGCAATACGTGTAACGACATTGCTCTCACCAGCGAGTAGTTCGCCTTCCGTAATGTTCGCACATCTATTGAAAATGCGCTGACGCATGTTGTCATGCGTTTTCTGTGAATCACGATAGCAAATATCCTTCAACTTTCCCCACAGAAAGAAATCCGGGGACGTCAGATCCGGTGAACGTGCGGGCCATAGTATGGTGAGTCGACGACCAATCCACCTGTCATGAAATATGCTATACCGCTTCAACTGCACGCGAGCTATGTGCCGGACATTCATCATGTAGGAAGTACATCGCCATTCTGTCATAGTGCTCAGAGCCATTTGAGCCATTCTGTCATGCAGTGAAACATCTTGTAGTAACATCGGTAGAACATTACGTAGGAAATCAGCATACATTGCACCATTTAGATTGCCATCGATAAAATGGGGGCCAATTATCCTTCCTCCCTTAATGCCGCACCATACATTAACCCGCCAAGGTCGCTAATGTTCCACTTGTCGCACCCATCGTGGATTTTCCGTTGCCCAATAGTGCATATTATGCCGGTTTACGTTCTCCCTGTTGGTGAATGACGCTTCGTCGCTAAATAGAACGGGTGCAAAAAATCTGTCATGGTCCCGTAATTTCTCTTGTGCCCGGTGGCAGACGTTCAAAGTTGTCGCCATGCAATTCCTGGTGCATACAAATATGACACGGGTGCAGTCAATGTTGATGTAGCACTCTCAACATCGACGTTTTTGAGATTCCCGATTCTCGGGCAGTTCGTCTGCTACTGATGTGCGGGTTAGCCGCGACAGCAGCTAAAACACCTACCTGAGCACCATCATTTGTTACTAGTCGCGTTTGGCGTTTCACACGTGGCTGAACACTTCCTGTTTCCTTAAATAACGTAACTATCCGGCGAACGGTCCGGACACTTGGATGATGTCGTCCAGGATATCGAGCAGCATACATAGCACACACTCGTTGGGCATTTTGATAACAATAGCCATACATCAACACGATACTGAACTTTTCCGCAATTGGTAAACGGTCCATTTTAAGACGGGTAATGTATCACGAAGCAAACAAATACCGTCCGCACTGGCGGAATGTTGCGTGATATCACGTACTTATACGTTTGAGACTATTACAGCGCCATCTATCACATAGCGAAAAAAGTGGTCCAACTAAAACATTCATATTTCTTTACGTACTACACGAATGTGTGATAAAAAATGGGGGTTCCTATTTTTAAAAAACGCAGTTGATATCCGTTTGACCTATGGCAGCGCCATCTAGCGGGACATTCATAGCGCCATCTGATTTCCCCCTTCAAGCTAGACGAGTTTCGTTCTTTGTAGTTTTTTCGTTTGATGCTTATTTCGTGAGACATTTGGCCCGGTCACTATCAATGAACCACCCAGTATATCTTTATATCTTTATTGAAATGTACGTTACTGGTTTATTTGACAAAACTACAGATTTTTAATTACGACACCAACTTCGACACATAGATCATCCGAATCGATGGTTAATGGATGTGTAGTGAGGAACGTCACGCACAATCATCATTTACTTTGGGAAATATTATCAACTATTCTGTGTTGTATCTGTTATGCAATCGAACAGCTATCATTCGCTTTTCATCGAACATTTTTTACCCGAATATATGCGGATTCTCTTCGATCTATGATGATCGAATAATATTCCTTACTAGCTTCCAGCCACAAAGTTCACTTTTAGCATCATCGTTGTGCAAATTACGAGATTCTACGGAGAGCTACACAGCGAATTCCAGCAAACGTAACGTGCCATGAGTGGAATTTAGTTAACTTCGTTAACTTACAATACCTGTGTGCTTAAAATGATACATAAATAACAATATCAAAAAATATAAAACTCAAAACCTAGCCGAACTTTAGTTAAATAAATAAATTCAAAACAAAGAGAATAACTAAATTATAAACGAAATGCCTTTTATTTATTTATTGTAAGCGTCTTCTAGTGTGGCAAGTCGAATTACTTCCGACAGGCAAGAGGCGCGAAGTAGTTCAGTGCTACCCGCACGCGTGATCCAAACTTGCCTTTCGACCAATACAACTACTATGCCGATATGACTTGTGTTACGAGGTGAAACTAAAAATGAAACTGTACATACTTCATATTTTAAAGGAATTGAAACTGGAGGAACACATGAAACATGCGAATTATGCTACGGCACTTTTGGAAGGCACAGTTTGTTATGGATTCCGTGTATTACCGCTTCCAAAAGATGAAGTACACTAATATTGGGGTATAAAGGTTCACACATTTTCAAATCAAAATTTTTCAAACCATGGGAACAGTCGTACTGACAAGAATGTGCTGTGTTCTTCTCTCCCGCACCTATATCTCCGGAACTGACACGATTGGGTTTCTTTTTATGGATTTATGTGCAAGATTTTAGAAGGTATCATTATGTTACCAGGTTAAGCGAAATACACACATCAAAAAAGGTTTGGCATCACCCCGGTTCCAAGAACTCCTGAAGATAGCCGTTGACTGTGGATATTGTATCACAGGCACGGATCCTTTTACTGTTCAGAGATGTCACTAAGCCCGCCCAAAGATGTAAACAACCATGCATGAGCAGTGCCTATCAGATGGAGGGGGTCCGACAGCCGATCAGTTCCAGTCATTCCACAAGGAAGGAGGTACACGGCACGTGTTGTCTGTAGTGCAACCACGCCTAGACGGTTCGATCCCGTCCGCATTGTTACTTTGTGCCACGAAGGACTCTCAACAAAGAAAGTGTCCAGCCGTCTCGGAGTGAACCAAAGCAATGTTGTTCGGAGATGGAGGGGGGGATAAAGAGAGACAGGAACTATCAATGACATGCCTCGCTCAGGCCTCCCAAGGGCTACTACTGCAGTGGATAACCGCTACCTAAGGATTATGGCTCAGAGAAGCCCTGACAGCTACACCACCACGTTGAGTAATGCTTTTCGTACAGCCACAGGACGTCGTTTTATGACTAAAGCTCTGCCCAATAGGCTGCATGATGCGCAACTTCATTCTTGACGTCCATGGCGAGGTCCATCTTCGCATCCACGATACCATGCCGCGCGGTACGGATGGGCTCAACAACATGCCGAATGGACCGCTCAGGACTGGAATCACGTTCTCTTCACCGATAAGTGTCGCATATGCCTTCAACCAGACAATCGTCGGAGTCGTGTTTGGAGGCAACCCAGTCAGGCTGAATGCCTTAGACGCCTTAGGTGAAGGTTCTAAGCTGTTTTGGGGTGCCATTATGTGGGGCCGACGTAAGCCGCTGGTGGTCATGGAAGGCGCCGTAACGGCTGTAGGATACGTGAATGCCATCCTCCGACCGATAGTGCAACCATATCGGCAGCATACTGGCGAGACATTCGTCTTCATGAACAACAATTCGGGCCCCCATCGTGCATGTCTTCAAGACAACGACATCGATCGACTAGCCAGCATGTTCAGACATGAACCCCATCGAACATGCCTGGCATAGATTGAAAAGGGCTGTTTATGGACGACGTGACCCACCAACCACTCTGAGGGATCTGAGACGAATCGCCGTTGAGGAGTGGGACAATCTGGACTAACAGTGCCTTGATGAGCTTGTGGATAGTATGCCACGACGAATACAGGCATGCATCAATGCAAGAGGACGTGCTACTTGGTGTTAGGGGTACCGGTTTGTACAGAAATCTGGATCTCCACCTCTGAAGGTCTCGCTTTATGGTGGTACAACAAGCAATGTGTGGTTTTCATGAGCAATAAAAAGGGCGTAACTGATGTTTACGTTCCAATTTTCTGTACAGGTTCCGGAACTCTGCGAACCGAGGTGATGCAAAACTTTTTTTGATGTGTGTATAAGGTAATATGAGGTTTTATGGTGTGAGACACGATTAAACATGGCAGAATAAGCCAACTGAAAGTTTTCGGTCCTGAAAGTGTACAAAGTTGGATCAGAGGTCATTGAACTAACTGGTGTCTTACTGGTAGGAATAATCCATGCAAAAAATATACTTATCACTGCAGTCTGTATAACATCCCAAGCCGTATGACTATACTGTAAAACAAAGATAATATGACACATCACTATCTGCAGATCATGAGATACATAAATGAGCATGTGAGGAGAGGCTATTTAATTCTGAAACAAAGAAATGTACTGCTTGTGCTGGAGACACTACTAATCCACTTACCCTGTGGGGCTGAAAATTTCATTAAGTGCTTACCTATGCAGCCACTAATGCAAGAAATCTAGAGTGGAACATACAATTAAATGGTGTCATATACGTAGCACCGTCTGCGGTAGGCTTATAAAATCATGATATAGGTCGTAAGTGAGGAACACAGGAATACATCTCGTCAAAAATTATTCACATCTTAATGAGGTCCGTTTTTGTTTCTTTGTATTTATTCGACAATATCTCACAAACAAGTATGACATGTTAAAGGGACTTACACATTAAGCCACGTACAGAAAACGAAAGTCTACTAGCAATGCAGATGTTTAGAGAAGACAGCAGACCTTTCTCATCCAACATAGGACTAAAAGGCAAGGCAATAATTGTACCCATTACTATTCCTACACGTGGAATTAAGTTAGACAAAGAACGAAAATTACCCAGTGCATAGTCGATGATACTGCTTGGCAGAAAGCTACTAAAACAACTAAGTGACTAGCTTCCATGTACTGGGATGATGAAAGATTTGGAGGATATCCTGTTCTAAGTGTGTACTAAATAGTTAACGTGTTAGTAGTCACATTTTCTGGGAAAATACAAAGGCGCAACATGTTAAAGTTTTGATTATCTCCCTACGGAAAACGCTATGTCCTGGTTCTGTAGCGAAAAATTACTGCTCCTAGGAAAACCAGAAACATACATTCGAACCAGGTGTCCGGCGGCTTTCTCAGGATACAGACAATGTGCGGTTTGTGCGCCTCTCGAACAAACCAGAATGAAATTGCACCCCCCTTGAGATAATGGTTTGTTTTACCTTTCGTGCCACTTTTAAACTATACATGAAGTTTCACAGTGAATGATTTCACTATGTGTTGCACATTGTAATATGCTACTGAAGGAATATGCATGATAGGCTGATTGAAGAGACGGATTTGAGGAGGGTAAGTATTACTGTCGCTGGTACCTTCATGGCATTTTTAACACATTCGCAACGGGGACTCCACATACGCTTCAAAACGTGAGGCGTGAAATGAATTATTCCTTCGGTGTTATCTGTGTGATAAAGAGCAGGTATACGGGATACCTAGATAGTCTGTCGAAAAGTTTCTTGTGCCAGATGTGTACGTTGAATCACACTTCCACACACAGAACAGTTACATTTGTGCTTTGGTTTCGTACGTTTTATAGTTGCTGGGGACTTAATTAATTAATTGTGTTAACGGAAATTTTCTTTCGTTCTTTGTTGTTATTCTATGCAGTCAGATTGCGTACTAAAACTAGTCAGGGCCAACCGTTTACGAGACTTCGTAATCGGACTTACAGCTACGAAGAACAAAAAAATTATTTTCATTTATTTAATTAAGCCCCCATGCAATATGATCAAGAAATTTGCAGAAATAGGTGAGTTATTTGGTGCAGCAGGGAGAGGGAAGGGGCCCATTTCCATGGATATCGCTGATGAAGTTGCTGTAGCTATTGTCGACGTGCAGTACATGCCTCTAATTCTGCAGACAGGGTTCGAGATGCGTCACGGGAATTATCTCTCAGACGATCAACAGTTCAAAAGATTTTGCGGCGCAGTTTGTCACTGGTATCCATACAAGATTGAGAATGTACATCAAATGAAGCCCCAAGATGGGCTACAGCGTAGTGACTTTGCCCTTCGTCTTTTGGTGCGCATGAGAATGGATGGCATGTGGTAGGGGAAATTCTTTGGGCAGACGAAGCACGTATTACTGTGTACTGCGCACAGAACTGTTGAATATGGGGTTCGCATCCGCCACATGCTGTGCAGGAACATCCATTCCACTCAGTTTATGTGACTGTGTGGCGTGGTTCCAAAAGCTCGTTCATTCTTGGTCCGTTTTTCTCCAAGGAGATGATACTTTGAGGGCATGTTAGTTGTACAATGACATCTGCAATTTAAAAGGACCTCCTCGTGCAGCATGTGATTCCAACTTTGTAAGAATGCAACTCTGTCCACATAACTATATTCGTGCAGGGTGGGTCGACACCAAGCGTCGTTTGCCAGGTGAAAGATCTGCTTTGAGAAGTCTTCGGTAATGACGACATCATCTGTAGACAATTTGAAGATGTTTGACCTTCAAAAGCCGGCCGGGGTGGCCGAGCGGTTCTAGGCGCTACAATGTGGAACCGATCGACCGCTACGATCGCAGGTTCGAATCCTGCCTCGGGCATGGTTGTGTGTGATGTCCTTAGGTTAGTTAGGTTTAAGTAGTTCTAAGTCCTAGGGGACTGATGACCTCAGGAGTTAAGTCCTATAGTGCTCACAGCCATTTGAACCATTTTGGCCTTCAAAATCCCCCGACCTAAATTCCTGTGACTTCTGATTGTGGCGATATCGGAAGGATCGAGTCTATCAGGTACGTATCTGGACTCTTCCTTATCTGAAGGTGACGTCCGATGACATATCGCTCTGATTGCACAAGATAAGCTGCCGGCAACTGTCAACCATGTTACATATGCAGTACGTTGATGAGTAGGGAGACCATATCAACACATGTTGTAACTTGTACCATATTCTAACAAATGTGCCAGAACCACCATAATAATGTTTTTGACCGTTCCTCCCGTTTCTCTACACTCATACCACATTCAGACTGCTTACAGAATCATATTTTCACCTGCTGGCATATCTGCGAGCGCAGCGATTAACGAATACGTCTACGATTTCTCAGCATCCTGCGATGTACACAGCCCGCATTGCAGCGTTCAGACCACAGTGTGTTTAATTATAACCACTGTATCGGTATCGTGACTTCGTGCTTGAGCTAGTGGTTGGGAACTCTGCAGTGTTGTAAACTGTGGCTAACGCCTGGTTACAAATCGCTTCCTCTAGCTCCGGCTGCAGCGAGCTGCGATTTAACTACCTCGCCCGCCGAGTCAGACACTTATTAAGCAGTTGGCTGAGTTTGTGGCTGAGTTCAGATTCGAGGTTTGGTAATGGACACCTGACGTTCTGCTTTGTTTACAAGACACTCGCCGTGTCGGCGCACGAAGCGCGTGGAGCAGGCTTAACGACGGCGCGACGGCCTACGCTGTCTCCGCCACCGCCGCCGCCGTCGCGCAGCGGGCGTCTTCAGCACGTTCCTCAGGAGCAAGGCTCGGCTCGAGGCGCATGCGCCGCCGCGGGCGCACGTGTCGCTGCGTGCCCGCCGTCCCACTTGAGGCGAGAACGAGAGCTCCACGTGGCAGACACCCGCCCCAACCGCTGGCCGCCCGCCCCCCGCCCCTCGCCGCCCGCCCCTACTCGTCTCGTCCGCCGCCTCCAGCCCCCGTCCTGAGGGGCGGCGGGTGGCGAGCGGCTCTTTCACCTCTCTTGCAGACAACACGGCAGCCAGCGCTGCAGACGCGCGTCCGGGGAGTGTCTTGGAATTCCGAACACCGCCTCTGAAGTTACGCGCCTCTGGGAAAAAAGGAAAGAAATAAAAATCAAAGTCTCGGCCTTTCTCTGCCAGAAAACGTTTCCACGTGGTGGCGTCAGCGATTTGGCCCGCTGTGGCTTCAAGGGCGACTTCCATTCTTCGACGGTGACAAATCTGTAATATGTTGGATTGCTGGCGACGCACCGTGAAAACAGTTGACAGATACAGCACACAAAATTACTCTCATCAGAAACGATATTTAGATAAATCTGTTTTCAAGTAAAATCAAAACTTCTGTTTCACCATTACTTACGAGTGTCTACGAGGATCTCAGTCAGTGCAGGTATTACGCAGTGGGATTGATAGGTCGAAAGGTTCTCAGATTTAAAGTTTTGAATAATTGTTGTTTCTGGATAGGACATATTGTGTGCAACGATAGGCTACAAAAGTTTCAGTTATTTCTTGATGGACAACCAAGACAGTTTCGTAGAGGATCTGTAACTGCAGAGTCTGGATCGCCTACGGTACTCTTCACTCTGTCTAAAAGCAGCAAATAACAGTCCCTTTGGAGAATGCTATATTCATCCGGATCCTACATGGTCTGCCATTGGGAGCGCCTCAAGTTATCTTTCACCAGTCGCAAGAGTACTTCGTGTACCACTATAACTTCCATCATTTCCTGTTCCAGCCGCGGGTGGAGCGCAACAAGATTGATTGCTGATAAACCTCCATCTGCGTTCGAATTTCCAAATTTACCCCTATGGTCACCTAGAAAGATGTACGTAGGAGGAAGTAACATATTGGTTGATTCTTCTAGGGAAGTATGTTCACTAAATTTAAACGGTGAATCTCACTATGAGACACAATGCGTCTCTTTGAGATTTGAATGGTTAGCTCCATGAGGCTTTCATGCTTCCTTAGCGAATCTGCGACAAAACACGCAATTCTTCTTTCGATCCTCCATTTCCTCCATCAATCCTATCTGCTGAGACTCCCAGACTTACAAGCAGTGCTCAAGTACTGATCGAACTTCCTTCGTGGGTTGACTAAAATCTCTGAAGATTTTTTCAGTGGTTCTCAGTCTGGTTTTTATCTTTTCCGCAATCAATTTCATGTGGATGTTCCACTTTAAGTCGTTCTCTACACTTAACTACCTGACATTTTATGGGTGTGAATGTCTATTGATGGTTTGACTATGGTATAGTCTTACAACATTGAGTCGTATCGTCTAATTATGAGCAATATGTCACATAATATGTTTACCTCGAGTGCTAACTACCAACCCAATAATTGGTCTTTCCTTCTTCATCAGTGTGCTGCATAACTTTTTCACCGAACTGTAAGCTTACTAGATTCATACCAAATTCATTACCAGAGGTAGAAACCTTGCCACAGCCACACTGCGAAATTAAAATTCATTATTAGTACGCTACACTGGACCAAAATTATTGAATGGCTTCCTCTGGCTATTGGCAAAGCTTTCGCTTTTGCTGTTGCAACAACCTAAAATCATAAATGCGCAACTGGCATTTTTAGGGTATAGCTATTGTTCGGTGTTGACCAGTTACCTACACTCACACTCCCAAAGGTGAAACATTGTCTGGATTGATGGTTTCCTTTTTTTTTGTGTTACTTCCTTCCTAATCCCTCTTTTAAGAAAGTAAATAAATATGTGTATTACACATAGCTGAAATCATATTCCAGACCGTCCATGATTATTGATACACGAATCTCCGGTATCACCTCCAGTCCCCCTCCCTAGAAGTTCCAGAGATTTGTTAGTGCCACAGTGACTGATTTTATCAGATATTCAGTCATATACGTGTGAAGACTTTTACAATTTTCAAGGCGTTCCATAGTTCTGACTTAGTCCTAATCACTTCGTGGGAAACAAGGTATAACCTTTCCTCCATTACTCAATAACACAGTAAGGCCCTCTACATTGCGTCCACGCAGCTGCGTGCTTTTCATTCCCAGGGCAAGGCTCATTCTCGCTGCCAGCGCCAGGCACTCCTAAATGACATCAAGGGCACAGTCATCCTAAAGTAACACTAGTTGTTCAAATTATAACATTAGTCTAGCTATTATGTTATTTATGTGACAGATAACAGGGTAAACTCTAATAAATGCTAATATTTTAGGAGTTACAATCTGTTTCTCGGTGCTTTTCCTGATGAGCAGAAGAAAAGAAAAACAGAAAGTCCAAAATTGTATGAAAGTTGTGTTACGGACAGTATGCCTTCATAAGTTTGATTTTTCTTTGTTTAGAATACTGATTGAGTAATTTCGGTAAAAACAAAGGCTATCAAAAATCTAAGTATATGTGTAGATTGTTTTGTTTTCACTTACAGTTACTTAATCTTAATGTGATCTGGATTGTAGAATTTTATTATATTGTGAGGGCTTTACTATATAACATATTTTTTAGTTTCTGTTATATTGAACCAGGGACTTAGAAATAACGAAGAGGCTTCGTCCCCACCCTAGCCCTCAGTGGTTCACAATCCCTCAACAGGCTACAGCAGTCCACTCACCCCACCACCGCCCCACACCGAACCCAGGATTATTACGCGGTTCAGTCCCCAGTTGACACCCCCCGGGAACGTCGCAAACCAGATGCGTGTAACCCCAAATTTTTGCGTGGTAGAGTAATTATGGTGTACGCGTACGTGGAAACAGTGTTCGCGCAGCAATCGCCTACATAGTGTAAGCAGAGTTCATATCATATCCTTAAAAATCATTTTAGTTTTGTTTTGTAAGATACAGGGATTGTCGTAGCTGTGTTGGGGAAGTACCAGAGCTCTAAGCGCTAATAGAAGGCACTATTGCTAAATCGTTAGAGGCACTGATAGCTGGTTGAAGCCGGATGTAAGCTCAGATGAAATTTTTACGAAGAACCTAACGGTGTTCTGAAATGATAGGTTAAACACGATTGGCGGTGTCGTGTTTGTTGCTGTCAGAAGTAGTTTAACTTGTCGCAGAATTGAAGTAAATATTTCCTGTGAGTTGGTATGGGCAGAGGTCATTGTGGGCAACCGGAAAAAAATAATAAATGGATCCTTCTACCGACCTCCCAATTCAGATGATACAGTTGCTGAAAGGTTTAAAGAAAACATGAGTTTGATTTCAAACAGGTACCTGACTCATACGATTATAGTTGATGGTGACTTTAATTTACCCTCAATATGTTGACGAAAATACATGTTTAAATACTGAGGTACGCATAAAACATCATCCGAAATTGTGCTAAACGCGTTCTCGGAAAATTATTTCGCCAGTTGGTTCATGAAACCCCGCGAATAGTAAACGGTTGTGAAAACACACTTGACCTCTTAACAACAAACAATCCTGAGTTAACAACGAGCATCAAAACGGATACAGTAATTAGTGAACACAGAGTTGTCGTAGCGAGATTGAATATTGTGACCCCTAAATCCTCCAAAAATCTACGAAAAACATACCTATTCAAAAAATCAGATAAAAATTCACTTGACGCCTTCCTGAGAGACAATCTCCACTCCTTCCAAATTAATTATATAAGTGTAGACCAGATGTGGCTTGAATTCAAATAAATATTATCGGCAGCAATTGAGAGATTTATACCAAATAAATTAACAAACAACGGAGCTGATCCTCCTCGGTACACTATATGGGCCAGAACAACGAAACAAACATGCCAAATTTAAATAGGCGCAAAATCCCCAAGGTTTACGATTTTTACAGAAGCTCGAAATTTAGAGCGGACTTCAATGCGAGATGCTTATAACAGTTTCCACAACGGAACTACGTGTCGAAACCTGGCAGAAAATCCAAAGACATTCTGGTCGTATGTGAAGTATGTTATCGCCAAGAAACAATCAGTGCCTTCTCTGAGCGAGAGGATTGGAGATACTATAAACGACAGTGCTGCCAAAGCAGAGTTACTAAACACAGCCTTCCGAAATGCCTTCACAGTAGAGGATGAAGTAAATATTCCAGAATTCAAATCAAGAACAACTGCCAACATGAGTAACGTAGAAGTAAATATCCTCGGAGTAGTCAAGCAACTTAAATCACTTAATAAAGCAAGTTTTCTGGTCCAGATTGTATGCCAATTAGGTTCCTTTCAGAGTACTCTGGTGCATTAGCTCCACACTTAACAATGATATACAACCGTTCGCTCGATGAAAGATCCGTACCTAAAGACTGGAAAGTCGCACAGGTCACACCAATATTCAAGGAACGTAGTAGTAGGAGTTATCCACTAAATTACAGGCCTATATCGTTATCGTCGATATGCAGCCGGATTCTGGAACATGTGTGGTGTTCGAACATTATGAATTACTTCGAAGAAAACGGCCTATTGACACACAATCAGCATGGGCTTAGGAAACACCGTTCCTGTGAAACACAACTAGCTCTTTATTCACGTCAAGTGTTGAGTGCTATTGACAAGGGATTTCAGATCGATTCCCTATTTCTGGATTTCCGGAGGCTTTTGACGCTGTAGCACACAAGCGGCTTGTAGTGAAATTGCTTGCTTAAGGAATATCGTCTCGGGTATGTGACTGGATTTGCGATTTCCTTTCAGAGAGGTCACAGTTCTTAGTAACTGACGCAGAGTCATCGAGTAAAACAGAAGTGATTTCTGGCTTCCCCAAGGCAATTTGGTGTTCCTTATATATATAAATGATTTGGTAGACAATCTGAGGGAGGCGTCGTAGGTTGTTTGCAGCTGGCGCTGTCATTTATCGACTAATGAAGTCATCAGAAGATCAAAACAAATTGCAAAACGAATCAGAAAAGATATCTGAATGGTGCGAAAATTGGCAGTTGTCCCTAAATGACGAATCCTATGTTGTCATCCATATGAGTGCTAAAAGGAATTCGTTAAACTTCGGTTACACGATAAATCAGTCTACTCTAAAAGCCATAAATTTAACTAAATACCTACGAATTATAATTACGAACATATTAAATTGGAAGGAACACATAGAAAATGTTGTGCTGCAGGCTTACCGAAGACTGCGTTCTATTGAAGGACACTCAGAAAATGTAACAGATCTACTAAGGAGACTGCCGGCCGAAGTGGCCGTGCGGTTAAAGGCGCTGCAGTCTGGAGCCGCAAGACCGCTACGGTCGCAGGTTCGAATCCTGCCTCGGGCATGGATGTTTGTGATGTCCTTAGGTTAGTTAGGTTTAACTAGTTCTAAGTTCTAGGGGACTAATGACCTCAGCAGTTGAGTCCCATAGTGCTCAGAGCCAACTACTAAGGAGACTGCCTACACTACGCTTGTCCGTTCCCTTTGAAAGTAGGCTGTTTAGGTTTTTATGTTGGTAACGCCACGTAGCGCTCTATATGAAAATCACTGACTGTGCTGTGTGAAGACTGTGGTTGGTTTGCATTGTTGGAGTATATGCTATTGTAGTGTTGCGCAGTTGGCTGTTAACAGCGTGTAGCGTTGCGCAGTTGGAGGTGAGCCACCAGCAGTGGTGGATGTGGGGAGAGAGATGGCAGACTTTTGAGAGCGGATGATCTGGACGTGTGTCCATCAGACACAGTAAATTTGTAATATTGGATATCATGAACTGATATACAGGGTGTTACAAAAAGGTACGGCCAAACTTTCAGGAAACATTCGTCACACACAAATAAAGAAAATATGTTATGTGGACATGTGTCCGGAAACGCTTAATTTCCATGTTAGAGCTCATTTTAGTTCTTCCACCTACACTCAATGGAGCACGTTATCATGATTTCATACGGGATACTCTACCTGTGCTGCTAGAACATGTGCCTTTACAAGTACGACACAACATGTGGTTGATGCACGATGGAGCTCCTGCACATTTCAGTCGAAGTGTTCGTACGCTTCTCAACAACAGATTCGGTGACCGATGGATTGGTAGAGGCGAACCAATTCCATGGCCTCCACGCTCTCCTGACCTCAACCCTCTTGACTTTCATTTATGGGGGCATTTGAAAGCTCTTGTCTACGCAACCACAGTACCAAATGTAGAGACTCTTCGTGCTCGTATTGTGGACGGCTGTGATACAATACACCATTCTCCAGGACTGCATCAGCGCATCAGGGATTCCATGCGACGGAGGGTGGATGCATATATCCTCGCTAACGGAGGACATTTTGAACATTTCCTGTAACAAAATGTTTGAAGTCACGCTGGTACGTTCTGTTGCTGTGTGATTCCATTCCATGATTAATGGGATTTGAAGAGAAGTAATAAAATGAGCTCTAACATGGAAAGTAAGCGTTTCCGGACACATGTCCACATAACATATTTTCTTTCTTTGTGTGTGAGGAATGTTTCCTGAAAGTTTCGCCGTACTTTTTTGTAACACCCTGTATATGATGACTTTGGAACATTATTAAGGTAAATACATTGTTTGTTCTCTATCAAAGTCTTTCATTTCCCAACTACGCCTATCAGTAATTAGTGCCTTCAGTAGTTAGAATCTTTTATTCAGCTGGCAGTTTTGGCGCTTGCTGTATTGCAGTAGTTTGAGTAACGAAGATTTTTGTGAGGTAAGTGAGTCATGAAAGGTATAGGTTATTGTTAGTCAGGGCTATTCGTTTGTAGGGATTTTTGAAAGTCAGATTGCGTTGCGCTAAAAATATAGTCTCTCAGTTTAGTGTTGATCAGAATAGGTAAAGAGCGAAATGTCTGGGTGAGTACGTTCAGTTCTGCTCAGCTGTTTGAAATTCAAATATCGTAAGTGGTTATCAGCACAGTAATTCTCTAATTTTTCTAGGGGGACGTTTCACCTTTTAAAATACTGCTGCTCGTTGTGGGATCCTTACCAGATAGGACTGACGGAGTACATCGAAAAAGTTCGAAGAAAGGCAGCACGTTTTGTATTATCGCGAATTGGGGAGAAAGTGTCACTGAAATGATACAGGATTTGGGCTGGACATCATTAAAAGGAAGGCGTTTTTCATTGCGACGGAAACTTATCACGAAATTCCAATCACCAACTTTCTCCTTCGAATGCGAAAATATTTTGTTGAGACCGACCTACGTAGGGGGAAACGATCACCACGTTCGTTCTTTTGGCGCGCTATACAAGATAGGACTGATAAAGAATAGTGAAGGTGGTTCGATGAACCCTCTGCCAAGCACTTAAATGTGATTTGCGGAGTATCCATTTAGATGTAGATGTAGACAAATTAGCCGTGAAAAATTAGTATATCCGTTTCAACGGATAGGAGGAAGATGAACAAAACCACACCTGTAACGTATTGTAGAACAAGTTGCCTACAGGCACAAGCAGAGGATTAACAGGGGTGCGTAGTCAAGTGTAATAGAAATTCCTGGTTCTGTGTACTTGTAGTCCATCCACACGTCACCTATCGGTTAAACAGTAAGTGCCTTTACATGTCTTGCAAAGTTTCTTATGCTGCGTTCCTCTTGGATGCCTCATCGCTCTTTGGAATAAAACAACTCAGGAACAGTTTCGTACACCATGAAATAATAACACGCTAGTCTGATAAAAGTGTACTACGTTGCTGAGACACTATGTCCTCCGTTTGCCGACAGCGGTGGCCGAGCCGTTCTAGGCGCTTCATTCCGGAACCGTGCTGGTGCTACGGTCGCTGGTTCGAATCCTGCCTCGGGCATGGCTGTTTGTGTTGTCCTTCGGTTAGTTAGGTTTAAGTAGTTCTAAGTCTAGGGGACCTATGACCTCAGATGTTAAGTCCCGTAGTGCTTAGAGCCATTTGAACCATTTGAACCATCCTCAGTTTAGTTTAGTGTTCATTAGTAACAAGAAAATCACAAATATCCAATCTCCAATCCAAACACCAGAATTCACGGAGGTCCCGCTAGTGGACGCTAAGACTTATGCAGAAGAAACACTTTCAAATCAATCGTACTAGGGACTCCCGTGTAAGGCTGAAATTCAAGGTATTGGCAGTCGTAAAGTGTCAGGTTCCTCCCCAAAAAAGACATCATATGAACCGGAAAATACAATTTATTTATAAAAATGATACTGCAAATGTTTATGTAACACCCTGTATATCACACCCAAATCTCATGAAAACAGCTCGATGTATATCATTATTATCCTACTTTATTATCAAATGTTATTTAGATATGGTTCTTTGTTATAAAATTTAAGTTTTCAAAAAATGGTAGCAAATTAACGTGATTCAAAAGTGTTGATGCTATTTACATTTTGATGCCACATCATCTACAGTATTAAAAACCACACCACATACGTGCCTTATATCTGTATGTAGTGTGATTTTAAAACCTATTTTACTTTTTTTTTAATCGTTTCGACCGCATTTGTGAAGATTAGGTTTTTACTGTTTTAGCGAGAGCTAATAGATTTGTAATGACCAGTAAGAGCTCCAAATGACCATAATGAAAAAGGGCATCTATGTATAACTTATAATACCAACATTTCCCAAATCTGAGCACATGACCGTTTTGCATTTTGGAATACCATAGCTGCCGATTGACTCGAAGAGTAGAGATGGCGCGAACCGCGTGATATTTTTGTCGTAGACTAGTACCTAATTCATCAACGAACCTAAAGTAACTATTCACCGTTCTTAATAGCACAAACTCAACGATATCTTTAATTTGCCTCGGGAGTATCAGATTTTATTAAAAAGAAAATACAAATAAAAAATGCAGCTGTCCTGGATCAAGAACGTACGTAAAAATATGCTCATCTCATATGATTCCCGTTTCCGTTTGCAGACTGACTTCCATCTACTATTTGTCCATAGAGGATAGCGGTTAGGTGGCATAAATAACACGCAAAGCTGCCAGAATGGTTGACTGATAGTTCTAGTGGAGCGAAGCATTATGCAGGGTGCGCAAAATGAGTTTCACAACTTTTTTGATGGTCGGAAAAATACTGTTGACATCAGGAGGCACACAGAAGAAGAACGAGACGGAGCACATGGTCGCATTTGCGGCAGATAGGAAAAGAAACCAGCCAAATGGTTTCAGTGGAGCTACTCAGGAATTCGTCCTAGGTGAATAATAAGGAAAATACCTACGGAAACCAATGTCTGCCTAGGGCTAGGCGGTTGGGACTTGAAATGCCGAATATGAGTCGAGTTAGTGTCTTAAAACTGTGCCAACGTGCTCGGTAGAAATACTGCGACACACTTACTTCGTTGCAGATGCAGACAGTGCATCGAACACACGAAGTGATCACGTTGTTCTCCGGGCTAGCAATCGATAAAGAATATTTGCGACGTCATTGCTTTTATCGGCTTTTGTCCGCAGAATCCTCTGATGCAACTCTCCATTCTAGTCTATCCTGTAAATCCTTTTCCTCTCATAACTACTGCAACCTTCACCCATTTGAAGGTGCTCACAATAGCCAAACCGTAGTCTCCCTCTACAATTTTTACCACCCACGTTCCTCTGCTTTTCCATATTCCATCATAATGTGTCCAGTCAAACGATCCATTCTTTTAATCAGATTTTTCCATAAGTCACATTTTTCCCTGATTCGAATCATAGCCATTTCATTGGTTATCTCAACAACCCATTTAATCTGCAGCATACTTCTGTAGCAGATCAATTCAAAATCTTAGGTTTTACTTCTTGTATTTATTTTACTTCTTGTTTGTATTTATTCATACAAACACCTATGGAAAAACTTACTGATATGTAAATTTATATTAGATTTTTTAAGGTACAGTCAAACGAAAACCGAACACCCCCACTACGGGACTTTTGAATGGTTCCATTCAAAGGTAATCACCACCCAGGATACAACATTTATTCTCCTCCTAGACAAGAAGATTCTTATTCCGTAGAACGCGGTCGACGGCTGGCGGGTCCACAACCGCACCCTCTTCCATTTTGACTGAAACTGACGTCCACGCATGACATTCGTCAGGTCGCCAAAGATGTGAAAATCACATGGAGAAGGATCCGGACTGTGCGGAAGATATCGCAGTGTTTACCAAGCAAATCTCTGTAGCATAGCCTTCGTACGATTGGCAGTTTGATTCCGGATGTTATTGTACGACGCAGTGACAGCATTCCGACAGCCTGAGAGCAAATGGTAAAGCCAAGAGTGAAAACATCTCCAAAGAAATGGAAAGCTAGTCGCAAAAGCTCCGATAGGGTCGCGATGACTTCCTTCCGCTCATCGAGCTCCTCGAGCGTGGAACCACTCAAAGCGCAGCTCTATGAAGACACACTGCAGAAACTGTGACGCGCCACAAAGTCAAAACGCCGAGATATGGTGTTGGATTGAATTATCCAGCTCAGCTGCATGGAAACGCCCCCCCCCCCCCCCCCCCCCCCCTCACGGGCAGTCAGACTATGGCTACGCTTCAGCAATGTGCTTGGTAAGCACTGCAGCATCCTTCTTACAGCCCGTATCCTTCACCGTGTCATTTTCACATCCTTTGCGACCTTGAGAAAGACGTGTGTGGACGTCGGTTTCAGTCGGATGAGGAAGTCTAAGAGTGGCTTCGGTTACGGATCCGTCAGCGCCCGACCGAGTTCTACACAGCAGGGATTGATTCACCTCCCAGCAGAATAAATGTCTTAACGTGTGTGGTAGTTACTTTTGAATTGAACCATTCCATGGTCGCGTTGTGGCAGGTGTTCAGTTTTCGCTTGAGTGCCCTTCACATTTTTTTTTCCTTAAAGTCCTATGACGTATTGTCAAAATTAGAATGTCGCCAGTAAGTCATGCAATTTATTTCTCCTGTTCTTCCGATTTCTTTTCGGTTTCTTTTACTGCTTGCTCAGTGTAACAGACTGATTAACAGGCATGAAGGCTGCAAAACTATCTCACACCGCTCTCTGTAACTGCCTCTGTTTTATGACATTCAACTCCAATAACTGATGTCTGGTCGCTGTACAAGTTGAGGACATCCATTCTTTTCCTGTATCTTACCCCTCATATTTTCAAAATTTCAGACACTGTTTTGAAGTCAATTTTGCTAAAAGCTACAAGTGGTATAAATATCGTTTTACTTTTCCTCTACGTACCAAGATAAATCGTAGGATCAGTATTCCCTGAGGTACTGCTACACTTCTCCACAACCCAAATGGACATGAGGCGTGTTACTCATAAATAGGCGGAAAGAACCTTTATTTTTAGATTACACGAATCCCTGGCAACAGATAGATCCATAATTAGCAAAAGTTGGTGTATAATCTAGTAGCTAAGGAAAAAGCTAGTGGCCCATACGCTGGGGTAAAAGAAGGTATTCTGTGGAGCACAAAATGACAATGTGATATTTTCTGTCTGAGGCATGGCACACACCAGTACTCATGCAAGTCACTTCAATTCAACCTTACAGTCCTCATGGGCCCACTTCTGAATCATTAAGTACTTCACCCAATCATCAGATAATCTGATGTCTCGTGACGAGTCAGTTTCTTTGACCCGTGGTCTAGGGATAGCGTCTTTGATTCATAATCAAAACGTATTCGGTGCCGGGTTCGAATCCCGACGCTTCTTAAATTTTGATTGATAATCAACATTAGCGACCGAAGACTTCCGGCACAAGAAGCCGCCCTCATTCTGCCAACGGCGGAGGAGCGGACGGAGGTTCAGGGCATTCTCTTGCCCTTGGGGTGGGAAACTGCCTCTAAAGGCGGAAGATTCAACAATTCTCAACAGAATGAGGATGCAGAAGGCAATGGAAACCACTGCATTAAAGACATGTAACGTGTATCCTGAGGACAATTGGCTTGTAATTGAAGAAATGTCATGATGATCTCTTCTTTGGCAAAAGATTCCTGAATAGTCCCCCAATCAGATATCCGTGAGGGGATTGCCAAGGGGGGAGGTCACCATGAGAAAAAGGTTGAATAATCAACGAAAGGATAACGTTCTACGAGTCGGGGAGTTGAATGTCACAAGCTTGAACGTTGTAGGGAAACTATAAAATCTGAAGAGGGAAACGCTAAGGCACAATCTAGATATAATGGGGGTCAGTGAAGTGGAAAGAAGACAAGGATTTCTGGTCAGATGAGTATAGGGTGATATCAACGGTAGCAGAAAGTGGTATAAATGGAGTAGGATTCGTTATGAATAGGAAGGTAGGGCAGAGAGTGTGTTACTGTGAACAGTTCACGGGTTGTTCTTATCAGAATCGACAGCAAACCAACACTGACAACGATAGTTCAGGTATACATGCCGACATCGCAATCTGAAAATGAAAAGATAGAGAAAGTGTATGAGGATATTGAAAGGGTAATACAATATGTAAAGGGGGATGAATATCTAACAGTCATTGGGGACTGGAATGCAGTTGCAGGGGAAGGATTAGAAGAAAAATTTACAGGAGAATATGGGCTTGGGACAAGGAATGAAAGAGGACAAAGACTAATTGAGTTCTGTAACAAGTTTCATCTAGTAATAGCGAATACTCTGTTCCAGAATCACAAGAGGAGGAGGTATACTTGGGAAAGGCCGGGTGATACGGGAAGATTTCAGTTAGATTGCATCATGGCCAGACAGAGATTCCGAAACCAGATACTGGATTGTAAGGCCTACCTAGGAGCAGATATAGCCTCAGATCACAATATAGTAGCGATGAAGGGTAGGCTGAAGTTTAAGACATTAGTAAGAAAGAGTCAATAAGCAAAGATGTGGGATACGTAAGTACTAAGAAATGACGAGACACGGTAGAAGTTCTCTAAGGCTATAGATACACCGATCAGGAATAGCTCAGTAGGCAGTACAGTTGATGAGGAATGGACACCTCTAAAAAGGGCCATCACAGAAAATATAGGCACAAAGAAGATAACTGCGAAGAAACCATGGGTAAGATAAGAAATACTTCAAATGATCGATGGAAGGAGGAAGTACAAAAATGTTCTGGGAAACTCAGGAATACAGAAATAAGTCGATGAGGAATGAAATAAATAGAAAGTGCAGGAAAGCTAAGACGAAATGGCTGCAGGAAAAATGCGAAGACATCGAAAAAAAAAAATGATTGTTGGAAGGACAGACTCAGCATACAGGAAAGTCAAAACAACCCTCGGTGATATTAAAAGAAAGGGTGATAACATTAATAGTGCAAGGGAATTCCACTGTTAAACGCAGAGGAGAGAGCGGGTAGGTGGAAAGAATACATTGAAAGCCTCTACCAAGGGGAAGATTTGCCTGATGTGATGGAAGAAGAAACAGGAGTCGATTTAGAAGAGATAGGGGATCCAGTATTAGAATCAAAATTTAAAAGAGCTTAGGAGGACTTAAGATCAAATAAGACAGATGGGATAGATAACATTCCATAAGAATTTCTAAAATCATTGGGGGAAGTGGCAACAAAAAGACTATTCACGTTGGTGTGCAGAATGTATAAGTTGGCGACATACCATCTGACTTTCGGAAAAGTATCATTCTCACAATTCTGAAGACGGCAAGAGCTGACAAGTGCGAGAATTATTGCACAGTCAGCTTAACAGCCCATGCATCCAAGTTGCTTACAAGAATAATATACAGAAGAATGGAAAAGAAAATTGAGGATGCGCTAGATGATCAGTTTGGCTTCAGGAAAGGTAAAGGCATGAGAGAGGCGGTTCTGACGTTGCGGTTAGTAATGGAAGGAAGACTAAAGAAAAATCAAGACACGTTCATGGGATGTGTAGACCTGGGAAAAAGTTCTACAATGTAAAATTGTGCAATATGTCCGGAATTCTGAAAAAGTAGGAGTAAGCTATAGGGAGAGACGGGTCATATACAATATACACAACAGCCAAGAGGGAATAATAAGAGTGGACGACCAAGAACGTAGTGCACGGTTTAAAAAGGGTGTAAAATAAGGATGTAACCTTTCGCCCCTACTGTTCAATCTTGACATCGAGGAAGCAATGGTGGAAATAAAAGAAAGGTTCAGGAGTAGAATTAAAATTCAAGGTGAAAGGATATCAATTATACGATTCGCTGATGACATTGCTATCTTTAGTCAAAGTGAAGAAGAATTACATGATCTGCTGAACGGAATGAACAGTGTAGTGAGTACAGAGTATGGACTGAGATTAAATCGAAGAAAGACCAAGGTAATGAGAAGTAGCAGAAGCGAGAAAAGCGAGAAACGTAACATCAGGATTGATGGTCACGAAGTAGATAAAGTTAAAGAATTCCGCTACCTAGGCAGTAAAATAACGAGTGATGGACGGAGCAAGGAGAACATCAAATGCAAACTAGCACCGGCAAAAAGGGCATTCCTGGCTAAGAGAAGTCTACTAATATTAAATATCGGCTTTAATTTGAGGAATAAATTTGTGAGACTGTACGTCTGAAGTACAGCATTGTCTGGTAGTGAAACATGGACTGTGGGACAACCGGAACACAAGAGAATCGAAGAATTTGACATGTGGTGCTACAAAGGAATGTTGAAAATTAGGTGGACTGATAAGGTAAGGAATGAGGAGGTTTACGCAGAATCGGAGACGAAAGGAATTGTTGAAAACACTGATAAGGAAAAGGAACAGGGTGATAAGACATCCGTTAACACGTCAGGGAATGACTTCCATGGTACTAGAGGGAGCTGTAGAGGGGAAAAATTGTAGAGGGAGTCAAACAGCAAATAATTGAGGACGTAGGTTGCAAGTGTTACTCTGAGATGAAGAGGTTAGCACAGGAGAGGAATTCGTGGCCAGTCGCATCAAACCAGTCAGAAAACTGATGACCAAAAAAAAAAGAATGGTCTCTTTGCAAAGAAGACAAGGCATTTCATTCTCATCTTCAGAAGATCTGTTTGCCTCAAACGTCTTCAGTCTCTTTCGACTTTTTTTATGGTATGGGCCCGGAGTCATTCAACAATTATTTAACCTCCCAGCAAGATGCTTTTGTTGCACTGAGTTCATCTTTGCATGGAGACTCCGTGATCACGGCGTTATAGTTCTTCACCTGATTGATGATGGACTCTCGTATTGAGGAACTGACTTTACACTCTACTGTGATGCACTGGATGAAGACTGTGTTTGCACAACCATCAATTGACCAGGATGTGGAACAGAAGGAGTAACTGACTCTCTTGCGTTCTGGGAGTCTGGCGTTATTCTTCCTGTTGTATCTGATAGGACAAATTCCTCTTCGACAAATGCGTTTGCATTAAGCGGGAAAACACCCGTCATTTTAAATCCAGATGTCTCATTTTGCACTGTTGCTTTTCTATCATATGCAAGTGCGAACTACTGACCTATTTGGTACTGGGTTGCCACTCTTCCCGGATGTCTGTTAAGCCATGTCTTAATTTCCTGACCGTATAAAGTGCTTAATGGTGCCATCTCAAATGAAAATATACCTCTTCAATAAAGAATAATTAATCAAACTATTAGTGACAGAAATAATCTAAAATTGTCGCAAAATAACTGTAAATACTATATGTAATCATCAAATTGTAGTTATTTAAACAGGCACACAACTAACGCACCATAAAAAGCGTTACCTCTTACGTCACACTTTAAGTTATATATAACGAAGTCATGGGCTAACATCAAGTAGTTTCGGTTTTACCCCATTTCTTCTACCCGGTCTTACCTCAGATATACCTTATCTGTAAAATTCCTTCTGCCTAAGAAAGAACGTGGCAGGGGTAAAATACAGGGAGCGAAAGGCTATTTACAATTTGTGCAGAAAGCAGATGGCAGTTATAAGAGTCGAGGGACATGAAAGGGAAGCAATGGTTGGGAAGGGAGTGAGACAGGGTTGTAGCCTCTCCCCGATGCTATTCAATCTGTATATTGAGCAAGCAGTAAAGGAAACGACAGACAAGTTCGGAGTAGGTATTAAAATCCATGGACAAGAAATAAAAACTTTGAGGTTCGCCGATGACATTGAAATACTGTCAGAGACAGCAAAGGACTTGGAAGACCAGTTTAACGGAATCGACAGTGTCTTGAAAGGAGGATATAAGATGAACATCAACAAAAGCAAAACAAGGATAATGGAATGTAGTCGAATTAAGTCGGGTGATGCTGAGGGAATTAGATTAGAAAATGAGACACTTAAAGTAGTAAAGGAGTTTTGCTATTTGGGGAGCAAAATAACTGATGATGGTGGAAGTAGAGAGGATATAAAATGTAGACTGGCAATGGCAAGGAAAGCGTTTCTGAAAGTATTTGTATGGAGTGTAACCATGTATGGAAGTGAAACATGGACGATAAATAGTTTAGACAAGAAGAGAATAGAAGCTTTCGAAATGTGGTGCTACAGAAGAATGCTGAAGATTACATGGGTAGATCACATAACTAATGAGGTATTGAATAGAATTGGGGAGAAGAAAAGTTTGAGGCATAACTTGACTAGAAGAAGGGATCGGTTGGTAGGATATGTTCTGAGGCATCAAGGGATCACCAATTTAGTACTGGAGGGCAGCGTGGAGGGTAAAAATCGTAGAGGGAGACCAAGAGATGAATACACTAAGCAGATTCAGAAGGATGTAGGCTGCAGTAGGTATTGGAAGATAAAGACGCTTGCACAGGATAGAGTAGCATGGAGAGCTGCATCAAACCAGTCCTAGGACTGAAGACCACAACAACAACAACAAGAAAGAACGTGAAAAAGCTTTTAATAAGACATATGTTCATAATGCTTGCTCTAAAATAAATTCACTGTATTACCAGTTTGAACTTGTAAAACGACGATATAGGTTCCTTACTGAAAACAAAATATCACAAAGGAAGATGCACAACACATGTATATGACACCATTACGCCTCATGTCGATACTGTAGTTGCCGGTTGTCCTCATGGTCTAACGACCAAAAAACAATGTTACCAACTCGTAAAGAGAAGTATGATGGTTCCCGGTTTCATTCCCATACCCAATTATACCCCAGCTTTCCCTAGGTGAGAGTACGCATACATAGGTACGACCATATAAAACTAATCAAACACAGAAGCAAGACGGAGATTGATTTTAGGAATCCCCAGAAAGTGGAGTCTATCCACGAAGGCGATAGCTTACAAAATCCTCAATCTACAAATACTTGGGCATTGCTTTAAAATCTGGGATCCTCGCCGGCAGAGTTCATAGAATAAATGCAGAAGATCAAGAAAACCGCGAGTTTTGTCTCGGGTTTGATTACCAAGCTCGAACAGGGATGTTCACTTAAGTCAAATGACAGGCATTACAACATGGGCGCTGAGCGTCCTGTATGATTTACTGTTAAAATTTCGAGAATGGTCAAACAACATAGTAATTCCTCATATGCATACGCCTTGAAAAACCAGAATGGCAAAAGAGATTTACTCTTAAGGGAGTGTACCAAAACTCATTCTTCCCCCACGTAAATCTCCAATGTAACATGAATAGTACTCGAGATACATTTCACCACAAACCGTAAAATATTTCGTGGAGTGTAGATGTAGCAGGGGGACTGATGACCCTGCATTTCAGCACCCTACAATCAAAATCACATCTCTGTTAAATACTAACTCTCTTTCGGTCACATTTATATAACAACTTTACTAATTTTCGCCAATATCTCAGTTCCGATCGTACTGTGATGGGTGTCACTGGTCCAGATCGCTTGTCATGTTCTGTAGTTCACTTCATACAGAAAAATAGCTGAGATGCAGAAATATGTGTGTTAATATTTCTGTACCCCAAATAAATCGGGGTGTTTTTAATTCGAGAATTACATAGTCAGGATGATGATGATAACAACATTTGTGAGTAACGTACACCAAAGACAAAATACAGGGCACAGGTGTCTGTCGAGTGAAGTCTCTAGTAGATCCCATTACGATTTTTTAATCACCCTATGATGAGTATGTATTCTGCTCATCACCTGAAGTATTTTCAGGCAAGAGGAATAATTTGTGTCATTGGCCGACAAATGTGAAGTCTCATCATTTTCCCTCGTTGTTATTGTTGTTGTGGTCTTCAGAGCAGAAATCCATATCCATTTGAAGTTGTGACTTGGTCTACCTGTAAAATTTTGGCTCCTACGGCTTCTTGCCCCTGTCAAATTAAGTACTCGTTTATGCCTCGCGCTGTGTCCTTTTAAATGCTCCCGTCTCTTAGTCAAGTTACTCCATACATATCTTTTACCCCAATTCGACTCAGTATCCTTTCATTTATTATCCGACATATTAATCTAATATTCTGCTTCCTTCTGTAACACAACATTTCCATTCTTTTCTTTTCTGAACTGATTATCATCTACGTTTCATTTCCTTACAAGATGCGAAAAATACTTACAGCAAAGACACCCTAACATTTAAATTTATATTATATGTGACAAAATCCTCCTTCTTCAGAAACGCTTTTCTTGCTATTGCCAGTCTGAATTTTACATTCTTTCTATTTCGGTCATCGTCACTTATGTTGCTATCGAAATGATAGAAAACTTTTCTAATCCTTCGTCTCAGTTCCCAATCTCATTTTCTAACATTCTGCGTGGTGTCTGTTTGTTCTATATCGTGTCTCCCTACCACTTTCGCGCAACGACGCTCTGAGCGTGTTTTTTTAGGGAATTGACTAGTTTGAACCTGGGACCTGGTAAGGAGACGCCAGACCACAAATGACATGTAGAGTTCAGAATAGTTCAGTGAGACTAGCGATGATATAACCAAATACTTAATGATTTCAGCGTCAGCTCCACTGCACTCCCTGTAAAAGAATCTTAATATTAACTAAATTTAGTGGAAGGGGTTCAAGGTTTTCCTATTTTTAGTTGGCTGGTAAAATAATGTCTAAAAAGCAGTTAAGTTTACCATTGGAAATTTTATTCTACTCACAAAACATTGTTTATAAATTGCACTATTGATAAAAGGAAAAGTTTTAATACAGGATGATAAAAACCAACTGTGTTCAACAAAAATGTGAACGGATATTCCCTGAGTGGGTTTCCAAGTTCTACAATGGATCGAAGGATGACCTCTGCCATATCACATCTATAATCTAGGTTTAAATTAAGTTTCACAAGAGAGAAAACTATGAAAATGGTCTACAGTGACCCTCAATTATCTTTAGTTACTTATCCAACTTGTCGTAAATTACAGTGGCTGATGTGGATTTTCAGTAACTATATAACAGAAAAAACATCGCGTTTCAGATTTTTACTTCAAGTGGCAAATGTGAACACCATGAGCTTTAATTGACGATCGACACTAGTATTATGCAAAAAGGGGGTGTAACAGATGAGACTTCTGCAGTTCTGAGTGAAGCTTTATGCGCTGTTATGCGACATCGTGTGCATTCATTACCTTGTCGGTGTTTGTCAGGGGGCGGCGGACAGCACAGCTCCGCTCACCTTGCCGTCTCGGAAGCAACTCTCTCCTAACTTCTCCTTACTACAATTTACCGAAGTTGGTTTAAAAAAACTATCTGGCTGTGTTTTCATCTGACCAACCAGGGTCTCAATTTTAACCTTAAGCTCCGCCTACAAAAATTCTGTCTATCCAATGAGAAACGTTATACTTTTCGTGGTGGGGCAATGTTTTTAAAGTTTGCAACGTAACAGAGACGCGAAAAAGTCTCACGCAAAAACTTGCAGCTTGTGTGGTCCTTTTAGCGTTATCGTAAGATCTATACTGTTCTTCTGGAGGGCTCTATCTTTTAACATGGGCTGGGGGGTGGTCCTGACGTAATAGAGACGCGAAAAAGTCTCACGCTAAAACTTGCAGCTGCGGTGGTCCTTTTAGTGTTATCGTAAGATCTATACTGTTCTTCTGGAGGGCTCTAGCTTTTAACATGGGCTGGGGGGTGGTCCTAGTGGTTAGCTGGCGACGTGGGTGTCCGTCCCTTATCGTGGGGCCTTCCAGCTCAACACGGTTCTGCTCTCGGCTTCTGTTCTCGTTTCTCCCCTCGGAACTGCGTCTGTCTCACGGTGGGAAGGTATGACATGCATTTAGGCATTCTTGTGTTAGTCTGTGGTATTCCATTTGCTCCCTCGTTACTGGTATTACTTTGGTTAATTTAATGTCACGATTTATTTGGAGCTATGTGACGTACTACTGGATTTGCTTATCATGTCAGGGTTTTCATGGAAGGTGTTGGATTTGCCTGACATTTTACTATTTCCTCAGCTTCTTCCGAAATGCTGTTCAACAGATCTTCTAAGTTTAAAGTTCACTTTTGTTTTCATAAACTGGACAATTATTCATGCGCACATATTCTCACGTTTTCCTATAAACTGCTTACCTCAATTACTGATTTAAGGCACTACAAATCTCTTTGAATTGTATTGTGACGTAGGAGCCTATGACCTTGTTGACACCAGTGAGTCGTTAGGAAATTGTGAACGATCTTCCGATGCTCTCTATTCCCTTTATACCATGTACACAATGAAATAAATACAACACTAAATTGCGGACGCACTTGCAACTTATCTATAGAAACGCAGATACACCCGGCAATATACGAATCTGCATGCAGGCCAACTCACCCGACGATTTTTCAGATATCTCGAATTTCTGTGGTTTTGAGTCGTAACATGAGGGCGCCAACTAATTTAACATCGGTTCATTGTCTATCACATTGTTTATTGAATCTTAATTAGACAATACATGTCATTCATTATAGTTCTCCATGGTCACATTGTTTATAAAATTGTATATAGCTGTGATGAGCGTAATCTCGGAGTTAATGACTTTTTATTTATTCAGTTACTGTATACTCAACTTGTGTAGTCGGCTGTTTTGTAAACTAGTAATCATCATCAGAACCTATATTAAAATAACGAATTACGCAGCAGAACCGCTATGAAGTTTAGCAGGTGGAGTCTTGTTTGTAATTACACTCCTCTTCACCGAAAACGAACTGATGGGCGACAGTCGGGGGCGAGTTCAAGAGTGTTCAGTTTTTTGGACATGTAGGTGCGAGTGCAGATAATACTAAAGAATACGAAAAAGTAATGCAGCCTGGGACATAACTTTTTAAAATAACTGGTAGGCAAAGTAATATCTATCATAATTTGAATGTTCATACCGTTACAGGTAAAACTAGGGATGTGTCTTGAAAATAACGTTGGCCGTCGACCATCTGACGTATTGTTTCAAAATTTAACTCGGAAAATTATTTTGTCGCAGGGAATTCCAGTCCTGGAAGAAGTTATTAATATGCTGGGTTGTAGAAGAAAACCGCAAATAAGCGGGTATTATTAACTGAAAGAGGAAATATTCATTAAATGCGGATAAAATATTTTAATAAGGCCTCAGTAATACCAGAGGAGGGAGGAGATTCGTAGATGGATGATGTATTACTGGTTACGTCACATGCAGGGACCTGCAGATTACTAATCAGCCCAGCAATTCATCTACTTTGTTTGTGGCGGCAAATCAGACATTGATGCTCGAATGTCTCGGCGGCAGTTTCACACAAAATGATCTGTCCATGATCGAAAAACCTTAAATCATAAACGTTGTAAACTGTGAATTACGAAGAAGAATACGTGACAGGGAATCGTTTTACATGTGGTGTCTGAGTTTCACAGTTTCAACATTTATCTGCAGTAGGAAGCTGTAACAGAAAAAATAAATACTTCACTGATATTAGAAAATGAATACCACGATAACAAATGTAGAATGTTTAGTTAAATGGTAAATATCTTACAAATCAAAACGTTAGGAAGTCAAGATAAAAAATGGTTCAAATGGCTCTGAGCACTATGGAACTCAACTGCTGTGGTTATCAGTCCCCTAGAACTTAGAACTACTTAAACCTAACTAACCTAAGGACATCACACACATCCATGCCCGAGGCAGGATTCGAACCTGCGACCGTAGCAGTCGCACGGCTCCGGACTGCGCACCTAGAACCGCGAGACCACCGCGGCCGGCGAAGTCACAATACTAACAAATACAACACATTTATATATGTCACACTATAATTTCTAACATGACGCATGTTTTAATGTTTTCCGCTACACCACAATTGTAAACTCAAAAGAGGACGCTAGCTTTGTTACTATGTACCTTCAAAATGTAATATTCTTTTAACTTATTCATCTGTTTCCAAAAATCCTTTAAGGATGAATGTCATTTATTGTCTAATTATTTCCTTGTAAGGTAAAAATTCATTCAGAGGTTAAATGAATGTGTCACATCATTCACGCTTTATTGCTTTTATTGGCAGGCATGAAATAATGCTATCGTACAGAAACGGAAGTGCCTATAGATATTATGCTTTGAATAAGAGTCGTCAGTTTATTTTATCTGTCAAATGCAGATTTTTAAATTCTCCATATTCCTCATACGGATTGCGCAAAGCCGTCAACTTAGATACTTGAAATCAAGAATAATAAAAAGAAATATGGAAGAAGAATGTAATTGACAAGTAAACACTACAAGTGACTAAAAATTATCTGGTGTGGAAGACAAAAAAGTTACACAAAATTAAGAGTATTCGTTGTTATTTACGAAAATTTAATGTAAACAACGCGTATCATTCATTATTGATACGAGCTGGCAGTATCCACAACTTGGAAGTAATGTTTGCTTGCTTGTTGCTTGTCAGTTCATATGAATTTTCACACTGAAAATACAAAAAGCATTGAACGTATTACGTAACAATATCGTACGTGACTGTTTCTTTTGATTTCTAGAAAAAATCAACAATAACTGTAGCATAACCACTAATAAGGAGCCAGACGAACGTCTCCATTGTCGTGTATTCGTTGACATCGCAACGTATCACCAAAGAGACGCTAACGTAATATCTCTGAATGAGCTCGTTAAAGACCAATATAACAAAATATAACGAAATTAAAGCCAGAACTTCGTTCTCCGTATTCAAAATTTCATTTGCATTGACAAATGTAACGCTACTACCGCTCGATATCTCGCGTAGACATTGAACTGCAGATAGAATAATAAATAAACACAGAAGTCAAATGTTCAGATTAACTGGAGCTGTTATTTTTGTCACCAACCATCAGATTGATTCGATGCATTTTCCAATTCTTGTCGGTTTTCAGCCACTCTCTTCATTTGTTTATCTGCGCGAAAGACGATATCGACGATCTGCCTTACTCCGTCTTCAGGCCACAAGTGGCACATCAGTGGTCGTTTTCTTTGACCGGAGCCGCTACTATTCGCTCGAGTAACTCCTCAATTGGCATCACCAGGCTGAGTGCACTCCGAAAAATGGCAACACTGCATGGCGCCCGGGATGGTCATCCATTGGAGTGCCGGCCACGCCCGACAGCGCTTTACTTCTGCGATCTGACGGGAACTGGTGTATCCACTGCAGCAAGGCCGTTGCTGCCTAATGCTAGGGCGCGCTAAAAAGTAATGCCTCCGAACTATTCATGTGAAAATTCCTAGAGCTTTCTAAATAAAACAAACGTTATTAGCATTCCACATCTTTACTCTTCATGTCTGCATATTTACAGCCCTTTACCGCTAGAGGGCTCCGAATTATCGTGTGTAACACGGCGGTGTGCGAATTAATTATTTCGGGGTGTGAGAAACACCGTTCTGTAATCTACTTTCGAATTCGAAGAGTTCGTCTACACATGGAGCACCCTCTCCTTAAGTGTTACATCTGCGACATGTGAAGCAACCCGACGTCTTGGGTTACTGTCATCAATAGTCCTCCAGGCAGTCCTGACTTGGCTCCATCTGATTTTCACCTGTTACTGAAACTTACAGCACACCTTCGAGGGTTTCGCTTTGATGGTGGTGAAGCGGTGCAAGCAGAGGCGAGGCTATGCCTCCGTCAATAAAGTAAAACATTTTACCGTGACGATATCAGCAAACTGGTCTCGTTGCAAGAAACGAGTTCGTAGCCAAAGTGACTATCTTGAGAAATAAGTATGTAGACATGGACAATAAAGACGTAGAATATTAATAAGGTTTCCTTAATTTAAAAAGCTTTAAGAGTTCTCACATCAAAAATCGGAAGCATTACTTCTCAGTAATCTTCCGATTCTTTCCTGCTGCCACGTCGTCAGCTATACATTCCAACAACGAGTGTACATCTACAGCTATTCATTTCATAATACATGCACATATAAACACATCCAAAAAAGTTTTGCATCACCTCTTTTCCCAGAGTTCCGTATCCTGTACAGAAAACTGGAATATAGATCAACATAAACATCATTTCCGTACTTTTTATTGCTAATGAAAACCACACATTGAATGTTGTACCACCATACAGCGAGACTTCATAGGTGGTGGTCCAGACTGCTCTACACCCCGGTACCTCTAATAACCAGACGTCCTTTTGCATTGATACGTGCCCGTATTCGTCGTGGCATTCTATCCAATAGTTCATCAAGGCACAGTTCGTATAGATTGTCCCACACTTCTACGGCGATCGGCATGGATCCCTCATAGTGGTTGGTGGGTCACGTCGTCCATAAACAGCCCTTTTCAGTCTATCACACGCTTGTGCGTTAGGGTTCATGTCAGGAGAACATGCTGGCCACTCTAGTCGAGTGATATCGTTATCTTGAAGGAAGTCATTCACAAGGTGTGCATGATGGAGGGGCGAATTGTCCTCCATGAAGACGAATGCCTCACCAATATGCTTCCGATTTGGTTGCACTATCGATCGGAGGATGGCATTCACGTATCGGACAGCCGTTACGGCGCCTTCCATGACCACCAGCGGCGCACGTCGGCCACATAATGCCACCCAAAAACAGCAGGGAACCTCCACATTGCTGCACTCGCTGGACAGTGTGTCTAAGGCGTTCTGGCTGACCTGGTTGCCTCCAAACACGTCTCAGACGATTGTCTGGTTGAAGGCGTATGCGACACTCATCGGTAAAGAGAACGTGATGACAATCCTGAGCGGTCCATTCGGTATGTTGTTGGGTCCATCTGTACCGCTCTGTATGGTGTCACGGTTGCAAACGTCGACCTCTACATGGACATCGGGAGTGAAGTTACGCATCATACAGCCTATTGCGCATAGTTGGAGTCGTAACACGACATCCTGTGGCTGCACGAAAAGCATTATTCAACATGGTGGCGTTGCTATCAGAGTTTCTCCGAGCCCTAATCCCTGCGTAGCGGTTACCCACTGCAGTAGTAGCCCTTGGGTGGCCTGAGTGTGGCATGTCATCGACAGTTCCTATCGTTCTGTATCTCCTCCGTTTCCGAACAACATAGCTTTGGTTCATTCCGAGACGCCTGGACACTTCTCTTGTTGAGTGCCCTCCCTGGCACACAGTAACAATGCGGACGCGATCGAACCGCAGTATTGACCGTGTAGGCATGGATGAACTACATACAGCACAAGCTGTGTACCTCCTTCCTGGTGCAATTACTGGAAGTGATAGGCTGTCGGACCCCGTCCTTCTAATAAGCGCTGCTCAGGCATGGTTGTGTACATATTTGGGCGGCTTTACTGACATCTCTGAACAGTCAAAGGGACTGTGTCTGTGATACAATATCCACAATCAACGTCTGTCTTCAGGAGTTCCGGGATCCGGGGTGATGCAAAACTATTTTTGATGTGTGTATCTTATCTCTACATTTCGTTTTTTTACAACTTGACGTTACGTATTCTTGTAAGAAGTACCTTTGTTTTATCAAGCTGTTTGTCGTGATTTACTATACCACAGCTATGGGAACAATTTAATGACCTACTTAATTTATTTTGAAGAGTGTATTTGGCCTGTGTTATCGGATAACTATATAGGAGCACTGGCTTGTCATTCTTCATTCTATTCGAATGAGAGAAACCATTTTTTACAGTATTTACTTACATATCACAGGGTGAGAAACACAGAAATACAAATGAAATAGTAGGAAGTGCAGGGAAGATAAGGAGAAAAGGCTAAATGAAAAATGTGAAGAAATCGAAATGTTCAAATGTGTTTCAATTGCTAAGGGACCAAACTCCTGAGGTCATCGGCCCCTAACTTACACACTATTTAAACTAACTTATGCTAAGAACAACCATACACCCATGCCCGAGGGAGGACTTGAACCTCCCTCGGGAGTGGCCGCGAAATTTGTGACAAGGCGCCACAAACGACGCAGCCACTCCGCGCGGTCTCAGCATGGAGAAAAGTCAAAACAACATTCGGCCAAATTTAAAGCAAGTTCGGTAACGTTAAAAATATGAAGGGAATTCCACTGTTAGATGCAGAGAAGAGAGCGGATAGGAGTAAAAACTACATTGAGGGCCTCTGTGAGGGGTGCATTTATCTGACGACGTGATAGAAGAAGAAAGGGGAGTCCACAGGGAAGAGATTGGGGATCCAGTATTAGAACCAGAATTTAGAAGGGCTCTGGAAGACTTAAGACCAAACAAGGCAGAGGGGAATAGATAACATTGCATTGGATGTCCTGAAATCAGTGAGGGAAGTGGCAACAAAACAATTATTGACGTTGGTGTGTAGAATGTATGAGACTAGCGATATACCACCACACTTTCGGAAAAACCATATCCACAGAATTCCCAAGACTGCAAGAACCGACAAGAGTTATTGCACTGTCAACATAACAGCTCATGCTGACAAGTAGAGTATACAGACAAATGGAAAAGGAAATTGAGGATCTCTTAGATGACGATCAGTTCGGCTTTAGAAAAGATAAGGACACCACAGAGGCAGTTCTAACGCTGCAGCTGGTAATGGAAGCAAGACTGGAGAAAAATCAAGACACGTTCATAGGATTTATCGACCTGGAGAAAGCGTTCGACAATGTAAAGTGGTAACAGATGTTTGAAATCCTGAGTAAAATAGGGTAGCTATAGGGAAAGATGTGGAATATACAATATGTACATAAACAAAGGAGGAACAATAAGAGTGGAAGTCGTAGAACGAAATCCACGGATTAAAATGGGAATTAGACAGGAATGTAGTCTTTCTACCATGCTGTTCAATCTACCTGCTAGTGAAGTACTGACAGATATAAGAGAAAGGGTTAAGAGTGGGATTAAAACGCAAGGGGATGAAGGTTAATGTTGATGACACTGGTACCCTCAGTGCAAGTGAAGAAGAATTTCAGGATTTGTTGAATGGAATGAACAGACTAATGAGTACAGAATATGGATTGAGACAGGCGTGAAATTGAAAAACCATCCGAACTTTGTCAGACTGTTTTCAATCATGTGTAAGATTAATGCAAATTAGTGTGTTAAACACAACACTTACATATAAGGTATAAATGAAAGAAGAAACGCTAATAAGTACGAACTGTACTAATGAAAGTGAATTTCAGCTTGTCGAGATAACATAAATGTTTTAGTAAGACAAAGTACCCAGGATCGTTACGAAATTAGTAAAATATTATGCCCATTCGGCCGCGAAACGGTCTGTGTCAACGTTCAGACCAGTCATATTGGATTACCGTTGCTGACCTACCATGAAAGTGTGCAAATTTAGCAATGCGTGAAGATTAATAACGAAATTCAATTAAAATCGTTCATTGCTACACTTAAGTGAATTAAATTATTAACAGAAGAGGAAAAAGTAGGCCATAACAGGTACGAAATTCTAGAAGAGTATCATATCGACATCCACAGGGCGCCGGTACAGAATAAAGGTCGCAATAAAACGTATTGGGGGCGCGAGAATTTCTTAAAATTGCTTTCTGATGGTCTATCTGCCTCCATCTAGATTAGAACCGAAAACAAACCAGACCTCCCTTGCAGCAGCAAACACCTTTCACTACGCTAACAGACAACCCAGGCAAATAGCTGCCTAATATTATCCCAGACATGAAGAAGCCGGCAATTTCGCAATGAAAATGGCAAAATGATCTGCAGTTTTTGCTGCATAGAGCTTTCTGGACTCAAAAACATGAATTTTCTACCTTCATGTCACCGATTATGTGACAATCATTTGGGATGTTTATCGAAATAACAGAATAGTGTAATTAGCGAGTAAATTTCGTAGAATAATTCTACACCACCCCAGGAAATAAACGGCTGCATAGCTGCCAAACGTATTCTACAACGTTTCGAATTCTCCATTAGACTCGCCACATCTAGAAAACGTTGATTAGAAGAAGTGCTCGTACTTCTAAAACGCTGTGGCATTAATACAGGAATCTGAATTTGCATTCCTGTAAACGTGATTTGGATCGAAAGCGTAGGTACGATTAATATGCTGATGTATCGACTGAAACTAGAGCATTTCGAATAGAGTACGGCGAATTATTTATGCGGCCTTATCTTCAGTAAGTGTCGTAGCTATTTTCGTTATTAGGATTACGTCACCTAAATCGATAAAAGTGGAACGCTACTAGTCTCGCTGTCGTGACCGTCTATCTGTCTACCTAACCCTTAAAAACCGTTAACCTAGAGTACGGGTAGACACAATAAGCGGAAATCTATCGCACTTCCTGAATTATACGGTCCCTTGTTGGTGTAAAAAGTGAGCTTCTAAGCCAACGCAATCTGGGATACGGCCGTTTATGTAAAATTTACGCGAAAGGTCAAAAAATGGCTCTAAGAACTATGCGACGAAACTGCTTAGGTCATCAGTCCAATAGACCTAAACTACTTAAACCTACCTAACCTTAGGACATCACACACATTCATGCCCGAGGGAGGATTCCAACCTGCGACTGAAGCAGCCGCGCGGTTCGTGACTGAAGCGCCTAGAACCGCTCGGCCACCGCATGTATAATGATATATACTGTCTAGTGAGGATAAACTGTATTTGCCAGCAACTCAGATCGTTTGATCGCTGAACTTTTACGAAGATACATTTAAATTTTGTTCGAAGTCGTCTGCAATATCCACCTATAAACACCCTAGAAACGTCGTATGTGGTATATACTTCTGAAGACGCTGACAGATACTGCAGTACCATAACAAGTAGTTAAGAGTTTATTGTTATTGGTCCATGCATGACACTTTATTTCAGTATCAATTTAACGCACCTAGGTGTTTGTCTATGTCTGAAAATAATGAAAAAAAAAAGAAAACAACAAACAAGTTAGATGTTGAAATCAAATGTAACTCCCATGTCGCAATTACAACATAATTTCGTTGTTACATCTACAGGACTACATCTACAGGATTTCTTTGCAGTCGAGACTTACGTGCCTGGCAGATGGTTCACTGAACCACCTTCGGACTACTTCTCTACCGTCCCACTCTTTAACAGCGTGCGAGAAAAAGGACGAATTAAATCTTTTCTTACGAGCCCTGAATCACATTATTCAAAAATGGTTCAAATGGCTCTGAGCACTATGGGACTCAACTGCTGAGGTCATTAGTCCCCTAGAACATAGAACTAGTTAAACCTAACTAACCTAAGGACATCACAAACATCCATGCCCGAGGCAGGATTCGAACCTGCGACCGTAGCGGTCTTGCGGTTCCAGACTGCAGCGCCTTTAACCGCACGGCCACTTCGGCCGGCAATCACATTATTACTATGGTCATTTCTTCCTGTGTGAGTTCACGAGGAAATAATGTTTTGGCATTCCGAACAGTTGTCGGTGATTGAAATTTCGTGAAAAGATCTCGCGGCAACGAAAAACTCTTTTGTTTTCATGAATGTCACCCCGACTCGCTTATCAAATCTGGGACTCTCTCTCCCCTGTTTCGTGGCATTACAAATCGTGATACCGTTCCTTGGACGTTTTTGGCGTGCACCGTCCATCACGTTTGTCAGGGATCGCATACCATGCAGGAATACTATAGTAGTGGAAGGACAAACGTGCTGTAGGCAGTTTTTTCAGTAGACCTTTTGCGTATTTTTAGTGTGCGGCCAATAAAACGCAGAATTTTGTTTGCCTTCCCCACAAAAGTATCTTTGCGATCGTTTCAGTCTAAGTTTTACTGGGCACTGAAATGAACTGACAGTACTTCGACTTGTGTTTGTTCATATAACGGAAAGTTAATTGTTGTTACTGGATGCAGCTTTCCTGTTTGATGTATTCCTCATTCAACAGAGTTCGCTCCTCGTACGCCACACGTAACTGTATCAAAGTATTAAATTGTTACCGACGTTACCAAGTTGCAGTGGTCATCTAAGGTGGCGTTTTGAAATAAGGTAAAATATTATAGCGAAATATGGCAACTACGAAGCGGACTATCCAAATAAACATATCCGGTTTAAGTCGTTGCAGTAGGTCTACTGCACAGTAACGTAAATTAGGAGCACGTTATCAGAAAAACCAGCCCTCATAATGCAAACTGCCACGATTAGGATGAAAGATTCCAAACATGTCAATGAGTAGTTGAGGAAAGTGGACGCATTCTGTCTACTGAATCGCAACGCAAGCTAGTTACGAGGGGACCCGCCAAGTGTCACACCCCGATCTTGCTGAAACTTCGCTCAGTGAAAGAGGGGACAAAATAAGCCAACACGTGTCTCGGCTTATCTGCATACACTCGACCGCTTCTCAGAAAACGTCGGTCAAACTTTTCAATGCGCTGTTTGAAAAAGATGCCTTTTAGCGTGTGAGGATTCAATTGAAGCGGTGGCTCAGCAGCTACCGTCGCGACTTCAGAACTTCGCGCTGCGAGTTCGAAATCCGCTTGTTCCTTTTCTTCCCCCTCACTCTCTGAATTATCTACGAATGTTTATTCCAATTTATGTTGAAATAATGTTGTCATTTTTCGTCAATTAATTTACTGTGCAATGAAAGAAGTTACAAAAATAAATGAATGAGAAAAGGATGTGAAATATTTATGTATGTCCTTGCAACCTTACAGGTTGTAAGGAGGTCCCAAAATGTTTCACGTTGTTTTCTCATTAGTTTATTATTTTTTGAATTCATTAATCACATAGAAAGTTAACACATATAACGACAACATTATTTCAACATAAATTGGACAAAAACATTCGTAGCTAGTTCTGATAGAGAGGGAGGAAAAAATAATAATAAAAAAAACAATATGGTCTCGAATTTGGGAATCAAAGTTCAGAAGGAACAACGGTCGCCACTGAGCCACCGCTTCAATTACATTCAAGGGGGCGAAAGGTATCTGAACTATAGCAACAGCCCGTTGATAACTTTGATCGTCGTTTTCTCGGAAACTGTCGAGTGTCTGCAGATAAGCCGAAGCACATGTTCACTTATTTTGTCCTCTCCTTCACTGAGCAAAGTTTCCGAACAATCAGCCTATGGCACCTGGCGAGTTCCCCTCCTTAGTCGAGCGGCTTCTTATGCCCGGCGAGAACTATGTATGCCTCAGAGTAAACAGCCACTTGGGAACACGGCGAGCGGGGCTAAATACGTTTTACTTCTTATAAAGCAACCTTTTACAGCTAAAATTTACGAAGTGCTTTTCAGGTTGCCTCAGATATTTCACAAACGTTTCTTGCGTTAGGCTTGCCGTATATGCAAAACGCAAATATTTCATTTCATGTAATATTTATCAGGATAAGACATGACAAGAGAGGACCGGTCCCTTCTGAGAAAAATTACAGATTCTAAGTTGCTCCACTATGTAATTACACGGGTACGGGCTTTCGATCTCTCGTTTATGCCACCGATCTCCGTGTTACACATACTTGGGCACTGCGTTGTGATTTTAGTCGTAGAGGAGGTAGTGTCTTTCCTACTAGCGCAGTTTCCGCAGCAGATATTAACCGCGACGAATCATTCAGTCAACGCTAAATATCTGGCTGAGGCAGACAAGAGCGTTGTATTAGCACTCCATGCAGAGGGATTTTCAAATCGTTATATAGCAAGAACTATGGGTCTTGACAAGTCGGTGGTAGCCAGGTGAATTAGACGAAAGGAAGAGGGTGGTAACCTGAATGGAAGGCCTCATGACCGTCGCCGCAAAACAACAGCAGCTCAGGGGCGGCAGATACGCCGTTTCCGTGAGAACCACCCATTTGTCAACGCACGAAAAATTCAGCAGCCTTTGGGTCAAATGTCGACAAACCTCTACAGTTTTGGAGGCGAGTGATTTTCACGGACGAAAAAGTTTTCTCTACGACATCAAACGGAAAAGTACTTGTTTACCGGCCAAAAGGTTCTAGGGATAATCCAAAATATATTTACAGTTGCCGAAAGAGTGGCAGGGAGTCGGTAACGGCGTGGGCATGGATATCGACCGAAGCGTGTGGGCATCTGTGGGACGTGGAAGGGAGACTCGATGCGCCCAATTACGTATCATTGTGCAGAACGTGATGTTACCTTCTGTAACAGCAAGATTTGGTGATGATCAGATCACGTGCCAACAAGATCGCTCGCCTATTCAAATGGCACGGGTGGTTAAGAGGTGGTTCGACGACCACAGTAATATTTCTGTAATGGAATGGCCACTTAAAGGAGCTGATACGAATCCAATTGAGAATATTTGGGCAGAAATGATCAGAGTAATACGGGAAAAGGGACAGTCACCGTCGACTCCCCGACAGCTCTCTGATGTGACTCATGACGCTTGGAATGAGTTACTTGAACCTCCTAGCTATATGGCTAGAGATGTGGGCTTAATGCCCAACAGACTTCGAGGCGTTGTGGAAGCCGAAGGAGACTATATGCGATATTATGCAGCATCACCAGAGGGTTGGTTTTTTTTTTTTTTCAAACCTTAACCAATCAGCTGCAACAGATGTTTCACGTTGTTTTTTTGTTGTTTTTTTACAGATGTATATTTTATATAATTTTAAGGAAACGTAGTAATTGGAATCTGGACAAACAGATTAATGCACAAGAAGATGTTTAATATTTAATTTTCTAAGAGAAGAAATGCTCACGTTGTATATTCATGGAGTCTCTAAAAAATTCATGACACACGTGTATATGCAAGAAGGTTAAAAAGCAATTCAGCACAAATGAAAAATATTGAGAAGAAGCTCGCCGATGAAGGCGTAATTGGAGAGCCAAGATTGGGCTAGAAGGGGAGGAAAGGAGGCCCGAAAAGAAGAGAAAAATCAAATATCCAATAGACCTCGAGTCGTTGTCGCAGCAGAAGGCGGTTGGTATATGCGATTCGGAGCAACAGTAGAAGAATAGTTTTATTTATTGATTTTTGAGGCTTTATTCTGTGACGGCTAAACAGTGCTGCTTCATGAGACTCACTATATCAGAGGTGTAAAAAATTTTGAGAGTTGCCGAAGTTCTCTGGAATAGTAAAGTTTTTCAGACAGCAAGATGATTTTCAATCATTTCATTTTAATCATTCACAGTAAGCTTTGCGCTTCTAATCTATAATTTCATTTTATTATTATGAATCTTTTTCTTCAGTGAAAGTGAAAGGTAGAAAGTTTTCAGATATAGAGAACACCTGCAAGTTTTTAATTTGTGGAATAGCGCATTTAACAGTTACTATTTTCAACAAATCTGTAGTTATAGGACATATTAAGAAGCAAGTCTAAAATGACATTTTGGAAAGATCAGGTTGGTCTCTAAAGGGTGACGACGGTCAATTAGCATATACAAAACTATGGATAACAACTGTTCTTGATGGTGAGGAGCCATAATCGATATGCGATTATTATGTAATTGTATTTCTGAAGTTTATCGTTGATCCTAGGACTGAAACCAATACTCTATTTTACATAAAGAATATAACCTTTAGAATTTACGTAGCAGCGCAGAACATTAAAACACAGTGTATAGGTCACGAACCTAATCCCACTGCCTTTAATTTTATTCTCACGGATGACATTGAGACAGCAAATAACAAGAGGAATAACAAAACTCTCATAATCAATGTAGAGAATTCAAGTGTTCAGTGGATTCAAAAGTTTGTTATAATAGAGAATAATTGCTTTCACTGACTCCTTCATGTCTACGTTTTCTCAGTCAGACAATGTTTGAAACTAGGACTAGCAGGGTAAAACATTTTTCCACGAATTGTCAAGTTGGAAGTAGAAGAGCAAGTTACATAAATTACGATCACAACAAACGTTTTTCAAGTAGACTGATCACTGTAGGCATCCAACGCTTTTATTGGGTGTTTCATGCACAGTATGTAAACTGGCAACGCCACCAACACACAATACCATTAACGTATGTAGCAACTGTAGCAAAACAGAACATCCTCGTTGTCCATGTGATGCATAAGACGACTAATTCGCAACATAAATGTCAATGTAAGCAGCAATTTCTGTTGTAACGTGCTTCCTGGACCAAATACAATACATTTCCTACGTCTTCAGTGCGAATCATGTAGCAAATGTAATTTAAAGGTCATAAAAATATCGAATGGACTTACTAATATAATTACGAACCACTCAAGAACGTAAATCGATGGTCACACAGTTGTCAAACGCATACTGCGGTGTTGCCATTGTCCATTAGACTAGCAGCAGGAAGAAAACATTCGCTCAGCTGATGTGCTGAGATAGCACTAGCGAAGCTCGAGCTTCGAAGATGGCACAGCATCGTCTGCCACCACTTCGTGGGAAACGAAATACCTCAAGTATAAGCCAATGTGTTGTGTTCGCATATCGGTGACTATTAGTTGACGCTAAAGTGTGGTTATGGGTACTTGCTGTATGCTCAGATTGCGAATCTAACATAATAAATAAAGACAAGGGGAAATAAATTAGGCGTCCTTCCTCTTCCGTAACATCAAATATATTTCAGTTAATGTACCTTACATGAACTGCGCAGAAAATCGTTCACCAAAAGTGAATAACGTTTTAGCAACACCAGATGATATCAACAGCTGGCCGGCGCGGGTTAGCCCTGCGTTCGACGGCGTCATATCGCGGACCGCGCGGCAGCTTGCTCCGTCAGTTCGAATCCTTCCACGGGCATGGACGTATTTTCGGTTATGTGGGTTTATGAAGTCTAGGGGACTGATGACCTAAGCAGTTTGGTCACATAGTTATTAGAGCCATTTTTTGACCTTTCGCGTAAATTTTCTTTACATAAGCGGCCGTATCCTTAGATTGCATTGACATAGAAGCTCACTTTTTTATACCACCAAGGGACCGTATAACGCAGGAAGTGCGATAGATTTCCCCTTATTATGTGTACCCCTACTCTAGGTAAAAGGGTTTTCAGCGCAGGGTAGACAGGTAGACCGTCAAGAAAGTGAGACTAGTGGTCTTCCACTTTTACCGATTTAGGTGACGTAATCCTAATAACGAAAATAGCTACGACACTTACTGAAGATGAGGGCCGCATAAATAATTCGCCGTACTCTTTATTCGAAATGCTCTAGTTTCAGTCGATACATCAGCATATTAATCGTACCTACGCTTTCGATCCAAATCACGTTTACAGGAATGCAAATAAAATCCATTTGCCTACACACGTGCTAATTCAGATTCCAGTGTTAATGCCACAGCGTTTTAGAAGTACGAGCACTTCTTCTAATCAACGTTTTCTAGATGTGGCGAGTCAAATGGAGAATTCGAAACATTGTAGAATACGTTTGGCAGCTATGTAGCCGTTTATTTCCTGGGGTGGTGTAGAATTATTCTACGAAATTTACTCGCTAATAACAGTATTCTGTTATTTCGATAAACATCCCGAATGAATGTCACATAAGCGGTGACATGAAGGTAGAAAATTCATATTTTTGAGTCCAGAAAGCTCTATGCAGCAAAAAGTGCACCTCATTTTGCCATTTTCATGGCGAAATTGCCGGCTTCTTCATGTCTGGGATAATAATAGGCGGCTATTTGCCTGGGTTGTCTGCTAGCGTAGGGAAACGTGTTTCCTACTGCAAGGCAGGTCTGGTTTGTTTTCGGTTCTAATCTCGATGGAGGCAGATAGACCATCAGAAAGCAATTTTAAGAAATTCTCGAGCCCCCAATACGTTTTATTGCGACCTTTATTCTGTACCGGCGCCCTGTGGATGTCAATATGAAACTCTTCTGGAATTTCATACCTGTTATGGCTTAGTTTTTCCACCACTGTTAATAATTTTATTGCATTAAGTGTGGCTCTGAATGATTTTTAACTGAATTTCGTTATTAACCTTCTCGCATTGCTAAATTTGCAAACTTTAATGGTAGGTCAACAACGGTAATCCAATATGACTGGTCTGGACATTGACACAGACCATTTCGCGGCCGAATGGGCATAATATTTTGCTAATTCCTAACGATCCGGGGTACTTTGTCTTACTAAAACATTTATGTTATCTCGACAAGTTGAAATTCACTTTCATTAGTGGAGTTCGTACTTATTAGCGTTTGTTCTTTCATTTATATCTTGTATGTACGTGTTGTGTTTAGCGCACTAATTTGCATTAATCTTACACATGATTGAAAACTGTTTGACAAAGTTCGGATGGTTTTTCAATTTCACGCCTGTGTATGGTATGCTGGTAGCTCTTCGTCGCCTTGCCTGTTATGTTGTGTAGCAGACTTTAAAGCTATGCGGATCAGCATAACTAAAAGGCGAGGGATCTCGTTCGTTTTGTCCACGGCTGTATATTCAGAGAAGTTTTGCCTCACATCAAGACCCATGTTTGATATTAATAGACTTCTCTCGGCCAGGAATGCCCTTTTCGCCATTGCTAGTCTCCTTTTGATGCCCTCCATCCATCATGGGTTAATTAGCTGCCTAGGTAGCAGAATTGCTTACCTTCCTCTACTTCGTGATCAGCAATTATGATATTAAGTTTCTGCTAGTTTTCATTTCTTTAGTCTTTATTCATTTTACTCTCAATCCATATTCTGTACTCATTAGTCTGTTCATTCCGTTCAACAAATCCTGAAATTCTTCTTCATTTGCACTGAGGGTACCAGTGTCATCAGCAAATCTCAACATTAACATCCATCCCCTTGCGTTTTAATCCCACTCTTAACCCTTTCTCTGATATCTGTCAGTACCTCACTGGCAGGTAGATTGAACAGCAGGGTCGAAAGACTACATCCCTGTCTTATTCCCATTTTAATCCGTGGATTTCGTTCTAGGACTTCCACTCTTATTGTTCCTCCTTTGTTTATGTACATATTGTATGTTACACATCTTTCCCTATAGCTACCCTATATTTCTCAGGATTTCAAACATCTGTTACCACTTTACATTGTCGAACGCTTTCTCCAGGTCGATAAATCCTATGAACGTGTCTTGATTTTTCTCCAGTCTTGCTTCCATTACCAGCCGCAACATTATAACTGCCTCTGTCGTGCCTTTACCTTTTCTAAAGTCGAACTGATCGCCATCTAAGAGATCCTCAATTTCCTTTTCCACTGAACATGGACTGTGGGAAAACCGGAACAGAAGAGAATCAATGCATTTGAGATGTGTTGCTACAGAAGTACAGGGCTATTACAAATGATTGAAGCGATTTCATAAATTCACTGTAGCTCCATTCATTGACATATAGTCACGACACACTACAGATACGTAGAAAAACTCATAAAGTTTTGTTCGGCTGAAGCCGCACTTCAGGTTTCTACCGCCAGAGCGCTCGAGAGCGCAGTGAGACAAAATGGTGACAGGAGCCGAGAAAGCGTATGTCGTGCTTGAAATGCACTCACATCAGTCAGTCATAATAGTGCCACGACACTTCAGGACGAAGTTCAACAAAGATCCACCAACTGCTAACTCCATTTGGCGATGATATGCGCAGTTTAAAGCTTCTGGATGCCTCTGTAAGGGGAAACCAACGGGTCGGCCTGCAGTGAGCGAAGAAACGGTTGAACGCAAGTTTCACGCGTAGCCCGCGGAAGCCGACGAATAAAGCAAGCAGGGAGCTAAACGTACCACAGCCGACGGTTTGGAAAATCTTACGGAAAAGGCTAAAACAGAAACCTTACCGTTTACAATTGCTACAAGCCCTGACATCCGATGACAAAGTCAAACGCTTTGAATTTTCGGCGTGGTTGCAACAGCTCATGGAAGAGGATGCGTTCAGTGCGAAACTTGTTTTCAGTGATGAAGCAACATTTTTTCTTAATGGTGAAGTGAACAGACACAATGTGTGAATCTGGGCGGTAGAGAATCCTCACGCATTCGTGCAGCAAATTCGCAATTCACCAAAAGTTAACGTGTTTTGTGCAATCTCACGATTTAAAGTTTACGGCCCCTTTTTCTTCTGCGAAGAAAACGTTACACGACATGTGTATCTGGACATGCTGGAAAATTGGCTCATGCCACAACTGGAGACCGACAGCGCCGACTTCATCTTTCAACAGGATGGTGCTCCACCGCACTTCCATAATGATGTTCGGCATTTCTTAAACAGGAGATTGGAAAACCGATGGATCGGTCGTGGTGGAGATCATGATCAGAAATTCATGTCATGGCCTCCACGCTCTCCCGACTTAACCCTCTGCGATTTCTTTCTGTGGGTTTATGTGAAAGATTCAGTGTTTACACCTCCTCTACCAAGAAACGTGCCAGAACTGCGAGCTCGCATCAACGATGCTTTCGAACTCATTGATGGGGGCATGCTCCGCCGAGTGTGGGATGAACTTGATTATCGGCTTGATGTCTGTCGAATCACTAAAGGGGCACATATCGAACATTTGTGAATGCCTAAAAAAACTTTTTGAGTTTTTGTATGTGTGTGCAAAGCATTGTGAGAATATCTCAAATAATAAAGTTATTGTAGAGCTGTGAAATCGCGTCAATCATTTTTAATAACCCTGTATGTTGAAAATTATGTGGAGAGATAAGGTAAGGTATGAAGAGGTTCTCCGCAGAAATGGCCAAGAAAGGAGAGGTAAACACCAACAAGGAGAAGGGACAGGATGATAGCACATCTGTTAAAACGTGAGGGACTAACTTCCACGCAACTTGATGGAGCTGGAGAGGGTAAAAGCAGTAGAAGAAAACAGGATTGGAATACATGCAGTAGATACTTGAGGAAGCAGGTTGAAAATGTTACTCTGAGCTGAAAAGGTTGGCAAAGGAGAGGGATTCGTGGTGGGTCCCATTATACCACTCGAAGGACTGACGAATAAAGAAAATTATTGGTCTCTATATTTGTTAGTGCATTTAAGATGCGCTGACGCGAACACAATAGAAAATTCAAATGAATTTAATGTCAAATTAAATGAGTCACGACCTCATGTGTTAAAGTTTCATCAATTCAACATTTACTTCAACATGCAAAGCAACAAATTAAATTAGTTGTAATATCCGTTGTGAGACGAGAGTTGTACAATATTTAAAAGTTTTCCAATGCGTTGCTTTAAGGGGACGTAAATTGTGTTTGTAACCGCAGTGGCACACGTAACAACTACCTTTTCACATGCAAGACAGTTTCTTTCCATTTCTCAAAGGAATGTCTTACAGTTGAGCGGAAACTGCAGCCTCATAATTAAATTGAGCTGACGGTGACAAGATGAATGTGCTCGTCTTGTATCTCTGTCAGTCGTGACCCATGCACTCCGCATTTCCAGCAGCAAGGAAACTTTGAAAACCACCAACACGACTTGTCTTCTGAAGAGGTGCTACCGCTTCTTCTCAAGTAGTCCTCCTTATTTCAAAATCAAATCCATACTCACCTAATCTTCTTACTTTACCATCTGTTTATCGATAAGTGAACTCTTACAATTTCTTTTTTTGTTTTGCGCTAGACTGATTGTGCAGCATTTTCATCCATTTGCTCTTATTCTTAGGATATACAATAACTGCAGCCTATTTAAAATCAGACAGTACGCTCTGAAACGGTAGGAATCACCGGCTTAAGAAAGTGGAGTAGACATGTTTCTTAACATCCATTTAAAAAAAAATTACTTGCAATAACAAGTAGAAGTTGTTGGTCATCTTGAGAGTACACTGTAATTAAATAATTGCCTTTGACCCAAATAAAAAATTTATTAGTGCACAAGGCAACATTTAAAAACCTGCCAATTACAAGTTTCAAGAAACTAACTTCAGAAACTGTAATTTGTTTTAAGAAACGGGAATGTAAATTCGTCTCTTAGTGTATGGGTACACTGGCTTAGCGTAACCTCTAAATAATGAAATCCTTTTGAAAACCCCCTTGGGATGTCAATTTTACTATGAAAATTACCTTCATTGGACCATTCAGTATATATATTCACCATTATTCGCCAGTTTCGACCTTTGACCGTTTTCAGATGTGTAACGCTGGTGACGTGTATGTCACGTCTACGACCTGTTTGTGCTGTGTGGTGAGTGACATTTTTTCCCACAAACACACATACAGGCATACACACACACACACACACACACACACACACACACACACACACACACACACACACACTCACACTCACACTCACACACACACGGGCGCGAGCACACACGTCGAACGCGTGTATTGTCTTCGACATCACGATCTGCTTCCCCGCACGCTTCATACAGCACGTCATGTAAGTCAATAGCAGCTAGTCTCCTGGCCCTTACAAATTCATTTAATGGCACAAAGCGTCCTTTGGCTTTCTCACACATGAACATGACTTTAATATAACAACGTTCAAAAATAATTATTTCACGTTTTATGAAAGTAAATTGTAAATTTTGTTGTGCAAATATTAATTATTTTTTGTAAGCCGTTTCTGTCTCGAGAGTTGGAACGTTGCTTAAAAATTTTTGTCTACATTACTGTAGAAGGATAATGGTTCATTACCCATTGTACTGGTTAATTTTGGTAGCAAATATAACTACGGACGAACACTGGAATTCCACCGCGTGTGAGCGATCTAAAGGAAGTAGAACACACTCAAAAAATGGAATTTAAGTAGTATTTACCAGTCGTTGTGAGTAAAAGTAGCAAAATGGGAATTCGAAGTCATTGTCTTCGTCTAAAACAAACGGGCATGATTTGATAAAAGAATAACGCGACCAAGCAGAGCCATTAATGTAACAATAAAAATCCTGGAATAACTAAAGATCACTTTCTGCGGCATGTGTGGTACATTAATTCGTTCAAAAAGAAATCAGTTATAATGGACTGGGTTGCTCGGTTTTATCTTTCTGTGAGTTATGTCTAAAACAGTTCGTGATCTCTCTCTTTAGCGCTAGTCCAATAGAAAAATAATAAACTTTTATACCGTGTATCAAACTTAGATAATTTACCTGCTACACACTAACCGAAGTTATTTTCAGCTTACCTACATACGTTAAATGGCACCATAAACTAGCACCTTTAAACTTTTCGTTTTACCCCATGTATGTGATTCACATATCAGTTCTGAACACTATAATGTCTGTCACTCTTCTTACATAAAATGAGTTCAAAGCTTTGAGAATATTTTATTACTGGATTTCGCCGCGAGAGTATGCATTTTTACACAAAATTTTCTTGTTTCGAGTAATGGTTACACTTATATTTTTGTGAAATATGAGAAAATTTTAATTATCAAACCCAGATGATATTTATGGAAATTTCGGATTTTTTCGTTGCACCCACAAGTTTCTTTCGAAGGACAAAATATTCGACCTGGTTTCCTCTGCCATCATAACCGATAATCCTTTACATCTGCACGAATGATCTACAATATATATCTGTGTGAGTATTCATACTGTAAAATACCATGTGTTTTTTTTTTTTCAGAATCAGGTCGGAAGGAAAAAATTTGACTGGCTACTAAAGAAATTGTGCTGGAAGTGTAAATGGATTAGAACAGACTGTGTTCAGTTTCATGCTTTCATTTCTGAACTCTAGATTAGTATGGGCTTGTTTAGCTAACAACTTTATAACGAAAAGTGGAACTGCCCAATGTAATCATAAAGACGAAAAGGCGACAGGAATTGAAAATGCATGGAAATAGATTAAAACCGTATTACTAAAGAAGCTACATGGGTAACATCAAGATTTCTATTACAGACCCATCAGGATGGCATCAATCCTAATGACATGGATTCTAATTATCATCAACAGATGGTTGATTTACAGTTGCTTCGGGCAAGGAGTAACGGATGGACTTGTGAAGATTAATCAGATAAGAGCATCACCAGGAATATGTTACCATCACAAAGGTGACGTTGAAATTACGAGTACAACACGGAAATTGGTAACATATGTAAATTTGAAAACGTTAGATGACAAATTTCACGCTGTAAAAAGAGTTATTGAGAATGATGCAGCAGTACAAAGAGAGACTGGAACAGTTAAACATTAGTCAAGTACAGTGTAATATGTTGACTAACTGTCTACGCATCATTTAGAGCAATTGAAGGAAATCAGTGATCTACAATACATATCTGTGTGAATATTTGTACTGTAAAACAGCATGTGTTTTTTGAGAATGAGGTCAGAGGGAAAAAATTAAACTGGCTACTAAAGAAATTGTTCTGAAAGTGTAAGAGGATTAGAACAGACTGTGTTCGGTTTCATGCTTTCATTTCTGAACTGTACATTAGTATGGACTTGTTTAGCTAACAACAGTATAACGGAAAGTAGAACTGCCCAATGTAATCATAAAGACGGTGTAATATTTTGACTAACGGTCTACACACCATATAGAGCAATTGAAGGAAACCAATTCGCTCATATATCAATTAACCAGACCAATGAGAAGGCAAAAGAGACGAATTCTAAACTTTGTGGGGGAAATAAGTGAAATTTTATTTGGAATCTTAGACGAGGCAGATGCTGCATATTATAAACACTCATCGATAGTATGGAATCGAGATCTGAACAATTGTTAAAATTATTCTAAACAGCAAATAACAGTAGTCAGAGCCACATTGTCAGGCTTGAATGCCGCGCAGGATTAGCCGAGCGGTCTAGGCGCTGCAGTCATGGACTGTGCGGCTGGTCCCGGCAGAAGTTAGAGTCCTCCCTCGGGCATGGATGTGTGTGTTTGTCTTTAGGATAATTTAGGTTAAGTCGTGTGTAAGCTTAGGGACTGATGGCCTTAGCAGTTAAGTCCCATAAGATTTCACACACATTTTAACTTTTTTTTCAGGCTTGAATAACACAGTGGATACAATCGCGACCAATGAGCAATTGCTCAAAAACGGAATGAATAATTTATAAAATTTTATTAAATATTCTCTGAGAACCACAGATTATGACCTCAAGAAAATGGCTACATTCATGACACTCAATGAACAACTCTTGCAGTTACAAATAGTATGTGCTGAAATAAGGTTGGAATATGAAGGATAAGTAAGTGCAACAATTTATGCACAAAAGGGTATTCTTGCACCTCATACTATTAATCCAGTAAAGATTGTCACGTATGTGAGAGAAATCCAAAATGACTTAAGAGAAGTCAAATTCTCGATCCCCTTAATGGAAGAATATGTGTATATATGATTGATAACAGTGGATCTCGATGTATTCGTAACTAATGAAATATTGGGATGTTGTTAATATACCACTTACTGAAAACAAAGATTTATATGTGTATAAAATGTTACCAGTACCAATCAAATTAACTTCAGGTGCAGACCAATAAGCGTACATGCAACCAGAAAAGGAATACTTACTAGTAGATAGCTCTAAGAAACTATATGCTAAGTTATCACGGGATGAACTAAATTTTGAAGATGTAGATGCACAAAGAAAGATATGTAAGCAAACGTTTGGATTAATTTCCATCAAGAAGATTGTGAGGTAAAATTGTTACAAGACAGTCATATACCAACTAATTTGGCCAAGAAAATAATTTCATTAGAAAGAAGTTTATGGACTAGTTTAAGTACTAATGAGTGGTTATATGTAATCGTTAAGGAGGAAGGCATGACTGTTTCGTGTAGCCCATATCCGGCAAAAGATTTAAAATTAACTGGAATAGGTATATTAACATTTAAGAAAAATTGTAAAGGTTGTGTATAACACGTGTATATTGAACCAGACAAAGTAATACAGACAAACTATACTAGAAGGGACGTTATCTCAAATGAGAATATGAATCTAGATTGTTGTACGGAAATGGAAACAAAAATTAATGAATCAAAAGTACAATTTGACTTACCACTAAAACACATCACTTCTAATTTCGACGATTTAAGAGTAGCGGCAAGAACTTGGAAGATATTGATAAATTCATAGATAAAGAACAACTGGAACTAGAGCGAGAAAAGAAAGTACACGATTATTCCATTGTTACTTACTTAAGCATATGTTTAATCATAGGTATTATAACATTTGTATGCTGTGCAAATTGTAAATGTTGCAAGTATTTATACAAAAAGATTTTTGATGATCCAAATGATGGAAATTGCTGTCGATCTCTTTGTATCAAGGCGACACTCGTTCAAACTCCGAAAGTAAATAGAACTCCTGTAAGATCAGCCGAAAGAGAAGAAGATGTGGTAATATATGAAAGAAATTCCAGAAACACAGATGACAGTAATAATTACCAACAGACGATAAGATGCTTTCATTCAGGTATAAAATAAGAACTATGTAAAAGGGAAATGTGAAACTCTTATGTTAAACTAAATGTAAAATTGTCTAATATGACGATTTCAAGCGTATAAAAATAACACGTTTGTAACTATGCGACAATTTGTCTTGCAAATGGATAAATGTTTAAATGTATTAAAGGCACTCTGAATAGGGTACATTAATTTAATTTTGGGTGGAGGTGTCCATTTCCAAGAAAAATTTAATAAGCAATACCTTTCAGATAAAATGAAAGGAGAACCATTGTAACTTCATGAAATTAGAAGTAACATAGTTTAAGAATTGGAAAACCATAGTAGAGGATATTTGTAAATGGAAGAGAGATAAGACGCGTAAGATCAATACACGCGCATTAAGACACTATTTGAACATCAGTTGGACGTCAACAGAAGTTTACGATATGTTACTCAAAGTAGGGACATAAAGTAGCAAGTCGGATCACGGATTTAAAACGTGACGGATCTATTTGAGACTGCGCCAAGAGGCACAAGCCCTGACGCTAAAGGTAGCTTTCCAGTATACGTAAGTGGTGACATCGAGCGGAAACCTATAGGAGAAATAGAACACTGAAGTGTTTACGTGTCGACGGAAATATTCCGAACGGCTATTATAGATCAGTCTCGACTTATAACGGTATATAAGCAAGAGATTCTGAGAGACGAGTCAGAGAGAGCAGTAGTATGACCGACTAGCGAGTGGCCGCTTTGAGGAGCCACCGTGTAGCTACGCCAGGCGGCAGCAGCAGAAGTATGCAGAAGTAATATTCTCAGCGAGAAGTCGGTGATCAGATCTGGTGACACCCACATCAACTGCAAGATAAGTAATCATTATCTGTTCTGGGGAATATCTTTGAACATAGACGATCTGTCTATGTCTCAAGGAATAGATAGCATTTGTACTTTCGTAATTAACAAGAACAATCTACGGAACAGTAATTGTCAGTTGTAAGCTTAGGCGAGTGGCCTGTAGATAAGAATAAATTGAGTCTGACTTTTATTAAAGAAAGGGGTAGGAACTGGTACCTCTTTTATAAGTTATCAAAGAGATAATAAATGAATTACTTAAATAAATATTGAACTCTTCAGCATACTCATCCTGCCATTAATCCTAAAAGATTACAACTGCAACCAATAACCACCCAGTTCCACCTCGGAGAGCTTTCTCCCCCTCATCTCCGACAACAAAGGTGGACACCGCAACAACCCTCAGATAGTCGTCAACGTCCCTATTGCACTACAAAACTGTGCTGGGACGCGATAAGAGAAATTCAAAGCAGCAGCTTTGGAGATGAGTATTTGAATGATCATGCACTACGGGTCACATTAAAGATGTACACTAATTAATATGCTATCACATACACTGACGGAAATGGAAAGCGTTTCACCACTTGTAGATCTTCATCACATCACGGATATTCGATGACTAAAATTTCTGTGTACTCCGAACTGATGCCCATCACCAACATCAGAATGCTGCGTCACTCTTACAGGCAGCAAAATCCTCTTTAAGTCGTTGTGGGACGTAAGCGTACAGTCTCTTTGCCGTGCCTGAAATATTAAGTGTCAGTTCTTGAAGATTTCTGCCTGGAAGCTCGTATGAAAATATGAGTGCGTGCTGAAAAGTAATACCTCCGAACTTTTATGTCAAAACTATTATGGCATTTTAAATAAAACTAACGTTATTAATATTCTACACCCTTATTCTTCCTGTATACATATTAATTCCCGACATAACGTCTCTGGTGACGAACATATTTCTCACAATGAGAGACAAGTTTTTTGTTACTGTCAATATAGAATGTTCGACTTTGTTGTCGGAGCCACAACCTCACCTACACTGATTCATCACTACGAAAAGTACAGTCACGTCGAAGGTATTCTTTAAGTTTTGGGAACAGATGGAAATGAGACGGGGCTAGGTCGGGATTGTATGGAGGACGAGCGATGACAGAGAACCCATGCCGTCGGACCGTTGCAGATGCCGCTGATATGGCTCTTGTTCTACACCATAAACGTCTCTGTTGTTTCTGGTATGACGTCTCTATTAATCAACGCATGGTAACTCGACAACTGAACCTGGCATTCAGCAGTTTCCTACAGAGCGTGCTGACAATCTTTCTTTAACCACTGACCCGATTTCAGCTGTAGTCATTTGTAATATTCATAGCCAGTCAAACAATCCTACGATTTTCTAGTGGTGCAGTCCTTGTGGAAGGATCTGTGCCTAATATTCTTGCCACATTATTAACCTGAGTAGACACCTATTCTGCAGTTATTATACTATGGCCAATATTGTGTGGTAGATGTTGGTATGCCAGTGATTCCACGCATCTCAATGTCCAAAAGATGGCAATAACCTGCAAGTGCACATCCTCTTGGCACGCTGTGTTGCGATCTCCATCTCAAAAATTTCAGTAACGTTACACAAACACAACAGGGACCACGTTCTCACAGAATCTTTCATTTGTAGTAATATTTCTTTCCCGTTCTGAAAATGCTGCAAACAAACTCACCTAAGGATCAACCTTCAGTCAACGTATCTGAAGCCAATACGTTTCTGTTTTCTATCGCGCAAATCGAATAACGATAGCGGCGACACTACTTCGCATGCCTTTGGCCGTTGCCTAGAAACGAGACGACGCTGTTCCGCGAGGTGGTGGGCCAGGACACAGTAGCACTCCGAGTTAAGATTGTGTGCTGGCTGGTTTAGTGAGGCAGCTGGACTGACTGCTATTGGTGAGCCGTGCTGGTTGCGGCGAGTTTTTCCTGGCTGTTCACACCTGAGTACGGAAGAAGTGGCTGCCTGGCCTGGTGTTCGTTGCTGTCAGTCGATGATCTGGATTCGATCTGTCTACCACCTTACTTCCTTACGACGCTAACCTCAGCATGGAATTATCTTCTCACAACGCTCAATAGTGAATGTCGGCTTTGGAAATGGAAATACGTGGTAAGTTCCTATGGGACCGAAATTCTCAGATCATCGGTCCCTAGGCTTACACACCGCTTAATCCAACCTTAACTACGTTCGGAAAGAACAGCACACACAACCATGCCCGATGGAGGACTCGAACCTCCGACGTGGTGAGCCGCGCAAACGGCGGAAATGTTGTCTCTCAGATCGCGCGGCTACCCCGCACGGCGTCGTCTTTGGCATTACCTGAATGTTTCTGGTTGTCCCTAAACGTTTCTCGCTTTCCGGTTTCTTGGCTACGTGCAGCTTGTGCTGTTTGACAATAGTGTGTGGCCGCTTGAGATGTTAAATGCTTTTCTGCTGAAGTTGTTGGATCCATGCTTTCTACATCTACATCTATATCCATACTCCGCAAGCCACCTGACAGTGTGTGGCGGAGGGTACTTTGAGTACCTCTATCGGTTCTCCCTTCTATTCCAGTTTCTTATTGTTTGTGCAAAGAAAGATTGTCGGTGTGCCTCTGTGTGGGCTCTAATCTCTCTGATTTTATTCTCATGGTCTCTTCGCGAGATATACGTAGGAGGGAGCTATATACTGCTTGACTCCTCGGTGAAGGTATGTTCTCGAAACTTTAACAAAAGCCCATACAGAGCTACTGAGCGTCTCTCCTGCAGAGTCTTGCACTGGAGTTTATCTATCATTTCCGTAACGCTTTCGCGATTACTAAATGATCCTGTAACGAAGCGCGCTGCTCTCCGTTGGATATTCTCTCTCTCTTCTATCAACCCTATCTGGTACGGATCCCACACTGGTGAGCAATATTCAAGCAATGGGCGAACAAGTGTACTGTAACCTACTTCCTTTGCTTTCTGATAGCATTTCCTTAGGATTCTTCCAATGACTCTCAGTCTGGCATCTGCTATACCGACGATGAACTTTATATGATCATTCCATTTTAAATCACTCCTAATACGTACTCCCAGATAATTCACGGAATTAACTGCTTCCAGTTGCTGACCTGCTATATTGTAGAGTCTCTGTGTGGCTGTGCAAGAATTTGAATGTCGGGTTAATGCACCGAGTTATCAGCTATCATGATTTTTGTGCCATCCGATGGTTCTTGATGCTTATTTGTCTGATAGGTCCATATGAAACCAACTTCCATTTAACTTATATGTTTAAATCTCCTGTAAAGTGCACCTTGCCTGCGATCGTTTACCCTGTGGTAGGTCTGTTGTTTGGTGTGTAGCTCGTGTCTTTCTTTCCCGTACTGTGTCGTTCTGTTGTTTTATGTTAGCTAGTAGTACCTAATGCGTGAATGTTATTCCCTAGCAGGCGCGTCACGAAGTTGGCACTTGCGTGTCTGCGTGTAGGACGTAGAGTTCCCCTTCCTACTTTGTGTTTATATTCTCATAAACCGTTTAATGCTCTTATAGATTCTGATGTGCTTGAAGCCACAGAGTCAGTAGGTATGCTTGCTCAATGATTTGGTTAACTGTACAGCGGAGTAAAATAATATGTATTATCATAATGTGATAAGTGCTTTTGATAAGTATGTGTGCTGATGAATGGCTACGTCTGTCATGTTTGTTTAATGTGCTTCTATTTGAAATATTCGGTGCTTGCTGGTTGTTGAAATAGTTGCTTCAGAGTTTTACTTGTTGATTGACTAGAGATTATTGTTAGTGAGTACAAAACTATGTGATCAGCAGTATCTGGACACCCACAAAAACAAACGTTTTTCATATTAGGTGCATTGTGCTGCCACCTACTGCCAGGTACTCCGTATCAGTGACCTCAGTAGCAATTAGACATCGTGAGAGAGCGAAACTCGCGGACTTCGAACGAGGTCAGGTGATTCGGTGTCACTTGTGTCGTACGTCTGTGCATTAGATTTCGACACTCCTAAACCTCCACAGGTCCACTGTTCCCGATGTGATAGTGAAATGGAGACGTGAAGGAACACGTACAACACAAAAGCGTACAGGACGACCTCGTCTGTTGACTGCCAGAGACCGCCGACAGTTGAAGAGGGTCGCAATGTGTAATAGGCAGACGTCTATCCAGACCATCGTAGGGGAATTCCATACTGCATCGGGATCCACTGCAATACTATGGCAGTTCGGCGGGGGGCGAGAAATCTTAGATTTCATGGTCGAGCGGCTGCTCATAAGCCACACATGACGCCGATAAATGCCAAAAGACGACTCGCTTGTTGTAAGGCGGGTAAACACTGGTAGAATGAACTGTAAAAAAATTTTGTGTGGAGTGACGAATCACGGTATACAATGTGGCGATCCGATGGGAGGGTGTGGGTATGGCGAATGCCCGCTGAACGTCATCTGCCAGCGTGTTAAGTACCAACAGTAAAATTCGGAGGAGGTGGTGTTATGGTGTGGTCGTGTTTCTCATGGAGGGATCTTGCACCCCTTGTTGTTTTGCGTGGCACTTTCACAGCACAGGCCTACAATGATGATTTAAACACCTTCTTGCTTCCCACTGTTGAAGACCAATTCGGGTATGACGATTTCCTCTTTCAGCACGATCGATCACCTGTTCGTAATTCTCGGCCTGTGGCGGAGTGGTTACACGACAATAACATCCCTGTAATAGACTGGCCTGCACAGAGTCCTGACCTGAATCCTACAGAACACCTTTGGGATATTTTCAGACGCCGACTTCGTACCAGACCTCAACGACTGACATCGATACCTATCCTCAGTGCAGCACTCTGTAAAGAATGGTCTGCCATTCCCCAAGAAACCTTCCAGCACCTGACTGAACGTATGCCGGCGAGAGTGGAAGCTGTCATAAAGGCCAAATTCGTCCAACACTATATTGAATTCCAGCATTACCGATGGAGGGCGCCATGAAGTTGTAAGTCATTTTCAGCCAGGTGTCCGGATACTTTTGATCACATAGTGTATGTAATTCTTTTATTGATGTGTAACGAACTGATTTTACTTCAGCGTGTCTAATTCTGTTATCGGTATTTCACGATTATTCATGGGTGCTTTTCTTAAAGAATTCTGCAGCATTTTATATTACCGCTATAATTTTGCATCGAAATTGGCCTTAACTGATGTAAAAATTTTGGATTTAGTCGTGGCTATTTTTAATAACTTTAACAGATTATGTTGATATTGATTAAACTGTAAGTTATGCAAATGGGTAATCTGAGTAACTATGGGTAACAAGTACATCCAACTAATTTTGAAGCTTTTCATTTTAATCACGTATTGAACGTTATTTATGGTGCCCTGTATGTAACAGTTTCTAATCGAATCTTCAAATCAGAAAAACTGTGATCACTTTAAAAATTGCAATCACTTTCCAACTTAAATGTTGGGTATCACATCTCAGTTGTTTAATTTATGCATTTGAAAGATAATAAGTCTGTCGAACCATATTGTCATTTACTGCATTGCCACTTGAGGGGATATTGCAGGTTTAATGGTGTGCTTATACGTTTTCTTCTCAGTATTTGACTTTAAATAATTATTATTAGCGCTACGATCTGTGCTTGAAGGCCTTACATGTTGCCAGCTCCCCGCCTTTTCAGTATCCCACAGACATGGAAGTACTGGCATATCAATCAGCCTTCATTCAAGGTGCTGATATTGTAACACTTCCGATGTTTTACATTGTAGTGGGTGGATGCCGAGAGGTGCTGTATTAAAACTCAGCGAGAACTTTGTTTCCACTACAGCGCCCCGTTCACCTCGTTCTGCGTCTGCGTCACAGGGTCCCGCAATGCTGAGGCCACTGCCCCAGTGACCCAGTGCAATGCACTGTTTGCCGGCGTTGTATGCCAGCAGTGTGGCGTCGTCAGGATGCCAGGTGATGGCTCAGCGGTCTGCATCCCTGCCTACTCAGTGCTGCTCGGTGTGAGCCGCAGTCAGTCAGCTGCTGCTTCTTCTCCCCAGCATAGCTCAGATCGCGGCAGCAACAAGCCATGGCGATCTGGCATCCGAATCTGCGGCCCTCGCCTCGGGATGTCTTCGGCGTGTGTCGGGAGCCGAGACGACTGCCCACAGTAACAAGCCGAAGAATGGCCCACTGCTGGCTGGCTGCGGACCCCACGTCGGCCTCAGAGGGTCGAACCAACGACCTGCCATGTACTGGGACGCTGGCGCCCCATCTTTTGCTGTGTAGGCAGGTGGTGTGATACGCCCCGCCGCCCAGGAGAGCTGCCACACTTGAATTAATCTCGTTAAAAACCCACACCTATTCATACGCGGCTGTGCGCCTCTGTTTTGCGAATGCATCGCTACGAATCACGTACTCACCACGCCCCAGTTGCGCCAGTGGGTCCCTTCTGACTGTAGCTTGTGGCATGCGAACCACTGCATTTACGCTTTTCAGTGGTTTGACGGCCCTGTGGCCACTATTCTACTTAGCAACCGTTGGTATGCGTAACTCACTGCAATCTGGCCCACACCTGGCTGTAACTTGTGCTCAGAATCTCTCACAAAACTAACTTTCCCTATCCTAAGCGGTGGTGCCGCTACATTATTCCCCTCTTCAGAAAGACTCAGTCCCTGGGTCGACCCTTAACTAGCTCTTAACTTGTTTTTCTGGCACCTATGGCATATTCCCTTACTATTAGAAAAGTTAAATGTGGTCTAGTGCCCTCTTAACCTTAGGACGCCTAAGGGTGGGCGGCGGATGGGAGGGTGTTCGTTGAACTCACAATTTTTTTATGTCCCCTGCTTTTGCCCAAGTAACTTTCATACTACATATTCCCTTTGAATTATTGTCTGTTGGCTATTTTATGAAACGTTAGTGTCAATCCATTTTATAGAAAATTCCTGCTTTGAAAGAAAAAATAAATAAACTTATTATGGGTCCAACAAACCCCCCCATCCCCCCCTTAGGCTTCCATGCTATAGAAAATTTCCCTTAGTAGGATTTCGTATTTCTCATCTCTACAACAGTGCAAGTTAGTTTCTTGTTGGTTGGTATTCTTGATATTCACAACAATTGGTTTACTTTCATAGGAAGTGATTGTTGATGTCAGTCAGCTGTTATTTATCTTGTAAACTTGCAGTGAGTTAGTGCAGCTCCGACCTGTTCGCACCCAGACTTAGAAATAACTAAAAGTATGCGTGACTCGTCTTTAGAAAGAGTTCTGAATGAAATTTTAAATGAAGATTCTGACTCGGGGAGTGAAAGTGAATATGAGGATGGTGTTATGGAGTATGATTCACATCGGGAAAGTGATGTGGATGTTAGAGAAGATGAAGATAGCGCAGCTTCAGGCAGTGACCATCAGGATGTTATTGTGGCCAAGTCTGGAAGAAGGTACGTAACCACACAGCCTAGAATTCCTCGGAGGTCTGTTGCTAATTTAGTAAGAGAGCAGGCAGGAGTAACTCCAGCTGGTGTTCCATTCACCTGGAGAAGCCTTCAAGTTACTTCTTACGCCTGACATCATGGATGTTATAGTAAAACATTCAAATGAAGAGGCAGTTAGGTGAAATGTTACTTTGAGTAATGAGAAAGAATTGTATGCCTTTATAGGAATTCTGATACTTATGGGGGCAAGGACAATTCTGTCAGTGTACACGATCCTTGGTCAGATCTAATGGGTCGGCCAGTTAACAAGGATATTATGGCAAGAGAACGTTTCAAGGAACTTATTGCAAAAAATAAGGTTTGATGACAAAAGTATCTGCCAGCTAAGAAGGAAAGCAGACAATTTCACAGCAATTCGTGATGTTTTCAACAAAGTGAATGATAGGTTTCCACTACTGTATAAATCAGGGGTCCACCTCACCATTGATGAGATGCTCAGCTTGTTTAAAGGGCGCTGCCTCTTCAAAATATTTATGAAGGATAAACTGGGCAAGTATGGCATCCTTGTACGCATGATTTCCGATGCAGTTGACAGATACGTCTTGAATATGGATCCCTATGCACGTAATGTTCAGGATTTGTCGAAAGAAGAACGGTGTTCAGCAGCTGTCGTCAAACGTCTGGTAGCACCTGTGAAAAATACTGGTCGAAATATTATTACAGACCGATAATACACACCGGTGGATTTAGCGGAAGACTTATACAAAGACTACAAAGTTACTGCAATAGGAACTCTCCAGTCAAACAGGAACCATATTCCAGACATAATGAAGAACACGTCAAATCGAGAGCTATATTCATCTATGTTCTTGTTCACAGACCCATCAACAGGTAGGCCTCCAGTAACTTTGGTGTCCTACATAGCAAAAACGAAACCAAGTAAAAACTTACTGATGTTGTCAACAATGCACCAGATAAATGCACTGTTGGAGGAGAGAAGAATAAAACCGAGATAAATGCATATCATAATTCCACTAAAGGTGGAATTGATACCATTGATCAAATGGCGCGTATGTACACCTACAAGAGGGGAACAAAGAGATGGCCTTTATCTGTATTTTACTCTCTCGTCGACATTTGTGTTATCCTTGCAACCACCATATTCATCCAGCAACATCCAAGATGGAATGAAAAGAGCCGGACGGTGTGGCCGAGCGGTTCTAGGCGCTTCAGTGTAGAACCGCGCGACCGCTACGGTCGCAGGTTCGAATCCTGCCTCGGGCATGGATGTGTGTGATGTCCTTAGGTTGGTTAGGTTTAAGTAGTTCTAAGTTCTAGGGGACTGATGACATCAGATGTTCCGTCCCATAGTGCTAAGAGCCAATTGAACCATTTTTTTTTAATGAAAAGAAACACAACAAACGGAAACTTTATCTTCTGCAAGCTGGGATGGGGCTAGTGAAACTGCAGGTGGAAGAAGAAGGAACAATGCAAGAGGGTTATCTAACCAAGTTGTTCAATCAATGGAGACTTTTCTACAAAAGAAAATCAAAGAAGTGACAACAGAAGCGCGTCAGCCTCCTGCAGGGAAAGGTCGGTGCCATATTTATGCAAGAGAAGCTAAAACAAAGAAGCAGAAGTACAACAATATAAGTAAAATAAAACAGTATTGTGGACAGTGTCATAAACATGTGTGACACAAATTCAGAAAAAATTGTGAAGTGAGTCTCTTGCCTTGAAGTTGAGGACTCAGAGTAGTATATTGTATATGAACAGATCTGTATTTTGTATTGTAATATGTCAATTTTTTATTCACTCAATCCAATATTTATAACAATTAACAACATTTATAAACCGATGCCTTAGTTAAAACTACAACCATTTTGAAAGTTGTAATTTTTCGTCAGTAAACTTATTTAATATCTGTGGGCTCGCCGAACTCCCCTCTCCGCTTAGGCATCCAAGTTAGAAAAAAAGGCTTGGGCGTCCTAGGGTTAAAACCATGACATGATACCAAACGTAAAAATTCCTTACTGGACGACCACTGCTCGATCAAACCCGTATCTGCTCATCTCATCCCCTCTGTATCCAATCCACTGGGACGTTGACTACCCTTGGATCCCTCTTGCAATTAGCTCTCAGTCAGATCAGAATGAAAACAACGCATAACAAAGTTAAGGCTGCGATGACACTTGGTACAGAGGTGCTCTAAATGATCTTTAATGGCTGTTGCCTTTCCCTATACTGAGCGACATGTTGCACAAGCAGCTCGCCTGATATACGCCTCTCTTGCTCTAAAAAGAACTGGTTTACGGATCTCGATAGCCCTGGCTCCAGAGTTTGATTTAACAAGGTCGTTTTCTGCCTTGGCAAAAACTCTAAAGTGGTTTCTGGCCAGTACAGCTGTGGCTGCTTTACATTCAATTGCGTGACTCCTGAAATTAACGCTGGCAGGTGGAAGGTTGGTCCTATTATGTTACACTTAGTTCTATTGATTAAAATTCCGCTCCTCTCGAGCTCTGCAAATACTCCCCGCTCAAAACAACTTGCTACTACTACCAATTTCTCGTACATGGAGAAGATCCAATGCGTTCCGATCCGTTGCAAGCCCAGTTTTGACTCCATGATGTCCCTTGGACAGTCTATTCCTTTCCCCCTGGCTAAAAATAACTGCACCGTGCAAGTTTCACATATTTGTAGCTTCACAGATTTTCCTCCAACATTCACTATTTTTGATCCAAACCCAACACCGATTGTGTGACTACTTTCATCCTCAAATTTACATTATATGAACTGGTGCAATAAACACGACTTTCCTCACCCAGCACTGTCGATAACTAAAAATTTAAACAGGAAATCGTACAACTCTGACATCGTTCAACACATATTTATTACGGCTTTGCTGCAAAATTTACTGCGACGCATTTATTTCTCCAGAACTGCGGTTGATTTCTCCTCCAACAACACTCCACACACGTCAGACGCTACACTTCCCTTTTCAGTGACCTGAGCACAGGGATCACCATCACCCTTCCTCCTTCTTCAAAAAGACTGCTACCCCTAGCAGGAGCACAATACTCGAAAACACATATAAAAAAATACAATGCCTAATTAATCTATGCAAACACAATGATACATAAACAGAAAAACAACGAAACAACAAATACTCTACTACTTTCTGGATCGCAAAGCATACGGTACTTCATGCTGTACTCTGTCTACCTGTTTTTCTCTGTGCTTAACACCTCTCTTCACTCTCCCTTTCTTCTTCTTTCCTTCCTGTGGCATGCCTGGAATCACATCCGGGAAACACTTAAATGGCCGTAACCGCCCAACGTGTACTTTTGTTGTTCTAGTTGGCAGCTGAAGCTTAACATTAACGGCGGATGTGGTTTCAACACCTCGGTATGGCCCTTGATACCTCGTGGGGAACTTCTTCGTTTTCGCGTTTTGCGTAAAGGGGCTGGACTGCATTAACCACTGTCCCACTCTATACTGCGGTAAACATCATTTCCGCTTTACTGCGTCTTCCTGCCGTTCCAAAGCCTTTGTATTCACCTTTTGCACTCGTTTCTAAACATCCCGAATTGTCCTTGCGAATTAACGTACAGATTCACCGGTCTTTCCTTTCTGTAGCTTCACCAAATCAAACGGTGACGGCATTTTTCACCCGTACACTACCTCATATGGGGACAAACCGGTATTTGTATGGACTTTTGCACTGTACGCGCATACAATATGCCTCAAATACTCGTCCCACTGTTGGTGATGAGAATCCACATAAAAACCCAGCATCTTCCCGATTGTTCTGTGTACTCGTTCTGTCCTTCCGTTGGCCTGTGGATGCAACGCGCTCGTCCTCAACTTCTTTACGTTCAACAATTTACACAGCTCCTTCATTAAATCCGACATGAAGTTGGTCCCTTGGTCAGTAATTATTGTCTCCGGTACACCAAACTTCAAAATCCAGTTGTTTACTAACGCTTCCGTGACCATTGCTGCCTGTTGATTTGGCATAGCCACCATCTCCACGTACCTCGAAAAATTGTCTATTATTTTCAGAACGAATCGGTTCCTCGATGGTGTTCGCCTAAAAGATCCTAAGACATCAATCCCCAGAAAATAAAATGGACATGTCGCTTCCGGTAATCGTTGTAGCTGTATCTGTTTCCGACTCTCAAATCTGCTCTCTGCGCACATGGTATACAATTCTTGACATACTGATCCACATCTGCTTTCCTACCTCTCCAACAATATCTTTCCGCTACTCTCCTATTCGTCGCTCTACATCCTCCATGATCGTGATCACGTGCTTCCTTTAATACCTCATCCCTCAACTTCGCTGGCACTACTACCGTTGGTCCTAACTTCGTTTCCCTGCGCAGAAGACCGTCGTACATATTAAATCGTGCCTGTGTCCGATACAATTTACAATCGTTGTCCGCGTCCTGTAACTCTTGCCATACCGCTAGTTCATAACCTATGACTTCTACTTTTGCCACCTTCCTACTAAGTGCATCCGCATTACCGTGCTTCTTTCCAGGCTTGTGCACCTCCTTATAGTCGAATTCACAAAGCCTCACAGCCCATATAGCGAGTCTAGTGGACGGATCCTTCAACCCCATCAACCACTTCAATGCAGCACGATGTGACACTACCCGAAATCTCCCATATAAATAACATTTAAAATAAGGGATTCCATAGATTACGCTAAACATCTCCCTCTCAGTTGTTGAGTGATTCCCCTCTGCTGCATTCAACTGCCTAGACGCTTAGGCCACAGGATGTTCATTCCCATTAATTTCCTGACTAAGAACACACCCTAATGCTTGATTCGATGCATCGCATGCTAGTACAAATGCCTTTTCAAAATCTGGAATCACAAGAACCGGACTTGATGTTAACACTTCTTTCAGTTTATCAAACGCTTTCTGACACTCTTCTGTCCACTCAAATTTCACATCCTTCCATAACAATCGTGTAAACGGCTATGCTAAATCAGCAAAAACCTCACGAATTTTCGATAGAGATTGCAAACTCCGATGAATTACTGCACTTCCTTAACTGTTTTAGGTTTCCAAAAATTCTTTACAGCCTGTACCAACCTCGGATTTGTTCGCGCTCTGTCCTTGCTGATAATATGACGCAAATATCTTACTTCTTCTAATGCAAAATGACACTTCTCCAGGCTCAACGTCAAACGAGCTGCTCTTAACCTCATAAAGACTTCCTTTAACAGCTGTGTATGTTGCTCCGTACTACTTCAAAACACTATAATGTCATCCAAATAGAGCAGACACTGCCGCTGTTTCAAACCCCTAAGACACTGTCTCGCAACCTCTGAAACGTTACTGGAGCGTTTTTCACACCGAATGGCATTCTAATACACTGATAATGGGCTCCAGCTGTAGAGAAAGCAGTTTTTGGACAATCCTCTTGAGCCACCTCTAACTGATGATAACCACTTGTCAAATCCATCGTAGAAATGTACTGGCACTGTCCTAAGTGATCCAAAGTCTCCGATATGTTTGGAATTGGGTATGCTTCCGTTACTCTCTTATTATTGAGGTATCGGTAGTCACAACAGAACCTGTATTTCTTAGTTCCATCCGTAGATTTTTTAGGCACAACGACAATGCCCGCTCCCCAGCAACTACACTCCTGGAAATTGAAATAAGAACACCGTGAATTCATTGTCCCAGGAAGGGGAAACTTTATTGACACATTCCTGGGGTCAGATACATCACATGATCACACTGACAGAACCACAGGCACATAGACACAGGCAACAGAGCATGCACAATGTCGGCACTAGTACAGTGTATATCCACCTTTCGCAGCAATGCAGGCTGCTATTCTCCCATGGAGACGATCGTAGAGATGCTGGATGTAGTCCTGTGGAACGGCTTGCCATGCCATTTCCACCTGGCGCATCAGTTGGACCAGCGTTCGTGCTGGACGTGCAAACCGCGTGAGACGACGCTTCATCCAGTCCCAAACATGCTCAATGGGGGACAGATCCGGAGATCTTGCTGGCCAGGGTAGTTGACTTACACCTTCTAGAGCACGTTGGGTGGCACGGGATACATGCGGACGTACATTGTCCTGTTGGAACAGCAAGTTCCCTTGCCGGTCTAGGAATGGTAGAACGATGGGTTCGATGACGGTTTGGATGTACCGTGCACTATTCAGTGTCCCCTCGATGATCACCAGTGGTGTACGGCCAGTGTAGGAGATCGCTCCCCACACCATGATTCCGGGTGTTGGCCCTGTGTGCCTCGGTCGTATGCAGTCCTGATTGTGGCGCTCACCTGCACGGCGCCAAACACGCATACGACCATCATTGGCACCAAGGCAGAAGCGACTCTCATCGCTGAAGACGACACGTCTCCATTCGTCCCTCCATTCACGCCTGTCGCGACACCACAGGAGGCGGGCTGCACGATGTTGGGGCGTGAGCGGAAGACGGCCTAACGGTGTGCGGGACCGTAGCCCAGCTTCGTGGAGTCGGTTGCGAATGGTCCTCGCCGATACCCCAGGAGCAACAGTGTCCCTAATTTGCTGGGAAGTGGCGGTGCGGTCCCCTACGGCACTGCGTAGGATCCTACGGTCTTGGCGTGCATCCGTGCGTCGCTGCGGTCCGGTCCCAGGTCGACGGGCACGTGCACCTTCCGCCGACCACTGGCGACAACATCGATGTACTTTGGAGACCTCACGCCCCACGTGTTGAGCAATTCGGCGGTACGTCCACCCGGCCTCCCGCATGCCCACTATACGCCCTCGCTCAAAGTCCGTCAACTGCACATACGGTTCACGTCCACGCTGTCGCGGCGTGCTACCAGTGTTAAAGACTGCGATGGAGCTCCGTATGCCACGGCAAACTGGCTGACACTGACGGCGGCGGTGCACAAATGCTGCGCAGCTAGCGCCATTTGACGGCCAACACCGCAGTTCCTGGTGTGTCCGCTGTGCCGTGCGTGTGATCATTGCTTGTACAGCCCTCTCGCAGTGTCCGGAGCAAGTATGGTGGGTCCGACACACCGGTGTCAATGTGTTCTTTTTTCCATTTCCAGGAGTGTATTACTATGCTCTACAATACCGTCCGCAAGCTGCTGACCAATGAAATCCCCCACAATCGTCTGTAAATACCTTGGTATTCTGTATGGTTTACGGTAAACAGGCGCTTCATTCCCTGTTGTTATCCTATGTTGAACTAATGGAGTTGCTGGTAACGGCACTTGTGGAAGAAACAAATCCTTTAATCCCCACAATAGTTATTCCATCTGCTCTGCGTCTCCTCCTTTCAAATGCTTAATTTTGCCACGCAGTGCAGTTCTATCGGCAGTTAGTGCGTGATCGCTTCACCTACCTCTCGAACACCAGTCTTCGTCATCTGGCACATCCAAATTTGCTACTAAAACTCCATTCCTCAAATTCGTGTCTGCAGCGCTAAAATTATCCACGTTCACGGGAACTACTCAACCGTCGTTCCCCTCCTGTATGCGTACAACACTATGTTTCACAAAACATCTCAGTGAACCCAATACTTCATTATCCTCCAATGGTTCAATAACACATACCGTACCCACAGGTAGATTCTACTCCACACTTACCCAAAGCGACTTCCCGATGCCACTAGACACACACTCAAGCGAATTAAGTGTTGTGACTTGGCAAGACAGCCAAGCCACTCGGAGGTAGCCGAAAGGCACGCGTTTAAACTCACGCAGATTGGCGTGAGGTCTGGAACAATTAAAGGAATTAATAGTAGCAAATAAAGTACGTAGTTGATGTAATACTTAACTTTAATCCATAATTGGAGAACATCGATCTTGTTGATACATCAATAATAATCTCAATATAAACTGGTAATGGCGCCTTGCTAGGTTGTAGCAAATGACGTAGCTGAAGGCTATGCTAACTATCGTCTCGGCAAATGAGAGCGTATTTGTCAGTGTAGCATCGCTAGCAAAGTCGGCTGTACAACTGGGGCGAATGCTAGGAAGTCTCTCTAGACCTGCTGTGTGGCGGCGCTCGGTCTGCAATCACTGACAGTGGCGACACGCGGGTCCGACGTATACTACCGGACCGCGGCCGATTTAAAGGCTACCACCTAGCAAGTGTGGTGTCTGGCGGTGACAGCACATTAAGCCTTAATGCTAATGTACGCGGTTCAATTGGTTTGTTCATTATGTTGAACGCGCCTCGCGACAGCTCTGCATTGAAAACAATTTTCCCTAGCGGAAATAACATTCCACCAAGTTCCACAGTTCGTTGGCCAAGGTCAATTTTGGCATGATGTTGATGCAAGAAATCTACTCCTAGGATAATGGCGTAGCCCTCCCTTATCCATAGTACTTCCTTCATGCATGCATAAAATCGGACTTTCTCTATTCAAAAGTCAACTGTCACCGACCCCAAAGGTGTGACTTCCTTATCCCCCACTCCACGCAACCTATAACGTGGTGGGTCTAACTTCCTTCGTCCCATTATATTATTAGTAGTCAGTGAGTATTGCGCCCCTGTGTCCAACAAAATCTTAAGCTTTTTAGTTCCCATGGATCCTACCACTGAACATTCCACTTCTGCATACGTATTCGTAGCAAAAATTAAAATGGAGCTCCCTTAGGTGGGTCTTGGGCGACCTCTGCCATTTAACGATTATCTACCCCTACTAACTCCACTTCTCCACGCTCCACGTTGCTGACTTCCACCTCTTCCTTCATTCCTCGGTGACTGAGTACACTGCCTCTGCACATGTTCCGTACCACCACACTTAAAATATTTCACACCCGCTGTAAACACTTTGCCTCTCGCGTACCCCTGTTGCCACGTCTGTTTCCTCACATTGAATTGCCAGCCGAATGGCCGAATACAAACCTTTCGTAATCCCTTTACGCACTTTCCGTGACATATGAGCCGGTAACCCTCTCAAAAGTACATCAAGTGCCCTTTGCTCGGCCTCCTGCAACAGAACACCATTCGCCTCATCGCTCTGACCCAACTCGCAAGTATACTCACTAATTTCCCTTACCCTGCCCGCAAATTTCTCTACCGTATCCCCCCGTCTCTTCGTCATTGTACACAACCTCTCCATAAGTACCGAATACTATTCTGTACCTTGTACCTTTGTAAAAGCCCTTCCTTTAACTGCTTAAACCGTCCTGCTTCACCCGTTAATCTCTTGTTGGCTACATGTGACAACTTTTCGTCAGACCAACCATTCATCACCGCTAAAGTCTCTAAGTCCTCCACAAACGAACTCACATCCTCAGATACCTTGCCAGAAAACGGAATAATCAGACTCGCCCCAGCTGGATCAATCTCCTTCTGCAGTATCCTAGGCAACAACGACTGATCTGATGAGGTTTCCCGCTCACTTCTAGATGTTAATTCATTTCTCAACTGCGTATTGTCCGCTGTCAATGGTGCTACGTTTTCCATCAAAATCCGCACCGCTTCTGGTTCCTACACACCTTGCATCCTTGACTCTGCCATTGTGTTGCTTTTTTTCTCAGTTAGTCCTGAAACAAAACATTTTAGCACAAGAACAACCTGACTTCCTACAGCTCCATATCACCGACTCAGCATTTCATCTTACGTTTTAGGAGGAGATAAACAAAACATATTCAAACCAATACAAATGTAATTAAATGCCACGAAAACAAGGTTACTCCCTAAACTTACTAACACTTACTCTGACAACAAAATGGTATTCCCAAGCAAAACATCTACAATGTAGCTTGCCAGGAGCCATACTCGAAAAAACAAAAAAGAAAGAAACGTCCAACACTCAAAAAGAACCATTTTGTCAGCACTCACCACATCTTGTGACAGTAATGCAGGTGGCGGGCTCGAACGTCGTACTGTAGAGATGACGTCCGCTATTCTGACACCAAATGTAGTGGGTGGTTGACAGGAGGTGCTGTATTAAAACTCTGCAAGAACTTTCCAAGTGATTTATTTGTTTCCACTACTGCACCCATTTCACCTCGGTCTCCATCACAGGGTCCCACAGTGCTGAGGCCACCGCCTCAGTGACCCAGAGCAATGTGCTGTGTGTCGGTGTTGTATGCCAGCAGAGTGCGGCGTCATCAGGATGCCAGGAGATGGCTCAGCGGTCTGCATCCCTACCTACTCAGCTCTGCTCGGTGTGAGCCACGTGCGGCCAGTTGCTTCTTCTTCTCGCCGGCGTAGCTGAGATCGTGGCAGCAACAAGCGCCAGTGATCTGGCATCCGTATCTGCGGACCTCGCCTTGGGGATGTCTCCGGCGTGTGTTGGGAGCTGAGACGACTGCCCGCTGTAGTGAGCCGAAGAACGGCCCACTGCTGGCTGGCTGTGAACCCCGCATCGGCCTCAGAGGTTCGAACCAACGACCCACCATGGATTGGAACGTTGGCGCCCCATCTGGTGCTGAATGTAGCCCGGTGGTGTGATACGCCCCACCATCCAGGAGAGCTGCCAAACTTGAGTGAATCTTGTTAGAAACCCGCATCTATTTATATGTGGCTTTGCGCCTCTGTTTTGCTAACGAGCCACTCCTAGTCACGTACTCACCACCCAGCTGTGCCAGTGGGCCCCTTCTGCCTGTAGCTTGCACCATGCGAACTGCTGCGTTTACGCTTTTCAGTGTTTCGACAGGCCGGCCGAGGTGGCCAGGCGGTTCTAGGCGCTACAGTCTGGAACCGCGCGACCGCTACGGTCGCGGGCTCGAATCCTGCCTCGGGCATGGATGTGTGTGATGTCCTTAGGTTAGTTAAGTTTATGTAGTTCTAAGTTCTAGGGGACTGATGACCTCAGAAGTTAAGTCCCATAGTGCTCAGAGCCATTTGAACCATTTGTTTTGACAGCCCTGTGGCCTCCAATCTACTTCACAACCGCAACTGCAATCCGGCTCACACCTGTCTCTAACTTGCGCTCAAAATGTCGCACAAAACTAACTTTCCCTATCCTAAACTGTGGTGCGACTACAACATAAAATGTATTCACAATTGCTAATATGAATAACCGGTAGATGCACAACGGAATGACTACAATGAAAATTTGTGCTGGACCAGGACCCAAACTCGGATTTCTCGCTTTGTAGACAAATGGTCGTTGGCATATGGAAATTTGGGTGTGGCAGTGAGTCGTGCTCGGATAGCCTAATGATATGGCGGCCTCTCACGATAAGCGAGAAATACGGCTTCGGTCCGGCACAAATATTCACTGTCGTCATTCCATTATGCAGCTGATGGTTGTTCATATTACGAACCGCGAATACATTTCATGTGTTTTATAACGGCGTTAGTCGCTGCAGTCCCTGTTCTTTCGTACATGCGAGGTGGCGCAGTGGTTAGCACACTGGACTCGCATTCGGGAGGACGACGGTTGAATGCCGCGTCAGGCCACCCTGATTTAGGTTTTCTGTGATTTCCCTAAATCGCTCCAGGCAAATTCCAGGATGGTTCCTTTCAAAGGGCACAACCGACTTCTGTCCCCATGCTTCCCTAATCCGATGAGACTGATGACCTCGCTGTCTGGTCTCCTCCCCCAAAACAGCCCAGCCCAGCATATCCGTAGGGACATTGCATCGTGATTTCGAATAACACAGACACTGAAATATCGCTTCCTATTCCTATCAGTGTGTCTCACTCATTTCCCGCACGGATGTCTGTGACAATTTGCCGACCCTTTGCGGCATTACAGCTAATATGGCGCTGGCAGGAGCCACAGTGTGTTGCGTCGTTCGGCACTCCCTTCTCTTGCAGGGCGTCCAGTGGCGACGGTCAACAGCCACAGCACAGTACGGCACGGCTTATCAGAAGAGGCCGTTTCCGTGCGGCATAAAAGTGTAATCGTTTCCGCGCAACGCGGCGTGGGAAGGCTGTGTCCGCCGTCTGCGTGGCGAGCAGCCGGCTCCCGGGACGGTTGCGGCAGATCTCCCACTGGCCTCAGAGGCCCGGCCTGCGCCGCTCCAAGCCGGCTTTACGGCAGCCGGATGTGGCAGCCGCCGTGCCGTGCCGATAGCGGCTCACGCGCCGCCGTGCACTGAGCGCTGCACACCGCCCCGTACAGTAGCGCAGTGTGCGCCCAGCCGCCTGTCGATACGCGCCCACACTCCTGCCCTGCAGCCGTCCGGCTCGACGGCGAGACAACACAACACGTCTGTTTGCGTTAAATTATCGCATATGAAAGCTTCAAGCTGTAAAACAACAAAACAGCACCGGTTGGTGTTTTCTGTGACCTTTCTAAGCCGCAAAATATTCACCTAGATACACTGAGAGTTTTGTGCAATTGATGTTATAGCCGTGAACCGTGATTTATCTTCAAACAATATTCTTAAGAATTTATTTTATTTACCAGCGATTCATCAAGAACATTAACACATTTAACCACACTATGTAAGCATAGAAGTTCCTTTTAACAAATGGGAATTTTATTCACTTTAATAGCGCCTAAAGTATTTTTAAAAAGAAACAGATTTAAAATTATAATCAGAAAGCACCCTCTAAATATAGAAGTTACAATTCATTCAGAGGCGGAAAGAAACAATTTTTGACTGTATGAGCTTTCGGGCAGAGAACCTTGCCGCTCCCTTTTGACACGGCCGTAGTTACGACCGCTCACAACAGCCTCTGAAAGACTACACTGGTCCAAATCTGCAACGCACCAGATAACTTTAAACTAAGAGTTTTAACAATTTACACAAGCACATAAACTATGCAACGCGATGTACTGTCCCCGTAGGAGGGATGGAAATAGTACAAAACACCAACAATTAAAATATTAACCTTGCCACCGAAGGTGCAACTAGATTTTAACTTCTAAGAAAAGTCTTACGGTGAAACGGTGGCTACTTTATATACTAAAATGATCATTTAAATAAAATCCCATGAAATGCAATCTTATATAAAATACTACAAGGCTGGCCAAACAATAGTTAACATGCTCTACAGTACACAGATACCGCCTCTCAAGATCATAGGTAATAATATCAAAGTTTCCAAAGATCAAAAAATATTTCAGGTATTAGGCCGTTACACTCCAAGCAATAACTTCGTTAACTCACCAAGTCCGACAAACATGACAGAGGCAGCTACTAACGTACGGTAGATTCATAGGGAGATTACCGAACAACCCGAACCGCACGTTGCGCGCCCCTACACCACAAGGGAAACACGGACCACCCAATTTATAAACAACCACCTTCCCGCGGGTGGGCAAACGGAGAAGAATGGTGGGACGACCCAAAGCAAAACGGCTGGTGACCTCACCAAGAAAATAAGAAGAATTTAACAAGAGTAAATCAAACAAGATATCACAAATCACTTAACTTCTAATAAACTGCGATTTCTCGAGAAGACCTGGCGCAGCACCCCCAAATCGATCTCCCGAACCGTCCGCTGTCAGCCGCTTCAGCGGACACAGGAAGGCGAGCCGATCTCCCGTCTTACGGCGTCGCAGCTCGCACCGGCCAGACTCATGTCGTGGGTTGACTCCTGTTGCTCTCGTGTCGATCGCGAAGTCACTACCCCTCGCTATACGCTGCGGCCCACTGGACTCACGTGGCGACCTCACATGCGCCGGCGCTCAAGAGGGACAAGTCATCTTGTGTCTCAGTGCGCGACCTACCAACCGATCGATCCAACCCGAGCGACCACTCGCTGAATTCTCTTACTGGCGGGGTGGAAAGACTCTCATTTTGCCAGTTTTAAAGGTTGATCCGAACAACAGACATACTAGCACTCCGAACGACAGACAGACACTGACTGCCTTACAAATGCTGACGAGAGACAGATTAGCAAGCTGGGGACGAGAGATTGACCAAGACTGCCCCACTGGCGAGCTCATAGCGCCCATTAAATGCACGTGAACAAGCACCCTTTCCCCGTTTTCCACCAGAGGGAGACACCAAAGCTGCAATTGCCACAGCGGTGCCACCGCCAGAAACGGAGGGCGACTGCTTCACACTACGCGCTGCGGCGCGCTCTTCAAAACATCAATTTTTTACCACGGCTCAAGCCGACCTTGGATAGTGCTATAGCTAACCGTAAGATTGCAGAAAGTTGTTCTTAACAATTCAGTCAATGTAAACATGGAAGATTCTTCCAGTTGGGAGGAATGAAATATAGATTTCCCCCCCCCCAGACTCTATTTTAGGACTGCTTTTGCCCATGCACACAAACTCTCTTCCAGCAAATACGCAATACTCAAAATAATTTCTTTTTGCATATGACACTAGTATTGTAATCAGTCCAAGTATACTCACAGCGGCAGAAGAAATGGTAAACGATGTTCTTAAAAATATCATTGACTGATTTTCTGCGCAAGGTATCACCCTCAGTTGCAAGATGTCACAAGATATTCGCTGCCAGTCACAACAGAAGGTGATTTTATTTAATGCACGACCGCTTTTGGAATTGCGCCTGTCTTGAGATAATTCACATTCACTTATATATTTCAACACTCAGTGTTGGAGATAACTGTTTAAGTAAAAAACGCATAATGTGGCGATTGTTAAATGAAGGGCTTATTTCAATAGTGGTACAAGTCCACTATTGTTTATATTGAGATACAGAGTCCTAAAGTTAAATGAGCGCCGAAAAATATGCAGTTGAGATACCAGAAATATTCAAGCATGTGGCTTCTTGCTAGAGATGAACCTTTCTTCCTGTTCGTTTGGCTCATTAATTTCAGAAGCATTACAGACAGAGAAGTGGAGGTAATGGACTTGTACCACTATTGAAATAAGCCCTTCAAATGGACCCAGCTGAAACAATTGGAAGTTGCTAATCGACATGTGTTCTAAAGTGTTACAACAAATTTCGCTTAGCAATTTCCAATTATTTCAGTTTATTCTACTTAGTCATTAGCACATTAGCAGTTTTTTTATGTAAATATGTTTCAGAACACGTCGTTTAGCAACTTCTAGTTGTTTTAGTTAGGTATATTTAGTCATCATCACATTATCTGCTTTTTGTGTAAACAGTGATCTCCAGTACTGAAAACTGAAACATGTAATTGAATATAAATCACGTGAAGGCGGGCACAAGCCCGAAACCACTTGTTCATTAAATAAAATCACCTGTTGTTGAGACTTGCAGCCGTTATTATTCTACACCCTAAACACCGATAAGCCAAAACATTATGACCACTGCCCACCGCGACGGATGGCAGCGTTGTAGGCACGTGATGCGGAAAAAAAAAGAAGAATGTAAGCGGAGTAGGCACGGACTGGTTGTCACCCTTGCAAAGATAAGAGCTGTAAATTGGAAAATGCACTGACGTAAGCGACTTTGACAAAGGGCACATCATTATTGCTCAGAGCCTCTGAACGAATGTCTCGAAACCGGCAAAACTGGTTGAACGTTCACGAGCTACTGTCGTGAGAATCTACGGAAAGAGGTAGCTGGAGAGTGGAACTGCCAATTGGCGCTAAATGGCTGGACGTCCAGGACTATTCACCGAACGTGGAGTTCGGGGCTTGTCTGCTCTGTAAATTAGGACAGACGGTGATCTGTGGCATCTCTGCCGAAAGTGCGCAATGCGGGTGCACGCCCAAGACGTGTTTCGGAATATGCCGTTCATCGTACATTCTGGAACAAGGAGCTTCGCAGCAGACCATCCCTAAGTGTTCACATGTTGACCTAACATCATCGTCAGTTACGATTGCAGTGAGCACGAGACGATCGGGATTCGACCTTCGATCAATGGAATGGTATCGGCTCTTCGGGTGAAAGAAATTTTTGCTACACTACGTCGATGGTTGTCTACACAACGCCGTCTTCGAGGTGAACGGCGGCTCGAACGTGCAACGCGCCACGGACGCAGGTTGGTGGGAGCAGTTTTATGCTATGGGAGACATTCTCCTGCACTTGCATGGGACCTAGCCAGCCGGTGTGGCAGAGCGGTTCTAGGCGCTTCACTCTGGAACCGCGCGACCGCTACGGTCGCAGGTTCGAATCCTGCCTCGGGTATGGATGTGTGTGATGTCCTTAGATTAGTTAGGTTTAAGTAGTTCTAAGTTCTAGGGGACTGATGGCCTCAGATGTTAAGTCCCATTGTGCTCAGAGCCATTTGAAGCCATTTGCATGGGACCTGTGGTAGTAACCGAAGACACGATGACGGCTTCGAACCACCTGCATCCCTTCATGCTTGACTCCATGCCCGACGGCGATGTCATGTTCGAGCAGTATAATTATCTATATCTCGGTGCCAGGACCGTGCTACAGTGGCTTGAGGAGCATTATAGTGAACTCACATTGATGTCACTGCTACCAAATTCGCCTGGTGTAAATCCTACGGAATCCTTCTCGGTCGCTTTCGGGTGTCATCACCGAGTACGCAAAAATCAGCGACCACTTATTTAAGCGAATTACAAAGTCTGTGGGTAGACATCCAATGCTACATGCTCCACAAACCTACCACCAAACTGTCAGATCCCTGTACGAAGAATCAGTGATATGTTTCATCAAAACACAGAAAAACAAGCCATTAATCAGGTGGTTATATTTTGGCTCATCACTGTAAAGGAACAGTGACGAAGTTCAACTGCTTCCATCGTGGATAAAATTCACAAAACAATCGTCTGTAATCATGAGAAGTGTAACAATGATGAAATAAATGTGATGGGAAACTTCAAAAACTTTCAGTGTCCATGTTGATGAGAACTTAAACTGAAAAAAAAAACTCATCTGGGAACTCCTAAAATAATCCAGTCACATTTGTACTACGAATCATGGCAAATATTCGAGAGACAAAAAAGTGAGTTGACATATTTTGCATATTTTCATTCTACGCTGAAGAGCCAAAGAAACTGGCGCAAGTGCCTAATATCGTGTAGGGCGCCCGCGAGTACCCAGAAGTGCCGCAACACGATATGGAATGGACATGACTAATGTCTTATGTAGTGCTGGAGCGAATTGACTTCATGAATCCTGCAGGGCTACCCATAAATTTGTAAGAGTACGAGAAGCTGGAAATCTCTTCTGAACAGCACGTTGCAAGGCATCTCAGATACGGTCAATAATATTCATGTCTGGAGATTTTGGTGGCCAGAGGAAGTGTTTATGTTCAGAAGAGTGTTCCTGTAGCCACACTGTAGCAATTCTGGACGTATGGGGTTTCGCATTATCCTGCTGGAATTACCCAAGTCCGTCGGGATGCACAATGGAGATGAGTGGATGCATATGATCAGGCAGAATGACTTGTCAGAGTCGTGCCTAGACGCATCAGAGGTCCCATTTCACTCCAAATGCACAGCTTGAACAGTCCCATACTGACATGCAGGATCCATGGATTCATGAGGTTGTCTCCATAGCCGTGCACGTCCATCCGCTCGATACAATTTGAAACGAGACTCGTCTGGCCAAGCAATATGTTTCCAGTCATAAACAGTCCAATGTCGGTGTTGACGGGCCCAGGCGAGGCGTAAAGCTTTGTGTCGTGCAGTCATCATGGGTACACAAGTGGGCCTTCGGCTCCGAAAGCCCATATCGATAATGTTTCATTGGATGGTTCACACGCTGACACTTGTTGATGGCCCACAATTGAAATCTGCAGAAATTTGCGGAAGGGTTACACTTCTGTCACGTTGAACGATTCTCTTCAGTCGTCGTTGGTCCCGTTCTTACAGGATCTTTTTTCGGCAGCAGCAATTTCGGAGATTTGATGTCCTACTCGATTCCTGATACGCGCGGTGGACTCGTGAAATGGTCGTACGGGAAACCCTCCAGTTTATCGCCACCTTGGAGATGCTCTGTCCCATCGCTCAAGCGCCGAATGTAACACCACATTCAAACTCACTTAAATCTTATTAACCTGCCATCGTAGCAGCAGTAACCGATGTAACAACTGCGCAAGACAGTTGTCTTATATGGGTGTTGCCTACCGCAGCACCGTATTCTGCCTGTTTACGTATCTCTGTATTTGAATTTGCATGTCTACACCAGTTTCGTTGGCACTTCAGTGTATGTTGTTTATGGAATAACTTGTTTAAAAAATAAAGTCGTCATTGTTCAAAAACGTGTTGCAGTACTCACGATCATCTTGTAGATATTTCTTGAAGGAGTTAGCATTTACACTACTGCTTCCCGTTATATTTAATCCCTCCTGAAGGTAGTTGTAAATAATTCACTGCAGTTCAGAAGGAGCAATGATGTACGCGGTTTATTCGGAAAGAAAGGAACGATCGGTCGCGAAATGGAAACCACAGTGAAAATCCAATGAAGTTTTGCAGAGGTGTGTTGGGTAGTGCCTATATTATGCCCGCCGATCGCGTTACGTTGTTCTTTGTAGTTCTGAGTATACAGGGAGCACATATAGATACCTAGAACAACAGTGTCTCCCGCCAAGTACGAGGGCCTGGTGATAAATTTCGCCTGAAGCTACGCAGCCAAAATTACATAGCTGTCGTGCTTTTTCTTCTTCAAGCCAATTCTCAGCCGCATTCTGCAGGAGCAATGAAAATGCTGCTGCATCGTTTTCAATTGGAAATTTTTGATTACCCGCAATACAGCCCGTAATTTTCTCCCTCTGAGTTTCATCTCTGTTCACATGAACCGATGGCTATGACGACAACATTTTGGCACAGCCAACGAGTTGTAGGCCAGCGTAGAGAATTGGCGGAAAGCACTGGCGGCTGCCTGCCTTCTATAATGAGGGTATTGGAAAGTTGTTACAACGCTACGACAAACGTCTAAGTTGGATCGGCGACTACGGAGATAAGTAGCTGGAACTTGCAGATAACTGTTGCAAAGGAAACAGTTTTGATTTTCACTGTGATTTCCATTTCGCGACCTATCGTTCCTTACTTTCCCAACAGCCTTCGTAAATAATTACAATGCTGGAAGAAAAAATGGCATTCATTATTCCACATTAAGTATGCCTTTAGCACAAAACTGGTACACAATTCTGCAACCAAAATTTTTGATCATTACCGGGTGATATAAAATGTCTGTCAACCACCAAAGTCAAATTTTTAAAAAAACTAAAGAAGTTTCTTCTTCACAACTTGTATTCCGCAGAAGAATTGCTGTTATTGTAATACTAGCTGACCCGACAGACTTCGTCCTGTCAAAAAGATTTGTAATATGGCAGTTTTTTTGCCTACGTATTTAAAAAAATTCTCCTGAACAGAACCGTCACCCTGGTGATAGGGCGTTGTGAATAAAAAATAATTAAATAAAACATATATAAGGATTTAAAAGTAAGTAATCGCTTTATTGTTAATCATGTGAATCATAATTATTATTATTATCATTGTAGTGCTTTGTGGTATACGATGTTTTTTGTTTGATTACCTGGCGCATAGATAAACAAATCTGATGGTTTTCCAACACGGGAACAGGCAACATACAATTGACCATGTGAGAAACATGGGTTTTCTAGATTAATACCACAAACACTTAATGATTGCCCCTGGGACTTGTTTATAGTCATAGCAAAAGCAAGCCGCACTGGAAACTGTAGTCGTTTAAACTCAAATGGCACATCAGTCGGAATCATTGGGATGCGCGGTATGAGAACATCTTCTCCTTTATACTTTCCTTTGAGTATAGTTGCTTCTATCACATTGTTTAGTAATTTTTTTATCGCTAACCGTGTACCGTTGCAAAGACGCGGTTGGTTGATATTTCGCAACATTATAACCACCGATCCAACCTTTAATTGAAGATTGTGAGGTAGCAATCCTGGCAAATCCAGCGAGTTTAAAAATTCCGGTGGATAGTTGACTACATCATCTTGATTAGTAGCCGAATCAACTGATTTATATATCCTCAATTCGCCTGTAATTTGTTCTTGAATTTTGAAATTTAATTCATTTACATCTATGTTTTTTGCAGCCAGTATAGCTCGTTCGCTCAACCAATCATGGTTTCTGTAATTTTGAGAAACATCTGGAAACACCTTCTGGATAAGTTCATCTTTTGATCGAGTTAACTGACAAAAACTTTGAGGAAAGTTAATGCAGCCAGTCGACATGTCTATAGGAAATTTGCCATTACCAATGTCAATGAGTTGTTTAGAGAATATGTTTCCAGATTGGTCATTTCGCAACTCGACACGCATATTCTTGCTTAAATGAAGTACTTTGACATGTTTCCACAAATTAGAGGACTTTAGACATGCATTGAGTTCATCAGCTGGCGTTGATCGTGGAATCACTGGCAATGTTTGACGAAAATCTCCTGCTAATAAAATCATTGCACCACCAAATCGGTTATTATTGCTCCGTAGATCTTTTAAGGTTCTGTCTAAAGCCTCCAAAGATTTTTTATGTGCCATCGTGCATTCATCCCAAACAATCAATTTACATTGCTGCAAAACCTTTGCCATTGCAGAGTTCTTCGAAACGTTGCAGGTTGGAGTTTCATTGCTTTGCATATTTAATGGCAATTTTAGTGCTGAATGGGCTGTTCGACCACCTTCAAGCAAAGTTGCTGCGATTCCCGACGAAGCGAGTGCAAGTGCAATTTTATTTTGTGAGCGAATTGTTGCTAATATTAATGAAATCAAAAAAGTTTTTCCTGTACCACCAGGTGCATCTAAGAAGTAAACCCCTCCAGTTTCATCATTTGTTACTTTCATAAGAGTTTCAAATACATACTTCTGTTGTTCAGTTAACAGTGGAAGATTTGTTTGAATTAATTCTTTCAAAGCGTTGAGATCATACAGTTTTTCTCGATGCAACTCTTGGTTAAAAGCGTCATGCATTGGACGATTGGGCGCGGTCAGGCCTAATTGAATTAATAGTTTGTTTGACATTATCAAGCACATGTCCTCAATTGAAATCAATGCTTCATTGTAAATTTCTTCACTGATTTGTATATTTGGATTTCCCATTCTATTCCGTATTTGATACAAAATATCATCACACATATAATCTTTGTACTTGATCCACAAATCAATTGGGTTTGATGGGAAGCATGTAGATATGATTATAGAAAACAATGTTCGTATTTGATGAGCGTGTGATGATATTACAGCATCATTGAGAGTTTGCTCCCAATGAGCGTCATTTTCAAGCAATTGCAAACGTTGACAGGCTTCTCTGTAGGATCCACACAATTCACCATGAACAGTTCATAACTGTTGGAATGATGTTGGGCCACGTACATTGACTAATAGCAGTCGTAAATAAAAACATTCATCATTGCTTGGATGTACTGAATAAATCCGGCCAATCGCATCGGTGGAATATACATCTGTATATCCTGGAACTGGTTTTCCTTGTTTCCGTCGTATAAATCTCCTTGAGGATTGATTCCAGGTATAATATTTTGGCATTTCAGAATATAGCAATGTTTGTGCGAAATGATCGTTTTGGCATGTCTCAAAAAAACTGGTTAATGTAGTAGATGGTGGCTGAGCAGCTCTTTGTACTGCGTTCTGTGCTGTAAAATACACTCTTTGTCCATTTTCTAAATGCACAGCTAAGTGAACAACAGAAGGGTGTCTCTCATGAATAGGAAAAGAAAATATTCGCCAAACTGCTTCATTACTACTGACATAGCGGCCCATTTGGTATTGGGTAACTTCATCATTGGAATTCTCTGCACCAATTTCAATCACAGCCATATCACTCCCTTTGGTTACATATTTGCAAATGTATTTAATAGATTTCACTGAATGGCAAGATTCAACGTTGATGTGTGCTTTGAATGTCTTTGATAAAATGGGTGAATATGGAACAATCCAATGATTATCTATTTCAATATCTTGTTGATTTAATTTGACAATTGTTGATTTTCCATTGTCTGCTGTCGATCTGCGACGATACAATGGATAACCATCATTACCAGTAATTGTTTCCGATATTAATGTCCGTGGATATCGTTTTGAACATTTACCATCCATCATACACGGTGAATTTTGATTAAGAGTTCCACAGGGACCATGTATCATGTTTTTGATAACTACCTCATGCAATCCAGGATCTACTTGTACATTAGGGATTTCAGCTGATATCACTGCATCAACTTCATTTGGCCTTATCTTTTCAACCAACCAAATCAAAATGTGTGCATGTGGCAATCCTCGTTTCTGCCACTCCACAGAATACATCCAGCAGCGTGTCTCACCAAACACATTATGTTTTACGATGAAATCCATTAAAGATTTCAACTTTTGTCTAAAGACTCTGGCTGTAATATCATGACGATCAATGGGTGATTGCCCAGGGAATAACTCCTGCTTGATTTCTATCCATTGCGGATTGCATGTAAATGTGATGAACAAATCTGCTGTACCATAACGACGAACATACGACATGGCATCTTGAGCATATTCGTGCATATGCCGAGGGCTTCCGATGTATGTTGCTGGAAGAATAGTCATCCGACCGACATTCTGTGCATTTCCATTAGTATTAATCACATCTCGAAGGTGAATATACTCTTCAGATCGGAGTTTGGTTTGATTCAACCTGATGAATGTTAATCTCTCTGTTTCAATTTTTACATACATGTCAACAACATATTTGTGATATAATCGCCGACATTTAAATATGTGATTTTCTTCATTTTCCTGAATCATTAGGCGGTATGAATAATAGTTCATTGAACTGGCTTTTTTGTTGGTTTCAGAACCTGTAAATAGATTTTCTTTTAATAACATTCAAATATAAAATTAAAATACATAATATAATGACTGAGATATTATCGCCATAGCTAAATTAATATTTTAGTTACCTGTAATGGGATTTATCATTTTTATTGAGAAATCGTAGCCATCTTCACCTTGCCAAAATATAATGGGATATTGCAGTGCATCATATGAGCGGTGTGTTTCCTTTATACGTTGTAATTGATCATTCCGACGATGTAAAACAATATCACGGGATTCCAAGTTTTCTCCAACTACAACGATAGCAACTTCATCAATAGTTGGTGCATTAAAACGTCTTGTATGTTGACCTGCAGGTGTTTTATCAGCTCTGATTACAATTTTGTGATTATCGGATGGCATCAGATCCAGGGCAGTTTTAAACAATATAATCAATTGATTGTGTTGATGAAATAAAGTTTGTAATTGTTCTACAATAGACCTCTTTACTAAATTGTTATGTGCACAACGCAGATCAATTTCTTGTGGTGAATTGCCCATAAAATAAATTTGCAGGAATTTGTTGTCGCTATCTGACACTGGTAACAGTGAACCTGCTCTGTGATATATTTGCCCTTGTATCTGTAAATAAAATAAAATATTATGGTGTGGTATAAATTAATGGATTGTCAGTGATCAAACTTAAATAATATTTGATCTTAAAAAGTATATATTTAGTTTGAACTAATATCTATCAAATATAAAATATAATAAAAGTGTCACTGAAACTGAATCACCATATAATATGATGACTAAGTGATATATAAGTGATTAAGAAATTGAAGATTAGTGACACATCTTAACTTTTGTGACAGAAAATTTTGTTCGCTAAAATAATTATGAGTAACTACTATAATACATACCTTGAAAGTTGGCATAAAATTTTCCCGAACTACATTTGTTGCCCCAAATGAAGTCATTTGAAAGCAATTGTTATATTGTTGGATATGTGTCAAAAAGTGTATAGAATCTGTTCCTATTCCTGAAACCAATGAGTACAATGGTTCTGGTGGTGGGTCCAATGGTATCAATTTCACTTTACCATTTGCGCAACACAATCCATTGGCTTCGTTTTTGTATTTTAATGCCTTACAGTGTGAGCAAACCGAGTTCATAGAACCAATAACAACACATTGGTAGTTACTGTAGTCAATTGACACATCGTAACTGAAAGCAGCTCGATTCAAACTTGCGCGATTATTAGTTGAATGTCGCGCTCGCGCTTCACGCGTTTGTGATATCCGAATTCTTTCACGTTCATTTCCGTCGTCACGTTCTTGTGCCGTACGATTAGATCGGTAATTAGCTTGGTTTGTAGCATTTCTGGTTCTTCTACCTAAATTGCTTCGTCTTATAGGAGGCATATCAAATATAAATTAGTTTTTCACTAATCACGAACTAAACAAACACTAACTAAGTAAACACTCTGCACAAAACACGAATTTGTTTCGTGTATCAGTTGACAAAAGCAAACTCAGTAGATTAGGTCACAGACAACTTTTTTTTTTTTTTTAATTTTATGTGACTTGAAGTCAAATCCTTTTAAGCCGTACGAATTGTAACGCGATTTTTGTTTGACTGATGTAATGACGTGGAAACTGATGCATTTTATCTCGCGTGCCGAAACTAATACAAAAGAAACGCGAGTTTCGGAACGCGACATTAAACTTCTCCAACTATGTATTCTGTGCTCCAACGCACACACGCACATTGTTTTGATAGATATGATCTTTGACGTTAGGAACACACCTACATTGCTTAGACAACAGTGAGTGCTTGTAATTTAATATGAACTTTATACCATAGCAATAAAGCTCAAATTGACTACGTTTTAGTTACAAATCATTTGTATAGGAAAAAGAAAAGGGCTATTTTTGGGGTTTTTCCAGCAATAATTCTAATTTTTCTCGCCGTAAAAACCATCCTTGAACTTCAACGATATGGCCAAATTGGTCGAGGCGTTGTTGAGTTATGCGCTTACCAACACATTTTGCGATTCATTTTAATATGAACTTTATACCATAGCAATAAAGCTCAAATTGACTACGTTTTAGTTACAAATCATTTGTATAGGAAAAAGAAAAGGGCTATTTTTAGGGTTTTTCCAGCAATAATTCTAATTTTTCTCGCCGTAAAAACCATCCTTGAACTTCAACGAACATTTTAAAAAAAGATTTGGCCAAATTGGTCGAGGCATTGTTGAGTTATGCGCTTACCAACACATTTTGCGATTCATTTTTATATTATAGATGTACAGGTTTTGGGTAGCAAGTACTGTTTCACGTCTTTATATTTATAAAAAGTAGGTCAGGATCTAGACACATTTACAAATTAATTTGTTATTTGATTGTAAAATGACTTGTTCTACACCTTTACGATAAATTGGGCAAATGATCGATGGAACATGAAAGTAACTAGCAAATAGTATTTAGTATTGTTCTTCCTCTTCGCTCCATGGAGTAGTGTTACGAGGTAGTATCAAAGAGTTTCCAGTCTAGCTCTGTTTAAAAGCAAGTACATTATTTACGTATCTACTTTTTACACTAACACCTTCAAAATACTCACCTTGGATAGAAAAACAAAATTACCAGAGCTTCTGCTACTGCTGAAGTGTGTTCTGGAAGTTTCCTTTTCAAAGAGGTCAGTCGCCTTCTGCGATTCTCACTGGATCTCCGCAATAGTGCCAAAACGGCGACCACTAAGCTGGATCTTCAGCCTCAGGAAGAGAGCAAAGTCCGCAGGAGCGAAATACGACATGTAAGGGCAGATTAGAACGACGGTAACCTTGTTTGTAGTGAGAAATTTACGTGTGAAGAGAATCAAGTGAGAATCATTCAGAATATATCATCAAAATGTCAAGGAAAAATAAAGTGAATCTTCTTCTTTAAAATTTTCTATTTTCTACGGGCTCGGCATTCTTGCATGGGCTGAGGCAATCTTAATGACAGATGGTGGCTGTATGCGAGACGCCACCACTCGTCGCACGACGAAATCTGTGTTCTCCTAGAGCCTGCATCTGGAGTAATTCATATATTCATGGTTGAGAAAGTTTTTCTAAATGTCTGCGTAGCGCGTATCTGAGAAGAGACTTCGACACTAGACTTGTATTTACGTAACTGATTGTGTGAAACCACCTGAAACCCATTTTCAGGCTGACCTGCTCACCATCCCTCGTCTTTAATTCGCGAGACGGATTCGATCCATGGCAGGCTCGCCTGCCCTTATGCCTCTTGGCTACCCACACGGGTAGCGAAAATTCAACTAAGATAATTCTCAGCCACTCAAGGAAACAACTCGACCATTACACAGTTGCGTCACATTTTCTGGGATGTTACTATGTCTTAAGCTATCACCAGGAAGCACACATTTCCTCAGGTTGGATGTGGCTTCACCGTTTCACAGCTGCGTTTCAAAAACGCATAACTATCAGCCGCCTAGATATTCCAGTGAATAAGCCTATGAATGTTATTCACATTTATGTAAGTAGGGGTTAGAGTGAAAACTTAGTTATATATGATATTCAGATTCACACACGGCAACCTCAGCACCATATATAAAGAGCAGGTGGAATTATTAGGATGGCCGTCCTCTTCAGTAGCTGTCGTAATTATTTTAGTTTTCTTGTCTTAACCGTACAGCAAACTGAAAAGCTTATTCACAACATGTAATTTGATATTTCTTATTTTTGAGTGTCACCAGTGATATGCCGCAGACAAGTTTTTGTTCTTCTGAGCATTAAAAACCTACATACAATTTCTTTTAAGAATACTTGCATTTGTACTATTTCACAAGGTATGAATCACAAAGTAGGTACAAATCATGAGAGTGAAATGGTCTCAGAAACTCACAACCAAATGATCCGATAGAATGTGTGCAGTGCAAATTCCGTTCTAGCTTCTGCTAACATGAAAGGATAAGCATTTGTCATCAGAAAATGTAAACAGCAATACGAAGTGCCGACAGTATTACCAGGTACATTTCATTAGCTAAAGCTATCATTCATTCTTCACCCACACGCAATGCCTACAATCTACTCACTGCTCTTGGTTCGCCAGTAAAAGGAAAACCTACTTCTACAGCGGCATCTATACTCTGCGCACTGCTGTGAAATGCGTGGCAGAGGTTGCATCGCATTGTATCAGTTATTAGTGCTTTTTCCTGTTCCATTCACTTACGGAGCGCGGGGAAAATGATTGTTTAAACGCCTCTGAGCATGCTGTTTTAATCTAATCTTATCCTTCCTATGGGAGAAATGTGTAGGGGCTTGTAGTATATTTCTAGAGTCATAATTTAAAGCCCGTTCTTGAAACTTTCTTAGACTTCCTCGGAATAGTTTCGACGTATCTTTTAGAGTCTGCCAGTTCAGCTCTTCAAACACCTGAATGATATTCTCCTGAGGGTCAAACAGACAACTCCTTCTCTGTATACGTTCATTATCCCCCCCCCAATTGTGCTATCTGGTACAGCTCTCACACACTTGAGCAGTATTCTAAGAAGGGTGGCATGAGTGACTTGTAAGAAATCTCCCTTGCAGACTGACTGCGATTCTTTAGTATTCTATCAATAAACCGAAGTCTTTTACCTGCTTTACCCACGACTGAGCTTATTCAATCGTTCCACTTAGTGCCCCTACTGGTAAACCCAAGTATTTGTATGAATTTACAGGTGCCAGCTGTGACTCACTAATATGATATTCATAGAACACTACGTTTTTTCGTTTTATGAAGTGTACAAATTTACATCTTAGAGCATTTAAAGCAAGCTTTAAATCATCGCATCTCTTTGAAATATTATCAGGGTCTGACCGAATATGTGTACAGCTTTGTTCAGACTGCACTTCATTGTAGGTAAATGGATCATCTGAGGAAAGTCTGAGCTTACTATTAACACTGTCGGCAATATGGTTAATATACAGGGTGTCCATAAAGTCTCTTTACAATTTCAAAAATTTATTACAACGACAGCTGTTGAAATATTTTAATAAAATTTCTTTTATTGTAGTCAGTGTTTACTAAAGTTTTTATATATACTAAAATTTTGTGTTTCAGATACTCTGTTGATGGAAGGAAGTGAATCTCTATAAAGTTTCAACTCCTCAAGAGAAGGCTACAGAACGAAGTATGGAAGAGCTCCAATCCGTATATGGCACAAAAAATTGAGACAAAGATAGTGTTGGAGTGGGCGACCAAGAACATCCGAGAAAAACATCGATCGGGTATGTAAAAGATATCGTCTATCAAACACAGATACGAGACATTGCTGACTTGAAGCATAGGATTTGTAATGCCATTGCCACCATTGACGACGATATGCTACAGCGAACATGGCAAGAAATCGAGTATCGTCTTGATGTGCTTCGTACAACTAAATGCGCGCATATAGAAGTCTATTAAACACTGTCAAAAACTTATGTAACCACTGATTACAATAAAAGAAATGTTAAAATATTTCGACAACTGCCGTTGTAATAAGAAAAAAGGGACTTTATGGACACCCCGCACAACGTGAACACCAAGGGCCCATGAAGGCACTAGTCAATCTGCAGTACTCTTCGGGCGTAAGGAAACCAAAATAACGATACGAGGTCCACCAAGCTAATAGTTGGGCGAAATTTCTACGCAACAACTTCTAGATAGCGATTTTTGTTTTCAGTATTTGGGAATTTCGTGTGGCTAGGGCCTCCCGTCGGGTAGGCCGTTCGCCTGGTGCAGGTCTTTCGATTTGACGCCACTTCGGCGACCTGCGCGTCGATGGGGATGAAATGATGATGATTAGGACAACACAACACCCAGTCCCTGATCGGAGAAAATTCCCGACCCAGCCGGGAATCGAACCCGGGCCCTTAGGATTGAGAGTCTGTCACGCTGACCACTCAGCTACCAGGGCGGACTTTCAGTATTTAGTACCTCATGCTTTCATAGTTTCCGAAGCCACTAAGCTGTCAATGAGAGTTATCAAGAACCGACGGCTTCGTTAAGCAGTACTCCATTTGTCGTTGAATATGACTCATTTGTCGACGATAATTTTAATTTCATTCTATCGTCTGACGATGCACAGAAGGAGTTCCAAACTAGTTTGAATGTTCTGTGTCCTTCCTTGTAAAAGTCGCCAAGACAGTCTTGTGTCGGGTGAAAATGAGAAGTTACTGTAGACATGCGCAGAACTCCTCACTGTGCTACGGGATTTCGCTCCTTAGCAGCTTGGTGCTCACAATAGTAATTCATTGCTTATTACAGTTATTGTTTTATTTCCACATGTTGTTGTTGTGGTCTTCAGTCCAGAGACTGGTCTGATGCAGCTCTCCATGCTACTCCATCCTGTGCAAGCTTCTTCATCTCCCAGTATCTACTGCAACCTACAGCCTTCTGAAGCTGTTTAGTGATTTCATCTCTTGGTCTCCCTCTACGATTTCCACAGATAATTTGGATAGCGAATATTTTCATCTACATCTACAGCTATACTTTGAAAAGAACTGTGAAGGGCATGGTAGAGTGTGTATCCAATTGTATCAATTACTAATACTTCTTCCCCTTCCATTCCCAAATGGATGGTGGAGAGACTGATTGCTTAAATACTTCTGTGCGAGCTGTAATAAGTACAATTTTGTCTTCGCGATCCTTATGGGAGCGATACGTAGGGTACTGTACAAGGAGGGATCAAAAATTTTACGTTTGAGGGCGATGCTGCGTCGTATATGCAACCCAATGCGACTCCGATGAGGGTGTAACGGATAAGCACTGAAGAGTAGGCAAGGGGTTATTGTGGCATTCGTGTCTTTCCGTCGTGCGTGCAGCAAATAAGGAAGTATAAACCATGGCTACGTTATTGCCAGATGTGTCTGAGCCGTGGCGGCTTCCTCGCAATGTGTCAATACCACTATTCTTATCACCTTTGACAAACACGTTACCATTGGAGTGTAGCGCCTTCTGGTGTGGCGGCTCAGGGAGTGGTGGCCGGTTTGGTGGGCGGTATGAGCTGAGGAAAGAAGCTCTAACAAGCTTTCCGTGCGGCCTCTTTCCCTGATGTTAGCTGTTGGCGGGCGGCTAATATTGGGGTCATGTTACACCGTGTAGGTCGTTGAGTACCGACGTGTCTTGTACTGTGGTTTTATCAGAAGGACACCGAGTTGTCAGGACGGTGTTCACTGTCATTTTGGTCTGTCTTCCTTCTGTTTGTTTGGTACGGACGCCCGTGTCTCCATGGTATTCAAAGGGCAATGTGACTTCAATGTCTGGGAGACATTTTGTACTCATTCATTGGCTGATACCTCATTATAATTTATTTTGTGTTGTAACTTTATGTATTCGTGGTGCTTGTAAACCTTTAGCCAGTGAAAAGCGCCGTGTTCGTCAAGAAAGCTTATTTCGAAGGTAGACGGCCTGCATTAGTGTATGTGTTATCTGTTCTCGTCCTCCTCCCATTGGTTCTTCCAATTTTTAAAGTAAATGATTAGTCGAGTAATTTTCAATTGGTGGGGCAGTGAAATGTTTAGAATTACCAGTTACCACGGATGTTTAATTGTTTGTGTCAGAATGTGTGTGAGTTTTGTTATTTTATTGGCCTGTTCCTTTTGTTGTTCTGGTTTCCTTGAAGTTAATGCTAAAGGACTATGCTGTATAAGGAACTGCATTGTGCTTCTGTTCTATGTAAGTGGTTGAGATAAATTTGAGTCTGTTACAGCACGCATTTGTTCTCTCCGAACCGCAATGGACTAATATGTGTACGGATGAGCCTTGAATGCCATGGGAGTGTCCTTGTGGCTGTTTTAATGGTTTGCTAAAAAGGAACATCTTTCTGACATTACATTATTTTTAAATATTTATAGCTGTATTCTTAAGTCCTTTGGTCAAATTATTAAAAAGGCAGTTAAATTGTCGTGGTTTTTGGTAAGAGCTCACAATAATTAGTTCTACCCTAAGAGTTATTTATTTAATGGGTGGCTGTGTGCTGAAATTCTGTCTAATTAGAATTATTTGTGCTGTAGGAAAGTGTCGTTAATAATCTTTTGTATCTCATTGCTGGTCGTGTTACCCAGGATCGAGCCCCACTTTCTCTCGGCCCGTCGGCATGTTTAGCCGACTGTTTACGTCGTTTGGAGTGCAGACGCTCCGCACCTCTCGCCGCTGTCTGTCTTTCGGCTCTTTCCTCCAACCGCAGCCGCACTACTTAATGTTCCTGTTCAACTTAAGTTTATATTTGGAGTAATTCTGAATTTGTATCCGTTAGCTTGTGGCCATCACATTTAGCAGATTTTTATCTGCTTTGGAACCACAATATATACCTTAATCGGTTGTAACTTAATTATTCTTGTTATTAAGAAACGTGTTATATCTTCAATTGATGTGTTTCTCCGTGTTTAAAATTATGTTGCCTAGATATTGATGTTAAATTGTTTTTCATTGTTTCAAGTATGGTTTTAGGTTTTCTTTTTTAATCAGTTAAGTTTAAATCGTGTTTTATTCTCACAAGTTGGTAACTAAGGCCTTTCTGATCTGTTCTAGTACTGTTGTCCAGATTTACGTCTGCTTTTATTACGGCTTCAGCCTTATTACATTCTGACCTTGTATAGGACATGTCTTGCATTAAAGAATATTACGTCATCTTCGGTCAAAGTTGACTTTAAATTTTCTGTAAATTATTTAAATTGCTACTGAATTTTAAACGAGTTTCTTGTCAGATGGTCTTTTAATTATCTTAAAAGAGATAAATAAAAACTTAATTGGATGCTATGCGATTGAAGCTGTGTAAAATAAATTTGTGTCTTTCCAGTGAATGAAGTGTGTGGAATCCACACTGGTCCAGCTCTTCCCGATTTTACTTTCTGGCTGAATTAAGAGGCCATAATTATCAGCATTTCATTGTGCGAACAGGATCTACGTGTTGCTATTCATTTATTGGCTGCCAAAGGACAAACACCGGTAGATATTCATAGGGGGAAGAAGAATGTGTGTGAGGCAGCATGTCTGCTGCCAACCGCTGTTGCGGAATGGAGCAGCAAGCTCCGTGCTCGTGATTAGGCACAAAAAGCCGGGCAATCTGGGAGGCCAGCCTCATCCATTGTGGACAACAAGCGGGCGGTTGATGATGCGATTATGGCGGACCAGCGCATAATAATTCGTGCACTAGCAAAGGACCTCGACATCATCCTCGCTAACGTGCAGCATATTATCCGGCAAGAGTTGGGCTACTGTAAGGTTGGCAGGCAGTGGGTACACCAGGTGCTGAATGAACAAAAAGCAAACCGCGTGGCTGTTTGCCTGAAGCATCTGATTTGTTTCGGTGTGTTTACTTGAGCGGATTGTTGCAGGCGATGAAAGCTGGTGCCACCACAGGGAACTGGATCGAAAGCGTCGGCGATGCAGGGGTTTCATTCCATCGACCCCGCCACCTGGTGTAAAGGTGATGCTCAACCTTTTGTTTTAATTACCGGGGCTCATTATTCATTTCAAGGAACCTCGTTTCTCCATTACTGAAGAACAGTACTGCGCAACGCTGGAGATGTTGCGGCGCGCAGTTAAGGCGAAACGTCTGGGAAAACAGCGACAAGCAGTGCGGCTGCTTATTGATAGCGCACGTCTCCATATAGAAAACTTCCGTCACACACAGGTGCGTCAGCTCAAGTGGGAGACACTGAAGCTACAGTCCTATACTCCTGATCCCGCACCACGCCATTACCACGCCTTCAGTTCAGGAGGAAAGGTCGGCGATTCCTGTCGGTCGAGGATTTTCAGCAGGCGATTACAGACTTCTTAGAGCAGCTGGACGCAATGTTTTATCCAACTGGTATCTTGAACCGTTTGCTTCCACGGGATGATCGCCTCAATGCTCATGGCGATTTTGCCTGATTGGCATACCGATCCTGTGCTGTATGTCGGTCGAACGGAAACTTTTTGATCCCCCCTTAAAGTATACTTCAAGAGTCACCACTGAAAATTTGTTCTAGAATCTTTCGAAGCTGGTTTTCGCGAGATAATTTGGGTCAGTCTTCAAGCGTTTGCCACTTTATGTCTTCCAAAATCTTCATGATACTCTCACGTGGGTCGACAGGAACTGTGACCATTCGTGCTTCTCTTCTTTGACTATGTTCGATAAGCGCTGTTAGTCCTATTTGATATCGGCCCCACACACTTGATAAATATTCTTGGATGGTCACACTAGTGTTTTGTATGCAGTCTGCCTTGTAGGCTGATTCCATTTCCCTAGCATTCTACCAGAGCACTGCAGTCTGCCACCTGCTTTACGACTGACGCTATGCAATCAAAAATGGCTCTGAGCACTATGGGACTCAACTGCTGAGGTCATAAGTCCCCTAGAACTTAGAACTACTTAAACCTAACCAACCTAAGGACAACGCACACAGCCATGCCCGAGGCAGGATTCGAACCTGCGACCGTAGCAGTCGCGCGGTTCCAGACTGTAGCGCCCAGAACCGCTCGGCCACCAGCGGCCGGCTCTATGTAATCGCTCCAATTCATATCCTTAGGAATTGTTACACCCAGGTATTTCTGTGAGTTCACCGGTTCCAGCTGAACCTCATTTATATTATTGTATTACGTGTATGATCATAGGATACTTGGTCTTTCTCGTTTATTGACGTGCACAGTTTAGATTTCTGAACATTTAAAGCAAATTTCCATTTCCTGCACCATTTTTAAATCTTATCGAGAACTGACTGAGCATTTGTGCAGCTTATTTCTTTACACATAACTGTACAACTCCAAAGAGTCGGAGTTTATTATTAATATTGTCCGCTAGATCATACAGCATGAACAGCAAGGGTCTCAACACACTTCCTAGGAGGACTCCCAAAGTTACTTCTACATTTTCGATGAGTTTTCCATAAAAGATTATTTTCGGTGTCGTCCATACCAAAATAATCGTACGTTTGATAATATGCTCAGATGTCGTACTGAGGCAAATGCTTTTCAGAAATCGAGATATACTCCATCTATCTGACTGCCTTGTTCAATCGCTTTGAGTACGTAATGCGAGAAAAGTGCGAATTGAGTTTCATATGATAGATGTTTTTGGAATCCATGCTATTTGCGATGGGGGAGGTCATTAAATTCAGGCTTCTAATTTCAACTGATCTCTTAATATGTCATAAGATTCTACAACAAATGGGTGTTAAGAAAACTGGGCGGTTGCTTCGTGGTGCGTTTCTGCTACCCTTCTTGCAGAAGGGTCTGACCTGTGCTTTCTTCTAACTGCTGGGCCCGGTTTTTGTTCAACGATGTACAGTATATTATACTGAAAACACAGCATACTCAGTCGAGCCATATAGAATCTGATCGGAGGTCCAACAGGCCCTGGATTTTTGTTCAGTTTTATCTATTTCAGCTTTTTCTCCATCCCACTGTTTTAATATTTATTTCACTCACCTTTGTAAACGGTATGGTGGGAAACAGAGTGAAGCATTTCTGCTTTTGTTTTTCTATCCTCAAATTCAGTGCCTCGTTGGTGATTGATTTGCACTACCTTTGATGCCACAAACAGTCTTCACATTCGACCAGAACTACTTTGGATTTTGCAAAAGACTTTTCGACAATATTCCATTCCCTTTGTTTTAGATCTGTTATGCAATAGTCTGTGTTCTTTAAAAAAGTTTCTTTACAGTGACTGTATGCCATGGAGGGTCACTTCCATCATTAACTGTTGTCGTGGGCAGATAACTATCCAGCACATCTATCCAGCGCGTATTTGAATATTCTTTTGATCTCTAGCCATAGCTCCTCTACATCCTCCTGTCCTGTCCTCCTGTCCTGAGCTAAAAGTTACAAATTCTTCATTGAGATATGACACTACCCCTTTTTACCCAATTTACTAAACATATTTCTACTTCCCACTCACCTTTAAATATTACGAAATTTACTTTTTGGATGTTCCCAGTAGTTTAATGCACTTTACGAGACTTCTCGCACCTATATGTCACTTTGGAAGTGTAACGTCGACCTCACAAGTTAGCGACTCTTCGCAAAAGCTTTAAACAAACGACCAGAGGTGAGATGATGGTAGATGTAGGTACCTGGGGCTTTCGGAGCTGTGCTAATTTCTTCTCGAAGTATGTCTCTTACCTCACCTTCAGTAACTTCGCCTTCCCACCCAGTAATACTCTCTTCAAGTTCATTTCCTTTCTATAGATCTTCCACATATTCCTTCCGGGTTTAGCTGGGACACAAAACTACATTCAGATCAGAAAACAATAGATACTCTAACTAACGTAACCACCAACCAAGACGGGGACTCTTTATTCTGCGGTGTCACCACAATTTACATACAATTGAGGTATTATATCCATCTCAGAGACTGGTTGGAATGACGTAAACAACAGACGTTGTTGAATTTCAACTGGCGAATAAGCTTTTAAGTTGGTGAATGCTTGAAGCAGAGAAACCACAATAACTACGGCAGCTACTGAAAAGGCCCACAACGCATGACAAAAAATGTGTACTACACGAAGGGGAGAAGGGAAACGAAATGAGATTTCTCAGCTAGAGAGAGAATGAAATGTCATTTCAGTGGAGTAAAATTTACAGACAACTCAGCAGTATGACTCCAATTATCGGTATAACATTGTACTCCCTTTGGCCTGGAGGTACGCACTGATTCATTAGACAAGCTGACTCTCGGCTCTTGTAACTGGTTCTTGGTATCCTGGATGTTGGCTCTGAGACAGAGTTGATGTCCAAGCAGCGCCCACACATATTCTATCAGTGTCAGATCAGATGATCTTTGTGCCCACTGCCTCACTTCACCATCATGCAGACAGTTCATGTAGACAATTGCCGTATGTCGACGAGCGTTATCCTGTTGAAAAATAACACCAGCGTACTGTCACATGAGAGGTAACATTTGAGTATGCAGGATATCTGTGACGAACCGTTGTGCCTTCAGAATCCCCTCAGTCGCTACTGTTCGTGACTGCCCATAGCATGACACCAGGAGTAACATCGCTGTGTCTCTTCAGAACACTGGCAGAATGACACCTCTCTCCAGTAACAGGCATGCTGGCACGCCATCAGCAGCATAAAGTTTTTAAAATCATTTCAGTTTGAAGTGATGGTCTGGGTGAGAGTATGCGGCTGGGCCGAAGCCGACAGGCACCGGCCGCCGCGAGGCCGGTGCGCCCGCCATGGTGTGCGACATGGGGGAGCGGAAGATGGATTTTAAAACTAGAAACTAAACTCCTCCCGAACAAGTCATGAAGGCCCAACGGTACCGACCGGCCGCCGAGTCATCCTCAGTCCACAGGCGTCACTGGATGCGGATATGGAGGGGCATGTGGTTAGCACACCGCTCTCCCCGCCGTATGTCAGTTTCCGAAACTTCTCAATCAGGTAGCTCCTCAGTTTGCATCACAAGGGCTGAGTGCACCCTGCTTGCCAACCGCGCTCGGCAGACCGGATGGTCACCGACCGAAGTGCTAGCCCAGTCCGACAGCGCTTAACTTCGTCGATTTGACGGGAACCGGTGTTACCACTACGGCAGGGCCGTTGGCGGAAGATGGAGTTTTCCTGGATAGAATGTAGCGAGGTGAGGATGGCTGGCCTCGGAGCTAGCATGGTTTGAAGTGTGTGGGACTGGTACAATGGCGGCTTTTGCTACATGATGGAAGACGGCGATATTAAAAATACTTCTTAATTCTGTCGTACTTCGATGTTTTATCGTAGAGCAAGTTTAATTATATCACTAAGATGCACTATCCGGTGGAACAATAATATTATAAATACCACAAAAACTGCAGAAAGTAGGTGATAAAAGTAAATAAATATTCTTAAAATAATAATTCAACATGAGTATCTGCTGAACACATCACTCGATCTCAACAAACAATGTATAGGATGATATCTTATAACTTTTGCTATCATCCCTGAAAGCCACTTTTTGTTATATGTTTTATTTATTGAGTTATTATGTTTTTTATAACTTTTTATTATGTAAATTCGAGACCGTCGGTTTCTCCACAGTTACACAGCAAAGCAGTATGGCAATTATCAGTTCTTGTCATACGTTACCATGTTACATTTATCTAAATTAACAACTGTTTCCGAGTTGCGTAGCTATAAATTAAGTTGGACAACATTAAATTAATATCATCACTACACTGCGCAACACCATTAAAGGATCACTTTGTCGAAACCCCGATATTGCTTTGCGACACATAAGTTTCAAATTTGGCTCAAAGGTGTCTACTACCTTCCTCTGTGATGGCGCAAAAGCGCTGCGCCCTGCGACGTCACCCTCGGACTCGGCGACGCTTCAAGCAGCAGCGTGTCCACGGGTGCAAAAAAGAAAAAAAGCTGGAACTCAGAAGTTCGTGTGAGATATAAGGGGGTTAATAATTTCACACTAGCACCAAATTCCACCACAATTATTCCCAACGCCACCGTGGCACGCGATGTCAATGTCATCACACCCCCTCTTACTCACGTTCCACCCCTTCCTTTGACGCCCCTGAGATGGAGGGAAAACCGTGACACTCATCGTCGACATCAAGCGATTTTTCTATGGCTGGCCGAAGACTACATTTCAGACACACCGCCTGTCAGAATTTACACGAAGAGGCCTCAGGGGGTGGCATAATGGGCGTCAGTGAAACCATTCCTTTCCTTGAGGTGTTCATTACCGCATATTCCGCAGTCGAAAGCGATAGTTCGCAGTGTGCTTATCAATAGAACGGCGTTATTAACTAGCTTTCACGCTGGTGATTCTCTTAGAATGATTCGACCCTTCAAAGCCGCCGTCGGGCAGCGACACCTCTGAACGTGCTCGCGCCCCTCTGGAGTGCAGTGCGACTGCAATAATTTTTGCTCTGGAGTAAAGGATGGAGCCACTAGGGTCCGATCTTGACCATTCGACTAAATCTGAAGCCGGTCCGAAGCAGCAAAGAGTGCTTATTTCAGGTATCCTGTTTCTGTTTCTCCCGTGGCGTGATTACAGAGCGTGTAACATTGACATATGCGTGAATAAAACAGCAAAGAGTCCTGGGACCAACCAGTTCAGCAATATCTTTGGTGCGCTGTCCCGCCTTCGTCGAGCAATTTAAAAACGTGCCTGAACAAAGACAACCTGTGACAAAGTCCTAGGCGTTCGCAGCCAGGCAACTCATTCGACAACTCTCCGATTTCTGATGGCCTACTAGCTGGCGCAAAGACAGTAGCGTAGTCTGCCTGCAACGGCTTAGGACTCTCGTCACGTGTTCTTACGGTACATTAAGATGTACAACAAAGATGAGCCGGAGACACCGAGGGTGTTGCCGAATCGGGTGGTCTTAGAGGGACCATTTGCCTTTTTTCTCATGCATGTGTCAGTTTCGCACTCCTGTGTGAACACGCTACACGACAGAGCAAAACAGGAAGGCTGAGGAAGCATAACCATTCTTTGCTGTTTCAAGTCACGTTCATATTTGGTTTTGAACACTCCCTAATGCTTCCACCCTGTACACCAGAGCGAAAATTGCGGTCGCACTGCACTCCAAAGGGGAGCTGGCTCACGATGTCCTTGGAGGATTGAATCATTCGAGGCGAATCAGCAGTCTCAAAATTTGTCAAGAACGTCGTCCTTTGTTCATCGCAGTGCGAACTGCCAGTTTCGACCGTGAAATGTATGGGAATCTGTCGTAGCGGTCCCTTGTCGGTTAGAGGGCCTGCACAACAGCCAAGCAAGGTGGGCTGCCGACCTCCCTTCAAGACCTCAGATCTAAACATCGCCAGGGCATGTAAACATCAACAGACTTTCCGCATAAACGCGGCACTACTTCGTGTAAATCCATGTGACGGATCCATCAATTGGAACTAATGTGACTATGTGTTGCACTCCGCCGAATTAGTGTTACAAGCACGTCAGCAGAGTCAGACGGGCAGTTTGTACATACAGCTAGGACAGCTCCAGCCGATACCTACGCCAGCTTTAGCCTAGTGGGTTAGCATTGAAAGTTGCATTCTGTTGGGCATAACGCCACTTTGTAATTGTGTAGAGTAGTATATTGGTTACTATTTCTTTTCATTGTCTTATACTCTTCTCTGGTTTTTGCCACCATCAAAATTGTTGTGCTTCTTGTTGTTCTTGCGTTTGGAAATTATTGCACGCCAAGGAGGCGTTTTAGTTAAATAAAGTGTGTTCAGAACTTGATCGTTAGTTCTTTCCTGCTGACCACAGGACACTACAAGATCAGTGTCCCAAGGGAAGGAGTATTTCGATCGACACCCTTTATGCCACCCTCTGAGGCATCTTTGTGTCCGTTATTAACTGTGGTGTGTCTGAAATGTTTCTCTCTATCACCGATAAGAAAAACGCGTGATTTCAAGATTCGGCGTCACGGTTATAACCTTCAGCGCAGAGTCATCAAGAGCAGCGTGAAATGTCGGTGAGGGGGGATACGACGACGTTTGCAAATGGTTCAAATGGCTCTAAGCACTATGGGACTTAACATCTGAGGTCATCAGTCGCCTAGACTTAGAACTACTTAAACCTAACTAACCTAAGGACATCACACACATCCATGCCCGAGGCAGGATGCGAACCTGCGACTGTAGCAGCAGCGCGGTTACGGACTGAAGCGCATAGAACCGCTCTTCCACTTCGGCCGACCGATGTTTCCAACAAGTGATACGGTGGTGATGGGCATAATTGTGATGAAATTTTGTGTCAGTGTGATATTACTAAGCCACCTTACACCTGACACGAAAGCTGAACACTGACACTTTCTTCGCATGTGTCGACCGGCACCTTGGGGTTTGAAGTGTCGTCGATCCCAGGGTGACGTCGCAGGGCGCGACGCTTTTGCACCACTACAGAAGGAGGCTGTAGGAACCTTTGAGCTAAATTTCAAACTGTTCATCGCAATGGGAGGCGATGATGGGGTTTCGAAAAAGTAGCCCTCTAATTGTGTTGTGCAGTGTACACTGAGCGTGAAAATAAGCGTCGGCTGAGCAATCCAAGTTGGCACTTTCATATGTTTTAACGTGTGTACTTTATTATTTGTTTTATGGTGTATGCACTAGATCCGCGATCAGTTATTTATGTCTAAACTTTTTTAAGTAGGGTACTGTGTTTGGTCGCTATACGACTGGAAGAAAATGATATTTCAATTAAGCCATATGTCTACTTTGTAACGTACTGATGTGGTATCGTGCGCTATCGATATCACACCAGACCAGTCACGTGTAGAAATTGACTGTAACATGTGATTGCACCGCCAGTCTGCGGCCGGCTGCGAGACACACCCTCTTCAGCTCAAGCGGCTACCACCCCCACCTAGGTTCCCTTTCTTTAATAATTGGTCACGGTTCATACTTTTCTAGTTTTATGTTGTTTGTCAGCTAAAAATAGGCCGCATCGACCTCGAGTCTAGTCGGACTGTCACTTCTGTTTTGTCTATACAGCCAGCCGATCTCGATGATTGGCTTTGGACTGAGCAACTTCAGTAAAATAAAATAACCTTACTAAACACTCCGTGCGCACCTCATTGTTTTGTTATCTGTGTTAGAACCCATTAATCCCTAGGCAACCACCCCCGGGGTGACCAGACAGCTATCCTTTTAAATATTGTAGGTAATTTATGCTATTTTCGTAAGGGAGCAAATGTACTCATCGTTGCAAGCGAAGAGGCACTTAGGCATTCTAACTCATGGAGTGGTTCTTGGGAGCAAGGAAGAATTTAACAGCACATTGTGTTTGGAGACACTTGGTGTCGAGCCAGCAGAGGATTCCGTAGTCAAACTTAGTGAGGAGCACTCTTTAGGTAACGTACAGTGGACCTGATAGTGTGGTAAAACGTTGGTTTACAGAGGGTAAGTCACCGCAAAAGTTCTTCACCATTCGTTCGTACTTTCAAAAAGTACTGTGACTCTGAGAACTAAATGGAACTTCATACAGGGTGTTGCAAAAATGACCGGTATATTTGAAACGGCAATAAAACCTAAACGAGCAGCGATAAAAATACGCCGTTTGTTGCAATATGCTTGGGACAACAGTACATTTTCAGGCAGACAAACTTTCGAAATTACAGTAGTTACAATTTTCAACAACAGATGGCGCTGCGGTCTGGGAAACTCTATAGTACGATATTTTCCACATATCCACCATGCGTAGCAATAATATGGCGTAGTCTCTCAATGAAATTACCCGAAACCTTTGACAACGTGCCTGGCGGAATGGCTTCACATGCAGATGAGGTGTACTGCTTCAGCTGTTCAATTGTTTCTGGATTCTGGCGGTACACTTGGTCTTTCAAGTGTCCCCACAGAAAGAAGTCACAGGGGTTCATGTCTGGCGAATAGGGAGGCCAATCCACGCCGCCTCCTGTATGTTTCGGATAGCCCAAAGCAATCACACGATCATCGAAATATTCATTCAGGAAATTAAAGACGTAGGCCGTGCGATGTGGCCGGGCACCATCTTGCATAAACCACGAGGTGTTCGCAGTGTCGTCTAAGGGAGTTTGTACCGCCACAAATTCACGAAGAATGTCCAGATAGCGTGATGCAGTAATCGTTTCGGATCTGAAAAATAGGCCAATGATTCCTTTGGAAGAAATGGCGGCCCAGACCAGTACTTTTTGGGGATGCAGGGACGATGGGACTGCAACATGGGGCTTTTCGGTTCCCCATATGCGCCAGTTCTGTTTATTGACGAAGCCGTCCAGGTAAAAATAAGCTTCGTCAGTAAACCAAATGCTGCCCACATGCATATCGCCGTCATCAATCCTGTGCACTATATTGTTAGCGAATGTCTCTCGTTCAGCAATGGTAGCGGCGCTGAGGGGTTGCCGCGTTTGAATTTTGTATGGATAGAAGTGTAAACTCTGGCGCATGAGACGATACGTGGACGTTGGCGTCATTTGGACCGCAGCTGCAACACGGCGAACAGAAACCCGAGGCCGCTGTTGGATCACCTGCTGCACTAGCTGCGCATTGCCCTCTGTGGTTGCCGTACGCGGTCGCCCTACCTTTCCAGCACGTTCATCCGTCACGTTCCCAGTCCGTTGAAATTTTTCAAACAGATCCTTTATTGTATCGCTTTTCGGTCCTTTGGTTACATTAAACCTCCGTTGAAAACTTCGTCTTGTTGCAACAACACTGTGTTCTAGGCGGTGGAATTCCAACACCAGACAAATCCTCTGTTCTAAGGAATAAACCATGTTGTCTACAGCACACTTGCACGTTGTGAACAGCACACGCTTACAGCAGGAAGACGACGTACAGAATGGCGCACCCACAGACTGCGTTGTCTTCTATATCTTTCACATCACTTGCAGCGCCATCTGTTGTTGAAAATTGTAACTACTGTAATTTCGAAAGTTTGTCCGCCTGAAAATGTACTGTTGTCCCAAGCATATTGCAACAAACGGTGTATTTCTATCGCTGCTCGTTTAGTTTTTATTGCCGTTTCAAATATACCGGTCATTGTTGAAACACCCTGTACATTCTACGAGAGTGAGACGATGTTACAGACTGAACTTTAACCAAAATGAGTTTCACTGTTGAAATTCGTAGTGGATAGAGTACGAGAGCCTGCTACTGAGCTCACATGTATTAATACGTTGATTGTCATGGACTTTAAGTATCATTTAGCGAACGAGTAGTGTTTAGTTAACGGAATGGAATTCTGTTTTCCCGTACCAGTGATGTTGAGATAGCATTTGGTGTATCTGCTATCATTCCAGTTACGCATACACTCAAGCGTAAATGCATTTGCGATTTACTGTTATTTTATTTCATGTCTTAACGATTTTGTATGTAGACTGAAGAGCCAGAGAAACTGGTACACCTGCGTAATATCATGTTGGGCCCTCGCGGGCACACAGACGTACCGCACCATGACGTGGCATGGACTCCACTAATGTCTCAAGTAGTGCTGGAGGCAACTGACACCATGAATCGTGCATGGCTGTCTATATATCCGTAAGAGTACGACGGGTTGGAGATCTCCTCTGCACAGCGCATTGCAGGGCATCCCAGATATGCTCAGTAACGTTCATGTCTGGGAAGTTTGGTGGGCAGCGAAAGTGTTTAAACTCAGAAAAGTGTGCCTCCAACAAGTCAGTAACAATTCTGGACGTGTGGGGTGTCGCACTGTCCTGCAGGAATTGTCCAAGTCGGCTGGAATGCACAATGAACATGAATGGATGCTTACGTACATGTCACCTGAAAGAATCGTATCTCGCCGGATAAGGGCCATGTCACTCCAACTGCACACTTCCCACACTATTACAGAGGCTCCGCCAGCCTGGACAGTCCATTGTTCACATGCAGGATCCGTGTATTCATGAGGTTGTGTCCATATAAGTACAAGTCCATCCGCTCGATACAGGTAACTCGTCCGACCAGGCAACATGTTTCGTGTCATCAACAGTCCAATGTCACTATTGACGGGCCCGAGCGAGACCTAAAGCTTTGTGTCACGCAGTCATAAGGGTACACGAGAGGGCTTTCTGCTCCGAAAGCCGATATTGATGATGTTCCGTTGAATGGTTCGCACGTTGACACTAGTTGATGGCCCAGCATTGAAATCTGCAACAGTTTGCGAAAGGGTTTCACTTCTGACTCGTTGAATGATTCTCTTCAGTCGTCATTGGTCCCGTTCTTGAAGGATCTTTTTCCGGTCGCAGCTATCTCGGAGGTTTAATGTTCTACCGGATTCCTGATATTCACGGTACACTCGTGAAAAGTCGTACGCGAAAATCCCCACTTCAGAGCGACCTCGGTGATGTTGTGTCCCACCGCTCGTCCACCGACTGTAACACTACGTTCAAACTCACTTACATCTTGATAACCTTGAAACTTCCCATTAGAAAAATTAAGAATGACTGTGCAAGTAAATTTCTACGTTATTTGACACTGAAACAGCTGAGTGAAACTGAATACTCAGACAGTTTTCTCTTTACTTATTCTGATCATCAGTAAACCGACACACAATAGTTTTAGCGTAACGCAATCTGACTTTCAATAATCCCTACAAAAGAATAGCCCTAACTAACAATAACCTATACCCTTCATGAATCACAAAAACCTGCCTTTCTCGAACTGCTGCAATACAGCGAGCGCCAATACTGCCAGCTAAATTAAAGATTCTAACTACTCAAGGCACTAACTACTGATATGCATATAGTTAACAAATGAGAGATTTAGATGAAGAACAAACAATGTATTTACGTGAATAGTGTTCAAAAGTAATAATATATATAAATTCGTGACATCCAAGTTGACAAATTTCCTTTTTCTGACGGACACACGTCCAGATCGTCCGCTCATATTAGCATCTCAGAACTCTGGCATCTCTCTCCCCACATCCACCACTGCTGGAGGCTCACCTTCAACAGTTCAACGCTACACGCTGTTCGCATCCAACTGCCCAACACTACACAAGCAAATATTCCAGCAATGAGTCTAACCAGCCACAGACTGCACACAGTGCAGTCAGCGATTTTCATTCAGAGCGCTACGTGGCGTCACCAACATAAAAACCTAAACAACCTACTGACAACCTGCAATTGTAGCAGCAGTAAACGATCTAACAACTGCGCTAGACTCTTTTTGTCTTATATAGGCGTTGCCGAATGCAGTGCCGTATTCTTCCTATTTACAAATCGCTGTATCTGAGTACGTATTCCTTTACCAGTTTCCTTGGCGCTTCTGTGTATATCATTGGTGTCTGTTCTCTATATTGTATGCTGTAGGCATTACTGTCTTGATAACTCCATTGCAGATGCACGACAGGGTCCGAGACTCTTGCGGCAGTACAGAACTCGCTACGAGCAAGTAAGTGAATGGACAATGGGTGCTAGTGGGGGTGACAAGGGATGGGAAGCATGCCTGGATGTCCGAGGCAGTTTGTCTTCCTCGACGCAGCGATTCGAAATGTGTTTCCGTCCCTGCCCCAAGTGTTGCGTAAGAGGTGTTTACGCTAATCGTGTGGTGATGTGCCTAGGTAGTGCACAGAACGAGTCGTTCATTCTTCAAATAACCAGTGAAATTTAGTTTTGTAACGAATATGCTCGACCGAAGACGTGCTACATAGTAAGTTAGTTACGGGATGAGATAAAAATAGATCCTGACGTTATAGTGGTTTCGAAGTGCCAGAAGAATTGGTGATCGACGCATTGCGTCACTACGGAATGATTTTAACTAATGTGGGAGGTTCAAAACATTTCCTGTCCTCAATGGCGTCAGACAAATACGGATCGAACTACGAAAACGTGTTCCGTCGTACCTGTACATAGCTGACTGTAGGGCGACTGTCTTCAATGATGGACAGCCATGAACATTCCCTGAGTGCGTAAAGAAGGGGCACGTACGTTCTTAGTGTTCCCACAAAAGTTTGTTACAGCTGCCACGGGTGATCTCTCACTCACCAATGCCCCAGCATTACGCAGTGGAGCAGCACACGCAAAAGAAACATACCGGAACGCAACTGCAGCGGCAGATCACGGCGAAACAGGGAAGGATGACTTCGTGCCGGACCGCCCACAGACGTCGCAGGACGCCCCATCTTCGGTACCGCACGCGGCTCCCTTGTATACAGGTGTTACGCACGTAGACATTTCGATGGAGCACGACTCCGAAGTCCCTCACGAACAACACAAGGCCACATTGACCCCTGATTCGCAGGCCGTGTGGGAGCAAATCTCCATGTCGTTATCGCTCCTTGACCCTCAATAATAGCCCCTAAGTTAAAGACCTTTATGCACATGCTGGGTGGACTGTCGTGACGTAGCACCATCACGGCAATAGATTTCGATCATACCTTTGATCGACTATGTTAAGCGTATCTCGTGGCTGGTGATGAGCAGCATAGGGATTTACCGACTGCTGCAATTATACGGCTATTACATGGTGCCACATCAATGGTTATCAACGGAGGGAGAACGGAGTATTTTAAGGTCCTACGATCTGTCGCAGGGTTGCCTTTTGTCGAGCCTACTGTATGCAATCGCCTTACAACAGTGCCTCGCAGGCCTCGCCATCGCCTTACTAGAATCTACATACGCCATCTATCACCCGAATGCAAGTCATACGCAGATGATATTGTGTGTCTCGTCCAGACTGAGGAGGAGACCAGCTTCGCACTCAATTGGCTACTGACATATGGGACTGCATCTGACAGCGTAGTCACCTTCTGAAAATCACGGTACATACACGTGGGGCGTGGGCCAGAACCAGGAACGGACGGACGCTTACCTGTGACACAAACTCTGCGATGTTTGGGTGTCACCTTCCAGAAGGAGGCGGTTGTAACGGCTGCGGACTACTAGCGCCGATTGTTAGCAGAGTTCGCACGTTTGAACTGTTAAACACCCTACGGTCGGTGGATACGCTGTAGCGAGTGTCACTCGTCAATATCTCGCTCCCATGGTTCAAATGGCTCTGAACACTACGGGGCTTAACTGCTGTGGTCATCAGTCCCCTAGAACTTAGAACTACTTAAACCTAACTAACCTAAGGACATCACACACAACCATGCGAGAAAGGATTCGAACCTGTGACCGTAGCGGTCACGTGGTTTCAGACTGTAGCGCCTAGAACCGCTCGGCCACTCTGGCCGGCATTTCACTCCCGTGATGTGCCACATCACACACCTTCTCTCTATGATGGGTACGATGGCTGTGTGGAGTCAGGAGGCTTTTCGGTACTATGTAAGTTTGGGACAGCTCTTTAAAGTACGTACATACCATACCCCCCCCCCCCCAGCGCCAGAAGGGGGTGTTGGCTTAGTCAATGTCGCCGAGAAGGCTCGGGCCATGTGTATTAATACATACACAAACAGTGGTGCAACAGGAATCACTCCCTTACGGGGGCGGTGATAGAAGAACTAGTACCGACATCGCCAAATTCCCCTGGCCAGTGTCAGAAATGTCATCCCCGTTAACCTACGTGCGGACATTCATCGTTGAACACAGTTACGTTCGGGATGGCGTGGAAAGTCAAACAACGGAAATAAACCATTTTATACTTGCCAATGTGAGTAGTGCAATGTGCGCTGTAGGTCGAAGGTGCCAGGTGCGAAGTGTCGCTAGCACCAAGGTGGGCATCCACTGGCGTCAGGCAGCCGGTAGATGGTTGCTGTCGTCTGCTGCAGTTAGGGGAAACTTTCAGGCAGAGACAACTGTTCTGGTTAGGATAGGCAATAGCGAGCCCATCCGCAGGAGTGTTCTTCTTTGGGTTTGCTATTGCTGGTGGATTAAAAAGAGAAGTACAGCGATGGTCCTTTGGGCAACTGTAAACATTTTTTCATGAATAACATGTATTTTATTTCTGAGTTTGCAGTACTATAAAGGAACATTTTTTCTGTTACCTGGTATGTGTGCGTTCTTGAAATGAGCTTTGCCATGTTGCTGCGCAAATTTACTAGGTGGAAATATTACGCTAAGCAACAAATTTTTTGAGTTATTGGCGCATTAGTTTCAGTGACACAATGGATGCTGATTGTGAGCAAAGAGTGAACATTAAGCTCTGCCCTAAGCTCGGGAAAACCCTTAGTGAAACGTGCACAATGATTAAGCAAGTATATTCAGGCGAGGCACATTCAAGAAGTGTTTTCGGGTGGCACAAAATGATTCCTGAAGGCAGAAATTCAGTGCAAGAAGATCCCGGAGCAGGTCGGCAGTCTGCAGCACATATAGATGCAAACGTGGAGAGTGCAAGGCAGTTATTGCAGAAAGACCGTCGTGTAACTGTGGTTGCGGTATCAGAAGAACTTAATTTGAGTATCGAAAGGTGTCGGAAGCTTTTATGTGAAGATATAGGGAAATGGAAACTTAATGCAAAACTTGTCCCTCACACGCTACCAGACGAAAAGGAACAGGAAAGACAAAGAATTTCTGCAGAACTGCTGGACAGAGCCAGACGTGAGCGCACATTTCTGTTAAGGATTACTGCTGGGTATGAAAGGTTGTGCTATCAGTATGACCTTCACAAAAACCGTCAGAGCGCTGAATGGCGGATTCCTGGATCACCAGCCTCAAAAATGTCAAACGACAACCTTATATAACAAAGACAATATCGATAGCATTCTTTGATAGTAAAGGGTTAGTTCTTCATGATTATGTCCCTCCACGTCAAGCAGTGAACATAATTCTTTATGTCGAAGACTTGAAACGTTTGGGACAAGACCCCCAGAAACATTGGCAACTGTGTATAAATAGCCAAGTGGGCTACTTCGACAGGATCTAGGATCATTACTTGGTAAGTGCAATTTTCTGTTTTCAAAACAACATGTCGTGGAACTTTTCTGATAAAAGGTGTTCTAAACAGTTTACTTTTTTCCATATCTTTCCCTTTCATATGACTGCAATGAAAACGTGATAAGGATAGTACAATGTTACACCTGTTGGTCAAAGTTAATAAGTCAGCAAAGATTTTTGGCGAATATCGCTGCTTTGGTTTGTCATTTCAAATGACTGGATGTCTTAAAATAACGACCAAATGTACTGTTACGCCCCAGGATAGTATGCCTGGTGGATACTAAAAATTCGTCCAGGTTTTCCATGGCAGATCCTGGAAGCCGAACTGCCTATGTTACTAACTAGTAGGTCTGGCTGCCAGGGGGAAATATTGAGCAAGTTAGGACAAACACGGAAGCAGTACAAGGCAATGACTGGGAGCACAAGTCTGCAAGGTAAGCATAATGACATCATGGAAGCTGAAATATACTGTCATACTTGCGGCAAAGCAGAGCGTCGTAAGGAACGCTAGGTACAAAGCAAAAACAAGTATTCAGGTGCCATGCCAGCAGAAAAGAGCCACTGAAAGGTGAAGTTGTGAAAGTATAAAGTGACTAAAAGGGCTGACAACGAGAGAAATCCAGGACACATGACGTCATAGCTATTCCAAAGCCACAGTGGGTACTGGAAGTGTGACATAAATATCCCAGCCTTCGTAACAAAGCTCTGATTGCTGGGTGTGATATCCGACTGCCGCATGTGTAGTCTCAGTCCTTGTGTCAGTTTCAGTTATCCAGTCAGAGGGGAGGCTGTGGAGGTCGACCCCCGGCACAGTTAACTGTCTTCGATCGTCTATGCAACTATGAGTCTGGATGGAGGAACTCTGCTCTTGCTAGCTCCACTGACAACTTCCAAGGAAACACTGATGGGGCACAGAGACTGCCATAACCATGCAGGCCTGCTGGAGGTTTGACCTGTGTGACCCGGAGGCTGACCCAGAGAGGTGGCGCAGTGGTTAGACACTGGACTCGCATTCGGGAGGACGACGGTTCAATCCCGCGTCCTGTCATCCTGATTCAGGTTTTCCGTGATTTCCCTAAATCACTCCAGGCAAATGCCGGGATGGTTCCTCTGAAAGGGCACGGCCGACTTCCTTCCCCATCCTTCCCTAATCCGCTGAGACCGATGACCTCGCTGTCGGGTCTCCTTCCCAAAAACAACCCAACCCAACCCCAACCTGGAGGCTGTCTGTTATCCATCTTCGAGAGGTAAGATCACAGCCTGTATCATACACTGATGCTGCCAACTCCTGTCGCCTAAACTGAGGCTGAGAGCCACCACCTGCGACCCAGCAGGTATTTCAGGTGAACCTGTGGTGAGCCATCTGGGTGCAAATCTTCGACGTCGGCGAGAGAACTTTGGGCAACAATACCTAGAGCTGGAGTCCACCATAGTCTGCAGGACGATGGGCAACCCATGTCGTAACAGCCGGCACCCAGTGCTTTGCTGTGCTGGCGGTGCTACAAGCACGCTGGCTTGCTGCTGTTGACGAGGTGATGCTCCGCCAGGCCGCCTGAGGCATGGTGCTTTGGAAGTCAGTACTGTAATACTGCCTAATAAAGGTGTTATTCTCAATCACATTTTCCTGGCGCTCTCAAGCGTAACTAAAGCCTCATCATCGCATCCCTCCTGGCTCTCTCCCGACGGCTGTAGGAGTCTGGGGATGGGCTCCTATAGCATGACTACCATTTATTACTTTAATAAATTGCCAACTTTGGATTACAGGCTGAGGCTATAACGGCTCACAACCGATTATCAACAGTCTCAGCTGTGGCTATTAATGGAGGTGAATGATAAACAAGAAATAGGCTGAAGTTCGCTAATTCCACTTACAAAATGCGAACATTCTGTAGATGTATTACTAGCAAAACTTATAACCACTGTTTCTTGGAATTCGATTGTTTATTTTCATTTAAGTGCCACTATAACTTCTGTTTCCACATGTACCTTTGACACCAGGGAGATTACAGAGTTAATAATATAACCTTCTTTCTTTAGCTGGCATTTCCAGTTGTCAGCAATTGCCTGTTCTCAGATGCCACAACCTTCCATTCTGCCAATCTTCCCACCAATCTCTCCTTGCTATGGTTTTGGATACAGTTCTCTCTCCCATTGCCCTTTGCCTCCATCAACTCCAACCCTGGCAGAGACCAATTGAGCAACTGGTGCGGCCATAATTGTTCTTTCATCCGAAAGACGTATGCATACTACCCCAGTGCTCAAGCCTGAATCCTATAAGTTAATTGATCCACTGCAGCCATCTCAATACCTATATATAAATTTCTTCACCATAATCCGTATATTTCAACAACTTCAGTTTTCTCTCTTCACCTCTCATTCAGTGCCAAACACTCTGAGCTGTATGTCGGAATGGTTGTCTTTGTACGTCTGGATATGTGTCGACTCCAAAAAGACACCACTTAATGACCTAATAGCCACCCTTGCTCGACTTGCCCTGTGGGATATCTCAGGGTCACATCCTCCAGTCTTACAGATTAGTGAACCCAGATAAGTTCCACATTTCTTACCCAGCCAAACTCAGAATCCAAATCCTCACCTTGGCCACTTCCCACAACAAGGCCTTCTGGTATATCCATATTGACTGTCAGTCTCCATTTCTTATAAGTATTCATTAACTTTCTCATCTGATACATGTCATCATATCCAGAAACATTAGTACTTGATCGATGGTAAGGAGTAGTGAATGTAGACTTTTATGTTGTACGGTCAAACATTTGCAATGTCTCCAGAATGAGATTTTCACTCTGCAGCGGAGTGTGCGCTGATATGAAACTTCCTGGCAGATTAAAACTGTGTGCCCGACCGAGACTCGAACTCGCAGAAGTAAAGCTGTGATTACCGGCCGTGTGGTGTGCTTCGGTAGCTCAGATGGTAGAGCACTTGCCCGCGAAAGGCAAAGGTCCCGAGTTCGAGTCTCGGTCGGGCACACAGTTTTAATCTGCCAGGAAGTTTCATTTGCAATGCCTATTCGAGTAACCAAGAACAACTCCTAAACACAAAACAAATATGGTTGGTGAAATAGAACATCCTTGTTTTAATCCTATATTTGTTTTAAAACTTTCGATATCTTACAACTAACATTCTCAACTGAAATACATTGTTGTAACATCCTTTTCTCTATTAAAGCATCATCAACTCCAACCTTCTGCAGTGCTCTACATAGTAACCTCCTTAGCACAGAAACATAGGCCTTTTCTCAATGAACAAACACCGAATGGAGATCCCGATTTTTTGCGATCATTTTCTGAAACATCTAGCATACGCAAAAGATGTTATCAACATAGCTGTGGCAGTAGACGAACCAGATGGTTCCTGCACAACCTTTGCCAATCTGTTCTTTACTATGCTACTGAACAACCTACTGACTGAAGCCATTACACTTAATCCCCTGCAATTTGTCCGGTATCTCTTTATTATAAATGGCGATAATATATGATCTCTACCATTTTCGGGGTACTTCATCTCCTTGAATCACTTTACTAAAAATAGTTACTAGAGCTGTTACTACATTAGGTCCTCTATACTTCAATAATTCCTTTACAATATCTCCAGGAGCGGCTGACTTTCGATTTCTTCATTTTTGAAGGTCCTGATAAGAACTTCATTGTCAGTCAGCTCTTCCACAGGATAAATCTAAACTTCATTATGGTATTCTCGAATCTCTTCCCTATTCTCCGTAAGAAGATCTTTAAAATGTCTCTTCCATGCGGAAATGCAAACATTCTAGCTCGTCTCTGAGGAGCTTGCATTTGATAAAACTGTAAATCACCAAGCTCCTGATTTCCTGTTGTGTCGAATTAAATGTTCTAAATCGGCACATTCCTTCTCTCACGACTCCACTTTAAATCCGAAAACCATCGTTTTTACTTCTCTCTTGATTGTATAGTAATGATCTATATCTTCTAGCCTTCTCGAGCTTAACCATTTCTGGTAAGTAGTCTTCAGTCCTTTCTCTTAAGGTCTGAGTCATCCATTCAGCAACCCTCCCTCCTCCTGCTGTTCCAAGACCCTCTAGAGCAGTTCCCGATCAACATGATGATAAATCCTCATGTAGTAATGTTGCAATTCCGTCGTTATTCAGTCTGAGTTTATGTTCAACACTTCTCTGGTATATATCTCATGTACTTCAATCCTGCAGATGCTGTAGCTTCAGCCGTGACATTTTGATAGTGAGTCCTTCTTCCCGTTCTTGCTCTACACATTGAATATCTTAAGGTGATTTTGACACTTACCAATATCATTTGCTGATGTCTTCTACAGCCTAGCCCTCGAAACACATCCTGAACTAATGATCTTATATCCTGCGTGGAAACTACCTAGTCTAAAATTGACCTTAAATTCCTAGTTGGCTGAATCCACGTAACCTTATGGATGTCCTCACATTCGAAAAACCCATTCATGATTTCAAATTTCGTCTGCTAACATACTTCAGTTAATATACTCCCATTGTTGTTCATTGTTTCTTCACCAAATTCCCAATCACATTACTATTTAATCGAGACCCAAGTGTACCGTTTAAGACCCTAAAACACAGTTCCTGATGTGGAGAAGTTGCTTCAGTCACATCCCAAAAGCAGTCAAAATAACCATCTTAATCAGTGTTGTCAGCATCGTCAAAGGGAGCATATGTTGCTATTATAACCGCTTCACTACAAAACATTTCAGCCGGCCAGTGTGGCTGAGCGGTTCTAGGCGCTTCAGTCTGGAACCGCGCGACCGCTACGGTCGCAGGTTCGAATCCTGCCTCGGCCATGGATGTGTGTGATGTCCTTAGGTTAGTTAGGTTTAAATAGTTCTAAGTTCTAGGGGACTGATGACCTCAGATGTTAAGTCTCCTAGTGCTCAGAGCCATTTGAACCATTTTGAACTAAAAAACATTTCACTCAGAAACTTCAAGGAGCTCTCATTTACCCCCTCTCGGGTCTTTATTCTTCCTTTTGATCCGTCTTTTACAAAAATAAGCAACCCAGCTTTACCCTAGGTGCGTTTGTCAACATCACTCCATATATGCTGGTATATGTTATCATTTTCACTTTCTTCTTCGTCTCTGTCAAAACTAAAATATCTGCTTGCTGTTTCCCAACCTCTGATACCGCCTCTTGGAATTTGTAGCTCAAGCCCTGAATGTTCCACGTTCGAATTCGAACAGTCCTTTTACTAAGCCAAATCCGTTTTCCATTAGATCCACCGGCTTCTTTGTTTCTGACGTACGTAGCAATAGCTCTTTTACTCGTGCAGGGAGACGGTCTTTAGCAGAACCTCCATTCTGGAGGGTCGGGGAACTTTTCTTCAGGCATTCCTTGCCCAAGAGAGGCCGCCTTCACTGTGGCTGTGAGGTCCTTCTGTCTATCGCTTCTCTACTATCCATTAAAGCAGGGCTGCTACATCCGCTAGCTCCGCAGTCCGATGGTCCCCATCTCCACCTTCCCGTTGAAGACTTCACCCTATACTGGAAAGGGGCCCGTACTAGGTCGTATCACCTGGTCCAAGTGAACAAAGGCTTTTTAACAATTTGTTCTGAACTGGGCTTGAGACCGGCTATGGACTTCTTTCATAATAGGTGCATTGTGCTGCCACCTGCTGCCAGGTATTCCAGATCAGCAATCTCAGTAGCCATTAGACATCGTGAGAGTGCAGAATGGGGCGTTTCGCGGAACTCACGGACTTCGAACGTGGTCAGGTGATTGGGTGTCACTTGTGTCATATGTCTGTACGCGAGATTTTCACATTCCTAAACATCCCTAAGTCCACTGTTTCCGACGTGATATTGAAGTGGAAAAGTGAAGGGACACGTACAGCACAAAAGTGTACAGGCCGACCTCGTCTGTTGACTGACAGGACCGGCGACGTTTGAAGAAGGTCGTAACGTGTAATAGGCAGACATCTATCGACACCATCACAAAGGAATTCCAAACTGCATCAGGATTCAATGCAAGTACTATGACAGTAAGGCAGGAGGTGAGACTACTTGGATTTCACGGTCGAGCGGCTCCTCATAAGCCACACATCCCTCCGGTAAATGCCAAACGACGCCTCGCTTGGTGTAAGGAGGGTAAATATACGACAATTGAACAGTGGAAAAACTGTGTGTGGACTGACGAATCGCGGTACACAATATGGCCATCCGGTGTCAGAGTGTGGGTATGGCGAATGCCCAGTGAACGTCATCTGCCAGCGTGTGTAGTGCCAACAGTAAAATAAATTCGGAGTAGGTGGTGTTATGATGTGGTTTTATTTTTCATGGTTATGGCTTGCAGCCCTTGTTGATTTGCGTACAGGCCTATATATATGTTTGAAGCACCTTCACCGGCCCCTGTGGCCGAGGGGTTCTATGCGCTTCAGTCCGGAACCGCGCTGCTGCTACCGTCGCATGTTCGAATCCTCCCTCGGGCGTGGATGTGTGTGATGTCCTTAGGTTAGTTAGGTTTAAGTAGTTCTTGGTCTAGGGGACCGATGACCTCAGATGTTAAGTCCCATAGTGCTCTGAGCCATTTGAACCATTTGTTGAAGCACTTTCTTGCTTCTCACTATTGACAGCAATTCGGGGATAGCGACTGCATCTTTCAAAACGATCGAGCACCTGTTCATAATGCACGGCCTGTGGCGGAGTGGTTACTCGACAATAACATCCCTGTAATGGACTGAGCTGCACAGAGTGCTGATCTGTAGAACACCTTTGGGATGTTTTGGAATGCCAACCTCATCCCAGGCATCACCGACCGACTTCGATACCTCTCCTCAGTGCAGCAGTCCGTGAAGAATGGGCTGCCATTTCCCAGGAAACCTTCCAGTATCTGATTGAACGTATGCGGGCGAGAGTGGAAACTGTCATCAAGGCTAAGGGTGCGCCAACACCATACTGAATTCCACCATTACCGATGAAGGGCGCCACGAACTTGTAAGTCGTTTTCAGCAGTTGTCCAGATAGCTTCGATTACATAATGTATGTATAAAGGAAACTGTCATATTCAAATCACAGCTGGTTCACACACTACTGGCCATTAAAATTGCTACAGAAGTGAAATTTAACCGACAGTAAGAAAATGCTGTGATAGGCAAATAATTAGCATTTCAGAGCATTCACACAAGGTTGGCGCCGGTGGCGACACCTACAACATGCTGACATGAGGAAAGTTTCCAACCGATTTCTCATACACAAACAGCAGTTGACCGGCGTTGCCTGGTGAAACGTTGTTGTGATGCCTCGCGTAAGGAGGAGAAATGCATACCATCACGTTTCCGACTTTGATAAAGGTCGGATTGTAGCCTATCGCGATTGCGGTTTATCGTATCGCGAAATTGCTGCTCGCGTTGGTCGAGATCCAATAACTGTTAGCAGAATATGGAATCGGTGGCTTCAGGAGGGTAATACGGAACACCGTGCTGGATCCCAACAACCACGTATCACTAGCAGTCGAGATGACAGGCATCTTATCCGCATGACTAATGGATCGTGCAGCTACGTCTCGATCCCTGAGTCAACAGATGGGGACGTTTGTAAGACAACAACCATCTAAACGAACAGTTCGACGACGTTTGCAGCAGCATGGACTATCAGCTCGGAGACCATGGCTGCGGTTACCCTTGATGCTGCATCACAGACAGGAGCGGCTGCGATGGTGCACGAATGGCAATACGTCATTTTTTCGGATGAATTCAGGTTCTGTTTACAGCATCATGATGGTCGCATCCGTGTTTGGCAATATCGTGGTGAAAAAACATTGGAAGCGTGTATTCGTCATCGCCATACTGGCGTATCACCCGGCGTGATGGTATGGGGTGCCATTGGTTACACGTGTTGGTCACCTCTTGTTCACATTGACGGCACTTTGAACAGTGGACGTTACATTTAAGATGTGTTACGACACGTGGCTCTAACCTTCATTCGATCCCTGCGAAACCCTACATTTCAGCAGGATAATGCATGACCTCATGTTGCAGGTCCTGTACAGGCCTTTCTGGATACAGAAAATGTTCGACTGCTGCCCTGGCCAGCACATTCTCCAGACCTCTCACCAACTGGAAACGTCTTTTTGATGGTGGGTGAGCAACTGGCTCGTCACAAGACAGCAGTCACTACTCTTGATGAACTGTGGTATCGTGTTGAAGCTGCATGGGCAGCTGTACCTGTACACGCCATCCAAGCTCTGTTTGACTCAATGCCCAGGCGTATCAATGCCGTCATTACTGCCAGAGGTTGTTGTTCTGGGTACTGGTTTGTCAGGATCTATGCACCCAAACTGCGTGAAAATGTAATCACATGTCAGTTCTAGTATGATATACTTGTCCAATGAATACCCGTTTATCATCTGCATTTCTTCTTGGTGTAGCAATTTTAATGGCCAGTAGTGTATTTGTCTTGTATTATAATAATATTTTGTTTTCTAAGTCTACATTAAATGTTATAACTAGTGGAAATGACAACTATAATGAAATTTTGACTTTGGAGAAAGCCACCAGTGACAGTCCACACCTATAGTTGTCGCCTTGCTTGCGCCAGGCACACCAGTGGGCGAACACTGCCACGCTGCCGCTCCGAAAATTGTGGGCCTCTGTGGCCTCTGGTATTTCGAAACAGAAAATGTAAACCAGGATCTCTCTTGTATGTACTGCCAACGAATAACTACTGATAGTGCGGGTCTTGCTGGTTAGCGGCTTTCGTTGTACTTGAGCTTCTGATCAGCAATCAGGAATAACAGGAAGCAATTATCTGGATCTAAATGTAACTGCGATGACTAGGTTAAGACTTAACATGGGTCACGCTCAGAGATAAAATCATGTTAATGGCGAGAAGGAAATATAGTTACGAGTTTTGTCAGATCCTTCCCAGAAGTTGTTATCGTCTTATTAACGACCCAACTAACGTCCACCTCTTCGATCTGGTGTGATCAAAGAGACAGAAACTAGTGGTACTAGCTACTCTCGATAGTTTTCTGACCATCATTTAATTCACGCTGTTCCATGTAATGTAAGCACCCGTTTATCCTAATGCGTCAGAAATGTCCGACTGATGTAGCCGAACCACGCCTTCTCAGGTCTCATTGCCATTTTCTGTCACTAAAACTACGATGACAAAGAGGTAGTAAAGCTCATCTGAGTCGCGAAGAGCTTTAAACATTTCGGTTAAATACGAATTGCGGATCAGGTAGTGAATACTTTTAGAAGCTCCACATCATATCGTACAAAAAAAAGTGCGCATAACGAAGGTTGTTGCTATTGCTGTTTGTGATGCTCGTTGATGGCTGTTGTCCTCCCACGTTGGATATGAAAGGAAAATGCACCTTTTTGCGAAACAGTTTTTGCTTAAAATTTGCACACTGTTCACTCTTAATTACGGTCCATTTGGCATCTTATTTTTTGTTTCCTGTAAAATACGGCAGTGACACATGTGAGTTGGCAGTATGTTAGCACCGTGTCTCCTCACCTGTTCTGCTGTGTAACAGACAGTAGGGATTTACAGTTCAGCATAAGAACAAGTCGATAGTATTGCATCACGCACAGTACGGTAGGCCACAATGAGTTGATGAAATGCAGTACGTTTCTTGTTGCGTTTCCTAAGTGATCAGTATCATAAGGAACAAAATAAAGAGGAAACATCCACCTTTTGTCAAAATCATGCTTATTTTTGAAAAACGCGGCGCATTTGAGCCCCACACTTAACGTATTACTACCTCATTATTTGTACGTGCCAGTTTCCACTGGCCTTGTCACTCAAAGACAATGTAGTTTGACGATAAAAACAATTGTGACGAAAATCAGCACTTCAGTAGAATTCAATGCTTGGATATAATTTTGATTCAAATATTTCTTTCAGTCACACGTGTTTTGATTGACAAACTGAACTGTATTTGTGTAATACGACCAGCGGAAACCATTACGTACAAATAATGACGAAACTATGCTTAAAAAACTGCGGACTGTCTTTCAAGGTTCGATATGCACAGTGGTTTTTAATAAAAATCACGACTGCAAGCGAAGATGGAGATTTTGTCTTTATATTTCACGCTCGCAAATCATTAACTGCTCTAGCGATTCTAACAACTATCAATATCATTAAAATAGCAAAAAAGGATACTGTATTATTTGCACCCGCGAATTCTAAGCAGTCGGAAGTCGTTATCTACGGAATTTCTGTTTGATTCACTACTTACAATACAGAATAAGAACACCATAAGAAAAGTGGCACGCAAAGGAGGAAGTTCTTTCAAGTTTCTGTCCTTTCTCAAACAGATGAAACGTTATTATTTACACATGCTAAACGCCTGTGCTTATCGCAGGTTCATTACAGAAACACGGGAACTCTCGAGTAAGTCCTCATAACTCAAATGACAACTGTCAAGGACTTGGAAATGTTCCCTTTCAGTGCTAACGGCGAGCCGGCACGAATACGAGAGCGCGAGGCTATTATACGCAAATGGCCGAGAACCTCGCTTCGGAGTAAACTTATTTCAAGGCAGAACAATCGTATCTCCATACGGGAACTGAAGAGCGGGATCTACACTGGGAGATGTCGTTAACTCCCAAGATTCCAGCACTAAATTTTGCCTTATGGATCGGTGGGCTATAGCTTTACCTTAACCACCGCCCTTTATAGTTAATTCAAGTTAGCAGTGCTAAACACTAATGAACGCACACTATAGGAGGAGGAGTGCTCGAGCAAAAGAAATGTTTCCAGTTTAACACTTGTACTCTGAACTATGGTGGATGATGTTGGATACTAAGCATCAAAATGTTCAAATGTGTGTGAAATCTTATGGGAGTTAACTGCCAAGGCCATCAGTCCCTAAGCTTACACACTACTTTAACCTAAATTATCCTAAGGACAAACACACACACACCCATGCCCGAGGGGACTCAAACCTCCGCCGGGACCAGCCACACAGTCCATGACCGCAGCGCCCCAGACCGCTCGGCTAATCCCGCTCGGCTACTATGTATCGTCCGACACCAAATTGTAGGAGGTAGATCGATATAAGAATTTGTATAGTTTTCAAACATTAATTGTATGGGTATCTTTTGATACCTCGTCGTTTAATACATCATTAATAACTACGAATCTCAGCAGAATGAATAATTTGTAAGCAAATGCTCGAAAGATGCATTATAAAAAATGTGTAAAGATAGGTGTTTTCATTGCTCACGAACTGTTTTGATAAAAATCTGTGCCGATGGTATCATCGCCACATATTCGACGCCTTTGCATGCCGCGTGCGACCTTCCCGCGCCGATACTACAGTGTGACGCAACCAGCAACGGAGAGGACAATTGCAACCAGGGAGCGAGACGGAAGAGCGGAGCCCCAGACTGCGTCAACCTACTACACGGCGTGTTCGGACAGAAGATGCCTTTGGTCGGTATCGGTGACACCGTGGATAGTACCGATCATTAACGTTTTTGAGTTATAGTAAGCTGTGGTGACTGGAGCGATCGTCGCCCAGGGGTCTGAATATCGGGCGTGTTCTATGTGGCTCAGAGGTGGCGTATATTTAACTAACGTAAAACTCTCCACGGGGGGGAGTTCCAAAACTTGTCATGCAATTCATATGTACTATACTCAGATGGTTATTTTCGTGTCCCGTCCAGAGACAAACTCTGATAGTTGTGGTTTCCTTTGGTAACAGTTTTATTTGAGCAAAGATAGACGAATGAGGAACTGCAGTAATTTTGAAAGGATCAGACCATGTGTTATATTCACTTCTGGTTGTAAAGTTTTTCTTGGTCAAGATAACACATTAACTTGAATTAAAGTTTCATTGTAAAGTTTTTTTGACATATCGTTTTTAATCAATTATTTCGTGATGTTTTTCAAAGTGTCAATGGTTATTACAATAAAATTATGCTTAGAACTGTTGTATTAGCCTACCTCCTCATCCCCATCCCTTCCACTTAATACCGGAATTCGTGTTGTTGATACGAATGCCCTATTCAGCATGATGTAAAAGCGAATTTTATATATCAACGGTTAGAATTTAACGGAAACTAGATCTATACACATACATCAAAAAAAGTTTTGTGTCACCTCGGTTCCAAGTGTTCCGGAATCTGTGAAGAAAATTAGAATAGAGATCAAAATAAAAATCATGTCCGACCTTTTTGTTGCTCATGAAAACCACACATAGCATGTTGTACCACCATACAGCGAGACCTTCAGAGGTAGTGGTCCTGATTGTTGTACATACCGGTACCTCTAATACCCAGTAGCATGTCCTCTTGCATTGATACATGTCTGTATACCACAAGTTCATCAAGGCAGTGTTGGTCCAGATTGACCCAATTCTCAACGGCGATTTGGCGCAGATCTCTCAGAGTGGTTGGTGGGTCACGTCGTTCATAAACAGCCCTTTTCAATCTATCCTAGGCATGAAACTCCCTGGCAGATTAAAACTGTGTGCCCGACCGAGACTCGAACTCGGGACCTTTGGCTTTCGCGGGAAAGTGCTCTACCATCTGAGCTACCGAAGCAGGACCCACGTCCGGTACTCACAGCTTTACTTCTACCAGTATCTCGTCTCCTACCTTCCAAACTTTACAGAAGCTCTCCTGCGTGTAAGGAGGAGAAATGCGTACCATCACGTTTCAGACTTTGGTAAAGGTCGGATTATAGCCTACCGCGATTGCGGTTTACCTTATCGCGACATTGCTGCTCGTGTTGGTCGATATCCAATGACCGTTAGCAGAATATGGAATCGGTGGGTTCAGGAGGGTAATACGGAACGCCGTGCTGGATCCCAACGACCTCGTATCACTAGCAGCCGAGATGACAAGCTTCTTATCCGCATGGCTGAAAAAGGATCGTGCAACCACGTCTCTATCCCTGAGTCAACATATGGGGACGGTTGTAAGACAACAACCATCTGCACGAACAGTTCGACGACGTCTGCAGCAGCATGGACTATCTGTTCGGAGACCATGGCTGAGCTTATCCTTGACGCTGCATCACACACAGGAGAGCCTGCGATAGTGTACTCAACGACGAACCTGGGTACACGAATGGCAAAACGTCATTTTTTCGGATGAATCCAGGTTCTGTTTACTGCATCATGATGGACGCATAACTGTTGACAGTTCGGATGTCCAGAACATGTATTATCAGGTTGACCGCTAATGTTAAAGTCTCGAAAGTAAGGCCTTGTAACTTCCTTGCCTGCGAGAGCTTCTGTAAAGTTTGGAAGGTAGGAGAAAGATACTGGTAGAAGTAAAGCTGTGAGTACCGGACGTGAGTCCTGCTTCGGTAGCTCAGATGGTAGAGCACTTTCCCACGAAAGCCAAAGGTCCCGAGTTCAAGTCTCGGTCGAGCACACAGTTTTAATCTGCCAGGAAGTTTCATATCAGCGCACACTCCGCTGCAGAGTGAAAATTTCATTCTGGAAATATCCTAGGCATGTTCGATGGAGTTCATGTTTGGAGAACATGCTGGCCACTCTAGTCGAGCGATGTCGTTGTCCTGAAGGAAGTCATTCACAAGGTCTGCACGATGGGGGCGCGAATTGTCATCCATGAAGACGAATGCCTCGCCAAATGCTGCCGATATGTTTGCACTGTCGATCGGAGGATGGCATTCAAGGTATCGTACAGCCGATACGGCGCCTTCCATGACCACCAGAGCGGCATACGTCGGTCCCACATAATGCCACCCCAAAGCAGCAGGGAGCGTCCACCTTGATGCATTTGCTGGACAATGTCTCTGAGGCGTTAGGAATCACCGGGTTGCCTCCAAACACGTTTCCAACGATTGTCTGGTTGAAGACATATGCGACTCTCATCAGTGAAGAGAAAGTGATGCCAATTCTGAGCGGCCCGTTCGGAATGCTGTTGGGCCCCGTCTGTACCACGCTGCATGGTGTTGTGGTTGCAGAGATAGACTTCGCCTTTGATGTTGGGAGTGAAGTCGCGCTTCGTACAGCCTACTGCGCATAGTTGGAGTCGTAACACGACGTCCTGTGGCTGCACGAGTAGCATTATTCAACACGGTAGCGTTGCTGTCAGGTTCCTCCAAGCCATAATCCGTCGGTAGCGGTCATCCACTGCAGTAGTAGCCCTTGGTCGACCTGCGCGAGGCATGTCATCGACAGTTCCTGTCTCTCTCTATCTCTTCCATGTTCGAACAGTATCGCTATGGTTCACTCCGATACTCCTGGACACTTCCCTTGTTGAGAGCCCTTCGTGGAACAAAGTAACAATGCGGACCCGATCGAACTGTGGTATTGACCGCCTAGGAATGGTTGAACTACAGACAACACGAGCCGTGAACCTCTTTCCTGGGGGAATTACTGGAACTGATCTGCTGTCGGACCCCCTCCATTTAATAGGCGCTGCTCATGCATGGTTGTTTACATCTTTGGGCGGATTTAGTGACATCTCTGAACACTCAAAGGGACTGTGTTTGTGATAAAATATCAACAAGCAACGTCTGTATTCAGGAGTTCTGGGAACCGGAGTGATGCAAAATATTTTTGATGTGTGTATAACATTACAGATGTGTTTATGACAAGATGACGAACATGAGACTATGTAAATTATCTATTTGTAATTGTATATTTGTTTATTTCCTAAAATTAAAAATGTAATGAGAAATGGGTACTATGCTCATGTACTTATGGACGGGGACGGACTGCCCTACTAACCAAGAAAGAAGTCTGAGCAACATTACTAGTTTCCACGGGAGACTTCGGCGATCACTCTTAGACGGCTGCTGTATGTATACAGTAGTACCCGGTTGGGACATTCTTTCTTCACCTAGAATGAACGAAATCTATACGTGCTGTTTCAAAAAAAGGTGTTCCAATTTTCAGGAGACAGCAGAGGTTAAAATAAAATAAGTCCCACAAACACATATGTGAAATCCAACACTGTTTGAGGTACGGACCATTTTACTTTATTCTGAGATCGGCCAGTACTCTTGGTGTAGCGTGGGCTGTCTTCCTATTGACATTGCTCCCATAGTATTGGTTGTGTTCGTCTCTGGAACACACTGTTGGAGAAGGTGGCACCTGCGGAACAACAGAAGGTGCTGCTTATGCATTCGGGGCGCCGCGTCATTTTCTACGCCTTGTAAGACGGTGCCTAAATCAAACAATTAATGAGCGATTATTTGCTCAAGGAAATATAACATGATTCCTCAGCCCACATCGTTTTATCCATCTGATTTAAAGCTATGTGCGAATAAGATATTCTTTTTTAAACAACCTGTTATATCTTAAAAACATCCGCTAATGATCTTATACGATACCGGTAACGTTAACTTACCGTTTCTGTCACTCCCTGTACCCACTAAAATTTATAGATACCAAAGTCTCAAGTAGTAACAATAAATGGCACGTTGCAAAAATATTTCGATAATTTATTCTGAATGTGTGTATAAATCCTGCGAAAGTAAAAATGAGGCTTTTAGAAAATTAATCGCAAGTAGCCAAAGGGAAACTAACACAGCATGGCTGTGGAAGTTGAACTCTGAATAACATTTCAGTAAGTTCGCCCAAATGGAGGTATACATACGCGTCAGAAACAAATTTTAGATCGGTTAATGAACTCAGAAAATAAAGAGATTTTGAGGAAACTGTTAGGAAACTAAGCGATAGGAAGCTCACATTTGTAGCTATGACGTAATGAAGGTTTATAGAACTTGGTAAGAAAATACCATGAAACGGGGAAGAAGGTTAGGGCTTTGCTGACACATCCAAAGAATAAGCCCTAGCAGGCTGTCTAGAATAAGTGCACTCATCGGAAAAGTAAACAGTAAATTTAATTTGCTTAGGAAACTATGAGAATATCTTAGAGAAATCAGCCTAAAAACACAAACTTTCTGAATAATGGTATGAAGGATATTAAGAACTGGTGAAGTTTACGACCGAGTCCCCGATTTTTATTTCCTCGCGCCCATAGTAACTCTAGATATTTGGTTGCATACTTGAAGACTCACTGTCTTGCTTCTCATCGACGAGAACAACGGTTGCCTCAGTCACAATCACAGCAAAAATCTGGTCCACATCGCTAACCAGCAGACTATACCAGCAAATCAGTTGAGTCCTTACCTGATATTGCTATGCACGGCTCTGTCCCCCCCCCCCCCATTTTTTTTTTAAACAAAAAGCTCAATGTATTCATAGGATTGAGCTGCACATGTCTGCTTTCATGTCCAGCAGTTAATTTGCTATAAATAATAACATGATAAATAATAAAAATACATAATAATATTAAAATAATAATGATACACTACTGGCCATTAAAATTGCTACACCACGAAGAAGACGTGCTACAGACGCGAAATTTAACCGACAGGAAGAAGATGATGATTAGCTTTTCAGAGCATTCACACAAGGTTGGCACCGGTGGCGACACCTACAACATGCTGACATGAGGAAAGTTTCCAACCGATTTCTCATACACAAACAGCAGTTGACCGGCGTTGCCTGGTGAAGCCTTGTTGTGATGCCTCGTGTAAGGAGAAGAAATGCGTACCATCACGTTTCAGACTTTGGTAAAGGTCGGATTGTAGCCTATCGCGATGGCGGTTTACCTTATCGCGACATTGCTGCTCGTGTTGGTCGAGATCCAATGACCGTTAGCAGAATATGGAATCGGTGGGTTCAGGAGGGTAATACGGAACGCCGTGCTGGATCCCAACGACCTCGTATCACTAGCAGTCGAGATGACAAGCTTCTTATCCGCATGGCTGTAAAGGATCGTGCAACCACGTCTCGATCCCTGAGTCAACATATGGGGACGTTTGTAAGACAACAACCATCTGCACGAACAGTTTGACGACGTCTGCAGCAGCATGGACTATCTGTTCGGAGACCATGGCTGTGTTTATCCTTGACGCTGCATCACACACAAGAGCGCCTGCGATAGTGTACTCAACGACGAACCTGGATACACGAATGGCAAAACGTCATTTTTTCGGATGAATCCAGGTTCTGTTTACAGCATCATGATGGACGCATCCGTGTTTGGCGACATCGCGGTTAACGCCCATTGGAAGCGTGTATTCGTCATCGCCATACTGGAGTATCACCCGGCGCGATTGTATGGGTCCCATTGGTTACACGTCTCGGTCACCTCTTGTTCGCATTGACGGCACTTTGAACAATGGACGTTACATTTCAGATGTGTTACGACCTGTGGCTCTACCCTTAATTCGATCCCTGCGAAACCCTACATTTCAGCAGGATAATGCACGACTGCATGTTGCATGTCCTGTACGGTCCTTTCTGGATACAGGAAATGTTCGACTGCTGCCCTGGCCAGCACATTCTCCACATCTCTCACCAATTGAAAACGTGTGGTCAATGGTGGGCGAGCAACTGGCTCGTCCCAATACACCAGTCACTACTCTTGATGAGCTGTGGTATCGTGTTGAAGCTGCATGGGCAGCTGTGTTTGTACATGCCGTCCAAGCTCTGTTTGACTCAATGCCCAGGCGTAACAAGGCCGTTATTAGAGCCAGAGGTGGTTGTTCTGGGTACTGATTTGTCAGGATCTATGCACCCAAATTGCATGAAAATGTAATCACAGCCGGCCGAAGTGGCCGTGCGGTTAAAGGCGCTGCAGTCTGGAACCGCAAGACCATTACGGTCGCAGGTTCGAATCCTGCCTCGGGCATGGATGTTTGTGATGTCCTTAGGTTAGTTAGGTTTAACTAGTTCTAAGTTCTAGGGGACTAATGACCTCAGAAGTTGAGTCCCATAGTGCTCAGAGCCATTTGAACCATTTGTAATCACATGTCAGTTCTAGTATAATATATTTGTCCAATGAATACCCGTTTATCATCTGCATTTCTACTTGGTGTAGCAATTTTAATGGCCACTAGTGTAATAATAAACTTGCTTCAGTCAAAACGTCTATACATCGGCTATAATTGCGAATTAATGAAATAAACATAAATATAAACTAAGATCAAGAAATCGAGAAATGAAATAAATACAGATGCACAGCTTTCAGGGATGATAGCTATAGTGCAAGGCCATCAACTGAGATATCATTTGTTGATACTGGATAAAGTGCTTAAAAGTCGTTAATTCAGAGGATGACTGAAAATGTTTAGTCACTGTAAAATATTGAGTTCTGCAGTTTTAATGATATTGAAGATATTATTGTGTCATTGGATGGGCTTCCTTGTTTTGAGATAGCAGATATATTCGGATTTACTTTGTTATGGTACTGTGACTAATTGTTGAATATCAAAGAGCTGTAAGAAGCCATATTTCAGTTTGTCTGGCTCTCTGCCTTTGCTGGTACATCGTCTCCTCTTCTAGGAGTGCGACTACTGTCCAGATTCCCCAAACTGGGATTTACCCTCTTCCTGTCAGGCCTCTGTAATTGCACTTGGGCTCGCCAGCAAAAGTCGCTGAAGTTGGGCCGACTGCTTTCCCATATAGCATAATTTATTTGCGACCACATTCTCCTCTTCCTCCACAACCAGCAAATACTCTCTACAGATTTGCTGCTTCAATAATTTAACATTTTAACTGCTACAGTATATGTGATGCAAAAAGGTAAATAAAGGAAAAACTGCTTTTATTCCTGAGGAGGGTACTGCAGCAGAAGTGAAAGATCTATGCATTGGGTGAGTAAGAAATACATGCGCGAGTTGTCAGAGATGGAAAGTATATTTTCAAGAAAATACATCGAATGGTGTAGAACATTACTATATGATCCAAAGTGAAGTTGGTGGAGCTTAAAGTTTGTCTCAGAGTTGTGTGGAACTAAATTATGTTGTGGGAATATTAGAGAAGCAGAAAGTGTAATGCCTGAGACGTGGTGCTACAGAAGAATGCTAAAAATGATAAGCACGGAAAAAAGAAAAAAGGAAAAGTTAGAAACAATAGAAGAGAAATGAGAAGAAGAAAATACCGTTACTTAAAGGACGTACTTATTAACGCAAACTGTGGTCGTACCTTGCACGAGGACCAGCAACATAGGAAGAAAATTCTAAGCTAGAGGGATATTTGAATCGTTACACACTACCTACAGATTTAGATCCAATAGCTTGGAAAATTTTCCTTTCGTTCATATTTTCAAATATGCTTCCAAGATTGTTCCACCAATTTTAGAGTAGAAGCGTTTAATATTCCGACGTTTACGCTGAAATCAGCGACCAATTGATGGCATCCGCTGTCACGTATACTGTCGGAAAGCAGAACGGACAGTTCTAGATGAGGCTCTTGTTTACCTCCTAGCTCACAGAAATCAACGAAGCTGATTAGGGTGGACTGCGTCTGCCTGTAATGAGGCTCGTCTGAACAGAGCGGGGGGAAGAGGCGAATCAAATGACCGGAAATTGCCTCTTAATGTAGTATGAATAATGCATTTTATCATATTATTAAGACAGAGGGCCGTGGAGCCGAAGGGGCCAATCAGGGGCTAGCCGGCCGGGCGGCCGGCAGTGAGGCAGCTGCGAGCGCGCAGTGTGTTCCGGCGGGCTCGCTCCCAGCCTGTCCTCATACATTATGTTTGTAAATAGGGGCTCGCGCCGGAAACAAATGACCAGCGAAGCACTGCTTAGTGGCTGCGGCCACTTCCCTTGCGGGTTGTCTGCGAAGAGTAAAGTTGGCATCACTGTTGTGGACACAAGGTACAGTATTTCTGAAGAAGCCTGACAGCACAAGCCATCGACATTTGAAATATTTCATGGATATTTTCAGTGTAATGCAAATACATACACCAATGCGGGATAGAAGTCAAACAAGATGAAATTACTCTCTAACCAGAAACTGGTGAGCATAGATATCTTAATGCTCAAAATATATCACATAACAACCTTCGAAATGTCATCGGCGTTCTTCCGTTCACCATCCATAACAATGAACACGGTTTAAATTATATTTATTGAATTCTCTTTTTGACGTTATATAGCATGAGATACTAGGTCACGCATGCATCCACAGAGACATGTGATTTGAAATACTTTCTGTGCTTGGTGATGATTGGTAATAATCGGAACTGGTAGCAACAACAAAGATTTCCATGGACTGACCGTGGTCCGATATGATTCTCTCAAATACCTGCAAAATGCGAGCCACAAGCAACTGAACTTTTTTTACTAGCGATATTATTTACCTACTACAATGTTAATGTTAAACAACGTAAGGGTCTATATCAATAGGTAACCTCGGAAGTAGCCCACGCTGTGCTCGACATGTAGATTATGTATAAACATAAAACATTGTTTCCTTCATAAGAGAGTAATTACACAATACAAGAAATAGTTCGCAGTGAAGCCTCTGTCTTTGAAGTGGGTGAGATATACCGGGTGATCAAAAAGTCAGTATAAATTTTAAAACTGAGTAAATCACTGAATAATGTAGATAGAGAGGTACAAATTGACACACATGCTTAAAATGACATGGGCTTTTATTAGAACCAAAAAAAAAAAAAAAAATACAAACGTTCAGAAATGTCCGACAATTGATGCTTCATCTGATCAGAATAGCAATAATTAGAATAACAAATAAGACAAAGCAAAGATGATGCTCTTTACAGGAAATGCTCAATATGTCCACCATCATTCCTCAACAACAGCTGTAGTCGAGGAATAATGTTGTGAACAGCACTGTAAAGCAGGTCCGGAGTTATGGTGAGGCATTGGCGTCGGGTGTTGTCTTTCAGCATCCCTAGAGATGTCGGTCGATCACGATACAATTGCGACTTCAGGTAACCCCAAAGCCAATAACCGCACGGACTGAGGTCTGGGGACCTGGGAGGCCAAGCATGACGAAAGAGGCGGCTGAGCACACGACCATCACCAAACGACGCGCGCAAGAGATCTTTCACGCGTCTACCAATACTTTGGTTTTTTTTTTGGTTCTAGTAAAACCCCATGTCATTCCAAGCATGTGTGTCCATTTTTACCTTTCTATCTACATTATTCCGTGGTTCATTAGGTTTTCAAAGTTATACTGACTTTTTGATCACTCGGTATAAGTCCATCGGACTGTTAGCCACTTATAAGTAAATCACAATTTTTACTAGCGTCAGAGTAATTACACAGATACTTCGTCGAGCGAAAATGCGGAAGTCCTTAAGACCTTCACTGTCGAGGCAAAATTTCAATGTGCTTCGAAGACTGCTGACAGCCGCACATAGAGGCAAAGGCGAGCCCTCAGGCAAAAAATGGTTCAAATGGCTCTGAGCACTATGGGACTCAACTGCTGAGGTCATTAGTCCCCTAGAACTTAGAACTAGTTAAACCTAACTAACCTAAGGACATCACAAACATCCATGCCCGAGGCAGGATTCGAACCTGCGACCGTAGCGGTCTTGCGGTTCCAGACTGTAGCGCCTTTAACCGCACGGCCACTTCGGCCGGCGAGCCCTCAGGCAGGTAGGGCGCCTACGGACCACAGATTTCGGGGTATTCCAGCGGAGCTCCTGACGGAAGAACCGTGGCAGCAGTCGGCATAAAGCCCAGAGCTTGCCCATGGAGAATGACAAGCCTTAGCTGCACGCCAGCCTAAATAGTAACGTGGCGCCGCGTTACCATGGGATCTATTTTCGAGTATGTGATTCTGCAGAAGGGCGTCGGTCCGAGCTGACGCTCACTTCTGTAGCAACGTGCTCCTGCCTGTCGGCAAGGCGTGTGCTCGGAACTGCTGTGGCGGTGTTCGCCGCTGTAGCCCCTGTGGCTTTTGGCATAGGCCACCCTCGCTGCAGTTCTGTTATGCTGAAGGGTGAACACAACTCGTTGACAAATTCGTCACTAAACACCACAGGCAAATGTAGTAAGGCACCAGTTGCAACATCTTCATCGTGATATTTGCCTATGGCGTCAGGCGCTGTTATTTGTTGAACTTACATTACGCCATATCCTTAGTAAGCAGTGTGCAGGCACTCTCCGAGTGACAGCTGCTCCGCTTATAAAAGGTGCCCCATACACAACACAACTACTCAGTGCACAATTTTATTGATGAAATTAATTAATTTACATATTATTCAGTATATGGTGCCTGTGATTATTCGTGAGATATGATATTACTTCAATCTCTTCTACGACTCTGCAGCCACCTCTCGTTCTTTCGATGAAGTTTTCCATAACTTTTCGTCATATTTGTAAATCTGTTTTTGAAATGACTCGCTGAATATCGGCCTTAAGCATTGGACAAGATCGTGTTTTGTTGGCGTACAGACGAGATTTTAAATACCCCCACAGAAAGCAAGCACATGGTGTAAAAACAAAAGGTCTGGGTGGTAAATTCATGTGACCATTTTGCATTTGACGCGTGATAGCTTACAACAACTTGTTGGCACCAAACCTCTTCAACTTTCACACGACACAGCTCAGACCACAAAATCTCTCGTAACTCACAGTGGTAGGGCTATCAGTTCACTGTTAATGTGTTCCCAGTGCCGACTTCGAAGAAGTACGGGTCAATTACGTCCTCAGCCGAAACGCCGTACAGTACGATCACTCGTTGAGAATGTAGCTGTTTGCTCATAATTATGCGAGTGTTTTCTGGGCTCGAAGTCCTGGAATTTTGTTTGTTCGCTATTCATTCAACAGAAAGTCGTTTCACCACCCAACTTCATTTGCTTTACGAAATTGTTATCCGATCATTGTTTTGTATGCACACAGTTGGCAAATGCTCGGAGCTTTTCTTCATCGTTTGAATTCAGTTCAAGTATCATTTTGATTTTGTGGGGAAATGTTCTTTCATAATTCGTTCCATTCCAGATCTAGGAATTTCCAGTTGTTTTTAACGTAAGCGAATAGATTTCAACGGACGTACAGCAAAATTATTGCTCACGATGACCTTGTTTTCCGAAAAACTACTAACAGGAGACTGCCCTGGGGTTTAAAGTTCACAATCGAGCCGGTTTTCTTAAATTTATTAATCTGCCTGATCATAACGATTGGTTCGGTATAACGCGTTGACCAAATATTCCACGCAGTTTTCCGAACGATCCTAAAAATATTAACCACATTTCTAACATATTTCCGCTATGACAACAAGCTGTTTCATCATGAAGCGTTCCAATACTAACCACAAAGGAAACAGATGGAAACTGTGCAATGTTCAGTAACGCCAAATTAGTAGAACAGTAGTGACGGACATTTGTAGAGTTACGTTCTTTCTGGGAAACCCTTTACCATGAAATCAGGTATACTGCCAACCTGCTATCTCAATGTTCGTTGTACCACTATAAACACTGCTAAACTTAATCTCTTTTGAAGCCGTAAAAAAGCAATAATGCAGCCTGTTTTCCTGGACTATGTTGTCTTCTCCTTGTCAATGACTTCATTGCCACATATTCCAGCATGGGATACGACAGTGTGAGACATTCCATTGTGTTAAGGAAAGTGCGCTGTCGCAAATAATGGTGAGGCTGGCACCAAGTTTAGAGAATGTAGTCCACTCGTACATCTGAGAGACGCTATGCTGCTGCGTTTGGATACGTTCTGTTAAGCGGATATTTGTGTAGCAAGACTTATGTCCAGAAGCGGAGCGTATCGAATCAAAGACTTTTCAAAAGCTTGGGGTTGATGGGATTATTCCGCGAAGCATGCTACTGCACTGCAGCTACTACGTCCAATTTACTAAAACTGAGCATCGTAAGAAAATTAGCTTACAGTGTTTAATAACTTGTTTTACACAATTCTATCTCCGTTCTGGTGTTACTACTAACATACGGCATAAGCTACGAGCTAAACAATAAACGTCCATTCTGCGGCCGACTATCAAAATTGTTCCTATCAGTACATTCTGGAGTAAGGGCATTCGGTCTCCGTGACCTCCCTTTGTTACAGTTCCAGAAAACTACTAACTGCAGTCGTGTTATATTCACAAAGGCACGACGACCGGCATATACGCTGACGAAGTTCGAAATAATTAGATCATTATATATTATGTTGAAAGCCTGCACTCCTCTAATTAACTTTAACCCGGGAGTTCACAAGAGACCCTAGTTTTATGCCCTTATGTGTTACCCTTTATACACTCCTGGAAATGGAAAAAAGAACACATTGATACCGGTGTGTCAGACCCACCATACTTGCTCCGGACACTGCGAGAGGGCTGTACAAGCAATGATCACACGCATGGCACAGCGGACACACCAGGAACCGCGGTGTTGGCCGTCGAATGGCGCTAGCTGCGCAGCATTTGTGCACCGCCGCCGTCAGTGTCAGCCAGTTTGCCGTGGCATACGGAGCTCCATCGCAGTCTTTAACACTGGTAGCATGCCGCGACAGCGTGGACGTGAACCGTATGTGCAGTTGACGGACTTTGAGCGAGGGCGTATAGTGGGCATGCGGGAGGCCGGGTGCACGTACCGCCGAATTGCTCAACACGTGGGGCGTGAGGTCTCCACAGTACAGCGATGTTGTCGCCAGTGGTCGGCGGAAGGTGCACGTGCCCGTCGACCAGGGACCGGACCGCAGCGACGCACGGATGCTCGCCAAGACCGTAGGATCCTACGCAGTGCCGTAGGGGACCGCACCGCCACTTCCCAGCAAATTAGGGACACTGTTGCTCCTGGGGTATCGGCGAGGACCATTCGCAACCGTCTCCATGAAGCTGGGCTACGGTCCCGCACACCGTTAGGCCGTCTTCCGCTCACGCCCCAACATCGTGCAGCCCGCCTCCAGTGCTGTCGCGACAGGCGTGAATGGAGGGACGAATGGAGACGTGTCGTCTTCAGCGATGAGAGTCGCTTCTGCCTTGGTGCCAATGATGGTCGTATGCGTGTTTGGCGCCGTGCAGGTGAGCGCCACAATCACGACTGCATACGACCGAGGCACACAGGGCCAACACCCGGCATCATGGTGTGGGGAGCGATCTCCTACACTGGCCGTACACCACTGGTGATCGTCGAGGGAACACTGAATAGTGCACGGTACATCCAAACCGTCATCGAACCCATCGTTCTACCATTCCTAGACCGGTAAGGGAACTTGCTGTTCCAACAGGACAATGCACGTCCGCATGTATCCCGTGCCACCCAACGTGCTCTAGAAGGTGTAAGTCAACTACCCTGGCCAGCAAGATCTCCGGATCTGTCCCCCATTGAGCATGTTTGGGACTGGATGAAGCGTCGTCTCACGCGGTCTGCACGTCCAGCACGAACGCTGGTCCACCTGAGGCGCCAGGTGGAAATGGCATGGCAAGCCGTTCCACAGGACTACAACCAGCATCTCTACGATCGTCTCCATGGGAGAATAGCAGCCTGCATTGCTGCGAAAGGTGGATATACACTGTACTAGTGCCGACATTGTGCATGCTCTGTTGCCTGTGTCTATGTGCCTGTGGTTCTGTCAGTGTGATCATGTGATGTATCTGACCCCAGGAATGTGTCAATAAAGTTTCCCCTTCCTGGGACAATGAATTCACGGTGTTCTTATTTCAATTTCCAGGAGTGTATCAAATCTCACGCACACGTAACTAAGCACAATCTGACTGAGCTGATTAAAGTGGCAAATACTTTCGGAAAGTGCATCGGAATAAAAAACGGGATAAAAGGAGGTTAATCAAAGGTTAACCAAGACAAAACGGAATTTAGAATCCGCACCGCAGATCCCGTGCATCTATTAATTACAGATGTGAATAAATTGCATCTTACAGATACAATTTGTGCAGCGCAAATTTTATTTCCATATGTGCCCCGCGCTATATAATAATCTGAAACACCCTGAGCTTGGGTGGTAGGAGAAAATATTTCGATGACTCCGTCTAGCTGGCACGTATCTCTAACATCCACAGCGACATAGTCTTTTCCGCGTAGCTGAATGCTTATTTAGTATATTGATTATCACTACTTGAGGCAAAGTAATTCACCCCAGCTTTGTATAAAATTATTAAAGTGAATGAGTTACACTTCGATCACGTTGATCCTGAGTGGACACTTGTGTAAATACGTAAAACGTGGAAAATATTCATTGGGCTAAACAAAGACGAGGGAGGAGGATTTGAATTCATGAGATCCGAATTATAATGAACGTAATACGTGATCAACAATCATGTACAGGATAACCTGCTGCATGTTTAGGTACAATTCAACGCACCATGTGGCTTTACGTTCACAAGGTATAAAATAAACAAAATAATGTCACAGCATGCATGGTGCCTTCTTTGTTTTTCAGCCTCTTTTCTTCGCATTTGCAGCTGTACAAGTTGTACATGTTAATTGCCGTCCTCTGCAAATGTAATAAAAGTCTTATTAAGATCAGACGCGTTTCGGTTTTTTCTAAGGCATCTGCGGCGGTCACTATAACAGTGTTTTTTTCTCACTCTTAGAATTTTGTTTGCTAGGATCATGAACAGTTCCTATGCCTTCCTATGCCTTACTTACAACTACAAACAGTTTCAATTTCTATAGTTCCTCACAGTTTTTTGTTGTTTTCTTCATTCTTCTTATTCTTCCACGTGTTTGTGCTGGGTTTCATTCATGTTTCTGTATTGAGAAAAACTATTGTCATGTCCACGTTTCATGTGTTTTATTTTGCTATTGCGGGCTGCGTTCGTCTTTTGTTTGTGTTAACAGTGGTGGGAGCGTCTGATAGCGCTCTGTGAGTGTTCTTATTTTAAGACTACTGTGTGTGTGTGTGATTTTGTGTGTGCGTTTGTGTGTGTGTGTGTGTGTGTGTGTGTGTGTGTGTGTGTGTTTGTGTGTGTGTGTGTTTGTGTTTGTGTGTGTGTTTATGAACGAAGCTAACTTGTTTTGACTAGTGTGTGTAAATCATTGCTTGACTATGGTACAGTGGTGTCTGATCTAGAGTGGGGATACTTCCTATTTGTGATATTATTTTGTGGTGTCTATGGAGGTTATTCTTTCTCTACGATGTGTTTCATTAATTTAAATAACGTTTGGTTGCTGATGTTTGTCTGGTCATTCACTATATGTTCCTTCTCCATTATTGCTTTTCGAGTTTGGAAATTCTCTTGTAGATTAGGTGACGTTTCTTGTTGCTCAGTCCTTTTGTGTTGCTTGTAATAAATTAAATGCGCTAGTTTGCTTTTGTTCTATAGTATTAATTTATTGTGTTAACAGGTTTTCGGCTTACAAGACCGTCATCAGACATTTACTAACTATTGTCGCCAAAGAAGTTACAATGCTTGTAAACGACATTGCAAAAGAAGTTACATATTTAGATTGAAGTGCAAACGCGGAGTAAATGAAATCTTTGACAGTGTGGTGGTAATGCAATGTAAAAAGTATCAAGTTGAACAACGAATAAATATAAAAGGAGTTAATAGGAATAAAAATTGAACACAAAATTGGATAAGCGTGCCAACATAACATGTTGTATTAATAAAAAATAAATAAATAAAATTAGTACTTGACAAGGCCACTCGAAGAGGTATAAAACATGGAGAGCCACACTCAAACCAATTAAAAGATAGAATAATAGTTGTAACTACAGAATTTATGAAGAACTTAAGCAGTATCAGTAAGATAAACAGAAATGAATGAATGTAGGAAAATGGAGGAATGTGAGGGAACACACAGTAAATGCCATCTTTGAGAGTGTTGTGTTACTGCACTTTAAGAAGTAAAAACTTGTACAATACACAAATCTAAGGGAACTAACAGGAGAAACATTAACAATATACTCGAAAACTGTGCCTATATAACAGTTCGCATTAATTAAATGAAGAAGTAAAATAAAAACTGTAGTTGATGAGACAATTTCAAGAGGTATTAAATAGGGACAGTAATACAAGTGCCGGCCGGTGTGGCCGTGCGGTTAAAGGCGCTTCAGTCTAGAACCGCGTGACCGCTACGGTCGCAGGTTCGAATCCTGCTTCGGGCATGGATGTGTGTGATGTCCTTAGGTTAGTTAGGTTTAAGTAGTTCTAAGTTCTAGGGGACTGATGACCACAGAAGTTAAGTCCCATAGTGCTCAGAGCCATTTGAACCATTTTAATACAAGTACCAATTAAAAGAAAGACTTGACAGTTGTAAATACACACTATATGGATTACACAGGCAATTTCAATAAAATAAAAGAACTTAATGAATACAGGAAAAGGGGAGAATGTGAAGAAAGGACAGCGTGGGAAATAATGAAAAAACTCAGAGGTCTGTGAAGTTTAAAGAGGGGAAGTATGAAGCTGTGTCTGATCATTTAAGATTAGATCTGGACTGTCAGTTAGATGCTTGTTCATTTCCAAGGCTTCCGGCAGATTAAGATTTTGGTCTTTGTTTGCTAAGTGAAGAACATGGGATTCTGGCTGGCAGTTGTGGCCCTCACTCAGTACGTGTTCAGTAAATGTGGAGTCAGAATTCTGACCAGTGTAAAACTTCTGATGCTCAGGAAAGGTAATTTTGTTTACCCCACTATTGGCTAATAACTATTGTGTACTATGACTTCCCTTCATTATTGTTCATTTATTGTGTTTAATTATTAGTGTGAATGATAGTGTGTGCAAAGTAATGTGATAAATTAATATTATTGTGCTTATCTTCTGTGTATGCGGTATCATGACTATTGTGTCAGTGTGGAGCGAATGTATCATACTCTCAGGGGAAATTCGTGAAGTACAAGTAGCCATATATGGTACTAGCAAAACTAGAAACATTTTACGATAATTCTGTTATTTTGTGATATGTGGATTTTGTAAATTTATTCTTTTAATAGATTGCTGGAAAAAACTATTATGTCGTAATTGGTCAAATGTAAAAGAAGCGAGACTGCGCATTTTAATACTGATAGCGGACTGGCTATGATGCATCTAAGCCAAATCAGAGACCAGTTCGTTCGCGCGTGTTTGTGGGATAAAGACTTGATTGGGAAGTCTAAAGTGAAATTTGGAGCTCAGTCTTCATCATGTTCAGACGCGTACATTATGAGCTCTACACATGTGATAATTTTGCGGAATTATGAATTAATCTTGATCGTGGAGTGCTGCAAGGTAATCGTCAACGAGTGATAAAGATAAACGCGCGGCTTTCCAATGTTTCTGTGTACATTGTGACTTGAACTAACGGAAACACACATTGCCTATTGTGCAGCTCGGGACCGAGAACTAAACGTTCAAAGAAATCGATTTAGATAATATTAGAGCGAGCATTCTGTGACGGACAATCCGTTTCGTAAACTTTTTCGATAACTGGTTCGGTAAAATACAATAAGCTGGCTACTACGAATGACGAATGACTGTGATCGTGTGCGAGTGTCGAAATTGTAACTTAAGATCAGAACGGGCTTGGTGGTGTTTTTATATCAAATAATTAACAACATGTTAGAGTTTTCAGTCACTAACCATCTATCCTTTAATAGCTACGTTAACTTGATACCACAAAACATTTTATGCAACCTGTAGATGCGTGTAGTATGGTTAGTTTCTGCTGCAACTTTCTCCTGCTGAAGAGCATCATGCTTTTCCTAAATAGGTCGGGCATGTAGACCGGACTGCAGAAGAAAAATTGCTGCAATGTGAATGGGCATTTCTACAGGTGGAACTTCATCCACGCGGTTGAATGGGGAAACCTTGAAATTACCATCAGCCTGTGGTAAGCATTCGATAACTATTAACAGCATCTCTGCTGTTTGGCTCCTAATTCACAGTGTGTCATTGTTAGCTTAGAAATGTGAAATGCATTAATCAGGTGCCGGCCGGGGTGGCGAGCGGCTCTAGGCGCTACAGTCTGGAATCGCGCGACCGCTACAGTCGCAGGTTCGAATCCTGCCTCGGGCATGGGTGTGTGTGATGTCCTTCGGTTAGTTAGGTTTACGTAGTTCTAAGTTCCAGGGGGCTGATGACCTCAGAAGTTAAGTTCCATAGTGCTCAGAGCCATTTGAACCATTTTTGAACCATTAATCAGGTCATGTCGTAATGTGATAGTTACGTCTGTTTCACTCATATGTCGTATAGAGTTTCGCCTTATGCAAATTCACTATCTACGTCTGCTCTTTCATGAAGATTTGTATATAGGGCTATGACAGTAGCAAAAACTGACAAAACTACCATGTGTACGAGGGCGAAGATGCGGAGGTGAGCGCAAAACGATGTCTGTTGTGCCGAAAAATATTCTCGAATCGGTCCTGCCTAATACTTGGTTTTTCTAATCTTACCTATTTCTCCTCGTACGTCTATCCATCTCCATTGGGTGTAACTTCACTACTATTATCAAAAATCTTCCTTTATTTTAGTGTTTGTGTACCGAAAATAAACTCTCCCGAAAATGTGCTGTACAAAAACGCCCTCCCGAAATTTCTGAACTGTTAGCTTCGCACATAGTAGACCAGTAACAGAGCCGAACGGTTTGTAAATGTTCAATTTATATTTTACATATTCTACTGAATTGTCAACATATCACAAAGACATACACTAATGCATAATCGTACCACAGCTAACTGAAATTTTCTACTCCTTGGTGCGAGAAGGCTATGTGTTTCGGTTAGACCATAAATAACATTATAGCCTGACGACTGTTAAAATTGCCACGCCAGAGAGGACAGCATTTAATGATTTTTTTTCTTATTGTGCGTATACCGTACAGCAGGAAAAGTGGGCGGTTTTGGGGCAGGGAAGAGAGATGTACATGGGTACAGTTTTCAGATTTTCGCCTATAACCAGCCCTGTAAGTGAGGTATAACACATTTTTATTCCATTTCTAAATGATGGCAGGCAATTTTTATGTACTGCAGATTCTTTCTGGGATTAAAAACATTGCTCCGGAAAATTAAGATTTTTCCAAATGGGAAAACATATTCCCAGGTACAATGTAGTCATGTGCCTAGGAAAAAATATTCTATCGTAACTTGAAAGTTTTGCAGTCTAGAATATCTTGACAATTCTGTATTTAACCATCTGTCTGTTACATTGTTACTGTACTACTTACCAATAATAAGTAATTGAAACCAAAGTAAGCATAAGTATTGTCAAATTCACTTAAGATTGAAATACATTTTGAAACAGAAAGTAAGACAAAGTTCCATTTCCAACGAAGGTAAAATTTTTGCGATATTAAAGATTTTCAGCTCATTTCCAAGTATTACATGTTCTATGCGAGGAACATTTCTTCTGTTCCAAGATCCAAGGTGGCGCACTACCGACGAAGCATGACTCAAACGTCCACATGTTATAAAAATAGTTCCACAAGCATAATGCACTTTACTCACCGTCATATTCTGTAACTGAAAGATTAACAACACATACCAAATAGCTATTATGTATTATACAGCAATTAAATATGTATAATGGGAAATGCTAGAAATGCTGCACTATACACAACCGCAAAAAGCAACAAAACTTTTTAGAAAATGCGCATTTCTTCGTGTGATTATAACGTCAATCACTGGACTGAAGTACCTCGAGGTACAACAATCTCTCCTCTATCAGGTGAGCAGCTCAGTAACAACGCGTGTGACCCCACTGGGCATCGAGTTCGACTGAGCATGAACCACTGATACTGGTATGTCATCCCATACTGCTTCAGCTCCATCCCCGAGTCCATCAGTCGTAGTGATTGGTGATTGATGGCAATTCAGTCCATCGCAAACCATTACTATATGTTTTCAATTGGTGAGAGATCTGTAGAATTTATTGACCAAATCAACTGTTTCACGGCAAATCGGGAGAGCACGGATGAAAGACGGTCTTGCGTTATCTTGTCTCGGGGAATTAGAAGATAGCCACCAACCTTATCACGTCAGAAATGTGACACCTGCTGTACAAATTATGGGCTGAGCGAACTAGAGGTGGTCGTGTTCTGGACCTAAACGCATCCTACATGCCACACCATCAAACTACGTTTGGTCCTATACGGTGACAAAGAATTCAATCTGACGAGGTTCCGCCTCCTCAAAGAGCCACGAAAAACTATAACAATCATAGCCACGACAACTGTCTGAGGTGCTCCACAAGTAATCTCACTGTGCGAATAGATACATGTCTTGCTACAAAGAAACACATTTCCTGATTCGAAAAACTTGTCGTTGAGGTTCGATCCTGCACAGCAGAGTGAACAACTTATCTGTCCTCTCTCATGCTAGTCGCATGGGTTCCTTGAGATCTTTCATTTCGTTGAGTATGTCTTCTCTGAACCCATCGTCCTCATAATCGCATGACAGTCATGGGATCCTGATCAATGTGAACAGCACTCTCAAGGAACGATAAACCGCCTTTTCGACAGGCCGCTATCCTTGTGCTGTAGATTCCTGACGCGTGCTGGTAGATGTTTCTCGGTATTACATGAGGCAGAAAACGATCTTATGCTACCTGTGAACGAGTAACCTACTGGATACTCTATCCTTATATAAGCACTACACTGTGCAGTCATATTAATACGACCACCTGTCAAAAGCTGGAACAATCCGCAGCTGGTTGTCTAGTGGCTCGCGTTGCTACCTCTGGTTCACGGGGTTCTGGGTTCGATTCCCGGCAGGGTCAGGGATTTTCTGCAGCCGGGAATTGGGTGTTTGTTTTGTCCTTATAATCTCATCATCATTCGCGATGCGGCGAGATTGGAACTGGAAAGACTGGGAACTTGTACGAGAGCTGGCGACATCAATGTTAAGCGCCCCACAAACCTGAATAACGAACTTCTGCACATCGACCGCTGCGAGACATGCTAAAAGAGATTCGATGAGGTTCTGGAAGAACGACAGGGATGTAGAGCCAAGCTGACACCCGTGTCGTGCCAGTTGCGCTAGGTTTCTCGCTTGTGGCTCCATGACGCGAATATGGTTCAAATGGCTCTGAGCACTATGGTACCTAACATCTGAGGTCATCAGTCCCCTAGAACTTAGAACTACTTAAACCTAACTAATCTAAAGACGTCACACACATCCCTGTTCAGGGCAGGATTCGAACCTGCGACCGTAGCGGTCGCACGGTACCAGACTGAAGCACCTAGGACCGCTCGGCCACACCGGCCGGCATGGCGCGAATAGCTCGATCGAGGTGGTCCGGCGGTTTCTCGATTGCGTTGAAATCGGCGTCGTTTCGTAGCCAGGGAAGTACGGTAAACTCATCCTAGTGCTCTTCGAACCACGCACATGCACTGGGATTTGTGTGAAAAGCAGGATTATCTTGCTGGCAGATACCATCGTGCCAAGGGAAAACAATTTGCGTATAGCGATGGACATGATCCCTAATAATAAATGCATACTTGTGTTGATCCATTTGGTCTTCTAGAATAAAGAGATGCCCCAAGGAATGCCCTCGAGCCTCGACCCTTCCAACAATTGTTGTAGGGTGTTTGCTTCCAGACGTTTCGCGCCGTATATGCCAACGGCCTCTTCTCAGACTCAGTAGAAAACCTGACTCATCTGAAAGAGCCACCTGTCACCGGTCACCGGGCGTTCAGTTGCGATACTGGCGTGCGAATTCGAACCTTAGTCGGCACTGAACATCGGTCAGCATGTGTTCGCGAGGTGCCTGCTGCAAAAGCCCACACGCAGCATAGTTTGTTGACCGGTCGTTGAGGAGACACTGTTGGTACCCCCTTGGATCATCTGGGAGGTCATGTACTTAACAGTCTAATTGTCCGTACACATCTCGGCATCCATCATTGGCCCTTGTCATCTATGGCCCGTAGCGTACCACTCTTGACTCGGCGCCGGTTTTGGATAGCGTCATTTTGCCATGTACGGTGTATTTTAACCATGACGGCACACAAGCGGATTACAAACTTAGCTGATTGTGAATTACTTCCACCATTGCACAAATGCCAACGATTATGGCCTTCTGGACGCCAGATAAATGGCTCTGTTTCCGCATTACAACGACTACGCTGTTTTCTGCGTCACCCCAACATGCTTTATATGCTCTGCACTGCAAGTGATTCCTATGACGTTATTTCACGTTGGCGTCGAACATAGGCGGTGGTCACATTAAAGTGATTGGAGCGTGTAGATTTGTCGTTACTCCTACATACTTTTTGCAATTGCACTGAAATGTTAATGATTTTCAGATCCAAACATGTGGTAAATTTCACGCCACTTCGACGCTTCACATTGTAGTTTAGTACAGGTGTATATATGTTGAGAATATCTGGGTATGTAGATGGACAGCGATAAGGTTCTGTTCCTTTGAAGTGGATACCAATTTTTAGACAATTCTACACAGTTTGTTAGCGGAAAATGTACTGGAACCCACGTAGATTAATCTATTTAAAGATAAATCCTGTGACGTCGTAAATCTAGTACATCAATTTATGTCTAGAAATCAAGTAATGACTTGGCTGATGTAGATACGATATTTTCAGTAAAGATAACAGAATGAATAGTTTTCCGTACTTCTACGCTAGGTTATCCGAGTAAGCGCTAGTTATTTAATAACTTAAATGTTTCATAGATGTTATGATAAGTGCTAAAATGTGAAATATGCCATCACAGTACAACTGCATGCTTGTACTGAAAATTAAGCTACCATTGACCTGCATGCAATTGAATCCTCCTATGGCACGGAAGGACTTGCCAAGGAGCCAACCCGTTAAACACATGTGTATAAAATCACGCTTATTTATAATTAATTTCTCTTGTTTAATTGATACTTCTTGTATATGTGAGAAGTGACTCCAGAATATTACTGAATAGTCGTAAATGGCTACCAAATTACAAACCAGCTGCAAAATATTTGTTAAGTACTGTCAAATATGGTGACATCGATGTCTCTCATTTTCTCTTTGAGGAAACTCATCTATTGTGTGAGGGTGTGCTTGAGCTATACCGAGGGAAAGTAGATTTGGCATCACCAATCCACGTTCGTGGGTCTTAGCTCCGAACACCCAAGCTGTGTCGCTGCATCTCGGCTGATGCCCCTGCTGCAGTCCGAATAAGTAACGCATTCCACACATGTATCTTCGAGTGCAAAGTGGATTGTCGTTTGCCGTTCGTAAAAATAAAGTCCTGCGTTGCCACTTAAAGTCTACATTTTATTAAAGTCGGAAATGAACCTTAAATTTGTTCCATGTAAAGCAGTCAGGTAATATGGTTAGCTGGCAGCTGGCTCACAAAGGCGAGCACCTAGTCCCCTCGGCAAACAATAACAGAACTACAACTGGCGTCTAATCAGGCCGCATTCTCTTGTCCCAGCAGGAGCGCTGTTCGCCTTTCTACTATGCTACTGCGTTACGGGACAAAGAAAAAAAAAAAAAAACTAAACGCCATCCTTGCTCTATCTACGTAAATAATTTATGTTTTTATTTTAATTTGGGTCCATCACACTTCTTAGATTTCTCCATTACTTAGAAGTTACTTTCGAAAGCGTTAGTCTTAATTCGGTAGTTTGTGTTTACTCCGTCTCTCAGTTTGTGTGCTCTAATGTCTCTGTCATGGGCAAGTCTCTCCCTTCTTTTATTCCGTGGACCCTTACATACAACTGAAGAAGGACACAACCCATTCCTAAATTTGCAGATATAGTAACAGCAGTTTCAGTACAGTAGCCTCGTCAGTACTTTTAGTAGTGACTTGCGGTGCGACAAATAATTAGTCTGTCGCAAACGTCACGTGTTTCAGAGTATGATATTACTGAACTGATCCATCATTCCCGAGCGTTGCCCGAATACACTGCACAATTCTAAGAGGTAATTCTAGACTGCACAAAGAAAAGTAGTTGTTCAGTGTTTTCATATAGATCTCCCTTGCTTAGTATATCTCCTTTGTTCGAAAGTCTTGAGTGCTGGATCCTACCACCTCCGTCTTGGGAGAGAAGCCTTATGAGAAATGTTCGCCTGTTTCAACCTAATTACGAGGAACGTTCTTCTTTGAATGCTTTCCTGGTGTTGAGCGATAATTTCATCCAGAAGTTAACAATCATGATTAGAGACTAACAGTCGTTTATCAGTATCTTGTCACATCATCGTTTCCACAATACTGACTGAAGCTCTTATAGAACGAGACGATGCAGTACTACGAACTCGTATTCAGGAAACGGGTTTCAACGCATAGTCTTGGCACACAAACTTAGTTTTACAGTAGTTTCTGTAGTTGACAGCTGAGCTGGGTCCTAGTAAAGTAAAATGGCCAATTTCATGCGTCATCCTTTATCCTACAGCAGCTTATGTTTCATTTCAAATGGAGCAGGCATCGACGGGTTGTTAAATACCTTTCCATCTTCGTAAGAGCTACTTATTGTTGTGTGTTATCGTCAGTTATTTATTCTGGGGGCCAGGCTTGGCAATTTGTGAAGTGTATCAAATTCCTGACAGCTACTAATGTGCACTACGTAACGTTTCTGCTCTAAAAATGTTCGTTCACGGTCATACAGTGTAAAAAATCATTGTAGTTTAGTTGGCAATGTGAGCGTTTCCTTTGTGTCGTAGTTAGCGTCGGTGTCCACTTGCCAGTAAATACCAGATTTCCAATGGCCATCTGCCTTTAGCCGGCCGGTGTGGCCGAGCGGTTCTAAGCGCTTCAGTTCGGAACCGCGCTGCCGCTAGGGTCGCAGGTTCGAATCCTGCCTCGGGCATGGATGTGTGTACTGTCCTTAGGTTAGTTAGGTTTAAGTAGTTCTAAGTCTAGGGGACTGATGACCTAAGGTGTCAAGTCCCACAGTGCTCAGAGCCATTTGAACCTGCGTCTACCCTGAGATGAGAAAGCTGTAAAAACTTCACAAATATATTGAAGAGTGATATAGTCACTCAGGCTGCCGAAGTCGTGTCTGAAGGAAAGGTGTACGTGTGTATGGACACATCTCTTTCAGTTTCGCCATGTTTCAACAGGAACCAAATTAAAGGGATTGCTTATATTTTATTACTAATTCTATAAAAATTTCATCAGTCTGATTTTCTAATGTCCACAAACAGCAAAGCTATCACCACGTACGAATGTAAAATTCAGGATGTTGTTAAGTGCTCTTCAAAGTCTCGTAGCCGACTGGAAATGTTTCCAGCTTATTTCACAATTTTAGCCGCACCTAGGTTGATATTTTTTTAATCTTTGAAACGAGAACGTTTACGCGAATTGGGTAAAGAGTACCTCATGATAGTTTCAGTGCATGCCAAGTTAAAATGAAACCTGCTCTTTGTTGATTATGTCACCTCGCGCCAATAGTAAAGGAACTGATCAGGACCTTTTCCAGAGACTTCTTGTGGTATCAACGTTTGATACCATAGTTGTTAGGGGTTGCAGTTATCGACCGAAGTCCGTATTAGCATCGTTGGACCTGTGAGTCGCAGCCAGCGCCGCTCTGCGGCTTGTGTCAAGTTTCTAGCGAGCTCTCGCCAACCCCTGCTCGGGACGTCAAGTAGTAAAGTACCATAGCCTTCAGCTGATAGGAAGCAACCTCTAATAAGGCGCTTAGTATCGTATGGCCTAAGTGAGGCCTTCATAGCTATATGTTTATAATTATATGTATTCAGCCAAGAAGAATCCTGTACAACCAGTTAAGTACAATATATATTATTTTTTACCAACGACTCCTAATTGTTGTAGTGGTTGCAGATCCAGACCTTATCGACGTTACTGAAAACCTGCTGTAATTTATGTGATTCTATTTAGCATTGGCCACCAGTCAACATTGGCGACGACTCGTTCATCGTCATCATAGTACTTCTAACTTTCATAATGCTACCTAGAAATAATGTTCGTGCTAGCTTCACTTACTCTCAGTATTTACGAAATGAGATCAGTATTTACTACTACCTTGTGTGGCACATTGCTGTAATGTTTTGTGTATCGTTCTTCACTGTCATGCCATCATTGCTGTCTTTCAGTCTCTAACAAAGTCGATGACTGGTAACTTCCCATACGGCTTTTTATGAAAGAATACATAACATCAACGACTGGGAATAGTACAGAGGATCACATTCAATACCATTTCGTTAACAATAACAATAAAAACCGTACTTCTGGGTCCACACTATTCAAACCAGTATGAAGACTATGTATGCGAAAAAAAAAGTTTTTGCGTCGTTCACTTATTTATTTTAACCCCAAGTTGGTTCATACCATCATCTTCAGTTGGAGGATTATATAGCTACATTCCTGGTATTAGGGTGGAGCAGCGGTAGGCCACGTGAAAAGCAAACTATGTTTCGCATTTTTCTGACGATACACAATTTTTTGGGTAGAAAGCTCTACAAAAATTAGAAACGTAAGTTATGCAAAAGTCATATGTGCCTGCAAATAGAGCAGAACCAAACTGCCAAAGCATACTGCAGTTTTCGTATGTGCTCTTCACTCTACACCGATGGTTCTTCACTACTTTTTATAAAGATTTCATGCGTATCAGACAGGCGACTATATTTGCGTTAGGTACAGACAGAACTCATATATGCAGCTGCTTCAGCTTGACTGCTTAAATTAGTATACATCAAAGTAAAGTTTATTACATTTCTTGCATTATTAAAATGTGGAACGACTGTTATAGTATATCCACAAGTTCGTAAGCAAGAGAGACAGCCGGCAATGACACGGTGAAAATTACTTTGATATGTTGGAAGCTTGCGCTAAATATTAACGCACTACGGATTTGAAGTAAGAGGTCTAATATTGTGTTACCGAAATTTTAGTTATATATCACGTGTTTCTATCTCTTAAACGATTTCTTGCTCTACAAAGATAAATGAGCTGCAAACAATATACTTGCACTGGAGGCTGAACTTAACTGAATAAATGTAGAAGATATTAATTAAAAAATTGTGCTCAGGTATCTATTGTAAAGTATAAACTAATGTAACTGTTTTGTCAAAGTTTTTGAAGAGACTGTTAGAGCCTGTTTCACTACTGTCATTGGCCACATTTTTTTCCACATTTCTCTCTGTGTACATGAATTCCTAGTTCTTGATACAGAGACATCTGTTGTCCTTTGTTCAATGTATGTAGTATTTTAAGGTTTCTTTGAACACTGTCAACTTGATATCCTGAGTTTTTTATATGGATACTTGTGTGGTGTGTTGTATCGAAAGGCACTGACAAGTTACGGCCTGTTTTACCAAGCTTCATGTGTGGTACATTTAATTTATACAGTATATGCCAGAGTGTGGAAAATTATCTCAACTGTTTCTTGAACTATGGGGCAGTCTATGGGAAAATTTATTGTTGGTTTGGAATGCAATTGCCGGTCGCGGTGGCCGAGCGGTTCTAGGCGCTTAAGTCCGGAACCGCACGACTGCTAGGGGACTGATGACATCAGGTGTTAAGTCCCATAGCGCTCAGAGCCATTTGAACCATTTTTTGGGAATGCAATTCTCATTTTATATTGTTTGAAGATATTGGCAGTTTTTCGGGAGATATTACCGAAAAATTTAATGCATGTTCTTAATGTGTTTTCTTGCTTCTTGGTGATGATTTTGTTCAGTTTCTTTTTTATCGGTTAAATTAAGCGGTGCGGCAGTGTAAGCATACACCCATTAGCTGCAGGTTAACGCAAATCAGTGCGATCTTCTGAGCTCTATATAACAATGAATGGTGTGCTGCTGCTTTGCTTATGCTGGGGTGTCAAGAAGAAATGTAAGTCAGGCACTTGTGAATCAGTGAAGCTAAAAGTAAACATTTTATACCTACAAATGCACAACAACAAGCTGCAAGTTAAGGAACAACAATCAGCTGCAACGTTCAAAACAAGACGAACAATATGTGGAATTCATGAAGACATAAAAATATTATGCAAATAGAATCTGGGCCAAAACAGTCAAGCTGCAGGTATTGCATCTCTTAGTTATTTTTACACTTAATCTCTAACATATATTACACCTTTCTTTAAACACAAGAACAGTGTAACATCAAGTGTAGAGTGCAAAGTATCAACAACAAATTGCTGTGTGCAGAAACTTTTTGGTTCTACACTATCCTCATGTACACATTACTCTTCTACACTTTATGTTTTCAGCTTTTGTAGGGCTGGATCTAGAAGAAATTACAAAAGAAAACAAGAGAAAATTTTATCTGCAGAAAAAGGCTTAACATAGTATCCATTTCATTTGGCCTGCTGCTCTTAAAAGCCGCCTCTGTTCCCCATTGATATCATGAATGTAACTACCCAATTCTTCTCATGAGGATGATGGTACGAAAACAGAAACAGTGAGAGGTAAAATAATTTGTATTTAATTTTGTCGCAGTCCTCATGGCACCACAAAAGGGGTCACTATTTTGAAACCTTGTCATTGTCCCTTTTTGCAACGCAGATGTAAAATGTGGCTCAAAGACGCCTTCCTCTGTACATGAGTGCACTTCACCTCATTACTTCTCTCTCTCCCCCTCCTTAAACCTCCCTTACCCAAAACTCGCTATACTAGTAAACATCTACTTTACACACCAAAACATTAATGTACATCTGCACAAACCTTCATTACTATTGCCAATCTTTCTCATGTTTGTCATTATTATTTGATTTTTTTTACTGTTATTATTATTGCTTTCACCATAATCTGTATGTATAGCACCTGATGTAAAAATACTGCCAGCATTTACTTTATTAGGTCTTAGTCATGTTTATCATTATTATTTGATTTTTTGTTTTACTGTTATTATTATTGCTTTTATCATAATCTGTATGTATAGCAACTGTTGTAAAAATACTTCCGCATTTACTTTATTAGGTCTTAGTCACTAGTCTTTATTCATATTGTCACTAGAGTAAGCTAATTTTCTCATTTAAACTATGTTCATGATGTTACTCTGATGTGTGAAATGCTGCATGTGTGGAACACTGGTCCGATGTAAGAGAGGGCCTGATGGTCCTAATCTGATCAGGTTAAATAAATAAATAAATAAATAAATAATATAAACCTTCTCTGTCATGATGCGAAACATGGCGCCCTGAGGGGTCACCCTCGGACTCTGTGACTCTTCAAACAGCAAGGTGTCGACACAGGCGGAAAAAATTGCAAAACCTCACAAGCTCATATGAGGTGTAAAGTGAGTTAATAATAACACAGTGGCGCCAAATTTCACCACAATTCTGCCCAGTGCCAACATGGAGACGTCAAACGACGCGAGGGTCGTCACCCCTCAACCCTTACCCACGTCTCACCCCTTCACTTGACACCTTCGCGTTGGCGGTCAGAACTGAAACGCTCAGCCCTGAAATTATGCGGTTTTCTTATAGGTGACTGAGGAAAACATTTCAGATACTTCGTTACCCAGTATCGACACGAAGATGTCTCAGGAACTACCATAGAAGAAATAAATGAAACTACCCCATCCCTTTGGGGCGCTCATTTACACATATTCTGAGATCTAAAGCGACAGTTTGTAAGGCGATATGCATCAAAACAACGTTCTTGAAAATCTTTGACACTGCTGAGACCCCTCAGACCGATTCACCACTTCCTTAAGGACATCGTGGGGTGGCAGCTCCACTGAATGTGACTTGACCCGTACGGTATGTAGCGCTGCCACAATTTTTCTTCTGATATACAGGGTTTAATCACTGGGGAATCTTCAGAACCATTCGACGGAACTTTCAACGAGGTCCGATGCAGGAAAGGGTTTTTATGCTTTTCAGCCCTCCTGTTTCGCGCCCTCCTTTGACGTAGGTGAGACGTTGAGAGGCACGTGAATAAAAGAGTAAGGCATGCATTTAGGATACACCAGTTTTGCAACACCCTCCGTGTCATCTACGCTACTTTGATGGGCATTTGATAAATGTCGCTCTGCATAGAAACGCGTTCAACGATGATTCGTACAATCTTGCAACACTGTCTTGCTGGCCACAGGGATGTCGAAAAAGTTGCCTATTCCATTGGCTCTTAGTAACCGGTGAATGCCTGGCATTTTAAAGTGCCCAACAAAGTTGCGCAGGCGGCAACGAGGGTGTTGACGGACTGGTGTGTCTTCGAGAGACACTTTGTTCTTTCGTTGAAGCACTTGTCAGTGTCGTACTCCGATTCATCAGGCCACAGAAGGACTTGAAACAGAAGGACTGGAAAAGCTTTCCTGCTTCGAACTTCGAAAATTCCTCCGAATGGTTTTGAACGGTCGCTAGTGATTGAAACCTGTATACCGGAACAAAAATTGTGGTCGCACTACACTCCAAAGAGGAGAGATCTCATCCGATTGAGTTACACCCCCACGATGTTCTTAGAGAACGGGTGAATCGTGCGAGGGTGTTAGCAGTGGCAAATGCTGTCAAGAACGTCGTTCTGTTGCACATCGTACTGAAAAATTACTTTTTAGATCCCAGAATATGCGTACATGAGAGCCCTAGTGTGTTAAATATTCCGGCCTCCATCTCAGAGGTGACACGTGAAAAGGTGAAATGTGAGTAAGAGGGAAAGGGGTGGAGGGAGGGGGGGGAACGACGACGTTCCATTCGTTTAACACCTCCATGGCGGCGTTGAGCAGAATTGTGAAATTTTGTGCCAACGTGACATTATTAGTCCAGCTTACAGCTCACATGAACGTCTGAAATCTGACGTGTGTCGATACCTTGCAGTTTGAAGCTTCGCCGGGCCCAAGCGTGACGTCACAGAGCGCCACGATAGAGAAAGGCTGCAGGCACCTCCGAGCCAAATTTCGGTCTTCTGTGTCTCAGTTTGAGAGAAAAAAAGTGACCCTTTAATTGTGGTGTGTAGTATATATCAAGATTCTGGCAAAGTACATGACATAGGGAGTTTTCCATTCTCTCACATTTTATGGTTCCTTCTTCGTCCATTCGAGTACGGGGCGCGGGAAAAATGTCTCTGTGCAAGCTGAAATAAGTCTGATGTTGTCTTCGCGACCCCTCCAAGAGCTATATGTAGGGGCTCATACCGGTTCTTGAAACTTTCTAAGTAGCCTTTCGTGAGACATTTGACATCAGTCTTCATGTTCCTGACAGATCAGGATTTCCATGCCATTCTGTCACGGATCATACGTAGAGTATTCTAGGAGGGCCGCACAATTGTTTTTCTAGCTACCTGCATGTTCTCTGTGTCCTACCACTAGAACTGCCGTACGCGGACACCATTGTTTGTTGTGAACTTATGAAATGGTTTTAAGAGCGAGAACTACAAGTGGCAATTTTAAACAGGCATTATTTCAGCCATTATTGGACGCTAAACTATCTGGAACTAGAGGCTGGTATTGTATGTTAACCGGGGACCTAGAAACGACGGAGAGTCTCCGTCCCCGCCGCAGCCGCAGTGGTCCACAACCCCACGACGACTACCGCAGTCCACTTCACACCTCCGCCGCCCCACACCGAACCCAGGGTTATTGTGCGGTTCGGCCCTCGACGGACCCCCCAGGGAACGTCAAACACCAGACGTGTGTAACTCCTATGTTTGCGTGGTAGAGTAATGGTGGTGTACGCGTACGTGGAGAACTTTTTTGGGCAGCAATGGCCGACATAGTGTGACTGAAGCGGAATAAGGGGAACCAGCCCGCATTTGCCGAGGCAGATGGAAAACCGCCTAAAATCCATCTACAGACTGGCCGGTTCACCGGACCTCGACACAAATCCACCGGGCGGATTCGTGTCGGGGCCCAGGCGCTCCTTCCCGCCCGTAAAAACTAGAGGCTTACTGATTATACCAACCATTTCATGCCGGATAATATTATACGTTCCAGGGCGTGCTGAAAAGTAATGCCGCCGAATTCGTTGCGTGAAAACTCTTAAAACTTTTTAAATGAAACAAACGCTCTTAACATTCTGCCTCTTTATTTTTCATGTTAACAAATTTGCAGTCCTATATTTTAGCTTAGTGTAGCCATATATGGAAGTGAAACATGGACGATAACTAGTTTGGACAAGAAGAGAATAGAAGCTTTCGAAATGTGGTGCTACAGAAGAATGCTGAAGATAAGGTGGGTAGATCACGTAACTAATGAGGAGGTATTGAATAGGATTGGGGAGAAGAGAAGTTTGTGGCACAACTTGACAAGAAGAAGGGATCGGTTGGTAGGACATGTTTTGAGGCATCGAGGGATCACAAATTTAGCATTGGAGGGCACCGTGGAGGGTAAAAATCGTAGAGGGAGACCAAGAGATGAATACACTAAGCAGATTCAGAAGGATGTAGGTTGCAGTAGGTACTGGGAGATGAAGCAGCTTGCACAGGATATAGTAGCATGGAGAGCTGCATCAAACCAGTCTCAGGACTGAAGACCACAACAACAACAACAACAACGTATTTTCATGTTAACAAATTTGCAGCCCTCTGCTGCTACGGGGCTGCGAATTGTAGCGTGCGACATGGCGGTGTGTAAAGTAACTGTCGGTGGTGTAATCCAGTTCGAACTCGAAGCGTTCGTCCACACACTGAGAATACTCTCCTTCGCCATGACGATGCCAGACCGCTACACCAGCGCTGCGACATCTGCAGCAATCCGATCCCTTGGGTTCACCGCCACGGATCATCCTCCATACCCTCCCGCCATGGCCCAATTCGATTTTCATCTGTTCCCAAAACTTGAAGAACACCTCCGAGGACTTGACTTTGATAGTGATGAAGTGGTGGGGGCAGAGGAGAGGTTTTGGCTCCGTCAGCAAAGTCATACATTTCACAGTGGCAGTATCAACTAATTGGTCTCTCGTTGGGAGAAACGTGTACGTCGCAAAGGTGACTATTTTGAGAAACAAATATGTTGACATAAGGAATAAATACGTAGAATCTCAATAACGTATGTTCTATTTAAAAATCTTAAGAGTTTTCACATAAAAAGTTCGGAGTCGATTCTTTTCAGCATGTACTTGTAATAATTTATGAAACTGACTTCCTTTGTTTTACTAAATTTACCTTTCTTATTCGGCAAAATATTAATACATGTGGCAAGTGAAATACATCAAGCAAGTGTGGATAAAAATGATGAAATACTGCTTAAGAGTGATTCTGCCTTCCAATCACTCTTCTACAAGATATTTCATTAATAAGGTTGAGCCAAATCTTCATATGTTTAACTATTTCTGGTTCAATGATATTTAAAATGAAGTGGAAACGTTGTTGTCAATTTTGTAACTACCTGAAAAGGTATTCTAGAAACTTTTGAAGTTACTGTTAGAACTGGCGAAGATTCCTACATAGTAGACGGTCTGCATTCAAAGCTTCATCCACCTCTCTTTCCCATTCACCTTGCCAATAACCACGTTTTTATCGTGAAAGAACCGCTGTTATGTTCTTTACGCAATGTAGAGAATGTCGTTCTCGCTTTACATTACTACAAATAACCGACTGAAGTAGCGACGTTAACAGCAGTAGCATAAGTTCAACCGGCAAGCAGCGCAATGCCAGCACAAGCAACTATAAGTTAGTAATATAAACGTACCCTTAGGAGCGTATGCAGAAAATACAAATTTCCAAAGCACACTTTTTAAGTAGTGAGTCATAATTATGCACTTAACTTCCGTAGCTGCATTACCGATAGTAAGTACCGCTTTACCTTGCGCGTATGTTTCTTCATGCAATTTTTAATGCCACAATGTATGGACGCAATGAATGCTACTGAATATGTATATGACTATACTGCTGCGAGTGCAGCCGTGAGATTTCCGGGAACTTTTAGGTATGCCATAATGTGTGAAAATTGTGTATTTGTATTTCGGAGGGTAACTACTGGTGTATTGGGACTGTGAGGCAACCTGCGCGGACTGGGGCTCCAGGCACAAGCTGCTGCTAATCTCTTCATTTTCAACAGTATTTGAATGCAGTCATCACACTCATAAAGTGTATTATTTCTCTTAAGAGTGATTAAGAGTGACTTTTTTTATGAAGTAGCTGCATTTTTTTTTATTTTATTTTTTATAGGAAAAGGAAAGAAAACACGTTCTAACGCGGTCAGTCTCATCAAACATTACATCATGCCCTAGCCAACATGAAATAGATTGGATTCAGTAAACTCTGAATTGTTTAGTTTCATAACTAGCTAGTGCTCGGTATCAGTATACTATGTTGTTGTTGAAGTATCATCAGTCCACAGACTATCGAACTTTGGTGCGTTAGCGGTCTAGGGCGCCTTGTCACGGTCCGTGCGGCTCCCCCCCTCGGAGGTTCGAGTCCTCCCTTGGACATGGGTGTGTGTGTATGTTGTCCATAGCTGAAGTTAGTTTAAGTTAGATTAAGTAATGTGTGGCCTTAGGACCGATGACCTCAGCAGACCGTACCACAATTCTTTGTTTTTTTTTTGCTGCCTTGGTGTGTTAAGACTTAACCATTGTATATGAAACCACTAGTTCTAGCAATATAGATAACGCAGACTAAAAGTATAGAAAATTTACAATTGAGAAAATTTACAATTGTGAAAGTGAGAAAGTCTGACTTACTAAAGTGGCAAGGGTATATGATGGTCTCTCTAGTATCAGGGAAAGACAAAGTGAGTCAGGCTAATCCAAGACAGGGCATTACGCATCTAATTAGCGGTCCTACTCCATATCCTCAATGACTGTTCAAAATTAGCAAACAGTTGTCAGAATAATGTAACTGTTGACAGTTCGGATGTCCAGAACATGTATTATCAGGTTGACCGCTAATGTTAAAGTCTCGAAAGTAAGGCCTTGTAACTTCCTTGCATCCGCGCTCTACGGATAGCGCCTTTGACTAGTAACATAAACGTCGTGATTCTCATGTTCTATCCCACGCACTGTTTAAATTTTCAATAACAATCGTCAGCAATGGCAGCCGAAGGTTTACGGTAAAAGAAATCGCACTTGTTCTATCAACAGCCTAGTGCCAAAGTATTCCATATTAGTCACTCATCCGTATCTCCAGGAAGGAACTGACAAGGAGGTGGTAACCACGAGAAAAATGTTTAGGAACCAACTACAGAGTAATATTCTATGAGTCTGAGAGTGCAGTGTCAGAAAATTGAATGAGGTAGGTAAAATAGGAAAGTTGAAAACCAAAATGGAAAGGCTCAGTCTACATATGTTATATGTTAGAATTCAGTGAAATGAAATGCAAAGAAGATAAGGATTTCTTGTCAAGCGAATACAGGATAATATCAAAAGCAGCAGAAAATGGTAAAATGGGAGAAAGATTCTTTATGAACAGGGAGGTAAGGCAGAGAGTGAGTTAATGCAAACAGTTCAGAGAAAGAGTTGTTCTCACTAGAATCGATATCAAATTGATGCCAACAACGATAGCGCAGGTATACATGCTGACGTCACAACTGGAATATAGAGAGACAGAGAAAGTATATTAAAATATTGAACAGGTAATTCAGCACGTGAAGAAAGTTGATAATATATTAATTGGTGACTGGAATGTGGCAGTGGGGAAAGTAATTGAAGAGAGAGTAACCAAAATTATGGGCTGGGTAGTAAGAGTGAGAGAGGAGAAAGAATAATTGAAATCAACAATTAATTTCATCTAGCAAAGGGAATACACTGTTCTAAAATCAAGAATAGGATTTTGTGACGCTATAACACAATATAAAACACAACATTACCATTGAAATATTTATTCTTTTTTATGAATGTGATGTTATTTCTTTGTAATGTATTCTTGTACCACAAATAATTTACTGGGCACAGCAGTAACATAGCGACAACAACAATGACTAATGCTAGAGGCCGCAAAGCAGGTCAGACAGAGACAGTCAGACGCTGTTACGTCAGGATACACCAAGAACTATTACTATGATGCCAGGCCATTACCACGTCTCTAGAGCAGGGGTCTCCAAAAGTTTTAGTTCGCGGGCCACATTGACTCTTCCACGAAGTCATAAGGGCCAAGATCAACTTAGTGGGATTAAAGCACCCTAGCACTCCATGATCACCGTAATGTAAGGCTAAAGGAAAGATGAAATCGTAAAAATCTAAGGTTATGGGAATAGCTGGCACTGAAACGAACTACGATTTTTATTTAATTACATAATTTTGATTGGAGGGGACGTACGTGACCGAAATTATGGCGTATTTTATTCTGGCGAATTTCACCGACAAAAAAGTGTATCACTGCACATTCTGTATGTATTTTATAACGTAATCAAAAGAAAGTGAAACCTCGCTTAAGAAGCATCTTCCATAATGATTGATTACTAGGGCTAGTCGCCGAAGTGGCGTCCATTTGAAAGACTTGCACCAGACTCGTGAGTAGAATAAAATGCAAAGAATTTTTTTTACTTAAAATGTTTTCGCCAAACTAGTCTGTTAACCGTTCTTTTTTTCACTATTGCACGGAGAATGGTCTGTCTGTTTATTGTGGATAGCCACAAGTTTAACCATGACCTTCCGCGTTGTAAAGATAGAGATCCGACAATGTCGCGGTGTATTGGTCGCGATAGGCCTCGGAACTCAATTGTTGGCAGTATAGGTACCACATGAAATATTTGGCAGGCCGGATACCCGCGATGTCCGGCCAGCTAACGCGGACCAGTTTGCCGCCCCTCGCGGGCCGATTTCGGCCCGCGGGCAGTAGTTTGGAGACCCCTGCACTAGAGCAGCCAAGGGATCTAAGATTAGTGTCAGCGACACGGCAGAATTGCAGAGCCACTGAAACATTGCTGTCATTATTTCACATCTGAGTCACGGGTTTATTGTGGTTTATGTGAGAACAATAGAAGGACTGGCCAAGAGCGTATAAATTCTTCTTATTTTTAGTCAAAGGTATCACAGCCTGCCATACACTAGTCGCTAGGGAGAAGACCTACAATGGTCTACTTTGCCTCTGTTATCTGTGGCGTTTCTGCTTGCACAAAATCCGATGCTGTAGACTTATCTCCCTCCATCTGGCAGGCCACCTGGTGTTCTATTTCATCTGCTGGCGGTCCCCTACTATGAAAGCCTATAGTTTGTACCCAGGGCCAACAGCAGTTCAGCTGCCATCAATTGTGCAGGAAAACTCTGCTCGTGTGGGCAGATACCGCTCTGCTGTGAGCCATCTCATTTACACTGGGTCCACACATGATTCTGGGTGCCTCTGCACACCCTGTCCTGCTATGCAGGAGAGTCTCTAGCCTCCATTACGGGCCGCTGCCTGCCGCTGCGGTCAGCATCCTTGCAGACTCACTGACTTGTCACCTAGCAGCCACCCAGTGCATAAGCCATGAAGCTGCCTGCTGACGGCTGCGCGTCGTCATAGGCCATAAACAGCTTTCGTCCTGGGGGGGCCTTCACTTCTCTATCTTCACGACTGGTGTAGAAGGTGAATAACATACGAACCTTTTAACATTGATGTTTTCATGATAACACATAGGGCTACAACTAAGTGTCCACTTCTTATCCCACTGCTAACCCACCTTGGGTGGTGGACTACTGGCTTCCTGACCTTTGCCAACCCTCTTCCACCACCCACCATAGAGACCTGCCACCCCTGCCTCTATAGTATGATCAGCCAGAATACTGCGTAAATGCCGTAAACGTTAGAAATGAATTTGTTATACGTGTAATATTATCTGAAAGCATTGAAAACAATTTTGTAACATCTTTACGTTTACCACCCAGGCAATTTCAGGGATATCATATCGACTAATTAAATATGCCTGTGCTGTTAAAAGACACCATTTGGAGCTCGAACGCTGAATCACAACAGCAGCGGACCGTCCAACGTGATCTAGCTGTGAATAACGATGAGCGCAAGTGAGTAAGGTTCTGGCACTGCACGTGTGTGTGCACTAATTTCTTGTGGCTCCGAGAGGCACTGCAAGTCTCGTGAGCCACAGTGTCACATTACACTTGGTATTGGAAGGAAGACTTAAGAAACATCAAGACATTTTCAAAAAATTTGCCAATCTTAAAAAGGCTTTCATCAGCGTAAAAGTCTGATTAAAATCTGTGTAACCTGTAGGAAAGCACAGGTAAGATACAATATGTAAAATGACCAAGAAGTAACAATTTCAATGGAAGAACAAGGTGAAGTGCTCGGAATAGAAAGAGTGTAAGACAAGGGTGCATTCTTTCACCCCTAATTTTAAATCTATATATCGAACAAGCAATGACGGAAATAAAAGAAAGACTTAAATGTGGACCTAATCTTCGTAGTGAATGGATATCACGATAAAATTTACAGATGATTGCTGTCCTCAAGTAAACTAAAGATTGATTACAGGACATGTTCAATAGAACGAACAGTCTAATGATTGCAGAACATGGACTGAGAGTAAACCGAACAAATACAAAAATAATGTGGAGTAACCGAAATGAGATTAACTATAAACTCAACAGGAAAATTAACTGGTGGTCACAAAATGTGGTAAACGAAGTGAAGGAATTCTGCTACCTTGTAAGCAAAATAACGCATGACCGACGAATCAAGGAGGACAGGAAAAGCCGAAGAGGGCATCCTTGGTCATAAGAATTGTGCTAGTATCAAACATATGCTTTAAATTGAGGAATAAATTTCTGAGAACGTACGTCTGGAGCACAGCATGGTATGGAAGCGAACCCATGAGCTGTGGGAAAAGCGAAGTAGATGAGAATCGAAGAGTTTGGGGCGTGCTCCTGCAGAAGGATGTTGCAACATACGTGGATTCATAAGATAAAGAATGAAGAGGTTCTTCGCTGAATCGGCGAAGAAAGAAACCCTTTTAAAACACTTACAAGAAACGACAAATTGATAGGACATGTGTTAACACATCAGGTTATAACTTCTGTTGTATCAGTGAGAGATGCAGTGGATAAAACCTGTACGGAAAGACAAAAATTCGAATACATCCAATAAATAATTAAGAAAATAGTGTTCAAGTGCTACTCTTCAGAAGAAAAGACTGGCACAACAGAGAAACTAGTGGCAGGCCGCAGTTAAAAAGGAAAAAAGGTGGAATACTTGCGGTGCTTCTTCCCAGTGATTTAGTGATCTGCTCTTACAACCTTCGTTATGAATGTCTTTTACGGTAATGCAGACGCCAGTAATCGTGGTGTGCATTTGAATACTGCATCTGAGCGAATGAGAACGACGGGGTCCACACATAGGCGTTCAGTACATGCTGCTCTTTTGCCTTACTGTGAACTGGGAGGTGGATTTGAGATGAACGGAATTATAAGTAAACAGAAAGTTCTAATTAAACTATACTGCACTAAATTATATATAAATATTCTCAGCACTTGCTTGTTGTCAGCACAATGTCAGTACAAGTATAGTAGTATATATAATTTAATAGTACATACAATCATAACAGCAGCAACCCTCATGGATTTGACGAAGACCTGAGTAGAGGCGAAGCAGATGCAAGCTGAATGATACCGAGTAATTTTTACATACTGTAGTCACACTGGTTAGGATGCATATCAAGTTACTGGCAAAACGCCCAAGCCACGATACTGAGCGTTTCCAGAACTAATAAATTACGATATAATACCCTTTTATATATCAAAAAAACAGCAATAAAAAAAAGCATAAAGAATTCAAAAAGCAAATAACTAAGAATATTTGCCGCCATGATCTCGTATTGTAATTTTTTTATATTATTTCTTCAATGACCGGTTTCAACAGTAACTGTCATCTTCGGATCTTCAATGTACCAGGAAAAAAAATTATTAACGACAATCCTCACAACAGCATAAGCGTTACACCAATGGAAAAACAACATAATAATTAGATACCACAATGGTTTTTTACAAATCGCCTGAAAATAGTATTACTGCACGCAAGTCATGCAAACTTGACAAGCGAACTCCCACTTATAAATTAAAGGAGCCATGTTGGCTTTTCAAAGATATAAAACAGAATAAACAAAAAGTGTACTGACAGCGTGGCCTGGTGTGGAGGCTTGTTCGTCGTTGGATCCGATGTAGCTACAGCACACCAGGAGCGACTGAGCGGGTACGCGCGGAAGGGTCGATAAGCCGTTACACCCTTGACCAACAGGTGGCGTACGTGAGCTGTTACATTGATTGTTAAACAGTGTTAGAAATACAAAATTTTAATCGCCAGATACACTTGAAACATCCCCTTTGAAAAATTAATGAATTACTGTGCTGATAAACCTCTACGTTATTTGATTTTCAAACAGCTGAGCAAATCTGAACGTACTCAGACATTACTCTCTTTACTTATTCTGATCAACACTAAACTGATACAAAATATTTTTAGCGCAACGCAATCTGACTTTCAAAAATCCCTGAAAAGAACGGCCCTGACTAACAATAACCTATACCTTTCATGAATCACTTACCTCACAAAAATCTTCGTTACTCGAACTACTGCAATACAGCGAGCGCCACTACTGCCAGCTAAATAAATGATTCTAACTACTGAAGTCACTAACTACTGATAGCCATAGTCAGCAAATGAAGGATTTTGATAGAGAACAAACAATTTATTTACGTTAGTAATGTTCAAAAGTTATAATATATATATATATATATATATATATATATATATATATATATATATATATATATATATCAGTTCATGATATCCAGTATTACAAATTTACTCTTTCTGGCAGACACACGTTCAGATCGTCCGCTCTTAAGATTCTGCCATCTCTCTCCCCACATCCATCACTGCTGGCGGCTCACTTCCAACTGCGCAACGCTACACGCTGCTCACATCCAACTGCCCAACACTACAATAGCGAATATTCCAACAATGGAAACCAGCCACAGACTTCATACAGCACAGTCAGTGATTTTCATATAGAGCGCTACGTGGCGTTACCAACATAAAAACCTAATCAGCCTACTTACACATTGACATAGGAGTAGTTGTCATGCAATTGGAAAATTATACATCGGTTTTAGCAAAAACAACCACAGGCAAATCCCAACATATGGCAAAGACTGTCGGTTCAAACAATTAGAGTTTACAGTACTACATTAATAGTTTGTTTATAAACGTAGATAAATTAACTGTTAAAAGTGATAAAACATACAGTACACTTTTCTTTTTCCTTTACATATATTCCTGAAAAATAACATTAACAATAGAAGACATTTATAAGTCGAGTGTGCTATCGTTATTTTGTGTGATTTATGTACAGTAATTTATTTCAAGAACATTTGTAAAAAACATTGTGATGTCTGATTATTATGTTGTTTTTCCACCTGTATACTGGTTGTACGCTTGTGTGGATTGTCATTGTGATGTTTTATGCCTGGTACGTTGTAGATCCGAAGATGACAACCAAACTCTGTCGGAACTGGAAATGAAATGGAAAATATTACAACAAGCAATCTAGGCTGCCAAATATCTTTTGTTTGGAAAATATCAGTTCGCTTACTGTATCATGTGCAGCTTATACAAAAAAAATAGCTTAATATTGAATGCAAGGTAGATGTGCAAAAGAACAGACACCACACATGCGCATATATATGTTAACTGCAAGGCTACAGTAAGATTTTATACAGAGGGCAACTTACGACATTTCTCCATTTTGAAAATGGAACTGTTGGACGGAGATGTAGAAAGGAACACAAATCATCACGAGTAAGAAGGGCGCTAAACAACGAAACGTTTATCATGATATTTGTTTCGGCACAAGAAAGTTTGGCTTTTTAGGCAATTTGCATTAAATGCCTCCCTTGGATACATCTAAGTGTGAGATATTCAGAGCTGACATTGCTGTCCTGCTGTTTCAAAATGTGACAAGATTTCACAAAAAAAAAACTCCAAATGACCCACCATGAGGCGTAGTCATAAAGTTTAAATTATCACCTCGAAAGAGTGAGGTCAGGTAATCAGTCTTTTGTTTGCTTTTAGGTATTTGTCTGCATTGCTGGTACACAATGCAATACCCACATCACAGTACCGTAGGGTGCCACGGTGGATCCAAAACAAATTGACAGAGCTCACTGCTATAGCAAAGTATCTCGCGGTAGTTCCTTTTCGACAGCAAGAGAAATTTTGCAGCTGTATTATGCCAGTCTAGGTCTCTATCCGTCTGGATTTCCCTTACACAGCTGCAACAACTCTGCAGCTGTCAGAAAGGAATGACAGCACTATTCTCGGCATCAGCGGTCTGCGGTATTGTGTCTCGGCTCCACTAGAGTCACGCAACGGTACATTGACGTGGGGATAGCAGTACGTACAGGTATCTAAAGATAAAAAAATGATGATTACCGAACTATTTTTCAAGGTGGTGATTAAAACATTATGATTGTAATTTGACGAGCTTCGTATTTCTTGCAGTATTTTGAAGACGCTAGTGGTGTTTAGTGTATTTTCTTTGTTCTGTGCCCCAACTCTGATGTCTCCCTTTAAGGGGCTCCGGAACGCCCTATACTTGCAATGTTAAAATAACGCTTATAAATTACATCTTTCCTCACAAAGTATTTGAGGTAGGAAGTTGAACTTTTTACAGATTATTTATTGGAATATGGGCTACAACTTAACACAGGGATTTTACAAAATTTTAGTTCAGTTATTAAACATGATTTTTTTTCAATTGTAATGAAAATTCACAACAGTTTTTTGCAATTTTTTATTTATATATTCAAAAATATACAGTTTTTTGGAAAAAGGCTGTGTTAAATTATGCAGAAGGTACTGTGTAACATTTACTGGAAGTTTGAAACAAATATGTTTGGAAGATCCTTAGAAAACATGTAATTAGTATGAGAAAATAAAAGTTTTGGGAATCGAGCGACAAAGATTGGATTAACTTTTTAGTGCATTCCAGGTCCATAGGATGGATTATCTTCATCCTCTGCAAACTCCTCCTCCAGCTTCCTCTTGTTCCTCCTCCTGTTTACTCTTGCTTGTATTTCTAGACTCTTTACAGCCCTGTCTGCAGCCCGAAGGCGTTCCTTGTCTAAAGCAAGCATCGCTCGTTGTTGTGTTCGTAGATTTTGCTACCATTTTCTTCAGTTGCAGTTACTGCAACACTGTTCCAAAAGGTGGTCATGTACGAACACTTATCACATTTCAGTTGTATTTCACTAGCAAGTCCTACGTGCTTTATTATGGAGAGTTCCAGACCAACTTCACTACAGTGAATACATCTTACACAGTTTGAAAAAATTCCTTTGAGAACCGACATATCAAATATTTCATTCACATCCGATTCGCCCATAAAACATTCATAGTTTTCACTCATTGAACCAAGCTTCTTCTGTGAAGTATTTTCTTTCCCACTTTGACTGCTATGGGCAGGTGTACTTGAGAGGTTAGGTTCACTCACTTGGTTATCTTCTTTATTGTTTACAGTAATAACACATACCTTTGGCTTTCCAACATTTCTCCTTTTCTTAAAAACCTTCAGAGGATTTCTAATAACTTTACTTTTATTCGTTATTATACTTCAACAAAACAGAGACTCAAGAAACAGAATTAATTACGAATATTTTCGAGATAACGACAGAGTAAATAAACAGGAAACAATCGACAATCACACCAGCGATATATATTGAACCATCACAGGTTAGCCACAACACATACTTTATCTCACATCACTAAAATGTACCTGATGAACACGGACGTTAATAATAACACCTTTTGACAGCAGTTTAACAGCGCCACAGTGGGTCACGCCCATGTAGAACACATTTCAAAAAAAAATTAAAAATAGTTGTAGTCTTCGGAATTGAATAAATTATATATCTATTAAAAGGTAATAGTCTGCAGATTCAGAAAACGCAAAAAAGTAAAAATTGAACTTTTCATGATTTTGAGCCTTTCCGGAGCCCCTTAAGTTTCTTCTTCTCAAAAATGGTTCAAATGGCTCTGAGCACTATGGGACTCAACTGCTGAGGTCATTAGTCCCCTAGAACTTAGAACTAGTTAAACCTAACTAACCTAAGGACATCACAAACATCCATGCCCGAGGCAGGATTCGAACCTGCGACCGTAGCGGTCCTGCGGTTCCAGACTGCAGCGCCTTTAACCGCACGGCCACTTCGGCCGGCTCTTCTTCTCATCTTCCTCCGTGTTACTTATGAGGGCTACTCGGAAACAATCAACGATTTGTTGTGAAATGGAAACCGCAGAGAAAGTTCGAAGTAACTTTGCACAGATGTGTTGGGTTGTGTCTTTTGTATGTCATTCCTATCGGTTCTGTGTACACAGTGAGCGCGTAAAGGTGCCCAGAGAACAGTGTCTCCTAAGTATGCACGCCTGCCAAGAGATTTCGCTTCATTTCCTGCATCCCCACATAACGTCATGTAGTTCCTTCTTCATGGCAATTCTTAGTCGCACACTGCAAGGGCAATGAGGACGCTCCTGCAACGTTTTCGATGGAAATTGTTTGGTTACCTACCATACAGCCCAGACCTGATTTTCATCTCTGTTCAAGTGAACCGCTGGCCATGAAGACAACATTTGGCACAGACAACGGGCTGCAGTACAGCGTGGAAAACTGTCGGAAAGCGCAGGAAGCTACCTTCTATGACGAGGGCATTAGAAAGTTGGTACAACACTACGACGTATGTCTCAGTCGGAGTTGCGACTGTGTAGGGAAGTAGCTGGAAGGTGTATCAAACTGTTGCAAGTAAAATATTTTTGATTTTCACTGTGGTTTCCTTTTCGCGGGCAATCGATCCTTGCTTTCTCAATAACCCTCGTGCTGCTGCTATGTCGTCCGCTGTGTTTCAGCGTCCTTCCGATCCACCGTCTTTCGCATTTCCCTAGGAAGCGAAACGAAGACTTGGTAACCCAGGCAGCACCTCCGTGTTCACGCGAGAGAAACAGAGAGAGGCGATAAGTATTGTCTACACGACAGTATTATTAGAAGTGGGACACTATCATAAACTAGACGTTGAGCGCCAATACCCTGCTCAGGACAACATTTAAACATTTGACAGCACTTATGTTTCACACTGTAATCTTAGCTTTCTACACATCACTATTAAAATTCTCTGTGTTTGCACAAATTTTGAAACCTCCGAGAGGTGTAAGATATACAAAAGAAAAACATTGTACTTATCTTCATTATCTCGTTGTTGTCGTCGATGGCTCAAAGTCTCGTCTAGGGGTATATTCTTGCGGCTAAAATTTCGATTTTGTAGGTTCTTCATGACTAAGTAACTGATGAAGATTTGCCTGTATTATTCTTGAATTTTATTCATTGTCGCATCTTTCAACATCACACAGTTTTTTACATTTCCCACATTCAAAAAAACCAATAATTACATAGTAAACTTAGAACACCTCTACTTCTATCAGAGTCACGCCCACCGCCACCTATATTCTGCCGTACTCAGAATTTCGAAAGAATTTAGAAAGCAAAAGAGTTTAGAAACTTGCATTAGCAAGAAAGATTCTTCACTAAAATATATCATTATTTTGTAAATCAATCTAGAAACAAATTTAATACTTGTGAGATTAATAATATGAATTTTAAGTATACCATAAATTTCGTAATTTCAAATATTTGTAAAAGACGAGTAATTTTAACTGTTATTAAATATCGACTGCAACACATTAATTTCTTTTTTATACATTTTAGCCTGAAATCTAATACATCGTACACAAATTCATATGAATTCTTTTAATGAAACAGCTGAGATAATTTTAACCTATGCAAGAATCGATGGTATACATGGTATCGGTTATATCTATTAAAAAAAAAGGTAATGTCAGAGGAGGGTGATTCATTATAACACTTAAGGTAAGGTACGAAATGACAAGGTCTGGCGCAGAATCGGAGAGGAAGGGAGTATGTGGAAAACACTGACAAGGAGAAGGGACGGGATGATAGGACATCTGTTAAGACATGAGGGAACGACTTCCATGGTACTAGATGGAGCTGTACAGGGCCAAAACTGTAGAGGAAGACAGAGATTGAAATGCATCAAGCAAATAATTGAGTACACAGGTTGCAAGTGCTTCTCTGAGATGAAGAGGATGGCGCAGGTGAGGAATTCGTGGCGGGCCGCATTAAACCAGTCAGAAAACTCATGACCCCCCCCCCCCAAAAAAAGTATGTTTCACGCTAAAAGACAGTGCAACTGCCTATGAAGGCATTTTCTGCTATCATTCCCCACACTACCAGAAAATGAAAAGCACGGAAAGTGATTTGAACTGCAACTTAATTGTATCTAGACGTGTCAAAGTTAGTTACCGCTACAGTCGCTAAGTCGAATAACATATTCTCGCCTTAATTTTTGATAAATTTTGTTTAAGTAAAGAAACGTATTCAGAACACAGTTCTCCTCCGCGTTAACTTGCTGATCCGCGTCAGGGAGCCCGTGAAAACAACGGTTATGACGGATCCTGGAGCAGTGCGTGCGACGATAACGCAGCGCCGGGCAGGCCAGGGCCGGCCGCCGGCTGGCTCGTTAGCCAAGACCAGCGCCGGGTTATCGCTCGCTGCCGTGGCGTGTCGCGCCGCCGACGTCGATAGAGACATTACGGGCGTCGCATTGCGTGCCGCATGAAACGGCTAACACGCTTGTCGCTGACGTGTTGCCGCGCCGCGACGCTTTCGTTGGTTTTCCCGCCCGTCCCCCACTGCAGGCGTTCCCACCGTGACGACGTCGTCGCAGACCGCTTTATCGGTGACGCCGTGACGGCAGAGACGTATCGTTTCGCGGGGAACGCTGCGTTCATACGTCATACCGGCTGCTCCATTAAGAGAGAACTGTCACAATCTTCCACCTCTCCTCTTGTCCTCATGTCACCACCCGATGCGCATTCTAGGAAGTAATTATCGATTCCAAGTTTGCTTCCACTGCTGGCTCTTAGAAAATAGCAACGAAAATAGAAAAAAAGGACTGTACAATTATACCGTGACGTCCGTTGTGTTGTAGTGTTGTAAGGCGCCACGTATACCGTTTGTACGAGGCCTGTTCAGAAAGTAAGCTCCGATTGATTGCCAAATTGAAACCACAGTGAACATCAGAAATGTTTTACTTGTAACAATTAGCTACACCTTTCAGCTACTTCTCTACGTAGTCGCCGTTCTGACTTAGACTTTTGTCATAGAGTTGTACCAACTTTTCAATAGCCTCATCATAGAAGGCAGCCGCCAGTGCTTTCCGCCAATTCTCCACGCTGGCCTACACCTCGTTGTCTGTGTCAAAATGTTGTCTTCAAAGACAGCGGTTCATGTGACCAGAAATGAAACTCAGAGGGAGACAATTGCGGACTGTATTGTGGGTAATCTCACATTTCCATTTGAAAACGATGCAGGAGCATCTTCATTGCCCCTGCAGAATGCGGCTGAGAATTGTCTTGAAGAAGAAACAGCAAGACAGTTATGTAATGTTAGCTGCATTGCTTCCGGCGAAATTTCTCACCAGGCCCTCGTACTTGGCGGCAAAAACTATTATCTAGACATCTTTACGCACTCACTGCGAGCTCAGAAATGAGAAGAGCGACGTGATGCTAACTGGGGTTATACTAGAGGCACTACCCAACACATCTGTGCAAAGCTTTATCGGATTTTCATAGTCGTTTCCATTTCGCGACCGATCGGAGCTTACTTTCTGAACGCCCCTCGTATATGTATACGTGTATGTCGTCGTTGTCGTTTTTTCTTTCCCTCGTCGATATCAGAGTATGAGAAATGTTTATGTTTGTGTTTATCTATTTGTTGCCGACAAAACAGAACTACACTGTCACGGTATCACCTGATTCCGGAGTGGCTAGCATAATATAGTATAAAGATTGTGGGTTTCGATGCAGCGTTATCTAAGTGTGGTCTCATTCTTCACTTAACCTTTGAGACTTTAAGAACCAGCTACTCTTAATAAGGCTCAAAACTCAACTTGTAACGAGAGCACTTACGATCAGTCTGTCACAATATTAATAATACGTAATGCTCTACTATAAGAAAATATCACTGTCCATGAAACCGAGCGAGGTGGCGCAGTGGTTAGACACTGGACTCGCATTCGGGAGGACGACGGTACAATCCAGCGTCTGGCCATCCTGATTTAGGTTTTCCGCGATTTCCCTAAATCGCTCCAGGCAAATGCCAGGATGGTTCCTTTGAAAGGGCACGGCCGACTTCCTTCCCCATCCTTCCCTAATCCGATGAGACTGATGACCTCGCTGTCTGGTCTCCTTCCCCAAACAACCCAACTGTCTGTGAAATAACAAAATATACGAATAAACTCCTTTATATTTTTTCCTTTTATTTAATCAGACACTTTCAAATGTTTATTTCACGCCCACGAATCATCCACACCTCGATGTAAAGTGTAAACTTGTGCATGAAAAATAGTACACTGTTGCTGCTGAAACCCACGTATGAGCTTTTGTGCTGCTAGGCAACTTCGATCAACAGGATTTATATTGGATTTTGAAAATGATCTTTCTATCCAAACTTACGTCCTCCACAATGGCTCATCAAATATTCTGTCCTTTCGCGATAGTTAAGAATTCGCGTAAATTGTATTTTCGTGAGTTAAAGCAAACCATCGGGGGCACGAAGGCAGTCTTCGATATCGCGACACACTCGCGACGCTTACTAGCCTGTCACGAAATTGACCTACATACATCTACAACCAATTTCAAGGTCATAATTCGCCCTACACGATTTCTGGAATCTTAATCACTGATCCCGACACTGGTCGTCCATAAACGCACAATTAACACTTTTTTTTCTTTCTAAGAGTAAACGAATGACGTCACCTCATCTACATAGTTATTAAAATATTATACCAAATGATCTCAAACATTTATCGTCACTCTATTTTAATCAGAAAAAAGTATGATTTCTTATCGGAAAGTAACACATAACAAATCGCAAATAACACGTAACTAAATGACAGCTTTGCATATCGTCTGGACTTTAATCACGCAGAACTGTATAAAGAAATCCCCCAAATCACAATTTCTCCATACCAACTGACAGATACAAATAAGATATTCAAGACCTCATAGATCAATCCCGACCTGTAATGTTATATGGCCCTGTAATATTATACAATGACATATAAGACACAACACTGTCACAGAAACAAATGGGAACTCTAAAATTCACCGGCAAGTAGAATGTCCATTAAGAACGTACGAAAACAATAAAGAGCTCTGTAACTTAACTTCACGAAATTGGTTCTGTGACGTCAAGAAGCCATCTGGCGTAGGTATGTAGAATTGTTTGTTAACAATGAGATCTGCTTTGTTACAACCATTCGGCAACAGTGACATGGCGTGTGTGACAGTGAATATATCCAATAAAACGTCAACGATATGATACACTGTTTTGTTTAGAACATGTAAAGTTATGCTCCGGACACCGTTACTTAACGGTCGCTCGCACTCAGCAACACTCTTCTTGCTCTAGTAACGACGCCTGTCACAAACTCGTCAATACACTCTAAGACAAAATAAGTAAATAAACAAATGAATAAGTAAATAAAATACGTATGACGAAGGAGGCACCCGAAGGAGCCGGAAATCGGTAGCTCTGATCCTCATGTGCAGCCAAACAAATGATTACAATTTCAGAAAAACCGGATGATTTATTCAAGGGAAAGACCTTCACAAACCGAGGAACGTGTTTTCACCTCTGGTCCTTATGCAACTATTCATTCAGATCAGCGTTGATTGACAGAGATGTTGAATGTACTCCTGAAGGATATCGTGCCAAATTCTGTCCAACTGGCCCGTTCTATCCTCCATATCCCGCGCTGGTTAAAGGGCCGTGCCAATAATGCTCCAACCGTTCTAAGCTGGTGAAAGACTCGGTGACCTTCTTGCCCAATGTGGGGTTTTCCAAGCACGAAGACAGGTAGTAGAACTTCTCACCATGTGCGTAGACGTACCGCTGTGCTCTAAGGGGGCCGCCGATGGCAACCAAGGGAGTCATACTATGAAATGAAATGCCACCCCACACCTTCACTCCTGGTTGTTAGGCCATATGACGGGCAACAATCAGGTGGGTATCCCACCATCGTCCAGGTAACTTCAGACACATCTACGCTGGTCGCTAGGGCTCAATTCGAAGCGTTACTCATCACTGAAGACAATCTATTCCAGTCAATGGGATTTCGGGCTGAATGCGCCGGACACCTCCACAGATGGGCTCGTTAGAGTGCAGATGTCAATGTTAGTGGGCGTCTTGATCTCAGTCCTCATTCTGTGAGCCGCCTTTTAGTGGTCCATGTGACCAGTAAAGCGCTAGTTGCGCGTCGGATCGACGATAATGATGAAACCGTGTCTGTGAGTGACTTTCTGACCATTGCTCAGTCCTCGCGTTCTGTCGTCTCTCTAGGCCGACCGCTTCCTTCTTGACACTGTGTTCGACCATGGTTCACCCATTCCTGTCAACACCATCGAATAGCGACATCGCTCCTAAATGTCGAGCGATTCGCCGATTTCTCCAACGGCTTCTTTGAGCCCAATTACGTATCCTCTCTGAAATGCTGACAGCTTCATATATTGGTCACGAGCCTCTCTGCGAGCACAGTTATTGTCCAACTGAGTACACGGAATGCACATCGCAAAGACTTTATGCCATGGTAGCGACATGCCTCACGTTTACCATCCTTGCCATCTGCACAATGAATTTGCTCTGCAGCGTCACACATTCATCCACATGCCACCGGTTTAAAATTTTGTATTTTCCGCCGCAACTTTTATGAAAATCAATTTGTGACTCATTTGCGTACCTCCTTCTTCGCGCGTGGTTTTTTGTCTTAGAGTGCGGTTTGACTTATATTAAGTAATTTTTATCAATTTTTGTGTGTTCATATTTAACGGATTCGTCATACGAATTTAAGTGGCCTTTGCGCCAGTTCAAAATGGTTCAAATAGCTCTGAGCACTATTTGACTTAACATCTGAGGTCATCAGTCCCCTAGAACTTAGAACTACTTAAACCTAACTAACCTAAGGACAGCACATACATCCATGCTCGAGACAGGATTCGAACCTGCGACCGTAGCATTCGCGCGGTTCCGGACTGCAGCGCCTAGAACCGCTCAGCCACCGCGGCCGGCCCTTTGCGCCAGTATAAGAAATTTATTTGAATTGGTCTATGCGCAGACACTATTAAAAACAAGCAAATAACGCACCAAACGAAATTTGTGGTGCCAAGTAAAACATTTTATGTGACTTCCGAATTACGTAATAATAATTTGTTCTATATACCGTTTGCCGTTTGTTTTGAATAATGTGTGAAAGACTTTATACTCCGGCTTCTTATAATGGCAAACGGGTACACAAAAGCGTAGTAACGCGATTAGTTGAACGAACAGCGTTGTGCGGATAATTTTATTTTTGGTTAGCGGAGTTTTTCAATCCGCTGTAAATGCCGAGTTATGAATGAGAATGACAATGTATCAGAAATAATGCAAAATGTGGAAACGAAACAATCTAACATCAATGCTTAGTTAACGGATACTGAAAAACAGCATTCTAATAAAAGTGTATTTTTCTTTTCACGGAAGTATTTTTCATGTAATAGACCTGCAGCATTTTACAAGCTCTCTAGGATCTAAGTAATTTTATTGACTGTGCCGTGTGACAACATCTTCATAAACAGAATTCAAAAAAATTAAATACCTACTGTCACGTACTCAAATAACTGAAAATGATGTTATTTGTAAAAGAATAAAAGACTGAAAATTGACAATATTGGCAGGAAAAATTGATACGATAGCATTCAAATTTCAGACATGAAGCTGTTCTTCAGCCTGTAGTAATAGACAAATATTTGCATGGCGATGTTTGTGCTCAAATTTTCGTAGAGATAATGTATGACGAGGTTTACACGCAGATGTTCGAAGGAATGTTGGTACCTGCAGATTCTTTTTCATCCTTGTCAGATGCTTCATTTTCAGGTAAATATATTCCATCAATCCCGATATTCTGAGTGGAGATATTAATTATTCACCTTGTAACTAACCTCTCAATTAAACTGTCGCTCACTTATGACTTTTCATTAATTCACTGTGAATTTAACCTGGTAAATTTTGGACAACAGCAGTGCTGCGTCATGGCCCTGAAAGATCATTCTGAATAAAAAAAAAAAGGAAAAATTCTTGCCTCAATGAAGTCGCCGGATATATCCGCTCTTACAATAAATTTTTCCGGCACAGCTCTGTGCAATGCTGGCCGATATATCTCTCATTTATGAAAGCAGGTAACTGATTTTTTTTTCTTTTGCAACAATCGGGATGATCATGGATGGGAGAAATTAGTAAATTCTTTAAATTGAAATGAATGGTTGTTAAAAGTTACTTTTTATGAGCAATATTATTATTACGAGAGTTTTAAAACATTTAAATGCGACTCGAGATAACATTACTACATATACGCGAGGCTGCTTTTTACCTTATACAATAATACTCAGGCTCCGGCATCGCTGCGCCGCGACCGCACCAGCCAACACGATACACCATACCAGACCAGACCAGACTCCAGACTAGCAACAACTTACTGCTACAGCTACACAGTTCGTACTGCAGTCAACACTGCTCTCTGGTCAGAGACCTTGCATATCGCAGGCAGCGCATGAGCAATACATCGAAATTACATCTGCTCGGACCTCTTACAACCTATCATTTCTAACACAGTTATTCAAACCGAACAGTAGTAACGGAAATTTAAAATATTTTGTTTCAAAGTAGTCAGTTGGAAGCATGTTTGACACTTCGATTACGTTAACGTTGGATCAGTGTGTTCTACAAACCCATTTTAACAGGATGTTCAGCTGTTTCTCATGCCATCTTTCCAGCACAAGCCTACACATTCATTGGTCACTTTTGTGAAATTTGTTGTTGAGCGCTTGGTTCACGCAAACCATTATTTCCCAGTAATCAGACGCATATCATCTTCTCTACTCGAACTGATTTTGTCAGAAGAGCTTCTACAGTATACCAGTCGCTTTTTTTGTGCTCATAGGTTTTAATATTTTGAGTGCAGCATAAATACAGGCGTAACACTATTGCCGACCATTTTGATAGATTAAGCTCATCGCATTCCAGTGGATGGTGTTAGAGAAGAGGCGTTCTGCGTCACGGGGACATTTCTTGTTCAGTTTCCACGAATGCATCATCCCAGAGCAGTCAAAGAACATATTGCTTTTTCTCTCGCGTATCTCACGACACTGCTGGGACGATAGAAACAATGAAATTCGAGCTCATACAGAATGTTGGTGAAAATTAATTTTCCCGTGTATCGTTTACGAAAAGAAAAGAATAGAAATGTGTTTGGGAGAGGGATGATTATGGGTCACAGTACAATTGTTCCTCTGCCAAACATCGTAAAGTACAAGTGCCGGTGTGTCAATTTCCATGAAAGTTAAGGTGAGAACTGGCTGCAACATCACTCACATGAAAATGAGGAGAAGTTTTAAAGAAATCAGAGGAAAACTGCATTAGCACATTCATAATGATAATTGGACCACATACTTTACGAAATCACGTTGATGTACACTTTACAACAAAACAATGTACTACACTTCATCCATTAAATCTGACAAAACGTTTCGTGATTTTCTTCGGATCTGCTTGTAGGAAAATACAGAATCGAATGAAAAACTTTGATCGAGTATAGGTCCATGGACGAGGGCCGATGGATCGGAAAAGACTGATCGAATGATGCCGGACTGAGAGCGGTATAACAGTGGACACTGAGAAGAGAAAGCAAATTAGCCGAGCCTGACAGTAGCTTCCCAAGGCAAGGCTCACCACACGGACTTCAGTAACATACTGTAGACATCCGTAGTATGATGACACGTCATCTTGTCATTTGGAGATAGTGACTGGAGCTGGTGAACGGTAGAAAACTGAGTGCCAAGTGGACAAATCGGAACGTTTCGGATATAGTTTTCTGTTTAAGACAGGCTCTCTTGCAGAGTCTGCCACTTGAAGTTTGCTAAACATCTCCGTAACGCTATCACGCTTACCAGATAATCCTGTGACGGAACGCGCCGCTCTTCTTTGAGTCTTCTCCATCCCCTCTGTCAACCCGACCTGGTATGGATCCCACACTGATGAGCAATACTCAAGTATAGGCCGAACGAGTGTTTTGTAAGCCACCTCCTTTGTTGATGGACTACATTTTCTAAGGACTCTCCCAATGAATCTCAACCCGACACCAGCCTTACCAACAATTGATTTTATATGATCATTCCACTTCAAATCGTTCCGCACGCATACTCCCAGATATTTTACAGAAGTAACTGCTACCAGTGTTTGTTCCGCTATCATATAATCATACAATAAAGGATCCTTCTTTCTATGTATTCACAATACATTACATTTGTCTATGTTAAGGGTCAGTTGCCACTCCCTGTACCAAGTGCCTATCCGCTGAAGATCTTCCTGCATTTCGCTGTTTCGCTGTAATTTTCTAATGCTGCAACTTCTCTGTGTACTACAGCATCATCCGCGAAACGCCACATGGAACCTCCGACACTATCTACTAGATCAATTGTATATATTGTGAAAAGCAATAGTCCCATAACACTCCCCTGTGGCACTCCAGAGGTTACTTTAACGTCTGTAGACGTCTCTCCATTGAGAACAATATGCTGTGTTCTGTTTGCTAAAAACTCTTCAATGCAGCCACACAGCTGGTCTGATACTCCGTAGGCTCTTCCTTTGTTTATCAGGCGACAGTGCGGAACTGTATCGAACGTCTTCCGGAAGTCAAGGAAAATGGCGTATACCTAGGAGCCTGTATCTAATTTTTTCTGGGTCTCATGAACAAATAAAGCTATTTGGGTCTCATATGATCGCTGTTTCCTTAACATGGATCCCTACAGAGTAGATTCTGGGTTTCCAGAAATGACATGATACGCGAGCAAAAAAGTTGTTCTAAAATTCTACAACAGATCGATGTCCGAGATATAGGTCTATAGTTTTGTGCATCTGCTCGACGACCCTTCTTGAAGACTGGGATTACCTGTGCTCTTTTCCAATCATTTGGAACCTTTCGTTCCTCTAGAGACCTGCGGTACACGGCTGTTACGAGGGGCGTAAGTTCTTTCGCGTACTCTGTGTAGAATCGAATTGGTATCCCGTCTGGTCCAGTGGACTTTCCTCTGTTGAGTGATTTCAGTTGCTTTTCTATTCCTTGGACACTTATTTCGATGTCAGCCATTTTTTCATTTGTGCGAGGATTTAGAGAAGGATCTGCAGTGCGGTCTTCCTCTGTGAAACAGCTTTGGAAAAAGGTGTTTAGTATTTCAGCTTTACGCGTGTCATCCTCTGTTTCAATGCCATCATCATCCCAGAGTGTCTGGGGATGCTGTTTCGAGGCACTTACTGATATAACGTAAGACCACAACTTCCTAGGATTTTCTGTCAAGTCGGTACATAGAATTTTACTTTCGAATTCACTGAACGCTACACGCATAGTCCTCCTTACGCTAACTTTGACATCGTTTAGCTTCTGTCTGAGAGGTTTTGGCTGCGTTTAAACTTGTAGTGAAGCTCTCTTTGCTTTCGCAGTAGTTTCCTAAGTTTGTTGTTGAACCACGGTGGGTTTTTCCCGTCCCTCACAGTTTTACTCGGCACGTACCTGTCTAAAACGCATTTTACGATTGCCTTGAACTTTTTTCCATAAACACTCAACATTGTCAGTGTCGGAACAGAAATTTTCGTTTTGATCTCTTAGGTAGTCTGAAATCTGCCTTCTGTTACTATTGCTAAACAGATAAACCTTCCTACCTAGGGGAACAGCGACGGTTTGATTCGCTACAAAGTGCTTCTTCGAGGTGTAACCATCACTGTTGACATTTATTATCAACAACTGAGATGTCTTACATGCGCAGTCCAAGAAAATGACCAGGAAGACTGCGCGAAGTGATGCTACTCCACGGTAGCACACGCCCGCACCCTGCTAGGCTTATTAACCTGATCTTGTGCTCTCGGATTCTGACCTTTCCCGCTCTATATCGAACAACTTTGAAGGAACTTACTTTCCGGATGAAAATGCTCCCCAAACATAGGCCGACGACTTCTACGTCTCAAAGCCACATGATTTCTGCAGTCGCGGAACCGAAAAGCTACCTCAGCGTTGACAGCCTATTGTAAATAGTGAAGGAGTGTATATTTAGCACTCCGTCTTCAGGCCATGAGTGGCCTACAGGGACCATCCGACCGCCGTGTCATCCTCAGAGGTGGATGCGTATAGGGGGGAGCGTGGGGTCAGCACACCGCTCTACCGGTCGTTATGATGGTATTCTTGACCGAAGCCGCCACTATTCGGTCGAGTAGCTCCTCAATTGGCATCACAAAATGGCAACAGCGCACGGCGGGTGGATGGTCACCCATCCAAGTGCCGGCCACGCCCAACAGCGCTTAACGTCGGTGATCTCAAGGGAAACAGTGTATCCACTGCGGCAAGGCCTGTGCCTGAAGGACAGTATATTATTGATGACTAAACTCTATGTTACGTGTATTTGTTGTGTTTATTAAACTTATCTAAAAGCGCTACGAATTTATGCGCGAACCGAATATAAAAAGAATATGATCTCTACTGTACCACATATTTTCTTAAGTAAGTGATGATTATTGTAAGTCTCAGAGTTCATTACTCCACACTCAGGAGAACCCATGTTTGAATCTGATTCAATTTCAGTGCACCGTATGTCATTGCTAAGTATAGTCTCTCGAGCGGAAAATGAAAAGTAGTTCGGTTACTACCACTGGAGTATCGGTGACTGTGGTGGCAGATTTCATTGCATTGAACGTATTATGCCTCATAACATGACGCGGTTTCAGTCACACCAATATGCGTTTTCTCACAACACAAACAAATTTTGAAACCCTTCATCTGCATCATTTTACAATATTACTAGCATGGAGGACACCATAAAGAGAGTGGTTAAATAAATCGTTTCCTCCTTTGAGCTGCTAACGCTCTGATGTAATAACTCAGATTTTCAATTCAGTGTGTCAGGTCTAAAATAAAAACAGCGGTTCCGACTGCGTCTACGTTCACTCGTAGCAGCTGGAGTAAATAATTGGGCCTCTGAATGGACGTGCAGTGAATTTTTTTTGGTGGGCGTAATGGCGCCGCGCTGTAGCGGGCGTAGCGACGCGAGGAGAAGTGTTGTGTCCTGTCCTGCCGTGTCGTGTCGCCTCCTACACCAGCCTGCCGCGCTGTGTGGTGCGCGGCGCGCGGCGCGCTGGAACGGGCGGGCTGGACCGCTGGAGCACGCCCCTGGCTGGCCGGCCCACGCGACCGGCTGCTTACTTACACTCCGCCGATGTGCACTCGTGCAGCTAGGCGGCGTAGCCCTGCACCAGTGGGCTCTCTTCCGCCGTAAATCACATTCCTACGGCTCAATACATAATGAAACGTGCATGTATGTTCAGAAACTTACACCGTTCAAATAACTTACGGGTTTGCTGCAGGGTGCCGTCGTCGACCACCGCTGATATTTCGACAGGAGCGCACCCTGCCATTCTCAAGGCACAAATGCAAGGAGGAAGCAATGTGTTAGAGAATTTAATACCTCGGTTCGCAGAGGAGAAACAAGGAAGATACCACACACAGAACAAGTAATCGCAGCTTCCTGGCAGATTGAAACTGCGTGCCGGACCGAGACTCGAACTCGGGACCTTTGCATTTCGCGGGCAAGTGCTCTACCAACTGAGCTACCCAAGCACGACTCACACCTCGTCCCCACAGATTTACTTCCGCCAGTACCTCGTCTCCTACCTTCCAAACTTTACAGAAGCTCTCCTGCGAAACATGCAGGACTAGCACTCCTCAAAGAAAGGATTGCTGCAACATCATTCACACGAAAACGCATTGAGAGTTTTAAGGAAGTCTGAAGAAAACTGCATCAGGATATTCGTAATGGTAGTTGGAACACATTCTTCACTAAATCACATTGATACACATTTTACAATAAAACAGTGTACTACAGTTCACTCATTAAGTCTGACAAAACGCAGAGTGAAAATCTCATTCTGGAAACATCCCCTAGGCTGTGGCTAAGCCATGTCTCCGCTATCCTTTCTTTCAGGAGCGCTAGTCCTGCATGTTTCGCAGGAGAGCTTCCGTAAAGTTTGGAAAGTAGGAGACGAGGCACTGGCGGAAGTAAAGCTGTGGGGAGGGGGCGTGAGTCGTTCTTGGATAGCTCAGTTGGTAGAGTTGGCAGAGCACTTGCCCGCGAAAGGCAAAGGTCCCGAGTTTGAGTCGCGGTCCGGCACACAGTTTTAATCTGCCAGGAAGTTTCATATCAGCGCATACCCCGCTGCAGAGTAAAAATCTCATTCAAGTAACCGCAGAGTCGACACACAACCAAAGATAACCAATATCAGAAATATCGATAGTGACTATTAATCAACAGGTGAGGTGGCACTAATTCTGTCCCTCCGTTTTTTGATGAAAGACAGAGCCGGATTCAGAGCAGCATTTAAACAAAATCCACCATCTCTGTTTATAAGGTTGCTTGATTATTTGATTTCAACAGCTTCCTTAATAACACTATCCCAATAGCTGGACGTGCAAGCCAGAATCTCCGTGTTGTTGTATTCCGAAGGACGACCGGTGTCAAGGTAATGTTCTGCAATAGCGGATTTGCTCGGCTGTTGTAAGCGTGTGTCACGCTTATGTTCGATACACCGGTCTTCCACAGTCCTGATTGACCAATATATGACATGCCACAACTGCAACGAATACGATAGACTCCAGCCTTAAGCAAATCAACATCATCTTTTACGGACGCCAACAGGGCCTTAATCTTAGAATGTCGTCGAAAAACACATTTTACGTCATATTTCCGCAAAATACGGCCAATCCTGTTGGAAATGCTTCCTGCGTAAGGCAAAAAGGACGTAGACGTAGGTGCCACTTTGTTGCTATCGTCACTCACCCGTTGCACAGAAGGCTGATAGCGCAACGCACGTTTGATCTGCCTCTCGCTATAACCATTCTGACGAAAGGTGACTTCGAGGTGTGATAGCTCAGCTGCTAAACTTTCAGGGTCTGAGATAACGTGGGCCCTGTGAACCAAGGTACGAAGTACTCCTTCACGCTGAGCTGGACGGTGACAACTATCGGCTCGCAGATACAAATCAGTGTGAATAGGCTTCCTATAAACAGAATTTCCCAACGTACCATCAGTCTTCCTTCAGACCAACACATCAAGGAAGGGAAAGCATCCATTCTTTTCCACCTCCGTAGTGAACTGTATATTCGGGTGGATTGAATTCAGGTGTTCCAAAAACCGGTTTCAATTCTCACTAACATGAGTCCAAACAACAAAAGTATCGTCTACATATCGGAAAAACACGCAGGTTTCAAGGTCGCTGACTCCAATGCGCGTTCCTCAAAGTCCTCCATAAACAAATTGGCAACAATAGATGACAACGGGCTTCCTATTGCAACTCCATCAGTGTGTTCATAGTATTGACCATTGAATAAAAAGTAAGTGGAAGTCAGCACATGTCGAAACAAATTTGTTAACTCGACACCAAACTTATCCTCAATTAGCTGCAACGAATCAGAGAGAGGAACGCGAGTGAAAAGAGAAACCACATCAAAACTGACTAAAATATCAGAGTCACTCAAACGCAATCCCTGCAATCGACGTAAGAAATCTGCAGAGTTCTTAATGTGGTGTTCACACCTACGTACTAGTGGGCTCAACAAACAAGCAAGATGTTTAGCTACACGATATGTCGGAGCACCAATATTAGAAACAACAGGCCTCAACGGGACAGCCTCTTTATGGAGCTTAGGGAGGCCATATAATCTAGGTGGTACAGCACAGTAAGAATTAAGAGTCTTGATAGTCTCCTGTGACAAAAAACTTTTCTTCAGGAGATTATTAGTCTTTCACTCAACACTCTCAGTTGAGTCAGCACATATTTTGCGATACGCCGAATCAGAAAGTAGACACTGCATCTTTTGAATGTAATCGTGCTAGTTCAACGAAACCGTGGCATTTCCCTTGTCCGCAGGTAAAATAACAATATCAGGATTCATTCTGAGTGAACGTAAAGCAGCCGCCTCAGCTGCTGTAGTGTTACTCTTGGGTGGACGGGCCCCAGTCAACACACGACAAGCTTCCCTTCTAACCTCTTCCGCAGCCTCTGCGAGCTGATAGTTGTCACCGTCCAGCTCAGCGTGAAGGAGTACTTCGTACCTTGGTTCACAGGGCCCACGTTATCTCAGACCCTGAAAGTTTAGCAGCTGAGCTATCACACCTCGAAGTCACCTTTCGTCAGAATGGTTATAGCGAGAGACAGATCAAACGTGCGTTGCGCTGTCAGCCTTTTGTGCAACGGGTGAGTGACGATAACAACAAAGTGGCACCTTCTTCTACGGCCTTTTTGCCTTGCACAGGAAGCATTTCCAACAGTATTGGCCGTATTTTGCGGAAATATGACGTAAAATGTGTTTTTCGACCACCTTCTAAGATTAAGGCCCTGTTGGCGTCAGTAAAAGATGATGTTGGCTTGCGTAAGGCTGGAATCTATCGTATTCGTTGCAGTTGTGATACATCATATATTGGTCAGACAATCAGGACTGTGGAAGACGGGTGTATTGGAAATAAGCGTCACTCACGCTTACAACAGCCGAGCAAATCGGCTATTGCAGAACATTGCCTTGACACCGGCCGTCCTATGGAATACAACAACACGGAGATTCTGGCTTGCACGTCCAGCTACTGGGATAGTGTTATTGAGGAAGCTGTTGAAATCAAACTATCAAGCAACCTTATAAACAGAGATGGTGGATTTTGTTTAAATGCTTCTTGGAATACGGCTCTGTCTCTCATCAGAACCAGAGGGACAGAATTAGTACTACCTCACCTGTTGATTAATAGTCACTATAGATATTTCTGATGTTGGTTATCATTCGTTGTGTGTTGACTCTGCGGTTACTTGGTCTGTGTGTGGTATCTTCCTTGTTTCTCCTCTGAGAACCGATGTATTAAATTCCCTTGCACATTGCTTCCTCCTTGCATTTGTGCCTTGAGAATGGCAGGGTGTGCTCCTGTCGAAATATCAGCGGCGGTCGACGACGTCACGCGGCAGTAAACCCAGAAGTTATCTGAATATGCAATTCGCCGGGAAAAGTTAGGGTCTCACAACTTTCATCGTTTCCATATGTGCCAGTAAAAGAGAAATTGGTAAACACACAAATACACGGGGAGTTCCAATAAACACCAAAACGCTTAGTATGTTGTGCGGAAAGGCACACTGATGGATTTTCAAGAAGGAACCCGTATCCGAAGGCACACAGCTTGAGCGCTGGAGAGCGACGAAGTCTGAGATGGGCGGGCGTTTCACACCCAACACGAGCTGCACATCGCGGAGTCTACATTACAAACGGGCTTCGAACTACTTACCCCCTACGTCAATGCAGAGCCCACATTGGCGATGCTGAGCCTCACACACAGGAGCCAATGCGTGCAGTTGTCCTTGAAATATTTCAATCGCTTCGTGAACTCGAGCAATAAGGTCCTCCGCTGACGTTACAGGTGTGCCATACACTGTACTCTCCATATTACCCAACATATGATAGTCGAGAGGTGTTCACAAGGAACACCTCGAGTGCGAGGTTGCGAAAGGTCAGTGATACTTACGGCATTTGATGCCCCACATATTGTCTACCATGCAACTGCTAATGGCAACAGGAGGCGGGACTGGAGGTAGACAATAGTAAGCACAGCATGAGGCAACGGAGCGCAGCTGAACTGCTCAGTCGACGAGTAATTCACAACCGTGCTGTAGTGCTAGTGGAGTTAATAGGAAACAGCGATGGCAGCGATAAACAAAGCAAACATTGCGTTGTATCTACAACAGACGCTACCGAAGCTGAAATTTCGTCAGAAGGGTACCTAATGAATTTCAAGGATTGAGAAAGAACTGACACGTAAAATAAAATTTGCGTTTCTACAAGATGAGTCAGTGGAATGTGTGGTGTCATATACGCTCGACTGTGCGGACAATGTAGGTGAGAAGTACAACGATGACGATACATGTTTAACAAGTGATACTGGAACAGGTTGTCGAGCCACGTAGTTCATCAACCTCGTCGTACAGGGAGATATCAGTCCAGTCCCCTGTGAAACGTTGTGAATTGTAATCGTTGTCCAAGGAGTGGGTACTAGACGTACTTACGTACATGGAAGAACATCCACAGCATAATAACGAAAAAAAATTATGAACAGACTTCGAAAAAGTCCGCAACAATATGACCGTGTAGTGTATAAAATAACTACAAACACTGAAGGAAGGGGAAGGCGCAATTGTTAAAAAAACTGATGCTCGATACAATTTACGGGATGTGCATGGTAGTTGCCTACTACGTTATGCATATCAAATTGCGCGCGACATAGATTACAGAGATTTCAAGGAAAGCAGTGGATGGCTGCATTAACTTCAAACATTGCTACACAATTGGAAGACGTAAGGTACCGAAATTTCTAACAAAGCGTCAATTTGAAGATGCACGAGCCGGCCGCTGTGGCCGAGCGGTTCTAGGCGCTTCGGTCCGGAACCGCGTTGCTGCTACGGTCGCAGGTTCGAATCCTGCCTCGGGCATGGATGTGTGTGATGTCCTTAGGTTAGTTAGGTTTAAGTACTTCTAAGTCAAGGGGACTGATGACCTAAGACGTTCAGTGCCATAGTGCTTAGAGTCATTTGAACCATGCACAGCAAACTGTGGAATCGGCCCGAAAATTTTTAGATAAGGAAAACAAACTTATCGCACCGTCCGGTAAGGAATTTGTTTTCAATGGCGACCGATTAGGATTTGAAGAGCAAATGTCAATGAAAGGAACTCTGTGTATTAAAGATACCAAGAGAGTTGTATCAAGACGAACTAACATCAATGTCTTAACGCATTCGCTTATGGTTATGCCGACCGTCAACCTGGTTGGTAAATTGGCTAGAATGTTATTTATTGTGATGTGAGAAAATGGATGTGACCTGGCACCTACACATTCGGTTTCATGCCGTCACATTCTATCAGCTCTCATCATACTGTTACACAGATATGATGTATGCATTCTTTAAGAGTGGATACTTAGCTGAACAGCCTGCACGGTTTGTAGCTCACAGTGAGTTTGCCTTCGATCTCGATTGTATCAAACTTTGTGATCATTGCTGTGCACCATTTTTCATTCGGTGTTCATGGTGCAAGATAATGCTTTGTTTTGAAACTTTCTTGAATGTCGATGATGTCCGTTTTGCAAAGTGTAACACATACGTCACTTAGAAGGTTGATCTCCGCAACTCCTGGACATTCATTTTCTGTAGTCCGCCTGATGTACATTATGAGTCATTAGCAGATAACATTTTTCCTGTCGTAATTGTTAACAAAACACTTTCACGTAAGCCTTACTAAAGACTGAACTTGTGACCTGGCCCTCAAGAAGTTCCTTGTCAGATCTGGCGACCGTGCTGACCATGGAACTGTCCCTCATCTGCCAATCCATCGACTAGGACATGAAACATTGAGATGATTCCGCACACCGACATCAAAGTGTGCTCGAGCTCCGCCGTGTTGCAGCTACATGTCCATCCAACACTTACCGAGCGAGGTGGCGCAGTGGTTAGACACTGGACTGGCATTCGGGAGGACGACGGTTCAATCCTGCGTCCGGCCATCCTGATTTAGATTTTCCGTAATTTCCCTAAATCGCTCCAGGCAAATGCCGGGATGGTTCCTTTCAAAAGGGCACGGCCGACTTCCTTCCCCGTCCTTCCCTAATCCGATGAGACCGATGACCTCGCTGTCTGGTCTCCTTCCCCAAAACCAACCAACCATCCAACACTTAATGGCACTTTATCTAATAGGGTAGGCAAAACATGTCTAATAAATGTGAGACAGATCGGTTCTGTTAGTCTGGTTGGCAGTAAATATGGTCCAGTGACATAGTCATCATTTATCCGGGTCCAGATGTTAGAACCGATATTGTGTCGGTGATTTTGAATCATCTGATCACGTGGGTTTCTTCCGCTCAAACATGCATGTTAGACATGTTTCATATGCAGTCTCCAGTAAACGTACATTCATCAGTAAATAGCATCAAGCTCGAAAATTGTGGTTGGAGTATGCATTGTTTTAAATACCTCTGTTCAACCTGTACCTGTTATGGATAGCTTTCTCCCATAATACCTAAATTTTCTGCTCATGGTCTGAATGAAGCCGGTGTTCATGAACAACACGTCGCGCGGAACCTTTACCAGTGTGTAACGTCCGTGGCACCCGCCGAGCGCTAGTGGCTGGTTCCTCTTCCAACACTGACAGCACAACCTCGAGCCGATCATGGATGACCTGCGTCTCGTTTCGGCACCTACCAGAGCCAGAGGTCTAAGGATAGTATCCGCTAGTTGCAAGCAGACAGTGCTACTACTTTACTGTACAATGGACACAATTCACGCAGAAAATACCTACATGCTACTTTCCGGCTTCTCTGAGGCGTCTCTTGATGGCCGCACACGTGGAATGATGTCTATTTGGAATACTCTCCGCATACAACCTTGCAGCAGCTCTCCTGTGGCAATCCGGTTTGCCATATGCAAGCATCATGTCGCTCATTTTCGCAGCTGTGTACAGTTACATGACTCACTGCTGTCAACAAAGTTGCTGCACTGGCTGGCCACACAAGGTCTGCGGCAGGATATGCCCAAGGGCTGTGGAATGTAGCCCATGCGCAGGAATGTGATTAGCCTCAGGTCGTACACCCGCAGTACAACAATGGCTAAAGGTTTGAATACCTTCCATATTCAGGCACCAAAACGAATCGGAACGAACAGTCACAACCGTTCATTCTCAGACTTCGATGTTCTCCAGCACCCAAGTCGTGCGTTACCTGATATGCGTTCCCTCTTGAAAACTGTCACTTTGCCTTCCTACGCAACATACTAAGCGTTGTCGGTGTGTTTTGGGACAGACTACATACACGCTGAAGGAAAAGGAATCACAACACCAAGAAGGAGTTGTGCCACATAAACGAAAGTGTTACTACATCTGAAAGGTTGTTTTTATTAAAATTTCGGGCCAGTCCCATGACAATGGCGTTAGTAGCGCCATTATGAGGATGCATATAAGGTTTGCTTTAAATATACGCTGTAACGATCGTGAGCATTAGTTACCTTTGAGATTGGAAGTGGTGAGTTGATGTTAGTCAAGACTGCTTTAAGACGGCAGAGACTCAGTTATCAGCACCTCACTGAGTTTGAACAAGGTCGTGTAATAGTGCTACGAGAAGCTGGCAAGAATGTAGCAAGTGTACACGATTGCTGGCAGCAGTGGGCACGAGAATGAACAGTCGCAAGAAATCCGGGCTGCGGACGGCCACATAGCACTACCAAGAAGGAAGACTCTGGTGTTGGGTGTATGGGTCTGGAGTACCGTAATGCATCTGCAGCAGCAATCTGAGCAGCAGTTGGTACCGCAGTGACACAACGAATTGTTTTAAATCGGTTACTTCAAGGACAGCTCCTAGGCAGACACCCTGTAATGTGCATTTCACAGACCCCAAACTGCTGCCATTCGGGCCTGCAGTGGTGTCGAGCGAGAGTTCATTGGAGGCCAGGCTGGAGGTCTGTTGTGTTTTCGGATGAAAGCTGATTCCACCTCTGTTCCAATGATGGCCGCGTATTGGTTACAAGCAGGCTAGTTGAGGGCCTGCAACCAACCTGTCTACACTCATGACACACTGCTCCTAGATCTGGAGTTTCGGAATGGGGTGTGATTTCGTATGACAGCAGTAACACACTTGGGGTTATCCCTCACACCCTGACTGAAAATCTGTACGTCAGCTTGGTGATTCGACCTGTTGCGCAGCCTTTTATGAGCAGCATTCCTGAGAGGGTTTTCCAACAGGATATCGCTCGCCCACATACTGCTGTTGTAACCCAACATGCTCTTCCGAGGTGTCAACATGTTGCCTTGGCCTGCTCGATAGTCAGATCTGTCTCCAGTCGAGCACATATAGGACATCATTGAACGACGACTTCTGCGTCATCAACAGATGGCATTTACCTTCCCTGTGCTGATCGACATAGTGCAACACGCATGGAACTACATCTCACAAACTGATATCTGGCACCTACACAACACCATGCATGCTTGAACTCAACATTCTAGCTGTACATCTGTTATTTGTGTACCAGCATTTCACGTCTGCTATGGCTTATCTTGCGCTTAGATTAATCTGTGATCTTGCAATGTTAATCATTCATATGTTACCTAGACAAACGTATTCCCGAAATTTCTTAACCCTACATTATTTATTTTTTATGTCACGATTTTTTCCGTTAGTGTGTAAATACACTGCCAGGAAAGAAATTTGTACACCATTTTAGAGGTTTCCAATTCACTCAAGACTTATTGTTGCAACGGTGTTTAATGGAGTATAGGAAGTTATTACATTTACAGACTAACAGCACAAGAGGTTCTGAGGTACCAGGTATCGACCCATGCTGAAACATTCATAATAATACGGGGTGTAGCCTCAGCGAGTGGCAATGCTGGCGATGCCTCTGGAATATAGTCGATCGTACAGGCGGTGAATACTCTCCTGGGATCCGTCTTGCCACGCCTCCTCGACCTGTTCATGAAGTTCTGTGAGAGTTGCTGGTTGATAAGTCGCTCAAGTCACTGCTCGGAGATCTGGAGATCGCGCTGGCCAGGGAAGTTGCTGCACGTCTTGCAGAGCACTTGTGTTTTTATGGGTAGTGTGTGGCTAACATTATACTGTTGGAACAACATATCACCTTCCCGTAGCAAGGGCAAAAGAACAGATGTAGCAATATTCTGCATGTACTGAGCGCTGGGTAGCGTCCCCTCCAGAAACAATAAATATTAACGAGAGTCGCAGCTTATCGCACCTGAGTGTGGTTGGGCAGTGTGCCATGGACGAATGCACTCTACGACACATCACTCACCAGGTTTAGGCCATACGTGCAGATTACCATCACTTGCGTGCCGGCAGAATTTGTTTTCATCACTGAAGACTACAGCTCACCATTCCATCATCCAAGTAACCCTCTGACAGCACCATCTGGGCCTTGCACGTCGATGTGTGAGTCGAAGGTGTGCATACCCATACTCCCAGCGCTAATAATCTGTTCACAACAGTTGGTGTTGACACGTCTGGTCTCAGAAGCCCTCATATTCGTGCTGTGGTAGATGTAAGACCTGCTACTGATCCCCTTACGTTAAGAAGCTACTGGTGAGCGTCTGTGACGAGTCCAAGTCCAGAACCTCGTCTACGGGTGGGAGAAATTTCGTGTAACCACTGATACGAGCATCGTAGCACAACTGAAGCATCACATCCTCCTTGTGTGATATTTCTCCGTAGAGACCATTCTGCCCCTAGGAAGGCTACAGTTTGACCCCTTCCAAACTACCTCAGTTGGCTGTAGGGATCGCAAGTGCGTCACCATGACACGGTTGCCTGCTTACTTCCCACGCTTGCATCACACTGATGCCGCTCTGTTAGCTTACATACATACATCTAAATTACTAATAACGAATTGGGACAAATAATTATTTGTATAAGGAATTGCAATGGCAAAACAGTGTACTCTGTTTGATTCAGTGCCAAATGTTTTATGAAAGAGGGTTTGCAAAATAGCCAAGTAAGAATCGAATCATAGAATCCATTTCACTGAATTTTGTCTACGGTATTGCCTACATTGATAATAAAAAATTCTTATTCCTTGGGAAACTGCATTTTAAAAAGCATGGATTGTTGTCGTCGTGGCCGTGATTTCGTGGCAGATAACCTTCATGTCCCTCATCGTTCATTTTATGGCAATGTCACATTAATGATTCCGTAGCGTCCTTCCTCTTCTTCTAACACTCCCTTATATTGCCATGTTCCTGTAAATTTCCCTTGTGGATTCCTTTAACATTACAAACATATGCTGCTGTTGTATTTTGAGCACATCACACAACAACAGACTGCCACATGCTTAACTGTACTCCAAGCATAACAAAAATAAAGTTTCTGCCTAGCGAGTGCAGCTTCCACACACCTATGCTAATTCGTTATACATACTGTACTTGCTTACACTACATATTTAATTGTCTGTACATTATTAATCTTCTGCAAGAATTAATCGCTGAAGCAGTGGCTCAGAATTTGCGAGCTCCTTCATTCAGGAAAAGGCAAAAGTTGTACAAACAGTTCTTTATGCTTCTAACAAGGGGCATCACTTGTTACAGAGTACTGGGGCCTGTATTTCAAATATCTCAAACTCGGCTATGAATTTACAGATATAAGAAAAAAATTTAAGCTGTATCTTCATGTTCTAAAAGTGAGTTTGTTTAAATATTTATCACTTTCCTTGTTTAATTGTGTCATTACACATGCCCCTCCAGTTGAGCACAGCGTTTCAACAGAAAACAGTGTCTGAACTGCCTCAAACGGATTGTAAGTATTATAAAGATGTAACAGAAGAACTTAAAGTTGTCTATCTGTTTGTATTGTATGGCAAACTTTAATTTAGTTACGAAGCAGTGAAATAATCGCAGAAAAATATTGAATATATAATACATTTGTCATCAACATAGCAAAATAATTAACTCTCAAATCGTATGGAAATTGTAGAGTTACATAAATGATGAAGATTTCTGTGTGTTAATATTAGCAAAGTATTCAAAACTGGTAGTCTAGATATGTGTGTTAATATTAGCAAAGTATTCAAAACTAGGAGACTAGATGTGGGAATGAAACGCCATATCTTTACAAATAATTGGAACAGCAACAGTTATCTTAATCATTTGAAATAAGAAAATCGTTAGTTTCATTTACCCCAAATTATTTAATTAATGACAGTTATTTCACATGTAAGAATTCTTATGTAAATTTTGTTGGGATCCCTTGAAATGTACCACATATGAACATTATTACATCAATGTAATTGTATATTAGAAACAAATGAGTCATTTCATTACAAAATATTTATATCCTTATCAGATCTTAATTGAATAAGGTATATATTTCAAAAAATAATCAAAAGTGAAGTCTTGTATTAGTGTCTACATGCTGAACAGGTAAAGATATTCTTTTCATAGCTTCATCACAATTATTACAGTTCTTGAGAATTAAACACAAAACTATATTTGTAAGTTCCCGAAATAGTAAAGGTGTGTTAGTTACTTTCACCTGTTAGTACCCATTCGCAGATCCTTAGTTTGTCCCTTTATGTGATGTATCATTACAGCTCCTTCATTCTTCTGTCATCAAAGTTGTTCTTCATATTTTCCACCGAACTTTTTCTGTCATTAGTCTTTCATGCAACACACAGATGAACACATGATTCTTGATGCCCCCTTGCAGTGTAGTGTGCTTCATGCTCCTCATTTTTCTCAGCCCTTCATTTCCAATCTTATCTTAATATGTCAATTCATCTGAAACAATAGCATCCGTGCTGGCACCAAATGTACAGTTATAATCCTCTATAACCTCTATTGGGTATATATTCCCCATCTGGCAATTATTTTTCATCATTTCTCGTTGAATAGCCACTGCCATTATCACTATACTTTTCATTAACTTTATACACAATTTACCAACATTGAATATTACAGATGATTCTATTAATTCTTTTTCTTACTCACAGTAAAACCGGCACTTCCTATTGCTGCACACATATAGTATTTAATCTCTTGTCAAATATCGAATAGTTGTAAATAATAATGCCCCTTGGTATTAATGCCTGTTGGTATAATCGTGTTCAGAATATACAGCATAATAATTTCACTATAGTTTCGTCAAATCCTATACCTAAGCATTTACTTTGAAATATACTTCACAGCAAGTAACATCATTTCTTTCCAGAATCCTCCTAAATTTTTTGTTTCTACATTTTTCTGTACACTCAGATTTTACTGTCTGTTTGTAATTCAGTGGTGATGTTGTCACTCAAATATAAGTCACAACTAATTTGTGTGTATTTTAATACTAATCTTCATCTATACTCCATAATTCTTACCTACTACTTCTGCTTTCATTTGCAATTCCTTTACAAATTCATAGCCATTTCCTTTTTAATGAAATGCAAATCCACATGTAAAAAAATAGATGTATAAAATAATATTTCTCGTCTTCAACTATTAACTAGAACAAATTTTAATTTATTAGTACCTTGTACTGGCAAATTTGCGTCACATTGAAAATACTATGATGTAAAACACTTCCGTTATATACTGGTGGCACACTGAAAATACATCATCAGCTTTATTAATCATTATCACATCATCATCAATTTTCACAAGAGAGACAGCACTGACAGTGAAAGATAATTTTCACAGATTGATAGGACAGTAGAAAAAAATGCAGCACAGGAAAATGAAACTAGGGAATAGCACTGCATTGTTTGGAGCCCTTTGTTCACCAAGCACATGATTCACAGAGTTGAATCTCCCTTAGATCTTTTGCATTAGTCAACTCTCTGTTGGTATAGTTTTATACCCACAATATTTCTTACACCAAACTTCTTCAATTTACAAGAAACCTGGTAGTAGGTCTTTTTATATGGTGTGTGTACTACATCAAATGGTCCATGATATATATGAAAAAACTTAGATATTTCAGAAATTATTTGTGTAGATTTTTCGTGGGTCTTAATCGATACTAGATCTCCTAACTTAATCTTATCGTCTTTGATGTCATGTGTCCTTTTTTCCACCAACAACCATTTTTTCCACATGTTGATTTACAATTTTTCTCGTTTCCTCAGTGCTCATATCCTATTTAACTGGAAATTTAATGAGCTCTTCAACAAAGTTCTTTCTTCTTACCCTGTCATGAGTGCCTCTGGAGTGAACCCCATACTCCCATAGTTTAAATAGTTCATTATACTTTCAAACTATTTAAGATAAATTATGCTAGAACTATGATGTTGGTTACAATATGTTATACAGTACTCTCCTAATTCTCTCATACAGTGTTCTGCTGGATCACTGGCCAAGTGATAAGCTGGTATATACTCTAGTTCAGCTCACAATTCCATTATTGCATTTTTTCAAATTTTAGGTACAAACTAAGATCCAATATCTGACAGAATGCTTTCGGTTTGCTACCTGCACCAAATAATCTTTAACAATGTCTCTTACTGTTTTCCCAATGGTTTTTCTTAAGGGATACAACTTAATATATTTTGAAAATATATCTGCTGCAACTAAAATATAAACAAATACCCTTGAGGGTTTTGTTAATGGACCAAACAAATCAATAGTAACTAATTCTAACACTTCATTAGGTGAAATTGATAACATTGTGCCTTTATTTTTCAAATTTGGAAGTTTTATCTTGTGATGCTTGTCACACATCTTAACACACTCATGCACCATTGTAGCCACATTGTTGAAAATAACCAATGTATAAATCAGTATGTACTTGCACACGTTTTTCTGGCCAACACATCTTACTATCCTTTTGAATCTTGTTCTCTTTGATTCAACAATATAGCTTTAAATATGTAGTAGTGTTTAGGTAATTTATTGTTTCCTGTTTTCCCCAACTCTCATTACACACATTTCAAACATTTGTCATCATTTTGTTCCCTACACAAGTTCTTACATATAGTCTCTATTTCGTTGTGTCCAGATATCCCCTTCATATATAATACCTTCACATTTTCCTCTGTAACTGTATTGTCCTCATTTTTCATCATTTCTGAAAGTACCCTCGATGAAGCATCTGGCATTATATTTTTTTCTTGATGCATACCTAATTTCAACATTGAATTGCTATAAATAAAGTTCTCAACATTTTAGTCTCCCATGAAAAGTTTACATTTGGTAATAGAAGTCAAGGGTTTATGATATGTAGAAACTATCACCTTGTGTCCCCAAATAAAATTACAAAGCTTGTAAGCCTCCAGAAAATAGTAGGTGCCTCCTCTTCTGAAATACAATAATTTTTCTCACATTTCCTTAGAATTCTACTGGCCAACGCTATGGCTCTGTGTTCTTCACCTGTGTCAATTTCTACCAATTGGGAAACTTGATATTTAGTGCCATACTCACTGCTTCTGTGCTCATACAAAATTCTTAGTTCAAATTAGGGTGACTTAGAATCTTATCCTTACTCAAAGTGGCCTTCAGCTTTTCAAAACTCTCTTGGCATTCTGGTGTCCAAACATATACCCTGTTTTTATCTAATAATTCATTCAACACAGGACTATTAAGTGAATAGTCTAAGAAGAATTTCATATTAAAACAATGTAGTTGAAGCAATGCTTTTAACTGTTTTTTATTCTTTGGCACAGTAAATTACTTAATAGCCTTTATCTAGCCAGGCTCCTTTTCAATACCATCATTTCTCAAAATATATGTCAGAAATTTTAACTATGTTATATCAAATTCTGAATTTTTCAATTTCAAAGTCATCCCTCCTTCATTTAATGTCTGAAATACTTGCTCCAAAATTCTAAAATTACTCCTCTAATCTTTAGTCGCCACTAAAATATCATCCAAACACAACGTAATTTCTGTGTTCATTTCATTCCCCAATGTTCTAATTAAAACAGAAATGCAAAAGACTTCATACTCAGGGCAACCACAATCTGGATATATCATTTTCAAGATAAAATCGCTTCAGTTATAAGTACTTTGTTTAGAAGAATGATCGTTTTCAAAGCACTTTAGCTGCATTATCGGATGCAATAAAATCAATCCTGTTCTGATGGTTCAAATGGTTCAAATGGCTCTGAGCACTATGGGACTTAACAGCTGTGGTCATCAGTCCCCTAGAACTTAGAACTACTTAAACCTAACTAACCTAAGGACATCACACACATCCATGCCCGAGGCAGGATTCGAACCTGCGACCGTAGCAGTCGCGCGGTTCCGGACTGCCCGCCTAGAACCGCGAGACCACCGCGGCCGGCGGTTCTGATCATTTATGGCCGGTTTTTATCGCATTTTTGGAATATGGGGACCTGTTAGCTCACCAGGTACTGGTATTCCTGGCATTGCAAAAGTGTTCCATGTTGTTTTATGCTACATAGCGAAAAACTGCTTACTATGAACGCTAGATCATCCCATTATCTTTTCTGATCAGACCAGGACTTGATTTTATTGCACCTGATGCTGCAGCTAAAATGATGCAAAACTGGTCATGCTTATAAAAAAAGTACTTACAGCTGAAGAGATTTTGTCTAGAAAATGAAATGAAAATGTTTAGCCCAAAAACGAAAACACAGTAGTAGTAAGTTTTCCCTATGAACAAGAATGTGCCATACATACAGGACTGTTTACATAACCGTATTTGCCAGTAATCTGTTGTTAGATCGAGGCTTGTCATATATTTAACACCACTAAAGCATCGTATTATACCTTCTATACTTTCTCGTTAGTCACATTCTCTCTGCAATACAGTGTTCACCTTGCTACCGACCAGTAATACTTGGACACCCCATCTTTCTTATCCACAATCACTAAAGAACTATTATATTCACTACTGCTCCTTTCTGCCATACTCCACTTTTCCATATGAGCCAACTCTTCTGCCACAGCTCTTCACTAGCCAATAGTATTCAATAAGGTTTTGCAAAAAACTAAGTAGTGGTTTTATCTTCAGGTGACATTCATAATTTTTCACCGTTCCTGATTCATAAAAAAATTCCTCTTAATTGTCAGCCAATATATTATATAACTTCTGCTTTTCATTTTCACTAATACCTTGGATCTCATCTACTCTACTCCTGAACAATTCTGTCATGTTACTAACTGATTCAGCACTGTCTTCATAATTATCTAATATATATTCATCATAACAGATATGTATAGGCACAACAGTCATCGTCATACACACAGTCTGATCATCCTGACCCATTACTTGTTCACTGAACTCTACTGACATTTCAACTCCATTGTGTAAAAACTTAATCATCCCCTCTCCACAATCAATGTTGACCTTATACCTACTCATAAAGTCTATTCCCAGAATTACATTTAAATACATATTAAGAATGACTGAGAAGTCATGCTCAGCTTAACATCCATCAATCTCAAACAACAGATAAACTTGTTTCTTTACTGCTTTACTTAACCTTCCTGTGACACCAACCACCTACACTCTAGATACTCTTGCCTCTAGTCTTATTAATTTCCTTTAAATGATCCTATAATGACCCTGACAAAGCTATGCTTTCATTCCTAGTGTCCAGCAAAACCCTTTCCTTCAAACCATAAATACTGATCATTATTAAGGGTTGTCCCCTTCTATATAGGAGACATTCATTTTCCCCGCTCAGTAAATCTTGCTTAATAACCTCTAATACCAATGAGTTTTTATTAAACTATTCATTTTCACAGTAGCATTTACATCCTCTGTAAACTATCTTCATCTTCCCCTAGCACTGGTTCGTCTCTCACTACCTACATTCTACGGATTATACAGACTGACAATCTCCATCACCCAAATGATTTTCTGTCTTCGTAATCTAGGACAGATTGATCTCACTTGTCTGCTCATCGCTTTTTGCTTGAACTATTTCTATAATGACTGTTCTTAACATCACCAACATAACCTCCCACTTCCCTATTTTCTTTTTCCATATCATCTTCTGAGTCTTCCCCACTTTCTCTCAATTCACTATCACTACTACTACATTCTACATTATCCCCTTCATTACCAGCACTACTGTCCATTGCACATCTTCCCAATGTCCCTTTCATTAATTGTTCCTTTTCTTCTGAATATTCATTAAGACCTATATTCAACCTATTCATTTCTTCCACACACTCACTGTAATTCCCTTACTAAGAGGAAACTTACGCACTGCTATTATAAATCTTTACAGCACAATCACAGTTCACCTCACCCAGACTGTAAATCATTATACCCTATCTTCAATTTTTCTGTTGCTATCGATCAATCCATTCTCCTATTGCTATCCTCCAACATATCATTTCCCTCATTACCTTCATGGCCTCTGCCCATATTATAAAATTTGTTTGTCCTACTATCTTCATCTTGTTTTATTGGAGACTGATCCTTCTTTAAACATCATCTGATTTAGTACACAAAGGAATTACCAGCTTGGCATATACATATATATATGATGTGTAAGTTCTTTTGGACATGTGCAAAGGAGCACTACATATATATATACAACTCAATTGCTGCTTACTCCACCCCCTTCCATGACTGTTATTCCAAAACTGACAATTCCTATCTTTATTCCCATTATTTCCCACATAACTATTACTTATTTAAATGGTTTTGTTGTCATAGTTGATTGTCTACACCTGTAATCCCTGGGCCAGTGCTCACAACTAGCACCAGCTACGCCATTCTCTGTAGTGGGTCAGTGTATTCCTCATTACTGCTACCATGAAATTGCTTGTTTGTGCCCCTCCATGGTCTTCAACTTTTTCTTACTCTTCCGCCTATATCTACTCCTATCATTTGTAAATTATAATCTTGTTTTTGGATTCCTTGACTATGCCACCCAAGATTATGATGAAAATTTCTATTACCACCTCAGTTCCACGGTTTCAGCTGTGAGCTTCACCCACTTTTTCTCACAAATGTTTCCAAATTACGACCTCTCACATTAATGTACCCTCTCATATCCAATGGTAACCTGCATAATCATCAACAAATGTTCTTCAAGAATTGTCACATTAATATGTTAATATTTTCTCGACAACTTGCGTTTCTAAACTCGGCATTATGTAGTATGTATCACTCTCTGTCAGCTCAATCAGCTTTCGAACGTTATTTACTGACTGCACAAGTACTGCACAAATTTCGATTTTCTCTGTTTTCAGTTGGTCATCTACAGCTTTCACTCCGCGATCAACCCTTTCCTCTAAAGTGTTCACTCTTTCGTCCATCATACTTCGGTTTAATTTACCTTGTTTCATATCTCAGTGCTAATATTACATTCATTAGTTCGCTGACTTGTCTTGACTCTATTCTGATTCTGTCTCTACATTCACATTATGATCTTCACTCATCACTGAAAAGTTTACTTTCTCTTCCTCTTGATCGAAAGAACAACCGTACTATTAGGTTTTTTTTTACATTTGTAGACATACCTGCTTCGTTATTTACGTTATTACAGTTTTCTGCTTTACTAAAAACCAATGGATTTGTGCCATTTGCCATTACTTTGTCGTTCCCGTCGAACTGTTCCATTCCCGCTATGCTACTTTGTTGCAGTGGCTCCATTATCAACACGCTAAAGTACTAGAGTGTTGTAACCAATTTAGAATTTCTGCCTCCCGCGAGCACTTTCAATTTATCACTGTTCAAATGCAAGGCGTAGGACGAAATTAATTATTGTCATGTCCCTTACAGTCGAGACCTAAAACGCGGCTATCGGAATTTTGTGACCGTTGGCTTCGAGCTACCCAACGCCGTGCTTTAACTAAATTTCAAGTACAAAGAAAAATACTGTTTCCTGCGCATTATATCGATAGTCTCTCTCTCTCTCTCTGTCTCTCTCTTTTCTTCCTTCATTTATTAAAGGTACCGGATTGTCACCTTTGGAATCGTGAATGAAAATATTTATAAGTCGTGACGCCACTTATATTTCCCATACTTGTAGTAGCGGCTAGAATATACACTGACAGTCACCAACGTTCTTATAGGCAAATAATTCTCAATAAATGTACTTACGTTATCATCCCACAGGGCTAGCTCAAAAATACATGTAGTTTGTTTAAAACTGTTGAAGTTAATTCCCGATGAATAAATATTGTTGCAGATAGAGACACGATATAATCCCCTACGTAGCTGCACTATTATTCTCATTGCTACGTAAATGCTTTGTTAAACATTGACTATTTCTACTCTTAATTGTGATTTGAATAATATTTACGGCAGTGGAAACAAGACTTTTACCAGTGCATAATTAACTCATAAGCAGGCCTGAGTATCATATTATTATTCATAATCTTTGGGTTCTTTATGTATATTTAATGACAAATTTTCTGCAAATTTCTTGTTATCTTGTAGCTGAAGCCTGAAACTCATGTGATTAATTATACTTCACGTAATGTTTGCCAATGCGCCATTACGACAAAAGAACGGCAGATGGCACATGATAAAATCTTAATTCTAGCGATAACTAATTATTTTCGCTGAATTATATTCACACGGGGGGGGGGGGGGGGAGATGGGGAGGAGAATTATGAAAGGAGATTGTGAAAAAACTTATGTACAATTAACAAAATCACACATTCAGAAGCAACTCGTACAAAAGCGCCCAACAGGTTATAGATCTGACACCAAAGTAATCATTTTATTCATCCATGTCTTAATCCAACAATTATATAGAAATTTCATGACAAAGTCTGCTCATAGTCTATGTTATTTTTAGTATACTTACGAGGGTAATCCCAAAAGTAAGGTCTCCTATTTTTTTATAAGTACATAGCGTTGCTTATTTCTACAATGGTTTACATTAGTTTACACCTTCAACATTTAGCTATTTTTCGACATAATGACCATTTCTGTGGATGCATTTTTGTAGACGTTGTTGCAGTTTTTGTATGCCCATTTCATACCAGCTCACCACCATACTGTTCAGAAAGATTGTTGCTTGGTCTCAGGGGTAAAGTGGTATGCCCAGGTTTCGTCACCCGTGAAAACTGAGTCCAGAAAGTGTCCTGTTTGGCTGCAAGGCGGTGAATAAATGATCATCCAGGGTGATTCGCCGATCTTCACACATGCTTTGCTTAACGTTCAACACTATCACCTCAGAAATTGACGGTCTCCCGCTCCTTCGTCGTGAATTTCGGCCCGACCAGCTGCAAACTCTCTACACCACCTACGAACATTTTTGACATCCATGCACAATTCACCATGCAGTTCGGTCAATTGGCGATGGATTTCAATCGGCGCAGTGCCCTTTGCGTTCAAAATCAGAAAAACTGTGCGCAATTCGCACTTGGCGGTAACATCCAACGGGAGCTCCTTTCTCAACGGCTGCCAAGCCCAGACTGAGCGCCTCAGCGCGGCCTGCGCATGTTTACACACAGCGCGTGAAGCACTCTTCATAACAGTGTGCCCAACTGCCACACAAACTGAATTACGTACTTATAAAAAAATAGGAGACCTTACTTTTGAGATTACCCTTGTGTTATTAATGTTTTTATGATCAAAACTTGTAAAGGTGGAGGGTTTTCTGGTTCCAAAATAATATTTCATCATTGATAGCACATTTACATACATAAATACGCATAGTTTTTATCCGTTATTGACACATTTCAATTATGGTTAACGTAACATTTTACAATGATTTTTAGAAGGCTTCCCAGGAGGCGGTGCAACGGCCCCTAGAAAGTTAAAACATGCTCGTCGCATAAGCCCTCCTTTTTACTTTCCATTCAACAGTCACTTCAGAAAGTTTATGCAGGATTGATAAATTTTTATTATTAAGCCACATTTTCCCTGCAGGCCATTCACAATTATTATGTGAATATCATTCTGTTACATTTTGTCAACTAGTCCTTAACTAATACAGTCTTGTCATTTAGTATCCTGTGACCAATACAGTCAGTCTGGCATTAAGTTGAGAAATTGCCAGGGATTAGGATACTCTGCATCTCCATTCGGCGAGGGCCAAGGAAAACCGCAGTCTAAAACCTGGGCAGAAGCCTTTCGACTAATTGTATCTGACTTTCGTAACATTATATTTGAAATCAATCACACGCATGAGGATACATTCACTTACAAAGCTACGGAAATGTACAATTGCATTTTGATGAAGGTTTCATAATCACAGACTATAATTCGCTGTTCTAAGTTTGTAATGTACACGGTTTATACACTAACAACAATTTCTCAAATCTCTGTAAGCAGTCGTGTACCCGCGCCTGTGGTTGAGTCGGCAGGCCGCCTGGACAGCGAACGCGCTGTGGGCAGCTGTTGGCGGTGAGGTGTGGAGTCAGGACCACAGCACACGGACCGGGTGCAGAAGCTCATCACTGCTTCTTGATGATCTTGACAACAGCTCAACCGGAACTGCGAACATGAAAATTTCCAAAGCAGCATTAGAATTTCTTTATGACATAATAACCACTGGAAAGATCTGACGAAGATTAGTATCTTGTTAGTGTCACACAAACACGTTTATCGTATCTGTTTGTGAAGTTTTTATGTTGCTTGCGAAGGTTCTTTGAAGAAATATCGTACCAGTTGGATCCAGTTCGTGGAGTTCGCTCACAAATACAGTAATTTCTCTGAACGCGCTGAACATTAGTTTCAGTTTACACTGTCTCTATGAAAATTATTCACATTATCCCTAAACAGTGGCGGCTGTTAATGTCTACATAGTCTTATTGCTCATAGAAATGTTTCTTTTGCACTCAGAAGTTTTCGTAATTTATTTTTAGCAACGTCAAATGCCATTACGCATAGGTTTATGAAGCGCCGTTGCACTGCCACTGTAACATCTGTCACGTAATTCTCGACACATTCGCCGCGTGGCAGTTTTTAATGCATCACACTCGACGGGAAATTTCACAGTCACTTCTGAGCTTTTTCACACGTCACTGACATTAGCACCGTTTGTTCTTTAGACAGGGTAGAGAAAAATTGTGTCACCAAATTTTAACCCTGGATAGCTGATGCCAGCAGGATCCAAATTACCAATGTTGTGTAAGTCGACATCGCACTGTTTTTAAACTACGGAAACTTGGCGTCACGCGCTCCGATTGGCGGTGGGATTGCCCTGTTGCCGTTCGTCTATTGACGCGCAGCACTATGGTTGTCGGTGCACACATACAAACGTTCCTCGCCCCGTCACTGCTCCAAAGTGATATTCACATGTGTCGAATAGGTCTTGCTGTTTGTCTCCACCTCACGTCAGAAGCATTTGCACGTAAGCTTCGCTTCGGAGCACGCACATGTCACCTGCGATTTAGTCATACAGTAAGCATGGAGGCACAGTATTCGTTTGAAGAACAACGAGATGTGGTTTTTTTTATGGTCTAGCCGACGGTAATGCTCACGAAGCTCGATGGTTGTACGAGGAACGGTACCCAGCAAAACGCAACCCACAGCCGCAAACGTTTACAGCAATTCACCAGCGACTTGGCGAAACAGGCTCGTTAGCGGGATAACATGGTGATGCTGGAAGACTTCGTACATGACGGGATGCTGTATTTGAAGAGACTGTTCTCTCGCGCTTCGAGGAAGCACCTACGACAAATACTCGAGCGGTTGGACACGACATGGCCGTCACTCATCGGTTAGTGTGGGAGGTTTTTGAGGGATGACGGGCAGCATCCATTTAGTTTCCACCCTGTGGCGAGCTATGAACACAGGCTAGGGCTGTGTCCGTGGTTTCAGCGACGTGCTGCACGAGATCCCGACTTTTCCACCCTCCCCCCCCCCCCCAAATTGTGTTGTTGACCGACGAGTGCGCCTTCCATCGAAATCGCCTTTACAACATTCGAAACGTTCATTACTGGATAAGGGGAAATCCTCACGTCACGTACGTCCACGAGCACCAGGAATGATTTTCGTTCAACACCGTGGGTGAGCATCTGATTGGGCCGGTCCCTCTTCGTTGTCGACGTATTGGGGCAAATTACCTTCACTTTTCCCAAGAAACTCAACCCAGCCTGCTGGAATATGTTCTCCCGGACGTTCGGCTACGCATGTGGTTGCAGCATGATGGGGCGCCCGCACATAACATTCGTGCTTTGCGCGGATATTTAAATGAACTCCTCGACAGCCGGGTAATTGGCAGAGGTTCTTGCAGTACATGGCCCTCGCCACCGGACTTTTTCCTGTGGGGATTCTTCAAGGTTCTATTTCACCCACCCAGACGCGAACCACCTAGAAACGAAGAGGAATTAATGGATCGCATACAACATGCCGCCAATCACATCAGGGCAATGCCAGGTTCTTTGAAAGAGTTCGGTAAAACACCGTCCGACGTTACCAAACTTGTGTTGCGTCAGTGGGTCGCCAGTTCGAGCACTTGCTTTAAGTAAACAGTGTCCTAGCTACAAAAAAGGCGCTTTTCAGGGCCAACATAATTTGTAAAAGACTTCCTGTACGCGCACTAACAGCTGTTAACGGGTTTGCTCCCGATACGTCTTATAGTCAAACTACAATGGATGTGTCGGGACGCCAGTGGATTCGCCCCCAGGCCCCCAGAGGAGAAGGCTGGCACGCTACCACCGAGCGTGCGGGCCGCTTTGGATACATCCTGATCTCCGGCAGGCAAAGCATTCGCAGTCATGCGTTGTCCAGAGCATCCGGCAACAGGGCAATCCCGAGGCCAATCGGAGCGCGTGGCGCCAAGTTTTCGTAGTTTAAAAACTGTGCGTTGTCGACCTGCACAACATTAGTAATTTTGATTCCTACTGGCATCAACTATCCAGGGTTAAAATTTCGTTACACAATTTTTCTCCACCCTGTGTAAAGAACATGCAGTTTTTGTTACATCATCTTTTACGACATCTTTTCACATACAGTTCGCTGTTTTACGTATATTAGTCATCTGTACATTATTGTAGTATGTAAGAATCATACAGACGTGTTCATAAATTTTCCTGGATACATAATGTCCTCCTATAAGCTTACGTATGTATCTCTTCACTCCAGATTTTATGATCAATTGACCATCTGGATTCTGCCACTCAGGGCTCTGGCTTGACTTTGACATGTTCAAGAATACAATCACTTGTGTAGAGGATACCAGTGGATGTTCCTGTTTACTAAGGAAAGCAAGCTGCCGATGCCTAATTGCGAATAATGCTGTCACCAGGACAACATCAGAAAGGCGCAAACTAATTGGCAAAACTGCCATTAGATCCAGTTAGAAAAACTTCATCTCAAAGCATTCCGAATTCTGATAATTCATAGTGCATCGTGTAATGTTTGTCAAGGCACAAAAGTACATTTAAGCAAATAATTAATTATCGTTCGATTGTGTGAGCAAAGTGAAACTTATTCTAACGTTCGTACATTCTAGGTCTATAAACCATTAAAAAATACTTTCTCCTTGAAACTTTTAAGGAAAAGAATCTGAATTAAGAGATGGATTAACCAACATCACTTCTCGTTACAAGTAAATAGTATTTAGTGATGTTCTGTCCCCGTTCAGAATATTATGCAAGAAACCTGGAAGACATCAGGCTGCCAGGGCCTTGTATCTGCCGCTGTCACTAATAATAATGATAATAATATTGTGTCCAGTAGCCATAATGTTCTTACCGTTGTGTTGTGATGTTAAATTGTTCGTTTATCTGATGAGATGTAAGTAATGAATCAGTTCCTGATTTAGTGAGTGAACTACCTACAACTCGGAGACAGTATTTTCATGAGATATTTAAGCATTCTTTTTTACATGTACGTCTCGCTTTCACTGTCAAAGATGCATGGTACAAAGTATACAGTATACATTTAGTGACTGAACCGTATGAGGAAGATGCTACTCATACTTTCGTTTCACAAGCTGTAACTTACAACACGTTGTGTCGCAAACTATTGCTAGTATTTGAAAAAATAATTGCAGTAATTTGTAACTTATTCAATCAGTATTAGAGTCTTACGAAATAGCGATAGTCGTAACATAATTTTAAAAATGATATAGTTTCGTGACAAAAACACAGTCGAACACTTTTGTTCTCACCCATCAGAAAATTACATTTCACCCCTCAGGGAGTAATTACCCGCAGGGTGGAAACAATGATTTAGAAAAAGCGTTCATAATTTAAAATGTTGCAAAATGTTCGAAATTCTCTGAAAAGCAAGAATATACAATAACTACAAGAAGTAAGAGGGAAAAATAAGAAAGGGAGGCCAAGAACGAAGTGCTCGGATGAAACAGGATGTAAGAGAGGGACTCAGTCTTTCACTTCCAAGAAATAATGACGAAAGAAATCTTCAGGAATGCATTTAAAATAAGGGGTACTGCAATATCAATGGTAAGATTGGCTAATGGCATTGCTATCCTCTGTGGAAATGAGGAAGATTTGCAGGATCTGTTGAATGGGATTAACAGTTCAATGAGCAGACAATATGGATTGAAAGTAGGTAGAAGAAAGACCTAAGTAATAACAATTAACAGAAATGAGATTAGCGATAAACTTAACATCAAATTTGGCGATCACGAAGTAGACGAACTTAAGGAATTCTGCTACCTTGGAAGCAAAACAGCTCATGATGGGCGAAAGAAGGAAGAAATAAGAGCAAAAGAGCAGACTAGCACATGCAAACAGGGTATTCCTGGCCATAAGAAGTCTACTGGTATTAAACGTAGGCCGTAATTTGAGCTAGAAATTTCTTAGTGTGGACGTTTGGAGCACATCATTGTATGGAAGTGGATCATGGGATATGGAAAAGCCGGCCGCGGTAGTCTTGCGGTTCTAGGCGCGCTGTCCGGAACCGCGCGACTGCTACGGTCGCAGGTTCGAATCCTGCCTCGGGCATGGATGTGTGTGATGTCCTTAGGTTAGTTAGGTTTAAGTAGTTGTAAGTTCTAGGGGACTGATGACCACAGTAGTTAAGTCCCATAGTGCTCAGAGCCATTTGAACCATTTGATATGGAAAAACCGGAAAAGAAGAGAACTGAAGTTGTGGAATGCGGTGCTATAAGTTCTCCGCAGAATCTGCGGGAAGAGAAACTAGCGGAGAACGAAAGACAACTGCGTGCTGCCCTTGTTGAGAGGATTATCCCGTTTGGTTATATGATATCGCATGCTGCTGACTACGCCACCTGGGTTTAATCTGAAAGAAATTTTATATCAGTATGAGCATCATTGAATGACCTTCAGCTGACTTTTCGTTTCAGTGGATGACGATATAGGTGCCGTGATTACTTTTCACGTTGTCCTGCGACCACTAAATTTAAGTTCGCGTTGCTTCCCGATGACCTAGGGGGTATATCGAGAGGTTGTAAGCTACCTGTCTAGTTACAAGTACGGATCACTTGAAAGTATGTATGCGAAAATGTGTAGTGTATGAAAGGGTGTCCTCTCAGATACAAAACTTAGACCCGTGAAGCCGTGTGATGAAGATACGTGATAATACCTGCAAAGAACATAGGATGCAAAAAGAGGTGAAGTTTACTTTTGTGCAGTGTACTGAAAATGAGTATGATATAGAAACTTCACAGAAGTCTATGAACGTATTAAGTACTGAGAGGCACATGACCTAGCATTAACAATGCATTTGCAATTCAACTCACAGCGGAATCAAGCGCCATGGGCACGTTTGACCCAGTCTTCCCACTTAGAAATCTGAATATTTAAAGACAAAAGCGATTATATTGTACATCATGCAATGAACTGATAGCCGCTCCTGAAACGCTGACGGGTAATTTACATTCTTCTTATATGATGTGCAAGAAAATTGTCATCTCTGCTGAAGGCAGACTGGACATCACATTCAAATAGGCCAGTGCCCGTTGTGAAGTGCAGCTGGCCGGCCGCGGTGGTCATACGGTTCTAGGTGCTTGAGTCCGGAACCGCGCGACTGCTTCGGTCGCAGGTTCGAATCCTGCCTCGGGCATGGATGTGTGTGATGTCCTTAGGTTAATTAGGTTTAAGTAGTTCTAAGTTCTAGGGGACGGATGATCTCAGAGGTTAAGTCTCATAGTGCTCAGAGCCATTTGAACCATTTGAAGTGCAGCTCGGCCGTATAGAAACCAGAATTTTAAGTAGCAAGAAGATATTTAATTTTATTTAAATCATGCATAAAGTCACCACTGAGCACACTGCATGAGTGCATGGAAAACGTGTAACAAAGAACCGCAACAGGTGCGATATTTAAGCACAAGGAAATCGATACACATCAGAAAGTACTGAAACTTGCTGTCTACGTGGGAATGTGACGAACTGCAATGCCCTAATATTTGGATGGATAAATATGCCAACGGAAACAAAATAGCAACACCAAGAAGGAGTTGTGCGACACCAGCGAAAATTGGTAAGCGCGTTTCTACATCTGAATGATGATGTCTATCGAAATTTCGCTCCAGTGTCATAAGTATGGTGCTAGTAGCGCCATTATAAGGTTGCAATTCAGTCTTGCTTTAAATACGCGCTGTGACAGTCGTGAGCGTTAGTTGATTTTGAGATTGCAAGTGGTGAGTTGATGCTAGTCAAGAATGCCTTTGAGGCAACAAAGACGTAATTATCAACACCTCACTGAGTCTGAACGAGGCCTTGTACTAGGGCTACGAGAAGCTGACATGACTGTAGCTACTGTACAGGATTGTTGGCAGCTGTGGTCACGAAAATGTACGACTCTGAGAAGTCGACGCTTCCGTCACTATCTTGTATGCCCATGATATAATCCTCAATCAGTTTTTCAACAGTCAGGAATACGCATGTAATTGTTGCACTTCCAAAATTCAGTTTCATTGTGTCTGTATCCTCATAGTTGTGGATCTTGTACTGTTGCGCAAAGAAATTTTTTAAACATTGGAAAATATTTATGATTTTTTTCATAAACCGGTTAGAATTCTGGATACCTGAACAGTGGTCCAACGAAGCTTAAAAGATATCGAGTGCTAACACTGAAAGAAATTGTTCAGCAACTTCTACTGAAAGGGAAGACTCAAAACTAAGGCACCGTAGCACCTAGCGATCGTCATTTGCAGCGAGAAGAAACATTGACACGGTATACGAACTGGACGAAGATGTGAGCAAATCTAAACGCTGTAACGGCGATGGAATAGGCGACATACTGAACTAAGAGGCGAAACATTCAATGTTTGACTAACTACATTATTCAATAGCTCTGTTAGGTAATATCAAATAACTAAAGAATGCCGCAAGGCTCAAAAAATTCCTCTATTAAAACCAAGAGAACACTTTGACAATCCTACGAGTTATAGGCCAATATCACTTTCTATTACATCTGCACAAACTCCTCGAATATACTATCCCAGCTCATCTCAAACAGATGGTGGAAATGGAGTTCATCCCTGAACATTGCCGTTGAGGAAGTATAATTCATGTATAAGACAAGCGTTTAATCGTACGAACATACAGAAAACAGATCTGACAAGAAGTGACATTTGTAACACTCGCTGATCTAACAGCCACATAACATGGAATTCATAATAACAAAGAACGTTGGTCTTAGCAAAATTACATTAATCTTATTACGTGCCATGAGACACCACACTGATTTTCGGAGCAAGCGCCACAGCCAGAGAGACCTGCGACACAATCACGTACATCAAATACCTAGGCCTAATGTTGCAATGCGACATGAAATGGATCCAGGACATGTGTGGGTAATAAGGAAGATGCAGCAGTTGATGTAGTTCAATTATAAAAGAGACTTTGTATAGAACACTGAAGCGACGAATTCTTGAGTGTTGTTCGAGTGTTTTGACTCCCCGTCAGGCCTGATTAAAGGAAGACATCGATGGTGATATATATTTATTACCGGTAAGTTTGATCAACGCGTGGATATTACTGAATGCCCCCTAAACTCAAATTATACCTTGCGCAAGTACCACGAAGAGAAGAGCGATCAGAGTCTCCTCCCGAAGAATACAGGCAGTCGTCTTTCACTCGCTCCATTTACATGTGGAACATAAAAGGGAATGATCAGCAGCGCCATGGAGCGCAAAGTGGCTTGTGCAGTATGTACGTAGATGTAGATGTAGAGGGACGATTTACTTCTCGTAAGTGTATCTTCTCCCATACTGTTTATTGTGTGTGCTAATAACCAACCTCATCCTCAACTCATTTACATACACTGACGGTTGTTTCTTGGCGACAAAGCAAAAGGGGCAGAAGCTTCCCCTACACTAACGGTTGCCCTTTGCCGACAAAATAGAAGAGGTAGAAGGGGTTTTAAAGTCTTCATGACTACTAAAAAAGCGATCATCTGACAGTACATCCTAAAAAAGGGATGGCATTGTACCTGCGAAACGCAAAATCTGGAAGGAAACAAAGCATAATCTTAAATTAAACCGCATTACAAATCGCGCTACAAACAACCTTCCAGTGTGTCACCCCTGATAGGTCTCTCGCCTATCATTTGCCTATGGCTATTCATTCAACCATAATATCCATGTATCCTCCCACACTATTCAAACAAGTTCTGAGGTGTCACCACTTTTTAAACAACACAACACAAAAGCACATCGTTACGAATATTGACATCCAAGTTGTAGTGACAGTCATATCATTTTCTCAATACTGAAGCTACCGAACGATCTAGGTAGACACTAAAACATCCAATAAGTAACGTTAAATTCCTGAATTCATCCAGCTCCGTAAGTGAACGCTCTGAGTGCCTGCTGCTACAAAGGGGACGCATATCCGATCCCCAATACCATCGAGAGTTGCAGAATTGAAGAACGTCGAGTCAAACTCCTCGGAGTGACTGACGAGATGCTTCAAGGGTAATTAGGGGATCCAATTACAGATTCAGACACAATAGTCGAGACAGCGTTCTTCAAACCACGCGCCGCTGTACTACTGCCGTAAAGCAGAGGAGGGAACAGCATCTCGTCGTCACGTACACTTGATCGAAGACTAAGCTTTCCCCTTAAACCAGCGCCAAATTTTATGTTGCTCTTATCAATGTTTACTATTATGAATGCAATGTATAAATCAAGAAATAACTTCATAAGCAGAAGTAGATTGAACAACAGGCAGTAATTACATGTTTAGTGTTATCAGTATTCTAGCATGAACCTAAGAGCTTCTGCAAAACGGGGAAATGGAAACCAGATGTAAAAAGGGAAAATAAATAAAAACTACAGACTGAGAAAGTTAAAACAACAAATGCTTCAAGGACTTAAATTTTTAAAACGAGAAACCCAAAGGCTGCCTGTGTATCCTAAGGAAAAAGTCCATGTAAGAAAATAAATACTGTTATACGAAAAACTAAAACAGTGAAATGTATCTTCTATTCTAATGTATAATGATTTTTTAACTAACTGCTATCAGATTTCCTCGAAGAAAATGTTTTATTACAGTAGCTTTTTCTCTCCCGCAGAAGGCTAACTTTATTTTGCAAATGTTATCGTAAATCTCGGCTGTCGTTAAATACTCACCCTGACAGTCCGTGAAGTAATTCTAAAGAAGCGGCGGCATTCAACATTCAAGAGACAGCGCGTCTCAGACGTTGTAAAGGCGCAAAACCGTCAAACAGTCCTCATGAAATATTTAAGTAGCTGCAAAACACGCAATGCCAGTCAGTCTGAATATAAATCACACTCATTAGTCGGCGCAAAATGCACTCTCCCGAATCGCCCGGCCTAAATATTCATATCTGGAGGAAAAGGAAGAGAGAGAGAGGGGGAAAAAAAAACAAAGGGCATCCAGCGGGCGTTCATTAGGCGAGCGGGCAGCGGTGCTCGCCAGATTACGTTGCCACTTTCATCTTGGCGGCCTCGAAATTATTGGCCGTCCGTCGCAGTGGCGCCGATGGCCTCTGCAGAGCGATCCGTTGCCAATCAGCAGGCGGCGGAGTTGGGAGGGGAGGCGCTATAAACAACGAGGAACGAGCGAATAACAAAGGCGGACGCAACCTTTGCCCGAGCGGCGGAGGCGAAGGTACACACACTCGCCTCCCGCGGCAGTCGCCGCCCGGCGCGTCTGATTAGAGACGGTAATTGGGTTCCGGCCCGTTCTGCGCACAACTCGGACGCGCTCGCCCCAGGATTCTATAAAAGTGCCCTCGCGAGATTGTTCCCGTGCCCTTTGCCGGCGCGAGATAATTGTTAGAGTAATCACGAGCGCGCCGGGCGCGGGAGAACTGTGGAAACAAACTCTATGCATTGGTAACTCAATACTGTGTACCTGCTGCGGGGCCGATGCGAGTAGAACTCTCTGCTGTTCGCGTCTGTATTCTGCGGTTTTAATGTCAAGCGCCGCTCTCTAAAGAGGAACAAAGGGAAGAAAAAAACCGTATTCCACAGAATCGACGTTCGTTTCGATACGTTAGTGGAAAATTTTCCCTTTCCTCGTCACTGTTTTGAAAGGATCAAACCCTAAACCCGCCATATGTGTGATGTCCTTAGTTTAGTTAGGTTTAAGTAATTCTAAGTTCTAGGGCACTGATGACCTCAGATGTGAAGTTCCATGGTGCTCAGAGCTATTTGAAAAAAAAAAATGGTTCAAATGGCTCTGAGCACTATGGGACTTAACTGCTGAGGTCATCAGTCCCCTAGAACTTAGAACTACTTAAACCTAACTAACCTAAGGACATCACCCACATCCATGCCCGAGGCAGGATTCGAACCTGCGACCGTAGCGGTCGCGCGGTTCCAGATTGTAGCGCTTAGAACCACTCGGCCACTCCGGCCGGCTCAGAACCATTTGAACCATTTTTTGAAGCACCTTCTTGCTTCTCACTGTTGAAAGCAATTCAGGGATAGCGATTGCATCTTTCAACACGATCGAGCACCTGTTCATAATGTGCGGACTGTGGCGGAGTGATTACACAACAATAACATCCCTGTAATGGACTGGGCTGCACAGAGTGCTGACCTTAATCCTACAGAACACCTTTGGGATGTTTTGGAACGCCGACTTCGTGCCAGGCCTCACCGACCGACTTCGATACCTCTCCTCACTGCAACAGTCCATGAAGAATGGGCTGCCATTCCCCAGGAAACCTTCCAGTATTTGATTGAAACCCTAAAATTCGAGGCACCAATGTTAATTTTTGTAGAAAGGTGTAACTGAGACTAGAGCAATTGTATGAGTTGGCTAAAATTATTAGTCACTTAACTTCATACTACTAGCCAGTATCACTAATGCCGCATATGGTTAGACACTAAAACTCAGACAGTGAGCCGGCCATGGTGGCCGAGGAGTTCTAGGCGCTACATTTTGGAACCGCCTGACCGCTACGTATCCTGCCTCGGGCATGGATGTGTGTTACGTCCTTAGGTTAGTTAGGTTTAAGTAGTTCTAAGTTCTAGGGGACTGATGACCTTAGAAGTTAAGTCCCATAGTGCTCAGAGCCATTTGAACCTTTTTTTTTTTTCAGACAGTGAACTCGCTCCCTCTACTTCACTGTGCGTTAGATAATTTTGGTGTACATCCACCGGCATGGTATAGTTTGCAAGATAATCGTCATAAACACTTGCGCACTAACATGTAAGGTATTTCATCACTCTGCTGCACCTCATTACCTTAGGCAATATGTGTTCCACAGTTTCATCTCCTTTTTGTTCTTCTTCTTTTCGTTAGGGTCGAATTAGGACCCCAGAGCCCTGTTTGACTCTTTACAAGGGTCTTACGTTTCTTCCTAGCTGAGAAAGCTTTCATTTTATGGCTGTGGATGAGCTTCATCTCCTCTGTTCACTTCGGTCTGCTGGGTACTGGGCCTTTTTGCTGGTAATGTGTGCATGTGTGCTGGCAATATTCTTTGTAGAGTATATACGCAGATTAATCAATACAGACGCTGCAGCAGACAAAGATAGGCTGACGTAGACAGTTTGAGTAGTCCCGTAGTGAGGACGGAACGAGTGACAGTGACAACATGACATAACATAGCCACGCAAAACACACGTAACATTAAACAATTAAAACACACAAAAGCAACAGAGTATTTGTAAAATATCTCAATTTATATCTAATTATGGATTAATGTAATTAAAAGTGGAAGTAATTAGAATAGTCCGTGGATAGATACGTTAAATAGCTACATATCATTGTTATCATTGTAAATGTAATACTATGAATGTAACATCAATGTAATATAAAGCAAGTAAACAGTAATTTAAATAGTGTTAATATACAACAGTCACACAGCATGGATATTACGAATGTATACAAAATTAACAAGCACATTCCTCAAAGAAAACAATTTTACTGCAAAAATATGTTTTTACAAGATTAACGATTAGGTTAGCTGCGGCTAGTTATTCCTTTCTAAACCACGTTAGATCTGTCTGTAACTTAATTACACTGAAGCGCTAAAGTAACTGGTATAGGCATGCGATTTCAAATAAAGAGATATGTAAAAAGACAGCATGCGGCGCTGCGGCCGGCAACGCCTATATATGTCAACAAGTGTCTGGCGCAGTTGTTAGATCGGTTACTGCCGCTGCAATGCCAGGTTATCAAGCTTTAAGTGAGTCCGAACGTGGTGTTACAGACCGTGCACGAGCGATGGGACACAGCATCCCCGAGATAGCGATGAAGTGGGGATTTTCCCGCTCGACCATTTCATGAGTGTACCGTGTGTATCAGGAATCTGGTAAAACATCAAATCTCCGACATCGCTGCGGCCGGAAAAAGATCCTGCAAGAACGGGACCAACAACGACTAAAGAGAATCGTTCAACGTGACAGAAGTGCAACCCTTCCACAAATTGCCGCTGATTTCAATGCTGGACCATCAACAAGCATGAACGTGCAAACCATTCACGAAATATCATCGATATGGGCTTTCGGAGCCGAAGGCTCACTCGTGTACCCTTGATGACTGCACCACACAAAGCTTTACGCCTCGCCTGGGCCCGTCAACATCGGTATTGGACTGTTGATGACTGGCGAGTCTCGCTTCAAATTGTATCGAGCGGATGGACGTGTATGGGTATGGAGACAACATCGTGAATCCATGGACCCTGCAAGCCAGCGGGGGATTATTCAAACTGGTGGAGGCTCTGCAATGGAATGTGGCGTGTGCATTTGGAGTGATGTGGTGCCACTCTGACAGGTGACACGTACGTAAGCACCATATCTGATCACCTGCATCCATTCATGACCATTATGCATTCCGATGGACTTGGGCAATTCCAGCAGGACAATGCGACACTCCACACGTCCACAATTGCTACAGAGTGGCCACAGAAAAACTCTTCTGAGTTTAAACACTTCCGTTGGCCACCAAACTCCTCAGACACGAACTTTATTGAGCATATTTAGGATGTCCTGAAACGTGCTGTTCGTACTCTTACGAATTTATGGTCAGCCCTGCGGATTCATGGTGTCAGTTCCCTACAGCACTACTTCAGACATTAGTCGAGTCGATGCCACGTCGTGTTGCGGCACTTCTGCGTGCTCCCGGGGGCCCTAACGATATTAGGCAGGTGTACCAGTTTCCTTCGCTCTTCAGTGTGTATTGCATCGAGGCAGGATACTATTCCAAAGCCACACAAAATATGTTTACTTACTAGCCTCATAGTAGTAGTTGTTTTGTAACCTAACAAACATTAACTCATGCTACACCGTCATAGATTAGATTCACATGGACTGAGCAGATCGAGGTTTACCAACGAGTGATGCTCATGTGGATAATATTAACATGTGTAGGACGACATGGGAACGCTGGACTTGAAGTTCAGTACCAAGTCCCCTTGCCAAGTCGTATTGGTAAAGTGACATCAGTATCAGCTCTTTCCTGTTTTCATTTTGCTGTCTCCCTGAAATATGGGATACATTTATAATTCCAAATTCATGTACTTTTCTTTAAAAAATTATGTGTAATTGCTGTAAGTAAATAAATCATAATACTTAAGAGCAGACAAAAGAACTCCACGCTGTCCCACCTCCATGTGGTGTTGCATGGCAACGGTGTCTGCGGCCGTAGCGGTGTAGCACAACTCTAGTACCCTGTGGTGGCTGTGGGTGCTGGCTAAGAGGTCAGAGTGGAGCACTACAGCCTCCATAAAGCAGTAAGATGTCAGACCCTAGTAGTAGTCACAATGCAGCTTGTAAAAAAAAAAAAGAAAAGAAAAGAAAAGTATGTTGATTGTAGAGTGATCTACCGGGATTAGGACCGGCCCTGTGTCTGATTTCAAATGGAAGTTCATGTTGTCCTGTGTCTGATTTCTCTGTGGTTATTCATTTTCTCTTGGAGACTTTCTGTCTGTTTGTCATGGTATGATCCCATTTGTGAGTCTGCAGGGATTCATGAAGGTCAAATGTCCACAGAAGCCCACCAGCCTTTTCCTCATACATGCGATTATATCTTCTTAGAGATGGTACAGCTCACTGTTGTGTCTTATACTGTAAGTACCTTCCTTTTGTCCCATTGGCCGTAGTATTCTCCTTAGGATTTCCCGTTTCTTTAGCTCTAGTTTCCTGAATGGACCCTTCTTATTCATCAAGAGGTATTCAGAACTGTTTAACAGTTTCTGGTTATTGATGTCTTAGTTTGTTAATCATAATACAACCTCCCAGAAATTTCTGGAATTTCTTGTAATACTGTCGTAAGAAAGTTGGGTAAATTAATCATTGTGATGATACTGGATCCGTACGGATTACTTCTTTGTCTTAGAACAGTAAATTTGGATAAATTTCGTGGATCTGCACTAATGGTAACGAAAATAAATTTACTCACATTTGCAGATCTAAATAAATCTAGATATCTCGGTGATTCGAATGCAAAAGTTTAGTCCTGTTTCACACATAGCGACTTTAATATCTGTTCATAACTCGATGAGCGATCAGCAATGGCTGTTTGGCGTAGTTTATACAGTATCATCACCACCACCACCACCACCATCATCATCATCACCATAATCAATCAGTTATTATCCTTTTTTTATATAAACCTCTTCCAGACCTTTTCATTTATTACAATCTTCAGTTTCTCGCATGCAAGCTTGTTTCTTCCTGTCGGCAATCCATCTCCCGTTAGATAGTCCCATAGGTCTTTTCTCATCCGGAGAAATCCAACATAGAATCTCTCGCATCATGTCATCACAGTTTATGCCCACTCAATGGACATTTCAATTTCGCAGCAATGGCTGCGACGTCTTCGACTTTTGTCTTTTCTTTATCCATTTTTTCTGTTCTTTCTTGTCAAGCCCAGCTTGCTTCTTTTTATTGCTCGTTGGGTGATCCTTAATTTTTGAAAGATTTGAGGATTTAACATCCATGTTCCAGATAAGGTAGTTGGTACTGGCATCTGCAGTAATCACTTAAAGTATTTCGCTTTACGTACCACAGAATTTCGTGACTGAATAGGACACCGCTTCAGATAACGTGACGTATATTCTTGACTTCAGTTACAATAACTTTTGTTATTAATGTTTCTTTGTTAGAAGCTCTACAATAATCTTTGGATCTCAGATTGACAGGTCGAGATAGAACAATAGAATAAATACACATCTGACAGATAAAGAGATTGCTTCTTGTTTTCCACTGCCACGACGCTATTTACTGGATGGCGCGCTCCGCTTCTTCAAGCTGGGTCTCTGCACCACAGAATAACTTCCAAGTCAGCGCGTACCGGAGCCCTGAAGATGCGCTGTGTCGACCCTTACTTGTTGACATGTGTTTACATAGTGAAACACTAACAAGAACTTCCAAACAGTTTATGATTATACATTATTTAATTAATAAAATTACTTTTCACTGTTGCGATCATCATTCGTCAGTCAGGAAGACGTCGGGTAAAACGTTTCATTACAGTAGATGGACTCGATGCCATAAAATGTGTCACTTGTAACAACATGCCCACCCAGTTCTGTGCCAAGGCGTTCAGCGGGCGTCACCGTCTGCCTAGTGAGGTTATTACCGAAACTTTGGCATACGGCGTACGTGAGTTTAGTAGCCCCATTACCGCAACAGACCTGCTTTACCACGTACAAATTCTGGCTGTCTGGTATGGCAGATCAGTGGAGTATCGAACGGTGTAATCGGTGAGTCTTCATGTAGTCAGCTGTCGTCCTGTCTGCCTCCACCACGAGCCTGGCATATCTCTGCCATCATCCAGACCAGGCCATCTGCCAAGTAGTCAAGCTGCCACCCTTGCGTCAAAGGTCCAACCGAGACCCTCCTAGTTACTGCGCTGCTGGGTCGCCTGCCAATGGGCGACATCAGCCTCCGCTGGGCAGGAACTGACCACATCGTTAGCAGCATAACATCAGTTTGCTGCAGTATAATCTGACACTGCACTGCTGAGAAATGTCTACGACGCAAGATGAGGTCACGCTCGGCCCTCACAGAGCATAGCAGCTACTGTCGTCCCCACGACAATGCTTCTCCTCTCATGACCGCTAGACCGACGCCTGACAACGCTGCAGAACACGGACACCATGGATCGACGCCAGGCTACTCCATGTAGTGAGTCGCTCACTTGTAGCTTGTTGGAACAGAAAACAGTTTACATGCACGCCTTGCTGCAACTACTTCACTCCTCCGACAGTCTCTTGCAGGTCTCACCAAACCACCAAATACACAACACCACCCTGACAACCCAAAGACTTCATTTCCATCCTAAGGGTTGTGGACAGTGGATACCTGTCCGCTACAGCAAATTCTTCTACAATATGATATAGGTAGATAACGTTTTGAACCAATAAAAGGCTTTCGCCGGCCGAAGTGGCCGTGCGGTTAAAGGCGCTGCAGTCTGGAACCGCAAGACAGCTACGGTCGCAGGTTCGAATCCTGCGTCGGGCATGGATGTTTGTGATGTCCTTAGGTTAGTTAGGTTTAACTAGTTCTAAGTTCTAGGGGACTAATGACCTCAGCAGTTGAGTCCCATAGTGCTCAGAGCCATTTTTTAAAAGGCTTTCCAGTAGTCCACCAACCTCTTACACAGTGGTCACCGATATTTCTTGATGTTTCTGTAACTTCATTGACAACCTACAAATAGTCGAGTGTGTTATACTCACTTCTAAGGCCAGTTGATTGTTTCCTCTGGTGAAAGCACAGCTCATTTTCTAGATGATTATTAAGGGCTTTCATAAAATCCTTGTATACTACAGGCAAAAGACTATTGAGAATGTAGCTCTTAGCATGTTCCCTGCTCCTTTTATAGTGGAAACTGACAAATCTTCCACAGTGTGAGACGCCAACGCAAGAGCTACTGAACATATCGGTCGTTTTTGTAATTTGTTCCCACTAGACTGACTGAGTCAGACCACACCCAACAATTCAGGTACATAATTGAATCTGTCACAGAGTAGATCATATAATAGGGAGAGAAAGGGCTTCATAAGAGAGTTCTGATAACAGTTCTTACAAAGTCATTAATGATTAATTACGGGAATAGGTTGAGTGGTGTCAAACCACTCTCTCACTTTAACCACACTGTCGGTCAGATTAATATTCTTATTTTAGGTCATCACCTCCGTGTTCCCCAGTACTGCATTTGATATGTGTGGTTTATGACCTTTTTACACCAGGAAATTCTGAGCAGGATGATCATATAACTGCATGTAGAGCCTATAGAGAGCTTGTATCCAAGGGGCTGTAGTGGCGGCGATGGATGACAACGAGTAAGATTGTGGGGCATAAATGTCGCATACGGTGACTTGGCTGTGCGAGTGATTTGGGGAACCGGCACTCTGTGAATTGTCTTCCCAATTAGGATCAGAGGAGGAGGATGCCGGTTCGCAAAACATTTTTACCTGGGCCATGCGACAGAACATCGCGAAGGTGGCCAGTTTGCAGAAAGTACGAGGAGGAAGTCATTTAAGATAGACTGCTGTATTCTCAGCTTTTGTGCAGACGGTCATAAGACAACAAGCATTCCCATATTAGAAGCTGGGACGATGCAAAGAGAGCGGCTGGTACACGTGTTTAATGGAGTTAAGACTGTAACTCCCCTGACAATAGGAAGTCGTCAGGTTCTTTTAGCGAGCAGCGAAAACATATATTTCACCAGCACGACTGTCTGGAAAGCTTAACAACCTTCTTTCAGAAATTGGAAACGGTCGGCCGGGGAAGAGTAGATCACTTCATAAATGAGGCACTATGGTCCCATCTAGGCAGACATTTTTTTGTAGAAACACGGCCATGTTTACCGTTAGAACGACACCTCCCTCGTCTAAAGTCCTCTTTTTCAGACAAGAGAGATTTTGAGTCTATGATTAACTCCTCACAGGATATGTAAAGCAGTGATTTGCTCTCCCAGCTTGGGAACCCCGGCGCGTTGCCTGGATTGGATAACACCCCAGCAGAGCAGGCAAGAGGGGAGATGCAGTTAGTAGAGGGTAGGACGATTGGTTTGTACAAAGTGAACGCGGTTTTTTTTCTTTTGGTAATTCGGCTTCCGTATTGAGGCTTGTTGGAAAGTGATTGTGATTCTTGGCGCTTCATCTTCTGGTCCTCCCCTGGTGGAGAACTTCAGGAATTTCCCTAATGTGTGAGACTTGTGGTCGGTATCTTGTGCCGGACTAAGAGCCAGTGGCAGTTCCCAACTGTACTGATAGTGGAACCGCATATCATCTCAAAGATATTGAGTGTTACGAGGGTGAACTTATTCATCCTGAGCAGGTCGTCTGAATACAGACAGTTCCAACATGAGCCATCATTCCTGTGACTCAAATTGGTTTCGCCAGACCAGCAAAATGACGATCTCATGAAATCAGTCAGAATTTCATGGCTCTAATAGAGAAGTTTCCCACGCACTAATAATCAGAATACCAGTCCGTATAGTTTGCAAAAATTTTGTGGACACGTCAGTACATTATAGCTGCCGAGGCAGAGAAGAGAAGACAGGAGGGTGAGAAACAGAGGAAGAAAAGGGAAGGAAAGAAAGGTAGCAAGAAGATCAGAGACAGAAGATTCTCGTTAATGAGATTAAAGAAATTAAGAACCGACAAGACAAGGAGGAAAAGAGAAGGAAATTCAAAAGAGCTCTTATGAGTCTGTGAAGAACGTAAATCAGGTAAGGAATGAAGTTAAGGGTGTACATCGTATTACATTACATTCATACTTGTGCCATAGATCATGATTACGACATTTTGTAATGAGTTGTAATGTGTCAGTTTAAGATAAGTTTTCATCACACTTTTTTCAGGTAATACTTCATATCGAAAAATTCATCTCTTGAGTAGAAGGAGTTGTCTTTCAGAAATTCTTTTAATTAGTTTTTAAATGTTAGTTTGCTATCTGTCAGACTTTTAATGCTATTTGGCAAATGACCAACGATTTTTGTGGCAGCAGAATTAGACCCTTTCTGTGCCAACGTCAGATTCAAGCCAGAACAGTGAAGATCATCCTTTCTTCTAGTGCTGTAGCTAAACACTTCGCTATTATTTCAAAATTGGGATGAGTTATTAATAACAAACTTCATAACTGACTGCATTTGTTGCTAAGGTACTGTGAATATTCCGAGTTCCTTAAATAAATGTCTGCAAGGTAAACTTGAGTGGGGTCCAGCTATGATTCTGATTACACGCTTTTGTGCAATGAATATTTTTTCTCTTAACAATGAATGAACCCAAAATATGATGCCATATAAAAGCAGTGATTGAAAATAGGCATAGCAGGCTAATTTATTGATATGTTTATCATCACAATTTGCAGTAACCCTAATGGCATAAGTACCTGAACCTAGCTGTTTCAGCAGATCATCAATGTGTTTTTTCCTATTCAATTTCTCATCAGAAAGTTTGAGTATTGTGTGTTAGCAACAGACTTCTGTTGAAAGACTATATTTACAAATGGTGTTACGTCATTTACTGTACAGAATTACGTATACCACGTTTTCTCATAATTTAGTGAGAGCCCATTCGCAGAGAACCACTTAATAATTTTCTGAAAGACATTAGTTACAATTTCCTCAGCTAATTCTTGTTTGTTGAGTGTGTTTACTATACTTGTAACATCATCAAAAAGGAACTAGCTCTGTATCTTCATGCACATGAACCGTTAATATATATTAAGAACAATAAGTGACACAAGACTGAACTCGGTGGGACACCATTCTTGATACCTTACAAATTACAGGACTTTGCTGATTTCTGTAGACTATCTGCACTGTTAATTTCAACATTCTGCATTCTTCCATTTAAATATGAATTAAATCATCTATGTACTGTTCCACTCTTGCCACAATACTGAAAATTATCTAGAAGAATTTCATGAATCGCACAATCAAGAGCATTTGAGAGATCACAAAATATCGCAGTGGGTAACGTTTGGTTATTCAGAACACTTAATGTCTCATAATTAAAAGCATATATAGCATTTACTTTTGAGAAGCCGTTCTGAAAACCAAACTGACATTTTGTTAATGCTCCATTTTTAAAAATATGTGAAGCTATTCTTGACTATATTAATTTTCAAGAATTTCGGATAAACCTGTCAGAAGTGAGATTGGACAGTATTTTTAGCATCATATCTATCCCTTTTTTCATACAATGGTTTAACAATAGCATATTTCAGTTTATCTGGAAAATGCCCTGTTTCAGTGAGCTACCACATATGTGGATGTGAATACTACTTATCCACTGGGAACAAGCTTTCAGTACTCTCTTGGAAATGCCATAATTTCCATGTGAGCTTTTACATTTGTGTGAATTTATATTTTCCTTATTTCAGAGGAAAGGTGGGTTGAATTCCAATTTCAACAAATAGCATAGGTATTGCATTTTCCAGATACAGCCTTGAATTTTCTAATAAATAGCTGGATCCTATTTTCTCTACAACACCTGAAAAATGATTATTAAAAATATTTTCCGCTTCTGAATTTTTGTTAATAAATTTTTCATTTGCATACTTCTGGACATTTTAATAACCTTTCTTAATACAGTACATTGGATTTTATAATGTTTTACTGTTCCTGGGTCTTTACTCCTTCTAGCTATGAGATACACTTCCGTTTTCTGTTTATATTTTTATGCCTTTAGTTAGCAATGGGTGTTTTTAGAGGGCTTCTTACAATTATCTTTCACTGTTTACTTAGGGAAACTGTTTTCACATATACTCACAAAGGTCTCAAGAAATAGGTTAAATTTTAAATTAGCGTCAGGTTCCCTGGACACCTCAGCTCAGTCTAACTGCTGCAAGCTCTCTCTAAAATTGGCAATTGTTAAATCATTAATTGTATGCACTATTTTGGAGGACTGTTTTGCAGTGTTGAAGAGAGCTATGTCATAAACCTTAACTAGCTGTGCATCATGATCAGACAGACCATTCTTAACAGGAAAGTTTTTATTTGATTAAATGTATTTTGATCTATAAAAACATTATCAGCCAGTGTGCTACTTCCCTGTACCACCCGAGTAGGAAAATAAATAACTGATGTCAAATAGAAAGTGTCAAGTAATAATTCAAGGTTAAGCATTCCATCGGATTCTTTCAGAAAATATACATTGAAATACCCACAAACTATCATTTGTTACCTCTGTCTGACAGATAGCACAACAAAGATTCCAAGTTTTTTAAAAATACCTGAAAATTTCCTGATGAGGACCTATACAAAGCTACAATTATGAAAGTACCATTATTTAATTTAAGCTCACATGCACATGCTTGTATATGATTCTCTACACAAAATTTTTTATTTCCTAAACTTTTCACACTACGATAAATTTTAACACATATGGAAACTCCTCCTCTCTCCATAGTGTCTTTACCTTCATCTGCTGAAAGCTTATATCCACCTACAATTACCTTTTCCTTATCTGTGTATATATGATATTCAGATGGGCATAATACATCTGTTCCACCCTCCATTACTAAAACTTCTAAACAAACAAGAAGCTAATCTACTTTGTGTTTCAGTCCCCTGATATTCTGATGCAATATACTAACATTATATTTCGTTGTGCTTTTATGAGGATCTTGTGATATACTAACATTGTTTTTCACTTTACATTTATGAAAATCTTACGATATTTTAACATCTCCAGTACCTGCAGTCTGAGCTTCTCATTGAGCTTAATTTCATTCAATGTTGAATTACTGGACACTGATCTTAGACTCAAAAAGGGGTACTCTCACGAGTTTCAGTGCCTCCCCCCCCCCCCCAAAAAAGATTTTGCTATAATCCCAGCCAGTTTACCCCTCCATTTCGTACTGAGATGCAGGACATGCCTTGTAAAGCAACACCTACCGATAGCATCAACAGGTATGAATCAAACCTATGCCTGACACAGTAGCCACTTGAAGCAGCTGATCTAGCTTCATACTGACTCTCCTGACAGAGCTGTTCAATTGGGACCGATCGTATTGCATGAAAGCAGGAACCAAGCCAACATTTGTATGGTTCACTGCAGATGCTATTTTTATTAGGTCACACTCAATTTTGTAGCCCTGATCCCTGTCAATACTGTTTCCCACTCCATCCACTATCACAACATGATCATGCTTTGTAAAACCCTTCCAAAATGATCCCACATCCTCTATCAATTTGCTGAGACAAGGATTAGGCTTGAAAAAACTTGTTACCTGGTACCTGTCACCTAATTTTCCGTGCAAGATCTTGCCCACACCTCTTCCAAGGCTACTATCTAACAACAGAACTTTCCTCCTACTTTCTACTTTTTTTGAAACAGTTGGTTTCCTGTTGAAAGTCTGTTGAGTAGAAACTAGACTTACATCTACTTGAGCCTCATCCTTAGTTAACTGAGGTAGCAAGGCAAAGCTATTGTTTGTGGAAATGATGAAACTGTCAGATACTAATCTTTTTCTGTGGCCCCTGTAACTCGCTACCACTTCCCACCTGTCTTAACTCTCCTTAACATATAAATCATGTGTGGTGCAACTGCACCAGGTGTAGTAGACTCTAAAAGGGCTCAAGAATCTCAAAAACAAACAAAAAATATCATGTGTGATACAGCTCTACCAGGTGTAGCACACTGCAACGCCTCGTGATTCCCAAGAAGAGGGAATATTGTGTGGTACAATACTACCAGCTGAACAGAACAGTTGAACAAAAAAGGCTGTTGTGACATCCGAGATGACAGACATCCATCTTGCATTTGCTTGAAGTGACATAGGTTAAAATACTTGCTCTCCGTCGCCAATGAGACTCAGGTCAACTGATTTCTATGTCTCTGACATGCACCTCAGTCCATCTGTGATGGCTGCTGTCATGTGGTCGTGGCTCACCAAACCCCTAGTGAAATCCAGATCCAGCCATAAAGTCACATTATTGGTGGCAGTGAACCACTTGCTGTATTCACGGCCAAGTAAGGAATTTGTCAATGGAGGACCACTTCTTCTTTATGTCTCCACTCCTCCACCAGACAGTGTGGCATCTGGCCAACTATGCCCCTTCACAGAAAGTGAAGGTGCTCAGTTTTTGCCTCTTACCGTAGCCAGTCTCCCCTCTCTGTGAACAACCATCAGTGGCCCTTGAACCCACTGTGGCGGGGCATCCCACTGTGATGCGGTATTTCACTGGTTGTTGGCGGTCAGCACTCAACTCCTCCTGACCTCACGTCCGCCTCCATTACAGAGGCTCCCACTTCCAGTACTCATCCATGTTTTCGTTGCTCGGTGTCCATGCGTCTGCACTTAGCTTCAAATCATAATGACAAACATTTTTAATTTTTCTGCACCATATAGAAAGTTCTCTAATGAAGAATTTGTGAAGGAGACTTAGATAAAAACTTCCCTATTTAGTATGATAGTTCGATTGCAACCATTCTTAATTACGCATAATGCTTAAAAGATAAGAAATAGTAAGTTTTGTGGCACTAATTCCGGTGGTTTGCATTTCTGTGTACATCATATTGGTAACAAATACAACAGTTCTCATAGCAGTGATGTGACCAATGGTCTGACACGTATGACCATAATACCATTATTAACATCAATTATGACAAAAATGTTTGGTTTACAGCCCGCATCTCGTGGTCGTGCGGTAGCGTTCCCGCTTCCCACGCCCGGGTTCCCGGGTTCGATTCCCGGCGGGGTCAGGGATTTTCTCTGCCTCGTGATGGCTGGGTGTTGTGTGCTGTCCTTAGGTTAGTTAGGTTTAAGTAGTTCTAAGTTCTAGGGGACTTATGACCACAGCAGTTGAGTCCCATAGTGCTCAGAGCCATTTGAACCATTTTTTTGTTTGGTTTACAACCATTTGCTTATCATACAATGAACGAAATATGTTAGTTGGTTAGCCACTGTGCCGACCTCGATGGCCGAGCGATTCTAGGCGCTTCAGTCCGGAACCGCGCGACTGCTACGGTCACAGATTCGAATCCCGCCTCGGGCATGGATGTGTGTGATGTCCTTAGGTTAGTTAGTTTTAAGTAGTTCTAAGTTCTAGGCGACTGATGACCTCCGATGTTACGTCCCATAGTGCTCAGAGCCATTTGGTTAGCCACTGTGCTACTAAAATACGTCCTCCGTAAGCCATGCTCAGTAACGCATGCTTTCATACCTACAAACATAAACAATATTGTCACATAGAGAAAGGTGTAGGCTGATGAATGACGAACACTAACCTCACATAATGAAGGTTTATTCAGCACTTGCACATACAAGAGCGTGGAGCGAACTGCCTCCGGCCAGAACACACACGATATACATACAGCTACAGAACATTCCAGTACAATGGTTCTTGTCATTTGGGGATACTTCTAGAATGTACTCGAACCGAGTGTAGAAATTAAAATATTTCAGTTCAGGTGACTTTCGAACTCACGACCGTCCATGTAACAATTTAGTATCGTAACCACTTTTTTTAATCTCATTTTGTTCTCTATTGTTCGTTGATTTTGTTCGTGGCGGACGTCCGACGACACTCTGAACGAGTGTTTGTTGATCCGTTCAATCAGTTTTTTATTACAGAGGGTAGCTAAACCCTCTGACCGAACACGCTGAGCTACCGTGCCGGCACTAGACTATGGCGACTGCGCTACTCGGCTTCTTTTGCGACAGTATGATAATCAACTGCTAAAAAAGTAAAAGGAAACTACAACCCATCCTGCATCCAAGCATTACTAAAAGCGCACACATTGCTTCTTTCCAACTCCCTGCTTCCCTTTTCCTCCCGTAATTCTCATTCTTTGTCACCTGTTCTCTATGCTTCTATTCAGTCGCTACTTGTCTTTTGCATTCCCATTTTCTCTTTTTACCCATACTCCCTTTTCCTCTACACGGGGACTGGGTGTTTGTGTTATTCTCATCATTCCAACATCATTCATGACAGTAGCAAGATTGGGATGTGTACAGATTCGGAATGTGTAGGGGCGCTGATGACCGCGCAGTTGAGCGCCTCACAAACCAAACATCATCATCATCATCATCATCATCATCATCCTTTTTCCTCTTCAGTGTCCCCTTTTGAGTCAGAAGGTGGTGTCATACTAGTCTCAACTAGACCAATAGATGGCAATGAAACTCCAACCACTATGATATTGGTAGAGCCTGGCATTTTCTTGATTGTGAAATTAGAATCTTGGAGACTTAACACCCACTAGCCAAGGTGACCATGTATGAGTTTCACAGTTAGAAAGAACCACAGACACCACCACCACTAATTTATTGTGGGAGGGCTCGATAATTAGGTTGTGGATCACATGGGGTCTAATCGGGAGTTCTCCTTGAAAAAAGTTGAAAAAATTACGACCTACAGCCACTTTTTGGAGCATTCTGGACATCTCAGGCTATATGTTTCAATGGCAGTTAAAACTCCTAAAGTGTGTCAGTTTCAGCTTGGATTACAACGAATTTTGCTATTATCGAGTACAAAAAATTATTAAACTTATCGACAGTGTGTGTATGGTTACTAAACATTACGCCCTAGACATTTTTATAGGGAAGAATCAAGGAAAAATAATATATATAGAGTGTAATAGACTATACGTTATATTTAGATCAGTTTAAAAACCATTTGATAAATTCCACGAACGTAGTCGTTCTGCTACATTGTGGTGGTAAAACTGAGTAAAATGTAACACATTTTATGATAAATATTCATTTACGATCATTCTTCTGTCTTAAAAAAAGGTACAGTGTTGAGGAAATGCCGTGAACTCTCTTTATAGTAATTCTCTTGACACATACACTTATTATAACTTCATTATTATTCCAATACCGGACTGTAAGTGATTACCGCATGGCATTCGATTGTTAGCCGTCTGCCTCCTGACCACGCTTCCTCCAAACTTACAGCAGGACCAACAAGATTCATGCTTATCTACCCCGTTCCTACATCACTCAAAGTCGTAAATACACACTTCATCAACAGGTGGACTATTGTCTTTTTAGTGAAAATATAAGTGGATTTGATTTACTAGTTTGTTAGAAAAACCAGCATACCATTAATTCTCGTTGCACAATAGATTTTAATATGTGTAATTAGTTAAGTTTGGATATATTCTTTCTACGGTGTCATTTTTGTCAACTAAGTTTCAAAAAATTGAACCTGCTTTTCAAAAAATAAGGTGACACAGCCTCTTGTACACGCTCCTCCTCCCCTCCCCCCACCCCCCTCGGCAATGACGCCCATGGAAAAAAGTGTAATGCCTTGAGGTTAGTGTAAACTTCAGTTGTGCACTCAAAAATAAGAAGTATCGAAACTTTGGAAACTACACACAAGGGCAGGGCGTGTAATCCACAGTTAGTATCAGACCTCCCCGATCTCAGAGATGTTCTCTGCTTTAAGTTAATTCTGACATACAAAAATAATTAATCATATTTCCAGAGTCATGCATCATCGTGTTAAAAATTGGCCTAGAACACAGGCTTCGCTGATTTTCGTCGTTCATCTATAAATATAATAGCCTTTGTCTCTTTCGTCTTTTATTTTTAGCCGGCCGGAGTGGCCGTGCGGTTCTAGGCGCTACAGTCTGGAGCCGAGCGACCGCTACGGTCGCAGGTTCGAATCCTGCCTCGGGCATGGATGTGTGTGATGTCCTTAGGTTAGTTAGGTTTAATTAGTTCTAAGTTCTAGGCGACTGATGACCTCAGAAGTTAAGTCGCATAGTGCACAGAGCCATTTTTATTTTTACTTACCTAGCGAGGTGCTGCAGTGGTTAGCACACTGTACTTGCATTTGGGAAGACGACGGTTCAAACCCGCGTCCGGAAATCCTGATTTAGGTTTTCCATGGTTTCCCTAAATCGCTTCAGACAAATCACGGGATGGTTTCCTCGAAAGGGCACGGCCGACTTCCTTCCCCATCCTTCCCTAATCCGATGGGACCGATGACCTCGCTCTTTGGTCCCATCCCACAAATCAACCAAACATATTTCTACTTAAAACAATATTAACACCTTACTAAACGGAAAGAGTGATTATAGGGCCACCAACTTCGTAACAGAGATGTGCTTCTCACATTTTTATAACACTCTACACCCAAAAGCGATAATTTTCCTTAGTATCGAAGCATCTTCTTCGACTTCTCGAAACAAGTTCATGCCTAGATTGGCCGTGATTTGTGGATATATGATAATTCCACCCAGTGAACTTTTCACCCAAACAGAAACCTGTGAAATTTGCACCCAATTTTCCTGTTAAAGGGCAGGGCCTACATGTAACCGAGCCTACTCGCCCACTATCGTGGCCGACCATTTTGACAGTTATTGTTGTACGACTCTAACTTTCGTAGTGCTCACTACGTGAGCAATGTGTGTTTATGTGCTCATAGGTTCGATATGGAAGTGTCAAGACCAAACGGAGTAAGCCATGTGGCTACTATGAATTTCTCTCGTACGTCATATAGAGAACCAAAGCAGACGGGAGTGTGATTTGGCGCTGTTCAAAATACGAACCAAGATACTGCCGAGAAATGCTTAAGTACAAAGACTCTAACGTGCTTAATTTAAACAGTCATCAATGTGGAGCACCGGATGACGCTCGCTTGTAAGTACAAAAGATTGCGGATCAGGCGAAGAACAGATCACCATAGGAAGACACTTCGATTTCGAAAACAGAGAATTAGGTGTCTTGTACAATCGAGGATATGAATTAGTTACAAAAAAACCAGAGTAGCAAGCAACGAAGAGGACGTTATACAACCACCGGTACCAAATCACACGGAAATCAGAATGAACCAGAAACACGACAGAAAGTTGATCTTCAAGCAGGGGTACTGACAATGAATGACAGTAGCAGTTTTCTCTTAAGTGACGACAACTTTGGAGACAGGATTATAATTTTTAGTGGAAAAACAGAAAGAGAGACACTAAAGACTACGCAAGACTTTTTTAGGGATGGGACTTACAAATTCTATAGCAAGCAATTTCCGAAAATGTATATTATTCACGCAGACTTCGAAAGCTTAAAATATCAAACAAATATCTGTACAGTGGCCTTCCCATTCTCACCAAAGGAAAGAGACATATATCAGTCTTTTACACAATTTTAACGATTATGTACCAGAATGGAGCCCCAAATACACTCCTGGAAATTGAAATAAGAACACCGTGAATTCATTGTCCCAGGAAGGGGAAACTTTATTGACACATTCCTGGGGTCAGATACATCACATGATCACACTGACAGAACCACAGGCACATAGACACAGGCAACAGAGCATGCACAATGTCGGCACTAGTACAGTGTATATCCACCTTTCGCAGCAATGCAGGCTGCTATTCTCCCATGGAGACGATCGTAGAGATGCTGGATGTAGTCCTGTGGAACGGCTTGCCATGCCATTTCCACCTGGCGCCTCAGTTGGACCAGCGTTCGTGCTGGACGTGCAGACCGCGTGAGACGACGCTTCATCCAGTCCCAAACATGCTCAATGGGGGACAGATCCGGAGATCTTGCTGGCCAGGGTAGTTGACTTACACCTTCTAGAGCACGTTGGGTGGCACGGGATACTTGCGGACGTGCATTGTCCTGTTGGAACAGCAAGTTCCCTTGCCGGTCTAGGAATGGTAGAACGATGGGTTCGATGACGGTTTGGATGTACCGTGCACTATTCAGTGTCCCCTCGACGATCACCAGTGGTGTACGGCCACTGTAGGAGATCGCTCCCCACACCATGATGCCGGGTGTTGGCCCTGTGTGCCTCGGTCGTATGCAGTCCTGATTGTGGCGCTCACCTGCACGGCGCCAAACACGCATACGACCATCATTGGCACCAAGGCAGAAGCGACTCTCATCGCTGAAGACGACACGTCTCCATTCGTCCCTCCATTCACAACTGTCGCGACACCACTGGAGGCGGGCTGCACGATGTTGGGGCGTGAGCGGAAGACGGCCTAACGGTGTGCGGGACCGTAGCCCAGCTTCATGGAGACGGTTGCGAATGGTCCTCGCCGATACCCCAGGAGCAACAGTGTCATTATTTGCTGGGAAGTGGCGGTGCGGTCCCCTACGGCACTGCGTAGGATCCTACGGTCTTGGCGTGCATCCGTGCGTCGCTGCGGTCCGGTCCCAGGTCGACGGGCGCGTGCACCTTCCGCCGACCACTGGCGACAACATCGATGTACTGTGGAGACCTCACGCCCCACGTGTTGAGCAATTCGGCGGTACGTCCACCCGGCCTCCCGCATGCCCACTATACGCCCTCGCTCAAAGTCCGTCAACTGCACATACGGTTCACGTCCACGCTGTCGCGGCATGCTACCAGTGTTAAAGACTGCGATGGAGCTCCGTATGCCACGGCAAACTGGCTGACACTGACGGCGGCGGTGCACAAATGCTGCGCAGCTAGCGCCATTCGACGGCCAACACCGCGGTTCCTGGTGTGTCCGCTGTGCCGTGCGTGTGATCATTGCTTGTACAGCCCTCTCGCAGTGTCCGGAGCAAGTATGGTGGGTCTGACACACCGGTGTCAATGTGTTCTTTTTTCCATTTCCAGGAGTGTATGTCAGTGGTGTTTTCGAATTAGCTGCGATTTCTGCGCTAAAGGTTGTGCTCCCACTGGCTGGAGTGCATGGCAAGCCTATTATTTCCATATGAAGAAATCTATCTGAAGAATAGTGAAAGTCTTGGGACTTACTTGCGAATAGAGAGCATATGAGGATGTAAGACTGCAAATTCGCATGTGTACAGCTGTGGCGTTCCTGCGACCTGAAGATGGTTCAAATGGCTCTGAGCACTATGCGGCTTAACTTCTGAGGTCATCAGTCGCCTAGAACTGAGAACTAATGAAACCTAAGTAGCCTAAGGACATCACATACATCCATGCCCGAGACAGGATTCGAACCTGCAACCGTAGCAGTCGCGTGGTTCCAGAATGTAGCGCCTAGAACCGCACGGCCACTCCGGCCGGCACCTGAAGATGTCTGCTATCGCTGTCTCGAGATTCATTCACAAGCAGCGAATAAGTTTTCTCAGTTTTTCGACTATTTTGTAAATAGATGGTTGGAAAACGATGAAGTCCAGATCAGTGTTTGGAGCTACTACAGACGACGACGACGTCGCACCACCAATGCTGTAGAAGGCTGGCACAACAAATTTAATAATCTGCTCGGAAAAACGAGTCCTAAAATTAACGACGTAATAGAGTGTATGAAGACAGAAACAGAGAACTCAGTAATGAGGTCAGGGCTAAGGATGGAAGGCAAACGAAAGAAAACAACAATATGAAACTTGATGAAAGGCTGGAAAGAACAGTAAGCAGCAGGAAGAGGATGGTGACATCAGGCCTTGATTGAAAGCAGTCTCCTACCTCCAAAAATTTTAATGAATTTATCGGCTAATGTTGACGATTTGTATGAAGAAATGTACAGATGTAAATAGTAACTAAAACTTAAAAAATAATAAAATTGAAATAAAAATAATAAATTTGAAATGCAAAATTTCGATAAGCTTACAAGCCGATTTTAAACACGCCTAAATGGCAATTTACTCTTGCCATTTTGCCAATCCAAGCCAGGATAAAGCGTGATGGGAGTCGGTTAATTACTAAAAATCCATTTACACGACATGATCACTTCGTGTAAAAACGACATTTCATGTGTGGTGTATCATGATTGACTGTTTGATTTCTCTCTCTCTCTCTCTCTCTCTCTCTCTCTCTCTCTCTCTCTCTCTCTCTCTCTATCTCTCTCTCTCCCTCTCTCTCTCCGACACAATCACAAAATCTTTATTTATAATCTGTTTCGACCAACATCGACCATCTCTAAAAACAATGGAAGACGTATAATTGAAATTACAAACACTTAATTTAAAAAAATCGTATCTCCTCTACCTATAGGATGTCGAACAATAACCGCTACCAGAACAACATAATGTCATTTTATTTAATGCACCAACGGTACGGGCTTGTGCCCATTTGCAGATAGATTTACGATAAATTACATGTCTCAGTGTTCAGTGTTGGAGATCACTGTTTAAATAAAGACAAATAATGTGCTGACGACTAAATAAACCCTACTGAAATAACTGAAAGTTGCTAAGCGGCATGTGTTGTAAAATATTATAGTACTTACATACAGCTACCATGCATAAAATTCACTCTTTTCACTTTGTCAAAGGCACAATTTAAAATAAGCATAAAGTAAAATACGGCTCATACCTGTGGATGGTATATGCAAGGAGGGTCGAGAACATATTTACACATAATAGACATCATTTGGCGCCCCACCCCTTCCATCATTTTCCACACGTACACATTCACACGTGTACGTATAAAAATCTTGCACTTGGGGGCCCCTCTCAGCTAGGCGCTTCAAGCGGTGGCTTGGTCGCTTCGGCTTTAAACCGGTCGTGAGTATATGTATAATGTAAAGTACATAATATGCGTTGTTGTATAATATGCGAAGATGAAGAAGTGTTCATAGCTCTTAAGATATGCGTTTTAGAGCTCATATTTACTGAGACTTCTGATTTTAGTATCGCATACTTTCAACTGTAAGCGTTTACGTCAGTAATCTATTGTGTAATTAATCAATTTTTTTCCTCAGGATCCCTATGAGAGCAATAAGTAGAGGGTTGTAAAATAACCCTAGCGCCATCGTTTAAAGCCAGATCTTGAAACTTTTCTCTGGATGGACTCCGTGTATCATCAAGAGCCTGCCAGTTCAGTTCATTCAACATCCCAGCAACGCTCTCCCGTGCGTCTAACAAAACTGTGACTATTCATCATACCCTTCTCTGTATAAGTTAAATATCGCCTGCTAGTGCTGTATAGTACGGATCCCACACCCTTGAGCAATATTCCAAGACAGGTCGCACGAGTGACCTGTAAACAATCTCCTCAGCAGAATGATGGCTTTTCCCTAGTACCTACCAATAAACGTAAATCTGCTGCCTCTTTTACCCACGACTGAGACTGTCTGATGGTTTTATGTCCCTGCTCTGTGTTACACCCAAGTATTTGTATGAGTTTACAGATTGTAACTGTGACTCACTAATATTCTATTCGTAGTGTGCTGCCTAAAATTTTTGCCCTTAAGTTTGTTGTGAATAAGATGTACTCGTTTTATTCTGCAAATCTTTAGATACTATGTGTTAAGTAGAAACGTGATATGCGCTGCAACCTTTATTAATTGTTTCGTATTATGATACAGTAATTCTAGGTTAATGCCGTTAGAGAAAGTTGGGAAAAGTAATAACGTTGGCAGAGAGTAAAGACTTGTGTAGGAGCACCGTCTCTGGATGTGAGTGTGATGTCAGAGCAGAGTACGCGGGAAACGTACTTGAGACGTAAGACTGAACACTGTCGGGCATATAAAAGGCGCAGTTGTTACTAGCGCCGGCCGCGGTGGTCTAGCTGTTCTAGGCGCTCAGTCCGGAACCGCGCGACTGCTACGGTCGCAGGTTCGAATCCTGCCTCAGGCATGGATGTGTGTGATGTCCTTAGGTTAGTTAGGTTTAAGTAGTTCCAAGTTCTAGGGGACTGATGACCACAGATGCTAAGTCCCATAGTGCTCAGAGCCATTTGAACCATTTGTTACTAGCGAGGCACATAGAGCATGACGAGTGTGGGCAGGTCTAAGAAACTCCACTAACATCAAAAGCCTACTCCATAGATAATCATTGCGAATAAACGTGTGCCAGCAACGTTACATCGAGGAATGGGAGCATTGTAGATGACAACGATGACGGCTTAGCATCTGTAACTGTTAGGTTGTTTTACTTTCTTTCACGTTAGAAATTGTGTGAGCCATTACCTAGTGGCATTTCCAGTGGTATTTATTGCAACATTTGTTGTATGTGAGAACTGTATGTACCTGATCTTGTCATTATCCTCCGTCGTTGTCACCAACTTAGAGTCATATTCCTTTCCAGTTATTGAATACCCAAGTGTTGTTGTTTAAGTAGCTAAAATAAGTATTAAAAGTCATTGCCAGTTTTGTTTGTTTGCTAAAATGGTAACTGAAAGTAATTAATAATGAAACCTCAATAAGTTATAAATGTTGTTCAATAATATTTAGAGGCAAAGTCATTCTTGCTACTTCAGTGAAGAGAAAAAAAATTTAAGGTAATTCTGGTACTTGCAAGTCAAGGAAAAGAATAAATTAAGTTCACATATTTCACATTTGTGTCTGATATAATAATGCTATTGTGTACTGGCGTGGTTCGTACTTCGGTGTCGGAAATGTGTTAAAAGCCAACAGTTGCTTCTACGAGCCAGTAAATTTTCGTAGTAATTACAATCTATTCAAAGGACGTAGCTTGCCATGTCCAGGAATGTAGTGCACGTAAGTAAACTTTACACTAAGGTTACTATAACCAATCTCGTACGTCATCCCAAAGCAATACGTAAAATAGCGTATGACGGAGAAATTTTTGTGTGTTATTCCAACCATGAAATCTAATACTTGAAGAGACTGCATGAAAACAGATACAAAAATAATATCAAGAATAGTGTTATTTGAAAAACTAAGAATAGTGTATGATTTTCTGCTAGCTCTGTACTAGTAGTATATAACTCATAACTCAGGAAAGCCTTGTTCCTGTTCGTGTTCGTATGTCTTCTCTATATGATCTGTATTGTAAGTGTGGATTCTTTTAAAGTGAAAAATATTAATGTGAAAATGGCCCTTGTATTATTCTTTCAGAAGAATTAATCACCTACGGTGACCCTGAGATGCTTTTTTTTCCATGCGCTTAGCGCTGACTAGGTCTATCGTGCCACACAAAAACGAGACTGAAATTAATTCATGTTGAGTGGGAAAGTGGTAAAATATCAAACTCAAAATATCAGAGATAGTACGGAAACCTTTCAGTGCAAAAAATAGTTAACGTGATATTATTCGATCGGAGAATTTTACTCTTGCCGGCAAGACAACAAGAACACGTACACTCTTTGGTATGGCTAGCCGCAGATTTAAATGTCATTTTTAAACACCAATTAGCTTCACTTTTGGTCGGTAGTAAGCAAACACTGGTGACCTTTCACAAGAAAGAGAGTAATAAGTTGAAAATTAAACAGAGACGCCCTTCCTTTTATAAGATTCCTCCGAATGTCTCACTATGCTGCAATAAGAAAAGTTTTACGCAGCCATTCAGGCCACGTCGTTACATAAATTACTGTCGTAACAAAATAGTTCCGTCCAGTCGTTTACCTTTTAATAACGAACTTAAATACCTTTCTTCAAATTAATATATCTGAGTCATTATATAAGGCAACTGCTATCTTCGTTCGCTATTATTTCGTAAAATGATGTGTTGTCTGAAGCATGGGTCAACCTTCTATTGCAACATGTACAGCCTAACGATGACGTTTTCAATGCAGCCCGTATTATTCATGAGATATGGGACACACTGCGCTCAATTACGTTGGCAACCGTGTTGATTAATTTCTGTATTATTTCAATTAGTTTGGTTGTGGTTTGTATGAGTCACGTGGTACCCCTTTTCTTTTCATATCTTAAGTAAGTGTGACACAGTTTTTAGTACTAAACTACATCCACATCAGTAGAAAGTGCTGGAGCGAAATGTGTTATTCTTCAGAACGACATACTGTACACTTCTCTCCAATTATCGATCAAATTTTCTTCGGAGACGATAGCCTTCTCCAAAATGAAGTTTATTGGCATACACGGTCATGTTATCGCTTTAACCAGTTTGTGAGGGAGGACGTTGTAACCTCCCCGTGAAAATAAATGACAATGATACTGAGCCAAATGTTGACTCCACACAAAAATGAATAATAAAAATGAGTCATGCGTAACCTTCTTGCAAAATTAAAGAATAACAATGGCCCAAATGTGAACTCCCCACAGTAATAAAAGTCAATGATAATAAAAATGTGCAAAAACGTTAAGTCCCCACAAAATTGACGTTAAAGTGAACCTGATAAATTTTATAAGGGCAGCTGCGCTGACCTTCGGCCCTGTGCAATAATTAAACCTCAACACAAAAACCAAAATTCTTACCTCAGTAAACTGCATCTATATCTGCTCTTATTTTTCGGCACAGCTCCGTGCAAGGCTGGCCCATGTTTAATTTTGATTCTTGGAGGGAATGCATAGGAAATATTATTTAACTTGAAATGAATCTTTTCCTTTAAAAAGGTTACTTTCTAGAAAAATTATTATTGGGGCAATTCTTGAACAAATTAATTACAATTAACATATGTTATTAGCTGAGCGCAATGCTGCTTCATTACCTTCGTTAACAATATACCTCGTCCATAACTGTGACCAGAGACCCATGTCGACGCCCGCCGACTCCTTACACACAACTACTTCCGACAGAGTCCAACTCGCAACTACAACTGAACACTCGCGCGGTCAAGCGCAGACTAGCAACGATAAATAACTCTCTGGTCAGAGATTCTGTCATGCCTCGCCATCGCTGTTAATGAATACAATGAATACATATGTGTTTCATAACCCTCCACTGGGGGGCAAAAATTTGGCAGCGGGTGAGTCATTTGGACTTGCCACGAGCAACAAATTTTTTCTTAACTGATCAACTTTACAAACACATGTAGAACATGAAGTAAATATGGTGCACATGCACCGAGTACACAACATATCAGACAATGACAAAAATATATGTACAATGAGTACAGAACATATCAGCAAATCAGAAAAATGTATATACAAATCATATTGATAAATGACAAAAGTGCACACTTACTGACGTTCAGCACAAAACATATTAGCAAATGACATAAGTGCACATGCACTGAAAAATTCTTCAAAGTCTTCACAACAAATAGACATAATGAGTACAAACCTTATTGACAAAAGACATAAATTCACATGTACTGTAGTTCAGAACATATCAGCAAATGAAAAAAAACGTATTAGTCATGAATACAAATCATATTAGCAAAAAAAAAAATGATTTTCACTATGTTACAAGAATTAGGACAGGAAAGGGAAGGATTGCATCATGGTTGTAGCACTTTAGGTTGCACGCAGCTGCACTGAAAGTCCATATCTTTCTACTGTAGCACAACACCAAGTGGAACAATCTGAAGTTCTTTTCCCAGAAGTATTTATCAGCGTAGCCAAGACACTGAAATGTCGTAGTAATATTCTATGTTATCATTTTAGCTGTACATTAGGTATACCAAACAGTGGGACCATAATAACATCTCCATCGCTCAAGGTGGTGGACAGCATGTCGTGTCAACACCACGTTCTTATAAGGTACACCGACGTAGAATTGGTGCAAAAACCAAATATAGTGCTCCATGATCAAGAGGATATACAGGATAAACGGAAATTGCAGTAATTCAGGGTAGTTAGGCCAGAAGGTGAAGGACATTAAGTCACATACTAGTCTTCACAGAGAATTACATTAGTAGTTTGCGGCATTCGTTGCCCTGTTATTGAACATTTCTGTACCATGTATGTAGTATTACAGAATAATGTTCATAAATTGGCGTTTTACACAGACCATTGGCACTCATTGCCTAATTATAAATCATCACAAGTCATAATATTCATATGGTGTTTTACAGAGAACATTGGCACTCATTTCCTAATTATAAATCATCTGAAGTCATTATATTCATGTGGTGCTTTACAGAGAACATTGGTACTCATTTCCTAATTAAAAATCATCAGAAGTCATAATATTCATGTGGTGTTTTACAGAGAACATTGGTACTCATTTCCTAATTACAAATCATCAGAAGTCATTATATTCATGTGGTGCTTTACAGAGAACACTGGTACTCATTTCCTAATTACAAATCATCAGAAGCCATTACATAATAATATTCATATAATGATTTACAGAGAACATAGGCACTCATTTCCTAATTACAAGTCATCAGAAGTTATTACATAATAATATTCATATAATGGTTTACAGAGAACATAGGCACTCATTTCCTAATTACAAGTCATCAGAAGTCATAATATTCATTTGGTGTTTTACAGAGAACATTGGTACTCATTTCCTAATTACAAATCATCAGAAGTCATTATATTCATGTTGTGTTTTACAGAGAACACTGGCACTCATTTCCTGATTATAAGTCATCAGAAGTCATAATATTCATGTGGTGCTTTACAGAGAACATTGGTACTCATTTCCTAATTACAAATCATCAGATGTCAAAATATTCATATGGTGTTTTACAGAGAACATTGGCACTCATTTCCTAACTACAAAGTATTGTTATATTTTTTTTTATTTGCTAGCAATGCATTGCGTTGAGATCGATAGCTAATTGTTGGGGGATAATAATATTTGCATTTGACTTATTGCTGCAAATGAAGATGTGTAACGTCATTTGTCATGAGTCAGCTGTAGCAAGGTTATGAAACAAGTAGAGTATATGTGATCACATTCATAAATGACATAGGCTTCATGAACAACTGCTTATAGCACATTAATTTCATAAATAATTTCTCCTGCAAAAAATATACAAAAAAATGGATTATTAATCTGAAGGAAGAAACGCATTTTATGCTGAAAAGTAGTGACCTCGAATTAACAGGCAGTGAAATGTGTACATAAGTGTGTTCCATAGCTGTCCCTTCCAAAACCTTCAGTCATCCTACTATGCAATATAACACATACTGTCAAAACGAACTGCAACAAATACTTAAATAACTACATAGCATAACTACATAACTTCAACACTATCCTCATCTGTAAAGAAAAAACTTCATTATCCATTACTTCATTATCCATATTATCATAACTCCATTATCATCATCACCTGTAAAGAAAAACTTCATTATCCATAGTAGCATATTCTTCATCATTATTCATCAGTATTCCTTATCATCTGCAAAAAATCACTTCATTACTCATTATACAACTATTCCTTATTTCTATCATATTTCATCATTAAAACTAAGAAGTGAAGTTCTGTCTGACAGCCTGCATCAATCGCCTTGTATTCTGAAAGAAAAAATTAGTTAAGACTGCTATTCTACGATGTGTATGGTATATTCTTGTTAATGCTTGTTAAGCCTGATCCATTTACTCTTCCTCACAAGGTTTGCATCTTCTTTCGACCGTTCCGAAGGTGAAATTTCCATTTTTGTTTAATTTATTTCTTTCACGCATCATTTCTTTCTGAAATTGATGAACAAAGATTAATGTCTTGCATTTACATCATATACTCACCAAATAATGATTGGTTTGTGGTAACATAATTAAGCATACAGCATAACATGATAGAAAACTTAATATGTCAAAAAAAATAGACAGTGTTCAAATGCAAAAATGTACACAGAATATCACAATGCAGCAGCAAAAAATGTAAAACAGTCACGATGTTGAGATATCATACGGCAAAATGTCAAAGTCAACTGGTGTGTGTTATATCTTAACTATTTCACAGTGCATAGAAACAAAATATGAAAACAATCGTACATACATAAAAAAAATGATGACAAGAAATGTGACCTTCTTTGAGTTCAGCTTGTATGTTGTGTAGTTAATAGAGGCGAGAATTAAAGACTTTAATGGAGAGAGAATTTAATAAAATTAATATGTCACTAGATAAAATTGCATAATTATTCACAGCATACGTAATTTTATCTGGAAAAATATGCACGGTCTGATATGTAACGACAAGAAGAGCGACCTGCTAACCTTACCTTGCCGGGCACTTGCCAAGAAGAAATACGACAGTCATCAGTAAGTAATCACATAAATGTGATTGCATAAATGGTCATAAAATGTGTAAATTCATCTGGAAAAATATGCACGGTCTGCTGTGTAACGACAAGAAAAGTGACCTGCTAACCTTACCTTGCCGGGCACTTGCCAAGAAAAAATACGATAATCATCAGTAAGTAGTCATTTGAATATAATTGCATAAGTGATCATAAAATTAGCAAATGGCATTATAGCATGTTAAATCATAAAGTATCTTAATTCAATAAAAGGCTTGATGTTTGACCAGTGGTGGTTTCCTTTCGATTTTCTGGTTCTCAAAGTTTCGACGTGTACAACATTGAGGTGAGGAACGCTGCGAATCCGATATGGTCCTGCGTATAGAAGTTCAAATTTACTGCACCTAGCTTTTCCTTTGTTGGATAAATAGTGTGTACGTACTAATATTTTCTGTCCAATGTGAAAGTCACGGCGTATACAAACCCGTTTTTGCTGTCTTCTCCGGCGCTCTGCGGCACGGTTGATGTTGTTCAGCGCAATGTCAATTATTTCATGGTGTCGTAGTCGACGAGATGTAGGAAATGTTACTAATTCTTTAATTTTGTTAGGTGGTTCAACATCTTTCAGTATAACAGACGGAGATGGCATAGTAGATTCATTTGGTATAGAATTAATTACATCTTGGAATGAGAGTATGTGTGTGTCCCAATCAATATGTCTTTTATGGCAGTATATTCTACACAGTTTACCAATTTCTTTCATTAATCGTTCACAAGGGTTCGAAGAAGCATGGTACCTAGATATATAGATCGGAGAAATGTTTCTAGCTCGTAACATACGTGTCCATGTAGTAGATCTAAATTGCGGTCCATTGTCGGAAATTACTTTCATCACATGCCCTACATGAAATAGAAAATGTTTTACAAATGCTTTCGAAACAGTTTTAGCAGTAGCTTTGCGTAACGGAGTGAAGGTAACAAATTTTGAAGTGAGTTCAACAGCGACAAAGATGTAGCAAAAACCTCTATTAGTTCTGGGAATTGGACCAAAAATGTCTACAACGGCCATATGTCTCAATTTAACAGGTACAATGGGATATAATGGAGGAATATGTGAAGTTGTGTCTGACTTTGCTTTCTGGCAGATTTTACATGACGCTAAAACTCGTCGTATACGTTTCTCCATGTTCGAAAAATAACAGTTCTGTCTCAGTATAAGAAAACATTTTCTAGCTCCGTAATGTGCATAACTTAAATGAGTATACCAGATTAATTTGTTAACCAGCTCGTCAGGAATGAAAAATAACCAACTGTTGCTGTCAGGATGAGAGCGGCGAAATAGAATGCCATTGCGTACAGTGTAATGGTTTCTAATCGTAACATTATTCCTATCTTGCCAGAGGTGTTTAATCTCTTTCCGCACGTTGTCTTTATTCTGCTCTTGTGCTATGTCCTGTAATGACGACGAAATAAAATTTTCAAATGCAACTTGTTGAATGTACATCACGCTGAAATTTGCTTTGCAGAAGTTGGTTGCGATGTCTTGCTGATTGTTGCTAAGAGAACGGGATAGTGCGTCTGCTACAATATTTTGTGTGCCGGGAATGTGAACAATTAAATTCCTGCAAATAAAGCTTCCATCTCCTTAATCTGTCGTGTGAAAATTTAGCTGAAAGTAAAAATTGTATCGCTCTGTGGTCTGTGTATACGGTGGTATGTCTGCCATAAAGAAAGTGCCTAAATCTCGTAAAAGCCCAAACAACACATAATGTTTCCAGTTCTGTAACAGAATCATTTCGTTCAGCAGGTGACAGAATGCGACTTGCAAATGCGATGTTTTTAATTATTGTAGAATTATCTTCTTCAATTTCCTGGAAAATATGTACTCCTAAAGCGGTGTTAGAACTGTCGGTGGCAATGGAAAAATTTTTGGTAAGATCTGGGTGCGATAAAAGTGGAGCATTCAACAAAGCATGTTTCAGGTTCATAAATTCAGAATGTGCTTGCTTATCCCAGGACCAAATAGTGTTTTTACCTGTCAATTGGCATAATCTAGGTGTGTCTAACGCAGAGTAATGAATAAATTTACAAAAAAAGTTAATTAATCCCAAAAAGCTGCGTAGTTGTTTTTTCGTCGTAGGAACAGTAATGTCACGTAGAGCTTGAAGTTTTTCCGGATCAGGCGCAATGCCTTCTGCTGAAATTACATGTCCAAGAAATTTTATAGAAGTTTAGCCAAAATGCGATTTACTGAGATTAACTGTGAGTCCTTGAGCATGAAAAGTTTGCAACAGTTGTTCTAGAATCAGATTGTGTTCAGACCAGTTAGCTTCTGCAATAAGAATGTCGTCTACGTACGGCGTGATTCTGTCTTTAAGTTCTGTCGGAAGTATTGTATTCAAACCGCGAATAAAAGCTGCAGGAGAAATAGTTAAACCGAATGGTAATTTGCAAAATTGATAACAGTCGCCAAAACAGAGAAATGCTGTGTACTTTCTGCAGTTCGGATGGAGCTGAATTTGCCAAAATCCCGATTTCAGATCTAATGTAGAATAAATAGCACTACCGTGAAATTTCTGTAGTAGTTCCTCCCGTGTCTGTGGTCGATCTGTTTCATTGATAATTATGTCATTGATGTGACGTGAATCAAGTACGAGGCGAAGTGAGCCATCCTTTTTCTTAACAATATGGAGCGGGTTTATGTATGGACTAACTGCCGGTTCAATAATTCCTTGGTCAAGCATATCCTGCAATTCTTTCTTAACTTGTTCTCTATGGATATATGGAATGGGATAATGCTTGGCTTTAAATGTGTCGTGCTGTTTGACTTGAAATTCATACATAAAACCGGACATAGTACCAGGAATGTTGTCGAAAACTGGAGCTTGCTGTAAAAGAATTTTGTGTAGTTGCGTGCGTTCGTCGTCTGTATTTGCACTGCTCTGTTTAACTTTATCAGAAATCATCTGCATTACGTCGTAGTCAGCTTCGTCTGCAGTATTATAGTTATGTACGTACGTATCCGTGAACAATGTGGAATCACAGTCTATGCTACGTGATACGGAAATGACCTCTGTGCGATTAATTGTTTGTTCTTCTGCAGATAAAGAATGCTGAAATTCTAAAGCCAATTGTACATTTTCATCCTTCAACATTAAATAGGAATTTTGAAAATCAATAACTGCGTCGTGTAGTACCAGAAAATTCGTACCTAAAATAACGTCTGTTGTCAATAAAGGAACAATCCAAAAATTTTAGTGAAAAGTGTGACCTGCAATACAAAATGATAAATGCGTCTGTAATTTAACATCTACTCCTTTGCTCGATACTGCTCCTTTCACTTTCGTTTTGCCTAATGGTAATGTAGGATAGGTATTCTCTTTGTTACACTCGTTGAAAGTTTCTTCATTTATAACTGACATAGGTGATCCAGAATCGATTACTGCTGAAAATTTCGATGAACCAATTTTAATTTCGATGACAGGATGTGAAATGGTTTTCTGAACAACTGGTCTTTCCTGCAAAAGAGTGTCTCTGATGTCGTCAAAAGTAATAACATTTTCGTGAACAACATTCTGCTTGTCAAAAGTAGTGCTTGTGTTACTGGAAGATGCGACCTGTACAGTATCTAGTCAGATTCTATCTGACGTGTTATTATTTTCAGGAGGATTCTGTGGCATTTCGACTATTTGAACTGTTCTGTTATTTCTTCCAGACGTACAGTATTACGTTCTGGATGATATCTACTATCTGGTTCATTCATGAGAATATCTTCCTGTCGATGATTTTGCTGTTCGTAAGATCGACTGTTATTAAATGTACGTTGAAAATTGTGTTCATTATTTTTACGTCTATCGTGATAGTCATTTCTACACGGGGCATTGCGATAGGAATTGAAGTACTGTGTTTTCTGCACGTAGCTATTTTCTTGCTGGCGTGCGTTACTATTTGTTGTAGCTGGGACTGTACGTGCACGCGGCGAAACATTAAACCCTGGCTGACCTTGCACACTGCATTGTTGGTTAGGTATGCTAACCGGCTGCCTTTGATGCTGTTGCGGAGAAAAACGTCTATTGTTACTAAAATGTAGCTCTTCTTGCTGATAATTTTCTCGATACTGATAATCAAAATTTTGTCTGCTATTAAAGTTCTGGTGGTTGTCGTTCCTAAAGCGTCTGTTACCTTTGCTATTGAATTTACGTGGTTGATGGTAATTACTGTAAGTTTGTTGGCCTTGGTTGTTATATGAAAAATTTTTGTTTACGAAGGAATAATCTGATTGCTGCACTTCTAAAAGCTGCAGCGGATCCCTGAATGCCGAAATATTTTCTTTTTTCTGACCCGTTAAAAGTGATCGTGGCAATTTGGAAATACATAATTGAATGAGTGCAGATTCACTATATGGTTCACTTAAGTACTGGTTTTGTTGGACCATATGCTCAAAAAATTGCGTGACACTGGGAAAATTTGTGTTCTCATAATTTGGTAAACTAATTAGTTGATCTTTAATTCCGCGCTGTGTCGTCTTTGACCAATACGCTGATAGAAAAGCATTCTGAAACTCTTCTACCGAACAGCATTGTCTCGCGATCGGTCTCATACGAGTTGCCGGTTCGCCTTCCAAAAAACTGCAAATAAATTCAAGTTTATGCGTTACGGGCCAAGTCGGTGGAAAACCAAAGCTAAATTGTTGTATCCAATCCAGTGGGTGAATCAGCGTTCTGTCATTTTTAAACACTTTAAATTTTCTCACTGACAGAAAATGTTTGTAATCAAAATTATCGTCTCTGTATGATGGAACAGGTTCAGGATTGTACGAGAATCTGTTTGACTGTGACTGTTCTGAATCTAACTCACGTACTCTCTGTAGATTACCTAAATTATACGCGCTGCGTGAGTCTGACAAGTGTTCGCAAAGTGGCGTCTGCTATGTTGTGTTATTAACTGAAATATTTTTTATCTCTGTTACCTCTTGCTGTAAACTTGACAATTTTCTACACAATGTGTTATTAGACGAATCGATCTCATTGATTGTCTGCTGTAAATTTTGGAATTCAGGTGTTTGGTTAAACAAAATCGGTGCAGTATCGTCTGGTTTGCTGTCATTATTACTTTCAATAATATCAATACGACTGGCCAATTCATCACATTTTTCAGTCAGTATTTTTACCTGATCATCGATTTTAGTGTCAGAGGCATTAATCTGTTTTTGCATTTTACGTGTGGTTTCGTTCAGTTTCTTAACGTCAGCTTTGAGGACATCGGAATCCTGTGTTAGTTCTAATTGTTCGAGTCTGTCGGTCACTGTTTGAAAATCTGTTGTGTATGTGTCTCTTTTCGATTTAAGATCGGAAATTTCGTCACGTAATTCTGTGTTCGACTGTTTGATGGTATTAATTTCATCGGACACTGCAGCAATATTGCTGTCCACGTATGTTTTTGCCTTCACGAACAATTTACGTTTGTCTTCTTGTCTCTGTGCTGTGATTGTTTCCATTACTTGTCGTTTTACTTTATTTTGATCCTGTATAAATTTGCGGAAACGAGTATCACTGTTTTGTATGTGCTGATTAAAACGATCGTCAATCTGAGTGTTCTGTTGGTCGAATTTCGCGTCTATCTTTGCATCCATTGTGCGCGAAAGTTCTGCTGTCATTAGTTTAAACTCGTCGCGTAATTGTGTAGCCTTTTCAGAGCATTGTTTACCGACTGTACTAATTTCGTCTCTGAGTGATTCTGTTGCAGCTGTTTGCATGTCCCTTAATTCTTGAGCAACAGACCTAATTTCTTCGTTTCTTTTCCTAGCACAAGCCTCAATTTCCTCGCGTAATTGTTCCTTAGTATCATGACACTGCGCGGCAACGGCTGTAATCTGCTCGCTAAGCTGTCTGGAATTGTTGTCTAACTTTTCATTAAGGCTGTCATGTTTTTCATTAAGCTGTTTGATCTGTTCACTAAGCTGTCTAGAATTGTTGTCTAATTTTTCATTAAGCTGTTGTTTGAGATCTTCACTCTGTTGTTTGGAATTTTCACTAAATTGTTGTTTGAGATTCTCACTTTGTTGTTGTAGCAATCTTTCTATAATTTGTTCCAAGTCAAAATTAGCATTTCTATTCTCTGTGCTGTTTAATGGTGTACCTGCAATTGTCACGTTTTGTGTGACCATTTGGTCATTCTGTGATTCACAAAAAGGTTTGCTTTTCGGATGTGTACTGTTAGACACTACCTCGGAATTAAATAAATCCGAGGCATTCTGATTACACTGCTCGTTTTCATTAAAAAAATTTGTCTGTTCGTCACGTGAATTTTGCAAACCGGTTGTGTTAACCTGGGCAGCGCTCATTTCCACAGAACCCCCCGCGTCATCAATTGTCGTCAAATTAACAGAGGACACAATCGAATTCGTCTGTTCATCACTAAGATCAAAATCATTATTAGTGGTCGGTACGTATTGATTGTCAGTAAACGGAGGATTGTCATCATTACACTGCGCGTCACAATTACTATCGGTAAAGTTGTTTAATTCGGTTATTTCACAAATTATACCTCGCGATACACCATTAATAGTCTTTCGCGGAATTTTTACTCTAGTCACAATTATTCACAAATGAGACAAAGACAATGCAAAATCCAACAAATACAAATACAACAAAGAGCAACGAATTGCTGATGATCTGAGGAAAGAAAGTCACAAAATAAGTAAAAGCGTTGCGCAAAATGCTAATTATATTTTATTACATAAGAGCAGATATCTGGCTACTTATCAGAAGATTCTCAAAGAAATACGATCCTGGACCGGATGTCGCCAAGTGTAACCTCCCCGTGAAAATAAATGACAATGATACTGAGCCAAATGTTGACTCCACACAAAAATGAATAATAAAAATGAGTCATGCGTAACCTTCTTGCAAAATTAAAGAATAACAATGGCCCAAATGTAAACTCCCCACAGTAATAAAAGTCAATGATAATAAAAATGTGCAAAAATGTTAAGTCCCCACAAAATTAACGTTAAGGTGAACCCGATAAATTTTATAAGGGCAGCTGCGCTGACCTTCGGCCCTGTGCAATAATTAAACCTCAACACAAAAACCAAAATTCTTACCTCAGTAAACTGCATCTATATCTGCTCTTATTTTTCGGCACAGCTCCGTGCAAGGCTGGGCCATGTTTAATTTTGATTCTTGGAGGGAATGCATAGGAAATATTATTTAACTTGAAATGAATCTTTCCCTTTAAAAAAGTTACTTTGTAGAAAAATTATTATTGGGGCAATTCTTCAACAAATTAATTACAATTAACATATGTTATTAGCTGAGCGCAATGCTGCTTCATTACCTTCGTTAACAATATACCTCGTCCATAACTGTGACCAGAGACCCATGTCGACGCCCGCCGACTCCTCACACACAACTACTTCCGACAGAGTCCAACTCGCAACTACAACTGAACACTCGCGCGGTCAAGCGCAGACTAGCAACGATAAATAACTGTCTGGTCAGAGATTCTGTCATTCCTCGCCATCGCTGTAATTGAATACACTGAATACATACGTGTTTCAACGTTATAATAGGATACCATGTTTTTTCTCGTTTTGTGAATTCCACACTTTTGAACATTTAAAGATCCTGCCAGACATTGCACCGCTTTGAAATTTTATGAAGGTCTGACTGAATATTTGTTCAGCTTCGTTCAGACTATGCTTCGATGTAGATAACAGCGTTATCCGTGAAACGTCCTCAAGATCATTAATGTTCAACATGAACAGCAAGAGATCCAACAGATTTCCCCGGCGTAAATCCTAATTTACTTCTACATCTATCGATCCAAGACACCGTGCTGTGCCCTCCCTATATCTCGTATAATAATCCATATAATCGTACTTTTCATAGCAACTGTAGGTGTGGAATCAAGTCAAATGCTTTTCGGAATTCGAGAAATACTGCATTTGTCTGACTGCCTTGATCCATGGCTTTCAGGATGTCATGTGAGAATCGTGCGAATTGAGTTTCACTTGATCTGTTTTCGAAACAGAGGCTGGCTGGCATGGAGAAGGTCGTTCTGTTCGAGATACCTCATTTTGTTTGACCTCAGAATATGTTATAAGATCTTACAACAAACGGATGTCAAGGTTATTGGCTGGTAGGTTTGTGTATCACTTCTGTTAGCCCTCCTGTAGACACGTGTGATTTGTGCTTTCTCAGAACTGCTGAGCACAATTTTTTGTTGCGGGAGGAAGGTGGGAAGGAAGGAAAGGAAGGAAGATTGGTGTAGTGGTTGGGGAGAGAGATAATGTAAATTGTTCAGAGCTGAAGTAATTATCACTTTGCCGCAACAGAAACTCTAAGCTCAGAGTCGTGCGCAGGTAAGGATGCGAGCGTATTAAGTACGTTGTTACAGTTCTGGAACATTTATTCAGTGTTAATTCCTTCGAGTTTTGATGTACGGCTTAAAATTTACCTTGTCTCCCCAACGATGACCAACAATGCCGGCGTGGCTGCGGCGGCTACTCCTTCTTCGTTTTGACTTCTTTTCCGAAGAGGTCCATCAAAAATACAACTCCTCGGGAGTTTGAGATTAGGGCATAGCTCGGTAGGACAATGAAAACTTGCGACTTCCACATATTATAACTTTTAATTAACACAACACTGGGAGGGCGCAATTACATACGTGTATGTTGCAGCGGTTCAGAAGACCGAAATACACCGAGATCGGTGAAAAAACAAATGAGGTAAATAAAATAATTGACAGTTTAATCTTCAGTTTTCTGTTAGCTTATTCAGATAATCATACCTCCGTACGATATCTTTGCCGCACGTGGACGGCGGGAATAAGAATCATTACGAATGTTTTATTTATATGTGTAGGTCATTTAAAGAAGCTACACATTGGGTTTAACGTCCCGTCGACATTGAGGTCATTGGAGTCGGAGCCCAAGCTCAGATTGTGTCAAGGATGGAGAATAAAATCGGCCGTGCCCTTTCAAACTTCCCTGAAGAGATTTAAGGAAATTCGTAAAAATTAAATATGGATGGCCGGACGCCGGCTTGAACCGTTTTTCTCTCGAAGGCCAAAATGGCTCTGAGCACTATGGGACTCAACTGCTGAGGTCATTAGTCCCCTAGAACTTAGAACTAGTTAAACCTAACTAACCTAAGGACATCACAAACATCCATGCCCGAGGCAGGATTCGAACCTGCGACCGTAGCGGTCTTGCGGTTCCAGACTGCAGCGCCTTTAACCGCACGGCCACTTCGGCCGGCCAATCTCGAAGGCCATTCCAGCGTGCTAACCACTGAGCCACCTATTCGGTTTTTGTTGAAGGGCCTACGATAGATTGCACCTAACACACAGGCAAACTCAGCTGCCAACTGGTTATAGAATCTGACAGAGATTCCATCCCGCTCTGGGGCTTCTTTCAGTTTTAGGGAATTCAGCTGTTTCTCAACGCCACTGACACTAATATCTACTTCATTCATCTTTTGAGTGGTACGAGATTTAAATTGGGACAATACTTCTGAGTTTTCCTTTGCACTTCAGCATTTGCTTTGCTAGTCTCAAATTTCAGTTCCTATCTCGTCAATGACTGACTGGACATTAACTTGGGTGGCACTAACAGAATTTACATATTACTAGAATTTGTTTGGATTTTGTGAAAGATCATTTGACTGTACTACAGTAGTCATTGAAGGCTTCACGTACTACTCTCTTGACTACCAAACGCGTCTCATTCAACGTCTCTCTACCTACAGCCCTATCCTTTGTTTTATAGAAACTATGCACCAGTCTCTGTTTCTTTAGAAAATTCTGTGTAGTGACTGTATACATGGTGGGTCTCTCTCTTTGTGGAATGTTCTACTGGGTAAATTTCTATCTAGTGCATGATCAACTATTCTTTTCGTATTAAGCCATAGATCCTCTCCTGAGCTAAGAGTTTCAAGTTCCTGGTAAGGGTATAGCAGTATTGTTTCTGTGTCTAGTTTGTTGAACACACGAGGGTTGCCCAAAAAGTAATTTACTACATTTTTTCCTCCAACAATTCTTTGTTGAACATTTCTGCGCTATAATTAGTGTTCGTCGTAAGAGAGAGGAAATTTTATCAAAAGTCAGTGAACGCGCTGTTGGACGATGGAATCTGCGGCCGCTGGCAGCATGTTGAAACAGTCGACAACCAGTAGGCCAGGAAATGCAGACATGGCACTCGCGAGCACTGTGTTGCGACGGCGCTATTGCAAGCACGACATGTTTTGCATGAAGCAACAATGAGGCAGCAAACCGAAGCGTTGCTCGAAGTTATTGCGATGTGAGGTGAGGAACTAGGCCAGAGCCAAGTGAAGAGTTGTAGATGGCTGACGTTTGGGACTTTATCCCTGCCATAGTTTCTGTCACTCTCTGACACTAACTCAGAAGCGAGGGGAAACGAAGTTTCAATAGTGATGTACTTTTACCTTGGGACAGAGTGTGTCAGGTCAGTCGAGCTTCGGGATGGACCTGTGCCGGTCTACGCTTATAGGGGCCAGTTTGGCAGCGATGTTGTAAATATTCTATGTAAATTTTAACTTTATTTCTATGTACTTGTTTGGGCTGTATTCCACCTCCGGAGACGCAACACTGAGGCGGTATGGAACGGCAGCCGGGTACTTGGAGATTGCCTGAAGGTCTGCCTGAAGGAGGGCGGTGACAGCGGTCTGCTGTGGATCCAGGACGGGCCGCGTTCGCTTGCCACCTGGCGTACCGGGGTCCGGGCGGGGCGTACGCTGCGGGAGGCGCAGCAGCGCTGGAGCAGCACCGGAGAGGCCGGAGGGTGCTGCCAACCGGCAAGCACCACCAGCGGCAAGTTGTGGCACAGCATCCAGGAGGACGCGGGTACGAGTGCAGCCCTGTCCTGGGAGCAGCAGCGGCCGAGGGCCATGGGTAACCAGTACAACCACCTTAGTCCCATGGTCGGACAGAACAGGCCAAACAGGGCAGAGGGTGGCGAGGACCGGGGACTGTAGCAGTCTCCGAAATAGCACGCAGCGGCGCGGTGCTAGTCGCTACGCCTCGGCAGGCGGCGACCGGGAAAGCGGCGGCCGACTTACAGCGGCGAGCGGACTTGTTGACACCAGCAACGGCGTCGGCATACCTGGAGTTACTGAGCCGGCTGGACCCGCAGGACAGCGCGCGGGTGCCACACCGACGCTCCGCTGCACTCTCCGAAGCATTGTATTTTATGAGAATAAAGTAATGCCACCAAATACCGCTGTATCACTCTGCACTGCCCCTTGACGCTCTTGAACTTTCTCGGCCTCCTGACGAAAGATGGCGGTGGGTCTCGGCTTCAGCTCGGCCATCTGGAGTCCCTGGTTCGACCATCCCGACAACCCTGCAACAACATAATGAGAATTAAACACATGAAAGATTGGTGTTTTACCTACACACCCTATTTTTCCACGTAATCTGCATCCCGTTCTACGGCCTTCCTCTAGCGCGAAACAAGGGCTTGTATGCCCTGTCGATGCCAGTCCTTGTCATCGTCCTCAAAATGTCTTCCACGAATGCCCCAAACAAGTAGAAGTCTGGAGGGAGGGAGGGGGGGGGGGTGGCTAGGTCAGGTGTGTCAGCCGTCGATAATCTCTACGACCGCTGCAAATCGTGGAGCTCCTTCTCACAACATTGTGAACATTCCCCACAGTTTCTCTCTCTGCAGTGAGAAATGCAATGACGGCACGTTGTTTGCAACGTACATCACCTACAGGCAGCATTTTGAAACTGCCATGTAGCCATGCAATCTTCCTCTAAAGTTTTCGATCACGAGGAGAATCTGATGGTCGATAGAAGGATCCAGTTATCATTTTATGCCCACACCTGATACTGAGTTTTATCCAAACGATCTCACATACAGCTTCAATTTCTATTTCGGTGCATTTGAATTTCTTGTCTACTGCGACATATACACCACTTCCATATCCCGTTTCCCTACCATTCCAGTATACGCTTACAAAAAAATGGCTCTGAGCACTATGGGACTCAACTGCTGAGGTCATTAGTCCCCTAGAACTTAGAACTAGTTAAACCTAACTAACCTAAGGACATCACAAACATCCATGCCTGAGGCAGGATTCGAACCTGCGACCGTAGCGGTCTTGCGGTTCCAGACTGCAGCGCCTTTAACCGCACGGCCACTTCGGCCGGCTATACGCTTACATTTTCCTCCAAGATATCACCTATGTTTGCTTTAGAATTTAACCAGCTTTCTATGAGCTTCGGTGTTTTCTAGGAACACTTCAAACCTTGGCACATCGTCAGTTAACCACTAGGATTCTAGTAAATGCGAGGCTGTAACTTGAACCGTACACTCACACTCCTGGGTTTCCCACAACTATCGTTATCTGGTTTGGATGGAGAGTTACATTTATACAATAAGTATTACTTTTCTTTTCAGTACTATCTGAGAGAAAACATATTGTTTCATTCGTATATCAATGGAATCTACATACGACAATATGTTATGCTGTTATAATGTTCAGTGTATAGTTTGTAGTCCCTTACTAAAAAAAAAAAAATGGTTCAAATGGCTCTGAGCACTATGGGACTTAACATCTGTGGTCATCAGTCCCCTAGAACTTAGAACCACTTAAACCTAAGTAACCTAAGGACATCACACACAACCATGTCCGAGGCAGGATTCGAACCTGCGACCGTAGCGGTCACGCGGCTCCAGACGGAACTGCCTAGAACCGCACGGCCACACCGGCCGGCAGTCTCTTATTCATCGAGTGTTTAAGGCACGATGGACTGCAAATGGTACGCTGTTTAAGTTGCTCTTGAAGGTTTCTGTGATTCCTCTGCAGTCACGTATTTGGATTGATGAAGGGTGGAGTACCTTTCATATTCTGATGAAGGCGCTACGGAAATTTTCTATTAAGATTTTTCTGAGCAGTTCTGTTAGTTCATTTAACAGTTCTTCTGGGTGCTTCGTTGTGTCGATATAAATTTGTATTTCTTCTAAGATGTCCATTAACTGCCGTTTGGAGACATATATAAAATAGTGAATTTCTCCTGCTGTTTTCAGTGAAATGTTTATTCTCACTGAGTTGGGTGCCGAAAGCTGAAAGGTTATTTCCGCTTGTGTTTATGTGTTACCTACTTCTCGTTTTAAACGTCTACCTGTCTGCATTCCATTTTTTAAATGCCAGGGTGGTTGTATCGTTGTGTCTTATCTACTTTACGAATGATGTTGGCACCTAATGTGGTCAAAATTGCGATAATACCTACAATTAATAAGCCAGTGTGGCTGACAGTGTAATCCAACGAAAACAATTATCCACTGTGTATAAGATAATGTTGTCACGTGAATTACAGCACAATGAAGGTACCACAATTACGAAAAGTATACATTATGTACGCACATTAACGTAATGCAGTAACTGTAATTGAGAATCTTTTAACGCAGGTCTGAGATAGGAAGCTTGATGACATAAATACAACCGTCCACGCCAAACATATCCTAAATGCAAAATACGTAAATAGTTACATTGTGAAACGTATTATCACGGGTACATTTATTATCTACATTCAAAACACCTACACATAACAGATTTTGTTCTTTGTAATGGGTGGTTTGTGAAAATTGGGAAAGTCCGAAAGCAGTCAACCAACTAGAAATAATTAATTAGCAGCAGTGGTGTAGTTTTTTAAATGTATTATCTTCGGCATTTGTGAGCCACAAGATGCGACGAACTGAAAAGGTTTATATATTTAAAGTGCAATTCTCATCAATATGCCTATTGGAACAACGCATTTGCAACACTTTGGTGGAAGAAGTCAAGGAATTTATTAAAGAAGTTTGAAATAACGAGGAATCGTTTTTTTATATTTTATTGAAGTTCACCAGTATAGTCAGAGATCTAAGACGTTCATAAATGTGATATATCTTCGACCAGTGTTATGGGGCGTGAAAATTGATGTATACAAACACCGCAATAACTAAAAAAGTATAAGAACAAGCCGTTGACAATTTGTTGCCTATTTATCACGCGCGATGAAGCTTCAAAAAAGTTCAGACGGTTTAATAACTGATTTAGAATGAAATCACTGCTCACTGCTTCCCTTAAGACGGTAGCAGCGAGAATGTCCTTTTTCAGATTACACATAATTTTCTGTTTCCGTAACTCTGGTCGTATATGTACGTACCACGTTCATAAATTTCATGGTCATCTCGTTCGCCCACATTTGAATACCTGTAGTTGCTTCTGTATTCTTGGAAAAGTAGTGCATGTACCTAATTCATCAGAGTAACTTAATTTCCAGGAGTGAAATAATACTGTTTCACGTGACTTGGCACTGCAACATTGAAAGATGAGGAAGAGAAAGCAAGGCTGAGAGTAAAAGGGAAGCATGCAGAGACAAGGAAAGTGATAGGTATGGCCCGGGCATTGACGCTTTGCAACTGTGTTACCGGCAGCACTGTTGCAGCCACATATTGCCATAAAATAAGGCATGTGTCAACTCGCCGTAAGAGCCCTCGACTCTCTTACGTGCCGAGTGTCGTATCTGTTAGGCGGAGAGCGGGCGGGGAAATTAGTGGTCTTTTCTCGACGTTTTCTGGGTGCAAATTTCATTCCGTGCAGTTTACAGGACACCTTGATGTGCCCGTTCGGTAGGTTCCTCACTCATACAGCAGCTGTATCCGTAGTTATAGTGCACTTACACGTCGATAAGCTACATAAAAAAGCAGCACTGAATCCAAAGATCATTACGTCAGAAATATTTTCCCCTGAAAAGGAATATAGAGCCAGAGTGTGGAAGCATTAACTCCACACGCTGTTCGGTTACGACCACTAGACGAACACCGGTAACACTCCGCAAGGAAAACAGCGGCCGTCCATCGCTCAACACTGGCGGAGCGATACCGCGGCAACGAAAGAGCAACAATGGGCGCGAGGGCCAGCCGCCGCCGTATCGAGATGGAACAGGGAGGCAGCGGCGGGCGCGTGTCGCCGCGCTATCGCCGCCTAATCCCCGCGCAATTACTGTCTCCATAAATCCGCCGCCATCGGCAGCGGCACGCGACTGCACACTCACCTGCCCCACTACCACGTCTGCACGAGCCTCACCGAGGGACTTCCCACTCGGAGTGAAACTCACTGCGAAGCAGCCAGTTCATTTTTATTACCTTTATAAGTTACGTATGTTACTTCCTTCACGTACGATAGAGAATTCGTTGTTTCACATTTTCGTTTAATAACATCCTGACGTTTTAATCTTCGTTCTAAGGAGTTTATCATTACTTACGTGATGTACAGATTTTTTAAAAAAATTGAAGAAGCTGTTTAGCCAACTTACGAAAATGGACCCGGTCGACGTCTTCGACGACCAGCGATATTTTGATAGAAGCGCACACATTGTCCTTTCCAGGTACAAGTGCATTGGAGAGCGCTGTCCGACGAAATTTAAAGCCTCGTTTGCAGAGCATGATCTCGATAAAAATACACACACACACACACACACACACACACACACACACACACACACAAACACCGTGAACGCTAACGTCACCATACAACCAAACTTCACCAACGCCAAAAGTTATCGGTAATGAATCTTACTTACCAAAGGATGAAGTAACTTAACTCCACCCAACTATGGTTTATGAAAATGGTATCTGTTCTTTAGGACATATCTGAACGACCAGATACCATCCTCATAGAGTTAAGGCTAACCGGCCATTGACTTTCTTCTTCTGTGCTGGATGCACACGCATTGTCCGAATTCTAACGGAACTCGGTAGGATTGTCTGCCACGGGTAATGAGTGTTGGTTGGTTGTTTGGGGGGAAGAGACCAAACTGCGAGGTCATCGGTCTCATCGGATTACGGAAGGACGGGGAAGGAAGTCGGCCGCGCCCTTTCAAAGGAACCATCCCGGCATTTGCCTGGAGCGATTTAGGGAAATCACGGAAAACCTGAATCAGGATGGCCGGACGCGGGACGTAATGAGTGTAATGGGCAGATGCACTAGGAATGTAGTGCGTGGACATTAAGTTGGGAATGTGAGTCTCACGGGGAGCGTGCTAGGGATAAATCCCTGCAGTTGCACTATACTCTGTGCCCTGGCTCAGATGGATAGAGCGTCTGCCATGTAAGCAGGAGATCCCGGGTTCGAGTCCCGGTCGGGGCACATGTTTTCAACTGTCCCCGATGATGTATATCGAAGCCTGTCGACAGCTTAGGGTCATGATTTAATTATCCTTTCATCTATGGTTTAGCCAGTGAGACAGCATGACCCGAAGTAGAATTTAAGCAACAATCTTCATAGATTGTTCACTTTAATCTTCAGCACATCAGTACTCCACGGTCCTTATGCCATGACCACCATATGACATGCTACAACGCAAAGGATAGTGTAGACGCCCACCTTACTCAAAACGAGATCATCCTGCACAGACCGTAAAGGTTCAAATTCTCAGAAAAACACATGTTCCAGCAGAATGCAACCAATCTTGTTTGAAACTCTTTCTGCGTAAGGACAGAAAGGCTACGGTCTTCGGCACCACCTCGTTATTTTCATCACTTATCCGCTTCACAGTTGGTCGATAGCGCAACGCCCGTCTGATTCGTCTTGCCCTATAAGCATTCTGGCGAGAGTTGATTTCGCTGTGATCTAACTCAGCTGAGAAACTTTCAGCGACTGAGATTAACGTCTGCCCTGTGAACCACGGTGATTCGGTTGGTGACAACTATCAACCTGGGGATACATATCGGTGTAAATTAGCTTCCTATAAATGGCACGTCCTTCCTGCCCAACACAACAACGAAGGGAAGGCAGCCATAATTTTCCACCTCCTTCCTGTAGCGAATATTAGAGTAGACTGAATCCAGATGTTCTAAAAAGCCATTTAAACTCTCATTTTCATGAGGTGAAACTACAGAAGTATCGTCTACATATATGAAAAGTTGTTTTATACCCCGCAAGAAACAGGTGTTTCAACTGAAGGAACTTCATCACCAGCCACATTCTTTCAACAAATGTAGTTTGGTAGCTTCTTAAGGCAAGGATACAATGAGGCAGGGGATGTTATGGGAGTTAAGACCCCCTGACTACAAGGAAAGTTTTAAATAAAGTACCATGAAAACATAGTGTGTTCAAAATGGCAAGGAATTCTACAGATTACGAGCTACGTTTAACGCGGGATGCTATCCGGTTCCTAGAGCCAGGCTTTGACTAAGTGAACGGGTTTGAGGCCTGACAGCACGCAGAGAAAGTTGTAGCCAGAGAACGTGACTTACTCACAGACCAATCATACTCGCTATCAACAACGAATCCAACACGGTTCCTGAGCCCACAGCTAGCAGCGTCGGATCGGAAGTAGAGTAAGGCGACTGGGAAAGCCAAAATACCCTTCACAAAGAGATAAATAACATAAGAACTTAAAACGTATAGACGAAACGACTTAAAGAAATAGCTTTCCTGTCATTCACTCGCCAGTCGGGGTGGTCGAGCGGTTCTAGGCGCTACAGTCTGGAACCGCGCGACAGCTACGGTCGCAGGTTCGAATCCTGCCTCGGGCATGGATGTTTGTGATGTCCTTAGGTTAGTTAGGTTTAAGTAGTTCTAAGTTCTAAGGGACTGATGATCACAGCAGTTAAGTCCCATAGTGCTCAGAGCCATTTTGTCATTCACTCGCTCGCAAAACCATAGTCTGCAGGCCTATATTCCCAATCATTGAGAGAAGCCGAACAGTGATCTTGGTGAGCACATAACTTCACGCCAACCGGACGCGTGTCAGTCTCTTATTGACTATATAGGAGAGGGCGCGATTAACAGCGGGCACGGCCAGGTAGAAAGTTAATATGGTGAGAGATTTGGAAAAGGGGACATAATCCATAGGTGGGTTCGAATGTGGGCTAGTAAATGCTAGCCGTTGATAGTGGAGTGGGGTAGAATCCAAGCTGCCGTGCTACCACATTCCGCTAACTGCCGGTAGCTGCGGGGTCACCATGGCTGACTGCCAACCGGGATCGGAGGTTTTATCCACTCGGAGACTGGGTATTGTGCTTTCCTCAGCACCATTCATCATCACTAACGCCTAAGTCACCTAAATGGTGCCTCATAAATAACTTGCATGTGGTGGCTAGCCACTGCACCACAGAGAGAGATGAATCAGCAGCCCTAAGACACACGGCAAAAATAACTTAAGTCTGAACTCTGCAGCAAATGTTCAGTATGTATTGGGGAAGGGGGGTTTGCGTGTGAGTCTGCGTGCCTACAAGGAGCCACGTGCAAATATTTAGAAGTAGCCTATATACACAAAAACAGTTTGTTGAGAAACTACTGCCACAAGACGACAATGTGCCGTCGAGGAGACCACCAGAATGAAATGTACATTCGAATTATCTGACTTTCGTAACTCAGACTGGATCACAAAATATTTATTTCTGATTATCGGTTTCAGCCAGTACAGACATTTTCACGTCTAGAAACACTTCGCAACAACCGTTGTGTGTCGTCAGCGTTGACAAAAAGTAACAGAAACTGCGACGAGTTTTTAGCTCTGCGGATGGCCTATGCTGGCTGCCATCGGTCATTAGAAGTAAATAGAATGAGATTTTTACTCTGCAGCGGAGTGTGCGCTGGTATGAAACTTGCTGGCAAATTAAAACTGTGTGCCGGACCGAGACTCGAACTCGGGACCTTTGCCTTTCGCGGGCAAGTGCTCAACCATCTTTTTTTCATTTTTTCTTTTTTTTTTTTTACAAGTGCTCGACCACATTTTTTCTAGAAAAGAACACCTATAACACGAGCAAAAGTTGCAGGTAAGGAGAAAACAAATAAAAGCCTCTTGTGTATGAAAATAAAAGACGACGTTCTTCATAAAATAACACAATATCCTTTGAGAACGTAAAACATAAAAGGTAGCTATATTCCCGCAAATGCCTTATTTTATTTATTTATGTTGTTAACACAAATGAGTATAGTCTCACCATCAGCAGCAACCCAAATTTTATTTTATGTTATTTTTTTGGGGGGGGGGGGGGTGGAGCACAGGAGAAAGAAAACAAATAGGCTGCAGATAGAGAGCTATGCGTGAAAAGGATAAACATGTGTAAGGAAAAAAAAAGAAAAAAACTTAGAAGAGGAGGGGAAAAGAGAAGGGAAATAAAATAGGAATACTTTCCGCGCCATGCTCCACTTTGGGTCGCCATCAGAACAAAATGCATTCTGTCATTGACCATTAAAGGGGAACGTGGGATCGTCCAGTCTTGGCTGGCACGGTTCGTCCAGATTCCAGCTTTGAGGCGGGTCGGTGAAAATACTCTGTAAATAGTTCGCGAAAGTGGTCCGATAGTGTCGATGTCGGCGAAGGGTGTGGTGATGTACTTGGAGGCGTGTCCAAAAGTCCGCCGGATCGACGATGTCGTCCCGGAAGAGGTATTTGACGGCCATGCCACTGATTCATGTGAAAGCGTGCCACTTAGCCGATGGAAAATAGGTCGTGTCGAGATATATCATCATGGTAGGAGAAACGTGATGTGGTGGTACTCGGAGGTAGAAAGCCACAATCTCCTGTACGAGGGTCCAGACAGCTGCTGCTGGCCCACACTCAAAACGATGTAAATCTGTATCTTCGACATTGCACTTGAAGCACAGGGGTGAGTCCACCAGTGCGATGCAATGCAGTTTCTGTCTTGTAGTACCATCTGAGCTACCCAAGCACGACTCACGCGGCGTCCTCACCGCTTCACTTCTGCCAGTACCTCGTCTCCTACCTTCCAGACTTTACACAAGCTCTCCTAGAGCACTTGCAGCGAAAGGCAAAGGTTCCGAGTTCGAGTCTCGGTGCGGCACACAGTTTTAATCTGCCAAGAAGTAAATATATTGTGATCTAAACTGTGTTTCAGTGTTGACAAACTTAGTAGTATAAAAAAGCGAGTTGCTTTTAAATCTCAACATTTTCACCCCGCATGTGACAGATAAGGAACAAAAAAAAAATTGCAGGGAGTTTCGCGGTGCTGAAAAACGGCAGGTTAGGATCGGGAGGTAGCCCCCGCGCCTTCCCTTTAATCCGCGGCGGCCCCGCTAACTACAGGCGGCTGCGGATCCCCCCAGCGGCAGCCGGCCGGGCCTCGTGGTGGGCAGAGTGGTGCGGGGGCCGGGGAGCGGGTTACAAATGGCGCGACGGGCACGCGCCTGTATAATTTCACGCGCCATGTCCCTGTTATTGTGCGCGCGGCGTGCCGTTTAGCGTGGCGGCGGCGGCGGAGGCGGCACCTGCTGTCAGCGCGCAGCTGTCCGCGCCCGCGTCACGGCACACGTGTTCACCGTCTGCCCCCCTGGACGTCTCCATCCTCTTAAGATCCACTTTGGAATAATTCCTCAAGGAGCTAAAACACGGAATTGATGGCGTCTCGACACTTCTACGCTATTTAGTCGACCAAAATGGAGACACGAAGCATAACCACACAAATCGCCAATAACTGGTTTAGCTATATAAAATAAAATAGAGCTGGTACCACATCGGTTAATGTGCAAATACTGATAACAAATCACTGAAAAAATTCTAAACATCAAAGTTTCGCAACACTGACAACCGAACTTTGGATGTAATACGACACATCACCTCAAGCATTCCCAAATTTTTGGCAAGGTGTTACACGCCTTAACAGTATAGGCAACTATCGAACCCTCCACCACTTCCTCATCAGATGTTGTTTCTCCAATCGTCAAACCTAAGGTTGGTTAAATACGATTTCCAGCTTTCTACATTTCAGCGTAATTTCTATATCCTAATACGTCATCAGTGCTCTGGCATTTTTTCGTGTCCAGGCGTACAACTGAGATTCTTGACTTCGACGTAATCTGAACTGCTATTTCTACATCGACTTATACCGTAATGCGTGTTTAACCATTACATTTCTGGCATTTTTTTCTCAGTGATTCGTTTCTTTACTCGACCGACTCATCTGATCTTCAAGTTACCAACACCATCACATTTCCAAGGCTTCTAATTCTGACAAGTCTTCCTTCCCCAGTCTTTGTGTTACGCATCCGCACTGAGTAGTTCTTCAAACCTCTCATGATTCTTTTCCTGGTCGCCAGCTTTATAAATATCAATGTTAGCCTATTGATAATTCCACTTGCCTTGCGCATTTCCTGTACCACTGTCTTTCTTGCATCTTCCTCTTTATTTGCGCCAGTGTCGGAATTAATTTACAAATTGCGACCCACTTTCTCAGTAAGTGAGGACGTGCGACACTGTTGATGTTATCTGTCTGTTGGATAGGCATACTAAGCCTTGTGGTCCAGACCAGCAGTTATCAAACTTTTTCCGTTGCGCCCCCCTTTTGAAACGTAAATTATTTTGCCTCCTCCCTCCCTATTTTCTTTTCTTTCCCCGACACCTCTTGACACAAAAACGGTCCACGATGTATGTTTACTTCTGTCTAGTTATTGCAACTACCAGTTACAACAACAACAACAACAACAATCATGATAGTAGTTACAGAGTGTCATTCTTCGAGCATATCAGAGACAAGCGTTCTTTAAAATTACAATAAGTTTGTGTTATTGAAAGGTGCTTAAAGTCAACAGTTACAAATAGTTTGTGAATAATTACGGCTGCACGTGAAGTTATTGGAACTAAGCAAATATGTTTATTTCACTACATATTCTATTTACAAATTAGTCCACAAATTAGTTAATTATTTAAGGTTTAGCTATATCCATCTATATTCATCTTATTTCAATTAGAATGCTTTAATATTTGAAAGATCACGACGTGCAAATGACGATAGTACAATAATCAACATTTAAATGCCCACTTAAAAACTGTTACATCGAAATGGATAATCTAAAAAGAGAATAAACAAGAGTAAGAATGCTCATGGATTAAAGTTCGGAAATTTTCTGAGATTTGCTCATTTGGTGTGATGTGTGTGCTCGGATTTGTGAAAAAAGCAGATCCAGTCTTGGTCTGATCTTTCCAACAGCAACTCGTATATCCCCTTCCAGCTGCATTGAGACAGATGTTTCGTCTTGATTAAGGCCATTGCGGGAAACGCTGACAAGCAAGTTGAGGCGAAGGATAATAACTCGTCCAGTGCTTTTCTTCCTAGACTGAGATATCCATTCCATGCCTGCACCCAAAAATGTTCAAGAGACCTAGATTTAAATTCATTTCGAAATTTTCTATCTCTTGGGAGTTAAATTAGCTTCTCCTGTTCTACTATTGACAAGTGGTCTATTATGGTCGTACCGAACGGAATATTGAGTCAGTCAGACCCAGATGAAGGGTGAGGAATCATCGTCAAGTGCGTGAGACAGAGTCTGTTGCAATATGGTTTCAAGGTGATCTTGTGTGTAAAAATATCAGTTTTATTCGTGATGTGACTATGTATTACTGCGACATAATCTGGAATTGTTGACTAAGAGCTTCCAAATGTTCCATAACAATTTTACTCATTTTAATTGCATCCTAGTTGGTGACAGGAGTTACTCTTCGCCATCCGTGTTTTCCAAAGTCCAAGTTTTCTCTTAAACGTAAGCAATTTTTTGCTTAAAAAGATGATATTACTCTTTCAGCCTTGAAGTGATACGTTACGATCATTCAGTTTCTGAAAAACGTCGGCCAAGTTGGAGAGTATTAGAGCCCATTTTTCATCCAGAAACAGAGACATGGGCGCAGGATTTCTGTTCAATAAGAAAAGACGAGGTTCATCCTTCAGCTCCACAATGCGACGAAGCACTTTACCACGAGACAATCAACGTACCTCTGTATGGAATAGAAGCGAATCATTTGTAGAAACCATCTACTCATAAATAATGGGAAATAGCCTACTGTTTATAGCTCGTGCTTTCGCAAAATTTGCAACATCTACCGCAACGTGTAGCATTTTATTTACTTCTGATTCTCTTACATTAGAAGCCAATGGTCACCCGTATATAACGCAATGTGTGAATTTTAAAGGAGAAACAACCACAGTCTTACCTTGATCCCCTTTTTATTTCCAGTAAATGCTGCGGCCCCGTCGGTACATACACCAACATAATTTTTCCATTACAGGTTGTTTACATCAAGAAAGGAATTCACAAGAAATCAAATGACCTGTAGTCCACCATTCCAAATCTATACTGCCATCATGCATTTCATTTTCATAATAGTAGCTTACAAAAACAAGATGCTGGGAAAGATCTCCGACACCTGTCATCAAGATGCAGAGCCAATTCTGTGCTATCATGAAGACGTGGTAGCAATTAATCCTTAATGTCCATGGCTTTTGCATCATTACAACGAGCCCATAGTATCACCTGAGAATGCTATCGACTTCAGACACTTTCTCCACGCGTGACTGCGTACATTTTGAAGGCTGCGATAAGAAGTAATTTCCCAGCAATAACGTGTGGTGATTTAGATTTTGCATTGAAGTAGGAGACCTCTAGGGTTGCTCTTAGGGCTGTCTTAGGAACTGATACTTGGTATCTGAGGAATCTGTCATTTCCTTTCATTTGTTGCCCACGGAGCTTAAGTAGTTAGATGGGTTTACGTGGTCTGGACGTATTTTTTGCAGATGTCTGTCTAATTTTATTGGCTTCTAACTGCCGTTGGCTAAAATACCCAAACAAAGAACACATTGTGGCCGTACTTCATTATTTAAAAGAATGCTGGTAATGCCTAAATCAGATAGTCTACTTGATATTTATTTGCGTTTTTAACTAACGTTGCTGATAGGAACAGAAGTAGTTGCGAAAGAAGAATGTACTTTCATTACATTCGAATCTTTTTTCCTTATTACAAATGCATACTTTCGAAGGAGAAGGGTCTCTTTCATGGGATCTCCTGTTATCACTGTGAACCAGCCACTTATCCATGGGAAAGGCGGATCTTTTATCACTTTGTTTTAAATCCGGTTAACTGCTTCGACTGAACACGCACTAGATTTCAAAGTTCTTGCTGACCCGCTGCCTTTGAACTGACTCCGGAAACCTGGATCAAATAAAATGGAGAGTAACAAAGCCTGTGATTAACAATGGAAATGACTGTCACACCGTCAAATGGCTTTTTGTCATTAGTGACATTAAATGTTTGGTGAGTAGGTTACTGGGGTGATCCGCCACAGAAACTGTGGGATGGACTATTACTTGCGTCTTTTCTGAGTATTCCTACTGATATGGCCTACTGGTCAGTGCTTCTGAAATAAGACGCTGAATTAAGACGGGTGAGCTTCTCAACTTGGTTCACGGAAATGGGAAGCGGAAGCCTTTTTCAAATGAAGTCTTTTTCTTACATAATGTAAAATATAAATATCTCAAAGAAAACTGCCACCCCACTCCTTACGACTCGCTACGTCCCCCTCCCCCACCCCCCAAGGGGGGGGGAGGGACAATCCGCCCCACATTTTGAGAACGGCTGGTCTAGACCACTGCATCTGCCACTTCGAAGATATACGCAAGAAACAGCGGCAACCACTCGGACAACGCCGGCACGCGTGCAGTCTACACGGCCCCTGCATGCCTCAGCATCACGGGCTCTTCACATGTCGCCGTCACTACCGGACATCAGGCGGCGGTTCTAGCGCTCGCAGAGGCAGCCACTTACGAGGGACCTATTCGCGTCCCTACGAAACGTGACAGGAGAACAGTATTGCGAGAATCCCGCCGCCAGCAGCTATAAACGCCGGCGCACGAACTACACTAGCTGGTACGGCCATTAATAATGTGTCAATTTTGACATTATGTGCAATCCTTGGTACGGCCACAGCTTAACTACCTATGTAGTTGTCTCATTTCTTGCTAGCTACCTTTAACTCCCACCTTCGGAAGATGGTACAGGACTTCAAGTCCCACCGCCACACCTTCAGTGTACAATTAATGACGTTATTGCCAGACAGGAACATTTTTCACCTACACCAAGACAGTTAGGTCGCTCTAAACCGGTGACGCTATACCGCAACCTACCACAAAAGGACACCATCCTATTCTTCCGGCTTCGAGGGTCTCGCCCGACCTCCGGGCGGATGCTACTCACCTCGTCGTCTCAGGACGCTTTCGAAGACCATCGTATGAACGAACGCTCCTAATTTCAGTTTGCATCGTTCCCTCATCTGTGGACTTAGACTGTGTTAAGGACAGACTTTTCTGTGCCTGTGTTGGACTTAATAAGGACAGATTTCTCGGGACTTGGATAATTTCCCTGCTAGTTGAAATGGTTCTGAGCATTATGGGACTTAACATCTGCGGTCATCAGTCCCCTAGAACTTAGAACTACTTAAACCTAAATAACCTAAGGACATCACACACATCCATGCCCGAGGCCAGGATTCGAACCTGCAACCGTAGCGGTCGCGCGGGTCCAGAGTGAAGCGCCTAGAACTGCTCGACCACTGCGGCCGGCTTCCCTGCTAGTGTATTTTTACGAAGCTGCTAATCGAGTTACTACATAGTAGCAACAGTCAGGCGATTTTACATAGCAGCTCTGTCTAGCTTCTGCAACAGTACGTAGTGCGTGTGCCTTTTGTTCTTACAGTCGAAGCATTATCGTTGTCAATAAACTCCTTAAAACTTGATCACTGCTTTCCCCGTGTTGCCATGAGGGACACGTCTGCATCTGCGTGGGAAAGCCGAGCGAGTTGCAGTGGTTTCCTACTACTCGCTATCAACGTGGTAAGGCATCACTCGCTTTTTCGTGGCCGAGCTCTAGCCGGCTGCACTCAACAGGCGCATGGCTCCTTTCCTACACATACGTACGCATACATATACACGCAACGACACCACGGCTCATTTCACAATTTATCAAAATGTTTGTTAAGAGTGTTGCCGACCCCAAATTATTGTACAACTTCTGTTACTTAGCCTGTTACTTGCAACATTTTGAATCCAAGTCATCTTCTCTCTGAGGTGCATCTACTAGAAATTTATAATTCTGCAACAACATCTACAGTCCGAAAGCCACTTAACCGTGTGTGGCGCAGGCTACGTTCTGCACCACTGTCACTTCCCCTGTTCCAGCTGCGAATAGTTCGTGGGATGAACGGTTCTTGCTAACAACGGGACCGTACGAATTTCCTCTCACGAATTTGATGCATACTGAGTGGGAGTGTAGGCACGACTAGCACTTGTACATATGTAAAAATAATGACGCAACTCTCATTCACTATCGAGAAAATCGAGTATGAAAATTTTAGGCGTGCTTATATACATTGTATGACAGTTGCTACGCAAGGAGTGCACTTAGTTTCAGAAGCGCGAGGTTGGTGGAGCTAATTTCGCTGCTGGTGCTACCTTTTTACACTATCTGCACAAATATTTGGTGATACAATGAATAAACCATGCATATGGACAACTTGGGCGTTCATTTCACGTGCCAAAAAAAATGTCGTGTGACTAGGGCCTCCCGTCTGGTAGACCGTTCGCCGGGTGCAAGTCTTTCGATTTGACGCCACTTCGGTGACTTGGGCGTCGATGGGGATGAAGTGATGATGATTAGGACAACACAAGACCCAGTCCCTGAGCGGAGAAAATCTCCGATACAGCCGGGAATCGAAGATCGAACCCGGGCCCTTAGGATTGACATTCTGTCGAGCTGACCACTCAGCTGCCGGGGGCGGACATATTATGTGCTGTATATGACAGTAATTATTGTTTTCCATGTTTCTACGGTCGGTGTCATCCTGATTCGTGCAACGCTTCATAGGTTATATGTTAAGCTTGTCACAAATGTAGATACAACAATATAAATAAAATGGCTACACTGATTTGCCAGTTTTGTGATATTTTCAATATCCTTAAAAGAAGAAAAAACTACTCCATTTATGAAAGTAATGAACTAATCATTAAACATGGATAACTTGCGCAGTCATAGTAAACCTGTTTTTAGAACTACATAGGAATAAAGAACAAAGTATCGGCGACGAGATCCGAGCCGGCAGCTGGCGCTTGTAAAACTAAGCACTTACTCGCTCGGCTGCAGAGATTTGAAAAACTGGCGACCCCACAAAGTATACAAAATGTCTAAAATTTTCAAACTCGATTATCGTGAAAACGGCTGAGAGTTGCATTGTCCTGTTTACATACGTTGAAGTCCTAGTTGTGCCCTGCACACCATGCCATTATGAATCAAATCAGTGAGGGCAAGTTCGTACGGTCCACTTGTAAACTTACGGTGGGAGCTCCAATCTCTCTGATGGACTTTTCTTGGGATATGTTTAGAGGGGAACAATATATTTGTTGATTCTTTTAGGAACGCACGCTCTCGGAACTTTAACAGAAAACGACACCGCGTTGCAGAAAGCCTCCCTTGCATCTTGTGCCACTGGAGTTGGCTGAGCATCTTCGTGACGCTTCCATACTTACTACATCGCGAAATGATCAGCTGTTCTTTGAATCTCCTCTATTAACTCTGTCAGTCCTATCTGGTACATGTGCCAGACTGATGATCAATATGCAGATATGGGTCTTTGTGGGTTCAACATACTATCTGACGGTTCTTCCAGTGAATCTCAGTCTGACGTCTGCCTTACCTGTGGTTAGTTTTACGTGGTCATTCTACTTCAAATCACTCTGAACCTATACTACTGGTAATTTGTGGATGTGACTGTTTCCAGTATTTGTTCTGCAGACGTGTAGTCATATAACAATAAGTATTTCAGCCTATTTATGCGGAATACGTAATTTTTGCTTATATTCAGGGTCAACTGCCAAACCTTGCAACAAGCGTCGGTCCTCTGTGGGTCTTCCTGAAATTCGGGAAAGTTTCCTAGCGTGGCAGCTTCTTTGTATATAACAGTACCTTCCGCGAAAGGCCTCATCGAAATCAACTGACGTTATAACAAACATAACTGCTGACTAGAAGAGGCTTCAGATAGAAACAACTTATTTGTGAAAATACACTGAAGAGCCAAAGAAACTGGTACACCTGCCTAATATCGTGTAGGTCCCCCGTCAGCAGGCAGAACTGCTGCAACATGACGTGGCATGGACTCGATTAATGTCTAAAGTAGTGCTGGAGGCCATTTACAACAAGAATCCTGCAGGGCTGTCCATAAATCCGTAAGAGTACGAGAGGGTTGAGATTTCTGAACAGCACGTTGCAAGGCAATCCAGATATGCTCAATAATGTTCATGTCTCGGGAGTTCGGTGCCCAGCGGAAATGTGTAAAATCAGAAAAGCGTTCCTGGAGCCACTCTGCAGCAATTCTAGACGTGTGGGGTGTCGCACTGTCCTGCTGGAATTTCCCAAGTCCATAAGAACGCACAATAGACATGAATGGATACATCTGATGAGACAGGATGCTTACGTACCTGTCACCTGTCAGAGTAGTATATAAACGTATCACGCGTCCCTTACCACTCCAACTGCTTACTCCCCACACCATTACAGAGATTCCACCAGCTTGAACAGTCCCCTGCTGACATCCAGGGCCCATTGACTCCTGAGGCCGTCTCCATACCCGTATACGTCCATACCCTCGATACAATTTGAAACGATACTCGTCCGATCAAGCAACATGTTTCCAGTCATCAACAGTCCAATGTCAGTGTTGACTGGCCCGTCGAGGCGTAAAGCTCTGTGGCGTGCAGTCATCAAGGCTACACGACTGGGCCTTCGGCTTCGAAAGCCCATTTCGATTATGAATCGTTTGCACGCTGACACTTGTTCATGGCCCAACACTGAAATCTGCAGCAATTTGCGGAAGGGTTGCAGTTCTGTCACGTTGAACGATTCTTTTCAGTTGTCGTTGGTCCCTTTCTTTCTGGATCCTTTCTCGGCGGCAGCGATGTCAGAGATTTGATGTGTTACCGGGTTCCTGATATTCACGTACACTCGTGAAATGGTCGTGTGGCAAAATCCCTACTACATCGCTATCTTGGAGATGTTGAGTCCCATCGCCTGTGCGCCAGCTATAACACGACGTTCAAACTCACTTGAATCTCGATAACCTGCCACTGTAGCAGCTGTAACCGATCTAACAACTGAGCTGACGCAGCGCCATATTCTGCCTGTTTAGATACCTCTGTATTTTAATATGCAAGACTATACCAGTTTCTTCAGCGCTTCAGTGTAAAATATGACCTTCGTAGAATTTCACGCCATGAGTCTTAATTCACAAAAAATTCATTAAGTCTGCATTAACCGGAGAAGATAATATTATTACATAATAATATAAACATAAAACAACTTAATTTGTAGCAAAATTCAAAATCGTCGAAACACCACGTTAACACAAGTAATTTAGTTTTTAAATTCAGATCTTCGATATTCAAGATGGTTGTATCTGATCTTGCAATTTTCCATTCTGAATCTGTTTAAGTTATTAATGCCTCAACGTGACTAAATGATTTGCTTTAGTATTAATTAAAATATAGCCTTTTGCTTACAACCGTTGTACTGTAATTAGGTGCACATTGCATGGTTTGCCTTATGATATTCACGGTCATATACAATATCAACAACGCAAATCTGAGTAGTGAAGGAAACCTTTTAATGAAGTATATCCCATAAATCGTATTGTGCCAATATGGACAAAGAAGTGGATGGGGATATTGGATTCAGTAACAGATATCTACACGTGTATGTGAATTTAATGTGTTTGACATCATGTGTGTCAGACTGTTACGAGTGAAAATCGTGTGCTGTTTGAACTATGATGTTACGTGTAATGGAAGTCGATCTTGAAACACTCCATACATAAAGATCATGGATAAAAAATATTCAACTGTTCACACGTCAAGCAATTACCAACCGTGCATATGATGCTCGAGGTTTCTGGAGGAGAACAAAAAGATCTGTTTCAGAACGACGATAACTCTGTTGTATCATGTAAAAATTCCTTTGTGATCCAAGCAGAAAATCGATTCTGCTTTATTTCACTTATGCTTCATTCATGCATTACGTTCTCATGCAAAAAAACGCCACAAGGTGCATCAGAATTCAGTAAATGAAATACTATATTAGACAAACCTTAAAATCAGTTATAAACAGTGCATTCGCCAATTAAAGGAAGTTGATACCGTTTGCTCAGACAAGCCACTACTAATAAATATTATGTATGAACAAAGAAAGTACTTATTCATTACATAAAACGTTCAATGTCACCTACAACTCAACCTAAAACGACAAAAAATTTTACATAAACTACTTGGTTTCTGATGAGACACATTGCCCATCATTAATGTTACCTCTCAGTGTCATGAAGACACATACAGCTAATGCAACAGTATATTTCTCTCAATAAAGCATTGAATAGCGCGTTTTCAAGAAAATGAAATAGACGTTAGTGTCTGGCGTTGAGAATCAACTGGAATCGTTACAACTGAACAAAGCCTCGGGGCCCGATGGAATCCCTATCAGATTCTCAAACAAAAACTTCTGTTCAGTAGTTCGAAGAAACTACAGGATACACCTGTCTACAAGAAGGATAGCAGAAGTGACACCCATTCGTTGTAGAATCTTAGAACATACTCTGAGCTGAACCGTAATGAGGCATCTCGAACATAACGACCTCCTTCATGCCAACCAACATGGATTTCGAAAATATAGGTAATGTACAGCCTAGTCGCACTTTTCTCGCATGACATCCTGAAAGCCATGGACCAAGGCATTCAGGTGGATGCAGTATGTCTCCATTTCTGAAAAGCAGTTGAGTCAGTGCCGCACCTACACTTATTATCAAAAATACGATCCTATACATTATCAGATGAAATATGTGACTGGCTCGATATTTTTTGGTAAGGAGAGCGCAACATGTTGTCTTCGACGTGTGTAGATGTAACTTCGGGTGTACCCCAGGTAAGAGTGTTATGTTCTTTGCTGTTTGTGTTGTATATTAATTATCTTGCCGTCAATATTAATACAATATAGTAAGCTCAGACTTTTCGCATATGATGCAGTTATCTACAAAGAGGAATAGTCTGAACGAAGTTGTACAAATATTCAGTCCGACTTTGTTAAGATTCCAAATAGGTGCAATAACTGGCAGCTCTCTTTAAATGTTCAAAATGGAAAATTCTACACTTCACGAAACGAAAGAACATAGTATCCTGTCAATTAATATTAGCGAGTCACAGCTGTAAACAGTAAACTAATACAAACGTTTGGATGGAACGCTTTGTAGGGAGGTGGAGTGGAACGATCGCATAGCCTTAGTCGCGGGTAAAGCAGGTAGTAGACTTCGGTTTACTATTGAAGCACTAGGGAAACGTAATCATTCTGCAAAGGATATTGTTTACAGATCACTCGTGCGCCGCATCCTAAAATACTGCTGTAGTGTGTGGGACCCATACCAAATAGGATTAGCAGGGGACATTGAAGGTATACGGACGAAGGAAGCGCGAGTGGTCATTGGTTTGTCTGGCACTTGGGAGAGTGTCACAGAGATGACGAATGAACTGAAACAGAGCACTCTTGAAGACAGGTGGAACCTGTCACGAGGATGTTTACTAATAAAGTTTCAAGAACTGGCTTTAAATTATGACTCTAGGAATATACTACAACCCCCTGCATATCACTACCATACTGGACGCGAGGAGAAGCTAAGATTAATTACAACAGGCACTGAGGCATTTAAACGATCATTCTCATTCCTTCCAAGCTCCATACGTGAATGGAACGGGAAAAATCCCCAATAACTAATAACTGGTACAGTGAGATATATACTCTGCCATTCACTACACAGTGGTTTGCAAAGTGTGATGTAGATGTAAAATCGGCTGCGCTTAAGGGTGCAGCGCTTGATAAATTTTGACAACTCAGATGGATGTACAATGTGGTAGGCAATTGATTTCGCGAACAGCGTTGCTAGTGCCTTACAATTTCCGACAGAATATACATTACAGATACAAACAAGAATAGATTTTTCCGCAGCACTAGTTTTTCTGTTGTAATGTATAGGAACAAAAACACCATTAGAGGAATTTGAAATTCGTAGCTTACTTGACGGAAGCAACAATTGGGTTTATATGTGCCTCACCTAATGAAGTATGTCGTGATGGTCTGGTCATACCCTTCTTGAGTCACTGTCATAGCATGTGACATAGGGCTTGTAATATGAAATAGGTAAATAATCCTTATCACGTACAGACCCATCGAAACTTTTTCCTTAAATGCTATGTGGTGGAGATACAGATGACATGAACATGGAGGTGTGGTGCAGTTCTGTGCTCAGAGACCATACTCCCACACACAGGTAGTAAACAGACTAGTGATTATATCAGAAAAGTCAGAAATCTCTAGATTCTACAACAATGCTGAGTAGCTCCTGTACTAAAATTTTGTGTCCACGATACCGCTACGGTCGTGGCGCGTGTCATCGTCGGCTGTGTATGAGTGTAGGAGAGGAAAACTTTTGTGACTCACTCCGCGCCCGTGTCTGCCCTTTCCCGTTTACTCAGCTCCCCTCGGTGGCGCTTAATTAGTTACTCGCGTTACTTTGTTTGTTCCATGTACTCAGCAAGCACTTCACGGGCCTCATACGTCACAGGGGTGTTGCTCTAACGACCGTGTCGGCAGAGGAGAGAAATGTTTTCAGCAGAACGGCAGAGTTAAAGAGACTTCCGGTAAGTATCTGAAATCGAGCAACGCTGTTACCTCCGATGAGATTAGCAGTCGATACTAGCCTTGAACATCGCATCAAGGAGCAAGAGTAAACGTACGGTGGTACAAAGTTATCTGGCACTAAATTTTCTCATATCAGACTGTATACGATATTTTCCTTCAACCTCTACCGATTTGTTTATAAAATTATTTATGAATGAACCCAACAACATTTAAAACATTGAAGTATACAATTTTATATTGAGTTTTTGTTGTTCAGGCATTTCTATTCATCATCGGGTGGCACATAGTCATATTTTTTCGCCCATACATGAAAAATTACACGTTGGTGGATGTCAGGTTAATAACAATACCAAGAGAGGTGGCGCAGTGGTTAGACACTGGACTCGCATTCGGGAGGACGACGGTTCAATCTCGCGTCCGGCCATCCTGATTTAGGTTTTCCGTGATTTCATTAAATCGCTCCAGGCAAATGTCGGGATGGTTCCTTTCAAAGGGCACAGCCGACTTCCTTCCCCGTCCTTTCCTAATCCGATGAGACCGATGACCTCGCTGTCTCGTCTCCTTCCCCAAAACAACCAACCAACCAACCAACCAATAACAATGAAATGGGTTCTTCGATGAAAAAAAATTCTCTCTGTGATATGGCACTTCTCTTCACACTTCAGAGCACTAAATTTTAATGAAATGAATTATTTTGAAAAACGCTGCGAAATGTTGATCCTTCCTGGGTGCTTTTGGCTGAATGTCACTGAGTACCACCTGAAAATTTTCAAGAGACAGAAACAGATAAAGATTCTAACTTGATGCACAAAAAATATAACAATCAATGAAAATTTTACAAAAAATCAGTTTCGGATGTCCAAAGATAAATCACCTGCCTGGCAATATTTTTGTCAGTCCTTATTATACTTCGTTAATGGAGAACTGGACAAAGTGACTAGGCTGAGGTATTCCTGTTTGTTAAGGTGAGCACCGATAGATAGAAATACATAGAAACCAGTGATTGTAATCTGTAGCTATTGGAGTTAAATACAGAATAGATTAATCACCTTAGGATAAAACTAAGTTCATTAAACAATTTAGTTTCTACAAAGTAACAAAAAGGCCACTTTGTGAGTGGGAAAGTGGTCACTTAGCTTTAATCCAAAAATAAGGGTTAAGAACTGTTTTAACAAAGAACTAAATATATTTCATTGCGAAGCATAATTCGAATTACACTTTTTAGAAAAAAAAAGTCAAACTGTGCTCCTCATCCCCTGTACAGTGATCGTGAGCGCTGAGGGTGCGTGCTTGGTTATGAATCCGCTGCTCTTCTCGCCTTCAATTTCAGTTATGTTTTTTCGCACTACATGCACTCTCTGTCTTCATGGTTGTCGTCCACAATAGTTCTTTCAGGATTCAGTTCCCGCTATTTTCAGTTTCCTTTTTACTGTATTTCTTCTCTTCGGCTAATTTCCATTTTTCCTTCTTTTTTCTTATCTTTATTTATTTGTCCCCTTTTTAGGGCACTATTTTAAGGATTTGCTGTAAGTATCACTGCTGAGCCCTCCTTTGGGCAGCTGCTTTTACGTTTTCCGGTCGACATTGTGACCGGAAACCGCCACCGATATGGGCACATTGCTCACATTGATGCCTTTATACAAAATCTGTATCCCTCCAGTAGCATAACCGATCTTTCAATACCTAAAATGAGTATTATGGTGTCAAGATATGACACTTTCAACAGAGTTTCATTAAAGAGATGCAAGGGATTTTCCATTGTAACAATAAAGATACAAGGAGACCGCTTAATTTACGTCAGGAAAACTAAAATCCATAAAAGATGTTATAATCCGGGAAGTTACACGCAAAGCAGGTTATGCTTGATGGAGTGACTCTGCTCTCCCGCGCGATATCGACACCTCATAGCTCCCGGAACCCCAGTAGCCACTCTGCCCACCAAGACCACTTTGCCTGTCTCTGCCCTACTTGTTAGAGTTTTTACACATATAATAAAACTTGTCAGCGTCAATCTACGATAGCAGCAGTTCTGACCACACGACAATGCTTTAGTATCCGACGATGATTTGGATTCGCCGCCTTGACCAAGTACTGACAGGAAGAACACGTCAGACATGCTCGTTCTACAGGCGACAGCCGTGGCTTCCCCCCAAGCGAGGAGCAGTCGCCGCAGGCGTGAGATGCGGCCGTCTCTGACGATTACAGTTCGTCAATCACTGGTGTTCAATGTCTATGTCTTCAGCTTGTCATTAACTGACAGTTCGTCATTTCGACCAATATTACCAACTTAATTCGTATTTTATTTATGAATTGTGCTCGAATGCTGTTTTTTGTACACATATCTACTTGGTGGTTATAACTAAAGTGCAACTACTCTCAGAGGTCTGTGGGCTGTAATTATCGTATGCCAGCAAAACTTGGTAGATATCCAATGCGTTAATATGAAACCGATGTACGCTGGTAAAAAAATTATTTCCAATTACTATCAGGTGCAAATTCAGCGCTGTACAGCATCTCTTCGACGTCTCCCGTGCTCATAATAAATTAAATGTGTAAGCTACGGATAATAATAAAAGCAGCACTACGCCTCTCTAACTTATTTCATCTTTACATCTCACGTCCCGTTTCTGACCCATTAAACATTTCTTTCGTGCATTCACAGCACCTGATTTGCACACGGCTGCCAAAATTTTTTCCAGCGTATATCCTTTCCGCGTTAACGCATTAGAATACTACCAAGTTTCGCTGACATACGATAATTACAGCCCACAATGGACTTCTAATATAACCACCGGGTACATGCCGTAATGCCTCTACGGTAGCCTACAGGTTATGCTGCAGTGGTAAATAAGGATGCGAATTTGTATTGCTCGAGAACCACGAGAAAAACAGCCACATTGCCGATAATCTCCTAAAACATCTCGAGAGGTGCAGAACTGTGTTGCCTTCTCGTGAATGGATATAATAATCGACGTCCTGTTATTATGCGAACGATTACCTAGCAGATTAACTAACGTGTTGGCTTACGCATCGACTAGCCGCGGCTGCCACCGTCTCACACTCAGGTTGTCACGCGCGAAACGAACCGTCATACGCAGCACTCGTGGGCATCGATGTGCAGCTGTAAACAGCCGCATTGAGAATGACTTCCGGGAATATCTGCTCTAAGTTAGTAACACCATTTTATTTACTAGAATAAATGACATAGAACGAAACGCAGTTTAGGTTTTCTATTGTTTTCGTTTGAATTAAATAAATTGCAGTTGCTCTCACACTGAAAACGCCTATGTGAAACGGTAGGGGGTTCGTATAGATATATATATATATATATATATATATATATATATATATATATATATATATATATATATACCTTGGCAGTTTAATGTATGGTGCGACATTATGGGAGGAAGGATAATTAGTCCCCATTGATAGTGACTGGGCCAAATATCTCACGAAATTAGCATCAAACGATAAAACTACAAACAACGGAACTCGTCTAGCTTGAAGGGGGAAACCAGATGGCGCTATGGTTGACCCGCTAGATGGCGCTACCATAGGTCAAACGAATATCAACTACGTTTTTTTTAAATAGGAACCCCCACTTTTTATTACATATTCGTGTAGTACGTAAAGAAGTATGAAAATTTTGTTGGACCACTTTTATCGCTTTATGATAGATGGCGCTGTAGTAGTCACGTAACATCCGTCAGTGCGGACGGTATTTGCTTCGTGATTCATTTCCCGTTTTAAAATGGACCGTTTATCAACTACGGAAAAGGTCGATATCGTGTTGATGTATGGCTATTGTGATCAAAATGCCCAACGGGCGTGTGTTGCGTATGCTTTTCAGTATCCTGGACAACATCATCCATGTGTCCAGAGCGTTCGCCTGGTAGTTACGTTATTTAAGGAAACGGGAAGTGTTCAGCCACATGTGAAACGTCAACCACGACCTGCAACAAATCATGATGCCCAAGTAGGTGTTTTAGCTGCTGTCGCGGCTAATCCGCACATCAGTAGCGGACAAATAGCGCGAGAATCGGGAATCTCAAAAACGTCGACATCAACATCGAATTGCACCCGTACCATATTTCCATGCACCAGGAATTGCATGGCGACGACTTTGAACGTCGTGTACAGTTCTGCTACTGGGCACGAGAGAAATTACGGGACGATGACAGAGTTTTTTGCACGCGTTCTATTTAGCGATGAAGTGTCATTCACCAACAGCGGTAACGTAAACCGGCATAATATGCACTATTGAGCAACGAAAACTCTGCGATGGCTGCGACAAGTGGAACACCAGCGACCTTGGCGGTTTAATGTATGGTGCGGCATTATGGGAGGAAGGATAATTGGTCCCCATTTTATCGATGGCAATCTAAATGGTACAATGTATGCTGATTTCCTACGTAATGTTCTAACGATGTTACTACAAGATGTTTCACTGCATGACAGAATGGCGATGTACTTCCAACATGACGGATGTCCAGCACATAGCTCGCATTAGGTTGAAGCGATATTGAATAACATATTTCATGACAGGTGGATTGGTCGTCGAAGGCACATTCACCGGATCTGACGTTCTGGGATTTCTTTCTGTGGGGAAAGTTGAAGGATATTTGCTATCCTGATCCACCGACAACGCCTGACAATATGCGTCAACGCATTGTCAATGCATGTGCGAACTACTCGCTGTTGAGAGGAAATCGTTACGCGTATTGCCAAATGCATTGAGGTTGACGGACATCCTTTTGAACATTTATTGCATTAATGTGGTATTTACAGGAAATCACGCTGTAACAGCATGCGTTCTCAGAAATGATAAGTTCACAAAGGTACGTGTATCACAATGGAACAACCGAAATGAAATGTTCAAACGTAACTATATTCTGTATTTTAATTTAATAAAGCTACCTGTTACCAATTGTTCGTCTAAAATTGTGAGCCATATCTTTGTGACTATTACAGGGCCATCTATCACAAAGCGAAAAAAGTGGTCCAACTAAAACATCCATACTTCTTCACGTACTATTCGAATATGTAATAAAAAATGGGGGTTCCTATTTTTAAAAAACGCATTTGATATCCGTCTGACCTATGGCAGCGCCATCTAGCGGGCCAACCATAGCGCCATCTGGTTTCCCCCTTCAAGCTAGACAAGTTTCGTTCTTTGTAGTTTTTTCGTTTGACGCTTATTTCGTGAGATATTTGGCCCGGTCACGATCAATGGACCACCCTGTATTATTTGCGGAAATAAAAGAAATTCATTCTACACATTTCTTTTATTTCCGCCAATAATATTGATCGTGACCGGGCCAAATAGCACACAAAATAAGCGTATTAAGCGTATATATATATATATATATATATATATATATATATATATATATATATATATATATATCCTCCGTTAGCGAGGATACATGCATCCACCCTCCGTCGCATGGAATCCCTGATGCGCTGATGCAGCCCTGGAGAATGGCGTATTGTATCACAGCCGTCCACAATACGAGCACGAAGAGTCTCTAAATTTGGTACCGGGGTTGCGTAGACAAGAATTTTCAAATGCCCCCATAAATGAAAGTCAAGAGGGTTGAGGTCAGGAGAGCGTGGAGGCCATGGAATTGGTCCGCCTCTACCAATCCATCGGTCACCGAATCTGTTGTATATATATATATATATATATATATATATATATATATATATAGCCCGGTCACGATCAATGGACCACCCTATATATATACAGGTTTGTGATATTACTGGCGGAAATAAAAGAAATTCATTCTACACACACACACACTATATATATATATATATATATATATATATATATATATATATATATATATATATATATAGTGTTACAAAAACGTACGGCCAAACTTTCAGGAAACATTCCTCACACACAAAGAAAGAAAATATGTTATGTGGACACGAGCTCATTTTATTACTTCTCTTCAAATCACATTAATCATGGAATGGAAACACACAGCAACAGAACGTACCATCGTGACTTCAAACACTTTGTTACAGGAAATGTTCCAAATGTCCTCCGTTAGCGAGGATACATGCATCCACCCTCCGTCGCATGGAATCCCTGATGCGCTGATGCAGCCCTGGAGAATGGCGTATTGTATCACAGCCGTCCACAATACGAGCACGAAGAGTCTCTAAATTTGGTACCGGGGTTGCGTAGACAAGAATTTTCAAATGCCCCCATAAATGAAAGTCAAGAGGGTTGAGGTCAGGAGAGCGTGGAGGCCATGGAATTGGTCCGCCTCTACCAATCCATCGGTCACCGAATCTGTTGTTGAGAAGCGTACGAACACTTCGACTGAAATGTGCAGGAGCTCCATCGTTCATGAACCACATGTTGTGTCGTACTTGTAAAGGCACATGTTCTAGCAGCAAAGGTAGAGTATCCCGTATGAAATCATGATAACGTGCTCCATTGAGCGTAGGTGGAAGAACATTTGGCCCAAACAACACATCACCAACAATGCCTGCCCAAACGTTCACAGAAAACCTGTGTTGATGACGTGATTGCACAATTGCGTGCGGATTCTCGTCAGCCCACACATGTTGATTGTGAAAATTTACAATTTGATCACGTTGGAATGAAGCCTCATCCGTAAAGAGAACATTTGCACTGAAATGAGGATTGACACATTGTTGGATGAACCATTCGCAGAAGTGTACCCGTGGAGGCCAATCAGCTGCTGATAGTGCCTGCACAGGCTGTACATGGTACGGAAACAACTGGTTCTCCCGTTGATGCTACGTACTGATATGCTTGATGCTAGTACTGTAGAGCAATGAGTCGCATGTCAACACAAGCACCGAAGTCAACATTACCTTCCTTCAATTGGCCAACTGGCGGTGAATCGATGAAGTACAGTACATACTGACGAAACTAAAATGAGCTCTAACATGGAAATTAAGCGTTTCCGGACACATGTCCACATAACATCTTTTCTTTATGTGTGTGTGAGGAATGTTTCCTGAAAGTTTGGCTGTCCCCTTTTGTAACACCCTATATATATGTGTGTGTGTGTAGATTGAAATTCTATTATTCCCGCTAATAAGCACAGAACTGTTGGTCCTTAATCTACCAGTTTCGGTCAGCAGTGACTATCAGTATAGCATCGTCGAAAATATTTAAAATATAATGTAAACGAGACACATGGTGGCAGACTCATACTGATTCTATCGTTATTGGTCATAACAAATTTTACAGTAACCACAACGTAAGTTTGACTTTATTATCTTAGGACATGTTATGAAAAAGATATGCCTCGTTTTATTTCAAGCACATTTTTTTCATATCCATGAAAGTAATAATCTTTCGCTATGGCATATTTTATTGTTCTAAGAAGTTATCTGTTCACTAGTTGACATAAAGTTTTTCTGGGTATGGTACCGCGTCATAATTCATAAAACTACTGCTACTGTAGAAAAACCAACGTTTCGGCCACGGCTGCAGCGGGCTTCTTCTGGGTCTAGTTGGGTCAAGTTGCATTTCATTTCCTATGTTTTGCTGCAGGTTTTAAAATGGTCATTGCTTACCGAAACCGTTAGTGTAAGGACCAAGAGTTTTTGTGGCCATTGGTGGAATTAAAAGAAATTCATTCTACATTGAAAAATACGTAACAGATCAGGAAAAACACAAATAAATGAAGCTAGCTTAAGGCCAAATATGAAGCATCTGCGAAAGCGAATCCAAAATGACTTGAGCTTCAAACAGTTGCAGAACAAATCAAGGCCTATTCAGCAAAACTTAGCAAGTGGAAAGTTGGCTTAAGGACCGAAAACAGATACGTTTGATGAGGAAGTTGAAATAATTTAAGGTTACAAATAGTAAAGTACAAGCAATTAGCGAAAGTCTGCAACTGAGAAATTACCTTATGGCCCAATAAATGCCATGCTTCGTCGAAATCAAAAGATTTAAAGTTACAGGTAAGTGCAATATAAGAATCCAGCAAAATTATTCTGAGCAGCTACACTAGTGGCTTAGATCTCGCTACAGTGAGATAAGCAGTGAGAATACAAAGAACAATTACATATTAAGAACATAAAAACTAAACTTAAAATTATAGCCAGAACCACATTTGAAAATTTTATTTACAAGGAACTTTAAGAGAATTTCAATGGAAAGACATGTACTAGAACAACGACCAATCGCCTTGTAAATAAGCTGCAAAAATGGAGGAATCGCTTCAGGATTAGCCTGAAATTTAGTGAAAACACAAGAAGTCCGTAAGTAAGCATACAACTACGGCACTATGGACAAGCAGAGCAGTAGGGTGCACTTATACTAAAGTACGCCTTCGGGCAATGTTTCTTAGATTTACTTAAAGGTTTAAAGGTACCTTACAAATCAAACCACATATAAAATGAATAATTGAGAAACTCCTAGTGAGACCCACGCTCAACCTCAAGAGCGGCAAACAACGGCAGTAGCCACTCAGATACAAAGTCAAGATGGGCAAGACCCAGCGGGCAGCGTGGCAAAGCAACTAACAAAAGAGTAAACGGACAGAGGCTAGATTTTTAAAAACGAAAAAAAGGAAATTGCAAATAAGACAAATTTAATACACTCGATTAGCCAGCTGTCTTACCAAAATAGATATACTGTCGTTTGACGGATGTTTTACAAAATCTGTGCTGTGACTGTCACTGCGTTAACTAAGGCTTGTAGTGAGGGCCACGACAACAAAGCATTAAGTAATGGCTAATGTGTCCTGTTACCCACAAATGTAGACAGAATTAACCGCTTTTAAATATAAAGCCAATGCGTAAAGAACTTTAACTATCTCTGGAAAAACTAGCAAAAATAAATTGAATAAACCAATGTTCATAAAATGCAAGACATTACGTAATATGTGAGACAGAACAGTTATTGGTAAAGTTCCCAGTAGGGGCATAGAACTCTGTATTAAGAAATACCAAACACCTTAGAAACATTGGCAAACATAAGAAAAAAAACGGGACATGTAATCTACCACATGACACAACAGAAAGCGTTCTTATACACATTGCAGGCCAGCCAAGTTGCTCAGGAACGTGGCGAATAGACAATAAAATTACAAAATTCCCGAAATTGTGCTTAGTACGAGGACACAAAAGAGTGCCTGTAGCTCTCAACACCAGTCAGAAGTAATGACACAAATATCAAGTAGATGCGGAGGACGGAACCAGGACGTGGTGTTTCTCATATACACGTCAAAGATACAGCTTCCATTACACTGTGTCACGATAGTAAAGTATACAAAACTGAAAGAAGAGTCATGAAAGAGTTTGCAAATCGCCAGATCCATTCCCTGTGGGTGCTGATGAAGCTTTAAATCCAAGAACTGGCGAAAAGGAGGAGGAATACAAAATGTTAGTATAAAACATCAAGGGCATCTTCGTTTTACGTGGAACATTGAACTCTTTGTTTGCAGTGCAAATAAACTTCAGTAGATAATATAGTGATTTAAGAAACTAAATATGATAATAGGCATGTTAATTAATTAAGGTAAGTGTAAAGTAATGTACAAGAAACATATCAAAAAGGAAATCATATAAATTAAAAAGACAGTCATAGAAAAGGTTGATGCGTTTTGAATTTATAGCAGACAACGACGGATGTACAGCCAAACAAAGAAACAGAATAAAAAAATTTCCGGGATGCAATTGGTAAAGGAAATGCGATTCCTAATGCGTCTGAGAGAGAAATTTACCATCAGTGTGTAATACCAGTTTTGATCACTGGCAGAAACAAGGACTTTTAATATGAAAACCATTGGTTCAAATGGTTCAAATGGCTCTGAGCACTATGGGAGGTCATCAGTCCTCTAGAACTTCGAACTACTGAAACCTAACTAACCTAAGGACATCACACACATCCATGCCCGAGGCAGCATTCGAACCTACGACCGTAGCGGTCGCGCGGTTCCAGACTGTAGCGCCTAGAACCGCTCGGTCACCCCAGCCAGCATGAAAACCATTCAAAGGTACGCGTGGCCCTGCGAGCTATGGAGAGATGCATATTGGTAACTACCGTCAGAAATACATAAACAAATAAGTAGACCAGGGAACATGTATCAGCATGCATATATTAAAATTGCAACGGAAGAGCCGGCCGCGGTGGTCTAGCGGTTCTAGGCGCTCAGTCCGGAACCGCTGGACTGCTACGGTCGCAGGTTCGAATCCTGCCTCGGGCATGGATGTGTGTGATGTCCTTAGGTTAGTTAGGTTTAAGTAGTTCTAAGTTCTAGGGGACTGATGACCACAGATGTTAAGTCCCATAGTGCTCAGAGCCATTTTTGCAACGGAAGTGGGAGGGGCAGGTACCGTATTTTACGGACTATAAGACGCATTTTTTTCTTGGGAAGGTTGCCTCCAAAATTTAGGATCATCTTATACTCATAATTAACGTAAAAATGTCCAGTGTTTGATATAAAATTCCCGCAAGTCTTCAAAATGGCCATATATCCAATGCCGCGGGAAACCTATCTCTGTCTGGCAATATTGGATTCAACTGGCAGCAGCAGTGCACCGATGTGACGAACTAAGTTGCAAGGATTCACTGGCTTCCTAACGCTGTCTGCCTACCACCCCGCCATCACAAACCCAGAACACTGTGTAGCCTATGATGCGCCATTGGAATAACGTTTCCAGTGAACTCGAATTGCTAGAGATTTGTATTTTCCGTAACAGTACTATATTTTTGTTAGTAGCTAGTTTCTTAATGAAAAAAAAAGTTCTTCATACGATGCCGGCTATAAATTGAAAGTAATAGCTTATGAAGAAGAACATGGAAACGAGCAACTGATCAGCTCTCCATCAACAAACAAAAACCATTCGCGATTGGGAGATAGTAAATCAGAATTGGAAGAAAAATAGGAAGACCAAATAGAGGACTGATTGAAAAATGGCCAAAACTAGAAGATGACGTACTGAAGTGGATTCAAGAACACCGTCAAAATGGTATTGTAGTTAATACAAAAACGATTCAAATATGGGCGCGTCAGCTAACGCTACAGTGGAAGTGAACAGACTTTAAGAATGGAGTTGGCTGGTGCTACAGGTTAATGAAGTGTCCTGGACTTATCATGCGAACTAAAGCTAAAGTATTTCATATATGAAGATAAAATATTATCTGCCTATCGTTTTATTATTCAGCATCGAAAGAAAACCAGTGTGCACCTGAGCCAAATAGCGAATATGGACGAAATCCCTCTAACATTTGATGCACCGAGTAACAGAGCTATTGCTATGGAAGGTGCTAAAACTGTAACTATAAAAGCAAATGGACATGAAAAGATGCACAATACCTTTGTCCTTTCATGTTGTACTGATGGCACTAAACTTAATACAGTGATCATTCTCAAGCGCTAAACAATACCAAAACCTTCTGAAATACCACCAGGTGTTGTTCACGTACATGGAAGGATGGACGCTGCTGGTATGAAATTGTGGGTTAACACAGTTGGAAGAGAAGGAAAGGTGCCTTATTGAAGAGGAGATCTCTTCTTGTGCTAGAACAGTTTAGTAGTCTTTTGAAAAATTCTGTGAAAGAGAAGCTGGGATAGGGAAACACAGAGACCGCTGTAATTGCTGGAGGACTTAATTAACAGCTGCAGCTTCTCGATATCTCGTTAAATAAACCATTTAAAGTGTGCACGAGAGAGGAATAAAACAAATGGATGATAGATGAAACCTAACATGAATTCACGCCGAAGAGAGCTTTAAAACGACCTACAAGTAAACAAATGTGTCAGTGGATAAAACAGTCGTGTTCTAGAGTGAGAGAAGGCATTATTGTTAAGCCTTTAAAGAACTGCAGCGTAAGTAACGCTCTAGATGGCAGTAAAGACCATATTATATATGGAGAGGACAACGATAATAACGAAGAGAAAGAAGAAGAAAGTTCAAATGACGATTTTCGGGGATTTTAAAGGTCAGTTCAATTTTATAAACTAAGTTTTTTTAGTCTGGCTTTGCACTTTAAGAATAAAAATGGTAAAAATATCGTTAAAAATTTTCTTATAAATTAAGGGGCGTCTTAAAGTCCGTGGAGTCTTACAGTCCGTAAAATGAGGTAAGCAGGACGATGAATGGTAGAAATAAATCCTTTGCTGGATTCCAAGACATGAAAGCAGTAAGATGGAGGGTGGGTCGGTGACACTGGAGAACAAACAGGAGCAACACGGATGCATATAACCAAATACTGTAATACACAGATACGTACACAGGATGCCTTTACTGCTGGATGTCAAATTGCTGCCGATGAGATGATGGGTGCTTGAACTCGAAACAATATGATTTTGGATATAAATTCTAGTGTACTTTGAGTCAAGCACAGAAACAATGCATTTAAAACCCATAAGTTCGATAAAAGATTACAAGCTGCGCCCGTATTCTGAAGTTACGTAACATGGCTGGTGAGCTGTCCCATAGTTCAATACTTTATTTACATACATCTTCAGTATCAGCGGTCCTATCACAATTCCGAGAGGCACGCCCTATGTTACGCTCTGTCCACCTGATTAAAGTGCTTTGTCTCGTCGCGTGTTTGTTCGGATATTGCGTTACCATGTAGCTTATTGATTAATAGATAATGCTCACCCTTATCAAAGGCTTTTAAAAATCAAACAACACTGCACATACCTGTCGGCCCTGATGAGAAAGGAAACGGTCGTGTGCTTTTAGAGAAATTATGCTACACTGATATACAGAAGAAATTGGCAATATATATCATGATGACTGGACGGGGATTTATCACCATTCCTTTCAAATACGAGTCTAGTACGTTAGCCACTGAATCACTTATTAGATTCCTCATCTCTGCTAGGGCATGCAGCTTAATGTAATGAACGAACCTCACTAGTGAAAGAACTCGGAAAAAGCAAATCCTGGGCTTCGTTTTGATGAAACTCGCTTCTGGATCATGTTGATCCTAAAGCAACGGCTGATTTCGCTCAAAAATACTTACTTGACTAATGATCCATAAATTAAGCATTTGTAACTTTTATGAAATAAACACGGCACACCGATAGGTTTCAATTTACTAATGTCATGAGTGTCATTATTTTAAACAGAAAGTTAATCCCTTCATAAGATGAAATTGTTTTATTCTCTAGCTATCTACACGATATTCTCTCATGAACTGTAATGTAATATCTGATGGCCAAATCGACCGTTAGTGCAGCTCTGTCAATAAACGTGTGTTTAATTCAAGTCATACCTGACTTTCTTTTGTGATGGATGTCTCCCGTATAGTTGGTCAGTGACAGTCAGTTCCAACTATTTACGTAAATAAATATTATCTGTATTAATAGCCTCTGATTGTGCATGTACGCAATATCTACAATGCCACCGGTTCATGAAGAAAACTGTCAGTAAATATTTTCTACTTTGCTTGGAAGTCACGTTGATTAGAAAAATATCCAGTGTCCCCTTATTGTGACTGATTCAGAAAGTACTGAGTGAAAACGCTTTATCCAATTAACAAACCATAAATTCATGATCATAAAAATTGAAACTTATTAATGATCACTGGAATACTTCAGTAAGAAAACAGGATTGCGGGTAAGCTACTACGAACAGCGTAGTGAACGCATTGTCGTAGCCAAGATAGACGCGAAGCCAACACCCACCATTGTACTACAAGTTGATATGCTAACTAGCTACGCAAATGATGAAGAGAGTAAAGAAATGTATGCTGCGATTGAATAAATTATTCAGATAGTTAAGGAAGAGAAAAATTTAATTGTGATGGGGGACTAGAATTCGATAGTAGTAACAGGAAGTGAAGGAAAAATAGTAGCTGAATATGACATGGGGGAAAGGAACGAAAGAGGAAGCGTCCCGTAGAACTCTGCACAGAACATAATTTAATCATCGGTAACGATTGGTTTAAGACTCATGAAAGAAGATGTATGCGACGAAGAAACCTGGAGATACCAGAAGGTTTCAGACTGATTTTGTGATGGTATGACATAGATTTCTGAAATAGATTTTAAACTGTAAGACATTATTAGGGGCAGACGTGGACTTTGATCACAAATTACTGGTTATCAACTGTAGATTAAAACTAAGAAATTGCAAAAAGTTAGGAGATTAAGGAGACTGTACCTCAGTAAGTTGAAAGAACCAGAGGACGCACCAGACAACGAGTCACCGAAATAAGGGAAAGGAATACAGTGGGATACGAGTGGGTAGCCTTAAGAGATGAAACAATGGAGCCAACAGAGGAACGAATGGGTAAGGAAAAAACCTTGGTAATCACAGGAGATATTGGGTTTAATTTACAAAAGGAGGAAATATAAAATTACAGTAAATAAAGCAGGAGGAAGGGAATACAAACGCATCTAAAAATGAGACTGACAGCAATTGTAAAATGACTAAGCACCAATGACTGTAGAACAAATCTAATACTATAGAAGCATATATAACTAGGGGAAAGATATGTACCATCTACAGTAAAGTTAAAGAGGCCTTTGAAGAAAGAAAATCAGGTGTATCAATATCAAGAGCTCAAACGGAAATTCAGTTCTGAGCGAAGAAAATTAGGAAATTACTAGTAAGGTCCTACTGGGCAATCGGTCTCTAGGCTTACACGCTACTTAATATAACTTACGCTAAGGACAGCACACATACCCATGGCCGAGGGAGGACTCGAACCTCCGACGGGGGGAAGCCGCACGAACCGTGACAAGGCGCCAAGACCGCTCGGCCACCCAGCGCGGCTCTAAGCGAGCAAGTTGAAAGGTGATAGGAGTGCTCGTATGTGGAAGTCTATACAAGGTAAATGTACTTAAGACAATATTATGGAAAGAGAGAACCACGTAGATGTTGAAATAGAAGATATAATGTTGCGAGAAGAATTTGACGGAGCGCTGAAAGATATGTTTAAACAAGATCACTAGAACAGACGACATCCCGTCGGAACTACTGATATCCTTGGGAGAGTCAACTATGACAAAAATATTCCACCTGCTACGTCAAGATGTATGAGACAGCCGAAATACACTCATACTTCGAGAAAGATGTAATAATCCCTATTTCAAAGAAAGCAGGTGCTGACGGGTATGAATGTTACGTAACTATCAGTTTAATAAGTGATGGCTGCAAAATACTAAAATGAATTCTTTGCAGAAGAACGGAAAATCTGAGCCGACCTCAAGGAAGACCAGTCTGGATACTGGAGAAATGTAGGAATACGCGAAGCAATACTGGCCCTAAGACTTATCTTAGCAGATGGGTCACGAAAGACTGACCTAAGCTTTTGGATATGTAGATTGGAATACTCTCTTTGAAATTTTGAAGGTATCAGGGATAAATAAAGGAAGTGAAAAGTTATGTACAACTTGTACAGAAACCAGACGGCAGTTATAAGCATTGGAAGGCATGATAGAGAAGCAATGGTTAAGAAGGGAATGAGAATTGGTTGTAGCCCGTCCCCGATGTTTTTCAATCTGTATACTGAGGAAGCTGTGAAGGAAAACGAAGAAAAATTTGGAGAGGGAATTAAAGTTCATGGAGAAAAAATAAAAACTTTGAGGTTTGCCGATGAAATTGTAATTCAGTCAGGGACAATAATGGATTTAGAAGAGGAGTTGCGCAGTGTCTTGAAAGGAGGATGTTAGCTGAACATCAATAAAACCAAAACAAGGGTAATGGAAAGTAGTCGAATTAAATAAGATAACCCTGAGGATTTCTGATTAGGAAGCGAGACACTTAAAGTAGTAGATAACTTATGCTACTAAAGCAGTAAGATACTGATGATGGTCGAGCCACAGAGTACATACACTAAGGTCACAAAAGTCATGGGATACTGCCTATCATCGAGTCAGACCTGCTTTTGCCCGGCGTAGTGCAGCAACTCGAAGTGGCCATAGACCCAAAAAGTCGTTGAAAGTCCCCAGAAGAATTATTGAGCCAAGATGCTTCTACAGCCGTCCATAACTGTGAAAGTTTTGCCGGTGCAGAATGTTGTGCACGAACTGAACCTCTCGATTATATCCCATAAATGTTCGAGGAGATTCTATCGGGCGACCTGGGTGGCTAAATCATTCCCCTGAATTGTCCAGAATGTCCTTCAAACCAATCGCAATCAACTGTGTCCCAGTGACATGACATCCTTGTTTGGGAACTGAAGTCCATGAATGGCTGCATACCGTCTCCAAGTAGTTGAAGATTAGCATTTACAGGCAATGATCGGTTGAGTTTGACCAGAGGACCCAGTCCTTTCCCTGTAAACACTGTCCGCAGGATTATGAAGTCACCACCAGCTTTCACAGTGCCTTGGTAACAACTTGGGTCCTTGGCTTGCCTCGCACTCGAACCCTGCCATTAGCTCCTACCAGCTCAAATCAGGACTCATGTGACGAGGCCATGGTTGTCCAGTCGTCTAGTGTTCAACCGATGTGATCATGAGCCCAGGACAGGCGCTGCAGGCGGTGTTAACAGAGGCACTTGGAGTTTGGGTTCTCGGAACACTCTCGGCGCTGTTGATTTCGGAATATTGTATATCCTAACGATGTCAGGAATGGAATGCGCCATTTGTCTAGCTCTATTTACCATTCCCCGTTCAAAGTCTGTCAATTTCCGCCGTGCGGCTATAATCAAGTCGGAAACCTTTTCACACGAATCATATGAGGACAAATGTCAGCTCCGCCAATGCACCGCCATTGTATAGCTTGTGTGCGTGATACTACCGCCATCTGAATAGGCGCACAACGATATTTCATGACTTTTGTCACCTCAGTATAAAGTGTAGAATGGTAATGGCACGAAAATCGTTTCTGGTGAAAATAAATCTGTTAACATCAAATATAACTTTAAGTATTACGAAGTCTTTTCGGAAGATATTTGTGTGAAGCGTAGCGTTGTATGAAAGTGAAACGTGAACGATAAATAATTCAGGCAAGAAGATAATAGAAGCTTTTGAAATGTGGCGCTACAGAAGAATGCTTGAGATTAGATAGGTAGATGACTAGCCAATGAGAAGGCACTGAATAGAATAGGGGAGAAAAGACATTAGTAGCAGAACTTGGGTGAAATTAGGGTTCGGTTGATAGGTCACATTCTGTGACCTCAAGGGATCACCAGTGATGTGGTGGGTGGAAATAGTAGAGGATGACCAAGAGATGAATTCAGTAACTGCCTACAAAAAGATGTACTCGTATGTTGCAGTAATTATTCGAGGATGAAGAAGCTTGCAAGGGATAGAGTGGCGTGGAGAGCTGCATGAAACAAGTCTTCGGAGTAAAAACCATGATAACAACAACATCACCTTTCCTTAATTTAATATTAAATACCACATAATTAAAATTTTAAGTTAAATTTCTCTTCCATAACTGACGAATTTCCATACAGCTCCGACCAATTTATTTGGAGTAAGCTTACGAAAATTATCAAACTAAAAATCTGATTACAAAATGCAACCTGGTTTTACTAAAGATGCTGCCGTTTAAGTGAAGCAGTTTTCAGCTCAAAACTATTTCTTCTGCCCTCACATTAGTGACTAATGCAATGCATTCAGTTTCCATGTCACACATATTCTTATGGCCCATTCACACTGAAATCTGACGTCGTGTAATGTTTCCAATCAGAGAGAAATTTTGTAAGTAGGCGCTAATTCATTTTCCGTTGGCTTTCTCTAAGGAGCAACAATTTTCGGTAAAACGTTCCTCAAAAGAATTTAACACAGGTCACAACACCATTTTTTACACGTGCGTAACCAACAACCAATCTACTGTCATCTCCTTTTTATATTCAGCCAGGTTAATTATGGGCAGATTCTGCTTCGGCAAGAGTAATAACTTACAGCGCATTATTTTCATACACACGTTGACAAGACTACATTACTGGCCATTAAAATTGCTACACCACGAAGATGACGTGCTACAGACGCGAAATTTAACCGACAGGAAGAAGATGCTGTGATATGAAAATGATTAGCTTTTCACAGCATTCACACAAGGTTAGCGCCGGTGGCGACACCTACAACGTGCAGACATGAGGAAAGTTTCCAACCGATTTCTCATATACAAACAGCAGTTGACCGGCGTTGCCTGGTGAAACGTTGTTGTGATGCCTCGTGAAAGGAGAAGAAATGCGTACCATCACGTTTCCGACTTTGATAAAGATCGAATTGTGGCCTATCGCGATTGCGGTTTATCGTATCGCGACATTGCTGCTCTCGTTGGTCGAGATCCAATAACAGTTAGCAGAATATTGAATCGGTGGGTTCAGGAGGGTAATACGGAACGCTGTGCTGGATCCCTAGCGACCTCGTATCGCTAGCAAGCATCTTATCCGCATGGCTGTAACGGATCGTGCAGCCACGTCTCGATCCCTGAGTCAACAGATGGGGACGTTTGCAAGACAACAACCATCTGCACGAACAATTCGACGACGTTTGCAGCAGCATGGCCTATCAGCATGGAGGTCATGGCTGCGGTTACCCTTGACGCTGCATCACAGACAGGAGCGCCTGCGATGGTGTACTCAGCGGCGAACCTGGGTGCACGAATAGCAAAACGACATTTTTCCGGATGAATCCGGGTTCTGTTTACAGCATCATGATGGTCGCATCCGTGTTTGGCGACATCGCGGTGAATGCACATTGGAAGCGTGTATTCGTCATCGCCATACTGGCGTATCACCCGGCGTGATGGTATGGGGTTCCTTTGGTTACACGTCTCGGTCACCTCTTGTTCGCATTTACGGCACTTTGAACAGTGGACGTTACATTTCAGATGTGTTACGACCCGTGGCTCTACCCTTCATTCGATCCCTGAGAAACCCTACATTTCAGCAGGATAATGCACGACCACATGTTGCAGGTCCTATACGGGCCTTTCTGGATACATAAAATGTTCTGCTACTGCCCTGGCCAGCACATTCTCCAGATCTCTTACCAATCGAAAACGTCTGGTCAATGGTGGCCGAGCAACTGGTTCGTCACAATACGCCAGTCACTACTCTTGATGAACTGTGATATCGTGTTGAAGCTGCATGGGCAGCTGTACCTGTACACGCCATCCAAGCTCTGTTTGACTCAATGCCCAGGCGTATCAAGACCGTTATTACGGTCAGAGGTGGTTATTCTGGGTACTAATTTCTCAGGATCTATGCACCCAAATTGCGTGAAAATGTAATCACATGTCAGTTCTAGTAAATTATATTTGTCCAATGAATGCCCGTTTATCATCTGCATTTCTTCTTGGTGTAGCAATTTTAATGGCCAGTAATGTATTTATATGTACAACCTTCCTTTTCCTAAATCTTTGGCTTAATGTGCAATAGTTCTCTTTCACCACTTAAAATTGAATTTTTTATTCTTTTTTAAACATTACACTGCAGCCATCATTAACTTTACATTAGGTTACACACGTTTTCAGATTACAAGTGGCATGTAACGAAAATCTTACATTATTCTACATATGAAATAAACATAAGTCCTAATATTCATGCCAGTAAATTGATAAGGGATTCTTTTATAATTAATAAGACCTAATAAAATCCAACGACGAATTTCTTAGTAATAAACGGACTTCATGACAACCACATAAATATCCAGAAAGCCCCCATGTTGTGGTTTTCAGCCTGAAGTCTGGTTTGATACAGCACTCGACGCTGGTCTATGCTGTGCAAGTTTCTTCATCTCTATATAACTACTACAACCTACAGCTCCTTAAACCTGCAACAACAAGGAAAATAATAAATGAATTTTCACTAATGTTATTAACTAGTTTTGCACAAATGTACTAGCTTTAAACCTCGAAAACGTACAGCCCATACAGTTTTGGTCAGTCAGAGAAACCTCATCTGCTACGCATGTAGCTCAACAACAGAAAATAATAAAGATAGGAGAAAATTCCGAGCTCTTTACTGTGCGTCCATTGCAGTTTCACAGTAATTTTCACTAAGACAATACTAGGAGGAAAAGTGATCTGCACTTCCCTCTAGTGACTCTAATTTTGGCGCAGAAAGGAGTGCAATACTATCCTATAAAACTATTTGAAAATTTCCCTTTTTTAGTATAATGTCTGACAGAAAGCAGATTTGTTCCGTAGTGCAGAATAAAGTTGTCCCTTGTTAACAACTTCTTCTGTAGCAAAGAGAAATGTTTGAATAGAAATAATTGTGTGTGTGTGTGTGTGTGTGTGTGTGCATATGCATGTGTGTGTGTATGAGAGAGAGAGAGAGAGAGAGAGAGAGAGAAGAGGGGTTGGGGGGACGGAGAGAGTGAGAGAGAGGGAACGAAACGTTTCACCCATGCCCACAAGAGGCAGCTGGCGCTACGCCTACTATAGTGAACAGATCGCGCTCTCAGAGTTAGTCGTGCGCCGAATTAAGTTGGGACATTTTCACCGGCGGTGGGCTAGAGGTACTACATTTCCATATCACTCCATGGTGTGGCAAAGTGGCAAATTTCTACTTGGCGCCTGCTACATCCGGCGAGCTTCCTGCAGCTGGCTGTTACCCCAGATGAAAGTTAGCCTAAGTGGATGAAGTTTGGCACACGACATCGACGGCTACGAAACTGTTACTACGGGACGATCGCAGCGAATATTGTTTGGTAAGAAATTCATACTAAAATTTTCTCTTCGGATCTCACTGGAAAACTGGCACTGAACATTCACTTACTGCTGCTTGCCATGGTTAAAATTACAAGTGTCTTTTTATCAACATCATTTATTGTGAGTGATGACATTTAACTTGTCTCCTTCTGGGTGCAAACATAACGGATCAGTACTGTTAAATAGTTTTCATTTCCTCACCTGAGAAATTTTTATAACCATTTTTTGTGATTCTTAAGTTATACGATATCTCGAGAGTGCCAAAGGAGAACATAGTTTCAACAGCGCTTTACCACAGTTGCCTCTTACTAATGTTTTCTTGTAACCTTTAAATGGTTCAATCTCTTCTTTAAACTGTTGTCTCAACAACCTGGATTCTTCTTTCTAATTGTGTTACTTTCTCTCCCCTGTAGTTATCATTATTTATCCTGACTAATTGTTATTTCTATTCCAAGGCTCATGTGGTCTTATGTTAATACCAGTGAACAAGTAGTCTCATTGCCTTGAAATAAAAGTTGTTTAATGAATTCTCTATGTAAAAAGCGTATTGTTATTGATCTCACAGAGATCGTTAACTATTGAACTGACTAAATGTTCTTTGATGATTATGTGGTGAAATATGTTTTTCAAGATATTGTATGTTTGTAATTTTGGTAGACTAAGGTGAATAAGTTTTGTGCTAATAACTTGATCAAAATTATTCCTGGCACCTCCAAATACCACAAAACATTTATCAGTTGTATCATCTACAGAACATGGAACTACCTAATTAAGTATTTTACTCAATAGTTGGTCTAACTCCTAATCCACCCCTCCCAACTTCCCTCCATTACCAAATTAATCGATTCTTGACGCCTTCTTCTGGTCAAGCTGACTAAAAAAACCATTTTCTCCCCAGTTCCATTCAGTCCTTCATCATTAATTACGCGATCTATCCATCTAATTTTCAGCATCGTTTGCAACACCACATTTCAAAAGCTTCTGGGAGTATTTTGCTCTTAACTATGCCGTTTATCATCCACGTTTTCCTTCTCTGCATGGCTAAACGTTAGAGAAGTATTACCAGATTAGACTTTTTAAACTTAAACTTGTGTTTGATCTTAATAAAATTGTGTATTTTCAGAAACGCTTTCTTCCCCCTTTAAAAGTATGCACTTTATATCCTCTATATTTCTATATCTACTCTACTACTGAGGAACTACAGAATCGAATTGGGTTGAAACAAATTGGGACTACTTCATTAAAAGAAAGTATCGGTTGATGGAATACATCCTAAAGCACGAAGAAATTGTCACTTTGATAATGGAGAGAAGTGTGGGGAGGGGGAGTTAAAAATTCATCAGGGAGAACAAGGCATCAATGCAGTGAGCAGGTACATATGAATTTAGGTTGCACAAGGATAGACTACAATAGAGAATGCAGCAGATCAGTCTTCAGACTGAAAACCGAAACAAAAACAACGTTAACACTCGATCAGCCCACATCAGAGTCGATCATCCTATTAGATACATATTTCTCACTTCGCAACCTGATCGGATAGATGAACAACAGAGTTCGTTTTTAGCAGTAGGAAACGGCATCGTCAAGGTTAAAAATGTATAAATACTTGCTAACAGTCAGCATTAACAGACGAATAAGTGTACCGGATTTTAATGGTAAGGTATATCAGATAGAAATCCAAATATAGTGAAGTACTTGTCAACTCAAAACAGTTGGATTCATACCAGTTGTGTTATTCAACAATTAGAAATAATTGTTTTTATACACACATCATATTTTAATTGAATGCGTTTTAAACAAAGCTGTGAGGACTGATCTATTTGATCTGCCGTATAGAAGACGATGAACTGAGCGTGCTTCGTGTTTTAAGATTCTGTGTGATGTTCGAGCTTCTCACTAGTTTATTAGGTACAAGATTTTAATGTCCTTGCAGGTTGAATGCTTCATCTTTTTTCCCATTGATCAACCAGGCACAGTTCACTCTTATATTATTTTAGCTTTTGTGTTGTAGTGTGAATTTTATTCATAAACTGACTTAGGGCAAACATCTTTTTTGTCTTCTGTCTGAAAGTGTGAGTGGGACAGAGTGTAGCAGGCCCTAAGGATTTGGAAAATTGGAAATTTATTGTAAGGTCGTATGGGACCAAACTGCTGAAGTCATCGATCCGCAAGCTTACACACTACTTAACCTAACTTAAACTAACTTAGGCTACGGACAACACACACACCCATTCCCGAAGGAGGATTCGAACCTCTAACGTGGGGAGCCGTGCGGACCGTGACAAGGTGCCTCCGACCGATCGGCTACCCCGCGCGGCGCTAAGGATTTATATTTTACCTTTTGGTCCATACTTCCCACAATAAACCCACCTTCGTATCTAACTATATATTTCGAGCGTTCTATACATAGCATCACTACCAAGTTCCTCCGATTTCAGACTTTTCGCTGACTTCAACAGTCGATTAGAAAAGTAGATGTTTTGTTCCGAAACCTTTAATCCTAACATATGTGTACGATGATTACATCTGTCTCTTAGCAGCCCATCCGGCGCGCAGGTAGCCCAATGTGGCGTCGAACGTAATAAGACCTGCACCAAGGCGGCCGAACCTGCCCCGCAAGGGGCCTCCCGGCCAATGACGCCAAACGCTCGGTTTCATTTCTCTCTGGTATTTTGGAACTTCTTTACAGATAATTCATGAAACAATTTATAACTATTTTATTATTTCTTAACGAAAATTAGACACCTGTCTATTATTTATCTGATACCAAAAGCTACTTAATGGTGTGTCACATGCTCATGCTGCGGCTTTATCATTTGTTATTAATTTAACAAAAATCTTTAGGGATAAATATTGGAAACCTCGTTCGTAAAAATTTGATACCGATGGTATTCAATGAGCTCGTCTCATTATCACAGATGCTGCCTTAAATTTTTCGTAGCATGTCTGTAAGCCGCTTTCGTATGTGTCGTGAATATACTGGGTTTCAGTTTAGCGCACTCAACAGCCTCGCTGTCTTACTCGGTCAGCGGCATGGCGCTTGCGGCACCGCTTCTCCCCTTCCACTTGGAATTTTCGGGTTGTCGAGTTGCTGATACCTGCTGACCTAATTCTGTCAGGGCCGCAATGCCCAACGTCCAGCTCAATTTAACTGGTCCAACCGTATCACGGAAACTTGCCAGCCACCCGGTACTCAATCAAACACCTTCCATAAACCTACAATTCTTAGCCGACACGCCTCTCATGATGTGAAACACCATTTTGTGTCACAATTACCCACTAATCGCGACATGAGGTAGCACCAGCATAACCATTTACATGAGATCACTTTCTTTGGATGCCTACCGTACTTTCTGTGCCAAACGTTTGAAACAATTTGTTCTGACTGTTATTAGCGAAATACGTACCTTTATGTACTTAAAACTAATAAACATATAGCTCAACTAATTAATCAGTCCTGACATTTAATTAATAAGTTGTTCTCTTGCGGGCTTGAAATGCATGATCATGAATGTAAGTAAGATCCAAGTGTGGTTTCATGCACATCACATGCTTTCCCGGCATTAGACACCGTCATCTTGTCACTTGCTGCGTATTTGCCCAACGTGGAAATAACTATTCTCTTACATCATCACTCCTGCAATTCTTTTTCAGTCATCTATGGGTATAACCAGGAGTGCTCCACAACTATCGCCAGCAAAGGTATCTGTGGTGTCACCGCCAGACACCACACTTGCTAGGTGGTAGCCTTTAAATCGGCCGGGGTCCGCTAGTATACGTCGGACCCGCGTGTCGCCACTGTCAGTGATTGCAGACCGAGCGCCGCCACACGGCAGGTCTAGAGAGACTTCCTAGCACTCGCCCCAGTTGTACAGCCGACTTTACTAGCGATGGTTCACTGACAAATTACGCTCTCATTTGCCGAGACGATAGTTAGCATAGCCTTCAGCTACGTCATTTGCTACGGCCTAGCAAGGCGCCATCATCATTTGCTATTTATATTGTGATGCATGTACCGTCAGACCGATGTTTACCAATTATGGATTAAAGTTAAGTATTCCAGAAGCTACGTACTTTCTTACTGGACTCAACTCCTTTAACTGTTCCAGACCTCACGCCAGCCTGCGTGAGCTTAAACGCGTGCCTTTCGGCTACCTCCTAGTGGCTTGGCTGTCTTGCCAAGTCACAACAGTTTGGCGACGAGGATGGGATTTTGTGTTCGTATCCCTACAGACTGATTTACTTGTGTAATGGCTTCGCCACAATCTCCAGATGTACTGCCCGAATTTTATCGCTTACAGAATCAGCAGATGCAGGCCTTACTGGATACCCTTGGACAGCTCGTCCAGGGTCAACGTGCAATGCAAAACGGTGCGGCGGCCGCCGCTTCACCGCTACCGCAGCCACAACACGCAGTTGCACCACCTTTTCGTCCTTTTGATGCGGCACTGGAAAGCTGGACGGAGTGGTCACGTCAATTTGGATTCCATCTCGCCGCCTACAGAATTCAAGATAACGAGCGGCAGCCTTTTTTTTTTTTTAGCATCCGTAGGCGTCCAGACGTACCGTGTGATAGTGAAATCATTTCCCCGGCGCGACGTAACAACTCTGTCCTACGACGAAATTTTCTCTGCATTAGATGCATATTTCATAGAATCAGTCAATGTAGTTGCAAAAAGATATACCTTCTTTCGTACAAAACGTATGGCCGGTCGGACTAATAGGGAGTTGGTTGCAACCTTGCAAGGCCTTACTAGGGATTGTGCTTTTGAGTGTGAATGTGGACTCCCTTATTCAGATACTATGGTACGTGATGCAATTGCACAGAACGTTTCTGATGTTCGTATACGGGAACAGATTTTAAAACTAGTCAATCCCTCCCTTCAACAAGTGATGGACATATTGGATCGGCAGGACACACTTGACTTTGCTCAGGAATCATTTGAAACTTCGCCACCCGTGTGTCACATTCACCGGCCCGCCGGGCGCGCTGCACGGACCAGTAAAAAGCCCTCACGCCCGTCCGCGCAGCTGCTGCGCAAGCAACCGCATGCAGTGAAATCGTGCCCGCGGTGTGCTACCAGATATTCGCGTGAGAATTGCCCGTCACGCCAAGCTATTTACTTTTTCTGTAATAAAAAAGGACACGTTCAAAGAGTTTGCCAGAAAAAGCTCAGAACGGACACTCACAATCATTCCAGGCCCTTTGCTTCACACCGGAATCGGAATCGAACCAGGGATACTCAGGCTCATGAACCGTCGCCCATGGAAATTCATGCAGTTCATTCCACTCCACCCAGTGCCACTCTCTCTAACAGTGACTGTATTCGTCCCACAAATAGTGTGCGTCGACATCGCCGGAAATCTCATCAAGTCGCAAGTGATTCTGTACCAGTGTCAGTTCACGTTGCACGAGACAGTCGCTCTTGTCGTCAGCAGGACAATAAACTTTTTGTAGATTTGGACATTAATGGCAACGTGATACCATTCCAGCTCGATATCGGAGCTACAGTTTCATTGATCAATCACGACACGTACAAACAGCTGGGCACACCTCCGTTGTGTGCCGCATGTGTTAAGTTAAGTAGTTATTCAGGACAAGCAATCCCTGTGTTAGGACAGTGCAGCCTTCTTGCAACATACAAAGGACAAACAAAACTTGTGTCATTGTACGTCCTTCGTTCTTCTTCTGCAGTGAACTTGTTGGTTTAGATTTATTTCAGTTGTTTAACTTGTCTATAGTCAATCAGGTCCTATCAGTGAACCAGACTGTGCCTTCAGACAGTGTTTCTCGTCTATGTGCAGAATTTGCAGACATTTTTGCACCGGGCCTTGGTTGCGCTAAGAACTATGAAGCACATTTGGAACTGAAAGTAAACGCGCAACTGAAATTTTTCAGAGCGCGCAATGTTCCCCACGCATTGCGTGATGAGGTGAAATTGAACGTGTGCAGGCTTCTCTCTGGGCATCACCCTTAGTAATTTTGCCAAAACCTTCCTGAAAATTGAGACTTTGTGTGGACTTCAAGGCAACAGTGAATCCACAACTAGTGATTGCAAGTTTTCCTTTACCCCGCCCGGAAGATCTTTTTGACAAACTGTGCCCAGGTAAATATTTTCGAAGTTGGACCTAGCAGATGCGTACTTGAAAATACCGGTGGACGAAGAACCTCAGTGCGTTTTAGTGGTTAATGTGCATCTTGGTTTGTACCGATTCAAACGACTGCCATTCGGGTGTGCATCCGCCCCTGCATTGTTTCAGCAATATTTACAAACTGTTTGTGCGTCGGTCCTTACTGCAGCAAAGTATCTGGACGATATTGTGATCTCCGGACAGACGGAAGAAGAACATTTAGCCAATCTCAGAACATTATTTCAGGTCTTGCGACAAAATGGTCTTCACTTGCGGAAGGACAAATGTGTGTTTTTTGCTCGTGACTTACCCTATCTGGGCCATGTCCTCAAAGCCCAAGACATACATCCCAGTCCAGAGGACCTCCGTGCCATACAAGACTTGCCTTCGCCGCAGAATTTGAAGCAGATACAGAGTGTGCTGGGAAAAATCAATTACGCGCCACGCCTCTTCCATTTCAGCTCCGCTTCATCGCTTACGCCGTAAAGGTGTTCCGTTCGTCTGGACGACGGGATGCGAACGCGCCTTTCGCCAGTTGAAATCGACGTTGCTTTCCACTACTTGCCTTACACCATTCGATCCCCGGAAGCCCCTTTTGTTGATGGTAGATGCATCGGATTTCGGGATCGGTGCTGTACTGTGTCACCGCCAGACACCACACTTGCTAGTGGTAGCCTTTAAATCGGCCGCGGTCCGCTAGTATACGTCGGACCCGCGTGTCGCCACTGTCAGTGATTGCAGACCGAGCGCCGCCACACGGCAGGTCTAGAGAGTCTTCCTAGCACTCGCCCCAGTTGTACAGCCGACTTTGCTAGCGATGGTTCACTGACAAATTACGCTCTCATTTGCCGAGACGATAGTTAGCATAGCCTTCAGCTACGTCATTTGCTACGGCCTAGCAAGGCGCCATCATCATTTGCTATTTATCTTGTGATGCATGTACCGTCAGACCGATGTTTACCAATTATGGATTAAAGTTAAGTATTCCAGAAGCTACGTACTTTCTTACTAGACTCAACTCCTTTAACTGTTCCAGACCTCACGCCAGCCTGCGTGAGCTTAAACGCGTGCCTTTCGGCTACCTCCTAGTGGCTTGGCTGCCTTGCCAAGTCACAACAGTATCTCTTATCAAACACTGAAATACATCACAACCAAGTGATTTCCGTGAGAAACCAACCGATGACCCCACAGTGATAAGGCTACTGAAGCCCCATATGCAGGGTGAACATTAATAAAACCGACGACTTCTCGGACGGATTCCTGACTGGAAATACAGGAGAAGGAAAGGTTTTATGAAAATGTGTCTGGAAATACGTAGTTGCCACGGTAGATGGCGCTGACGAGTTACAGTACCTCTGAACACGTGCCATGCGTTCCGTATGTGTTGCAAGCTGCGTGACTGACGCAGCGTGCTGTAAGCAGGAGAATGGTGCATAATGGTTCAATTGGCTCTGAGCACTATGGGACTTAACTGCTCGGTCACCAGTCCCCTAGAACTTAGAACTACTTAAACGTAACTAACCTAAGGACATCACACACATCCATGCCCGAAGCAGGATTCGAACCTGCAGTCGCGCGGTTCTGGACTTTCTAACTGGTCAGAGACGAAGATTTCTCTTCATCGTTGTTTTAAGCGGGCACTTCAGAGACAGCTACCCGTTGTTCTGGCCTCTTTGGTTCTTTCTCTTAATTCGAATTCTACTTTCTTCCTCAGCTGTAGTTTGTGACATTCGGACAACTTTCAAAAGGTGTCTTCTATCTTCAACTGACATACCGCATCCAACATATTCATAGCTCGTAATTCATCATTCACATCTGGTTCATCTTACTCCTCACTCTCTTCTTGGATAAATTTGCATTTTTATGGCATTATTTAGTACAACATGAACACTAGACGCACTGTAATCTCAAGTTTTGGATTACCGACTCGAACCGAGAACCGTTACCTTCCGCGGGAAAACGCTCTAACCATCGAGCCATCCATCGATGGCCAAATAGCATTACTTCCATCAGTAGCTGTCGTTCTCTCTGCAAACAGTCTCTGGAATATCCTTTGCTACAGTAGTGCTAGTCCTGCTAGGTGAATTGGGAAAACAGGGGAGCGTCACCGACTGAACTGCAGGTCTGAGGATGGGTTGTGAGTCCTACTTGGACAGCGAAGTTGGTAGAGCATTTGGCTACGAAAGACAAGAAATATTCAATCAGAGAACTTGCGATTCATCTGTCATTACTTACGCGTGCCTCCCATTCCTTAATCGTCAGCGACCAGCTAGCGGATCAGCCCCGCATAAGTGTCAGGTATCGGTTGAAGTGGGGCTCGACAGTGACAGATACGGGTGGGGGCGAATGAATATTTGCCGCGGATACCTCGGGCGCGCCGCACTCAGTGACAAACAGCCCCGCCGGCAGCGCCGCACACGAGGCCTGCTTGACATTCATGGCGGTCGGCCGTGGATTTACGCCGCATAATGCGCCGCGCGGTCCTTAAGAGGATATATTGCGCTTTAGCGGGCCGGCTTTTGTCGCGGGTGGACTTCAATCAGCGCCCGCCTCCCCCGCCCGCACAGTGGTCCTTTGTGGCGCCGCTAAACTGCACGGCCGTTCGCTACTCTTTTGCATGCTGCAGCTGCATCCGCGGCCGCCCGTTTCCCCCAGAACAGCGGCCGCTATTTACTTCCTGCGTCGCTATAGACCAGCCGGGGCCGCTTCAGCGCCCGCCCGGCTCGCTCTAAACGCCCTGGGCAAAACTAATTCCGGACTTCACAGCGTCACGAGTTCTCTTAGAATCGCAGTGTCCCTCGGGAATACTTAATAGTGCAGCCGATTTGTATTCCCTCCCGTCCCTGCCTTCTTCGGATACGTGCTACACAGAACGGTTACAAATTATTGGGCGATTTGTTGAGGCATTATTTTCACTAACCCTGGTCAGGAGTGCGTGATCTTAATGCCGTCTCAAAGGTGAAGGTCTGACGTGTAATGCACTGGATGTTAGTCGCACGTGTAACCCCTGATATTTCCATTCCGTCAGCCCGTGTTTGGTAGTGGTACACAAGTTGCACACTATCACCGACGACTTTGCCGCCTACTCGATGTACGAGGCGTGTTTTTTAAGTAAGTACCATTTTTTCCGGGCGGGAAGAAGCGCCTGGCCCCTGGCACGAATCCGCCCGGTCCGGCCAGTTTGTGGATGGTTTTTAGGCGGTTTTCCATCTGCCTCGGCGAATGCGGGCTGGTTCCCCTTATTCCGCCTCAGGTACACTGTGTCAACGATTGCTGCGCAAACTAGTTCTTCACGTACGCGTACACCACCATTACTCTACCACGCAAACATAGGGGTTACACTCGTCTGCTGTGAGACGTTCCCTGGGGGGTCCACCGGGGGCCAAACCGCACAATAACCCTGGGTTCGTTGGAGAGGTGAAGTGGACTGCGGTTGTCGTCGTGGGGTTGCGGACCACTGCGGCTGCGGCTGGGACGGAGCCTCTCCGTCGTTTCTAGGTCCCCGGTTAACATACAATACAATACAATACAATACAAGTACCGTTTTGAAATAGAAAAAGACATGCTTAGATATCTCAATTATTTTATTTTTACATGAAAACCTGTACCTTAATCTACTTATCTACATAATTTCCGTAAATATTGAGGCACTTGTCATAACGTTGTACCAGTTTTTGAATACCCTCCTGCCACTGTTTTGACTTCGTCATTGTCTTGAACACCCTGACCGCCCAGGTGTTTCTTCAAGTGCAGGAACAGATGGTAGTCACTGGGCGCAAGATCGGGACTGGACGGAATATGATCTAGAGTTTCCTATCCAAAAGATGTGATGAGATCTTTGGTCTGATTCGCCACATGCGGACGGGCATGATCTTGCAGCATAACGATGCCCTTGCTCAACTCCCGTGGACTGTTGCTTTGATTCTGGTGTGACGTAGGCCACCCATGTTCCATCGCCCGTAACAATTTGGCTTAAGAAATAATCACCGTCGATGTGGTACCGCTCAAGGAAAGTCAATGCACTGTCTAAACGTTTGATTTTGTGCACATCCATCAATATTTTCGGTACCCAACATGCGCACAATTTTCGGTAATTCAAGTGCTCGGTCACAATGCCATACAAAACACTACGAGAAACATTAGGAGAGTCATCCCGCAAGGAGGAAATCGTAAAGCGTCTGATTTCTCTCACCTTATTGTTCACTTCCTGCAACAAACTTTCATTAACGACCTAATGACGCCCACTCCATTGTTCATCATGCACATTTGTGTGGCCATCTTTAAATGCTCTCGCCCATTTTCTTACCATTCCATCACTCATAACGTTTTCTCCGTAAACTGCACAGATCTCACGATGAATATCGATCGCTTTTAGGCCTTTAGCACTAAGAAATCTTATAACAGCCCCTTACTTCACAGTCGGTGGGACTCACGATTATCGGAAGCATCTTAAACACTCAGTACACAACATAAACAAGGAAGAATCAGATTGTCATGGCGTCAGTGCGTAGATTACGGTACAGGCTTTCATGTAAAAATAAAATTTTTGGGATATCTTAGCACGCCTTTTCTTAGTTTCAAAACGGTACTTACTTAAAAAACACACCTCGCACATAATGTGTCCCCGTTCCATTACCACTGCTTGTGCTAAATTCCAAACTGCAATGCTTTCTGGTGCCCAGTTTACGATCATTGAAGTTTTAAAATCAGCTGCGTAGAAAGTCAAACCGCTACCACTGCTGAAGCAGGCTTCCTGGCCGCGAATGTAACCGTACGTGTCTGACACTCGTTGGAAAATGGTAATAGAGCAGTGAGACAACATCGAGTTTTTTGAGTCATCCAGGGTTTGTGGAGAAAATTCGTCGAATTCGACCCGAACACCCAGAAACACGTTCCTGGTTGCTTCTCCACGACCACACCCCAGACCACATAGCGAAGACTGTGCACGACCTTTTTTGGCCAACAGTCAAGGATCGTTCACCGTATTCGCCAGATTTGGCACCAGCCGAATTCTGGATGTTCCCCAAATTGAAGATGGAAATGAAAGGACACCGTTACGATGCAATTAAGGACGTCCAAGAAAATTATACTGCAGTACTAAACAGTACTAAATGCAGTACTAAAAAAAAAAAAAAAAAAAAAAAAAAAAAAAGAAAGACTACAGTAACTGTTCCAAAATGTTTTTAAAACGATTTCAGCTGTGTTTTGACGCAGAGGGAGACTAATTTGAATTAATGCACTGATTTTTTTAACATAACCGATAACTTTTATTTTTCATAGCCACAGTCCTAACGGAACTGGGACACGCCGTGTGAGCTGCTATGTATAGCTAACTAGCTGAGAAATCCATTGTTGTTCGGATATATATATATATATATATATATCCGAACAACAATGGATTTCTCAGCTAGTTAGCTATACATATATATATATATATATATATATATATATATATATATATATATATATGTCCCTGAGACTTCACACGTGTGAAATTTATTTTTGACTTACAAGGCTTCCTTCTATACAACATAGCTAGTATGACTGAGGACATGAATGAAGAGCTTGTTTGCTACACAAACACGGAGAGAACCACGTATAACTAGCCCTACGAAAACACTAAGATCCACGGCTGTAACGCGCAGCGTCTAGCCTTGTACTTTGTGGTCGCGGTATAAGCTCTGACTGAATGGTACACGCGCAAGGTGTCAGGCAAATCCAACACCTTCCATGAAAACCCTGACATGATAAGCAAATCCAGTAGTATGTCACATAGCTCCGAATAAATCGTGACATTAAATTAACCAAAGTAATACGAGTAACGAGGGAGCAAATGGAATACCACAGACTAACACAAGAATGCCTAAATGCATGTCATACCTTCCCACCGTGAGACAGACGCAGTTCCGAGGGAGAAACGAGAACAGAAGGCGAGAGCAGAACCATGTTAAGCTAGAAAGCCCTACGATAAGGGACGGACACCCACGTCGCCAGCTAACCGCTAGGACCACCCCCCAGCCCATGTTCAAAGCTAGAGCCCTCCAGAGGAACAGTATAGATCTTACGATTAGACTAAAAGGACCACACCAGCTGCAAGTTTTAGCGTGAGACTTTTTCGCATCTCTGTTACGTTGCAAACTTTAAAAACATTGCCCCACCACGAAAAGTGTGACGTTTCTCATTGGATAGACAGAATTTTTGTAGGCGGAGCTTAAGGTTAACATTGAGATCCTGATTGGTCAGATGAAAACACAGCCAGATAGTTTTTTAATCCAACTTCGCTAAATTCTAGTTAAGAGAAGTTAGGAGAGAGTTGCTTCCGAGACGGCGAGGTGAGCAGAGCTGTGCTGTCCGCCGCCCCCTGACGAACACCGACAAGGTAATGAACGTACGCGATGCCGCATAACAGCGCATAAAGCTTCACTCAGAACTGCAGAAGTCTCATCTGTGACACCCCCTTTTTGCGTAATACTAGTGTCGATCGTCAATTAAAGCTCATGGTGTTCACGTTTGCCACTTGAAGTAAAAATCTGAAATGCGATGATTTTTCTGTTATATAGTTATTGAGAAGCCACATCAGCCACTGTAATTTACGACAAGTTAGATAAGTAATTAAAGATAATTGAGGGTCACTGTAGACCATTTTGATAGTTTTCTCTTTTGTGAAACTTAATTTAAGCCTAGATTATAGATGTGATATGGCAGAGGTCATCCTTCGATCCATTGTAGAACTTGGAAACCCATTCAGGGAATATTCGTTCACATTTTTGTTGAACGCAGTTGGTTTTTACCATCCTGTATTAAAACATTTCCTTTTATCAATAGTGCAATTTATAAACAATGTTTTGCGAGTAGAATAAAATTTCCAATGGTAAACTTAACTGCTTTTTCGACGTTATTTTACCAGCTAACTAAAAATAGGAAAGCCTTGAACCCCTTCCACTAAATTTCGTTAGTATTAAGATTCTTTTACAGGGAGTGCAGTGGAGCTGACGCTGAAATCATTAAGTATTTGGTTATATCATCGCTAGTCTCACTGAACTCTTCTGAACTCTACATGTCATGTGTGGTCTGACATCTCCTTACCAGCAACAGATTCCAGGTTCAAACAAGTCAATTCCCTAAAAAACACGCTCAGAGCGTCGTTGCGCGGAAGTGGTAGGGAGACACGATGTAGAACAACAGACACCACGCAGAATGTTAGAGAATGGCGACCCTGCCAGGATGGTAAAATACCATGATTGAAGATCGACCACATGCCTAACTAGGTCAGAAAAATATCCTGTTAAAAAATTTTCGTAATAAAAAAATTTTTTTTGAAAGGCATAAATAGTTGAAAACAGTAGCTGCAGCGATAGATAGTAAGAAAGTATTCAATAAAAAGTGAGACATTCTAGCAGAGACAATAGCATAATTAAGTTACGAATTTTAAAAATTGTTAGAATCAAGTTTTCTCCTCAATGCAAGCGCACAGGCGGCGGATACATCGTTGACAAGTTTGTTCTGACCCAACAAGTAAGTGAATGGATTGTCAGTCTTGGGTATAATAAGTGTCAAGTCGTGTGAACAAAAAGTTTATGAAACGGGTGAGATCGTATGAGCGCATGTTGACTCGAAGTAGGGCGCGTGAATTGCTTTTAAAACAAAAAATAAGGGATTCGGAAAGATTAGCACTGGGAAATCGAGACCTTGACCGAATAGAGGTAGAGACCCAGCATGAAAATGGACAGAGGATAGAGGACAGTACAATAGACGATGCAGTATCGCGAGAAATAAGACATATGACGCACCATAACGAGGATAACGTACGTCAAAGCATAGAAAACATAAGTCAGCATGCGACAGAGGAGCAGGAAAGTAGAGAGACAGTCGATGAGGATTCTAATTTGCGTCTTGAATACGTAGAACCCATAATACAAGTAATCAGAGCTCCCTCACCACAGAGTACAAGGAATGCGAGCAGAAACGTGTCACAGCACAGTTCAATGCAATCGGTTGCGAACCAACACTTGGGCGAAAACACAGAGCATAGGACGTCGGAAGAAAACGCAATAGGACCCACCAATCTGGCAGAATTATTACAACAAACTGCGGAAACCATGACAAGGCACAATAAAGACATAGCGAACCAATTCAAATTCAGAATTCAGAAACCACGAGACAAATGCGTGCGATTAAAGAACGAAACAAAAAAATTCAGTTACACCTAAGTCATATTAAGACGAGGCAAAAGAATCTCGAAAAGTGATAGGAAACTTAATAACAGGTCACAATCAATTGAGAACAGACATTGACAACGTACAAGCGGACGCACAAACATTGCGTAATGACATTCAGGACGAGATCAAAACATTACGTAACAACACCCAGGGAGAAGTCAAGAAACTAGAGAAACAGATAAACGAAATTACTAGACAAGCAGCAGGTACAGCGCGTGAAGTTGTGTGTTGCTCAAACGTATCACAAAAGCAGCGCTGAAAAGATATGATAACCGCATAGTCAAAAATAGAAGCGCAAACGAAGCGACAATTTCAGAAATTGCGAACAGAGTTGTTTCAAACCACTGAAGACCGTAGTGAACAGGATCGAACAAGCACAGAGTCTGCAACCACATCCGTATCTGTAACAGCACCGGAAAAACAAGCGATTAACGAAGATATTACGCATTTGCGATTCCAATCACAGGCGGAAAGTAACATACGTGAAATCAGACAGCCTGCACAGCAACAAACACGTTTCGAAATTCTTGATGAACAAACGTCATCACAAACACATGCGGAACCACAAATGTATGTTTCAAGACAGTTTGGATCGTGCAATGAAGCAGCAAGGTTAGCCAGACAAGATACCGATCCAATACCTGACAATGGAAAGCCAGGTCGCGAAGAGTACAGTGCAATGCATTCAGCTACACGTTCACAACCGATGGAAGAAAATTATTGCGTACCACTCCAACGATACTACGCAAGGGTAGGCGAAAGTTACAGTGGACAATATCCAATGGATCTACCACAACCGGAAAGAACGACGGGAGAAATGATCAGAAACAAAAGTGGCGAAGAATCGCGAATTTCATATAGAACTGTGACGAAGTACGACAACGATCATTTCCTCACAGTCAGAAAATTTCAACACTTTCGAGAAGGAAACTCATTACATCCACGAACTTTTATTGATCAATTCCGAGTAGGATTACCAGAACACTGGACGCTAGCACACAAATTAGACTTTATATGTGCACACATGTCAGGAACAATCGCAGAAACCATGCAGAATGTTGCAGCGACATGCCGATCGTACGAAGATTTCAGATATTGGTCCAGCGAAGCACAGAACAGAGTGAAGTACGAATTATTACAGAACCCATATTTTGAAAATTTAGGAGAGAAGAGTCCCGTGAAATTTCTCGAATTAATGGCAAAGAAAAATCAATGCTTAGATGTACCATACAGTGACGGAGAGTTGATTAGGTTATGCGCGATGAAGCTACCATTGAAATACCAGCAATCATTAGTAGGTCGCGGAGGCAATGACGTCGAAGCATTTAAAGGTATTCTAAGGGAACTAGAGTTCATATTTTCGGCAGATAACGCAAGAAAAAGACGAGGCGCACGTGAAAACGAAAGCAAAAAGCAGTGGAATCCACAAGACACAGTATGAAGAAACAATAATTACGCACCACGTGATAACTTCGCACCAAGAAACGACAATAGATTTCAACAAAGAACCGGTTATGGATTTAGAAGAGAGTATGGCAATAACTATAATTCATCCAGGAACGGCAACAACTATTACAGAGGGAATAACGACAACCGGAACGGGTACTGGAGAACCAATAGACCGACAAATTATCAACAAAGAAACCACTATCAACAAGCTGAACAAGAAAAGAGAATACAGATAGAAGAGGTGGAGGTAAGACCACCAAACCCCGATAAACGTTCGAATTGACAGCTAAGCGCCCATGCCAAAGAGAATGACGCACCGACCCAGGACAATTGCAGCACCTTTAACAGAGAAGTAAAAATCTTATCGCGAGAAGAGAAGAAGGAAGAAACAAATCCGCAGGGAACAGATGAAAACGAAGACAAGAAAGTAATAATATCGTGTTGGGACTAAATTAATTGGGAGAATACTGACGAGGACGATGAATTACCAGAGGCACACGTTTAAAGCGAAGTAGTAAATTGTTATTAGTAAGCGGGATTCTGGGTATAATAACTAACTCACTTGCGCCAATTCGCGTCCAAATTTCCATTTCTATGAGGTTACATTGTAGAGCCCCCCCTTCCCCTGGACCATAGACCTTGCCGTTGGTGGGGAGGCTTGCGTGCCTCAGCAACACAGATAGCCGTACCGTAGGTGCAACCACAACGGAGGGGTATCTGTTGAGAGGCCAGACAAACGTATGGTTCCCGAAGAGGGGCAGCAGCCTTTTCAGTAGTTGCATGGGCAACAGTCTGGATGATTGACTGATCTGGCCTTGTAACATTAACCAAAACGGCTTTGCTGTGCTGGTACTGTGAACGGCTGAAAGCAAGGGGAAACTACGGCCGTAATTTTTGTCGAGGGCATGCAGCTTTACTGTATGTATAAATGACGATGGCGTCCTCTTGGGTAAAATATTCTGGGGGTAAAATAGTCCCCCATTCGGATCTCCGGGCGGGGACTACTCAGGAGGACGTTATCAGGAGAAAGAAAACTGGCGTTCTACGGATCGGAGAGTGGAATGTCCCCTTAATCGGGCAGGTAGATTAGAAAATTTAAAAAGGGAAATGGATAGGTTAAAGTTAGATATAGTGGGAATTGGCGAAGCTCGGTGGCAGGAGGACAAGACTTTTGGTCAGATGAATACAGGGTTATAAATACAAAATCAAATAGGGCTAATGCAGGAGTAGGTTTAATAAGGAATAAAAAAATAGGAGTTTGGGTAAGATACTACAAACAACATAGTGAACGCATTATTGTGGCCAAGATAGCCACAAAGCCCACGCCTACAACAGTAGTACAAGTCCATACGCCAACTAGCTCTGCAGATGACGAAGAAATTGAAGAAATGTATGATGAAATAAAAGAAATTATTCAGATAGTGAAGGGAGACGAAAATTTAATAGTCATGGGTGACTGGAATTCGATCGTAGGAGAAGGAAGAGAAGGAAACATAGTAGGTGAATATGGATTGGGGCTAAGAAATGAAAGAGGAAGCCGCCTGGTAGAATTTTGCACAGAGCACAGCTTAATCATAGCTAACACTTGGTTCAAGAAACATAAAAGGAGGTTGTATACATGGAAGAAGCCTGGAGATACTGACAGGTTTCAGATAGATTATATGATGGTAAGACAGAGATTTAGGAACCAGGTTTTAAATTGTAAGACATTTCCAGGGGCAGATGTGGACTCTGACCACAATCTATTGGTTATGAACAGTAGATTAAAACAGAAGAAACTGCAAAAAAGTGGGAATTTGAGGAGATGGGACCTGGATAAACTGAAAGAAACAGAGGTTGTAGAGAGTTTCAAGGAGAGCATTAGGGAATGATTGACAATAATGGGGGAAAGAAATACAGTAGAAGAAGAATGGATAGCTTTGAGGGATGAAGTGGTGAAGGCAGCAGAGGGTCAAGTAGGTAAAAAGACGAGGGCTAGTAGGAATCCTTGGGTGACAGAAGAGATACTGAATTTAATTGATGAAAAGAGAAAATATAAAAATGCAGTAAATGAAACAGGCAAAAAGGAATACAAATGTCTCAAAAATGAGATCGACAGGAAGTGCAAAATGGCTAAGCAGGCATGGCTAGAGGACAAATTTAAGGATGTAGAGGCTTACCTCACTAGGGGTAAGATAGATACTGCGTACAGGAAAATTAAAGAGACCTCTGGAGAGAAGAGAACCACTTGTATGAACATCAAGGGCTCAGATGGAAATCCAGTTCTAAGCAAAGAAGGGAAAGTAGAAAGGTGGAAGGAGTATATAGAGGGACTATATAAGGGCGATGTTCTTGAGGACAATATTATGGAAATGGAAGAGGATGTAGATGAAGATGAAATGGGAGATATGATACTGCGTGAAGAATTCGATAGAGCACTGAAAGACCTAAGTCGAAACAAGGCCCCGGGAGTAGACAACATTCCATTATAACTACTGACAGCCTTGGGAGAGCCAGTCCTGACAAAACTCTACCATCTGGTGAGTAAAATGTATGAGACAGGCGAAATACCCTCAAACTTCAAGAAGAATATAATAATTCCAATCCCAAAGAAAGCAGGCGTTGACAGATGTGAAAATTACCGAACTATCAGTGTAATAAGTCACGGCTGCAAAATACTAACGCGAATTCTGTACAGGCGAATGGAAAAACTGGTAGAAGCCGACCTCGGGGAAGATCAGTTTGGATTCCGTGGAAATATGGGAACACGTGAGGCAATACTGACTCTACGACTTATCATAGAAGCTAGATGAAGAAAAGGCAAACCTACGTTTCTAGCATTTGTAGACTTGGAGAAAGCTTTTGACAGTGTTGACTGGCACAATCTTTTTCAAATTCTGAAGGTGGCAGGGGTGAAATACATGGAGTGAAAGGCTATTTACAATTTGTATAGAAACCAGATGGCAGTTATAAGAGTCGAGGGACATGAAAGGGAAGCAGTGGTTGGGAAGGGAGTGAGACAGGGTTGTAGCCTCTCCCCGAAGTTATTCAATCTGTATATTGAGCCATCAGTAAAGGAAACAAAAGAAAAATTCGGAGTAGGTATTAAAATCCATGGAGAAGAAATAAAAACTTTAAGGTTCGCCGATGACATTGTAATTCTGTCAGAGACAGCAAAGGACTTAGAAGAGCAGTTGAACGGAATGGACAGTGTCTTGAAGTGAGGATATAAGATGAACATCAACAAAAGCAAAACGAGGATAGTGGAATGTAGTCGAATTAAGTCAGGCGATGCTGAGGGAATTAGATTAGGAAATGAGACACTTAAAGTAGTAAAGGAGTTTTGCTATTTGGGGAGCAAAGTAACTGATGATGGTCGAAGTAGCGAGGATATAAAATGTAGACTGGCAATGGCAAGGAAAGCGTTTCTGAAGAAGAGAAATTTGTTAACATCGAGTATTGATTTAAGTGTCAGGGAGTCGTTTCTGAAAGTATTCGTATGGAGTGTAGCCATGTATGGAAGTGAAACATGGATGATAAATAGTTCGGACAAGAAGAGAATAGAAGCCTTTGAAATGTGGTGCTACAGAAGAATGCTGAAGATTAGATGGGTAGATCACATAACTAATGAGGAAGTATTGAATAGGATTGGGGAGAAGAGGATTTTGTGGCACAACTTGACAAGAAGAAGGGATCGGTTGGTAGGACATATTCTGAGGCATCAAGGGATCACCAATTTAGTATTGGAGGGCAGCGTGGAGGGTAAAAATCGTAGAGGGAGACTAAGAGATGAATACACTAAACAGATTCGGAAGGATGTAGGCTGCAGTACGTATTGGGAGATGAAGAAGCTTGCACGGGATAGAGTAGCATGGAGATCTGCATCAAACCAGTCTCAGGACTGAAGACCACAACAACAACAACAACATTGTAGAGAAGTAACTTTAAGCCTCTGTGAATGAAGTGTTCGGAAATGCGAAATTACGTTTGACTCTCTCGATCAGAGTTATACCGCGCTTCACTTTCTGAAGGAGTCTCCAAAAAGAGAGTTAAAGCCTGATGTTGTTGAGCTGCAGCAAGTCTTTAGCACACAAAAGCGAAATCAGCAAATCCGAACACGACAGTAAAGTAACTTCAGTGTTAGTTTGTATTCGTAAAGATGAGACTGCAGTGCTTAATTCTCTCACTCATGTAAACTTCCGAAAAAACATCTGTCACATAGTTAAAAAAATAAGAACCCCATCTAATGGTACTTTGGTGCACTACGACACTAACAGCACCGAGTATTGGTTCTTTGGTGTACTGTGCCACGAAGATCAAATACTTGAACTACTTTTTGAACTGACATTTTCAGATAAATCTTTAGATTACGATAACTTTTTTCCGTCTTCCTATTTTGGTGAAATAAAGCCTGAATGTCACCCCAAGCTACGCTCCCACGCACGGTAGTTTTCAATAAAACTTTAAATCGTAATACAGTAGAGCGTCGATTATCCGAACGCCGGTCAACCGAACGACCGCTTAACCGAACTGTGTACTCGCTCGCACCTGTTACTCTCCCACCCTACCGTCCATCATCCCCTTCACTCCCAAACCAAGTTTCCCACAGTAGTCGCCGCACTGGGCCACCGCTGGCGAAACGTTGCTTGTAATGGGGCCTTCACAAGGCGCTGCTGACCGGCCAAGCGGCCAGTCGCTGTGTTTCAACAATCAGCACATTTCTGTCGGCTTGGCACTGGCAGTAGAAGTAGCGGCAGTAACAAAGCTGTTCACAGCAACAGCTGCGCCAGCTTAGAATTAAGGCGTGCCGCTCCGCGCAGTTTGAAGGATTAGGTGCCCCAAGAAGAGCTTCTCACGGTGCAAACAGTCACCTTCTGTTCTCTGTTACGACCACTTGTGTGCCGCTGCGTGAAGAAGTGAACTTGACGATACAAAATGCTTAAACTTAAACGTGTTGTCCTTTCTATGAGGGACAAGTACGAGAGTATTAAAAGGTTATAGGAAGGTGAATCTGCAACGACTTTATCCAATGAGTACAAGGTGGGGATGTCGACAATTACGGGTATAAAAAAAAAGACGAGCATGGCAAATTTTATAGCTATGCTTGATTCTACTGATGGATCAACAAGCCGTAAAACTATAAGGCTCGCCACTAACACAGATCTAGATGATGCTGTTTACAAGTGGTTTACACAAAAGAGATCGGAAGGAGAACCTATCTCAGGTCCCATTCTTTGTGAGAAGGCAATGCAGTTCAACGAAAAACTTGGAGGGCCTTCGAACTTTAAAGCGAGCACGGGCTGGTTAAAACGCTTCAAGTCAAGAGACGGCATTCGTGAGCTTACAATAAAGGGAGGAAAACTGTCGGCTGATTCTTCAGCAGCTGATTCTTTCAAACTAAGGGACGTACTAAGGGAAGAAGACTATGCTCTCGAAAACGTTTACAATGCTGGCGAAACTGGACTTAACTGGAAAGCTTTACCGTGAAAAACCCTTGTTTCACGTCATGAATTAGTAACACCTTGTCCTAAAACAAGTAAGGACCGTATTACAGCTTTGGCTTGTGCTAATGCTACTGGAAGTCACCGACTGCCTATGTTCATCATTGGTAAAAGTAAAAAACCGCGTTGTTTCAAGCACGTTAATACGTCAGCCTTGCCTGTTGTGTACACCTCACAAAAGAGTGCCTGCATGGACAGTACGATTTTTATGAAGTGGTTTCTGGACGTTTTCGTACCCTCTGTAAAAGCTCATCAGGTAAAGCATGGGAAGAGGGAGAAAACACTACTTCTCCTTGACAATGCACCAAGTCATCCGTCATGTGATATTTTAAACGAAAAATACGAGTTCATAAAGGTAATATTTCTTCCACCTAACGTAACCTCCTTATTACAGCCCATGGATGAAGACGTTATTGAGGCTTTCAAACGATATTACAGGAAAGAATTGTTGCGTAAATTATTGTTAGAAAGAGAAGAGGATGGAGAAGAAAGTCTCTTAAGCAATCATAAGAATATTGACTTGAAAGACGCGTCCTACATGATCAGCACAGTATGGAATAGTGTAAAGGAAGAGAGTTTGAAGAAAGCCTGGAATAAAATTTTGGACACAGAAGAAAATTCACAAGGTATGATGAAAATGACGAACAGAATGATATGTGCGAAATTTTCGGTATGCTAAAAGAAATAGATTGCCACATATGCGATGAAGAAGACGTTCATGAATGGATGAATATCGATGATGCAGACCCAGGACACCAAATCATACAGGACAGGGAGATTGTAAACGTCGTCACTGATAAAGATGACTCCGCCAGCATCTCATCAATCAGTGCTCCAGAAAGTGAAAATGAAAGTATACCAACAGCTTCTGAGGCGTTCACTTGCTTAGATACTGCCTTGCGATGGTTTGAAGCCCAAGATGAAAGTGACCAGTTTCAGATATCTGTAATGAAAAAAGTACGTGACTTAGCTGATCGCAAGCGTGTAGGCTTACTTAGACAGACCAAAATAAAGGATTTTTTTAAAGGTTAATTTTGTATACTGTGTGTATTGTTCATGCAAAATGCGTATGTAATATGTATATATTTTTGTTTAATAAACTGTGCCACATACTATATATTCCTACTGAAGTTGCCTTTGTATGTTACTTTGTAATACTAAAAGAGATGCCTGCTTTTATGAATAAATTTACTGTACAGTACTTCTTTTGGCAAATAAACATCTACAGTTCGATTATCCGAACAAACCAGTTTTCCGAACACCCATGTCCCCCAATTACTTCGGATAATCGACACTCTACTGTATCTTTTTTCCGTGATCTGATTTTGACGATATAAATCCTATACCTAGCCCTAAGCTGTGCACAAGAATCCAATGAAAATCTCATGAAAATTCATCTTGTAGTTTTCGAGATTAGCAGGTTCAAACAGATAGACACTACGATTTCAGATTTTTATTATTAGTATCGGTTTACTGATTTTATTATAATAATATTTATGTTTGCTGAAAACTTTTTATCATTATTATTACATGTACGTGGTGGGTATCTGGCAAATGCTGAAGGTTATTCTACCCGCAGCACGTGTTTATTCTGCATCCGTATTCGGAATCCATCAAGTCCAAGTGGTCGACCACAGTCCTCCGCAATGAGAAGACCGGAACTGCTCCACATCTCCTGCGACGATTGTGGTTTTATACGAAGTAGCTGAACGAGTAATGAATGCATGTAATGAAAGTGTTTAGTATCCTATTCTGACTACTGTTGGACACGCTAGAATGAAGTTGAGTTTTTAAGAAATGAGTTAAGATTTACGTTACGCGAAACACTACAGTATATTTCTTGTGAAAATAAACCCAACAGCAGTCTTTGTAGAATAAACTGATAATCAGTTAATTATGCATACTGTCTGATGTGTCTACAAATAAGATTATTTCATTTGTCGCTATCCTGAGAAATACAGCTACCTTGTTAAGTATAGTCGAAAAATCTTTAAATCATGACAAGTTTGAAAAGTCAGAAGGAATGTCTTCAGTTTTTAATACTTCGCCGAGCTACATTTTATGGACTGTATTTTGGGGATTCAGTGATAAGAATGATGTACAAACTAAATGTGTACAAAAAATACGATTCAGATTATCAGGAAATAACCATAGGATCTACGAAAGTTGAAAACCTTTTATTTCAAGTGTAACTGCTATCGCAGAATCTAGCACTGAACCGTCCCCTTAGAACGCCATCTGACTTTCAGTAATCCCTACAAGAGAATGGCCCTGACTAAATTAACCTATACATTTCACATATCACTTACCTCATAAAAATCTTCGTTACTCGAACTACTGCAATACAGCGAGCACCACTACTGTCAGCTAAATAAAAGATTCAAACTACGGAAGGCACTAACTACTGATAGGCATAGTTAGCAAATGAAAGATTTTAATAGAGAACAAACAATGTATTTACCTTAATAGTCATCAAAAGTCATAATATATATAGCAGTTCATGACATCCAGTCTTAAAAATCCGCCATCTCACTTCCCTACATCCACCACTGCTGGCGGCCCACCTCCAACTGCGCAACGCTACGCGCTGTTCACATCCAGCTGCCCAACACTACAATGGCAGACAACAATGCAAACTAGCCACAGACTGCACACAGCACAGCCAGTGATTTTCATACAGAGCGCTATGTAACGTTGCCAATAATAAAACACAAACAGCCTACTTACATAGCCCCCATGCTCCCCACAAAAAATTTTACAAATTGTTTTGGGCAGTGGCCAATAATGATTTGATAAAATTTTTCATAATTACAGTAACAAAGATATCAAATGCACACACTTATTGATACGCTGTTGGTCAAAAGCAAAAATTGTTCTCATAAAGACAGTCCCGATCATTTATCACAATAGTAATTGCAGTTTTTTTCACAAAGTCTCATTAGTAAAAGAAATTGCACACAGAAGTAGTGGATTTCCATGCAGTCTCGAAGAAGTAGTGTTGTCCTTTGAACATAAAGACAATGCTGACTCTTGACATACAGACAGGTAATGGGCCACAACAGAGCAAACCCACAGCAGAGTCAGTCGAAGTTGAAGAATATTGGTAGGTAGGTCATCACAGCTCAGACCACTGTAGTCTTGTTAGAGATTACGGTATTGGTGGGCCTCCAGAGGTGAAGACCCACTGCAGTTGTGGTAGAATTAATGGTATTGGTGGGTCATCAAAGATGCAGACCCACTGTAGTCCTTGTAGAGATTGCCAGCAGCCATCTGTTGTGACTGTGAAGGTGCACAATCACCATTGAAGGGTCTTGCGGATAATATAGCAAGTCCATGAACCACCACTTGTGTACTCACAAAAATTTTTTTGAAATGTCCTTAGAACCAGCAATGCTGGTATCCAGTCCCTTGCAGAATTATTAAAACACGTGCAAACTCTATCAGTCCCTACTTCTCACATATTGTCCATACACTATGACCAACAGAAACGTGTGCAGTGAAATGTAACTTACAAGTTACTTAATTTGATGAACTGGTGTCAATTACAATTTTATAACATAAGAATACAATAACAAAGGTACAAAATACATTATTAAAGAACATAACAATACAGATAACATTTGTAGTAATACAGGCTTTACAAAAGAATAGAAATAGACATATACATCAGTGTTACAGGAATTATGACATAAGTAAATAAATAAAATAATGAGAATAGTTCTTGAAACATTAATTTCACACATGATCATTAAAACAAAACAGAATAAATAATGTCTAAACATCTTTACGAAGAAAATAACATAGTATTTGAAAAATTCTACAACATAAATCTTATTAGCTAAACACATAAAGACAGGAAAAACACAAATATACAAGAGTACACGAACACATTGTGGGATAACACAAGGAAAGGACAGGGTTTCTTTTACTGCAGTATTTTGCAAACAAAACTTTCTTTACTTCTCGGAGATCTCCCTTTGTTGTTCATTATTTCCAAAAAGTCCTATCTAAGCCTGAGCTCAGATATATATATGCCAAGGGACAAGGCAATGCAGCAGCACATAACAAATTAACACAATCAGCAACGACAAAAATTCAAATTGGCAAAGCAAGCAGCAGTAAAATAAATTAGCAGAGCAATAGCAATATTAAAACTAATATAAGGCAATGTGCAGCAAACAATAAAAATAAATCAGTAGTAAAACTGGCTTAAAAGAGTAATACAAAGTCAAATTCAATAACACTATGCCTGGCAACCTGCAGCAGCAGATAAGATAACTTATACCTAAACATGACAAAGGTCAAGCAGAAAAAATAGTACACTAAAGACAACAATGCAGATAAGGGAAATGTCTATTCATATCTTAATGTCTATGTAATTAAAGTGGTGCACCACAACTTACTCCACCATAAAAATTACCAAGTGCTTGAAAAGTAGATGATCTATGCAGTTACTGTTATTAGTCCCTTCTTACTGTTCTTTCCTTTCCAAGTGCTCCTTTTTTCGTTTTTTTAACAATGTGGATCATAAAATTATTATCTAACAGATCTGTTGACAGAAAGTGTTCGCATTAGCAAATGCATTTAATTTTATTTTATAAAAGCAATGATGCAACACACCTGGAAAACAGATATCAAATAAAATAAGCAACTATGTACAAAGTAAAGCATAAAATAATCATTCAGTAGTCATGAGGCATTTCATAAATCAGTAGAAATTCTCTCAATTCTCATAGAAAGACACTTGTCCTAAACAGGTGTGCAGCTGTAAGAATGTTTCCAAGTAATTAGCGTGTCGTATTTGCGATGCTTTCTACAAAGGAATGTCAATAGCGAGGTAAATGACCTTTTTTCTCCAACTGTGCCTCTGAAAGGCACACAGTAATGGCTTTTTTCCAGGCGACTGTCACGCAGCTGGGTGCTTCCAGTGCATTACGTCAAGGTGACCTACCTTCCTTACCAAAATATTTACGACCTCAGTTTCCACTACAGTGAGAGTTTGCTACAAATAAAATTTCACAGGTCGAAATATTTGCGTTACAAATCTGTAGGAACAAAATCCTATAAATATAACAGTGTCCCAAATATTTTTGGCGGCATTGTGATACATTCACACATGTACACACATTTCATAACTCTTAATGTACGATTCTTGGTTTCCAACATCCTTTTTCACATATCAGAGTCCCTAACCACTATTCATTACTCCTTACCTTATTACACATATACATATTCATCGACATTCTTCAATATTTCATCATTATAAATATGTAGCATAATCAAATTCCTCATATAGCATCACCTTATTGATCATAAACATACCTCAACAGCATAATACACTTTGTCATCGTAATAATAACATCATAACAGATCAATCACATCTCAAAATCATGATAGCTTCCTCCAATAATTTCAAAACCTAAAAAAAATTCTCTGCTCATTTCAGTAGTGTCATCTACTTCAAACGTACTTTAAAAATCATGATCCCATACCAAATACACCATTCAAAGCTCTCATAGTATCACAATGGTTCTGAAAAAATATGAACAGTTCACACAGTGCAGACAAAATACAATTTCATAAGCGTGAAATTATCCAACTGTGTAATTGCGTAAACATGTGTCACTGACATAGTAAAAAAATGTTTGATTCTCTGTTGAATAATCAGATAGCTGTGTAATTCAGTGTTAGAGAAATATGGTACCAATGTGTAAAGTTGTTTAAGCAAATACCATATTAGCCAGGGCTCCTTGTATTTGCCAAACACTTGGTACACAAAGTAAGCATGTAGCCCCCTGAGGATTAATGTAATTATACCCTCAGGTGTTACCAATTACAGCAATCGCATGAAATGTATCACCGAAAACTTTCTTCGTATCCTTGTAATTCAAAAATCTTTAAAAATAAATGTTTTAAGTACAAATTTAATCACTCAAATACGTGTACTGCAGTGCTAAACTAGGCGTCTTGTTGTAACATAATGTCTGTCATTACTTAACAGTAAAAATGTGCCAAGTGTGGTAATTATCGTCGTCCATAAGTGAAGTTCTGTAGAAGTCACTGTACTTACCTTGTAATAAACAAAAGTGAATTGCTATGCACATAGATATTGTAGTTATTACCAACATTACCATAATCAAGAAGGTACTATACTGTAATGTATTGTTGTGCTACGAAAAAGGCAGTCTCATTGTAGCTATACCACAAAAGTTACTACGGAAACATGTTTTACTTTCCAGAATAATACAGAAAAACTATGCAGATATAAAACAGATACACCGCAAAAGCAACAATGTAAATTGTGTCACACATTAGTAGCGTCATGCTATAATCGTGTAGCTGTCAAATAAACTAAGCACTGTGTCATCTCGTATCTCTTAGAAAATATTTTAAATGCAGAATGTATTTTCAAGTAAACCAAAATGTTGCATGAAAATCTCATTAGCAGTACCAGTACATGTTCTAAGTATGTGAGCCTTATAATCGTTACGTAATTGTGCAACTAACAAGCAAGAATGCACACAAACAATAACACTGTGTCATCTGTTCACTATAACAATGCACTCTTAAATACTGTCTAAATACGTTCCCTAGGTTCTAGACTGGACAGTTAACTTCAAAACATTGTTGCATGTTAATAGTTTCTCAGTGTGACAAAGTGTTCTAGTAGCATGAAATGAAAAATTTTATGGCAAAGACTAAGTTAAAAAGCAGATTATCTCTCAATAAACGGTTTTACATGTGAAATATGGTGTAAACCTCTACTCTTCCTAGTACGCAGAGTTTCAGTTTCAACGCAATTATCATGTGGTATACGTCGGTAAGGAATGCTAAAATTTTTCTCAAGGTTATCGTCTATGTTATTTTTCGCTGAGCCACCCAGCGCACGTGGCTGCCTGCGGTGCGAGTCATTGTCTGTCTCTTTGTTGGCGTGCGTCGTTATTAGGATTAGGAGACCTAACTTCTACAGATTCACCTTGACGAGAAGGCCCTGCCCTGTTTGAATCTCGCCAGTTCTGATAAAATTCAGGTCTGTCGTTACGATTATATCGTCTGTCGTCATGTCGGTAGATTCCATAATTTCTTTCTTGTCGGTCACGTGGTGGAGAATTTCTTCCCGAATCGTAACTGCGCACTGAACTGTTGCGTCTGAAGTTATTCTGTCTCCCTTGATAATAATTGTTTTGGTTCCCATATTGTCTGTTTCTATATTTATCTCTGCCATATTCATTACTACGGAAATGCGATCTTTCTCTCTAACTATTATTCTGCCAACGATTGTCATACGGGTCTGTTTTGTTCACAATTTGCGCTGTAAGAATAGCCTTGTCGTGTCCAGTTATGATTTCTTTCATCGCGAAATTGTGACGGATGTGACCTGTAATTGTTGTGTTTCTGTTTTCGCGTCCCGCGATTGTCAGTGTCAATTTCCAATTCTTGTAACAGTCCCTGAAAAGCTTCAATGTCGTCTTTGCAACGTCCTGCCAAAATAATGTGTCGTAAATGTTCAAGCAATTTTATTAAGCAAATGCGGATGAGTTCTGAGGGGCTGTATGGGTTTGAAAGATATTGATTCTTATGTAACATGTCTTCGAAATATTTGACAAGACTGGAGATTTCAGATTGTTCGAAATGTTTCATCATTATGATGCTATGTTTTAGTTGGTCTTGTGTAGCTTGAGACCAATATGCCGAGAGGAAGGCATGATAAAATCCCCCCTCTCTGTGGCAATCGGGAATGGCCGATCGCATTCTTACAGATGGTTCATTCTCTAAATAGCCAAATATAAATTCTAATCTGTGCTCTAATGACCGGTTGGGGGGGGGGGGGGGGGAACAATGAGAGAATTGATGAAGCCACGCTTGTGGATGAATGTCGTTGGCAGATTTCTTAAATGTTTTGAATTTGCGTGTAGTAATGAACAGCTTATAGTCAAAATCATCGTGTCGGCGAGTCGCATGTCGGTCATTGTTGCGTCGTTTCGGCGGTTCCATTTCAAAATTCGGTGCACCTTGCCAATTTCTTTCATAATTTCCGAAATGCGCTGTGTTATTATTTTGCGGCTTTTCCGTATTTCTAAATCCCTCTTCCCGTATTGGAGCGCGAGTGTCCTCTGAAATACGTAATTCTTGTATTACCTGTGTCAGCTGATCTTGTACTTCCCGGATTTCTCTTTGGTGTTGTCTATTAATTTGATTCTGATTTTGTTTGAATTTCCTAATTTCCTCGTACTCTTCTGTGTCATTAAGGACTACCGGTCTTGCGTCATTCAGATTATCATCTAACTTCGTAGATAACTTATTTAGCTGATCCGAAAGTTCGACTACTTTCTCTGATAGTGAACTAATTTCCTCCATGTGTCTTTCTGAACCAATTTTCAGAGTATCTACTGTGTCCTTTAAGTTTTCCTGAGTTTCTGCAAGTTGTGTAACCGAATCGGTAGATGCAACTGAGTCAATTTTAGCTTGCAAGGTCTCATGATTTTCATGAACAATAGTTTGCAGTTCTTTTATGGCTGCTTCATGATTCTGTAATGCATTTTCATGCCGCGAAAAAATAGGTTGAAAATGCTCACAAATTTGTGTTTTAACGCATTACAGACTTTTTGACATTTCGATTCAATGTTATATAACTCAGTAGTTAAATCTTCACATGTTTGTTCAAGTGTGGTGTCTAACTTTTGAAGCTTTTGCTGTGTTTGTCTCTGATTTTGTTCCATTGTGTCTAACTTTTGAAGATTTTGCTCCATTGTGTCTAACTGTTGCTGTGTTTGTCTCTGGTGTTGTTCCATTGTGTCTAACTTTTGAAGATTTTTTTCCATTGTGTGTAACTGTTGCTGTGTTTGTCTCTGATTTTGTTTCATTTGTTGCATTAATTGCAATTATAATGTATTAGTGTCAGGAATCTGTTCCTCTATGCTTTTAGACAGTGCATTTGCACCGGCAACATTCACATTTTGACGAGCAGAAAATGTGTCTTGACTTATTTGAGAAAACGGTGAAGACGCAAAACCTGAATTTACAGTATTTGCAAGATTGTGTCCTGTCATTTTGGATTCCTGAGGCGAACTGTTGCCGACCGATCGATCGATAATGCTTCCCTGTTCACTAATTGTTTCACTGTCTACGCCATTATTTGCAGCCCGCTCCATTTCCCTATGCACAATTACCAAATTACTACTTTGAACATTAGTTAATTCATTACTCGGCGGCGCTAACACACTGCTTTCGTCTTCACTGTCATTTCTCAGTTTATTTTGGAGCCTAGTATTACGTTTTTCACACGCCATTATTGTCACAATATTTCACACGACAACACAGAAAAGCACAATTTGAAGAGCAAAATAAGAAAACACATTAACATTGAAAATAATATCCAGTTAATTGCAAGCGCAGCTGCGAAATACTTGGTGCAAATCTACATGCACGCCACAACTGTTTTACTGTACAACAGTGAAAGATTGCAACTACAAAGGAAATTCTCTCTACAACTACCTGCTAGCAATAAACAAAAGCTACACTAATCACACAAACTACATGAAAAATCAGAAGATTCCAGTGAGGTATCCTCGGCTAAGGGTCGACACATGAAACGTCCCCTTAGAAAAATTATACACGACTGTGCTTAAACTGACACACAATATTTTTTTTTAGCGCAACACAATCTGACTTTCATTAATCCCTACAAGAGAATGGCCCTGACTAAATTAACCTATACGTTTCACAAATCACTTACCTCATAAAAATCTTCGTTACTCGAACTACAGCAATACAGCGAGCGCCACTACTGCCAGCTAAATAAAAGATTCAAACTACGGAAGGCACTAACTACTGATAGGCATAGTTAGCAAATGAAAGATTTTAATAGAGAACAAACAATGTATTTACCTTAATAGTCATCAAAAGTCATAATATATATAGCAGTTCGTGACATCCAGTCTTAAAAATCCGCCATCTTACTTCCCCACATCCACCACTGCTGGCGGCTCACCTCCAACTGCGCAACGCTACACGCTGTTCACATCCAGCTGCCCAACACTACAAGCAAGAGTCAAGTTTCACACGGAATTTGCAGTCTCCCCTCCACAACGGCCACCGGCTGGTCACGTGATTCCACCTCCACATGGACAGGAGGCGGGCGTGGCTGCCAGCGCTCAGTCTTAGACCTACTTCAAACAGATGTTATTTGCCTTCATCATGATTTTACCTGGGCTTTAATAACTGAAATTAAAATTGTCAAAGTCTACAATTTTTTAACATGCCGCTTACAAGGCATTTTCAATGTCTTTAGATAAACACAAGTATGTGCTAGAAACATACCTTCTGTGCAATGTTATTCAAAAGAACAAGTTTCCGAAAGTATAACACATATTTTGGATATGCAATAGATGCATAAGGTAATTCATAATAATGGCAACAGAGTTTGTCATGGCAGCAAATATATGTGGTTATTGTACAAAGCAGTTTGCTGAGGACGACTGTATGGAAAATATTGACAGTTCAATAATTATTGTATTCTATTTGAGCAGCAAATGGATAAAATGTTGGAAACTCATTTTTCAGCCGACTGTAAAACTCTGAAAAGTCATATCCCATGTATTGCCAAACTATGTATAAAATGTTACATCAGCCTAAGACACGGATATATTATGAACATAATGCTTGAAGTATGCGAAATAAAATCTCAGAAGAACACCAGTAGACAGCAACTTTAATAGAGAAACGAAACGAACAATGAACTGTTTGCATCTGCTAAATGTTTATGTACAAAGAAGTAGCCAACTCGTTACAGCACGTTGAAGTGGAAAGTTCACGAACTTAAGCCTTTTTAATTGCCATGCACGAAATTGAAGCCGACTCCTTCGGCTGTTTTGTGACAGACATTTTATTTTGAGCAATAAAAACATCACAGTAGAAATTCATGTTCACTACACACGAAAGTTAATAAGAAAAATATTTATTTTGTGAAACATAACGGAAAAAGAGTGCAAACTTTTGTTGGGTCACTTAATCTTCTAGGCTCTTTTTGGGCTGTACGTTTTTATACAACTGGTAGCAAAAACCTGAAAAGAATCTGTACAATCTGGCTGTAGTGCACTTTGCTGGTTTTGCTTACAGACACAAAGCAGGCGAGAGTGTGTTTGTTTTCTGGCGGGAAAGGCAACGTAGTACACTCAAGTAACACCTGGAACGCTGGCAGTTACGCCCCGCCTCCTGTCCGTGTGGAGGTGGAATCACGTGACCGGCCTTTGGCCATTGTGGAGGGAAGACTGCAAATTCCGTGTGAAACTTCAGTCTTGCACACTACAATAGCAGACAACAATGCAAACTCGCCACAGACTGCACACAGCACATCCAGTGATTTTCATACAGAGCGCTACGTAACGTTGCCAATAAGAAAACATAAACAGCCTACTTACAGCAGTTCACCGGCAACAACATGAATATTACCTTAATTTCTACTAGGAATTAGGATAAAAAATTTTCCTTAAGTACTGAATCATTCCTCAAATGAGGCGAATATGGAAACATTCATATCATTAACGATGTACACTATTAAAGCATTATTTATAACCTATATTTTTCCCTAAAAATTTAATAAGTCCAAATGGAACCCATTGCACTGCACTTTTGCTGAGGTAGTACTGTTTCTAAACCAAGATATACATGTGAAAGTTTTCATTCTCAGAGAGCTTTTGCCGGTTCGTGTTAACAGGGCCGAGAGTCAGCTCGCCAGCACCGTCGAGAGTGTGTTGGGATCTCAGATAGTCACGCTCTGCGAGTTTGGACCTCTCGTTTAGACAGCATCCTCCATCTACCGGGAGCTACTCGCCGTAGTTCTCAGACAAGAAAAACTACATCGGTACTGTTGGGAGGGCTCAGAGTACTCAGAAAGTGCCGAGCGGCCCTTTCACGTCCCAGATTTGTACCGTATTGCACAGTTTGTACACTACTACGTTTTGGTAACATATTCTGCCTTGAACCACGAAATAGCATGTTTTGAGCCATAATATGTGGCCGTGGCATGTTTCTGAACGTGGAAATCGACCGTTTTACCTCCTAACGAACAGAACGAGCAGTTGGCCTGATTCAAAAGTTCTGGATTTACACAGTAACAATATATAAAAACAAAGTAGACATATTATATAGAATCAACAAACGAAAAGAAAAAAATCTCACAGAGCGGACTCGCTCACACAATAATATGAAAGTATGAATGAACAGCTAGTGCACTACTCACAACGCACCTTCCCCCTTCACTCTCCTTTGCTCCCACCCCTTCCAAAGTGAGACGTAATGGAATGAGTAAGCCTGGTTGGTAGTAGGGAAGGTGCGAGCCCAATTTCGTTTTATTGGGAGAATTTTTGGAAAGCGTAGCTGATCTATAAAGAGACAGCTTATAGAACGCTAATGTGACCTCTTCTTCAGTACTGCTCGAGAGTTCTGGGTCCCTACCGGGTACAACTAAAGGCAAACATCGAGTAATTCAGAGGCGGGCTGCTAGGTTCCTAACTGGTAGGTTCGATCAACACGCAAGCATTACGGAGATGCTTCGTGAATTCAAATGAGAATACCTGGAGGGAAGATGACGGTATTTTCGCAAGACACTATTGCGGAAATTTAGAGCACCGGTATTTGAGCACGACTGCACGACGATTCTACTGCCGCCAACGTACACTTCGCCTAAGGACCACGAAGAGAAGATGAGCGAACTTACGGCTTATAGACAGTAGTTTCTCCCTCTCTCAGTTGTGAGTGGAACAGAAAAGGAAATTACTAGGAGTGGTGCAAGGTACTCTCCGCCATGCACCGTACCGTAGCTTGCGGAATACATACGTAGATGTAGAATAATACAAACCTTACTTGCAATAAATAGTTAAATGTGCTGAAAAAATATATTTAATAAGCGGAAGTCGCAGACACAAGACCCATCCTTCACGAGGGAAATTGCCGCTGTGAGTGAGGAAAATAATCTCTCTAGTTCGACAGTACTGGAGTCTCACATCAAATAACGTCATGCAGCTCTTTATTTTTTCTAAGAAATTATATTTTTCGAGAGTCTTTGTCATATTGGTATAGCCCTTATAAGGTGTACAAAGACAGTGAATGTACCAGTTGATAGTTTTGAACTTGTACCATATGATTCAAGTCCTTGGAACCCCAGAGTAATATTGTAACAAGCTGTAACACACATAATATAATTCTCATGACATACTCTTGACAATATCACTAGTCAACAGTCGTGTACCACCTGTAGTAGCTATTTGCGGAATCTAGTGCAATAGGTTCCGCAGAATCTTTCTCCTTTTTATGTCGAGCGTGGCTGTTAGCAGACTGTTTGCACTTCCTTCAGATCACAGAGCATTTCTTTTTTTCATTCGTTGCAGATATGCCCCTTGTTGCGTTGCGGTTTCTGTCACCTCGGAGTGGAGATTCAAGGAGAAAAACGGCTTTCAGTCGCCGGTGATATGCGCGTAGAACCAGAAGAAACACGGACTCTTAAGCGCATATCCCCGTTTACTATACGAGATAGATTGCGTAATTAAGTTCTCCAACATAGTTGACCCTTTCCGCTGGATGGCATCTTGAATCAGAGTTCAACACTAAGACAGGCTCTGGCTTTGAAGTGATGACAATTTCATGTACTCATGTTTACTTGGTGTTGGAGATGCGAATACACTGGACGCGTGACGTACACTGCATATCATAATTGATGATGTTGGTCTAATGAGACAGCACAAGCTCATTGTCGTCGTTCCGAGAAGCAGTGTGAGAAGTAATCACGGCTTCACCTCCACATCAGACACCCTCAGCTCATATTAAGAACAATTTTAGACGCATGGTGGCTGATAGTATGGTACCACAAGTAGTAAACCGTGAACACAACTGAAGAAGCAATGACGGTCTCCGCCTCATCCCTAGAGGAACGTATGACAGAAGGCACCGACGCAAGCGCCGCCCTCCAGCTTCATTCCTCTCACACAGCGACATCGTGATCAATGACATATTCATACATACTTCCCAGACATTGTACAGTAAATGCTGGAGATTACTTTGACCCATTCCTAGTCATTCCCTTTCCTGTTCCGCTCCAAAAAGCCTCTGTAAGGGTCTGGGACTCCCTCATTTCGTCCCTACAGTGAGAGGAGATTCGTGTGGTAGTTTTGACTGCGAGATTCCTGGCTGGTGTACAGCAGTCTAATAGAAATGGCTCCCTTCCTAAATGCACAATGGCTCTTTTCCACGTCGTGTATGAGAGAAAGTTGTTTCAAGCATACATGCTGAGTGTCGATTATTGCAGTGGACATATATGATGAGACGCAGTGCCGACATATAGTCTGCTCCTATCGAATAACAGCGATGTGGTCTCCAGACTTAGCGCCCCCATCTGACAGATGGACAACCATCATCCTTAGCCGAAGTAAAAGTTGGAGGCAGTTCCTCACAAATGTTGGTTCGATTATCTTTCTTAATAGAGTCTCGTGAAAGATAACCCTTTTCTTTTCAGAAAGCCCCGTCGATTCTCCCGGACTATTTCCATAAAATTATCGAACGGAGAAAAACCGAAAAAATCTAGCAACACAATCCTAAATTGCTACAATGTCTTCGCTTAGTCCTACCTGACGTTTTTATTGTTTTTCAACTGTGCCTGGCTTGTTATTTCAACTGTTACTCACTTCAATGTAGCGATTTTTCTTTAAATAAGTACCGTCCACCAACAGTAGAGCTGGCGCCGAAGCTACACTAGATTTACCCATATAAAAGGTCAACCAAAAGTCCACGATTTGCCATGATTTTTGTACACAGTGTATACTAAAATCGGGGGTAAAAAATGAAATGAAATAGTGAAAAAAAATAGGCAAATATACGAAGCAATTAAAACTGTCTCATCGAGTAGCGGAGGACGCCCCTGGTGATTACTTGGAAAACAACGGAAGCTCTTCGTTTGATGGGAACTTCACAATCACTGTTCAATCTATCATTGATTTCTGCATTACTCTGTGACCCATGGACTTCCTATAAAAATTAGCTGAAGTGAGTGTTTCTCGTAATTAGATTTGTTCGATGCTTATTGTGACACACGGCTCGATGAAGTTTCACAGATAACAACGCTGATGAACAATCCATTCGGACATTGCAGGTACCTGCCTGTGGGTTTACTCTGTACATCTGCAATCTTCCATAGAAATTTGTAACAGTTCACGTAATCAGTTTTGTCCATTACAAATTACGATGATGTTGTCGTTGTTACGGGTAGCACCACACTGGAATATATCACGAATATGCGATCATTAATCATGAAGTCAAAACAGCCGGACTCGAATTGCAATTTTCATAAAAGTCCATGTTTCGATATTAGCATCTAACTGGGGCCGTGTTATATATGCGGAAGGCATTAATCCAACACAACACCACTTGTTTGCGACCGACGGTCTATACGTTGAAGAGTTAAAATTCTCTCTGAGTAAAATGTGTGGCTTAGGGGCTTCTCCAACTGGCAGAAGTAGTTCAAACGAGAGGTAGTGTAAGATAAAAACTAAATTGAGTTTGTCTCCTGGCAGTGTTAGTTGTAATGCAGAACCGCACCAGCAGGTCAGAGCCACATATAGCATTTTCGATGGCGTTACGGGTGACGAAATTCTATCCAGTTAATATTGTAGTAATTTTCAGAACATGTCAGAACATGGTATGCATATTAGCTACTTGCTCTTGTAGACAAAGGTAACTTTACAACTTCATGAATTGCAAAATCATGGCATCCATTTACTACTGTATCAATACGTGAGAACTAGACTCAGATATCTCATACCAACATTCGGAAGAAACAGTCTGTGGCAGTGTGGTGAAGAGGTGGTCGAGGTGTCCATGTCAGTGTGTTGGAACTATTTTTGGGGTGTCTGTCTTGTCTATCAATGCCTGGCCACGGAAGGATGACTCAGTAATATCAAGGGGAGTTTTTTACATGATCGCTGGCACCAAAAGTTCAGGGCGTGTATCCTTGCTAAGAGTTGAAAGGCCTTTTGGCAGCATGGGTTAGAATGTGGACATGAGAATCGACCACATAGTCTACTGGCGGACAATAGTCTGATGTTGTGAAGCTCGGTTTTACCCATGTCTGAAGATGTACTAGCGCTCTTTATACATCTCTTTTTCGTTTCACAGAGTCATGCTGTTGTTTGAATCAACCAATGCCAATTAAGAACAAAAATCGTGTAGTGCCAAATTTTTAAACAGTCTTCTAACTGAAAAGCGAATAGATGATTCCCTATTCTATTTATGTCTATAGTGGGGTAAATAGAATAGGTAGCACAGCGATGTAGCGAGTGCAGGATGTTTCACAAAAGTTTTACTGACTCTCTGCGGCGCGCCATATGAATCGTTAGTGATGCAGTGAGCAGACATGGCCAGGAGGTTTTTACTTTCCACAAAGTGCGTTAACAGCAATATGGAATACAGATACATGTTACTAATATACGAATGCAGTAAATGCATACAGACATACCTAGGGAAGTCTCTGCTCACTGTTACATACTGCTAGAAGAGAAATTGATTCTTGTCATCCCGTATGGCAATTGTGACTTTCTCCTGTGAAAGGCAATGTGTCCCATCTCGCCCTACAAAGAGAGACAACAAATTCTAAAACGAACCCAGCGATTTCTTTTCCAACAAAAAAGATCTTTTCCTGCGAGCTCTGACTGAACACCTTTTGCTTGTAAAAAGCAACAATTTCATGCGTGGGGCCATGTTGTAAGTAGGCTGTTTAAGTTTTTATATTGGTAGCGCCACGTAGCGCTCTGTATATGCTGTGTGCAGTCTGCGGCTGGTTTGCATTGTTGTTGGAATATCTGCCATTGTAGTGTTGGCCAGCTGGATGTTAACAGCGCATAGCGTTGCGCAGTTGGAGGTGAGCCGTCAGCAGTGGTGGATGTGGGGAGAGAGATGGTAGAGTTTTGAAATTTGTGAGACTGGATGTCATGAACTGCTATGTATATTATGACTATTAAGGTAAATACATTGTTTGTTCTCTATTAAAATCTTTCATTTGCCTTGTATGCCTATCAGTAGTTAGTGCCTTCCGTAGTTTGAATCTTTTATTTAGCTGGCAGTAGTGGCGCTCGCTGTATTGCAGTAGTTCGAGTAACGAAGATTTTTTTGAGGTAAGTGATTTGTGAAAGGTATAGGTTAATGTTAGTCAGGGCCATTCTTTTGTAGGGATTATTGAAAGTCAGACTGCGTTGCGCTAAAGAATATTTTGTGTCAGCTTAAGCACAGTCATGTATAATTTTTCATAAGGGGACGTTTCAATGTTATCGATACCACTATGCTGTGCTGACCAGGGTATTCAGAGAAAGTGACTGTGTCTGGCGTCGGTTGGCGTCTGGCCTAAGCATAAGCGTCTGGCGGCCCACGTGGCTTGCACGTGGCCCACTCATTCCTCACAGGTCTCCTCTTAGAACGCGATCGATCTCGCCTCGGGACTACCTTGAAGTCGTCGAAATACCCCTGTCCTTCCCTGAGCTCATTACGCCTGCCATACATACAGCTACGGAAAAGTCACAACTAAAGGCAGTCAGTAAGGAAATAATATTAAAACGGGAAATGGCGACTTAATCGTTGCAGTCACAAGGCTGCCCAATATCAGCACTGATTTATTTTATCTGTTCCAGAATATATGAATCAAAGAAATAAAAGTAAAAATTAAATGGACCAATCCAAAACTGACTGGTAAGAATCTCAAAATGAATTTGTCTGAGACCCAAACATTTCTTTTGCCTTGACTGGCGTAACGAGTATTTGCTTCATGTGAAAAATTACCTTGTGTTCCGTCTGTTGGCGTGCCATCATATTGCTACCAAGTGGCATGCAACTGAATGAAGCTATACTCCACGCCATTTGGTTTTGTATGGCTGCTTGTTTTTGTTATCTGTAATGCGCTGCATGGTAATGGAGTGGTCAAAGGAAGCTGTAAACATTCCTATTGAACCTACAAACTTGAAACTAGTCTTTATGACACAAAATCACCGGTATATCATAACAAACACGCTGGAATATACTCACACGACAAAATAGTTGATCCACTGAAGGAGATTAGGTATCCGTGTCATGCCGAAATTGTAACGAAGACCAAAAGCTTTGGTTCTAGGCGCTACGATCGGGAACCGCGCGACTGCTACGGTCGCAAGTTCGAATCCTGCCTCGGGCATGGATGTGTGTGATGTCCTTCGGTTGGTTAGGTTTAAGTAGTTCTAAGTTCTAGGAGACTGATGACCTCAGAAGTTGAGTCCCATAGTGCTCAGAGCCATTTGAACCACCAAAAGCTTACAAACAAAATTTGTGCTGGAACTAAATAAAATAAAAGCTTCGACGACGAGTGATATGAGATCCGTGGACGTGTATGAGCTCACTGGGTGATATTTTGAGAAACTTTTGTTTTTGCGAGATCATGTTCAAGCAAGGAAAGGGACTTATAGTGCAGATTGCTCGCAAGAAAGCTTGGACCACACTAAAAATATTCACGTCACAGTAAGTAATTTTTGCGTTCAGTTTCTCCTGTGATTAGTAGAGTAGATGAAGAAACTGAGCTGATGCCTTGGACCTGTTGTGGTGCACTTCAAATGATATGTTAGACTACCATATATGTAGTGCGTCTGACTAACTTAGTTGCCTTGCGTGCCTAGGAATTTTGAACCCAAATGCTATCGTTCTCCTTTTTTCCCTTGTAAGTTAAATAAAACACCATGCGAATCTGATATCGTGCACTATCATGAAGTTCCATATGGCGACCCTTACCCGAGGATGCCTCACTGGAATCTTCTGATTTTTTCTTGTAGTTTGTGTAATTAGTGTAGATTTTGTTTATTGCTAGCGCGTAATTGTAGAGAGAATCTCCTTTGTAGTTGCAGTCTTTCATTGTTGTACAGTAAAACAGGTGTGGCATGCATGTTGATTTGCACCAAGCATTTTGCAGCTGCGCATGCAATTAACTGGATATCATTTTCAGTGCTATGTTAATGTGTTTTCTTACTTTGCTCTTCAAATTGTGCTTTTCTGTGTTGTCGTGTGAAATATTGTGACAATAATGGCGTGTGAAAAACGTAACACTAAGCTCCAAAATAAACTGAGAAATAATAGTGACGGCGAGCGTAGCTTATCAGCGCCGCCGAGCAATGAATTAACTAATGTTCAAAGTAGTAATTTGGTAATTGTGCATAGGGAAATGGAGTGGGCTGCAAATAATGCTGTAGGCAGTGAAACAATTAGTGAACAGGGAAGCATTATCGATCGATCGGTCGGCAAGAGCTCGCCGCAGGAATCCGAAATGACAGGACACAATCTTGAAAATACTGTAGATTCAGATTTTGCGTCCTCACCGTTTTCTCAAATGAGTCAAGACACATTTTCTGCTTGTCAAAATCTGAATGTTGCCGGTGCAAATTCTCTCCCGAAAAGCATAGAGGAACAGATTCCAGACACTAATACATTATTATTGCAATTAATGCAACAAATAGAACAAAATCAGAGACAAACACAGCAAAAGCTTCAAAAGTTAGACTCATTGGAACAAACTCTTGAACAAACACGTGAAGATTTAACTACTGAGTTACATAAAATCGAATCGAAATGTCAAAAAGTCTGTAACGACGTAAAAACACAAATTTGTGAGCATTTCCAACCAATTTTTTCGCGTCATGAAAATGCATTACAGAATCACGAAGCAGCCATGAAAATCGTGACACCTTGCAAGCTAAAATTCACCCAGTTGCATCTACCGATTTGGTTACGCAACTTGCAAAAAATCAGGAAAACTTAAAAGACACAGTAGATACGATTTCAACACAAATGGACACTCTGAAACTTGGTTCAGAAAAACACACAGAGGAAATAATTTCACTATCGGATAAAGTAGCCGAACTTTCAGATCAGTTCACTAACTTATCTACAAAGGTAGATGATGATCTGAATGACACAAGACCTGTAGCCTTCACTGACACTGAAGAGTATGAACAAATTAGAAAATTCAAACAAAATCAAAATCAAATCAATACACAGTACAAAAGAGAAATGCGTGAAGTACAAGATCAGTTGGCACGAGTAATACAAGAATTACATATTTCAGAGGACACTCGCGCTCCAGTACGGGAAGAGGGGCATAGAAATACGGAACAACCACAAAATAATAACACAGGACACTTCGGAAATTATGAAAGAAATTGGCAAGGCGCATTGGATTTTGAGATGGAACTGCCGAAACGAAGTAACAATGAGCGATGTGCGACTCGCCGACACGATGATTTCGACTATAAGCTGTTAATTACTACACGTAAATTCAAAACATTTAAGAATTCCGGCAACGACATTAATCCACAAGCATGGCTCCATCAATTCTCTCATTGTTTTCCTCCCAACTGGTCGTTAGAACACAGATTAGAATTTATGTGTGGCTACTTAGAGAACGAACCAGCTGTAAGAATGCGATCGGTCATTCACGATTGTCACAGTGAAGGAGAATTTTATTATGCCTTCCTCTCAGCATATTGGTCTCAAGCTACACAAGACCGAGTAAAACATAGCATCATAATGATGAAACATTTCGTACAATCTGAATTCTCCAGTCTAATGAAATATTTTGAAGACATGTTGCACAAGAATCAGTACCTGTCAAACCCATACAGCCCCTCAGAACTCATCCGCATTTGCTTAATCAAATTACCTGAACATTTATGACATATTATTTTGGCAGGACGTTGCAAAGATAACATTGAAGCTTTTCAGGGACTGTTACAAGAATTGGAAATTGACACTGACAATCGCGGGACGCAAAAACAGAAACACAACAATTACAGGTCACATCCGTCACAATTCTACGATGAAAGAAATAATAACTGGACACGACAAGGCTATTCTCACAACACAAATCGTGACCAAAACAGACACCACTCGTATGACAACCGTTGGCAGAGTAGTAATAATTACAGGGAAAGATCACCTCTCCACAGTAGTGACTATCACAGAGACAATCAGAGAAACAGACAATTTGGGAGCCAAAATAATTATTATCAAGGGAGATAGAATAACTTCAGACGCAATGGTCCACCACGCAGTTACGATTCCGGGAGAAATTCTCCACCACATGACCCACAAACAAGAAACTATGTAAACTACCGACAAAACGACAGACCTGAATTCCATCAGAACTGGCGAGCTTCAAACAGGGCTGGGCCCTCTGGGCAAGGTGAATTTGTAGGAGTTAGGTCTCCTAATCCCTATAACGACGCACGCCAACAAAGAGATAGCAGGCAATGACTCGAACCGCAGGCATCCACGTTCGCCGGCTGGCTCAGAGAAAAATAACATACACGCTAACCTCGAGAAAAATTTCAGTATTCTTTACCAACATATACCACACAATGATTCCATTGAAGCTAAAACTCTGCGTACTAGGAAGAGTAAAGGTTTACACCACATTTCACATGTAAAACCATTTATTGAGAGATAATCTGCTTTTTAACTTTGTCTTTGCTATAAAATTTTTTCGCTTCATGTTACTAGTACTCTTTGTCACATGTAGAAACTTCACATGCAACTATGTTTTAAAATTAACTATTCAGTCAAGAACCTAGGGAACTTAGACAAGTAATTACGAATGCATTGTTATAGTGAACAGACGACACAGTGTTATTGTGTGTGTACATTCTTGCTTGTTAGTTGCACAATTACGTAACGACTATAAGGCTTACATACTTAGAACATATACCGGTACTGCTAATGAGATTTTCATGCAACATTTTGGTTTACTTGAAAATAAATTCTGGATTTAAAGTACTTTCAGTGAGATACCAGATGACACAGTGGTTAGTTTATGTGACAGCTACACAATGTTATTATGACGCTACTAACGAGTGACAATTTACAATGTTGCTTTTTCAGTGTTCCTGTTTTATATCTGCACAGTTTTTCTGTATTATTCTGGAAAGTGAAACATGTTTTAGTAGAAACTTTTGTGGTATAGCTACAGCCTTTTCCGTAGGACAACAATACGTTACAGCACAGTACTTTCTTCATCATGGGAATAAGCGTAATAACTAAGATATCTATACGCAAGTCATTTCACTTTTGTGTATCATGAGGTAAGTACATTGACTTCTGCAGAACTTAGCTTTCGAAGGACGATAACTACGACACTTCCACAGAGATTATCTTACAACAAGACGCACAGTTTAGCGCTACAATGCACGTATTTGAGTGATTAATTTTGTACTTAAAACATTTATTTTTTAAGATATTTGAAGTACAATGATACAAAGGTTTTTCGTGATACATTTCATTCCGTTGCTGTAATCTGTAACACCTGAGGGTATAATTACATTAATCCTCAGGGGGGTACACGCTTACTTTGTGAACCATGTGTTTGGCAAGCACAAGGAGCCCTAGCTAATATGGTATTTGCTTATACAACTTTACACATCGGTACCATATTTCTCTAACACAGAATTACACAGCTATCTGGTCATTTAACTGAGAGAGACAAATATTTATTTTACTAAATCGGTGACAGATGTTTACGTAATTGCACAGTTGGATAACTTCACACTTATGAAATTGTATATTGTCTGTACTTTGTGAAATGTTCATATTTTTTTGGAACCATTGTGATACTATGAGAGCTTTGAATTATGTATTTGGTATGAGATCATGATTTTTAAAGTACATTTGAGGTAGATGACACTATTGAAATGAGCAGAGAATTTTCTTTAAGTTTTGAAATTATTGCAGAAAGCCACAACGGTTTTGAGATTTGACTGAGGTGTTATGATGTTATGATGAGATGTGTATTATGCTGTTGCGGTATGTTTATGATCAATAAGCTGATGCTATATAAGGAATTTGATCATGCTACATATTTATTATGATGAAATATTGAAGAAGTGTCGACAAATATGTATATGTGTAATAATGTAAGGAATGATGAGTAGTGGTTAGGGATTCTGACTTGTGAAAAAGTATGTTGGAAACCAAGAATCATACTTTAAGAGTTATGAAATATGTCTAAATGCATGAATGTATCACAATGCCGACGAATATTTTTTGGACACTGTTATATTTATAGGATTTTGTTTCTACAGATTTGCAACGCAAATTCTCAAACCGTGAAATTTTTTATATGAGACTGTCACAGTAGTGCAAACTGGTGTCATTAATATTTCGGTAAGAAAGCCAAGTGACCTTGACATAATGCGTCTTGAGCGGCCAGCTGTGTCAGACGCCTGGAGAAAAATCCATTAGTGTGTGCCTTTTCAGAGGCACAGGTGAAAAAAAAAGAGGCCATTATCCTCGCTATTGACATTCCTTTGTAGAAAGAATCGCAAATACGACACGCTCAAACTTGAAAACATATGATTATACTGTGGAGCTCTTAATTTATGATATTTACCAAAATGCCTAATGAAACGATGAGAAACATTTCACGGCTATTGTCTTGCTAGTTGAGAGAAATGCCATATGGCTTGCTTTATGTATTTATTTACTCATTTTGTTTAATATCTAGTTTCTAGCTGCACTGCAGCATTGGTTAAAATAAAATTTAATAGATGTACTAATATAAATATTTTATGCCTACAGATCCAGTAAATAATTTTATGATCTATTAAAAAAAAACGAAGGAGCATAAAAAGACATTTCCCTTCACAGGAATTGCATACAGAATTTTCTTTTCCACTACTTGGTAATTTTTTTGGTAGAATAACTTCTTGTGGTGCACCACTTTAATTACATAGACATTAAGATGTGAATATACATTTCCCCTGTCTGCATTGTTGTCTTTAGTGTAATATTTTTTCTGCTTGAGCTTTGTCATGTTTAGATATAAGTTATTGCATTTGCTGCTGCTGTTTGCCAGGCATAGTGTCATTAAATTTCACTTTGTATTACTCTGTTAATCTAGTTTTACTATTGATTTATTTTCCTTGTTTGCTGCGCATTGCCTTATATTAGTTGTAATATTGCATTTGCTTTGCTAATTTATGCTGCTTGCTTTGCCATTTGTATTTTTTATCTTTGCTGTTTGTGTTAATTGTTTTGTGCTGCTGCATTGCCTCGATCCTTAGTTTAGCATCTGAGCTAAGTAGATTTAAGTTAGCTTAAGATGGGGTAGGCTATATAGGAGAACGAGTTGTGATGAATTGGAAGAAATGCATTGAGAAGCTATAAGAAAATGGTTTGGCCAAAAAAAGTATTTTGAAAGAGGATATGAGCAAAAAAGTAGCGTTTAGGGACAACAGGTTTACGTAGGATTTTCTTGGAAATAAATGATGACGTAAGATAATGGAAAAATTATTTATTTTCCATGTGAACATATAAATACAGAAAACATGCTTGGATAGGATTTTTTTGGTTGAAACAATTGTTGAAATAAGACGAAATATCTATGGAATGAAGTTTTAGGTTGGACGGCAGTACCAAATGTTACACTGAAAACAAACCCTGCCCTTTCCTCTTGTGTTATTCTGCTATGTGTTTGTGTACTCTTGTATACTTGTGTTTTTCCTGTCTTTGTGTGTTTAGCTGATATGAGTTATGTTGTAGAATTTCTCTAATACTATGTTATTTGCTTTGTAAAGATGTTTAGACATTATTTATTCTGTTTTGTTTTAATGCTCATGTGTGAAGTTGATGTTTCAAAAGTTATTCTGATCTTTTATGCATTTACTTATGTCATAATTCCTGTAACACTGATGTATATGTTATTTCGATTCTTCTGTAAAGCCTGCATTACCACAAATGTTATCTGTATTCTTATGTTCTTTAATTATGTATTTTGTACCTTTGTTATTGTTTCTTATGTTATAAAATTGTAATTGACACCAGTTCATCAAATTAAGTAACTTGTAAGCTACATTTCACTGCACATGTTTCTGTTGGTCATAGTATATGGACAATATGTGAGAAGTAGAGACTGTTAGTGTTTTCATGTGTGTTAATAATTCAGCAAGGGACTGGATAACAGCAGTGCTGGTTCTAAGGACAATTCCAAAAACTTTGTGAGTGCACAAGTGGTGGTTTATGGACTTTCTATATTATCTGCAAGACTCTTCGATGGTGATTGTGCAACTGCACAGTTTCAACAGATGGCTGCTGGCCATCTCTACAAGGACTACAGTGAGTCTACACCTTTGATGATCCATCAATGCCATTATGTCTACAAGGACTGCAGTGGGTCTGCCCCTTTGGTGGCCCACCAATACCATACTCTCTACCAAGACTATAGTGGGTCTGCTCTGTGATGACCTACCTACCAATATTCTGCAAAACGTCGAATGACTCTGCTGTGGGTTTGCTCTGTTGTGGCCCATTACCTGTCTGCATGTCAAGAGTCAGCACCGTCTTTTCGTTGGAAGGACAACACTACTTCTTCAAGACTGCATGGAAATCCACTACTTCCATGTGCATTTTCTTCTACTGCTCAGACTTTGAGAAAAACACTGCTATTTTATTGTGATGAACGATCTGGACTGTCATTATGGACTGTGAGAAAATTTTAGCTTTTGACCAACATTGTATCAATCAGTGAATGCATTTGATTTCTTTGTTATTGTAATTATGAAAATTTTTTTCAAATCTGTATTGGCCACTGCCCAAAACAATTTGTAAAATTTTTTGTGGGAAGCATGGGGGCTATGTAAGTAGGCTGTTTATGTTTTTCTATTGGTAACGCCACGTAGCGCTCTGTATGTGCTGTGTGCAGTCTGTGGCTGGTTTGCATTGTTGTCGGAATATCTGCCATTGTAGTGTTGAGCAGCTGGATGTTAACAGTGCATAGCGTTGCGCAGTTGGAGGTGAGCCGCCAGCAGTGGTGGATGTGGGGAGAGAGATGGCAGAGTTTTGAAATTTGTAAGACTGGATGTCATGAACTGCTGTATATATTATGACTGTTAAGGTAAATAAATTGTTTGTTCTCTATTAAAATCTTTCATTTGCCTTGTATGCCTATCAGTAGTTACTGTTTTCCGTAGTTTGAATCTTTTATTTAGCTGGCAGTAGTGGCGCTCGCTGTATTGCAGTAGTTCGAGTAACGAAGATTTTTTTGAGGTAAATGATTTGTGAAAGGTATAGGTTAATGTTAGTCAGGGCCATTCTTTTGTAGGGATTATTGAAAGTCAGATTGCGTTGCGCTAAAGAATATTTTGTGTCAGCTTAAGCACAGTCATGTACAATTTTTCATAAGAGGACGTTTCAATGTTATCGATACCATTACGCTGTGCTGACCAGGGTATTCAGAGAAAGTGACTGTGTCTGCTGTGGGTTGGCGTCTGGCCTAAGCATAAGCGTCTGGCGGCCCACGTGGCTTGCACGTGGCCCACTCATCCCTCGCAGGTCTCCTCTTAGAACACGATCGATCTCGCCTTGGGACTACCTTGAAGTCGTCGAAATACCCCTGTCCTTCCCTGAGCTCATTACGCCTCCCATACATACAGCTATGGAAAAGGCACTACTAAAGGCAGTCAGTAAGGAAATAATATTAAAACGGGAAATGGCGACTTAATCGTTGCAGTCACAAGGCTGCCCAATATCAGCACTGATTTATTTTATCTGTTCCAGAATATATGAATCAAAGAAATAAAAGCAAAAATTAAATGGACCAATCCAAAACTGACTGGTAAGAATCTCAAAATGAATTTGTCTGAGACCCAAACATTTCTTTTGCCTTGACTGGCGTAACGAGTAATTTGCTTCGTGTGAAAAATTACCTTGTGTTCCGTCTGTCGGCGTGCCATCATATTGCTACCAAATGGCATGCAACTGAATGAAGCTATATTCCACGCCGTATGTCTGCCATTTGGTTTTGTATGGCTGCTTGTTTTTGTTATCTGTAATGCTCTGCGTTGTAATGGGAGTGGTCTAAGGAAGCTGTAAACATTCCTATTGAACCTACAAACTTGAAACTAGTCTTTATGACACAAAATCACCGGTATATCATAACAAACACGCTGGAATATACTCACACGACAAAACAGTTGATTCACTGAAGGAGATTAGGTTTCCGTGTCATGCCGAAATTGTAACGAAGACCAAAAGCTTCGGTTCTAGGCGCTACGGTCTGGAACCGCGCGACCGCTACGGTCGCAAGTTCGAATCCTGCCTCGGGCATGGATGTGTGTGATGTCCTTCGGTTGGTTAGGTTTAAGTAGTTCTAAGTTCTAGGAGACTGATGACCTCAGAAGTTGAGTCCCATAGTGCTCAGAGCCATTTGAACCACCAAAAGCTTACAAACAAAATTTGTGCTGGAACTAAATAAAATAAAAGCTTCGACGACGAGTGATATGAGATCTGCGGACGTGTATGAGCTCACTGGGTGATATTTTGAGAAACTTTTGTTTTTGCGAGATCATGTTCAAGCAAGGAAAGGGACTTATAGTGCAGATTGCTCGCAAGAAGGCATGGACCACACTAAAAACATTCACGTCACAGTAAGTAATTTTTGGGTTCAGTTTCTCCTGTGATTAGTAGAGTAGATGAAAAAACTGAGCTGATGCCTTGGATCTGTTGTGGTGCACTTCAAATGATAAGTTAGACTTCCATATAGGTAGTGCGTCTGACTAACTTAGTTGCCTTGCGTGCCTAGGAATTTTGAACCCAAATGCTATCGTTCTCCTTTTTTCCCTTGTAAGTTAAATAAAACACCATGCGAAGCTGATATCGTGTACTATCATGATGCATATTGCCCGTATTGGCCATAAACAACCAACAACAGAAAGTATAAAGTACACACTACAAGCTGTGCACAATTGCTATCAATATCTTTCGGGAATACTATAATGTCAGCTAGATCCTAAACATCCCCATTCATATTAGTGAGGATAGAGAAATGTGATGTTCCACAAGACGGCTAGCTGTTTCGAACAGCATCATCGTGCAGTATTCCGCGTGGGAGTGGTATGATCAAGGAGACAAAAAGAAAGAGTGATTAGAATGAAGAAGAAAATGCTGTTCTGAAAAGGATGAGAATGTACTGATCAACATAAGTAAACCAAAAACTGCTCCTACTGATGTTGAAGTACTTCGTTCATGTGCAACTGCTTCTCCACAGCAAATAAAAAGTAAAGACGTGATGATGAAAACTAAGAGAAATATTTGAAAAACTTTGTAATGTGCACGACGAATACTTGGGGAATAATGAGTAACAAGACTGTTTACCTATTTTCAATTAAAATTCAATTGATGAATGTACACAAAATAAAAGTTAAATGCAGTGTGTTATCTGAATGCGAAATGTAATTATACCAAAAGCCAATTACAAAATTTATTGCTAACAGATACTGAAATAATTTATGAATAATATGCACTCTTACGCATGCCATATTAACTTATCAATCAAAACCTACATAAATTATTTTCAAGACTATGCACTGAATTTTTTTACAGCTTCTCATTGCCATTGCACATACTTAGTAGTGCTGAAATATTCCTGAAGAGTGTCCCTCCCTTTCCTGGCTTCTTTAACTGACTTGTGTTGATCTTACCTTCGTGCGGCCCTGGAATATTTTTGCTGCCATGGTCCTCGAATGATCACGTACTGATTTTTGTCCTCTTTCTTTTGTAATTGCCCAACATCTCTTCCTGCATGCGCCCAGCAACAGTTATGTAGCATAGAAGCAGGCAGTATGATTTTCTCTACAGCTATGTAGCTCCACTTTCTTAAGCAGAATTCTAATCCTAATGCTCAGTATTCCAATAGCATTTTCAGAAGTTCTTTTTGCACTGCTCCAACGGTAATTATTTTTTTTTTGTTGCTGCGTGGGATTTACCTTATAAAGCTTCATTACATGCTCTAATAATGAAAAGCATCATCAGCTACAATTATATAAAGTGGGCTGTACTAAAACACTCCCCCATCACAAACCCTCCCATTGTTACCTACATCCATACATGCACATCAACAACTTCCAGTAACACAATGATGTTACCTATTTTTTAATTGTGGTGGTATGATCCCACACATCTTGGTCATCGGAATTTCAAATCTGAAGAATCAGGACGGTTTGGAAGGTTCCATATTTTGTGGGACTCTTTTGATAGATGTTTCTTTTCTCTTTCTTGATGGCATCTGAAGGACAGAAAATATGATTGAATATGTCAATGGGACTTTTATACACACTTGTAGGTCAACTGAAAAATTATTATGACCTTAAACTTTGGAATCATTGGTTGTTAGACATATTTTACCCTGTTGTTGTTGTGGCCTTCAGTCCAGAGACTGGTTTGATGCAGCTCTCCATGCTACTCTATCCTGTACAAGCTTCTTCATCTCCCACTACCTACTACAACCTTCTGAATCTACTTATCATCTTTTGGTCTCCCTCTGCGATTTTTACCCTCCACGCTGCCCTCCAATACTAAGGTGGTGATCCATTGATGCCCCAGAACACGTCCTACCAACTGATCCCTTCTTCTAGTCAAGTTGTGCCACAAATTTCTCTGCTTCCAAATTCTATTCAATACCTCCTCATTAGTTATGTGATCTACCTATCTAATCTTCAGCATTCTTCTGCAGCACCAAATATCGAAACCTTCTATTCTCTTCTAGTCCAAACTATTTATCGTCCATGTTCACTCCATACAAATACTTTCAGAAACGACTGTCTGACACTTAATTTTATACTCGATGTTAACAAATTTCTCTTCTTCAGAAACACTTTCCATGCCATAGCCAGTCTACATTTTATATCCTCTCTATTTCGACCATCAATAGTTATTTTGCTCCCCAAATAGCAAAAATCATTTACTACTTTAAGTGTCTCATTTTCTAATCTAATTTCCTCTGCGTCACCCGATTTAATTCGACTACATTCCATTATCCTCGTTTTACTTTTGTTGATGTTCATCTTATATACTCCTTTCAAGACACTGCCCATTCCGTTCAACGGCTCTTCCAGGTCCTTTGCCGTCTCTGACACAAGTACACTTTCATCGGCGAACCTCAAAGTTTTTATTTCTTCTCCACGGATTTTAATTCCTACTTCGAATTTTTCTTTTGTTTCCTTTACCGCTTGCTCAATATACAAATTGAATAACTTCGGGGATGGGCTACATCCCTGTCTCACTCCCTTCCCAACCACTGCTCCCCTTTCATGCCCCTCGACTCTTGTAACTGCCGTCTGGTTTCTGTACCAATTGTAAATAGCTTTTCGCTCCCTGTATTTTACCCCTGCCACCTTCAGAATTTGAAAGAGAGTATTCCAGTCAACATTGTCGAAAGCTTTGTGTTCCAACATTTCTACGGAATCCAAACTGATATTCCCCGAGGTCGCCTTCTACCAGTTTTTCCATTCGTCTGTAAAGAATCCGCGTTAGTATTTTGCAACCTTTACTTACTAAACCGATAGTTCGGTAATTTTCACATCTTTCAACACCTGCTTTCTTTGGGATTGGAATTATTATATTCTTCTTGAAGTCTGAGGGTATTTCGCCTCTCTCAAACATCTTGCTCACCAGATGGTAAAGTTTTGTCAGGGCTGGCTCTCCCAAGGCTATCAGTAGTTCTAATGGAATGATGTCTACTCCCGGGGCCTTGTTTCGACTTAGGTCTTTGAGTGCTCTGTCAACCTCTTCACGCAGTATCATATCTCCCATTTCATCTTCATCTACACCATCTTACATTTCCATAATATTGTCCTCAAATACATCGCCCTTGTATAGACACTCTATATACTCCTTCCACCTTTCTGCTTTCCCTTCTTTGCTTAGAACTGGGTTGCCATCTGAGTTCTTGATATTCATACAAGTGGTTCTCTTCTCTCCAAAGGTCTCTTTAATTTTCCTGTAGGCAGTATCTATCTTACCCCTAGTGAGACAAACCTCTACGTCCTTACATTTGTCCTCTAGCCATCCCTGCTTAGCCATTTTGCACTTCCTGTCGATCTCATTTTTGAGACGTTTGTATTCCTTTTTGCCTGCTTCATTTACTGCATTTTTATATTTTCTCCTTTCATCAATTAAATTCAATATATCTTCTCTTACCCAAGGATTTCTATTAGCCCTCGTCTTTTTACCTACTTGATCGTCTGCTACCGTCACTATTTCATCCCTCAGAGTTACCCATTCTTCTTCTACTGTATTTCTTTCCCCCATTCCTGTCAATTGTTCCCTTATGCACTCCCAGAAACACTGAACAACCTCTGGTTCTTTCTGTTTATCCAGGTCCCATCTCCTTAAATTCCCACCTTTCTGCAGTTTCTTCAGTTTAAATCTACAGTTCATAACCAATAGATTGTGGTCAGAGTCCACATCTGCCCCTGGAAATGTCTTACAATTTAAAGCTGATTCCTAAATCTCTGTCTTACCATTATGTAATCTATCTGAAACCTTCTAGACGACCATGATGATAAAATTATAGAGACTCGAGTTCACTTAGAGACTTACCAACAATCGTTCTTCCCGTGGATATTTCGAAACTGCCACAGGAAACAGGGAAAGTGACGGTGGTGCACGAAGTTCTCTGCTACTCACTTTAAGGGGGTTTGAAGTGGATAGATGTGGAGGGGAAAAAAAGTAAAATAAGAAATAGTAAAGATCCTCCTAATTTACCTCATAATAGAATTAAAAGGCAAAATAAAAATAAAATTAAAAGTGGGGTACTGCGGTAAGCTAGGAACTTTTAGTGTGCTTGATGACAGTAGAAATAACCTTTTCGGATGATAAGAATATCATCAATCCTCCAGTCCGCAGCTCGTGGTCTCGCGGTCGCGTTCTCACCTTCCGAGCACGGGGTCCCGGGCTCGATTCCCGGCGGGATCAGGGATTTTCACCTGCCTTGAGATGACTGGGTGTTTGTGTTGTCCTCATCATTTCATCATGATTCATGACTGTGGCGAGACTGGATTGAGCAAAGGTTGAGAATTTGTACGGGCGCTTATAACCGCGCTGATGAGCGCCCCACAAACCAAACATCATGCTCCAATCCTTTCCTCAACAGTCTTGTGAATCTTTTCCACCGTTTTTCTAATACTGTTTGGTGTCTCGTCAGTTATATTTATGTTAAAACAAAAGTACTTCTCATAAAAATTTGCATTCCATTGATGCTTGAATTATGTAAATGATTACACACACATGTATGTTCATAAATTCCCCTTTTATTTCATTCACAACTTAACACAATGAGAATGCTAAAGGTGCTCATAGTGTTGGCAGGCCGGTTTGTATGAAACACTGAAAAAAAGAAGGGGTGAGATGAACTATTTTCGGCCGTACAAGTTAAAGTAACTGGGTAGTGCTGATTAGAAAAGAAACTGTAGATTCCTAAATGAGATTGTTAAAAATATACATATACGTAACCCATTACAAAAAAATTTATGTTAGTTGATGCATAATTATTCCCCCTGAGGAAGCACAATGAGAGGATGACATGCAGCATATAAATGAATTTACCTGTAATTTTTTATTTCCAGTTAGGAAAGTAGTATATTTTTAGAATACCTGAATAATGAACTTATTTATCAAATTTCAGCCTGTTACCTACAATTTGAACACAGGCCGTGTTCATTTTTAAGCAAATTATCTGCCAGCAATAGCAATTTTTGCCCTATACGTCGGCAACTAATGTTAAAATATGTATTACTACATCCAACTCAACACTCCCTCCATAACAGTAACTATATCTTCTATTAACCATGTCCACCACTATTATGCCGTACAACTTGTTTCCCTCCTGTCTGTCACATGTGTACAATACAGCTAATTGAACCAGACTAAAATCAATAATAACACAAATTTTAGTCTGCAACAGGTCACAATGCATTCCATTGCTCCCCAGTCTGTAGACACACCCTGCCGCTATTTGAATAATTGAAACATCCCCTTAGAACAATTGTACATGACTGTGTTTAAACTGACACACAATATTTTCAGCGCAACGCAATCTGACTTTCAAAAATCCCTACAAAAGAATGGCCCCGACTAACATTAACCTATACCTTTCACAAATCACTTACCTCACCAAAAATCTTCGTTATTCGAACTACTGCAATACAGCGAGCGCCACTACTGCCAGCTAAATAAAAGATTCAAACTACTGAAGGCACTAACTACTAATAGGCATAGTTAGCAAATAAAAGATTTTGATAGAGAACAAACAAGTATTTACCTCAATAGTGTTCAAAAGTCATAATGTATCTAGCAGTTCATGACATCCAGTCTTACAAGTTTCAAAACTCCGCCATCTCTCTCCCCACATCCACCACAGCTGGCGGCTCACCTCCAACTGTGCTACGCTACGCGCTGTTAACATCCAGCTACCCAACACTACAAGGGCAGACAACAATGCAAACTAGCCACAGACTGCACACAGCACAGCCAGTGATTATCATACAGAGCGCTACGTGGCGTTACCAATATAAAAACCTAAACAGCCTACTTACATAATGAATGTGCACAAGAAAATGGATTAACTATGGCCGCGGAATTTAGTTGAAGTTTGTTAATATAATATCTAGACACTCTGTGAAATTAACGCTCTTTCATTAAATTATTGTTAAATAAATAATTAACATTTTGCATTTATAGATAATTCGACGTATGTAAGTAAGATGTCAAAATTGTAAGTCTCAACCTCAGCAGTTTAGTAAATTAACCCAAAATAGTGAAAGCCAAAAATTACATGTGCCTCTGCAGTTTATACTCAGTTGCTGTTGTTGCGGTCTTCAGTCCAAAGACTGGTTTCATGCAGCTATTCGTGACGTAGAGCGGCATGCCCTCGGGAAGAATTACGGCTGTATGTTCCCCTTGCTTTTCGCCGTTCGCAGTATAAGCCCATCAAGACCGTTTTGGTTGATGTTACAAGGCCAGATCAGTCAATCATCCAGACTGTTGCCCCAGCAACAACTAGAAAGGCTGCTGCCCCTCTTCAGGAACCATGCGTTTGTCTGGCCTCTCAACAAATACCTCTGCGTTGTGGTTGCAGCTACGGTACGACTATCTGTATCGCCGAGGCACGCAAGCCTGCCTATCAACGGCTAGTCCATGGTTCAGTTTGTCATCAAATTCTCATTGATTTTAAACCCATATTTTAAAGCCAAAACTATGATAGCTATAAAAAATTCATATTAAGACCACACTGAATCATCCAAGACGTCCAATAATCAAATGAGGAGAAGCATACATTATTTTCACAATTTTCGTTAGATTCATAGGTAGCACTAACAGAGAAATATTTATAATGACTTATAATAAATGCAAATTCCTTGCACACTGAGAGCAGTTGGATTAATAGTGATGTATTTCAATAGATGAAAATAACTATGTTTGCAATTTACGTAATTATTATTACTTTTTTAGTGTGTCTTATTGCCGGCCGCGGTGGTCTAGCGGTTCTAGGCGCGCAGTCCGGCACCCTCGACTGCTACTGTCGCAGGCTCGAATCCTGCCTCGGGCATGGATGTTTGTGATGTCCTTAGGTTAGTTAGGTTTAAGTAGTTCTAAGTTCTAGGGGACTGATGACCACAGATGTTAAGTCCCATAGTGCTGAGAGCCATTTGAACCATTTTTGTGTCTTATTAAATAAATATGCGAAATCTTGTAACAAGCAGACATAAAGAGTATTTTTTTTTTTCTTATTACTGAAGTTTGTTTATTTGTCAAGATCGCACAAAAATAGATACTCGGAAAATGCGATACGTAACCAAAGGTTTCTGTAAATAATGTATTGCTTGAGGTCTACATTTTACCATGATATAACAAAACACTAGCTGGGTAAGCATTTAGGATCTACTACGACAGTGAGTGACTTTACACAATATACATAATTAACAACGGTCTAGTTGCCCTATGATATATGGTATTTGTAAGCCGTTGGTAGTAATTGTGCTTACATTTTGCTACATACAGCCACTGTAGAACCTGAACACTCACCTAGGCGGTGTTTCATTTTATCACGTTAAACCTAGTCCTTGAGCTACGCTGTATCCAATGCCTTCTTTATTGCTACCACATCATATGTGGTAAACATAGTACACTCATTGAAATGGTAACGCCACGTCCAACTTTTGTTACCTGGTACATTGTATGAAGCTTGAACCTCTGTTGATATTATTACGTTCTGATGTCTGGTATTGTGTGCTTTGTAATGTTTTTTACGTACTGCATTGACAGATCTTATCGGTCGTTATCTGTCATATAGTTATACGTGATATTACGCTGGAAGACGCTGCAGTAGATAAAAATAAAGTTCACCAGCGTGTTTTATAGATAATAACGACCTGCCACGTTTGGTCTTTTTATGGTTCCACTTTGCAGCAGTTTGATCCGAAACCTCTGTATAATGAGTCAGCATGTAATATGTGTCCTAACCTAGACCATGACACAGATGACAGATTCAATATACTGAACCTTAACCTAGGCCTCAAGGTACTCAACACACAGAAGCTAACAACAGAAGATAAATTATCATATAAGAATCTGTACTCGCAGGTAGTAAAGTCACACGACACTGTTTTCGTATTTTTGATCTCTATAAACCAAGAATTTATTATTGTAGAATTAATGGTTTACAATTTTATGTATCGGATATCAGTGACCGTAACACTGATATAAGATAATAATAATTATAATAATCATAACAATACGTTAATGTGTTTTATGTGTAATTATTGTGTACTGTTCGCACAGCTTTGTGTGATTGCATGACGAGGGATAGTACTAAAAAATGTCGTCTCTGCAGGGTATTATTTATTTTGAATTTGTATGCATTTTATGTTGGTTTGACGTTAGAATTTTACATAAATCATCTTTACATACATTATAGTTGTGCGATCTGGGCGAATAAAGTTCTGTATTAAGAAGAAAACCCGTGTTTAAATTCTGAGGTTACCTTCAGTGCAGCTGACAGTGTCAGCTAATCATTATAACAGAGCAAAAATATTAAAGGGAAATCGATTTTAATATGCCCATTGGCGTGTACGAATAAAGTTTGACCTTTTATAAGAACGGGGTGTTAACCTTGTCCTCGACTTGTACACAAAAATAAGGTGTTATTTTGTTCATAATACGTGATGCCCTTAAGAACTTCCACTCGTGTCACGACACTGATCCAGACGAGTCCAAAAGAAGATGAGCGGGAGTTAAGGGCGATCTAGGTGTCCAGCGGTGTGCGGCCAGTTCTGTACCAGATTAGCCGAGCCTGAACCTCACCGGCCACTGGACAGAAGGGGAATCCCCACTCCGTGGGCGCTGCTGCACAGTGTCATCTGGTGGCGTCAGCGCTGTCAACTGTGCGCAATCACCAGCCAGCACAGCCAGATAAACACGTCGTCCGTGCAGCGCCACGCCGCGCTCCTCTCTGAAATTACTTTATTTCTGTCCCTGTCTCGTCGTGCCGGCTCCCTGGCGTCTCACTCGCACGCTCGCTCGCTCATCAAGAGCTTTCTCCCTCTTCTTTATATAAAAAAGGGGAGGAAAAAAATACTCTGAAGTTCCTTATCTTCTGTACGGCGGGAGCAGCGGCGGCGGCGGCGGCGGCGTCGGCGTCTTCGCGTCTTTTACAAGGGTTCATTGTCTGCTGTATTGAGATTAAAGATAGCGGGCCGGCAGCGGGCTGTGCAGTGCTGAGCCGCCGCGCGCCCCGCTGTGTGTTTTGTGTCCCGGCCGCCGCTCTCTCTCTCTCGTTCTCTCGCTCTCGCTCTCAGCTCCTCAGTCGACGACGACGACGCCGACGCCTACACCACCTCCAGCGAAGACGCCGCCTCCCGCCTCCAGGGCAGCTCCTGCTGAGTCGGCGGCGCTCGCTCGCCATCTTACTTCCCCCCCCCCCCCTCCACCCTTCTCCGACCTCTCAGCCCGTGATCACCCATCCCCCTCAGCTCTTAAATTAATTGACACCTCGTCCACTCGCAAGTATCCCCTCTCGCTAAACAAGCAGTTATTTATCCGACTGATGGCCGAGACGTAACAATTACTGTAGGTGCAAAACGCTCGTAGTTCGTCTCGCTCCGTTAAGGCTACAGCCTTTATAAACATGGCAGAATGTGAAAAGATTTCTCAGAGACGAGTACCAGTCTCGAATTTGCGCAAGACTTCATAACGCTGATGGCGACAACGGTTCAATTGTTGAGACACCGGATCTCTGTTGCAGAGAAATACATAGGGCGTGATTCGGCTGTTCCACGGTTTCCTTTGACCACTTACAGGCACATGTCGTCGTTTTCTGTAAATATGACCGATTTCTCCAATCGAGTATATGAGACGTCTTGAGCCCTTTGAGAACCAATGGCCTCCACCTGTGTTTTGCTTAAAACTACTGACGCTATTGGAAGACAAAGATATCTAATGGTACAATGAGGTGCTTGACGAACGTAGTGCAATGTACTCGTACAAGGGGCGCTCGATAAGTAATGCAACACGTTTTTTCTCAACCAGTTTCAGTTGAAAAACGCGGAATTGGGCATAGTGGAATATTCCGACTTTAGCCCCTATGGTTTCATGATGTTCAGGCGGTATATGTAGTCATCCAAGTGGAGCCAGCAACGGAGGTTCAAAAATGGTTCAAATAGCTCTGAGCACTATGAGACTTAACTACTGAGGTCATCAGTCCCCTAGAACTTAGAACTACTTAAACCTAACTAACCTAAGGACATCACACACAGCCATGACCGATGCAGGATTCGAACCTGCGACCGTAGCGGTCGCGCGGTTGCAGACTGTAGAGCCTAGAACCGCTCGGCCACCCCGGCCGGCGCAACGGAGGTGCGTTCCAGGCAGAGAGCTGAGTTTCTTTTGGGGGAAAACCAGAGCACCGCAAGTATTCATAGGCGCTTGCAGAATGTATACGGAAATCTGGCAGTCAATAAAATCACAGTGCGTCGTTGGGCGAGGGGTCTGTCATTATCGCAATAAAGTCGTTCAAAATTGTCTAATCTTACACGTCCCGGCCGGCCGCACCACTCTCAGGAAATTGAAGAAATGACTTCAGCGCGTTCTTCGTAATAAAAAAAAAATAAATAAAAAAAAAAAAAACGAACTACTTCTTCTCCATGACAACGCAAGGCCTCACACAAGTCTGCGCACCCAAGAGGAGCTCATAAAACTTCATTGAACTGTTCCTCATACATCCTAGAGCACCTCCGACTTCCATCTGTCTGACCCAAAGAAGGACGCACCCCACGAACAGCAGCCCGTGGATGATGGGGAGGAAAGTGATGCTGCAAGACGTTGGCTCTGACGTCATCCAGTAGAGTGGTTCCATGCAGGCATACAGGACCTCCCAGTAAGGTAGCGTAAGGCCGTCGCATTGAAAGAGACTAAGCTAATAAATAGGGTTTGGTAGCCCAAAGAGTGGGGAATAATGTGGTGTATTGGAATCCTGAATAAAAAAAACGATTTTAGAAAATATTTGTTATATTAATTATTGAACGGCCCTAAAATGTACATTAAACCAGAGATAAGAGTTCAAACCAACAGTCAGAGCGGAGATGGTGCTATGTGATTGCAGGAGATTGTGACATGTGTCTTTTATTCTGTTAAAGAAAGTATATCTAAAGTCATTGCAACGTAAATTTGGGTTTGTATTACTGATGTTATGGGTAGTTTCGAAATGAAACCATTAGAACAGTACTTCTTTTTGATATAAATTTCTAAGACTATAATTTGTTTGTGGCAATACGAGGTCGTGGACGTGTCGAGGTGTGGGACTGTGTCTAGCAAAAACTCGAAATTGCTTTCAAATACATGTCATGAAATGATGAGTGATTGTATAATCTCTATCCCTGTGGTTCTGAAGTGAATCACATCCTTAAAACAATTTAGTGCTTACCTTTTGCCAATTCCTTCTTGTATCCGTTGCTTACTGTGATGGTAAAGGTCAATTTTGGGAAAAACTTTAAAATTAATTCTTTTACGTTCTTAGGATTAACGAGCTTGAGACTGAGGACAGGTGAACCTCTCATCCTCCTTCCTTTCTAATTCATAACACAAACGTTCCTCATTTTCAGACTTGCATCACTTTTTAAAAAACCGTTAAAGACAAATAAAACATAATATTTACTTTTTAAATACGTAATTTCCTTCCACAGAATGTTACTATAGCTCCATGTCCCTGGTAAACATTGAAAATCCATACAAAATCCGATATTACGTAACACATAACTGCTCCCTATGGTGAATCCATAAGTTAATGAGGATAATATTTAGCGGATGAAGTTCTCATTGCGTTAAAGTTTGTTCCAGTTTCACTGCTGAATCTATGAACCAGTGTGGCAACCGTACATCGCTTTTTTGGAAGATCCTAGCACACTTGGTTTGTATGTGCATTACTGCGACCAGCCCTGCGAAGTGACAAATATGCTTATCTTGCTTGAAGCAGCTCTCATGCTAGTTTATCCTGTGCAAGTCTCTTCATATCTGGATAAACATTGCGTCCTTTTCAACCGGATTACTATTATTCCCTCTAAAACGTTTCCCCCACGCTTCCCACCTTTACCAAAGTAAGCGTTTCTTAACGTCTCACGATGTATCCTATCCCTTTTTTTGGCAATTTCTGCTATAAGTAATTGCATGCTCGATGTGCAATTTTTTTTAACGTGGAATCAAACGACAAGATAAAAACTCATGTAGGCACGTACACTACCCCTCTCAAATAAGACACTGCGGAAGGGGCGGAAAGGAAAAAGGTTAAACAATGGTTAAAGGGACAACAACTAGTCACACGCACTGGAATAACTGATTTTATTTGAACCATGACCGATTTTGAGCAATTCCTTCAAATTTACAGCCTGCCTACGTTAGTGTGAATGACTGATACAAATAGTGCATATTTGAGTTACATAATGCCTTGGTATCTGCTGATTTGTGATATACGTGGCAACTTCCGTTACAAGCCGCATCGCTATGACACTTGTTAAGCAGAAACATGGTGTGCTGTTCATCTAAAACGAGGCACAGTGACGTTAGACAAATGTGGCATGCACCAATAATTTCAAAAAATTATCCTTGGGTTAGATTGTAGAGAGATGGCACACATGTAAGCCCAGCAGAGACCCCTAAAGTGTGACCACAGGGATAGATGTTGCTCCAAACCCGTCGAGGAAGAGCAGACGAACGAAGTGGAGACCCGAAAGAAAATTTATGCATGCTTCATTGAAACGTACCTCCAGGGAAGCTACAGATCCTGAGGCTCTTCTCCTCTTTCATGTGCCTCCCCATGATGAAGTTCAGCGAAAAAAGTCCAGTCACCTGCGAAGAGTGCTGTACAAGACTTCTTTTAAAAACGACGGGTACCACTGCTTCACTATGCAACGCATTTGTCTGGCATGTACCCCCTACAAACAACAGTTCGTTGCTACGGGCCGTTGGCAACTACTGACGGTACTTTATGAATTCGTATACAATCTGTGTGACGAGAGATACCACAGCAAAATATGCAAGTGAACTCTGAACGTCAACCTGTCGCACAGTTATGGTTAAACCATTCTTTTATTTTACATTGTTCACTATCATACAGTTTCAGCTGTGTAACCATTCTCATGTGTCTGTAGTAGATATAAGATACATCATAATTAAAATACAAAGTAACCAATGGTTGTTTCGTCGACAGAATAAAAAGAGAACCTGCAAAGTAATATCTGGTAAATGCACATACTGATAATACGATCAACGTACTTGTCCACGTCAAACAATCTTAGAAGCAGAGGGTGGTTGATCTGATATATAATAAAATGAAACACAAATCAAATAAAGTATAAATGGCAAGTACGCAGAAAGGAAGGAGATTATATAGTAAAGTGTTGAACTACATTACCTCAATTTACTTAAGAGTTTGCCGAGTATCGCGTCACCTCATTCCATAAAAAACTGCACTGGAGAAACCAATGTTCTGGCCACGTTACAGTGGCCTTCTGGATCTGCTCAAAGTATAGTTACTTACATCACGAAGCGGTACAATAACTTACTGAAAAATCTTTTGCATCAACTGACTATGGCCGTGGAAGCCTACGCAGTTATACATTACCCAATTTTAAAGTTATAGGCATGAAACCACGCGTTACGAAAACGCTAATTACACAATATAGTCACTTAAAGAATGAGTGAGCACTGAGGTACGACATAGACTCCTCGTGGATGACTGATATCTCTGATCAGTAGGTGGCCTCTGTAGCCGAGCGGTTCTAGGCGCTTCAATCCGGAAAAGCGCTGCTGCTACGGTCGCAGGTTCGAATCTTGCCTCGGGCATGGATGTGTGTGCTGTCCTTAGGTTAGTTAGGTTTAAGTACAAATAAGTCTAGGGGACTGATGACCTCAGATGTTAAATCCCATAGTGCTTAGAGCCATTTGAACCATTTTAGATAATCAGTGAGCGGTAGTAGCTTCTCTAGGTATAAATTTTATCCCAAAAGTAGCATAATACAGTACATGGGTGGCAAGAACGAAATGAAGAATGGTTGTTTCTGTACTGTGTGCGTGATTTATCTTGAGACAGGAATGTCTAATAGTTACAACAATAGCATTTTTGTGACAGATGCTGACATTCTTAGTATACTATAATGAAATACTTTACAGGACGAAACACAACGCGACATCTTTCTTCTTAGGAACAGCAACAATCCAGATAAAATAATAAGCAATATTATTTAAATAAGATAATATTTTTGTAACTTTTCTTGTTTTGGTTGGTATGCAGTAACAGATGTAGGATATGTACGGCCTCCTGTCTTCCTTTTGAACAACAGCCATTGTGAAAGAAACTCTCGATGACAAAATAAAGAACAAGAGTTCGTGCCCTTACCCGGATCATTTGCCTATTATTAATTCAAGCTCACAGATTTGAAACATAATATGTGGCAAGTGTCACTAAAAACCAATAAATTGTATGAAATTATGTGAATTTATGCACTAAATCTTCCTGTCTATTCTCTTTAGCAACAATAACAATAAACATCCTGTTACTGCGGCAGAGGTAAATTGAAGATGAAAAGACGAAAGTCTGTGCACTATCAGGAATCAGGCACTTAATTTTCTATAAACAGACGTAAAAACCAGGATGTTATAAAAATTAGAAACCATGATACGAAAGCAGTATACAAGCCCACACTCATTTGTCTCTTACCTTAATAACTTTAACAGTGAAACTAGTGCCACCGGTGAAGGGAGGAAAATAAAGTACTAATTAATAGAGAATAGTTGTGTATTAATAACAGTCGGCCATTATTAACCATAAGACAAAGGACCCCTGATCGAGAAGCCGAGAGTCGCTGTCAAAATGGTTGAAATGGGTCTGAGCACTATGGGACTTAACTTCTGAGGTCATCAGTCCCCTAGAACTTGGAACTACTTAAACCTAACTAACCTAAGGACATCACACACAACCATGGCCGAGGCAGGATTCGTACCTGCAACCGTAGCGGTCACGCAGTTCCAGACTGAAGCGCCTAGAACCGCTCGGCCACCCCGGTCGGCATCGCTGTGAGGATTGACTAATGTAGGATAGTTATCGTGAAGCCAGCGCCTCCAAAACAACTGTCTCAAAAGTAAAGGTGAGGGTTTAAAGAAAACAACTGCAGAACTAATGAAATTATTCCGAACGATTGCTAGGGGAGTTGGGTAATACCGATCTATCAGGCAATATTGTTAGTAGAGTGCAATTTTAAATAGTGGGAGGTAGTGCTGTGCGGATGATGCGAGAAGCAGAATGCAGAAGCAAGGAATCCTTGTAAAAGACAATCTTATTGTGACACTAAAATTATTTTTTAATTTCTTATTTTACTCTTGCTTTATGCTTTAACTGAGATAAGCGTTCGGAAATGCTTCTTTAACGATAGTAGTTACAGTGACCAGTGACCACCTATAAAATCCTGAATAAGCACCTTTTGCAGCGCGGGCTGCTTAAAGCCGTGCAGGGAGAGATTCAATGATGTTCTGGATGGACCTGACAGGCATACAGAGCAATGCGGACACCTGTGCTATGGCCAGCTGAGCTAGGTTTCTTGGTTGAGGATCCATGGGGCAAACAGCCCGAGAGAGGTAGTCCCACAGATTCTCGATTGGGCTTAAATCCGAAGACTTTGGTGGCCAGGAGAGTACGATAAACTCATCCTGATGCTCTTCTAACCACACACATATACTGCAAGTTGTGTGAGACATGGCGTTGTCCTACTGATATATGGCAGCATGTCGAGGAAAAACAAATTGCATGTAGGAGTGTACGTGGCCACCAAGGATAGATGCATACTCGTGTTGACCAATTGTGCATCCAGAATGATGCAGTAATGAAGATAACATTCCCTCTGGCCTAATGCCGTCCGACGATTGTTGTAGGGTGTCTCGTTTCAGACGTTTCACGCCGTAAACATCAACGGCCATCTGTCCGATGGTGCATCAAACGTGATTCATCTCTTCATCACTCAGTGTACGCGCAATTGCGGTACTGGCGTACAAAATTCCATCCTTCGTTGCCGACGAACAGCAGTCAGCATCGGTGCACGAAACAGGTGCCTTCTGCGGACGCCCATTCGCAACGTTCACTGAATGGTCGCTGAGGAGACGCTGTTGGTAGTTCCCTCGTGGGTATGGGCGGTCAGATGCACAGCAGTTGCACGCCTATTCGACCGTACACATCTCCGCAGCTGTCGTTCACTTGTGTCACCTATGGTTCGTAATGAACCACAACCACCCCTGAGTCAGTTTTGGATAGCGCTATTTCGTGAATGCGCGGTATACCGTAACTATGGTGGCACGCGAACAGTTCACCAACTTAGCCATTTCGGGAATGCTTCTACCCCTGGCCCGGAAGCCAATGATCATGCCCTTTTGGACGTCAAACAAATAAATTGCGTTTCCGCGTTACGTTTCTGCGTCCCCCCCCCCCCCCCCCCACACACACAAACACACTCCAGCCCCCTCCCCCAACCATGCCCCCACGGAATGCTTTATATACCACCACAGTTAGCGCTGGCAATTGCCTTCAGTGAGTGTTTATTGCACGTTCACGTTTAACGTGGGCGCTGGTCACATTCACATGGCTGGACCGTGTATACAGAAGGTTGGTTGTTAGTTTTGTAATGCCTTCTTCTAGCAACGTTTTTGTAACTCTCCTGATATTTGCATTAGCGAGGATTCTGCCATAATGTCTGAAGGGATAACATCGACAGATGAACATAGGTCAATGTCGACTGAGTGTCGATATTCGCTATGTGTCAGAAAAAAAGATTTTTCTTTTTTTTAAATCTGATTGCAGATTAGGAGGCCATGGAAAAAAATCATAGCGGCTTAATGGACTGTAGAAACCTTTAAAAAGGCATTAAATTTAATGACGTCAAGGAGATTACTGAATAGCGTATCCAAGGAGCTGAACATATCAAAAATATCTTATGATTGATTGAAATCTGTTTCAGTCAAGAAACTTTGTTTGGGGAGGAGATCTGTTTTTATTTCTGAAGAAGAACAAGAATTAGCCAACCATGTGTCCACGTTGGCAAAACTATTCTATGACGTTTCCCTGGATGAGTTACCGCGACCTTGACTAGAAAGAACTGGACTTCTGGTTTTAAGAATAGAAGTTCTAAAAAAGTTTAAGAAAAGCTCAGCAACAACTGTCCACTGAGTTATAGTTTTCAATAAAAGTAGAGATGATTTATTTATTTTTCCAACTTGAACACAATTTTTGAAAATAAAAAATGCTGTGTTCTTTACTTGATAGATATTACGACAGTAAAATATGTTACCTCCTTAGAACAGGAATTTTATTCAGTCTGTATGTCATGCAGTAGGTGATACAATGTAAGGGTGTCGATATTACCCAGATACTCGGAGCAGTGCTGACAACTTGCAAACTTGAGCGGCTGTTTATACAGGGTGGTCAGAAAATGTGTGAAATGCTTGTAGGGATGTTACAGGGCAGGTTGTACTAAGACATAAATGTTAAGAAAGAAATTCGATACGTTGCGCCGTTTCCAAGTTATTTAGCATTGGAGTTAGCCAATCAGATCGTCGCGCGCGTAAATTCAAGTTTCAGCTAACGAGTCAAAGCAAGTCAAAGCACTCGTTGGGCAACACCGCCCCTGGCAGGCCGCTTGAATGTGAGCGCGCGACGCCCCGATTGGCTAAATTCTATGCTAAATAACTCGGAAACGGAGCAACGTATCGAATTTTTTTCTTAACATTTATATCTCAGTACAACCTGCCCTGTAACATCCCTACAAGCATTTCACACATTTTCTGACCACCTGGTATAACTTGACGAGGCATTCTTTTTTTTCGTGTAACATTCCTGTGTCGCACAGCGTGTCATGTAGTTTTCCATAGAAGTAACAGATTCCTAAACAAAATCTCTTAAGGTGTCGGTACTCTCCTGGTCCTAACTATATATTATTCGAAGCTGGAAGAGGACAGCACCGGAAATCGAACAGAGCGCGGAAGCTAAAACAAATCGGTGTGACACAAAGAAGCAGGACTGGCACCTCGAAAAATGCACAATCGTTGCAAAGCAGCAAAGGAAAGTAGGTTACACTCTGCGTAATGTTGTTACTTTATTTGCTATGTAAGGGGTGCTGATAGTCAATAAAAGCGGGTTAAAAGCTGTGAGCTGTCTGGGGAAGTTAACCTTGCATTACTGACAAACTGTTTCACCAGGTATCCAGTCTAGCTTACCAAATTCCCAACCAGACTAACATTAATTATAATCTTTTAATAGTCATACGACAACCGGTGATATATATACATAAAAGATAATTTAAATAAAAAGAAATAAATCAATTTATATTTGGAAATTTATTTTAACATTGATCATTGAAATTTCAGCGTATTAAACTTGATTCCTAACTAAACTGGTGCCTTATTTAGGATTGTGAAAATGTGAGATTGCAATCTTACGGAACACATCAAATATGGAGCCAAGATTGGGAGACTGCATACAACACTGCATTCATAAAACAACACACAAAGAACGTTGAAACATATGCAAGAGAAAGTTAACCACTACCAACCGATTAAATTTTCACCCAAAGAAGTTACGTTCGTAGCACAATCCTGTCCGTCATGTAATTACCACACACTGGTATACTAAATTCATATTAACTCTTTGTGAAATCTTCGCGAAAAGAATAGCTGAGGGCTACGTTGATGATTACACCACATGCTTCACGTGGTCAACTTGGTTTACACAAAGAGTGTAACTCCACAATAATTTTGATAATTAAAATAAGTTAGATCGAAAAGCAATTTACGAAAGAAAAACCTCGAACTGGTTACTATCGTCTTACTATTAACCTGATGGGTCAAACAATTATATAAGCACGTGATAGTGGTCTCACAAAGTACACCCCACGTGGGTTGAACATAAAGAAAAGTTGCTATATTGAAAAATACTGTCAAGACGAGACGTTATAATCTCACGCACATTCGCATTTAAGATTGATGAACTTAGTTAGAGTTACTGATCAACACGTGGTTCCACTTTACTCACAAAGTAGTGACAAAGCAACTACCGGAAGATATTCTGAACTACTTCACACGCGAATTACACTGCGTTGCAATTTAAGATAACATTAGATGTTTTAGAGCTAAACCTGAAATAAAGGTGATTAAATTTTCAGTTAGGCTGAACTTAAAAAATCCATTGTCCTACGGACTTGGCAGACACGCGCTTAGCCGGAGATCTTACCACTTCAGACGCTCGCCACGGACCGACTGACTGGTCCCTTCCTGAGGGGTGGCTCACAAATACACTCCTGGAAATTGAAATAAGAACACCGTGAATGCATTGTCCCAGGAAGGGGAAACTTTATTGACACATTCCTGGGGTCAGATACATCACATGATCACACTGACAGAACCACAGGCACATAGACACAGGCAACAGAGCATGCACAATGTCGGCACTAGTACAGTGTATATCCACCTTTCGCAGCAATGCAGGCTGCTATTCTCCCATGGAGACGATCGTGGAGATGCTGGATGTAGTCCTATGGAACGGCTTGCCATGCCATTTCCACCTGGCGCCTCAGTTGGACCAGCGTTCGTGCTGGACGTGCAGACCGCGTGAGACGACGCTTCACCCAGTCCCAAACATGCTCAATGGGGGACAGATCCGGAGATCTTGCTGGCCAGGGTAGTTGATTTACACCTTCTAGAGCACGTTGGGTGGCACGGGATACATGCGGACGTGCATTGTCCTGTTGGAACAGTAAGTTCCCTTGCCGGTCTAGGAATGGTAGAACGATGGGTTCGATGACGGTTTGGATGTACTGTGCACTATTCAGTGTCCCCTCGACGATCACCAGTGGTGTACGGCCAGTGTAGGAGATCGCTCCCCACACCATGATGCCGGGTGTTGGCCCTGTGTGCCTCGGTCGTATGCAGTCCTGATTGTGGCGCTCACCTGCACGGCGCCAAACACGCATACGACCATCATTGGCACCAAGGCAGAAGCGACTCTCATCGCTGAAGACGACACGTCTCCATTCGTCCCTCCATTCACGTCTGTCGCGACACCACTGGAGGCGGGCTGCACGATGTTGGGGCGTGAGCGGAAGACGGCCTAACGGTGTGCGGGACCGTAGCCCAGCTTCATGGAGACGGTTGCGAATGGTCCTCGCCGATACCCCAGGAGCAACAGTGTCCCTAATTTGCTGGGAAGTGGCGGTGCGGTCCCCTACGGCACTGCGTAGGATCCTACGATCTTGGCGTGCATCCGTGCGTCGCTGCGGTCCGGTCCCAGGTCGACGGGCACGTGCACCTTCCGCCGACCACTGGCGACAACATCGATGTACTGTGGAGACCTCACGCCCCACGTGTTGAGCAATTCGGCGGTACGTCCACCCGGCCTCCCGCATGCCCACTATACGCCCTCGCTCAAAGTCCGTCAACTGCACATACGGTTCACGTCCACGCTGTCGCGGCATGCTACCAGTGTTAAAGACTGCGATGGAGCTCCGTATGCCACGGCAAACTGGCTGACACTGACGGCGGCGGTGCACAAATGCTGCGCAGCTAGCGCCATTCGACGGCCAACACCGCGGTTCCTGGTGTGTCCGCTGTGCCGTGCGTGTGATCATTGCTTGTACAGCCCTCTCGCAGTGTCCGGAGCAAGTATGGTGGGTCTGACACACCGGTGTCAATGTGTTCTTTTTTCCATTTCCAGGAGTGTACAAACGGAAGTGGCCAGAGGGGCAGCTTCCTATACCAACATGACAACGGGCGGACAGGACCATACTAAGGATAGAAACCTCTTTGCTTTTAGAAAGCGCAGCTACCTGTTCCGACGTTGGTCCTACTGTTCTCTAGCAGACAGGCTTGTCTGCTACCCTCAAGCATGCAACTAGAAATACATTTGCTCATTCATCCTCTCACACAGAAGGGAAGGGGGATGACAGTATCTTATCATATACAGTATATAAAAGAAAGCGGATGTAGGTATGTGTGACATGAATTACATATAAACTGTGTTTTAAAGTGTAGTAGTGTGACAGACCGTTCTTGTTTATGTGTAAAAGTAACACGTTCCACTACTCAGTCTCCTCCCAGATAGTCAGAAACGCCACAGTAAATTTAGAAGAGGAATTTATGCCGTAAATGACAACAGATTTAAGAAATTAAACATGAAAGGAATCCAACAGAGACCTTTCATCTGGAGTTGGCAAAACTGTTCCACGACTTGCAGCATATGACCAAAGTTCTCTGGGGCGTTCGTTTAAGCTGTTACATATTTCCATCTCCTCAAGAATATCCATAAATTCTTCTTCATTCAGTTTTGAACTCTGCTTATCACTATCGCCAGTCAATACCTCACACCCTTCTAACGTAAGTTATGTGCCAGAAGACAAACTATTGCTGTTGTTTGTAGATGTATGTTCCCTATATTATACACTAAATGTCCTCCTCGTCCGTCCTATAGAGAATTTTATGCATGTTCCACACTCGATTCTATATACATCCAAGAGCAAAAGAGTTGGTGTTTTAAGAGTTTCATTCTGAAACTTTTTCACAGTGGGTTATATGTTGGTTAATGGAGTTCTACTTTAGAGGTACGGAATACTCTAGTTACCTTATGCTGAGATGCCACTAAGAACGGGTAAGAAGCTGTATGTAGACTTCCCTGTCTCTGGTTCCTTTAGTAGTATTATTCTATCGTTCATTTTTCCCTTATTCGGTTTTTCTTTTTTTTTAATCGGCAGTCTTTTGACTAGTTTGATGTGGCCCGCCACGAATTCTTCTCCTGTGCCAGCCTCTTCGTCTCACAGTAGCACTTGCAAGTCATCCTCAATTATTTGCTGGATGTACGCCAACGTTCCATTTTTCTCTACAGTTTTGTACCCTCTACTGCTCCATTATGTCTTAACAGGCGTCCTGCTATTCTATCCCTTTTACATTCCTTTCCTCGCCGATTCTGCAGAGACCTTCTTATTACTTACCCGATCAATCCAAATTATTATCAGCGTTGTTCGTAGAACCATCTTAGTTCATTCTATTCTCTTTTGTTCCTGTTTTCCCACATACCGTGTTTCACTACCATACATTGCTGTGCTCAAAACGTAAATTCTCAAATCAAGGCCTATACATGTTACAAGTAGGCTTCTCTTGGCCAGGAATGCCGTTTTTGACACTGCTAGTCTGTTTTTTTTTGTATCCTCGTTGCTCCAGCAAAATTCCGCAACTTCATCTACTTCGTGATCACCAATCCTGATGTTGAGTTTTATCTTTCTTCAATTTGCTCTCAACCCATATTCTGTACTCATTAGACTGTTCATTCCATTCAGTAGATCTTGTAATTCTTCTTCACTTTCACAGAGGGTAGCAATGTCAACGGCAATTCTTATAACTGATATCCTTTCGCCTGGAATTTAAATTCCACTCTTGTACCTTTATTTTATTTCCGTCATTGCTTCTTCGATGTACAGACTGAGTAGTAGGGGCGAAAGACTGCATCCATATGTCCCTGTCCTGCACCCCTTCTAATCCGAGCACTTCATTATTCGTCTCCCACTCTTATTGTTCCCTCTTACTTGTTATATATGTTGTATATTATGCATCTTTACCTGTAGTTTACCTCTATTTTTCTAATAATTTCGGACATCTGCCACCATATGACACTGCCGAACACTTTTTCCAGGTCAACAAATTCTCTGAACGAGTCTTGGTTTTTTTTGGCTTGCTTCCATTATCAACCGCAACGCCAGAATCAGCTCTCCAGAGCCTTTACCTTTCCTAAAACCAAACTGATCATCATCTAACAGCTCCTCAGCTTTCTTTTCCATTCTCCTGTGTATTATTCCCGTCAGCAGTTTGGCTGCTTTATCTGTTAAGCTGATTGTGCGATAATTCTCGCACTTATCAGCCCTTGCAATCTTCGAAAGAGTGTGGATGATTTTTTCCCGAAAGACGGATGTTATATCGCCAGACTCATATATTCTATACGCCGATGTGAACAGTCTTTGTGTTGCCACATCCCCCAATGATTTTAGAAATTCTGATGGAATGTTATCTATCCCCTCTGTCTTATTTTCTCTTAAGTCTCCCAAAGCTCTTTTAAATGCTGATTCTAATACTCTATCCCCTAGCCCTTCTATATCGATTCCTGTGTCTTCTCCCATCTCGTCATCAGACAAGTCCCCTCCCTCATTAGGCCCTCCGTATACTCTCTCCACCTGTCTGCTCTCTCCCCTGCATTTATCAGTGGAATTCCCATTGAACTATTACTGTTACCATCCTTGCTTTCACTTTCAGCGAAGGTTGTTCTGACTTTTCTGTATACTGTGTCAGTCCTTTCGACAGTCATTTCTTATACGATTTCTTCACATTTCGCGTTAGTTTTCCCGCACTTCGTATTTATTTCATTTCTACGTGACTTGTATTTCTGTATCCTTGAATTTCCATGAACATTTTTGTACTTCCTTCTTTTAACGCTCAACGGAAGTATTTCTTCGCAGTTACCTTCTTCGTATCTGTGTTTCTCTTTCCTTCTTCTGTTATTGTGCTTCTTAGAGATGTAAATCCCTCTTCAACTGAATTGCCTACTGAGTTGTTCCTTACCACAGTATCCACAGCCTCAGAGAACTTGACGCCTATCTCTTCGTACCTTAGTGCTCCCGTATCTCACTTCTTTGTGCTTTGATTCTTGTTACGGCGTTTATTATTACGAAGGGTTTGTATCATATATGATTCTTATCCAACGTTCTTCGTAACAATTTAAATATTTGAAATTCTCTATTCGTTTTCTGTTGTTGTAGAGAGATGTTTCTTAGTCTGCATATTGCGGAATGAAAATACCATCTTTTATGTGACGCTAGATGATATGAAGATTTGTGAATAATCTCATTTATTATTTAAGAAAATTTTTAAATTTATGTCCCTGACATTTATTTGTTGCTTTTATGTCAAGGAAACCTATAATTTGTAATTTCTCCAATTCCACAGCTAATTTTATGTTGGAGTTCATAATTTCCAGTTGGGACAATATTACATTAACTAATGCGTCGTCTACGCAACATTTATAGTGTACCACTCCGTCAGCTGTTTCTTTAAACCTTCGTTGATAAAATTATCAGCATGTGTGCCCGCTACGCAACGAGCCATCGTCAGACCGTCTTGCTGTATACTTAGGCTCCTATGTTCCCCTGAAAGGCGAAATAATTGTAAGAGAGAATCAGCCGTAATATACCGGTTACTTCAGTTACTTTCTCTTCTCTTTCCTTTTTAGACTGGCACAGACTACGTCGGTAGTTTCTACCACTGGTTTATTTCGACACGGATTGGTATTATCAAAGGAAACTAGTTTCCCGTTATCTCGAATTTGGATGCAGGCTGGTAGTAAGCTCCAAGCTGTAAACGATGTACTCCGGGGCTATATGTAATACCATGAATTTAAAACGTAGCCAATAATTGTGGCAGTGTCTCTCTCACTCGCTTTCTCTGTCACCCTCTAATCTCAATCAGGTGCAAATATTACGAGATGATGTGGGTCTGATTCGATGGTACGACCAACTGCTTCAAAATCTGAAAAAGAATTAATTAACAGATGGCTCCAGGTACGACGATCAATGTGAATTTAACCTTGTTTAAGAAAAAATAATAATAAATCTTGGTGTTAGTTAATATCTTAACAGACTCTATCTGAAAAACAAATCAAACTCGCATTTATTATAAGCGTACTTCAAACAAGACAAGTAAAGACACGAAATTTGTAAACAATTTGACCAGATGGTCATACTTAAGACGTTTTTCACAGAATGTTTGATGTAGGCACTTACACAAGCTGCGATTTAGAGGAATGGCTGGCTGGATTTCCAAAACTTGGTACTTTTTATTTTTTATTATTTATTTATTGCAGTCATAAAATTTGTCCTCCTGTGTGTCTAAAGCTTGTTGTACAATACCCTCAGTACACTGAAAATTCTCTATATAGTAATATAGATTTTTTCTTAACTCTAATAACCTGAAACACCTACCGGCGTACTTCACACCAGATGACAATATCCGGTTTTTGGTTGGAATCTTGCAGCGCACTTGTGCACCATGCTGCCGAAAACGTCGTTAGAAAATAACATTAATGGACACCGCAAAATATGCCAGCTTGTTTTAACACAAACTGGAAGGTAAATCATGAGAAATTGCTTTTATCCTTAAGACTAACATCAACGAGTGAGAGCAGCTTTAATCAGCTCAAAGAGCAGAACATATATCATATGACTGTGTTGTTGATAAGTCAGCAATAAGAATTTAACGCATTATGTACGAAGGGTCAAACATTTTACGACCTCGCGCCTCACTGCAAATTCTCATGAAGTCTTGACGCTGAATTTATGAGTACCATACGGGTAGCACTGTGGCATTGCAAAAATGGGTTCTTATTCCTGCTCCAGCCGTTCCTTTTTACACTTCTTCTTACTTTCCCACGATATCCCTTGCTTCATTCTGCCATAAAGAGACAGGCATTTTGTCACGTATGTGCCACCAACAGTTCCTGCAATGCTAAGCAGGACGTAGCTGTACTTGACAACAGATGGCTGAGGAAACGCTTTATTTGAAACACAACTCTAAGCGGCGAACGGAAGTTGTGTTTTGGCTCCACTGAAACTTTATAGTCAGAATAATGAAATCCGCCACAATGGCGTATCTCCAGCGGGAAGCTTATTAGACATACTGAAACGTTACTGTTGTTGGCTATTAAATTCGTAGGGAGGCTACGTGAAACAAAACAATCCTTGCATGGTCAGCCTAACTGAATGGTATCTGTTGTGTATACGCTGTATTCGATCCTGGAAAGGGGAAGCCACTGAAACAGTACATATAACTGATTGTTGTTTGGAGACAAATTAAGTATGGTTCAAATGGCTCTGAGCACTATGGGACTCAACTGCTGAGGTCATAAGTCCCCTAGAACTTAGAACTAGTTAAACCTAACTAACCTAAGAACATCACAAACATCCATGCCCGAGGCAGGATTCGAACCTGCGACCGTAGCGGTGTTGCGGTTCCAGACTGCAGCGCCTTTAACCGCACGGCCACTTCGGCCGGCGACAAATTAAGTATCTCTAGCAATGTGTCAGATCGGCAAAGGACAAAAGGGACCCAATTGCAATGTCGGGAATATACTCGTTACCATGCACATGCGGAAAAGTTTATGTTGGAATGACTGGACGATCAGTCAACCCTAGTATCACAGAACATAAGCGACACTGCAGGTTGGGGCAGGTGGAGAAATCCGCCGTGGCAGAGAACGCGCTACGTGAGACCGACCACGCAGTAAAATTCGCCAACACAGAAGTTCTGGCTGTAGTGAAGAGCTATCACATCCGCTTATGCAGAGAAGCTATAGAAATACACAAACACGAGAATAGCTTCAACGAAAAAGAAGAAAGCCTCAAGTTAACGGATCCTGGCTTCCCGTGCTGCAGCGAACGAGCGTTGCAGGTAGCAAGTGGACAATCGCACCAGAAATGACCGCGGAGAAGCCCTTGAACGTTGGTGTACCAGGTACATATTATCTTCGTCCAGGAGGTCGGTTCCCGTCAACCACCAGTAATTGAGGACGAAACTTTGACAATGCCAGCCGCTCATGCTGGCGAAACGTCAGAAAAATCATCAAACGAACATCAGTCGAAGAACCCGAGACAGAAGACAATAAGCAGTTTGTCAATAAATCAAGCGATAACAACATACAAATTTTATTTAGGAAACGGAGAAACAATTCCTATTTAAAGTTAGGCCAAACACTTTATAAATTAAGGTATCTGAGTAGATCAGGATGGAACGTGATTTGCAAAGCAAAAGACTTAGGATTTGTTTAACAGTTCATGAACGAAATTTATTTTCATCCATGAGGAACCAAATTCAACAGACCTTACTGATCTGTTCTCATAATGAAATTAACTATAAAAGTAATTATGGGCAATATACTCCTTTTTCTTTTAAACAGAGGCTGGGGTCGCCGGCCAGTGTGGCCGAGCGGTTCTAGGCGCTTCAGTCTGAAACCGCGCGACCGCTACGGTCGCAGGTTCGAATCCCGCCTCGGGCATGGATGTGTGTGATGTCCTTAGGTTAGTTAGGTTTAAGTAGTTCTAAGTTCTAGGGGACTGATGACCTAAGATGTTAAGTCCCATAGTGTTCAGAGCCATTTTTTAGAGGCTGGGGTCACTGAATCGTAATGTGAAGACGGGGAAGGAAACACGTGGTTTCATAAGGAAAACGATTAAATACGAAACCAGATACTCGATAATTCTTACACAAACACATTTAGCAAAAAACAAGCTGCCACACCACGGCATATAAAGAAGCTACTACTGTCTGGAGAGAGAAACAAGTCATCACAATGATTAGGTACGATAATCGCGAAAACTCATTAAACTGAGAAAAACAAAATTAATAAAATCCTGGGACAAGTATAGGTACTCATTATGATTCAGAGAAAGGAGAAGTCAGTACGGAAAACTATGGCCAGCACCAGCACAATCTAATGAACACGTACAAGGACAGAAACGATCACATATGAACGTAAAGTATTAAATTAAGAATCATAAAAACAGGCAAAATTTAATTACAGTAATAGTTATTCATTTTTCGCAGAACATTTAGCACAGTTCAATGGTTAATGTGAACAGGAATATCAGTTTCTTGCACCGAACACTTGGTAAAGCATTGATGAACATTTGAAATATAAAATCCGACTATTTTGCTACAAAATTCATCTCTCAATGAAAAAAATCCGCATTAAAGGGAAGCACTGAAGGTCCGAAAACTTATAAAAGAGTTAGAAAGGAAATGACATCAACCACATCACAATATTACATGAAAACATGGGTGAAACCAAGATCCAATTACCAAGCCTGTTAAAAATTGGGAAATTTAGAATTTCAAAAAAGTATTGAAGCAGATATACCCCATTTATCTATCTAAACCACTCAGCATGCACAAGCTTGGCAAAAGTTGGTTCTTTTGTCTAACCACGCCACGTAGTGGACAACAATATAGAGACACTCTCACACATCAGAAGTTATTCTGGTACTGGAAATGAATAACATAAATTTTCTTCTAACTTTGTAAGCCAGAGACCTCACCATGAACCGTAATTAAAGTATACCAAAACCGTTTCAATAACTGGCCATATCTTGGAGTGTCTACGGGAGACACAGCCTGACATAGCAAGAGCTCCTATCATAGTGTGTGGTGCTCCGACTGACTAGCGCTCGCACATCCCTGCCAGAGTGGAGGGAACACTATTGTATTGTATTCTATTGAACTGGAGACCTAGAAACGACGGAGAGGCTTCGTCACAGCCGTAGCCCACAGTGGTACACAACCCCACAACAGGTTACAGCAGTCCACTCACCCTACAGCTGCCCCACACCGAACCCAGGGTTATTCTGCAGTTCGGCTCCCAGTGGATCCTCTGGGAACGTCTCACACCAGACAATTGTAAAATAGTTCAAATGGCTCTGAGCACTATGGGACTTAACTTCTGAGGTCATTAGTGCCCTAGAACCTAACTAAGGACGTCACACACATCCATGCCCGAGACAGGATTCGAACCTGCGGCCATAGCGGTCGCGCGGTTCCAGACTGTAGCTCCTATAACCGCTCGGTCACCTTGGTCGGCAGACGAGTGTAACCCAAATGTTTGCGTGGGCTGGCCGGAGTGGCCGTGCGGCTCTAGGCGCTACAGTCTGGAACCGAGCGACCGCTACGGTCGCAGGTTCGAATCCTGCCTCGGGCACGGATGTGTGCGATGTCCTTAGGTTAGTTAGGTTTAATTAGCTCTAAGTTCTAGGCGACTGATGACCTCAGAAGTTAAGTCGCATAGTGCTCAGAGCCATTTGAACCATTTGTTTGCGTGGTAGAGTAATTACGGTGCACACGTACGTGGAGAAAGTGTTTGCGCAGAAATAGCCGACATAGTGTAACTGAGGCGGAAATGGGAGAACCAGTCCGCATTCCCCGAGGCAGTTGAAAAACCGCCTGAAAAACCATCCACAGACTGGCCGGCACCCCGAACCTCGACACTAACCCGCCGGGCAGATTCGTGCCCGGGGCGCGCACGACTTTCTGCCCCGAGAGCCGTGCGTTAGACCGCACAGCTAACCGGGCGGGTAGGGAACCACTACGCCACAGACCATCGCTTCCTGATACCAACCTATTAGTAAACACTTGCCTCTCGCGGTCGCCAGAGAACTGATTGTCGTTTGGCTGACATCCATGATATTATAAAAAAAAGGCAGAAAGTTTGTAACAGTGCTGCTTAGCGACTTGGCCTCTAAATAGTTCTGTTGACATGTAAGATTTGCTCTTGGGTCCTTGCCCAACTACACCCTAGTCAGTCGCATCATATTTGGAAATAAAAGGCTAAATATTTCTGACAAGCCAGAATGTGAATGTTATTGCTACTCTTTTCATTCACAGCAGTTTAAGCTGTACTTCTAGATTGCCCGCATCTCGTGATCGTGCGGTAGCGTTCTCGCTTCCCACGCCCGGGTTCCCGTGTTCGATTCCCGGCGGGGTCAGGGATTTTCTCTGCCTCGTGATGCCTGGGTGTTGTGTGATGTCCTTAGGTTAGTTAGGTTTAAGTAGTTCTAAGTTCTAGGGGACTGATGACCACAGCTGTTAAGTCCCATAGTGCTCAGAGCCATTTGAGCACCTTCCGAAATCGCGACATATGTGGAGAGAACAAAAATAATGGTTCAAATGGCTCTGAGCACTATGGGACTCAACATCTGAGGTCATCAGTCCCCTAGAACTTAGAACTACTTAAACCTAACTAACCTAAGGACATCACACACACCCATGCCCGAGGCAGGATTCGAACCTGCGAGCGTAGCGATCGCGCGGTTTCAGACTGAGGCGCCTAGAACCGCTCGGCCACTGTGGCCGGCTGAGAGAACACAAAAATATTTGTGACAAGTCGGCATATAAATGCCACCGCTGTTCGCTTCCCTCGCATCAGTTTCATCTTTCATTTTTTAATCAGACTGAAGTTACAAAATCGAAGAAACTGATTCCTGAGAGAGCACAAATAGCATCGAATATTGCAGAACATAGTTGTATTACATTAAAAAGATTGTCACTGAATGTGCAAAAAATGAAAAGAAGAAGAAAATATTAGCATAAAACAGGATACGAACCTACTTCCACTGAGTCCGTGACCCAGTTCCTCTAATTATTACTGTTAACACATTCACGTTCAGGTACTTTCCTTCATCTTATGATGTCCAGAAGGCTTTTCCATCGATATTTCAACAAGTGACATTTTATTATAACTACTAATACCAGAAGTGACGTGTTTGTGGTAAATCTTCAGTAGGTTGTTGCCTTGAAACGGCACAGTATCATAACACAACGGTTATGACACGAACACAGTGAAAGAGAACAAAACCTGTATGGCGCCCGACTACTATCTGGTTTCGTGCATGCATCGAGTTGTGTTACGACGTTATGAACGTTAGTTAGTTAGCAAATCCAACTCCTTGGCGTCCTCGAGCAGCAGTATCCGTAAACTCTCCTACAATAGCACCTGTCTCTACCTGTGGGTAAACCTCTCAGCCCTTCTGCTTAACCACCCTCCGGACGGTCCTTGCAGGCTACAAAACTCCCTTCACCCACGAGAAAATGCACTCGTCTCATAAATTCAAGCCAAACATACTGAATTAAAACTCATTGGTGGGACACTGGAAAAAGGATTGGGATAGCAAAATACAGATGTAGTGGATCGATTCCATTACATAGAGGAATTTGAAATTTTAGGAAGCATTCTTTCACTGGAGGATTAACAGCGATTAGTGTAAAATATTAAAACTCAGTAAAACAGTCTCGATGGCAACTGCTGTTGACTTTAGTGTTCTTACGGATCCTGCTTCGAGCCCCGCCACAACGCAGCATCATGGTGCTTACCTACTGGAGAAAAGAGACCGACTTCCAACAACAGTAAACATCTGAAACCCAGTAACAACCCAGCAGTATGTGATTAAAACGTATCAAATGGATCTGACGGACCACTTTTAAAACAAAGGTTGTTCCTTACTAGAGGTTGTTCAGACAACGAGTCTCTGTAATTCCTTTCTTCTAAACGTACTTGCTGGTGTAATTTTCACATTCTGCTGAATCCTCCTAAGACAGCGGTATCCATTTTCTTTTATGTTTAATAAAGACGTCGCTGAGAGGACACGAGGACAGTTGGGAAATGGTACTTATGTGCATTTAAGTGGTGTGGCAGGTAGTTGTCATTCTATATGTTAATGTGCGAAGTGAATTCGTTTACTGCTGGCTGTCTGCAATCACCCCAGTTCTGAATTCTCCAAGTGAGCGATTTTGATCACTCCAGTAGTGAATTCTCCAAGTGAGCGATTTTGTACGTCTCTGTAATCCTAGTCACTTGTGTACAGTCACTCTACCTACCTGTGGCATGACGTCTTAGGGGCATTTCCGTTTGTTGCTGAAACCCCCTGCACTCAGTGAACCACTGCCGCTTCCTTCCTTACGTGGCGGGCTGAGGTCCAGCGACGTCTGCGGCGACCCGGCCGCCTCCTTGCCCGCGGGCTGTGGGCACGTGACCCGCGGGTGTTATCTGCGCATCAGCAATCTGCAGCCGCCGGCGCGCTATCTGATGGCCGCCCAGGCGCCCATTACCTGCTGAAAGAAGCGCGCCGCCTCCGCAAGATGTCAGCAAACAGCCGCCGCTTGTCTTCAGGTATGAGCGCCCGCCGCCGCCGACATCCTGGTCGCCGCCACAGAACCTGCCCAAGACGAGCTCCTTCTGAGAACCGGCCAAGTCCTCTGCTGCAGGATCAGAAAAGGACCTTCCCAAAATATAAATATTTTAAAGCGTGCTCACTTTCTTTGAGTTACCATAAGCACTACAGAAAAGCCTAAGGGATCTTTTGTAATTGGACACAATAATAGCAACTGCACAATCAGGATTTCAGCAGGTGAGAGCGTTGCGGATTGGTTGGAGGAGGGAATTAAAAGTTCATATCGTGTTTCCGTGCGTATTAATGCAACAGATGAGTATACAAAACGAGGACAGGATATAAGAAAATAAGTATGGTAAGCCACACTGATGGAGCAAAGTATTACAACTGCCCTCCGAGAAACGTGCACTTTTACACTTCTCCTGACGTCATCTATGACTGCATGCTACGAATTGATTAATGGATAAGGACATCCATATATTGTGTATTTTCTGGAGTGACCATGTGTCACCACGCCGCACATACAGGGTGTTTCAAAAATGACCGGTATATTTGAAACGGCAATAAAAACTAAACGAGCAGCGATAGAAATACACCGTTTGTTGCAATATGCTTGGGACAACAGTACATTTTCAGGCAGACAAACTTTCGAAATTACAGTAGTTACAATTTTCAACAACAGATGGCGCTGCAGTCTGGGAAACTCTATAGTACGATATTTTCCACATATCCACCATGCGTAGCAATAATATGGCGTAGTGTCTGAATGAAATTACCCGAAACCATTGACAACGTGTCTGGCGGAATGGCTTCACATGCAGATGAGATGTACTGCTTCAGCTGTTCAATTGTTTCTGGATTCTGGCGGCACACCTGGTCTTTCAAGTGTCCCCACAGAAAGAAGTCACAGGGGTTCATGTCTGGCGAATAGGGAGGCCAATCCACGCCGCCTCCTGTATGTTTCGGATAGCCCAAAGCAATCACACGATCATCGAAATACTCATTCAGGAAATTAAAGACGTCGGCCGTGCGATGTGGCCGGGCACCATCTTGCATAAACCACGAGGTGTTCGCAGTGTCGTCTAAGGCAGTTTGTACCGCCACAAATTCACGAAGAATGTCCAGATAGCGTGATGCAGTAATTGTTTCGGATCTGAAAAATGGGCCAATGATTCCTTTGGAAGAAATGGCGGCCCAGACCAGTACTTTTTGAGGATGCAGGGACGATGGGACTGCAACATGGGGCTTTTCGGTTCCCCATATGCGCCAGTTCTGTTTATTGACGAAGCCGTCCAGGTAAAAATAAGTTTCGTCAGTAAACCAAATGCTGCCCACATGCATACCGCCTTCATCAATCCTGTGCACTATATCGTTAGCGAATGCCTCTCGTGCAGCAATGGTAGCGGCGCTGAGGGGTTGCCGCATTTGAATTTTGTATTGATAGAGGTGTAAACTCTGGCGCATGAGATGATACGTGGACGTTGGCGTCATTTGGACCGCAGCTGCAACACGGCGAACGGAAATCCGAGGCCGCTGTTGGATCACCTGCTGCACTAGCTGCGCGTTGCCCTCTGTGGTTGCCGTACGCGGTCGCCCTACCTTTCCAGCACGTTCATCCGTCACGTTCCCAGTCCGTTGAAATTTTTCAAACAGATCCTTTATTGTATCGCTTTTCGGTCCTTTGGTTACACTAAACCTCCGTTGAAAACTTCGTCTTGTTGCAACTACACTGTGTTCTAGGCGGTGGAATTCCAACACCAGAAAAATCCTCTGTTCTAAGGAATAAACCTTGTTGTCTACAGCACACTTGCACGTTGTGAACAGCACACGCTTACAGCAGAAAGACGACGTACAGAATGGCGCACCTACAGACTGCATTGTCTTCTATATCTTTCACATCACTTGCAGCGCCATCTGTTGTTGAAAATTGTAACTACTGTAATTTCGAAAGTTTGTCCGCCTGAAAATGTACTGTTGTCCCAAGCATATTGCAACAAACGGTGTATTTCTATCGCTGCTCGTTTAGTTTTTATTGCCGTTTCAAATATACCGGTCATTTTTGAAACACCCTGTAAAAATCTTAGTATAACCAGAATTCATATGAACTCTCAATAATATTCGTGTGAGTCAAATATTCTTCCATTTAAATACGATTTTTAACTGCAAGCCCTTTTCGTTATCAAGGAGAAGACGCAAATATAAACTGGATGTAGAATGTTGAGTTGCGTCCGTGGGAAAATTTGTGATATTGTGAAACAAGCGAAGATTGCATACATCGATGTTCAAACAACACGATAATTTCTGGTGTTAATGTCCTCTTTCATGTGCTTTTACAACGAAAATATCTAACGATAAGCCTTTTCTTAAGCACGTAAGCGTTTGAATAACTCACTTCAAGTGATATCATAAGCTCCACTCCGTTATTAGAGTTTAAATGTCGGTGTCCACGTCACCTATGAATCGCAGTCAGAGACGACACACTTATTAATAACTGGAGTAGTGCTTTGCAAAAATCACTCCGATATTACTTATAACTGGCCTACAAGACGCCAGTAACCTACAAGAGTTACACTTAGATCTTATCAGTTCTTCAACAAAACTCTAAGTGCCGTTAATAGCTCCACTCAGTTTGTTCGATGAAACCCACAGGCACTGAATTCATATCCGTCGTAATGTAGTTCGTTGATTTGTATTTAACCAACAATGACTATGTTGCTGCATAAAGGAGTATAACATTTCGTAAAGCTTTCGTAAAGTTCTGTTTGCATTCATTACTGAAGTGCAAAATAATCAGCCTAAATCTTCGCAATATTAACTGCCAAAAATAACGCAACACTTCCGATTCTATACAAAGCATGCTAACATTTACTTCAATTTTAACTTCCATTTATTCACTCTGAGCGGTGATAATACCCATTTAAAGTTGCTTGGCTAATATTCATTCAAGTTGAAAGTCTCATAATTAAAAGTTGTGGTATTAAACAATTCCCACAACCGAGGTATCTTAACAAGTCTTCCTGCGTACACTGATTCACCAACAGACACATGTCTAACGGAACACAACGCTTAACATTCACAGTCGGACATCAGATACAACAGTGACTAAATTTTATCATTTAGTTTATTAGCAAGACATTTTTAATAATTAAATTCAGTCTCGACAACGTCTTCCATGTCGTCTCCCGGCCAGTGGCTGTCGGCTGCACCCCAAAAGTGTCGGCACACCCGCTGCCGCGTCGTCAAACAGCGTGCAATATCTTTCTCAACTCGACCGTGGATCATGGAGCAAATACAGAATAAACGTTTTTAGCACTTCAGACAAAATGTGCAGTACAAAATTATAACATGCATTCCTATTTCTCGAGCGTCACTTAGCGGAAACTATCAGCGTTGGTCACGATTCATCGTAAACAATGACTTACCGGCTGAGCGCCACCTGGTGACGCAGTGGGGACGAGACGCGGAAAGTATATAAGCGGAACGGAGCAGAGACGATTGGAGAATTATTTTGACAGTGATTGGAAAATTGGAAATTTGTGGGAAGGACTATGGGACCAAATTGTTGAGGTCATCGGTCCCTAGGCTTACACAATAATTAAACTAACTTACGCTGACGACAACACACACACCCATGCCCGAGGGAGGACTCAAACCTCCGGGGGGGGAGGGGGGGGGGGCAGCCGCACGATCAGTGACAAGACCCCTCAGACTGCACGCCTACACCGCGCGCGGGTTTTGACAATGATACCGGCCGCAGAGGACGATATCCTGTGACATAAGAGATTTTAACAAATGCCACCTGATAATAAGCACAACGTAAATGGCAATGCTTTCCGGTTGTTACCATGCTACACTCGTAGGCATCTGCTGGAAGTCTTTGAAGGACGGTGAAACCAGCTGAGCCGGCCGTTGTGGCCGAACGGTTCTAGGCACTTCCGTCCGGAACCGCGCTGCTGCTACGGTCGCAGGTTCGAATCCTGCTTCGGGCATGGATGTGTGTGCTGTCCTTAGGTTAGTTAGGTTCAAGTAGTTCTAAGTCTAGGGGACTGATGACCTCAGATGTTAAGTCCCATAGTGCTCAGAACCATTAGAACCATTGAAACCAGCTGTAAGCGGAAAGGTGTTGGACCTCCGGGCCTCATCACAGGACTGTTTCAGAGCACACCGTTCAGTGCACAGTGGTGAACCTGACAATCCGTAACAGAAGATCCCTACATGTTTCCATGTCAACTCAACGATACTGGCAATTACGTCTGCAGCGGTCCCGGGATCTTCGAAATGAGGCCTTGGGTCAAAGGAAACTTGTTACCTGTGTGGACGAATCACGTTTATTTTTTCACCAGGTCGATGGTCCTGTGCGGACACGCTGTCATCCAGCTCAAAACATGTGCTGTGGCACGGACGCAGGCGCTGGGGGCAGTAATAAGCTACGGGACGCAATCCCCTGGGCTTCCATGGGACCTGCGGTGGTAACCGAAGGCACCATGACAGCGGTGGACTATATGAACTGTAATACGGGTTGTCTGCAGCCCTTCATGACTGATGTCTTTACCAGTGTTTATGAAACAAGGCGAGAATCATGCCGCAGTGATCTGTGGAGGAGATTAGTATTTAACGTTCCGCCGACATCGAGGTCGTTAAAGACGGACCACAAGTTCTGATTAGGAAAGGGAGGAGAAGGAAATCGGCCGAGCCCTTTCGAAGACATCCTAGCATTTGCCTTAAGGAATTTAGAGAAATCACGGAAAACCTAAATCAGGATGCGAGCCGTGAGCGCTAACCATTGCGGTAATCCGCTCTGTACAGTGATATGAGAAGCGTGATAGTGAGCTCCCGTTGATCTCGTCTAATAAGGACTTGATGGAACACTTCTGGACGCTATTGATCCGTCCCCTCAAACGACCGGCCGTAATTTACGTGAGTTCGGTAACTTGTGCATAAACATCCGGTGCCACGCAACTCCGGAAACTTACCAAGGACTTGTCGATTCCATGTCATGCAGACTGGCTGCTGTGTAGGGTTCCGAAGGCAGTTCAACACGGTATTAAGCAGGTTGTAATTGCTTAGCGGGTGAAGGGAATGGTAAGGTACAGACCCGTAAATAGCAACAAATGTAACATAAGTAATCATTAAATTATATACAGGGTGTTACACTAAATGTGTTTGCCTCTGTAAGTTACGAAGTAGTAGACGACGGAAATATTTATTGCGGTAGGTCACCATAAAAAACGTTACACTGTCTGCGGAACTATGAACACAGTTTATTGTGTTATTATCCAAAGACTTACAGCAAAAAGATACAATCATTAAAATGGAACAATAGTTGTTTCTATCATGCACTGGAATCACCAGCTGTGTATACATCAATTTAAATTACATTCCTATCACTTTTAGTTTGGGAGCTTCAACCCCTCAAAGTTTCAAGGGCAGCTACCACACACTGTGCATAATGCATGGCTGTGTGGTGGGTGATGGATGTTCTGGCGGTGGGAAGTTGATTTAAACGAGATGTTCAAATGTGTGTCCATGTTTCTGAATGCACAATGCAATACGCCTTCTGAAGGATGTAATATAGCCAGTGTCCTCGATGCGCCGTTTCAGATCATCTGGGGATGTGGACTCAGTGACATAAACACGATCCTTTAGATATCCCCACAAAAAGAAATCTAATGGTGTTATATCGGGCGACCTTGCGGGCCATGAATGAGGCCCATGGCGCCCCAACCACCTTCCTGCAGACCTGTTGTTTAGTTCTTCCACAAAAGCACACACCATCGTGCTGCATCCACATATGGACTCTCGTGTGTAGACACACATGTTTAAGGCGACCGCCCAAACTGTCGACTATAAACGCGGGATATAACTCACCTGTCAGTGTACCTGGGAAGTAGTGTGGACCGATGATTTCATCCCCAAAGGATTCCACACCATACATTATTAGACCACCTACGTTGACGGTCGACAGGTCGTACCCACCGAGGATTGTCTGCGGCCCAGCGGTGCACGTTATGGCGATTCATTGCACCATAATTTGTGAACGTGGACTCATCAGAGAACATAACACCTTGTAAAGACTCCAGCGTGAAATTACGCTTGGCCCATTCACAGAATTCACGGAAATCGTTCCCATGCAGCTCTTGGGTCAGTGACAGGCGGTATGGGTGAAACCTGTGGCCGTGTACTATACGCCACACATATGTGAGACTGACACCACCGATTGCAGCAACGGCTCGTAAGCTGACATGAGGATCGTGGTGTACTGCAGCTAAAACAAACACCTCCGTCCCCTCACTTCTTGCACTTCTTCGTCTGTTACTGCGGCGCATTACCAAGCTGCCTGTTTCCCGAAGACGTTGTTCGGCACGTAAGAACGTAATGGCTGCCGGAGCTATTCGCCCAGGATATTTCACGGCGAACGCCATGGCTGCTTCAGTGGCATCGTGTCGGCACTCTCCGAGCATCAGCAACATGTCAACGTACTCGTTGTTCGTGTATGCCATCTTCAACCGATGTCAGTAACTGTGATAAATTGAGCCTCGTTTGTTATTGTGGCTCGAACTGTCGGGTATACGGCCGTGTGTGGCGACAGTCGGTAGTCTAACAGCGCATTGAGGAAGCTTCTCGCTCCGTGAAACCGGCGACGTTACAACTCGGCCGCGTAACGTTTCTTATGGTGACCAACCGTAATAAATATTTCCGTCTTCGTAACTTACAGAGGCAAACATATTTAGTGGAACACTATATATATATATATATATATATATATATATATATATATCGCACTAGGCAGTGGTAACAGTGCTAAATTACCATTGGTCCAGACCACTGATATTCAAGTCCATCAAAGACTAGCATACATGGGTATTTAAAAGTTCTGACGGGACTTGTGTCACTTTGAGTAAAACGCACATTTACGCCAATAGCATTAAAAAGTACGAGGGTTATTCCAAAAGTAAGGTCCGATTGATTGCCAAATTGAAACCACAGTGAACATCAGAAATGTTTTACTTGTAACAATTAGCTACACCTTTCAGCTACTTCTCTACGTAGTCGCCGTTCTGACTTAGACTTTTGTCATAGCGTTGTACCAACTTTTCAATAGCCTCATCGTAGAAGGCAGCCGCCAGTGCTTTCCGCCAATTCTCCACGCTGGCCTACACCTCGTTGTCTGTGTCAAAATGTTGTCTTCAAAGACAGCGGTTCATGTGACCAGAGATGAAACTCAGGGGGAGACAATTGCGGACTGTATTGTGGGTAATCTCACATTTCCATTTGAAAACGATGCAGGAGCATCTTCATTGCCCCTGCAGAATGCGGCTGAGAATTGTCGTGAAGACGAAACAGCACGACAGTTATGTAATGTTGGCTGCATAGCTTCAGGCGAAATTTCTCACCAGGCCCTCGTACTTGGCGGCAGACACTATTTTCTAGATATCTTTACGCACTCACTGCGAGCTCAGAAATGAGAAGAGCGACGTGATGCTAACTGGGGTTATACTAGAGACACTACCCAACACATCTGTGCAAAGCTTTATCGGATTTTCATAGTCGTTTCCATTTCGCGACCGATCGGACCTTACTTTTGGAATAACCCTCGTACAACTTAGCAAAACGTGACTTACTCACCTTGTAGTAAGTCCACACCTTACTTAGACTGGATCAAAGATGTAATATGGGTGAAAATGACGTATGCCACTTTTAAGGTAACAGCAGTTCATTTAAACAGAGACAAAAGATATATAATGTAACTAATCGTGGCGTACGCTACCTTTAAGAGAACAGAAATTTTCTGAAACTGAGTCCAAAGATGTGATATAGCTTAGACGTGACGTATATGACGTTTATGAAAGCAGAAATTTACTTAAACACAGTCAGAAGCTACAATACAGCTTAGAAACAGAAGTTTATTTAACAGAATCCAAATATATATAGCATAGCTTCGACTTGACGTGCGCACCGCAGAATTTACAAAATACAACATCTTTAATGAAAATAATTCCAAATTATACAACAGCTGGACGTGAGGCGCGGTATCCTTAAAGGGAGCAAGTATTCTTTTGCTTAAGCAGTTCACAACCGCGTCAGGTGTGGAATATCATGTAACACCGAACGCGCCTCAGTAGAATGGAAGGAGAAATTTTTAACAGGCAAGGCTAGCTATAAAACACGGGACTCTCGCACTTAGAATAGCCGTAAAATACAAGACGAACACAAAGGTTATCTACAGAATTTTTAATACCTATCGCTCCAGGTTCCAAATTCAGCAATAGAGGCTTGATAGCAGGTACTTCTGTGGTGCAATCAAATAACAGGTTGAAATGTCCCCTTTGAGCTGTTACATTGATTGTTCAACAGTGTTAGAAATACAAAATTTTAATCGCCAGTTACACTTGAAACATCCCCTTTGAAAAATTAATGAATTACTGTGCTGATAAACGTCTACGTTATTTGATTTTCAAACAACTGAGCAAAACTGAACGTACTCAGACATTTCTCTCTTTACTTATTCTGATCATCATTAAACTGACACACAATATTTTTAGCGCAACGCAATCGGACTTTTAATAATAACCTACACCTTTCATGAATCACTTACCTCACAAAAATCTTCATTAGTCGAACTACTGCAATACAGCGAGCACCAATATTGCCAGCTAAATAAAACATTCTAACTACTGAAGTCACTAACTACTGATAGGCATAGTTAGAAAATGAAAGATTTTGATAAAGAACAAACAATGTATTTACCTCAATGGTGTTCAAAAGTCATAATACATATATATCAGTTCATGACATCCAGTCTTACAAATTTACTGTCTCTGATGGACACACGTCCAGATCACCCGCTCTCAAAACTCCGCCATCTCTCCCCCCACATCCACCACTGCTGGCGACTCACCTCCAACTGCGCAACGCTACGTGCTGTTAACATAACAGCCAACTGCCCAACACTACAATAGCAAATTCCAACAATGCAAACCAGCCACACACTGCAAGCAGCACAGTCAGTGATTTTCATATAGAGCGCTATATGGCGTTACCAACATAAGAACCTAAACAGCCTACTTACTAGGTAACAGATTTGGACCAAGGCAAAACTTTAAACCTGTGGCGGCAACAACACCTACTGCTGACATGATATCAGTTAGCCTTAAAACAAGATGATGTTATCCAAAGCAATTAAATTAGTCACGGGTCAACTAGATCTAACTTTCAAAAAGGCCGATACGTAAGTATTTGAGCTATAGCTATCAACACCAGTGACAAGACAACACGACGCTATGCGAGGGAGACACGTAGCTGCATCTGACTCCTTTTAAGTTACTAGTGTGCTACTGCACATAAAAATTACAGTAACTAAAAAAATACAAGGAATAGAATACAATTACCTTCGTAATGAAATATTGACATCAGTAGGCACAGCCATGCTCAAATTTACAGTCACTGCAATTGCGCCTCACCAGTAACAGTCAGCGACACGTACATAAATCTTTATATATCAGTGACGAGTGCTCTTTCAGAGAAAACTATGTAAACGTCATCTGAAACTTATAATGACAGTTAGACACGCTCACCAAAAACCTTAAAACTAACCAATGACAATGAAGAAACGCTATCAAGGCCAAAATTAAATTCAAACTTAGTTACGTACAAAAAATGACTGATGCCGCGCACAAACTACAGCAGAAATAAGATTTGACTCATCCACGTTAATGAGCACTACTTGCACATAAATCGTATGTCGCAGAATACACACGCACGCACGCACACACACACACACACACACACACACACATACACACACATACAAGCAATGTAAATCACAAGGTAACAACGTCACTGGCAGATGCATTTACACTAGGCCATCCTCACTACTGTGACGCTGGTAGTAGGCAAGAGAATCCCACGAGCTTGATAACTACTTTTTTCCAAAAACTAGTTTCTCGTAAGCTATGCACTTCCACAAGTGCGGTTGCAAATAGCCAGATGTGTCACAGGGTCTGTGAATACTATCAGAAGTATACATGCGTCAACTCGCCCGCATCTCGTGGTCGTGCGGTAGCGTTCTCGCTTCCCACGCCCGGGTTCCCGGGTTCGATTCCCGGCGGGGCAGGGATTTTCTCTGCCTCGTGATGGCTGGGTGTTGTGTGCTGTCCTTAGGTTAGTTAGGTTTAAGTAGTTCTAAGATCTAGGGGACTGATGACCATAGATGTTAAGTCCCATAGTGCTCAGAGCCATTTTTTTTGCCTCAACTCAGCGCCGTTCAAACATCGGCTGCCGCCGCCAGTAATCATCAGCCGAGTTCACTACAACAGCGCAGCAGAGCTACTCGGCACAACCCAGTTCACTCCTCCAACCCGCAAACACCGTCTCTCCACGTTGCTCTCTAGCCGGCCGGTGTGGCCGAGCGGCTCTAGGTGCTTCAGTCCGGAGCCGAGCGACCGCTACGGTCGCAGGTTCGAATCCTGCCTCGGTCATGTATGTGTGTGATGTCCTTAGGTTAGTTAGGTTTAAGTGGGTCTGAGTTCTAGGGGCCTGATGACCTCAACAGTTAGGTCCCATAGTGCTCAGAGCCATTTGAACCAACGTTGCTCTCACCGGCCCGTCCAAGCTCTCTCCTCGCCACCGGCGCTGACCTCCAGCGGCCAACCCACCGCCAGAGACACTTGCTACGGCAGTTATATCGAAACGGGCGAATAAATTATCTGTATACCCGCCGCACGGTACAATCATATAATTTTGTCTCATCGTTGTGTATTATAATGTAAACAACGTACGTAAACTGAACTAGTGCCCACTAATGACAGCGAAATAGCATGTTTGGATTATAAAAATGTGTTGTTTGCAGAACAAACAAATGTGAATTTCCACAAATTAGTTACGTCAATTCTAAAGCAATAATTCAATCAAAGTTGAAATTTAAAATTTAAAAATCTGCACTGAAGCTTTCAGCGGGAACTATTTGAAAGGATACAGGATTCTTACAGCTGCCCGCTCACCCACCCCTGTCCCCCCTTCCACTGCCAGTATGCAAATCGAGTTACCCACGACATATTGCAGTTCTCACATTTCTCCATATAGTGTCATCTAAATCGTACAGTCGAACTGAGCTACGGATAGAAATTACAACTTAATTCACAGAAAAGTCTTTGTTTCGCAGCACCACCGATCTGATTTCGGCCTCTCATCTATGGTCAATCAATCACTCTCATTAACGCTTCCTGCACAAGGGTTGCCCAGAAAGTACTACATCGCATGCCGGCCGGTGTGGCCGTGCGGTTAAAGGCGCTTCAGTCTGGAAACGCGTGACGGCTACGGTCGCAGGTTCGAATCCTGCCTCGGGCATGGATGTGTGTGATGTCCTTAGATTAGTTAGGTTTAATTAGTTCTAAGTTCTAGGCGACTGATGACCTCAGAAGTTAAGTCGCATAGTGCTCAGAGCCATTTGAACCATTTAATACATCGCATTTTTTCTTCAACAAATCTTTATTAAACATAAAGAGAATTACACACACGAAAGAATGGTTTTATCTACACACCCTATTTTTTTCCACATAATCTCCATCCCGTAATATGGTCTTCCTCCAGCGCGAATCAAGGACGTGTATGCACTGTCAGTACCAAACCTTGTGTTGGTGGTGGAGTCAGTGCTTCACTGCGTGACTCAGCTCCTCACGTCCTCTTCCACGAATGGCATCCTTTAATGTCACAAACAAAAGTAAGTCCAAGGGCTGCAGCAGTCCTCAGACTTCTGTGGGATCGAGCGTTATCGTGTCGCAGGAAAACATCTCTTGTGTTGCCAACGAGCCGAAGTCTCCGGAAGCGTATCTTGAGTTTTGTTAATGTGTTGACATATGCTTATGAATTAATGGTACCACCTCTTGGCATCACATCAATGAGAATCAGACCTTCAAAGTCCTAGAACACGGTGATCATGACCTTGTCGGTGGAAGCAGTTTCTTTGACTTTTTTCTTCTGTGGGGAGTGGGAATGGCTCCATTACATCGACTGTCGTTTTGGTTCGAGCTCAAAATGGTGAATCCATGTTTCATCACCTGCCACACTCCGGGATAAGAACGCCTCCCCCTCTCCTTCGAAATGGTGGAACAAATCAAGACAAAAGTTTTTTCAGTGCGATTTGTGATCCACCGTTAGACACCCCGGGACCCATCTTGCACACACTTTCGAATATCCAAGAGTGGGGATAATTGCATCCACACTTCCTTTGCTGATTGACAGATACGGTGCCAACTGCCGAGTCGTAATGCGTCTGTCCTCGCGAATGACAACGTCAACTCGCTCCAACACGTCAGGTGAGACATCCGTGGACGCTCTCCACGACCTCTGCAAATCGTGGATCTCCGCCGAACCGGCTTCTGACGACCTCACCCTCTTTACCCAGTGACTATACTTCTGCCGACAGCAGATGCTCCATAGACTTTGCACAAGCGTTTGTGAACATTCCCCACAGTTTCTTTCTCTGCAGTGAGAAATTCAATGACGACACGTTGCTTGTAACGTACAACACCTACAGACGCCATTTGAAACTGTCCTGCAGCTACGCTATCTGTCGGAAGTGACGGAAACTTGGAGCGCTCACTCAGGAAACTTCAGATAATACATACGTAACGTTTCGCATTCGCAGCTTTGTTTTCGGCTGATAAAAAAAAAAAAGTTCGGTGCATTTCTTTCTAGGAAACCCTCGTAGTTAAGACCAACTGCACATCGGAGACTAAACTGTGACACAGTCCTTATTAGCCAGCACTGAAAACCAATGGAAATTACTACAATATCAGGCCACGCCTGTGGTCTACATACTCCCACGTTCATCCTTACCTTAAAATATCACACTTTTTCGTTCTATTCTATACGAATGTTACGTCATTCTTCACCCTTCCCAGCTTTCACAGTTCGTTTCAAATACTAGAGCAACTCTTCCAATACACCTGTCTTCCCCAACCAGTTTCGTATACAAAGTCATCCAGTTCCCACATATCCTCCTCTTCCTGTAGCAGCTTCGACCCCAATAAAGTGGAGCACCTAGCCCCAGAACCCAATATTCTATACTATAACCACTATTCTGGGTACCCTGCTGTAGCATTACACCCACATTATACTTTTTATTCAGATCAGTCTCCATTCTATCTTCCATCCACTATAAATTCTACAAACTTCCACTCCCCTACAATGAAATTCAAACCGACATATATCCATCACTTCTAGCCCCAACTTGTGAGCGGTATATTCGAGTTTTGAGTAGCTCGCAAGTCTCAAAGAGTATATAGTCCATGCTCTCGCCTGCTGGAGAAGTTGTATCTGTAGTTCGCTAGCGAAGGAGCGTGTCATCAAGCTGTACCTGGGCACAGTCTTGTCAGCCAGTAAACTTGCTTGTGTCAGAGCTTCAAGTAAGGGCCATTTGGATGGTGATACTCCTGCTGTGGTTACCACCTGAAGCTTTTAATACCGTTCTCGCCGCTGACGAATGTCAAGTTGAGCCATTTTGTCCTGTGTATCACTGAGACAGGCATTTCTGAGCTGAAGTGTTCAGGAATTGTGATGGATGCATTGCTTGCTGGCGGTGCGTAGGCATAACTACACAGGCGAACATTAATAAAACAGACAAAGTGCAGGGACGGGTTCCTGGCTCGAAAAGGACGCAAAAAGTTCCTATGAACGTGTTTCGGGAAGTACATCGTTGGCACGGCAGATGGCACTGACGAAGTTCGTCTGACCACGTGCCGGTGATTCCTTGTGTGATTGATTGAACGTACTATAAGCAGCAGATTGGACCAGTATGCATGTTGGAAACAAGTCGAGATGGTGTCTGTGTACGGCCAAGCAGAAGGAAACGGTCGAGAGGCAGCATGGCTATGCCAAAGCAAGTACTCTCACAGATACCAACCAGATCACATAACATTTCAAGATCTTTCTGAGCGTTTGTGTGATTATGGGCCCTTTCATACTGACCCCCAGAAAGGGCTTGAAATGCTTTGTGCTACGGCTTCGATCCGTGAGGGTACTTGCTTTGTCATAGCCGTGCTGCCTCTCAACCGCTTGGCCAGCACAGACACCATCTCGGCTTGTCCCCGACATGAATATCGAACCATTCTGCTGATTACAGTACATTGGGTCAATCACACAGCCTGCAACTCACAAGGTACGTGGTCAGAGGAACTTTCATTTGTCAGCGCCATCTATCATGGCAACGATAAGTTTGGGGGTACATATTCACAGGAGGTTTTTTCCTCCGCTTACAGTCAGGCATCTGTATCTGCAGTTTGTCCGTTTTTTGAATGTTCACCCTGTATATTACATGATTCTCGGGTTTGCAACTGTGTATTTGTGACGAGTCACAACAAACTGATTAACATATGCAGAGTCCCTTCAGACTGGAGCGGCGTACTCTATAGCAGAGAAGCACAGAGCAAGAACGAAAGTGCTGAGAACGCCGGGCGCCGCTCCGAACATAATCATTTTTATGTGACTGTGTCGTACTGTACATTTATGTAACTCCTTGGAGTACAATTGAATCTTCGGTTCTAAAGCTATAATGCCCGTTTTCTGAATAATAAGTGAAGTTCATTTCAATTATCTCTTGAAGTCATCTCTCAGTCTTCGAATCTTATGCTCAAATGTACATGTGCTCGCTTAGCATTTGTTTACGTTATTAGCGTGTGCCGGCTCATCTTATTGCAAATGATCGGCAGAAGAAAAAGTATAGGGCTATTCAAAAAGAAGAAACAGGTTTAAAACATTTACATCTTCCAAATTACAAAAGGTAGCACTGTAATTCCATCGTTCCTGGACAGACAACAGTTTAAGACTTTGAACAGTTCGGATAGACGTCCCAGTCACGGCCGCATTGGCGCTGCTGTTTTCTTCTTCATGGAGAAAACTGACTGGAGTAACCTATTTAGATATACTTCAAAACTGGTTATTTCCTCAACCTGAATATTTCAAATGAGTTCATCTTCGTGCAAGACGGTGCCCCACCTCATGTTTCTAAGCACGTCCGACGTTACCTGAATGACACCATTCCAGGGCACCTTGTCACTTTTATCTGTGGGGCTACTTTTGTCCCCCCTATGCCTGACAGTCTTAAAAGTCTGCGACATCCCATTGCTGAAGCTGTGAATTCGACAACGATAGACGAGCCACTTGAAGTGTTGCAGAAAATGAGCCGTCGGTTTGGATTTTTTCGTGAAACACGTAGTACTCACATTGAATGCGTAAAAAATTGAACTTTTCTGTTCCCAGGATCGTTGGAATTGTGTTTCTATCTTTTATAGTTTGGAAGCAGTAATTGTCTCAAATCTGTTCCGTCTTTTTGAATAACCCAGTACTGACATCGTCAGACAAAGCATTTCCTTCTTTGAATGTAATTTTTAACACAATCAGTGTAGGTCCGAGTCGCAGAGAATTACAGGACACGCGTTGCTGCCATCAATGCTTCAAAAAAATGGTTCAAATGGCTCTGAGCACTATGGGACTTAACATCTATGGTCATCAGTCCCCTAGAACTTAGAACTACTTAAACCTAACTAACCTAAGGACATCACACACATCCATGCCCGAGGTAGGATTCGAACCTGCGACCGTAGCAGTCGCGCGGTTCCGGACTGAGCGCCTAGAACCGCTAGACCACCGCAGCCGGCATCAATGCTTCGATATTTAGCATTTAACCTACTTATCGTTAGGTAATGGACCATATAAAACGCAGCATCTCTGCATTTCACATGTCTTTTCTACAGGAGGAGGCGCATTTACATTTATAGGTTGTATTAGGACAGTTGAAGATCTTGGTTGTGATTTGGTTTCCTTTAAGACATGTCAAAAACCTCTTCGCGTATTCCGCTGCTCCATGAAACTTTGGTACTACATATTTCATAAACAGTAATTGTCAAATATGAAACCAGGTCGTAAGTGGATGGTATGCACTCGAAGCAACTTTCAGCCTCACCCTGTCCAAACACCACTATCAGTAGCGTCATTCGCGTGTGCTGTACAAATTGCAGTGTTAAGGTTTCTGGTATAGCCTCTTGTTCTCCTTCCAGCCCTCTTAAAAATATCAGTTACCTCTTGCGGTTTCTTTCGTGGCGCCTAAACAGCTATCAACTTTTTATCTTCATCATGATCGTAATCTTTTTCAGCATCGTTATTACTATGTGTTTTAACTAACGGAAAGCCCGCATCTCGTGGTCGTGCGGTAGCGTTCTCGCTTCTCACGCCCGGGTTCCCGGGTTCGATTCCCGGCGGGGTCAGGGATTTTCTCTGCCTCGTGATGGCTGGGTGTTGTGTGCTGTCCTTAGGTTAGTTAGGTTTAAGTAGTTCTAAGTTCTAGGGGACTGATGACCATAGATGTTAAGTCCCATAGTGCTCAGAGCCAACTAACGGAAAGCATTTCCTGCCCATAAAATTTTTAAGTTTTCATCAGACTTCTCTTTAACCGCGTAATGTGCAATTATCTATAGCTTTAAATTATCAGTCATCATAAAGTTTGTCTGATTTTATCATTTCAGAGATATATACATTTTTGCCTGAAGAGCGAAGCAATAATAAAGGAAAAGAATTACTAGCGTGATGCTTACACCGACTTTTAATTTACTGAATGCAATCTGGTAAAGCTTTTGATACAAATTTAAACGGAAAGGGTGATGTACATCATAGAAGAACGCATTTGAAACATTTTCATAAATCACACAGCACTTTCTGAGAGACGTTTCTCTTGTGAAAGGCATTCATTCTTGTGTGAGCCCCATTGACAATGCAAAGCTTCCTGCTAATGACAGCCACATTCATACGAAACCTCTCTAAAGTCAGTTCGGAAGGCAACGCAGAGAATTCCTTTATAATCTGCATAATATTAATCGTTTCCATGCAGACCACACTCTTGGCGTATATCGCTCTTATTCGACGATCTTTCCTTGCACAATGTGCGTCTCGATTTACATATTCCTGCTACGCGGATCGTGTTTCTCTCGGCAATAAAAGGGATTCGCCTGCGACATTTATTCCATTCCTAAATTCTGCGAGGTTTTCTAGCTGGCAGTAACCATGCATATTAAGGAACATCCATCAACGCCACGGTGCTGAGCTCCTAGCAGTCGCGTTTAAACCATTAGGCGCTACTGCCATATCGTACGTTGCGCTCTCGTATACTACTGTGCTTCCGGCCCCACGGAAAGAAACGTAACATCTCGAAACACTACTAAGAACTCAGTTCGATTCACGATATTATCTATATTCAAATATTCAATGCTCGGACTGGTAGATACGCTGACGTATACAGTAACGAATACACTGACGAGCCAAAACATTACGACCACCTGCTTAATAGCTTGTTTGCCCCTCTCTGGAACGAAATACAATACCGATTCTGCGTATCAGGGATCTGACAGTTGGTTGGTAGGTTTGTGGAGGTATGTGGCATCAGATGTCTACGAACAGGTCATGTAATTCGCGTAAGTAACGGGCCGCTGATCTGTGTACGGGATGATGGCACCCGATAGCAAACCAGATGGGTTCCATAGATGCTCCTCAAACCACTTTAGCACGGTTCTGGCTCCTAGACATGGACAATTATACTGCTGAAAGATGACATCGCCGTCGGGGAAGGCATCAAGCAGGAAGGGATGCAGATGGTTCGCAGGTATCAACCTGTCTTCCTTTACTGTCACAGGTCCCATGTAACACTGCCCCCACCAGCTTGCGTCCGTGGAGAGCTGCGCGTTTCGAGACGCCGTTCTCTTCGATGATTGTGTTTGTGGAGACGGCTATCGGCCCACTGTAGCAAAAATTGATTCATCCGAAGAGCCGACACGTTTCCATTGACTGAGAGTCGAATCCCGCTGGTCCCATGCCCACTGCAATCGTAATTGACGACATCTTTGGGTCAAAATGTGAACACTAGAGGAGGGTGCCTACCGCGGAGCTCCATGTTCAACAATGTACGATATGAACGGTGTGCCTCGAAACACTTATGTGTACACCAGCATTACGCTCTTTCAGCAGAGATGCCATAGGTTACCATGTATCCTACTTTACAGAGCACTGGAGCCTCTGAATCCCACCTTCTCTTAAGAGTCACAGATGTGCAAATATTTAGCGCCTAGTGGTAGTTTCACTGTCCTTCTACCTCTTTCCGTAGATGCTCACGACAGTAGTACGTGAACGTTCAACCAGCTTCTCTGTTTTCGAGATACTCGTTCACAGGCCCTGCTTAGTAATAATCCGCCCTTTCTCAAAGCCGCTTATCTCTACAGATTTCCCCACATGCAGCCCACGTCTCCGCTAGTGTGATCCCTCGAGAGTGTCTGCTCCGCTTACATATTTTTGTTACGCGTCACGTGTCCGCAACGTCATCAGGTGGCATCCAACATCGCGGTGGGCAGTGTTCATAACGTTTTGGCTTATCGGTGTATAAAAATTATCTAATAGTACCATTACTCTGAAGACCCACTGGCTATACAAGCTAGTTATACAAGACTGTTTCATCTGTGACACTGATGAACAAGTGGTTGGTACGAACTGTCGGATCACTGTATCCGAACAACAAGACACAGCAGCTGTACCGTCCTTCCAAATACCTGAAAGACTGAAAGACATGACTGAGAACACCTGCGGCACGAGGTCGAATAACGCTGCTGCTAATGCAAACTATGTGCAAAATGTGTTAACCAGCCAAGGCGTTAGTATGTGAACGTATTACATCTTCTAATAAAGCTAGTAAAATCTATTAAAAATGCTTTATACGACATAATCACCAGTAATCGTGGCCAGAGATGCAGCATCCTCTGTTATCTTAGGAGATGTAACATTCGTTTCCATTTTGATGTAGCGTAAGGGAGTTTAATGAACGCTGATTAAGTGAAATACTTTACATGTGTTATTATCATTGGTGCTGCATTACTCCTGCAGAGGCTTCTGATGCCCTATTTTGTTGCCCCGATTTACCTTTAATGGCACCCACTTTTAATACATGTTGAATATAGAGTAGGGATTCCTGAATGTTGTCTGCTGATTTATTTTCTGAGTACATACACAGAATGGCTTACACTGCAGTGAGAGAGCTAGATCAGACGAGTTTTATACCGTCTCATCGGATACAGTACCCTGAATATCGCATACACCACAACATCAAAGACAGCGAATCCCCACAGTAAGCTGGTCTTGAGGACGCGAGCGACAGTGTTGCACCCAATGTTGCCCCCTTCTCAGAATAATTAGTAAAAAATGGTATAAGTTCATGGTGATAATTTTAAATTTCGTGAAATAATCTCGTAAAACTACAATCGTACACGATTATATCGCATAAAACTTTCGGCCTCATTAATAAGCAGTGTGGGTACCGGCTTTAGACCTAGGTATTCCATCCACACTTTTCCATGGAGTGAAGATGATGTCGTTGCCCGTGGTTGAGGTATGTTTCATTACAAGAGAGAGTTGTCGAAACGGGTTGACTGTCGGTGCCTGTGGATCAGGCAGGAACCTATAAGCATAATGCACAATGAGACTTTCCGGTCGTAACACATAGTCTGCGTATAGGGCTAGCTGCATAGGTATCCGTGGTCAGACGAGTACCTTCTAATAGATAGCGAAAAAGACCTTTAAAAATCGAAGTCTTGTTAATACATGCGACTCGTGTTCGTAATGCAACCTAATGACACGACAACCATACATTCAGCAAACCTGCGCGCTTATCTCCCCAACCGTATGCTTGGAGAACTTGAAAACCTTAAATGCGTTGAAAAAAGTCTACTTTCAGTTCTCTCAGTTACGTTAACCAAGATAGGCTGTTGTCAAAAACCTTCATAATTCTAATCAGATCTGGGCTCGGGAGAGAGACTTCCACATTCAGGGCAGGTGGGTGGCAAATGCGCCACATGCAGTGAAAGTATGTGGACACTGCCTGAATCCAGGGCGTGGAGATCACTCTACCAGCATCTTCAGTGACAACTGCAATAATCCTGTCACTTTTATAGGAATGGCGGTGATACAATACGCAGCAAAGTGGTCCACGAATGGGTAGCATTATACGTGACACTTTATAAAATATGATATGGCACTGTTTGGGATGGACGATGTGATGCTTAAGACCCTTCCATGTCGGGCACTACTCCCCTGCTCTCAGCCACGTAAGAGAACTACGCCGCATTTTTACCTGAAATATCGATGTGTCTGGAAGGATATGAAGGCATCTCAAGATATCCCATTGGAGAAACCACAGCAGAATGTTATGCCTCCAATTGATACCAGTATGTAGAAGCAACCCTAACAAGTGTTACTTGCGTAGGAATACCTGCTGCATAGCGTCCTCCAGAAGAGACAGGTTAGCAGTGAAAGCGATTGAAGAGCGATCTAGATACGAGAACCCAAAAAAAAGCGTCGAGCAATCAAACCTTCATAGTTTCTTTCACACGTCACTGCTACGAAGAACCTTCCTCACAACCATTCAGGAGCGCGAAGTCATTCCCTTGTTTCTGGAGGGGTAGTGAAATGGCTTAGTGTATCTTCTCTCTAAAATATAGTTCAGGTAGACAACTATGAATCTATTCATCGTTGGAATGAAAATCCAGCTGCCATTCTCAGCAAGAACTCAGTAGTTTCACAATGCTGGATCGCGCTTATGTGATGTCAGCCAGTTCAACGATGTAGTCCGCCATTGTTTTCGCTATAATTCTCTGTCTGTTACGGAGACTAGACATCGCAGGATGCCAGTACATCTCATGTTATTTCTCGTAGTAATGAGAATGATTTGTGCTTATAGTATACTTGGTCGGGAGACCCCTTTAGAGGAGTTTGGCAGCGTGGTGCTAGTCTTTTTATTTGACGCCACTTCGACGATCTGCGTCTCGATGATGAGCGAAGAAAATCTCGAATCGGCCAAAAACTGAAACTGCGCTCCTTGCACGGCATTCAGCCGCGCTGGCCACTCAGCTATTGAGGGAGAATCTGAAACTTCTTTATTAAATATTTTACTTAAACTGCTGAGTGAAATTGAATGCAAGTGAACCAACTTCCTCTTTACTTATTCTTATCATGTCAACACTGACCCACAATATTCTAGCGCAACGCAATCTGACTGCTCAAAAAAATTACAACCTGACTTCAAATAATTAATTCTAAAGAATGGCCCTGACTAAACAGAAATCTTAACAATAACCTATACATTTCATTAAGCACCTACCTCACAAAAATCTTCATTACGCGAACTGCTGCAATACAGAGAGCGTCAATACTGCCAGCTAAATAAAAGGTTCTAACTACTAAAGCCACTAACTACTAATAGGCATGTGGATAGCAAAGGAAAGATTTTGTTGCAAACCAAATAATGTATTTTTTTTACCTTAATATCGTGACATCCAGTACAAAGATATATAATCATGAATAATATTCAGTCTCCATGTCGAACATGTACAGATCGTTAGCTTACTCTAACAATTCAGACCTCTGCTTTCCATCAATATTAACTTCTCACATTTCACATCCATCACTGCTGGCTTTTCACCTCCAACTGCTCAACAGTACTTCCATCACTGCTAGCTACTAACTTTCAACTGCCCAACAGTACTTCCATCACTGCTGGCGACTAACTTCCAAATTCCCAACTGTACTGGCGATTAACTTGGAACAACGAATCCGACCAGCCACAGAGTCTCTTACAAAGAAAGTGCAGTCAGAGATCCAATGCAAAACGCTACACAGCGCTGCCAACACAGAAGCAGCCCACTTAAACTCGTAGTAACGAAGACCTTGCGGAATGACTGATGGTGGTCAGGAACTGACATCATGATAACATAGGGACGTCGAGCTAAACTGTTGCTATTCCCTAGCCAGATTACGGTGTTTGGCTCTCTTTATTTGCGAAGCAGTGAAGTTATCGGCAATTCGTAGCATCTGAACTTGCACGAGACTACATGTGTTTCACTTGCTGCAGAGCAGTACTCTCCACTAGTACAGTACTTTTCAGCAAACATATTGTGTCCTTAGCCACCTTGAAGACTTCGGATTAGGTGCATCAGCTGCGATATATATTATGTTTGTAATGTGATCCACTCATTCCTCGTTGCTGTCTCAATGTCCAGACGTAGCCATTTTGGTGCGCAGCATCCTATGAGCCTTACTGGACATTTATTTTCATGGCTTTCTTTGAGCACTATTCGATGTACCAGATGAAAGTAGATTAACAAGTGAGTGCTGGGGCTAAAGTAGTCGACTACTTTGCATAGAACAGTGTCGGTTTTGGAGGGCTAGCATATCGACAGAGCAGGGACTCAGAATGATCCCACTGCATTGTAAGTATGTCTACTTAGGCCAATGTTTTGGAGGCATAATTCTCCCTCCTGTACGAGACTCACAACAGCCATACTTGGCGGACCTGTCATTTCAGGCAAGTATAGAAAGTTGTGTGTATTTAAGTCAGTGGAGGAGTGAATGGAGAAGCTGTCTGATGTTGCAGTAAGCCTCACGGTGTAGCTCTTCGTGTGATGGGAGGTAAGAGGGCTAAGCCATTACGCTATGTGTTCCACAGAAATAAAAATGAGTTGCAAGGTGGGTTTTACGTGGAGAAAATAAGAACAGTGTTTATCGTCTTCCAGTGTGGATACTACTCCTTTAATTCTCCCTCCGCTGTGGTCATCCTTTCTGCAGAAACTCTATAGCCACTCAGCACGGAATTATTAATAGCTCAAAAATGAGTTGCTGAGAAAGGCGTAAAGTTCCTGTCTGTATCACGAGCTTCATTTCCTGCACTCATTTCTGCTCCACTGAAGGACTGAACCCTTTTACTATTGAGATTTTCTCTCTATGCATCCCCTATATTTTCGGTTCAGTGAAAATTTTTCGACAAAATGGGTATAGTTTTGGGATGGCAAGGTAATCTCAGACAGACTTCGAGTTTTGACAGTCATAATTAGTGTCACAAGACCTGATCGACTGACACCCACGATTTTCTTTTTTTCTTTGTTTGTCTGTCGTCTCTAGGGAGACAACGGTGTACTGATTGATGATATCTGTAGAGGAGTCATCTCTCTTGGTACAGTAATTTCCCCTGTTACTTTTTGCAGCAATGATGTCCTGCTGTACTTTGCAGAGCTTGAATAACGTTGATGCGTCACCATTCCACAACTCCCATTAGAAAAAATGCGCACTGCTGCGTAATGTACAAATATAGAAGAAGTGTCAGTCCCTCCGAATTGAAGAATTTCTAGCAAACTGAACACAGGATGACATTCTCAACGGAGAGAGACCTTCAAAATTAAAAGTAACTTCTGGCGTAACCCACGGATATGTTATTCGATCAGTACTTCTCACAACAAATATAAATGACCTAGTGGATAACGTCGGAAATACCATGAGACTTTTCGAAGATGATGCTGTTGTACAGAGACAATTTTTAACGCTAGAGAACTGAATCGAAATGGTAGAAGATCTGCAGAGGACCGACGCTATAAACAATGAATGGCAGTTGACCCTCATTATAAATCAATGTAACGTGTTACGCACAAATAGACAGAAAGACTCATAATTACCACAATTCCACTATCACGAGAAGCAGTCACATCCATAAAACTTCTAGGAGGGCGCATATGGAGCGATTTAAAGTGGATTCATTTAATCGCAAGTAAGGCGATACCAGACTGAAATTCACTGTAAGCATCCTCAGGAAATGTAGTCCGTCAACAAAGGAGGTAGCTTACAAAGCACGAAAGCATCCTGGAGAAGATCAAGATCAGTCAACTCCAGTGGGAGACTCTGCGAAGAGAAGTACTCTGCATCACGGTATGGTCTACTGCTAAAGTTCCGAGAGCATACGTTTCTGAAGGTCGACGAATATATTGCTCCCTCTTGCGTACATATCGCGAAACGACTTTGAAGATATAATTAGATCAGAGCTCACAGGGAGCTTACTAACAATCGCCTTTCCCGCGAAACGTTCGTGACTGGAACAAGGGAAGGGCGAAATGGCGCTGGTCCACAAAATACCCTCTGCCAAACACCGTAAAGTGTTTTCCTGAGTGCATATGTAGATGTGGATGTAGAATTATACGTTTCAACATAAAATCGTACTAAAGTCCTGTTGGTGACAATATCGATCTAATTGCAAATTATAGTACGAAGCAGTAGTCAGGAAAATCAAGTCTTAAGACGAAAAAAAAAAAAAAAATTTTTGAAACTTGGTTGCTTGTGACACTTCCTGGTGTAAACGATAAGAAGACGAGCGAAATTAAAAGAATTTTACCTCAATGGTTTCAAGGCAACCTATTACTACGTCTCCGAAAAATTAGTCATGTGGTTTTTTTCCGCAAACACAGGGGAAAGAATTCATAGCATCAATACTGCAAAATAAAAACTCATACATTTTAAAAGATTATCTTTCGCAGATATTCACAAAGAATAGAGACGTACACTAACTTTCGTCGCGTCTTTCGGTTGGACATGAATTTGGTTACGAATCGAGCAGAGCGAATCGAGTAATACAAAAAATGAGACGTCGTTTTTTGTCAAGTACATAATAGACAAAGGAAATGTCCACATGTATTGTGTAACATAGTATACGTCTATTGAATGGGCATAACAAAAAGTTGTACGATTGAGACGTTCACTCGTATTACATTGTGCATTTTAACAGCGAACCTCTGTTTTTATTTTTGCCATAATAAAAAGCAGCAAGTGACATCATACTAATGCTGCTTTGTGGGACTGTTAAAAAACGCAGCGCTGAGGATCGGTTGGCGCGTAAATGGAGAAGAGCCACTAAACACGGAGGCGCCGGTGCGGACGTCATCTGACGGTCTCGGGGTTGCCTTTACTGCCGGATGTGTTTACGGGGAGCGCTAACGTAAACCGGAAGGGTGGCGCGGCGAGCCGGCTGGGACTCCCACGCCAGAAACCAGGCAGGCAGCAGGCAGCAAACGGCGGGCACAGGTCCAAATAAACGCCGCGCCGGCGCTCGTTTGTTTTCCCGCAGCACTACATTTACGGCCATATTTCCACGGCTGTCGAACTCGGTTCAGTGGTAGAACGACGATGACCAAGCTGTTCCCACCCGCGTCACCTGTGATTCATTCCTACAGTTTCCGTTATACGATAGTCAGGACCAGTGGCGGTGCATGGTGTTGCAGTGTTACACTACTCTCAGTAATTTTCACGTCTTATGTCAACCAAAGAAAGTGCCTTGGAAGTTGTTCGATAGAGAGCGGAAAATGTGAAAATCTCAGGGAGCAAGATGAGGTGAAGAAGATGGCTGTGGAATGCCTTCCCGTGTAGTGTTTTCTTTCTGGCATAATTCCAGAGGGCGTCATAGTACAGTAGCATCACTTCCGGAATCTTCCTGGTCGTTGTTCTTGGAATGCGTCACCAAGATGTTTTAGTTGTTGACAACAAATGTCAGCAGTGATGGATACACCTCGGGAAAGCAATTTGTAGTACACCACGCCGTTGCTGTTCGACGTAAACAACATTATGTTTCGTGGATGCGCGCAAGTATTTGTACGTGGAGTTACTGTTTTGATTCGGCTCAACCACTCTTTTCTTCTCCTCATGTTAGCGTAAAGACACCATTTCTCGCCAGCAGTAATGATATAGGACAGGACTGGTCGGTGTTGTTTGCGGTTCATTTGATGACGAGGAAGCAGATATGCACATATGGCTACCAGCCGGTTTTTGTGAATTAGGCTTAGAGCATGCAGTACCCATATACCCACTTTTCGAACCTTCCTCATTGTATGCAAATGTCGGACGACTGTGGAACGATCACAGTTCATCACATTTGCCATTTCTTGAGTACGCTGACGTCGATCATTGTGAATTAATGCTTTCAAACAATCTTTATCAAACTGTCAAGGTCTTCCTGAACGTGAAGAGCCACTAATGTCAAACCGATCCTCCTTAAAACGAGAAAACCATTTTATTACTGTGCTCTGTCCACGGCACAAATATTTCTGACTGCCTCCGCTGCTGTCAACACTCTGCTGAACTCAAATACAAGAACGCGTCGGAAATGTTTCGATTTCTCTACTTGGCACTCCATTTTCTAGCGTCCACAGCACCAGTCATTAGCTCCAAATGACAAAACGACAATATGAAAACTCAAGTAACAACAGTGAATTACAAATAAAAAGTGACAATCGATAAATAAACCCATAGCTACCGGAAAACCTTTATGCAAAACAAAAACGTTGCGAACTTGTGAAGCAATCTAACTCTTCGATCAGGGACGAGTCGAGACGTGTCCTTAGCACCAGGAAGCATCCTCGCCAGGGATATTGCTGTCGACGTGCAGACTCACTGATCGGAAACAGTTCCAAATGCCCCGTTCAGCAGAGGCACTCTACAGAAGACATGTCTCCCAAAAATGGTTCAAATGGCTCTGAGCACAATGGGACTTAACTTCTGAGGTCATCAGTCCCCTAGAACTTAGAACTACTTAAACCTAACTAACCTAACGACATAACACACATCCATGCCCGAGGCAGGATTCGAATCTGCGACTGTAGCGATCTGCGGTTCTAGCCTGTAGCCTCTACAACCACGCGGCCACCTCGGACGGCACATGTCTCCCCTCTTTCTCTACTCCTCCCGCAGCTTGTTATCCAAATCGTTAGGGTATACCATTCCTCCACTCACAATATTACCGATATTGTTATTTCAACAGCAGTTATCATAATTTTGTTTTGTTCACAAATTTGTTTTGAGGGCAGAAAATAGGTGGAAAAGTTTTCTCTTCATAAGCGCATTTTATGTTTTTGTCAATCGTACATAGTGTTTAGATTTAATACTAGCGTTGTGGAATTTGGTAAAGTTGCTAGATTATTGCGATTGTTGACATTACTGCAGCTCTAATATTCATTTATATTTATCACGAGGATGAATATTATTTTAAGGGCTTTGGGTATGGTCGAACTTTTGCAAATTATATTAAAGACCCACCAAGAAGAAATTTCAAAGCAAATAAGGGAATCAGAATTTTTAGCTGTTATAAAAGATTAAACTAGTGACACACCAGATGTATTTCAGATTGCTGTTGTATACCGTTAAATTGTAAGAAGAAAGCCAATAGAAGTGCTCCGGATTTCCCTGCCCCTTCCAAACAAGACGTACAGATGTCAGTTGTAAGTTTGCTAGAAAAATTAGACAAGCATTAAATACATTAGACTCCCAAAAAATAAACTGCAGATGCGTAAGATGGGGATCCGTTATGATCGGTTCCTCTCACAGGCTATAAATTACGTGAAAAAATTCTGTTACTGACGCAGAATACGTACACTCCTGGAAATTGAAATAAGAACACCGTGAATTCATTGTCCCAGGAAGGGGAAACTTTATTGACACATTCCTGGGGTCAGATACATCACATGATCACACTGACAGAACCACAGGCACATAGACACAGGCAACAGACCATGCACAATGTCGGCACTAGTACAGTGTATATCCACCTTTCGCAGCAATGCAGGCTGCTATTCTGCCATGGAGACGATCGTAGAGATGCTGGATGTAGTCCTATGGAACGGCTTGCCATGCCATTTCCACCTAGCGCCTCAGTTGGACCACCGTTCGTGCTGGACGTGCAGACCGCGTGAGACGACGCTTCATCCAGTCTCAAACATGCTCAATGGGGGACAGATCCGGAGATCTTGCTGGCCAGGGTAGTTGACTTACACCTTCTAGAGCACGTTGGGTGGCACGGGATACATGCGGACGTGCATTGTCCTGTTGGAACAGCAAGTTCCCTTGCCGGTCTAGGAATGGTAGAACGATGGGTTCGATGACGGTTTGGATGTACCGTGCACTATTCAGTGTCCCCTCGACGATCACCAGCGGTGTACGGCCAGTGTAGGAGATCGCTCCCCACACCATGATGCCGGGTGTTGGCCCTGTGTGCCTCGGTCGTATGCAGTCCTGATTGTGGCGCTCACCTGCACGGCGCCAAACACGCATACGACCATCATTGGCACCAAGGCAGAAGCGACTCTCATCGCTGAAGACGACACGTCTCCATTCGTCCCTCCATTCACGCCTGTCGCGACACCACTGGAGGCGGGCTGCACGATGTTGGGGCGTGAGCGGAAGACGGCCTAACGGTGTGCGGGACCGTAGCCCAGCTTCATGGAGACGGTTGCGAATGGTCCTCGCCGATACCCCAGGAGCAACAGTGTCCCTAATTTGCTGGGAAGTGGCGGTGCGGTCCCCTACGGCACTGCGTAGGATCCTACGGTCTTGGCGTGCATCCGTGCGTCGCTGCGGTCCGGTCCCAGGTCGACGGGCACGTGCACCTTCCGCCGACCACTGGCGACAACATCGATGTACTGTGGAGACCTCACGCCCCACGTGTTGAGCAATTCGGCGGTACGTCCACCCGGCCTCCCGCATGCCCACTATACGCCCTCGCTCAAAGTCCGTCAACTGCACATACGGTTCACATCCACGCTGTCGCGGCATGCTACCAGTGTTAAAGACTGCGATGGAGCTCCGTATGCCACGGCAAACTGGCTGACACTGACGGCGGCGGTGCACAGATGCTGCGCAGCTAGCGCCATTCGGCGGCCAACACCGAGGTTCCTGGTGTGTCCGCTGTGCCGTGCGTGTGATCATTGCTTGTACAGCCCTCTCGCAGTGTCCGGAGCAAGTATGGTGGGTCTGCCACACCGGTGTCAATGTGTTCTTTTTTCCATTTCCAGGAGTGTATATTACCGATCAAATTAATCTAATAATGAGCAAGACAACATCGATCAACTACAGAGTGATTTTTTTTTCGAGTTTGCAGCGAACATGCGCATTTTTCTCAAACAGCCCACAGCGGATGCGATCGCTGATGAGGTGGTGAGAAAAGGTTTGCTTTCTGTTATGAGGTGGAATTTCCGACTGTGATGCGTAAATACAGTTCATGACTGCAAGAAAGACATTGCTGAGTTTATGAATTACATATTGAAAGGTGACTCTATAGTGAGTGAAACTACAATCTTCCAGGCTCTTATCCGCAGCTCGCAGTCTAGTCACAGCGTCCTGGGTTTGATTCCCGGCCGGGTTGGGGATTTTCTATGCCCGGGGACTGGGTGTTTGTGTTGTCCTCATCATTACATCATCATTCATGAAAGTGGCGAGATTGCAGTGAGTAAAATGTTGGGAATTTGTACTGGTGCTGGTAACCGCACAGTAGAGCGCCCCACAAACCAAACATCAATTTTCCAAGCTCTTGGTCGTATACAAATTCTGTCCAGTGTAGTTTTAATTATTGCTTGGAATTCTTTTCTATAACTATGGCATTAGCCGAAGCTCTATTCGGTTAGCTACAGCACGGTGAGACTGCGCGTTAAGCGACTTCAGGATTTGAAATAATTATTATCAAGATTCGAGAAGAAATAGATATCACCAGTGGAATGAATCTAGTGAAGAAAGTTGGCCAAGACTGAGTGGAAATGAGACGCAAAAGAGGTGTGCACTGTAAGGATTTCTGAGAAGAAAAGTCGTTTTAAATTATCGGATCATCTTGTAGCTTCGTTATTATTACCTCCAGCAAATATTCCCTTGTACTGTTGTAAGTTAGCTGAAGACATCTTAAAGGAATTGTGTTCAGTGTATAAGTTTTTTGATAAGCTGAAACTACGTCATGAACTATCTCCTATTTACACTATTACAAGAATTTAGATCACCGCCTGTTGCTCATAGTTGAAAGGTCTCTGTTGGATTCCTTTCATGTTAATTTCTTAAATCTGTTGTCATTTATGGCATACATTACACTTCTAAATTTACTGTGGTGTTTCTGACTATCTGGGAGGAGACTGAGAAGTGAAACGTGTTACTTTTACACATAAACAAGAACGATCTGTCACACTACTACACTTTAAAACACAGTTTATATGTAATTCGTGTCACACAGTCTCATACGGAACCTACATCCGCTTTCTTTTATATACTGTATATGATAAGATACTGTCATCCCCCTTCCCTTCTGTGTGAAAGAATGAATGACCAAATGTATTTCTCGTTGCATGCTTGACGGTAGCAGACAAGCCTGTCTGCTAGAGAACAGTAGGACCAACGTCGGAACAGGTAGCTACGCTTTCTAAAAGCAAAGAGGTTTCTATCCTTAGTATGGTCCTGTCCATCCCTTGTCATGTTGGTATAGGAAGCTGCCTCTCTGGTCACTTCCGTTTGTATTTGTGAGCCACCCCTCAGGAAGGGACCACGGCAGTCTGTCCGCGGCGAGCGTCTGAAGTGGTAAGATCTCCGGCTAAGCGCGTGTTTGCTAAGTCCGTAGGACAATGGATTTCTTAAGTTCAGCCTGATTGAAAATTTAATCACCTTTATTTCAGATTTAGCTCTTAAATATCTAATGTTATCTTAAATTGCAATGCAGTGTAATTCGCGTGTGAAGTTCAGAATATCTTCCGGTAGTTGCTTTGTCACTACTTTGTGAGTAATGTGGTACCACGTGTTGATCAGTAACTCTAACTAAGATCATCAATCTTAAATGCGAATGCTCGTGTGATTATAACGTCTCGTCTTGACAATATTTTTCAATACAGCAACTTTTCTTTGTGTTCAACCCACGTGGGGTATACTTTATGAGACCAGTACCATGTGCTTATACAACTGTTTGATCCATCAGGTTAATAGTAAGACTATAGTAACCAGTTCGAAGTTTTTCTTTAGGAAATTGTGTTTCGATGTAATTTATTTTAATTATCAAAATTATTGTGGAGTTACACTCTTTGTGTAAACCAAGTTGACCACGTGAAGCATGTGGTGAATTCATCAAAGTAGCCCTCAGCTATTCTTTTCTGGAAGATTTCACAGAGAGTTAATATGAATTAAGTATACCAGTGTGTGGTAATTACATGACGGACAGGATTGTGCTACGAACGTAACTTCTTTGGGTGAAAATTGAATCGGTTGGTTGTGGTTAATTTCCTCTTGCATATGTTTCAACGTTCGTCGTGTGTTATTTTATGAATGCAATGTTGTATGCAGTCTCCCAATCTTGGCTCCATATTTTATGTGTTCTGTAACATTACAAATTCACATTTTCACAGTACTAAATAAGGCTCCAGCTTAGTTACGACTCAAGTTTAATATGCTGAAATTTCAATGATCAATGTTCAAATAAATTTCCAAATATAAACTGATTTATTTCCTTTTATTTAAATTCTCATATATATATATATATATATATATATATATATATATATATATATATATCACCGGTTGTCGCGTGACTATTAAAAGATTATAATTAATGTTAGTCTGGTTGGGAATTTGGTAAGCTAGACTGGACACGTGGTGAAACAGTTGCTCAGTAATGCAAGGTTAACTTCCCCAGACAGCTCACAACTTTTAACCCGCTTTTATTGAATATCAGCACCGCTTTCATCGCAAATCAAAGCAACAACGTTACACATGGCGACCCTGTTCTGTGATTCCGCTGGACTCTGGTATCTCTGAAACGTTAGATTGCGAGCGTTGTATAATCTTAATTTTTTTCCCCTGCAGCGCTCAAACCACTGCTGCGTTGTTTCTGAGCAGACTTTCAAAAGATTCACGCCGTTGTTGAGCGGCGTTGTGTTGTTTGTTTTCTGTATTTGTGTGTTTTATATGTATGTGTTTTTCTTCTCGCTTGTAAATTGCACTGACTTCGGTCAAAGATATAAATTTGTTTTGCGTGTGAAAAAGTGCGTACTAGGTTGGGTACCTTTCGTGTGACTGTCGTAATTTTTGGGGGATACATTTATTCTGATTAGTGTGTTGCATACCGGGTATAAATTGAACTAATGCAGACACGTAACCAAGCTAAAAGTAGGCGGTCCAACAACTTAAGCAACATGGACCAAGGGGATAATTTTATTTCGAATATTAACGCGTCGGTCGGTTCCGAAAATGCAATGGGGAATACTTCAGACGAAATGCAAAACAGGACGAACGGGCTTACACCAGAGAAAGAAATTAATTTGCCTCCTACTAACCAAATTGATTTGGCAGAGCTCATGAAAGCCTTGTTGCAACAAAATAAAGAAAACGCAGAGAAATCAGAAAAATCGTTCCGAGAACAAAAAGAATCATCTGAAAAATCGATCCGTGAGCTAGGCGAACAAATGACGCAGAAATCTGAAAAATCTATCCGCGAGCTAGGCCAACAAATAGACAAAAAACTAATCCAGCAGACAAATAAAGTCGTCAAGTCGATGCAGAAAGTGTCCGATGATATCTCACAAAGAATAAACAATCTGGCAAGTGAAATGAAAAGTGATATTATGAAAGTATTTGGCCGTACATTTGAACAAATCGATGACCATCTGCAAGCCTTAGAACAGGGCAAGTGGAGTCGCGATGCGGAATCTAAAGCGAGTGAAGAACAGCTACTTAGGAATTTCCAAGCGCTGAGAGAAGACTGCCAAAGAGAACACCAGAAGGTACTCTCGAGGGTCCAAGAGACGGAAACGCATTGTCCCACGTCCGTTAGCAACACAATAGCGGACAACAGTTTAGCGATCCACGCGTTGGAACAGCAAGTAGAACAATTGAAGCAGACTGGGGCGGAGGACAAGAGACAAATAGATGATAAGATTGCGGCATTACCGGACATTGTAGGCACGATGAAGCTGACGGAAAGCGAGAACAATACTACACTGGTAGCGGCCGCAGAGACCGTAGAAGTGCGTTCGCTTCTGAGATTTCAGAAGGGACAGTTCGAAGTGAACAGGCGGCACAAAGCTGTAACACGCGAATTACAAGAACCCGTGGCGCATCTGGAAAACCGCATGGCGTGTGATTACGAACTCGCCAATAGCACTAAAAATAGCCGCACGAACAGTGCAGAGAGGGACTCCGGCCACGAGGGAGATTTTGACGACAGGGAAGAATGTATTTTGAGGGGCAGACATGAGAAAAATCGAAACATTCAAGAGCCTCGCCGAGAGGAAATGCGGGGATTTGATTTCAAACATTTCCTTACGGTGAGAAAGTTTGAGATATTTCGAAATTCGCAAAAAGGAATACATCCACGAGCATGGCTCGAGCAATTTGATTTCTGTCTTCCCCCCGACTGGGCAAGTTCACGTAAGATAGAATATATGTGTGGCTATTTGGAAGGCTAACCGGCGATTCGCATGAGGTCGGCAGCGCGCCACTGCAACTCCACTCGGGAGTTTCGACAAGCCTTTCTCTCGGCCTATTGGTCGGAAGCGGCACAAGAAAGGGTCAAGCATGGCATAATTATGCTGCCAAATTTGAACCAGTCTGGTTTCGGCAGCCCAGCACGCCTATTCGACCACACGCTGCAGGCGAATCAATTTCTATACGGTCCATACGGACCTGTGGATCTAATTAGGACATGCATCACCAAATTGCCGATGCACTTGCGCCACGTAATTCTTGCAGCACGATGCAAAGGGGACGTGGAAACGTTTAACACACTTCTCCAAGAGTTGGAATATAATACAGCAGAATGCCCGCCTTATCAGGCACAAAGTTATTATGGGGCACAGCAGCACGATCGCAGTCGTGGCCATAGTATTAATCAACGGCGTGACTGGTCGTCGCGACGCGAACGGAACAATAATCGGGACCGGCCGTATAGAAACTGGGGTAACAGTCGCGAACACAGGTGGAACAACGGAAATGATCGAGGACGTGGACAGGATCGTGAACGCTACAGGTACGACAACCAGAATCGATACTACGATGAACACAGTGGGAATAGGATTGTAGGCGGAGCACCACATGATGTTGAAATTCGGTCGGCCAACCCTAGACATAATCCAGCAAATGGAAATGAACAAAACCGGCAATGACAAATGATCAGCGCAGAAGATGCCCAATTGGAACAATTGAGCGACATGGCAAATGAGTACATAGGGTATATAGAGAGGACAGTGAGGAATAGAGAGGACGGTGAGGAAAAAGAATTGATTAGTTTAAATTTGTGACATATGCATCTTGAATAATATGCTTGTAAAAATAATGATAAAGACGTTTCTGTGTGATTGATTGAAGTGATGTTTTTAATTTTTTTTTTCCTTGTGCAATTAGGATTTAGGTTGGATCAAATGTGAAGATAAAAGGTTTCTTTGTGAACGAGTAAAATGCTGTTTATGGTTTTTTGTTGTGTAAATTGAAAAGAGTCGCTCCTGAGAGAAGCAAGATCTGTGGTGAATTAATGCAAAACCTACGGGAATATCCGACCTGTGGGTATTATGGGTCTGACAAACCCAGGTCCCCAGCTGTTAGTAGCCTTGTTTCCGATTTTCTGCTTTCAGTGCTACTATCTATCTATTACTATTCTATATCTGTCAGTATAAATGAGGATCTCTTACTATAGTATGCGTGCTGTATGAATGTTTTAAGATAGGAGAACTCTGAGAAAGGAATGAGGAAGTTTAGAGTCTTGAAAACAGGATGCGATAATACGACTGTTTAACCATTGGCTTCCCAATATGCGATGATATGTTAATATTGATGATATATGTCTTTTTTGTTCTTTATAGCTGAGTATGTGAAGTGCTGTCTGTGGATTTCGTCAGTATATTGATTCCCTTCAAGGTGAAAGAAGAATTGTGGTTTGTGTAATTTACGTGGCCCTGAAATATTATTGTGGTAGTCAAATACGAGCAGTTTATTCAGCAAATGGAGAAAAGAACAGAAATGTGGATCCTTTTTGTAGTCTTGACTGATGTTGAGCCAGAGCCTGAAAAATTATTCTGCTTTAGTACTTGTCCTAGAAAAGCGACGTTTATGTGTTTTGCTGATGCTGTGAGCATTACAGCTTACTGTTTTCGCTGGTGCGGGATGCACTGCAGCCTATATGATTTGTACTGAGGAAATTTCCCTCTTGAAGGTAGAGGAAGATTAAATAATTTTGATTGTGGGACCGAAGGAAAGCTTGGTTTAAGGTAATAAGGATGAAGTAAAACATTTGTCATTTAAACTACAGGAGGATTCGGATTTTTTGTGTCTGATGTAAGTTCAATATGTTAAGATGAAACTGTTTTACAGAATAGAGGAGACCACAATTTTGCCGTTCATGAGAAATGAAGCCAGAATAACCACCACAGGCGAAATAACTGATTTGGAAGCGAAAGGTAACTTAAAGAAGGAACGAAATGGGTAAGAAAATGTAGTATAACCTGTATAATGAAAATATTTTTACCCTTCTCAGAGTCATCTGTGTGATTAATTCTTCTGATAACGTAATTTTAGATGAAATTTTCTTACTGTTTTATGTATGAATATATGAGTATGATAAATGTATATCTGCAAGTCTCTTATCAGGTGTGTCAACTGGTATAAATGTTTTGGCGTGTAAATAACCATTGTTCTTTTTACTGTGTATGTTTAAGGAAAGTTTCTCCATATTTATCATGTGACAAGACATACGCGGCGAGCGTCAGGAAGAGGACGAATTAGAACAATGTTGTAGTGGTGTAAACACTTTGTTGAAGTAGCATTGTAGTAGCTTGTTGGATTAACTAGTAGTGGATAGAAGTAGAATTTAGAGTAATACATGTTTATGGGTAGTTAGTTTGTAGTATAGACAACAGGTGTGCATGTGTGCATGTGTGTGTGTGTAAATAACATGTGAACCCTATGCTGTCCTGACCTATACTTGCACAAGGCATAATCCTATTCATTTTAGTGAATTAATAAGCAGCATTTGATTTATTGAAACACAAGTGAATCACATTAGTGATGTGGATTTAGATAGTCTATTGTCAGTTCATTTAATTTTTATTTTTATACTGTCAAGTCATTTTACTTTTATTTTTTTATATTGTCAAGTCATTTAACTTTTATTTTTATATTGTCGATTCATCTAACTTTTTTATTTAAAAAAAATTAAGTCTCACTTTTGTTCTTAAAAATTGTGAAAGAAAATACTAAGTGGTATTATGTATGACATTTTGTAATCACATAACTGTGATGAACAATTTCTGAGAATGCAGTTGAGAACGTGAAAGCGAACCGGCTAAACTCTTACGAGACAGCGGGAGCAGCGAGGAGGAGGGCTAGTTGTAAACTGGTGGGTTTCCCAGCAGGACACGCTGTCAACCGGACCACTTCGGGAGCGCGGTCGACCACAAAAGAAGGGTACGTGGCAAACACTTTCCCTTGCACCCGGAGCTAATGGCCGGCCGCACCAGTGCGACCCTTCGTGGAGGCGATGACCTGAGATGGGGGAGCGGTCCACCGCGCGGAAATCCATCTGCTGGCAACGCACCACACGCACGTGACCGTGACGAGACGACCGCGGTGAAACGACAGAAGACAGAGGATAAAGGGGTGTGGAGCCTTTTGACAGGTACTGTCCAGAGAAACTTGCAGACGTCAATGACGACTATCAACATTTCTTGGCGGAAGCCCGTTGTCAAGCGACAATAAAGCATGGTTCGGTGTTCTCTGATTGCTAAGGGTGGCACAAAGAAGAGCCACTAAGTGTCATCCTCGCCCAGGAATATCAAACCGGTGGGGAAATTGAGGATAACTCAAGAATTTAACAACACAAGGGGCATGGAGCCTTTTGACATGTACTGTCCAGAGAAATTGGCAGACTTCAACGACGCCTATCAACATTTCCTGGCGGATGCCCACTGTCAAGCGACAGTAAATCATAGTTCGATGTTCGCTGGTCGCTAAGGGTGGCACAAAGAAGAGCCATTAAGTGTCATCCTTGCCCAGGAATATCAACCTGGCGTGTCAAACGAGGATACCGCACGAATTTGACAACACAAAACCAAATCGAGATGTACGTGACACGGGCCACCAAGAGAAACTTCATGAGAGTGCAGAGACGGCGAGATTGCACGCAACAGATGGACAAAAATCCCTACTGACAGCTGCGGCGACGAAACCCCCCGCCTCCCCTTATATTGTGCCTCGGAACAGTGGAACTACTGAGTGTGTCAGTGAACAGTGATCATACGGTTCTTAGTTCAATGCATATACATGTGTTTCTGTCAGAGAAACTTTGACTTGTGTGTTTTGCAGAGGTTCCATTTATTGGTGTTTATTAGACTGACTCTTGTATTTTACAGGTGTTCTATTTATTGTTTTCTTTAGACTTTGACCCTTGTATTTTGCAGGTGTTTTATTTATTGGTGTTTTTTTTTAGATGTTGACTATTGTACTTTCAGAGCTGTTTTATTGATCAATGTTTGTTCTTGTGTGATGTATTAGATTTGTGATATTTTGTTTCGTAAATTCATTCCTGTGGCATTGCTTCGTTTATCAGTCAGATAGCTATTCATTCTCACTGGACTGTGATCGATTAGCCTTTGCATGGGTCATATTTATAGTGAAAACCCCATAAGGGTAACAATCACATAATTATTGTAGTTTCAGTATAATAACACAGTGCTCATTATTTGCTAACTAACTGAAATATAGTAGAGTGATTAAATTAGTGCCACAAAGTTATTTTAATTCTACAAATTATTAGTTTTATAAGATAAGGAATTTTTTTGCGATAACCACTTTGTAAAACATGTTTTATTCTCTTATCATTTATTCTTGCTTTTGCTGATTGTGCATTGCAATGTTCTGATTTATAATACTGGTGTTATTTTCATTTTTTTAATTGCTGTGGCACCTTTGCTATTTTTAACTATTTTACTTGTTAATAAACGTTCATAAATTTTCCTGTGATCAGTTGGCTCTTGCAATGAGCAAATACTGGTGAACTCCATAAGGGTAAAAACCAGAAATTGTTTTCATATTAATAACACAGGGACCATTGTTTTTACTTGCTGACCGAATTAGGTCTACAATATATTTTAAATAGGTGTCACAGATTGTTTTTTCTCTCTTTGAAATTGGTAGATTCTAAAGATGTGTTGAAATTATTGCGTTTTAGCAAGTAGCTGGTGACCTCTTGCCTTTTCTTTACATTTTTAGTTTAAGTTGGGTGTGAGAAGCCTGCTTGGGAATGTCCTAGCATGGCCAGAAAATTCCCTGCACAGTCTTTTCCCGGAGCGTTGGGGTTATGAAAGGTCTCTGTTGGATTCCTTTCATGTTAATTTCTTAAATCCGTTGTCATTTATGGCATACATTCCACTTCTAAATTTACTGTGGTGTTTCTGACTATCTGGAAGGAGACTGAGCAGTGAAACCTGTTACTTTTACAAGAAAGATCTGTCACACTACTACACCTTAAAACACAGTTTATATGTAATTCGGGTCACACAGTCTCATATGGAACCTACATCCGCTTTCTTTCATATACTGTATATGATAAGATACTGTCATCCCCCTTCCTTTCTGTGTGATAGAATGAATGACCAAATGTATTTCTAGTTGCATGCTGGATGGTAGCAGACAAGCCTGTCTCCTAGAGAACAGTAGGACCAACGTCGGAACAGGTAGCTACGCTTTCTAAAAGCAAAGAGGTTTCTATCCTTAGTGTGGTCCTGTCCGTCCCTTGTCATGTTGGTATAGGAAGCTGCCTCTCTGGTCACTTCCGTTTGTATTTGTGAGCCACCCCTCAGGAAGGGACCACGGCAGTCTGTCCGCGGCGAGCGTCTGAAGTGGTAAGATCTCCGGCTAAGCACGTGTCTGCTAAGTCCATAGGACAATGGATTTCTTAAGTTCAGCCTGATTGAAAATTTAATCACCTTTATTTCAGGTTTAGCTCTTAAATATCTAATGTTATCTCAAATTGCAAGGCAGTGTAATTCGCGTGTGAAGTTCAGAATATATTCCGGTAGTTTTTTTGTCACTACTTTGTGAGTAATGTGGAACCACGTGTTGATCAGTAACCCTAACTAAGATCATCAATCTTAAATGTGAATGCTCTTGTGATTATAACATCTCGTCTTGACAATATTTTTCAATATAGCAACTTTTCTTTATGTTCAGCCCACGTGGGGTGTACCTTATGAGACCAGTACCATGTGCTTATACAACAGGTTAATAGTAAGACGATAGTAACCAGTTCGAGGTTTTTCTTTAGGAAATTGTGTTTCGATGTAATTTATTTTAATTATCAAAATTATTGTGGATTTACACTCTTTGTGTAAACCAAGTTGACCACGTGAAGCATGTGGTGAAATCATCAAAGTAGCCCTCAGCTATTCTTTTCGGGAAGATTTCACAGAGAGTTAGTATGAATTTAGTATACCAGTGTGTGGTAATTACATGACGGACAGGATTGTGTAACGAACGTCACTTCTTTGGGTGAAAATTGAATCGTTTGGTTGTGGTTAATTTCCTCTTGCATATGTTTCAACGTTCGTCGTGTGTTGTTTTATGAATGCAATGTTGTATGCAGTCTCCCAATCTTGGCTCCATATTTGATGTGTTCTGTAAGATTACAAATTCACATTTTCACAGTCCTAAATAAGGCACCAGCTTAGTTATGACTCAAGTTTAATATGCTGAAATTTCAATGATCAATGTTAAAATAAATTTCCAAATATAAACTGATTTATTTCCTTTTATTTAAATTCTCTTATAAGTCTGCCGTCCCCATCAAGAGATGTCTTTCCATGGAAAGCATCACCAAGACCGACAATCTTTCCTGTCTCACAGCGTACGACTGATTTTACTCTTTTCAAAGTTGAAAAGCACCTTCTGCTTCGATCGACGTAATAATAACTGCAAAAAGTAGCTTCAACAGTGTAGTGCAGTCAGTGAACGTCTTCCCTAGGTTGTTGGTTAGACTATATAACGTCGTTGCTTAATTTGCTATGAAAGCGGTGCTGATATTCAATAAAAGCGGGTTAAAAGCTGTGAGCTGTCTGGGGAAGTTAACCTTGCATTACTGAGCAACTGTTTCACCAGGTATCCAGTCTAGCTTACCAAATTCCCAACCAGACTAACATTAATTATAATCTTTTAATAGTCATACGACAACCGGTGATATATATATATATATACATATATATATATATATATATATATATATATATATACGACAACCGGTGATATATATAATACAACCGGTGAATATATATATATATATATATATATATATATATATATATATATATATATATATATATATCACCGGTTGTCGTATGACTATTAAAAGATTATAATTAATGTTAGTCTGGTTGGGAATTTGGTAAGCTAGACTGGATACCTGGTGAAACAGTTGCTCAGTAATGCAAGGTTAACTTCCCCAGACAGCTCACAGCTTTTAACCCGCTTTTATTGAATATCAGCACCGCTTTCATAGCAAATTAAGCAACGACGTTACATAGTCTAACCAACAACCTAGGGAAGACGTTCACTGACTGCACTACACTGTTGAAGCTACTTTTTGCAGTTCTTATTACGTCGATCGAAGCAGAAGGTGATTTTCAACTTTGAAAAGAGTAAAATCAGTCGTACGCTGTGAGACAGGAAAGATTGTCGGTCTTGGTGATGCTTTCCATGGAAAGACATCTCTTGATGGGGACGGCAGACTTCAGTCAGCGGGTGACTGACAAGTTTGCATCATTAAAAAACAGGAGGGAAAACTTTCATTAAAAAAGGAGTAAGAATAAGTGTGCTTATAATGTATATTTGCCTCTCATTTTCAGTCTTTTGAATGACAAATGTATTTCAGTTCTGCTAGGAATAGCTCTTTACGTAACGACAATCGTCTTTGTAGATAGTCGATAAATCGTAGCCAGCTCTTTGCCACAGTTATTTTCCTCTCATAGACGAATCTCTAACTTTTCGCAGGATCGTGAAGTGAATGTAAAAAACTGAATTTTGTGACCTTGATACAGCTTGAATTCTAGGGCTGTATTCATCCTAACGAATTCTCAGGAAGACAGGCGCCGACATAAAGAACTTAGTCCCCTGTAAGCGTCTCATATAAAAGTGCAACACTGACACTTCGGCACACCACCAACTTCGGGTCTCACAGGCCGCCATTGGTCTGAACTTTGAACTGAAAGAGGAGTCACCCATGGTGATTTTTACACAGCACCAAAGTTATTGTCAGAACTCTTGGAAGAAGTGTTCATATCACTTAACTAGAAAAAAAAAAGAAAATCGAATACGTAATAATGGAAAGACTCTGAATTACTGTAAGTTACTTGATATTATACTTTTTACCTCGTTCGAGGACATTCTATCGAATTTATCACTGCATGTGTCCGTCAGTTTAAGACAGACAAGTAGAAACATTAAAATAAGATATTTTGAACACCTCGGAACAAAAATAAAAAGCTTATATGCAAGACTTGCTGCTCTCCTAACTGCCCGCAACTTCCACCCATCAAAAATGGAAATGGTTTTCAGATACTAAAATCCAGCAGCAGAGTATACCAGAAATTTACCACAGAAAAAAACTTTCAACGTACAGAAGACTATATCACGTTTTAAATTATCACACTATACTCCTCAATGCCACAATGAGCCACACGCTGAAGTAATTATGTAGAAAATACAACACAGAGACTTTTTAAGAACAAAAAAATATAGAAAATGACAACACACAGGGACACAAAGAGAGAGATGAGATACGCGCATAGACACAGAGACGGAGAGATTGCCACATATAGATAATGAGAGAGAGAGAGATAGAGGGCGGGGGACCGGAAGCGAAAGAGAGAGAGGAAGAGAGGAAAAATTTTGTAAAACAGGAGAAAGAACAAAATGGCTCTGAGCACTATGGGACTTAACATCTGTGGTCATCAGTCCCCTAGAACTTAGAACTACTTAAACCTAACTAACCTAAGGACATCACACACATCCATGCCCGAGGCAGTATTCGAACCTGCGACCGTAGCAGTCGCGCGGTTCCGGACTGAGGGTCTAGAACAGCTAGACCACCGCGGCCGGCGAGGAAGAACAAACAGCACGCAAGATCAAGTGTTGAAAGAACACCTGCTGTATCCAAGTTTGAAATAAGGGTATAAACGTTAGTCTTATTTGTATTTAATGTTTGAACTATCGACTGCTGTTACAAAAAATTATTGAACAGTATTTTGTGTCAGCATCTCCATACAGTAAGCATGAGAATATTACAAGAACGCCGAAACAGCCTGCAAGTGCTATCGAATAAAAAGTAATACTGATGTTTCCTTATTTGCCTGTATATCTTCATAGAACTATTATACTGTTGCAGATGAAAAGCTATCCGTTCCTGTAATGTAGATCTGAAAAGCAAAAACTAACTAATAATTAACGTACCAGATCGGAATACCTAGCAAAAAATTTTGAGCCTAGTTTTCACCCGCATCTAGTATTTTAAAACTGTAATAAAATAGGAATCCATCGATGGTAGCCCAAATGTGCTGAAACATGTTTGAGCGAAAATAGAAACGTAAAAAGAGTTTGTGTTCTGCATAAACAGACAGAAATCAATCTTATTTTGCAAACACGGCTGCTATTACAGAATTAAGAAACTGTTGACTATTCGCTCCGAATTTCAAGAGTTTTCATCAGAACATCGAGACAGCAGATGACCACTGCTCCTGATACTGTGATTCAGAGTGGTGGCTCAACAGAGCAAAGCACAAATCCTCCTCAGTAACGAAGATACTGACACATTTTACGTGTTAGAAAAAGACTCCGAGGAACCTAGCTCGAATCTTGGTACCGGAAGATATTTCCAACCAAAGTATATGGCCAAATGTTGAGAAAAGGTGGGAGTGGTAATTTCTCGTAACCACACATTGTTGAGTTAAATTACAAATCACTCTGCAGCCTGCCGTACTGTCGGTAAAAATCCATCTACCCGATTGCGACACTAAGCCCGCCAATTCCGTTGCCGCTGTTCGAGAGTAGTAGGTTCCATACAGAAACCGCGTTTAAATGCATTCTCTTCTCTGTTATCATGAACCACACTAAACTACAGACTAAGTCACCTCCTAGCAACCATTTACGTTAAAAACGTACTCTTAAAATACCTGACAACCAAGCTGAGCATATGGCAGTAACAAAATTTAACAATACATGTGGGCTACTCAAAAAGCGAATCACTCCTTTGTAGCTATCTCATTTCATTTGTATGCATTTTCAATATTAAATCCTTTCGTAAGAACATTGTGAAATACCGACATTTACTTGTTTCTGTGAACAAAGGGGGAATTAAGCACACCGGACAAAAATATATGGAAAGAAAAAGATCGCAACACGAAAAAAATTAAGGTAGCGGAATGAAATTTCGGGAATACATTTGTCTAGGAAACAAATGTAAATGATCAACATTGTAAGCTCACAGGTTAATGTAAGTGCGAGGTAAGCCATTGCCAATGTGAAAAGCTGATATAACCGGTGTAACCACCAGAAGGTTGAATGTAAACGCTGGAGTTGTCATCCGATCGTGTCTCATATGTGTTCGGTGGAGACAGATACGGTGATCGAGCAGGCCAAGGCAACAGTTCGACACTCTGTAGAGGGTGTTGGTTACAGCAGCGGTACATGGGCCAGTGTTATCGTGTTGGAAAATACCCCATGGAAAGCTATCTACATCTACATTTATACTCCGCAAGCCACCCAACGGTGTGTGGCGGAGGGCACTTAACGTGCCACTGTCATTACCTCCCTTTTCTATTCCAGTCGCGTATGGTTCGCGGGAAGAACGACTGTCTGAAAGCCTCCGTGCGCGCTCGAATCTCTCTAATTTTACATTCGTGATCTCCTCGGGAGGTATAAGTAGGGGGAAGCAATATATTCGATACCTCATCCAGAAACGCACCCTCTCGAAACCTGGCAAGCAAGCTACACCGCGATGCAGTGCGTCTCTCTTGCAAAGTCTGCCACTTGAGTTTGCTAAACATCTCCGTAACGCTATCACGGTTACCAAATAAACCCTGTGACGAAACCCGCCGCTCTTCTTTGGATCTTCTCTATCTCCTCCGTCAACCCGATCTGGTACGGATCCCACACTGATGAGCAATACTCAAGTATAGGTCTAACGTGAATGGCAGCACAATAGGTCGAATCACCAGACTGATGTGAGTTTTGCTGACTGGATTCGTTGGATAACCACAAGCGTGCTTCTTCTGTCATAAGAAATCGCACCCCAGGCCATATCTCTTACTGTAGGTCAAGTGTGTCTAGCACGCAGACAAGTTGGTTGCAGGCCCCCCAACAAACACACGGCCATCATTGGCACCGAGACAGAACCAGATGTCATCAGAAAACACAGCAGACCTCCACTCCGTTAACCACTTAACTCTCGCTCACACCACTGTAAGTCGCGAATGGCGGTGGTTTGGCGTAAGCGGAATGTACGCAACAAGGTGTCTGGCTCGGAGCTGTCCTTGAAGTAATCGATTTGTAACTGATAGTTGTGTCACTGCGATGCCAACTGCTGCTCAACTTGCAGCTGCAGATCCACCACGATGCGACATAGCCACACGACGAACACGCTGATCTTTCCTCTCAGTAGCGCCACATGGCCGCCCGGAGACCGGTCTTCAAGCGACTGGAAGTTCTCGTGCCACCGCTGTCAGCAGTCATGTACAGTGTCTACATTCCTGCCAGTTCTTTCTGCAATATAGCAAAAATTAGCTTCTCGTAGCCCTATTACACGGCACCATTCAAACTCAATGAGGTACTGATAATGGCTTCTTTGTTGGCTTAAAGGCATTCCTAACTGACATCAACTCACCACGTTCAATCTCAAAGGTAACTAACGCTGACGACCGTTACAGCATGTATTTAAAGGACACCGGATTTGCATCCATATTTGATTGGCACGAAACCTGAATAAACGTCATGTTTCAGATGTGCAAGCACGCCTACCAGCTTCCGTTTCTGCCGCACTATCTCTTCTTGGGTTCGTCATTTTTGTTCCATCAGTGTATTAGTGTGGCCGAGACAACATCACGGTAAACACCGCTTCTAGCCTTGATAACGACCAGTATTGGGGTGGGGGAAGAGGGTAGACTAGTTTCTTCGGGTATTCCATAGGTAGCTGATGACTCAACCCCTTAGTGCTACCAATATTGCGGGATGTTGATTATCCACAGTTCCAAATAGTGTCAGACATTTTTGTGGGAATCAGAATGGGTTATTTCTGCATCTACATCTACATCTATACGCATACTCCGCAATCCACCATACGGTGCGTGGCAGAGGGTACCTCATACCACAACTAGCATCTTCTCTCCCTGTTCCACTCCCAAACAGAATGAGGGAAAAATGACTGCCTATATGCCTGTGTACGACCCGTAATCTCTCTTATCTTGTCCTTGGGGTCTTTCCGCGAAATGTAAGTTGGCGGTAGTAAAATTGTACTGCAGTCAGCTTCAAATGCTGTTTCTCTAAATTTCCTCAGTAGCGATTCACGGAAAGAACGCCTCCTTTCCTTTAGAGACTCCCACCCGAGGTCCTGAAGCATTTCCGTAACACTCGCGTGATGATCAAACCTACCAGTAACAAATCTAGCAGCCCGCCTCTGAATTGCTTCTATGTCCTCCCTCAATCCGACCTGATAGGGAGCCCAAACGCTCGAGCAGTACTCAGGAATAGGTCGTATTAGTGTTTTATAAGCGGTCTCCTTTACAGCTGAACCACATCTTCCCAAAATTCTACCAATGAACCGAAGGCGACTATCCGCCTTCCCCACAACTGCCATTACATGCTTGTCCCACTTCATGTCGCTCCGCAGTGTTACACCCAAATATTTAATCAACGTGACTGTGTCAAGCGCTACACTACTAATGGATTATTCAAACATTACAGGATTATTTCTCCTATTCATCTGCATTAATTTACATTTATCTATATTTAGAGTTAGCTGCCATTCTTTACACCTATCACAAATCTTGTCCAAGTCATCTTGTATCCTCCTACAGTCACTCAACGACGACACCTTCCCGTACACCACAGCATCATCAGCAAACAGCCGCACATTGCTATCCACCCCATCCAAAAGATCATTTATGTAGATAGAAAACAACAGCGGACCTACCACACTTCCCTGGGGCATTCCAGTTGATACCCTCACCTCCGATGAACACTCACCATCGAGGACAACGTACTGGGTTCTATTACTTAAGAAGTCTTCGAGCCACTCACATACTTGGGAACCAATCCCATATGCTCGTACCTTAGTTAGGAGTCTGCAGTGGGGCACCGAGTCCAACGCTTTCCGGAAGTCAAAGAATACGGCATCCATCTGATACCCTTCATACATGGTTCGCAAGATATTATGTGAAAAAAGGGTGAGTTGCGTTTCGCAGGAGCGATGCTTTCTAAAGCCGTGCTGATGCATGGAGAGCAACTTCTCTGTCTCAAAGAAATTCATTATATTTGAACTGAGAATATGTTCGAGAATCCTGCAACAAACCGATGTTAAGGATATTGGTCTGTAATTTTGAGGTTCCGTCCTCCTACCCTTCTTATATACAGGCGTCACCTGCGCTTTTTCCAGTCTCTCGGGACTTTACGTTGGGCAAGAGATTCGCGGTAAGTGCTAGCTAAGTAAGGAGCCAATGCAGTTGAGTACTCTCTGTAAAACCGAATTGGGATCCCATCAGGACCTGGCGATTTATTTATTTTCAACCCATTCAGCTGCTTCACAACCCCAGGGATGTCTATCACTATGTCCTCCATACGGGAATCTGTACGAGACTCAAACGGCGGTATGCTTTGTACGATCCTCCTGCGTGCAAGATTTCTCAAATGCTAAATTCAAAATTTCAGCTTTCGTTTTGCTGTCTTCCGTTGCCGGGCCAGACGGATCAATGTGTGGCTGGATGGAAACCTTCGACCCGCTTACCGATTTTACGTAATATCAGAATTTCCTTGGGTTTTCAGCAAGATGTTTTGCTAAGGTATGACGGTGGTAGTGGTTGAATGCTTCGCGCATCGCTCTTTTTACAGCAGCACGGATCTCTACTGTCCTCATTCTCCCGATCTTTCTTGTACCGCGAGTGCAACTGTCTTTGCTTCCTGAGCATTCTCCGAATTGCGCTGTTAAACCAGGGTGGGTCTTTTCCGTCCGTAACCCACTTCTTCGGCACATACTTGTCCAGTGCGTGATTTACAATGTGTTTAAAATGTGCTCATAATTCTTCCACGTCCATCGTACCGGAAGTAAATGAAGTCTATTCATTTACTAAGTGGGATGCTAACAACTGCTTATCTGCTCTTTCTAGTAAGAATACTCTCCTAGCCTTCTTGACCGACTTTTTAACTTTCGTAACCATAGTCGTAATGACAACATCATGATCACTAATCCCTGTCTCAACACTGACACCGTCGATGAAGTCTGGTCTGTTCGTGGCTACTAGATCTAAAATATTTCCATTACGCGTTGGCTGTCGTTTTAGCTGCTCAAGGCAGTTTTCGGATAATGTGTTCAAAAGTAATTCACACGACGGCTTGTCTGTACCTCCTGTAATGAATCCATGGACATCCCAGTCTATACTAGGTAGGTTGAAGTCGCCTCCGACTAATATAGCATGATCCGGGTACTTCTGCGATACAGAATGTAGACTCCCTTTGAATGATTCTAGAACTGTCACGGTGGAACCTGGTGGCCGGTAATAACACCCCACAATTAACTTTATTTCCCCTAGCCCTGTAAAACGTGTCCAGATAACATCACAGTCACACTCTATTCCGACCTCAGTAGACACAATATTTTTGTCAACTGCAATGAAGACTCCACCTCCTACGGTGTCTAATCTGTCTTTCCGATACGCGTTCCAACCCTCACTAAATATTTCAGAACTTCCTATCTCAGGGTTCAGCCAGGTCTCAGTCCCGAGAATAATTTGTGCGCCACACGCTTCCTGGGGGGCAGTAAATTCAGGAACTTCATTCCGAATACTCTGAAAATTTACTGCTAATATCTTGATAGCTGAAGCGTCTTTACACTGAGCGCGTCCTGATTTCCCTGCCTGCACGTTGACTGGTGAGTGTTCATCAGGACACCTCGCACTACTGCCTAGCCTGAAATACCCCTATGTGCACGCCACAAGTACTCTGCTACCCGAGTGGCCGCTTCCTTTGTGTAGTGCACCCCTGACCTATCTATGGGCGTCCTACAATTCCCCTTCCAATACCGAAAGCCTAGAAATCTGCAGCCAAGACCGTCACAGAGTCGACGAAGCCTCTGGTTGAGACCCTCCACTCGGCTCCAAAACCAAAGGACCCCGATCCAATCTGGGAACGATGCTGCAAATAGAGAGCTCTGCTTGCACCACGCGTGCGAGGCCAGCGGTCTTCACCAAATCCGCCAGCCGCCTGCAAGAACTGAGGATCGTCTCAGAACCCAAGCAACAGACATCATTGGTGCCAACGTGAGCAACTACTTGCAGACGACTGCACCCCGTACGCTCGATAGCCGCAGGCAAGGCCGCATCCACATCTTGGATGAGGCCCCCCCCCCCCCCCCCCCGGCAGACAAACCGAGTGCACGTTGGAATTCTTTCCAGCCCTGTACGCTATTTCCCTAAGGGGCTCCATCACCCGCCTAACGTTGGAGCTCCCAATAACCAGCAAGCCTTTGCCCCCGTGTGCCTGCTCGGGCCCTGCTGAAGGAGCGGCCACCTGCCCACTGACAGGACGAACGGGCGAGGCCAGCCGGACAGCCCCCACATTGGCCCTCCACCTCGAGCGACGCGAACGCGTTGCAGTCCGCCACTGACCCTGAGGTGAGGGCGGCCCCAACGCGCCGGGTACACTAGAAGGTGCCTCGGCGGCTGAGTCAGCGGACGCAGCAAGTCACACCTGGGGTGTCTCAAGCGACGCGCCAGACCCTCCGCCGTCGCTGCACCTCGAGGCAGCAGCCTGAAGGCGGCTGACCGTGGCTAACAGCACGCACAGCTGCTCGCGAACCGCGGCCAGCTCCTCCTGCGCCCGTACACAGCACGCACACACCCTATCCATCCTACTGCTAATATCTAATGACTCTGTGAATTTATACTCTACAGCTATCAATAAGCAATATTACTCCTCTCAAATACGAGAATACGAAAGGGTTATATGTAATTAAATATTCAAGCGCACAAACACTCTGAAAGAAATTAAGAATCAAACTACAAAACAAATATGAAAGCTAAATATGCGACTCGCTGCTGCACTACTGCTGCACTGATACTTCACCGGCAGCTGCTCAAGGCACAGCAAGTGGAGGCAAGATAAGGTGAATCAGCAATGGGGTCCTTTGTTCAGTCGAGTTGTTCCCATTTGACGTATAACGTTGCAACGACCGACCCAGTCACCTTCTTCAGGTCCTGCGAGTTGTGCTGTTATGTGTACTCGAAGCATCTGAAGATTACGACTAGATCAGTCATCGAATTAATCTGTATAAAATGGTAACAACAGCTCGGCTGAGAGCCCCGAATCTTACAGTTAATGAATCACACCGATAAAACCTAACGTATCATAGATTGCCTCAGTGTTCATCAAACTAGAAGCACATACATGCAGCCCAGTGAACACGGCTTTCGTCACCTTGTTTCTGTGGAGTGACCACAATGCAGTCATGCTGAAGATGTAGGAGTAAGGACAACCCTTTGTTGCCTGGAATGCTGAAATGAACTTCGTGTTTCATGTCGATGGTAACCTGAATTTTTGGGCACTAGTCATAGTACGAAAAATACCCTAAAACGTCACAGGACCAGCTCCTCGCTGAACTACATCATCTTCTAAGTGTGGGTTACACGGTTCATGGAAATATTCAGGGGATGGACAAAAAAATTAAAACATCAAAAGCACAGCACACTGTTATGCCTAACACGTTGTAGGGAAACCGTTGGCATTCAAAGCTGCTTCCAGTCGTTTCTGAATGGATGCATACAGGCCCTAAATGGATTTCAAGGGAAGCTTATCCCATTATTGTTGCAAAATAGTGGCAAATTCTGGTAACGATGGTGGAGGTAAATAGCAATCACGCTTCCATCTCTCCAAAGTAGATCACTTAGGCTCAATGATATTGAGTTCCGGTGACTGCGGTGGCCGGGGGAGATACGACAATTCATCCTCGCGCACACAAAACCCGTCCTGGGTGATGCAAACTGTGAGAGCAGGGTCCCTGTCAACTTGGAACAGAGAATCACCATCGGCGAACAAACACTGAGCCATTGGATGAACCCCCTCAGCCAAAATGGTCAAATAAGCTTTAACAGTAATACTACCCTTTAAAGATCACTTGGGGCCTATGGAACACCACAATATGGCTGCTAAAACCATAACCGAATCTATGTGATGTTTCACTCACGTGTAGTAAACTCGGCCAGAAGTTGGAAAAAAAATGTGCAGCAGGACTCATCCAGACAAACGACATTCTTCTATTGTTCTGCAGTCTAGGTTTTATGGCTTTCTCAACCACGTTTTCAGGAAGCGGGCATTTGCCTCACTGATGAATGGTTTTGGAATTCCAGCTCCCCCTGCAATTATCTGCTTATAGAGCTCCCTTCGCCATATTTTCGTGCTGACAGTGTTCGTGAGTGCGACATTCTGTTCTGCAAGTTCTGCAGTGACTTTTGCAGCCGTTATCCTCTTATTTTTCGCCACAGTCTTCTTTAATGACCGTCTGTCACGAGCACTCAACACCTACTTAGCAGACGTTATTTTTCCGATTTCCCTGCGTGTGGTATGAATCTTCACATTGTGCTTCTTGAAACACCAAACACTTTGGCTACCTTGGTTACCGAAGCACCCACCATACGACGACCAACAACTGACGACCGAAGCTCTGAATAACGACGACTGACACTTCCCACGTATTGAGAAAATTGCACTCGTAACATTCTTGGTCAAGCACAATAGCGGAAGATACAGGTTTGGCTAGCGCCTGTGTTCATGTTCGGGCGTGTATTTCTCGCTGTGTTTCCATATTTTTGTCCAATCCCTATAGATCACGTCTTGCATCATTTGAAAATAGCCAAAATCTGGATATTCCAACGACTATACACCTCCACTCGACTACCATTCCGTGGGATGTTCGACCCATCGAAGGGCAGCATTATCTACCGTAGTAAACAATGCCCTGTTGCGAAGTATGTGACTCCAAAAGTCCACTGAAGGCAATTCGTTTTAGAATGTTCACACAGAAGTTGGTTAAGATTGACCTGCATTCACTGACAACAACAATTTCTGACAGGCTCGACAATCGCCTCTGGTAACTGTCAGCTCTTCCGCTGTATAACATCGCTAGAATGGTACACCATTCCTTGCAGACAGGTTGGAAAATCCACATTGGTGCAACAATAAATCGGGGAGTTTCATTCACGGTGCGGTCACGGGCGAGCCCAGAGACTACCGCTTTCTTCTGTGATTATGTCACATCTTCGAGTCAACCAGTCTAACTGCCCTGGTTTCGTATAACCTACTGGCACATACAGATTACTTCGTTGTCCTGACCTAAGGCAACGATTCAGTGTCACATGACCGCATGGTACGAGTTCCATACAATCAACAGCAGAACGAAGCAACGAATGTACTCCTTGAACGGAGTGACCAATATTTTCTCCAGGGAGCTTATGGAGTATGTGGAATGGTCGTAAAAAATACACTCCTGGAAATTGAAATAAGAACACCGTGAATTCATTGTCCCAGGACGGGGAAACTTTATTGACACATTCCTGGGGTCAGATACATCACATGATCACAGTGACAGAACCACAGGCACATAAACACAGGCAACAGAGCATGCACAATGTCGGCACTAGTACAGTGTATATCCACCTTTCGCAGCAATGCAGGCTGCTATTCTCCCATGGAGACGATCGTAGAGATGCTGGATGTAGCCCTGTGGAACGGCTTGCCATGCCATTTCCACCTGGCGCCTCAGTTGGACCAGCGTTCGTGCTGGATGTGCAGACCGCGTGAGACGACGCTTCATCCAGTCCCAAACATGCTCAATGGGGGACAGATCCGGAGATCTTGCTGGCCAGGGTAGTTGACTTACACCTTCTAGAGCACGTTGGGTGGCACGGGATACATGCGGACGTGCATTGTCCTGTTGGAACAGCAAGTTCCCTTGCCGGTCTAGGAATGGTAGAACGATGGGTTCGATGACGGTTTGGATGTACCGTGCACTATTCAGTGTCCCCTCGACGATCACCAGTGGTGTACGGCCAGTGTAGGAGATCGCTCCCCACACCATGATGCCGGGTGTTGGCCCTGTGTGCCTCGGTCGTATGCAGTCCTGATTGTGGCGCTCACCTGCACGGCGCCAAACACGCATACGACCATCATTGGCACCAAGGCAGAAGCGACTCTCATCGCTGAAGACGACACGTCTCCATTCGTCCCTCCATTCACGCCTGTCGCGACACCACTGGAGGCGGGCTGCACGATGTTGGGGCGTGAGCGGAAGACGGCCTAACGGTGTGCGGGACCGTAGCCCAGCTTCATGGAGACGGTTGCGAATGGTCCTCGCCGATACCCCAGGAGCAACAGTGTCCCTAATTTGCTGGGAAGTGGCGGTGCGGTCCCCTACGGCACTGCGTAGGATCCTACGGTCTTGGCGTGCATCCGTGCGTCGCTGCGGTCCGGTCGCAGGTCGACGGGCACGTGCACCTTCCGCCGACCACTGGCGACAACATCGATGTAATGTGGAGACCTCACGCCCCACGTGTTGAGCAGTTCGGCGGTACGTCCACCCGGCCTCCCGCATGCCCACTATACGCCCTCGCTCAAAGTCCGTCAACTGCACATACGGTTCACGTCCACGCTGTCGCGGCATGCTACCAGTGTTCAAGACTGCGATGGAGCTCCGTATGCCACGGCAAACTGGCTGACACTGACGGCGGCGGTGCACAAATGCTGCGCAGCTAGCGCCATTCGACGGCCAGCACCGCGGTTCCTGGTGTGTCCGCTGTGCCGTGCGTGTGATCATTGCTTGTACAGCCCTCTCTCAGTGTCCGGAGCAAGTATGGTGGGTCTGACACACCGGTGTCAATGTGTTCTTTTTTCCATTTCCAGGAGTGTAATTCAATAAAATCTTCTCGGACTGCAAGTGAAGCACTCGAGCTCTCGATAGCAGTCTCCGCCATTGTCATCAGAAACTGAAATCACTAGCTTCCAGGTCTGGCATGGTGTTCTGTTTATGTAGATGTAACGGCAGGGTCTGGAATCTTCCAGAGAGGACCAGAGTGGTGCATGTGGGGAAGACAAGTTGGGTAGCTCCTAGCGGCTGAGCACCCCCACGGGACTGGGGCCAACGAGATATACGGCCCTGCAACAAACCAGTGAGCTCCCACTAATCGGTTGTCAGCCACCCTTCGTGAATGCTCGGCTCTGTGCAGGGACCACAGGAATAAATATTTGATTGGAAAGGTGCCCAATTAAGGGTTTAATTTTGTCGTGTGCTAACGAGAACTTCCAAGCATTTAAATACGCTGTGAAGAATTATTAAATTCGTCTGAAATAGTTACTCGCTCCTCGGTGGAGACGGTTGCTGGCATTCGCAAGACTTGTAGTGCCACGTGTTGTGACGTTCGCGCCGCGACCTGTCTTTCTCGTGGGCCTCGCGCGGGTCCGACTGACGCCATACGGCGCGTGCTGCCGCTCCCGCATCCATACGAGCGTCAAACCTACGTCTTTACTTTCGCTCAGTGTCCAGAGGCTACCCCCATGACTTACTAAGTGTGAAACCCTACTCTCTGTTAAAACTGTTGCTGTTTATTCTAATTTCGGCAGCTTCTTTCGTAGCATAATCCCAGTACGGTGCATTCTTCCATACTGTGGAGTAAGATAAAACGCGTGCTGAAGACATATGGACTGAGACCAGTGTTCTGGCTCGCCTCCAAGATAAGAGATCTGTTACGCCCTGTTAAATACGAGATAGGTCTTTCAGTCCCTGTCGTGGATGTTGTTCTCTGTGAATATGGTAGCATTTGCATTGGTCGAAATATTCGCACTGTTGCCGAGCGTTGTGCAGAGTGGCTGGCTCTGAGCACTATGGGACTCAACTGCTGAGGTCATTAGTCCCCTAGAACTTAGAACTAGTTAAACCGAACGAACCTAAGGACATCACAAACATCCATGCCCGAGGCAGGATTCGAACCTGCGACCGTAGCGGTCTCGCGGTTCCAGACTGCAGCGCCTTTAACCGCACGGCCACTTCGGCCGGCGTTGTGCAGAGTGTTCACGACATACCAAACAAAGGGAACTTGAGAAGTCGGCCGTGGCTAAATATTGCCTAGAAAACAAGCATAAAACACGATTGTAAAAACGAGGTTTTGGCTCAAACACCATCATACTGGGTGATAAATGGCGCCGTTGGTGCCAGTCACTTCTCTATGTTCATTTAAGATCTCTGTGATCGACTGTCTCTTTGGTCGCTTTTCGGCTATTTAAGCGCACCTCGCTGTCGGGAGAGGGCTGGTTTTGGTCGGTTGGTTGGCGCTCCGGTGTGGAGTCTTGTTGTCGGCGATCGCTCTTTGTGCATGCTCTGCCTCTTTCTGTCACGTGGGCAGTGGGGCTGCGGACGGACACGTGTTTGTGTTCGGGAGTGTGTACTGCGCCTAGCGAGAGGGCGATGGTCTCGTCTGTGCTGCTAAACGATATGAACCTGTGAAAGTGGCCTTGGAGTGTATCGGCCTACAATCGGATACGCTACAGAATCAAACGGTGGGAATTATTCAGATTCTTAAAGTCCTGTTGTATATATGTATGTTGAATTTGGTGCTGTTTGCAGTTAAAGGCTCTCCCAGTGTTTGGACGTCCATGTTTTCTGTTTCCTCTTGACCACTGATGTACAACTTGTTGAACAATGGTATGATTGTTTTGGACGCACTTGAGATACTGGCAAGGAGTGTATATCTAAGTGGGTGTCTGTGCACTCCGAAATAACCACAGGTTTGATTTTCTGGCACTTTTTTCTACCTTTTGCCATTTAGTGGAATCCAGCTATAGTGGCTTTCTTTTGCAAAATTAAGAGATTTATGGAACTGTTTTTCTTCTTGTATGTAATTATTATTTATGATTATAAGGCGCCGGCCGGTGTGGCCAAGCGGTTCTAGGCGCTTCAGTCTGGAACCGCGCTATCGCTACGGTCGCAGGTTCGAATCCTGCCTCGGGCATGGATGTGTGTGATGTCCTTAGGTTAGTTAAGTTTAAGTATAAGTTCTAGGGGACTGATGAGCTCAGATGTTAAGTCCCATAGTGCTCAGAGCCATTTGAACCATTTGATTATAAGATGGAGTATGTGTTGTGGTTTATACACATTCTGCAGTGTTGTTATGATGAATGTTTATGTATCGTGGTTTTTGTACAAGGGCAGTGTGAATTGTTGTTGTAGACAGTGACTGCATGAGATTTAATTTGGCTGCAAAGAGTAATCGCATTCCTGTTTTGAAATTTTCTTGCTGTTTTAAGGATTGTGTTGCTCTGGATACTGTCCAGTAGCTGTATGGTTTTATGTTGTTGTTCCAGTGGTACAATCAGCGGTGCACGTCGTTCGTTGTATCTGGTCGTTTAACTTGGGGACGACGTCTTGGCGGCAGCTAGTGAATTGTAACCGATAGCGAGGTCGCTGTGTTTATCAGTAGACTCCGGTTCCTCGGCGAATTTGAGTATTTTATTATTTGTTCCTGGTGATCCCGAGGCACCCGTCTTTCTTCTTCACCGTTCCTTTCAGCTTTCATTCAGGTTCGATCTGAGTTGTGGTTTCTGCGCAACTCTGATGTGCCATTACATATCACTGAAATTTTGTAGTAACTGAAAGATGCCTTTCATTGTACTGGGTTTTTAATACCGTATTCAGAAAGAGAAATTGTGAATTGTGTCTGTTGTTATATCTTAAAAGGTGTCCTGCTCCTGTGGGATTTTTTCTCGGTAAACCATTTATTCTTTGTATGGTTCTTAAGATTCACATGCAGAGGGTTTAGCCGCATGGGATTAGCCGAGCGGTCTGAGGCGCTGCAGTCATCGACTGTGCGGCTGGTCCCGGCAGAGGTTCGAGTCCTCCCTCGGGCATGGGTGTCTGTGTTTGTCCTTAGAATAATTTAGGTTAAGTAGTGTGTAAGCTTAGGGACTGATGACCTTAGCAGTTAAGTCTCATAAGATTTCACACACATTTGAACATTTTGAACAGAAGGTTTTGTAAGTAGGCTGTTTAGGTTTTTTTATTGGTAACGCCACCTCTGTATGAAAATCACTGGCTGTGCTGTGTGCAGTCTGTGGCTGCTTTGCATTGTTGTAATACTCCCCATTGTAGTGTTAGGCAGCTGGCTGTGAACAGCGCGTAGCGTTGCGCAGTTGGAGGTGAGCCGCCAGCAGTGGTGGATGTGGAGAGAGAGATGGCGGAGTTTTGAAATTTGTCATGAACTGCTATATTTATATACGATGATATCAAGGTAAATACATTGTTTGTTCTCTATTAATATCTTTCATTTGCTAACTATCCCTATCAGTAGTTAGTGCCTTCCATAGTTTGAATCTTTTATTTAGCTGGCAGTAGTGGCGCTCGCTGTATTGCAGTAGCTTGAGCAGCGAAGATTTTTGTGAGGTAAGTGATTTGTGAAAGGTATAGTTTAATGTTAGTCAGGGCCATTCTTTTGCAGGGAATTTTGAAAGTCAGATTGCGTTGCGCTAACAAAATATTGTGTGTCAGTTTAAGCACAGTCGTGTATGAATTGTTCAAAGGGGACGTTTCATATGTCGACCCTTAGCCTAGGATACCTCACTGGAATCTTCTGATTTTTCTTGTAGTTTGTGTAATTAGTGTAGATTTTGTTAATTGCTAGCGCGTAATTGTAGAGAGAATCTCCTTTGTAGTTGTAGCCTTTCATTGTTGTACAGTAAAACAGTTGTGGCATGCATGTAGATTTGCACCAAGTATTTCGCAGCTGCGCTGGCAATTAAGTAGACATTATTTCCATTGCTATGTTATTTTATTTTGCTCTTCAAATTGTGCTTTTCTGTGTTATTGTGTGAAATATTGTGACAATTATGGCGTGTGAAAAACGTAATACTAGGCTCCAAAGTAAACTGAGAAATGACAGTGAAGACGAAGGCAGTGTGTTAGCGCCGCAGAGTAATGAATTAACTAATGTTCAAAGTAGTAATTTGGTAATTGCGCATAGGGAAATGGAGCGGGCGGCAAACAATGGTGTAGACAGTGAAACAGGTAGTGAACAGGGAAGCGTTATCGATCGATTGGTCGGTAACAGCTCGCCTCAGGAATCGCGAATGACAGAACACAATATCGCAAATACTGTAGATTCAGGTTTTGGGTCATCACCGTTTTCTCAAATAAGTCAAGACACATTTTCTGCTTGTCAAAATGTGAATGTTGCCGGTGCAAATGCACTGCCGAAAAGCGTAGAGAAACAGATTCCAGACACTAATACATTATTATTGCAATTAATGCAACAAATGGAACAAAATCAGAGACAAATGGGACAAAATCTTAAAAAATTAGACACAGTGGAACAAAATCTTAAAAAGTTAGACACAATGGAACAACACCAGAGACAAACACAGCAACAGTTAGACACAATGGAACAACACCAGAGACAAACACAGCAACAGTTAGACGCAATGGAACAAAATCTTCACACCACGCTTGAACAAACACGTGAAGATTTAACTACTGAGTTACATAACATTGAATCGAAATGTCAAAAAGTCTGTAATGACGTAAAAACACAAATTTGTGAGCATTTTCAACCTATTTTTTCGCGGCATGAAAATGCATTACAGAATCACGAAGCAGCCATAAAAGAACTGCAAACCATTGTTCATGAAAATCATGAGACCTTGTGGGCTAAAATTGACTCAGTTGCATCTACCGATTCGGTTACGCAACTTGCAAAAACTCAGGAAAACTTTAAGGACACAGTAGATATTCTGAAACTTGGTTCAGAAAAACACACTGAAGAAATAAGTACACTATCGGAGAAAGTAGCCGAACTTTCGGATCAGGTCACTAACTTATCTACAAAGGTAGATGATAATCTGAATGACACAAGACCCGTAGCCTTCACTGACACAGAAGAGTATGAACAAATCAGAAAATTCAAACAAAATCAGGATCAAATTAATACACAACACCAAAGAGAAATCCGGGAAGTACAAGATCAGCTGACACAGGTAATACAAGAATTACGTATTTCAGAGGACACTCGCGCTCCAACACGGGAAGAGGGACTTAGAAATACGGAAAAGCCGCAAAATAATAACACAGGGCATTTCGGAAGTTATGAAAGAAATTGGCAATGTGCACCGAATTTTGAGATGGAACGGCCGACACGACCTAACAATGACCGATATGCGACTCGCCGACATGATGATTTTGACTATAAGCTGTTCATTACTACACGTAAATTCAAAACATTTAAGAATTCTGGCAACGACATTCATCCACAAGCATGGCTCCATCAATTCTCTCATTGTTTTCCTCCCAACTGGTCGTTGGAACACAGATTAGAATTTATGTGTGGCTACTTAGAGAATGAACCAGCTGTAAGAATGCGATCGGTCATTCACGATTGCCACAGTGAAGGAGAATTTTACCATGCCTTCCTCTCAGCGTATTGGTCTCAAGCCACACAAGACCGCGTAAAACATGGTATCATAATGATGAAACATTTCGAACAATCTGAATTCTCCAGTCTTGTGAAATATTTTGAAGACATGTTGCACAAGAATCAGTACCTGTCAAACCCATACAGCCCCTCAGAACTCATCCGCATTTGCTTACTCAAATTGCCTGAACATTTACGACATATTATTTTAGCAGGACGTTGCAAAGACGACATTGAAGCATTTCAGGGACTGTTACAAGAACTGGAAATTGACACAGACCGTCGAGGGATGCGAAAACAGGAAAACAATCACTACAGGTCACATACGTCACAATTCCGCGATGACAGAAACAATAACTGGACACGACAAGGCTATTCTTACAATGCAAATCGTGACCAAAACAGACACCACCCATATGACAACCACTGGCAGAGTAATAATAGTTACAAGGAAAGATCACATTTCCGTAGTAATGAATATGACAGAGACAATCATAGAAACAGACAATATGGTAACCAGAACTGTTATTATCAAGGCAGACAGAATAATTTCAGACGCAACGGTCCAGCGCGCAGTTACGATTCAGGGAGAAATTCTCCACCACATGACCGACAAGAAAGAAACTACAGGAACTACCGACATGACGACAGACGATATAATCATAACGATAGACGTGAATTTCATCAGAACTGGCGGGACTCTAACAGAGCTGGGCCCTCTCGGCAAGGCGAATTTGTAAAAGTTAGGTCTCCTAATCCCAATAACGACGCGCGCCAACAAAGAGGCAGACAATGACTCGCGCCGCAGGCAGCCACCTGCGCCGGCTGGCTCAGGAAAAAATAACATAGACGCTAACATTAAGAAAAATTCCAGTATTCTTTAACGACGTATACCGCATGATAATTGCGTTGAAGTTGAAACGCTGTGCACTAGAAAGAGTAAAGGTTTACACCACATTTCACATGTAAAACCATTTATTGAAAGATAATCTGATTTTTAACTTTGTCTTTGCCATAAAACTTTTCACTTCACACTTCTAGTATGCTTTGTCAGACTTAAGAATCTGTTAACATGCAACAATGTTTGAAGTTAAATGTCCAGTCAAGAACCAAGAGAACTTATTTAAACAGAAATTACGAATGCATTGTTATAGTGAACAGATGACACAGTGTTGTATTTGTACATTCTTGCTTGTTAGTTGCACGATTACGTAACGACTATCAGGCTTACATACTTGGAACCTATACTGGTACTGCTAATGAGATTTTAATGCTACATTTTGGTTTACTTGAAAATACATTCTGGGTTTAAAGTACTTTCTGTGAGATACCAGACGACACAGTGGTTAGTTTAAGTGACAACTACACGGTTTTATCACGACGCTACTAATGAGTGACAATTTACAATGTTGCTTTTGCGGTGTATCTGTTTTATATCTGCACAGTTTTCTGAATTCTTCTGGAAAGAAAAACATGTTTTAGTAGTAACTTTTGTGGTATAGCAACAATGAGACAGCCTTTTTCGTGGCACAACATTACGTTACAGTACAGTACTTTCTTCATCACGGCAATAAGCGTAATAACTAAGACATTTATACGCAAAGCATTTCACTTTTGTGTATTATGAGGTAAGTACATTGACTTCTGCAGAACTTAGCTTTCGGAGGACGATAACTACGACACTTCCACAGAGATTATGTTGCAACAAGACGCACATTTAGCGCTACAGGACACGCATTTGAGTGATTAATTTTGTACTTTAAAAATTTATTTTTTAAGATATTTGAAGTACAATGATACGAAGTTTTTCCATGATACATTTCATTCCATTGCTGTAATCTGTAAGACCTGAGGGTATAATTACATTTATCCTCAGGGGGGTACACGCTTACTTTGTGTACCATGTGTGTGGCAACCACAAGGAACCCTAGCTAATATGGTATTTGCTTATACAACTTTACACATCGGTACCATATTTCTCTAACACACAAATTACACAGCTATCTGATCATGTAACTGAGAGATAAACTTTTTTATTACATCAGTGACAGATGTTTACGCAATTACACAGTTGGATAACTTCACACTTATGAAACTGTATTTTGTCTGTACTTTGTAAACTGTTCATATTTTTTCGGAATCATTGTGATACTATGAGAGCTTTGAATGATGCATTTGGTATGAGATCATGATTTTTAAAGTACGTTTGAGGCAGCTGACACTTTTGGCATGAGCAGAGAATTATTTTAGGCTTAGAAATTATTGGAGGAAGTTACGACGATTTTGAGATTTGACTGACGTGTTATGATGTTATTATTACGACGACGATGTGTATTATGTTGTTGAGGAATGTTTATTATGGTACGTATTTCTCACGATGAAATATTGAAGAAGTGTCGACGAATATGTATATGTATAATGAGGTAAGGAATAATGAGTAGTGTTTAGGGACTCTGATTTATGAAAAGGATGTTGGAAACCAAGAAACGTACTTTAAGAGTTATGAAATTCGTGACTGTATCACAATGCTGACGAATATTTTATTTGGACACTTATATTTATAGGATTTTGTTTCTACAGATTTGCAACGCTAATTCTTGACCTGTGAAATATTTTTATATGAGACTGCCACGGTAGCAGAAACTGCTGTCGTAAATATTTCCGTACGAAAGTTAAGTGACCACCTGCACGTAATGCGTCGCGGGCACCCAGCTGTCTCAGACGCCTGGAGAAAAAGCCATTATTGCGAGCCCTTTTCAGCGGCACAGGTAGAACAAAAAAAAGGGGAGGCCATTATCCTCGGAAATATTCTTACATCTGCAAACCTGATAATGACAAGTGTCTTTCTACGAGAATTGAGAGCTACTGACTTACGAAATGCCACATAGCTATTGAATGATATTTTTATGCTTTGGTTTGCGTAATTGCTTATTTCATTTGATATCTGGTTTCCAGCTGTGTTGCAGCATTGCTTTTATAAAATGAAATGCATTTGCTAATGTGAACACTTTCTGTCAACAGATCAATTAAATAATTATTTTATGATCCACATTCTTTAAAAAAGGAGCACTTGGAAAGGAAAGAACAATAAGAAGGAACTAGTAACAGTAACACATAATTTTCTTTTCAAGTACATGGTAATATTTCTTTTCACAATCAGTTGTTGTGTGCACCACTTTAATTACATAGACATTAAGATGTGAATATACATTTCCCGTATCTGCATTGTTATCTTTAGTGTACTATTTTTTCTGCTTGAGCTATGTCATGTTTAGATATAAGCTGCTGTTTGCCAGGCATAGTGCTACTGAACTTTAATTTGTGTTACTGTGCTAAGCCAGATTTATTTTTTTGTTGCTGCACATTGGCTCATATTAGTTGTAATGTCGCATTGCTTGGTAATTTAGATTTACTGTAGCTTGCTTTGCAATTTTCCAATTTTTTGGTCATTGCTGTTTGTGTTACTTATTTTGTGCTGCTGCATTGCCTCGTCCCTTAGTTTAGCATCTGAGCTCAGTAGATTTAAGTTAGCTTAAGAGGGGGTAGCCTCTAAGAGAATGAGTTGCGATGAATTGGAAGAAATGCATTGAGAAAACAGGTTTAGGTAGGATTTTCTTGGAAATAAATGTTGAGGTAAGAAATGTGTGAACATATAAATACAGAAAGCATGCTTAGATAGAATTTTTTTGGTGGAAACAAAGGATGAAATAAGAGGAAAGATATATGAAGTTTTGGGTTGTACTGCAGTACCAAATGTTACACTGAAAACGAACCCTGTCCTTTCCTATTGGTGTTATCCCACTATGTGTTTGTGTACCCTTGTGTATTTGTTTTCTTCCTGTCTCTGTGTAGTTTCATAGAATTTTTTCTTCTTTTAATATTAAGCTACATTCACTATGATGAGGAATACTGTTATCCTCGAATATAATTGGCATTAATAATATGTTATTTACTTTGTAAAGATGTTTAGACATTATTTATTCTGTTTTGTGTTAATGCTCATGTGTGAAGTTGGTGTTTCGAAAGTTATTCTGATCTTTTATGTATGTACTCATGTCATAATTCCACTGATGTATATGTTTATTTCTATTCTTTTGTAAAACCTGTTTTACTACAAATGTTATCTGTATTGTTATGTTCTTTAATGATGTATTTTGTACCTTTGTAATTGTATTCTCATGTTATAAAATTGTAATTGACACCAGTTCATCTTATTATTAACTTGTAAGTTACATTTCACTGCACACGTTTCTGTTGGTCATAGTATATGGACAATATGTGAGAAGTAGGGACTGTTAGTGTTTGCACGTGTGTTAATGATTCAGCAAGGGACTGGATAACAGCATTGCTGGTTCTAAGGACAATTTCAAAAGCTTTGTGAGTGCACAAGTAGTGGTTTATGGACTTGCTATATTATCTGCAAGACTCTTCAACGGTGATTGTGCACCTGCACAGTCACAACAGATGGCTGCTGGCTATCTCTCCAAGGACTACAGTGGGTCTGCATCTTTGATGACCCACCATGCCATTATCTCTACAAGGACTACAGTGGGTCTGCATCTTTGATGACCCACCGTGCCATTATTTCTACAAGGACTGCAGTGGGTCTGCACCTCTGGTGGCCCACCAATACCGTAATCTCTACCAGGACTACAGTGGGTCTGTTCTGTGATGACCTACCTACCAATATTCTTCAAAACGTCGAATGACTCTGCTGTGGGTTTGCTATGTTGTGGCCCATTACCTGTCTGCATGTCAAGAGTCAGCACTGTCTTTCCGTTGGAAGGACAACACTACTTCTTCTAGACTGCATGGAAATCCACTACTTCTATGTGCATTTTCTTTAACTGCTCAGTCTTTGAGAAAAACTCTGCATTTTTACTGTGATGAACAATGTGGACTGTCTTTATGGACTGTGAGAAATTTTTAGCTTTTGACCAACATTATATCAATAAGTGTGTGCATTTGATTTCTTTGTTATTGTAATTATGAAAAATTTTTTTCAAATCTGTATTGGCCACTGCCCAATCCAATTTGTAAAAATTTTTGTGGGGAGCATGGGGGCTATGTAAGTAGGCTGTTTAGGTTTTTTTATTGGTAACGCCACCTCTGTATGAAAATCACTGGCTGTGCTGTGTGCAGTCTGTGGCTGCTTTGCATTGTTGTAATACTCCCCATTGTAGTGTTAGGCAGCTGGCTGTGAACAGCGCGTAGCGTTGCGCAGTTGGAGGTGAGCCGCCAGCAGTGGTGGATGTGGAGAGAGAGATGGCGGAGTTTTGAAATTTGTCATGAACTGCTATATTTATATATGATGATATCAAGGTAAATACATTGTTTGTTCTCTATTAATATCTTTCATTTGCTAACTATCCCTATCAGTAGTTAGTGCCTTCCATAGTTTGAATCTTTTATTTAGCTGGCAGTAGTGGCGCTCGCTGTATTGCAGTAGCTTGAGCAGCGAAGATTTTTGTGAGGTAAGTGATTTGTGAAAGGTATAGTTTAATGTTAGTCAGGGCCATTCTTTTGCAGGGAATTTTGAAAGTCAGATTGCGTTGCGCTAACAAAATATTGTGTGTCAGTTTAAGCACAGTCGTGTATGAAGTGTTCAAAGGGGACGTTTCAGTTTTAAAATTATTTATTGTTTGGGCAGAGCTTTGATACCCGTAGACATTTTGGCTGTTTAGTACTGTTTCAGATTGTAGGGCAATTATGTATATTATTCTGGGGTAATAGCAGTTTGCGGTTGTCGTGCAGTTGTTGAATAAAATCTGTTGGAAATTACAAAACCGGAGTCTGTGTTTGATTAGTTATTATTGCCTAGTCGTTATTGAAGTATCCTTGATCGTGTGTCCCAAGTCTCACTGGGATTCTGTTACCACAGAAGCGGCCCAAATTAGAATAAACAGCAACAGTTTTAACAGAGACCTGGGGTACACACTTAGTACAGCAGGAGGGCGGGCTTTGAACATCGAGCGCCATATGCTGTCACTTGGTCCCCCTGCAGCACGGAGCTGCTAGGAGCTGCTCAGCTTGCCTTCTTGTAAGGCTCCATTCCGGACCCCTCTGAAAAGTTCCAGACGCTGCCATTACATTTGTATAAGCGTAACAACGTGCCAACCCGGGCAGTCAGCGATTTTAACCACTGATGACGGTGGCGGAGATAGCTTGCAAGATACCTCGTGTAGGAGGGAGAAAGAGGTGTGAATTTTTTTTAAACTCTATAAATGAAATGCAAGGAGGGATTTGCAACATATAAGTGGTTTATTCAGTGAGACTGCATAGAACTGCATATGCAATAATTACTGAAATTTTACCCAGTTCATTTAACAATCACACACAAATTGTTCAAATAATGATAAACAAAAGTAAAAAATTTGGGTCGCCAGATACTGTAGAAAGTATCATAAAAAAAAACGAATATAATTGAATTGGCATCAACAGCTCACAGCAAGTGAATTATATAAGGTGCCTGCCCTGGTATTTGCCTTTTAACATGAGCATTGTATGACTTCATTCTAATTTAATACATAAATAAATTACACGAGACGGGTTGACCTGGTGTAATACATGAGAAGGAATAAAAAAGCAGCTGAACAGATGACTCTCTTAACGGCAAACGGTGAATACTGTGCCTTGCGTCTGTATGAGCCTCTAACATATTGCAAAGATACTGAAGAAAGCGAAAGAAGAACACGTAGCTAGGAAGGCGGGCGATTTCTGTATTACCATGTTCATACCGTGATCGGCGTGACGGTGAAGCCGGCTGATTGCGTGCGGCTGCATCAAGACTCTGCCGGCGTCGCAATTGATAGCGTCTAACATGCCCTACGCTGGAAATAGTGATCGAAACGTGCTACTTGAAGTTATCACTACTGGACGACGGCATGCGTACACCTGCAAGTGCAAACCTACGTGAAACTGCATTAAACAAAGCTCAACACTGTTCTAACAGTACTACCGTCATCATACATGTAGTAAATCAAAATGATCCTGAGTTAAGCTCTTGATAACGCGCACAGTGAGTGAAGCTCGCGTACTTGGATCTAACAAACTTTGCTCTCTACGCTGTTTGCGACGAACGCAAAGTGCATTGTCTCATGACAAGCGATAAGAGAATCGTTGCGACTTATCGGAAGCAGTCAAGAGTGAACTCCTGCCTCCTTAGAAGCAATATTCGGAATCCCCAATACTAGTGCGATCCTCGCACTTGGAGAGAGAGAGAGCCGCTTCCCTCCAGCGTCTTGTCTCCGCCCTTCCGCAAATTACTTAGCTCGTACTATTTTTCAAAGCGAACATTAGATTCTTGCCAATGAAGAAGGCCCTTTCAAAATTTCCTCCGTCTTGCCTTCGCATTCCGAGAGGAAATGAGGGCGATACTCTGTGTGAGACAGTGTATACAAATAAACCAAGACTTCTCCCTTTGAGTATTGCCGCTAAGTTCCCAGGTGTTCTGCTCGCGGGAAACGGCCAAAATTCCCCGGGCCACTTGAGTCGTGCTGTTGCTATTCAATTCGCCGCTCTGTCCGCGTTACCTAGAATCGCGACAAAACTGTTTTTAGCTCTAAGTTTGTAGTTTCCGCTGCCTCGGGCACACGTGCGAATGTCCACGGCTTCCCTTGGCAGCGTGTTGATGTATGCAGCATCTTCGCCTGTCGCTAATCCTCTGGGGGCTTGCCCTCTGTGAAGCGTGCCGACATAGGCGCGCGACCACCTGGTCGCCGGGCTTCCCAGCTAGGAACGCATCAGAAGAATTCCTTTCATGCACGAAGTGTACCAAGTTTGCAAAGAGAAGAATCATAGCCCTTGACCGATGCTTAATGACACAATAATTCACCTCCATCACAATTCATATATTGCAATAAACTAAAGACTGATTTTAAAAGTAATTATCTCGTTTAATTAAAAACATGAAAAGCTTTGACGCTTCTCATGCTATTGACAGCTCGAGTGTTTCATTCGAAATGACGCGGGTTGTAATTCGTGAAGATTTTATTGAAGCATGCCATCGTGAAAGACACAAAGGGCAAACAATACCGAACACCGCTTTCTGTGCCTCAGAGATGACACCAAACGTATGTTCTTGTCCTGTGTTGTTCTTTTTTTCATATTTTGAGTCTGGTTTCTATGCTCCTGTTTGTCAACTTTTTTTTTCTTTCCGCTGGACGCCAGTCACCGAGCACCGGCGAGCTGTTAACGCAGCGTCGGTGGCAATTTTTAGCCGTAACTGGCTGTGAATGCAGTAACGGCGTGCGAGTGGCGTGGCTTTTGGCCGCCCGCTGCCCGCGGTGCGCCGCTGCCGCCTAGCTTCCGCCGCGGACAATGGGCGCGCCAGGTGCGGCGCGGCCGCTTTTAATTTTCCGGCGCTCAGTCAGCGGCCGCGATGCGCTGCTAATGAATGTTTTATAAGGCCGCCCTGCGAGTGGACTGGAAGCCCCGATACCGGCCGCCGGTGTTGACGCGGGGCCCGCCCGCTGGCCAACCGCAGTGGCGCACTGTGTCAGCGCCGCCTCGGCCACCAGAGGGTGCGTACACTTGCAGGAAGCTCTTCCCGACCGCGTGCGGAGCGAACGTCAACCTGCCGTGTTTATTCTGTCTTCTGGGAGTTACCGGGGACGGAACACCTGCACAGTTGGAATGTTAGAGGAAGTGCAGAAACGCCATTGCAATTTAAAACATGGAATGGCATACGCTGTCCAGATGCTTATGAAAGTAAACAACTGTTCCAGAGCTAACAAAATTCGTTCTGTACGAAGTAGCAATATACAGGGTGAACATTAATGAAACAGACAAAGTGCAGGGACGGATCCCTGACCGGAAATGGAGGGAAAAAGGTCCTATGAACAGGTATCCGGAAATGGAATGTGTCCGGCGAACTGCAAAGAGAACTCGAGGAAACCCTGGTTATGCGCGCATGAGAAGGCAAGGTTTTAGATATGACGCTCGTCTCGCTGAATTTTATTTCATGATTACCTTCCTGTTAAACATGTTCTGCTACGGCCGATGCATCCGTGTGACCCAGGCGGCAGTTCCCTTTACGTTAAAGAAGACGGATATTCACGCTTCTCTTTGTGGTACCGATATACACCTGTCCACAACTACAATAAATTTTATATACCCCAGTGTAGCTAAAGGGTGCCATGCATCTTTTTCATATCTAAAATTTTTATTTTCCTGGTTAGCCTGAAAATAGTTTCCACCCCATACTTGCTTAACACTTTCCCAATGCGATCTGTGACCTTACTAACAAACGGAAGAAAAACCTTGCCGTTGGGCGACTGTTGTTCGTCGTTGCTCCTGATCCTGTATCTGGAGCGAAGTGCTCGATCTATATCCTTGCTAGAATAGCCATTCTTCACGAAAGCTGAAGAATCTCATCTTTTAAATAAACAGATTCACAAATTCTGAGCGCCCTGTCCACCAAAGTTTTTATTACACCCCTTTTTTGTCTAGGGTGATGGTTTAAATAACGCAGATAACGATCAGTATGTGTGTCCTTTCTATACACCTTATTGCCCAACGTTCCGTCCCGTCGTTTAATCACAGACACATCCAGGAAATTCAATTGTTCATTACTCTCCGTCTCCATAGTAAATTGGATTTTCGGATTACTGCTGTTTAGATGTATCAGGAAGGCATCCAACTCCTCTGCTCCGTGTGTCCATACTATGAACGTGTCATCCATCCCATTGATCATCCTATCTATCTGAGTAACTCTCTCTGTCCAACTCCCACTAGCAAAGATATCATCAGTTCTTCACCATCATCCTCCAAACTATCCACCCCTTCCAACGACCGCATACCTTACAACGAATTTCCCTTCCTGTATAGTGTGTATTCCACCTCAGTACCCAAGCCAACTACTCCCAAAACCATTTCGTTTTCACCCAGTTCTACACCCACATTTAAGCCTCACTACCTCATGCCCACACCACCCACTCCTTAGCCTCTCATCATAGTGTGACAGCAATACAGATTCCTGTACCCAACTTCCACTCCCTACTCACCAATGAGCCCCTTTTAATGAATATCCTCTCCCTCATTCTTAAGAAAATGTTCCTCTATCCCTGCCACATTACGCAGTCAGCTCCCTATGCCCTCCACTGTACAGATCATCTCCTTCTCCTGCTGAGAGATGGAGTTGAAATTAAATCCCAGGAAAACATTTCTGTTCAGACACAACCCTTATTCGATATATCTACAAAACACCTTACCCTTAGCCTCTTCTTCAAAGCCCTAACTTTTACCTGTGCTACTATCTGTGTCCAACCTAATAATTTCATTCAATATGACTTCCTCAGTGCCATCAACCACACATTTTCCATCTATATTATTGCCATTGCCCTCAACTTCCACAGCAAATCCATTGCAGAACTGTAGTGGTGCCAACTGTTTACAGACTCCCTCCATGGTGACATCCCACAGCACACAGCACACCCATCCTGAAAGCAAAACCACTGCAAACGTCATCCTATCAACTCCCAATTTCCTTGTATACCTCATTGCAAAAGTCCTCGAGCCAATTGGATGACCACTTACCTGTTCTTCTCATTATGTCCTATACATTACTACACATTACATCATCTCCAGAGGACCTATTCCAGTCTCCAGTCGAAAGTTATCTAACACTATACTGGCAACAAATAGAATACCTACCAGGTATCGATAAATACCCAGATTGGAAGCCATCTCCCAATCTTCCAGCAAGTTGACGATATCTCCCATGCCTCTCTCCAGCAGACCTTGTGAGATACTCTGTCTTCCTACATGCCTACTACGGAACAAGCCCTACTCCTTCTTCTAGAATCCCATCACTGATACTGCTTGGATATACTCACACACCATTGGCAAATAAAATTTATTAAATGCAAAAAAACGTCAGGACTGGCGTCAGACATACACCGGACCCATTCCTCCTACCAACTGACAGTTATTCCACCTCTCACTACACGTTTCTTCGCAATAACCAGCTCTTAGCTGACAACCTGAACAAAGCTGACCACTTTGCACCGTATTCCCTGACATCGACTCAATCCCTGACGAACCTCACTTTGGTTACTCCCCGTTGCCGACCATCAACGAACGCACAAATACCATTGTTCCACCCATGGCTTCTAGTTTCCAGTACTGGGACAACATACCGCAACCAGAATTAAATACACCAATCGCAACACAAGATATAAAATAAGTACCTCACAGAAAACTTTACACATTCCCTGGTCATGACTGCATTACCTATCTGCGTGTCAAATAATCCCTCCATTTCTTACTGGTCACCCCTGCAACCATTTATACCTTTATCCTATCCACAGGATACTCTACAGAACCCTGGAAAAACCGAAATCCTACTTTTCCTCAAACCATGCCAACCCCTTCCTCTACCACCCCATCTGTCTCACCTTATTGTTCAGCAAGTTGAACGGATCAATCCTCTCCTGGTGCATCCATCAGTACCTGAACCAACACCATCTCCTTCCTGTTAACCAGCGTGACTTGTGACCCACTTTCTCTTCTGATGACCAGCTGCTGCTCCTCACCCATTTCCTATCCCAACAGCCAAAATGCTGTAAATCCACTATTTGAATCTCCATCGACCTAGAGGAAGCCTGTGACCATATATGACATTCCAGTCTCCTTTTCAGACTCCAGACGTACGTACGTCCTTCTATCCTCACTCCATAAATCATAGCGATACCTCAAAACCCACCTCAGTCAGTTTACCTTCTCGTGTAACCAATGAATAACACTGTAACCGATGAATGGCTTCTCAAGATCAACCCTTCCAAAATCCAGGCAGTAATTACGTGATGAACCAACTGCATCTTCAGTCTCTGTGATTTTTGCGTTACCACTTAAACTGTCCTATCCAGTTAACGAATAAGCTAAAATAACTTGGACTAATCATTGACGAGCAAATAAGATGAAAATCTCTCCTACTAAATGTTCAGGACAAAGACCACAATAAGTAAAATTTCTAAAGCTGCTGACAGAAATTACACCCCTCCACTGTCCTCCATACCTCAAAAACCTTGACATGACCCATCCTTCCCTATGAAAATGTTACATGGATATCTGCCTAAGTTCTGTAAGTCCCTCCATATCCATGAAAGTTATGGGCTCTTCCTCACTTCCTACATTCAGTTATCTTCCTCAGCCCACCCTCTCCATGGACCCTTTACCATCTCATCAAATCCCCACCTCTCCTCACTCAGACTGAACACCTCCAAACAACTTACACCATCTGCAATATTAACTCCAATAATCCTATTGTTTCTCCTCTGATTTCCAATCCTAGTATGCTTCTGCGTCTTTGTCGGCACATTCCACCAACCCTGCGCCAGCAGATGCACCACTTCCTCTCCCAAACATATTTCAACTGTCTCCCCCTCTGAAACCATGAACTCCATGCCAACATTTACCCATCCTACCAACTTTAAATACCCCCCCCCCCCCACACACACACACACACTCCACCTGAGACGGCTCCCTTTCACTCCTCTTCCCATACTTTACAACCCTTTTTCCTCCTCCCACCTAAAAATCCCTACTCTCGTGTCCCCTTAAAATTATAATCTCAACAATATTCCCTTCTACTTCTCCCTTTTTGTTTGTCAGCAGCCACTCCCACCCCATCGATATTATGCACCATTCTACCATCCTTGTACTACCATCCTCCCACAGTCTTCAACGACCAACCTTTCGTCATTCAGTTGCAGTCTAACTATCCCAAAATAGGTCCTTCCACTTTTAATGCCAGTCGGGTGCTCCTTTTTAACATAAGGGCTTTGCATCATCTGTTAAATGTTTTTAAATGTCCTCTTATTGTTTTTAGTTTTAACCTTTCATTAGCACTGTTTTTTAATGAATGAATGAATTAATGTCTCTTACATGTAAAAAGTTCCAGAATTTTTCCTTCGAAAGTTTTTTGCTTCATTTGTAACTAACTCTGTAATGTTAATGTTTTGCGTCGTTATTGTTACGTTTACTTGTCGCTTAGCTGAAGACCGGACTGAATGTTCCAATGACAGCCCCCGCCCCCCTTCCCACCACCTTTGTAGGCGAAGAGGACAAAATAACGATAAAAGGGAAAAAAATTGGATACACACAGTATTGTACCTGCTTCTGATTGACAAATTGACTCTGATCTTAGCTTTTGATTTATTCGGTTTCCAAGAGTCAAGAGTTTTTGGAGAGGGGCGGGTGGAAAATGGAGGGCAAAGGCGGCTGGCGTTGTCAAAATGGGTATTTTGAAACTGTGACATTGTGACAACCGCGCTTGCCACTTGACATGTGAGTGCTTATGGAAGGGCTATTTTTCGCTTACAAATCAAATAAAAGGAAAGCGAACAGGTTTACCCAAAATCTTTGTGAATGAGAGAAGGTACACATTTGATCGAGTTGCCTCACAATAAACAACAGTCATACGTGGAGACGTGCGCGCCCCCCGCTGCTTTCCGATCCGTCGGTCCGACTCGCAGATGGCTGGCGACGTCGCGGCTGTGACGGCGGGGCGGCCGACTGGATGCCTCCCCTCCCGTAATTACCGCAGGCCGGCGGCCGCAGCGCAGGTGTGTCTGGCGCCAATATCTATTCAAATGGGAGGGGGCGGCGGGCGGACCGGAGGCGGTGGAAGGCGAGCATCCGCCGCCCCCTCTTCCGTCACGTATTGGCTCGCGGGTCCCCAAGGCAGCTAGGCGGGCCCCGTCTCTGCTGTCTCGTCATCCTCGAGCACTGCTTCATTCAGAAACGGTGTGTCAGGAACAACACTTTCGGCAGCCACTTTACCGGAATCCATCAGCAATACCGCTGTAGCCGACTGTGTTACCCGTTCCGAGTGGTGTATGAAGGGTAAACATATAAATACACTACTGGCCATTAAAATTACTACACCAAGAAGAAATGCAGATGATAAACGGGTATTCATTGGACAAATATATTATACTAGAACTGACATGTGGTTACATTTTCATGCAGTTTGGTTGCATAGATCCTGAGAAATCAGTACCCAGACCAACCACCTCTCGCCGTAATAACGGCCTTGATTCGCCTGGGCATTGAGTCAAACAGAGCTTGGATGGCGTGTACAGGTACAGCTGCCCATACAGCTTCAACACGATACCACAGTTCATCAAGAGTAGTGACTGGCGTATTGTGACGAGCCAGTTGCTCGGCCACCATACACGCCCGGGTTCCCGGGTTCGATTCCCGGCGGGGTCAGGGATTTTCTCTGCCTCGTGATGACTGGGTCTTGTGTGCTGTCCTTAGGTTAGTTAGGTTTAAGCAGTTCTAAGTTCTAGGGGACTGATGACCATAGATGTTAAGTCCCATAGTGCTCAGAGCCATTTGAACCATTTGTCGGCCACCATTGACCAGACGTTTTCAGTTGGTGAGAGATCTGGAGAATGTGCTGACCAGGGCAGCAGTCGAACATTTTATGTATCCAGAAAGGCCCGTACAGGGTTCGCAGGGATCGAATGAAGGGTAGAGCCACGGGTAGTAACACAACTGAAATGTAACGTCCACTCTTCAAAGTGCCGTCAATGCGGACAAGAGGTGACCGAAACGTGCAACCAGTTAACCAGTGGTACCCCATACCATCATGCCGGGTGATACGCCAGTATGGCAATGACGAATACACGCTTTCAATGTGCGTTCACCGCGATATCGCCAAACACGGATGCGACCATCATGATGCTGTAAACAGAACCTGGATTCATTTGAAAAAATGTCGTTTTGCCATTCGTGCACGCAGGTTCGTCGTTGAGTACACTATCGCAGGCGCTACTGTCTGTGATACAGCGTCAAGGGTAACCGCAGCCATGGTCTCCGAGCTGATATTCCATGCTGCTGCAAACGTCGTCGAACTGTTCGTGCAGATGGTTGTTGTCTTGCATACGTCCTCATCTGTTGACCCAGGGATCGAGACGTGGCTGCACGATCCGTTACAGCCATGCGGATAAGATGCCTATCATCTCGACTGCTAGTGATACGAGGCCGTTGGGATCCAGCACGGCGCTCCGTATTACCCTCCTGAACCCACCGATTCCATATTCTGCTAACAGTCATTGGATCTCGACCAACGCGAGCAGCAATGTCGCGATACGATAAACCGCAATCGCGATAGGCTACAATCCGACCTTTATCAAAGCCGGAAACGTGATGGTACGCATTGCTCCTCCTTGCACGAGGCATCACAACAACGTTTCACCAGGCAACGCCGGTCAACTGCTGTTTGTGTATGAGAAATCGGTTGGAAACTTTCCTCATGTCAGCACGTTGTAGGTGTCGCCACCGGTGCCAGCCTTGTGTGAATGCTCTGAAAAGCTAATCATTTGCATATTACAGCATCTTCTTCCTGTCGGTTAAGTTTCGCGTCTGTAGCACTTCATATTCGTGGTGTAGCAATTTTAATGGCCAGTAGTGTAATGTGTTCAATTTGATGTGATAAGCACACCAAGCAAAATAAATGTCACCTCCTTAGAAAAGCACGATGTTTGATTTTTATGAAACGACGAGCATACTGTCACCATTCAGAATATATTTGTTTCCTCCACACTTTTGAAGGGTTGAGGTTTCATCATCCTATAGTTTGACGTGGACTAATACTACATGTATGTGTTGTATTTCGACTTCGCAGTAACCTATGGCACTTTCTGTTAGAAGAAGACAAAAGCTAAACACCGTTTCAGTACATGGCTCGTAGTTTTGTGGGAGTGTTTGATTCAAAGCATGAACGAAAATATAAATTCACGGTGCTTGGCAGAACGTTGTAATAATATTAAAAAGGATTTCGGCTTCTCAGGCTATCTTCAGGTGACACCTTAATGTCGCACAGACTAACATGATGTGCGACTTCAACAGTAGAATGATCAGAATATACAAGTAACTGGAAAGGCGAACTCTAGATTGCGGTTTATTGGCAGAATCCTGAAGCAATACAGTCTTTCAACAAAGGTAATAGCGTACAATACGTTAGTTCGTCCAGTCTTGGAGTATTGTTCGTCTGTAGGGGACCCTTACCAGTTTAGTCTGATTCAAGTGATTGAGAAGGTCCAAAGAAGAGCGGCAAGATTCGTGACTGGTACATTTAGTCATCGCGAGAGCGTTGCAAATCTCATAGAAAGTTTGATGTGGGACACACTTACAGATAGACGGCGCGCTAAACGGAAGGGGCTGTTCTCGAAATTCCGAAATCCGATCTTCACCGAGGATGTAGAGCATATATTATTGCCACCAACATTCAAATCGCGCAATGATCACCATTCAAAGACAAGGGAAATTAGAGCTCTTACTGAGGCATTCAGACAGTCGTTTTTCCCTGGCACGATCCGCGAGTGGAACAGTGGGGAGGGGGAGGGGGGGAATATGACTTTGGCGCGAATTGTGCCCTCCGCCACACACCGCTTAGTGGCTAGCGGAGTATATATGTAAATGTAGATGTAGATATTACTTGTACAGAAGATACAAAAATGGCAAAGTGTTTATAGGAAAACATTAAAATAATTAAATTTACCAACAAAGGGTGTGGAGGCACAATACGCAAATGATGACAAATAAGATAAATCTTCAGTTCGAATCCAGTATTTATAGCGAAAACTATATTTCACAAACGGGAAAATGGAAAATGAGTCTTATTATTTGATATTAGGTGGGTATTCTGTATCATATACTCGTTGATTTCCGTTGTGTCTATTAGGGACATCTTTCTGCTTTCCATGATAGAATGTAAGGCTTCATAGTCTACATCACATGCGTATTTTCTGCTAATAGATGATCAGCAAAGGTCGTGTGACACTTCCTTAATAATCAACGTCTGTAGCCTAATTGGCACAGTCCTGTCTGATTGTCCAATATATACTCTTTCACACTTACAAATGATTTTAAATACGCCACTCTGTGCGAAGGTCTGCAAATTGTCTTTACTGCTGAATAAAATTTTTAATATATTATTAAGAGGCTGTTGTAAAATGAGGGTCTGTAGTTGCGAGACCTTTCTTTTATGCAAGATTGTCAGAAATGTTACCAATACATGGAATTTTGCAAGAGGATCTATAACTATAGAGTGACTGCTTTTTGTCAGCGTACAGAAGCGCAGTAATTTTATTCGTTTTCTTTTTTTGTAGAATATTACGAATGAAGGCACAACTACAGCCAATGTTGGAAACGATTTGTTTGAAGGTTTTTGGTTTTGTTGAAAGGCTGATGTGGATAATGGAAAGGATGTGAGACGATGCATCATTGAATGGAAATTGAATGGAAGACTGCACGTTTCTGACTGTGTGAATGCTGGGAGCTTGTATGCCTTATCGTATCAGTAGTTATATTTATTTCTCTAAATGCTGAACATATGTTTTCTTGTTGTAATTTCTGTATTAAGGTCCGAGAAATTTGCAGAAGAGCCTCCCAGCCCCATTACAAACTGTATTTTCTTATGTTGTGAATTTTAATGCTGTAGTAATGTATGTAAGTATGTAGTGGTGCCAGTCCACAATCACAGCGCTTCATCGACATATTTGAACCAGTACTTAATTTTATAATTCAGTGGTTCTTTCTATAGAAAAATTTGTACGAAACTGTGCCTGACAACGTCAGATAGTATAGGACCAAAAGGTGAACACATAGCTAGATCATCAGACTAACTATAATACTTGTTTTGGATTTGTCCACGCAAAAGACGTGTTGACTTTCTTGCCTGTTCCGCCTTGGTTTGTGACCATTGCCCAGTGCAAATTGTCTTTACTGTGGGCTGATTATTGTCATCGCCAGTGCCGCGATGTATTTGTGGTGTGTTTTTTGTCTATGGATGTCTTCTTTGGTCCGATGTTTCTCGCGAATGGGAAATATTATTCGAGTGTGGTTACACAGATGAGCTATTGCGTCTTATGTGATTGTTGTTCACTGTGGTTATTCGCATGTAGTTTTCCGCACTATTGCGCGATGATATTCGTGTGGACTTTCGCGAGTAGTTCGCGAGCGCCTGAGGGGTAGACCTTGAGCGATAGTTTGTACTATGTGGCGTGAACACGGAATGAACGAATCACTTTGGTATGTTTTTGCAGAGTGAGCGAGGCACACCATCAATTTGTGAGAATGAGATGAACGGAAGAAATGTAGCTTTTCAGTCAAATGTCAATAACACCTTTTGCTTTTTTATGTTTGTTTCAGGAGCTGAAGTGGAAAATTTGTACATCAACCTGAGGAAATTTTGCATCAGTTTCAGCAAAAAGAGAATTTCGCAGCGGTTATTTTGGCACAAGGGACAGCGGGCAGACTGGTGACGTCGGCACTCATCCAGATTCACGCCATACACCAGCGTTAGTGCCACCACAACGAAAAACAAAATATATAATGGGAAAGTATATAGTTTGTGTATCTTTTATAGTAGTTGGATTGCATGAATAAGTATTGACTTAGATGGAATGAGAATGACTGAAGTGATTGCGTAGTTTAAGCCGGCTTAGTACTTTGAGTGCATGAAAGGCTGTGGGAAATTAACACTACACTATCGTACAGTACAACACCTCATCACAACTTAATATTATAAAGATTTAGACACCGAAAATTAGTCATTTAAAATTATTGCTGTAATAATATCACAATAGTAGTGAAATAGAATTAGATTATATTTTTTGCCAAAGAGCTTTTTTTTTCATTCTTCGAGTAATCATGTAAAACAACACTTTGCAATTCCATTTTAATTCACTGTATTTATGCTGTAAACGTACCCGTGGTCTAGGGGTGCCACCACGGTAGCTCAGCGTGTTCGGTCAGAGGGTTAGTTGCTCTCTGCAATAAAAAAAACTGAGTTAATCGGTCAACAACGAACTTGAACGGAAATCTTACGACGTCCGCCCCGAGCAGATGCAAGGAACGAAACCGAACAAAATGAGATTTAAAAAAATAAAAAAAAGAAGGGGCAGCGTCTTTGATTCATAATCGAAAACGTCTTCGGTCCCGGGTTCGATCCCCACCACTGCCTAAATTTTGATAAATAATCAGCATTGGCGGCCGAAGACTTCCGGCATAAGAAGTCAGCCTCATTCTGCCAACGGCCTTGTCAAAGAAGGCGGAGGAGCGAGTAGAGGTTCAAGGCACTCTCTTGTCCTAGGGGTGGGAAATTGCCCCTAAAGGCGGAAGAATCAGCAATGATCAACAACATGAGGATGCAGAAGGCTGGAAACCAGTGCATTAAAGACACGTAATGTGTATCCACAGGACATGTGGCCTGTAATTGAAGAAGTGTCATGATGATCTCTCCATTGGCAAAAGATTCCGGAATAGTCCCCCATTCGGATCTCCGGGAGGGGACTGCCAAGGGGGAGGTTACCATGAGAAAAAGATTGAATAATCAACGAAAGGATAACGTTCTACGAGTCGGGGCGTGGAATGTCAGAAGCTTGAACGTGGTAGTGAAACTAGAAAATCTGAAAAGGGAAATTCAAAGGCTCAATCTAGATATAGTAGGGGTCAGTGAAGTGAAGTGGAAAGAGGACAAGGATTTCTGGTCAGATGAGTATCGGGTAATATCAACAGCAGCAGAAAATGGTATAACAGGTGTAGGATTCGTTATGAATAGGAAGGTAGGTCAGAGGGTGTGTTACTGTGAACAGTTCAGTGACCAGGTTGTTCTGATCAGAATCGACAGCAGACCAACACCGACAATGATAGTTCAGGTATACATGCCGACGTCGCAAGCTGAAGATGAACAGATAGAGAAACTGTATGAGGATATTGAAAGGGTAATGCAGTATGTAAAGGGGGACGAAAATCTAATAGTCATGGGCGACTGGAATGCAGTTGTAGGGAAAGGAGTAGAAAAAAAGGTTACAGGAGAATATGGGCTTGGGACAAGGAACGAAAGAGGAGAAAGACTAATTGAGTTCTGTAACAAGTTTCAGCTAGTAATAGCGAATACCCTGTTCAAGAGCCGGCCGGAGTGGCCGTGCGGTTCTGGGCGCTGCAGTCTGGAGCCGAGCGCCCGCTACGGTCTCAGGTTCGAATCCTGCCTCGGGCATGGATGTATGTGCTGTCCTTAGGTTAGTTAGGTTTAATTAGTTCTAAGCTCTATGCGACTGATGACCTCAGAAGTTAAGTCGCATAGTGCTCAGAGCCATTTGAACCATTTGAACCTCTTCAAGAATCACAAGAGGAGGAGGTATACTTGGAAGATTTCAATTAGATTACATCATGGTCAGACAGAGATTCCGAAATCAGACACTGGATTGTAAGGCGTACCCAGGAGCAGATATAGACTCAGATCACAATATAGTAGTGATGTGATGAAGAGTAGGCTGAAGTTCAAGACATTAGTCAGGAAGAATCAATACGCAAAGAAGCGGGATACAGAAGTACTAAGGAATGACGAGATGCGTTTGAAGTTCTCTAACGCTATAGATACAGCAATAAGGAATAGCGCAGTAGGCAGTACAGTTGAAGAGGAATGGACATCTCTAAAAAGAGCCATCACAGAAGTTGTGAAGGAAAACATAGGTACAAAGAAGGTAGCTGCGAAGAAACCATGGGTAACAGAAGAAATACTTCAGTTGATTGATGAAAGGAGGAAGTACAAACATGTTCCGGGAAAATCAGGAATACAGAAATACAAGTCGCTGAGGAATGAAATAAATAGGAAGTGCAGGGAAACTAAGACGAAATGGCTGCAGGAAAAATGTGAAGACATCGATAAAGATATGATTGTCGCAAGGACAGACTCAGCATACAGGAAAGTCAAAACAACCTTTGGTGACATTAAAAGCAACGGTGGTAACATTAAGAGTGCAACGGGAATTCCACTGTTAAATGCAGAGGAGAGAGAAGATAGGTGGAAAGAATACATCGAAAGCCTCTATGAGGGTGAAGATTTGTCTGATGTGATAGAAGAAGACACAGGAGTTGATTTCGAAGAGATAGGGGATCCAGTATTAGAATCGGAATTTAAAAGAGCTTTGGAGGACTTACGGTCAAATAAGGCAGAAGGGATAGATAACATTCCATCAGAATTTCTAAAATCATTGGGGGAAGTGGCAACAAAACGACTATTCACGTTGGTGTGTAGAATATATGAGTCTGGCGACATACCGTCTGACTTTCGGAAAAGCATCATCCACACAATTCCGAAGACGGCAAGAGCTGACAAGTGCGAGAATTATCGCACAATCAGCTTAACAGCTCATGCATCGAAGCTGCTTACAAGAATAATATTCAGAAGAATGGAAAAGAAAATTGAGAATGCGCTAGGTGACGATCAGTTTGGCTTTAGGAAAAGTAAAGGGACGAGAGAGGCAATTCTGACGTTACGGCTAATAATGGAAGCAAGGCTAAAGAAAAATCAAGACACTTTCATGGGATTTGTCGACCTGGAAAAAGCGTTCGACAATATAAAATGGTGCAAGCTGTTCGAGATTCTGAAAAAAGTAGGGGTGAGCTATAGGGAGAGACGGGTCATATACAATATGCACAACAATCAAGAGGGAATAATAAGAGTGGACGATCAAGAACGAAGTGCTCGTATTAAGAAGGGTGTAAGACAAGGCTGTAGCCTTTCGCCCCTACTCTTCAATCTGTACATCGAGGAAGCAATGATGGAAATAAAAGGAAGGTTCAGGAGTGGAATTAAAATACAAGGTGAAAGGATATCCATGATACGATTCGCTGATGACATTGCTATCCTGAGTGAAAGTGAAGAAGAATTAAATGATCTGCTGAACGGAATGAACAGTCTAATGAGTACACAGTATGGTTTGAGAGTAAATCGGAGAAAGACGAAGGTAATGAGAAGTAGTAGAAATGAGAACAGCGAGAAACTTAACATCAGGATTGATGGTCACGAAGTCAATGAAGTTAAGTAATTCTGCTACCTTGCCATAGCAGACTCGCTATGGCAAAAAAAGGCATTTCTGGCCAAGAGAAGTCTACTAATATCAAATACCGGCCTTAATTTGAGGAAGACATTTCTGAGGATGTACGTCTGGAGTACAGCATTGTATGGTAGTGAAACATGGACTGTGGGAAAACCGGAACAGAAGAGAATCGAAGCATTTGAGATGTGGTGCTATAGACGAATGTTGAAAATTAGGTGGACTGATAAGGTAAGGAATGAGGAGGTTCTACGCAGAATCGGAGAGGAAAGGAATATGTGGAAAACACTTACAGGGAGAAGGGACAGGATGATAGGACATCTGCTAAGAGATGAGGGAATGACTTCCATGGTACTAGAGGGAGCTGTAGAGGGCAAAAACTGTAGAGGAAGACAGAGATTGGAATACGTCAAGCTAATAATTGAGGACTTAGGTTTCAAGTGCTACTCTGAGATGAAGAGGTTAGCACAGGAAAGGAATTCGTGGCGGGCCGCATCAAACCATAGACTGATGACAAAAAAAAAAAACGTATTTGCAAAAACATGGCACTAAATCTCCTTGTAAGCATTGTCCAGAATATGGGAGCTGAGTTGATAGCGACGTATTGTAACAGATCCATGTGAGCCGCTACGCCGGAGGAGTGGCCGAGCGGTTCTAGGCGCTACAGTCTGGAACCCCGCGCGACCGCTACGGTCGCAGGTTCGAATCCTGCCTCGGGCATGGATGTGTGTGATGTCCTTAGGTTAGTTAGGTGTAATTAGTTCTAAGTTCTAGGGGACGGATGACCTCAGAAGTTAAGTCCCCTAGTGCTCAGAGCCATTTGAACCATTTTTTTTTTTTTTTTTTTTTTTTAGCCGCTACGTGGCTTGTACAAGAGTCACAATCTCAAAACACACCTGGGTGCCCTTCCGACACTCAGGGAATTTTAATCCGGAATTATGTTATATTATCACTCTTAGTATAGTGTGCAAATGTGAATGCGGGTCGTCTGCTGAAGTACGCGTGGGGTGGTTGCTGTGGGTTCTCTGAATGTGGAGATGCAGTTTAACCAACCATTGTATCAAGTAGAGTGCGACTGCACTGGACCAGAGAGACATCTCTGCGCATTGGCGGGCCCCGTTAGGTTGGCAAATAGCCACTGTGCAGACTCTCTGAGCCATTCTGGCCACCGTGTGTGGACCCCGGACGAGGGTAGACGGTTAGGCATTTCCTGCTGAGACTCTAGTGAGTATAGACGCTCTGCGTGATGGCACCTACAGTCATCTTAGTTGGGACAGATAGTCAGGTTGCATAAAATTTCTGTTTTTTTGGTATCACTGATGACGGGCCAACATTCCATATAACTGTACCATTAAGTAAAGTGAGTGATCTAGGAGTTATTTTCATGATTATATTAAATAAAAGGTTTTTGTTATATAAGATTCTTTGTCTCACAGCAACGTCTTATTTCCGTTACCATTCCAGTTAAGTTATTCAAATTTTCAGCTTAAAGTTAACCGACAATCAGAAAACTTGTTGTGATATTTGTTCGGTCGTAGGCGTCTTTCACAAAAGATACAGGTGCCATTTTCAAGTTGAGGATGCCTGCCAAGGCTTTGCGGAAAGCAAGAATCATGCAGTATCAGGCAGCTGGGCAGACAGAACGCCAAGCAGAGAGGACAGTTAAGGTCGTCTGCCACCCCTGTGAGCTGGGGGTGATGCAGCAGGTGAAGGTGACCCACTTAGCAACCACAGGGCAGCTGGTCAACATGACGTTGTTGGGCTACCTGAATGGAGGCAGGTGCGGTCGAGCCCCTTCGTGCCACGAGCTGTCAACAAAGGGGTGGTGTCCAGCCAACATGAGAGGACTTTCGCTGCTGCTTCCAAGGTCTCGAGGGACCTATCGTTGAATGGAAGGGTGAGGTCCGCTCCAGTGGGACGCACTGGGAAGCGCTGAATGGAGGTAGTTACGTGTCTTGATACACGGTCGATGGCGATGGCGATGGCGGGAGGTGATTCACCTCAAACCTGTGTCCATAAGCTGCCTGGGTCATCTCATGGACATCATCAACAGTGGCAACGCAGTGCCGACCACCACGTTATCCAAGATGGTCAGTAATCGAGACGCCACTGCTTGCTGCCACAGACAAGGTCCTGCCACACCAAGGGTGCTGCCTGTGCTGTACATTCTGAGATTTAACCCATGTTGGCAAACTATCCCACATAGCTGCCACATCTAACCTATTACATGACATGTGTAGTGTGGTGTTTCCTCATGTGACAACCGTAAATATAAAAAATCTGACTTCCTAAAGACCGTTGCGAAGGGAGATGTAGGAGGCATTTGTTTTCATTAACTGTTTTATGTATGTTTGTTCTACATATGTTTTATATATGACTTGCTGTTCTCATTTTTACAAGACTATATGCATTTTCTATGTTTTCTTATCAGGTTTTATTTTCTTTTAATGAAATCATGTATTACTTTTTCGTTTTGTGTAAAGATTCAGTTGTTTTATGTCAATCCTATGTTGTTTTGTTGTGTTGTCACTAATATCTTTGTACTTAAGGAACAGACTGACACATTTTAGAGAAATAAACTGAACATATAACACATGCAAAATGAAAACAAGGAATCTTTTATATTGTATGAATGTGAGAGCACTTGTGATCGATGTTCTATCGAGGAATGAATGCAGCCATGTGTATAATTGAGCAGGGGTAGTAATCTTCCATGAGGCAGAGAATCCTCAAAACAACAATATTATAAAGGGTGTCCACAATGAGACTCAAACATTTGAACTCATAAAATCTGAGAGGAAACACAATTTATTGACGGACAAATAAGGGAAATCATACAGCAGCTCATCAAGTTTTCATACACAGGTGGACGGTTCAGTACCCTTGAACATGGGCGCCACGGATAGCGCAAAGAATATCAAGTCTATAATCAATTTCTTGCCGTGTGTTGCGGAGCATCTGTTCTGTGACAGAGTTGATGACAATTCTTATGCGCTATTTCCAGTCTTGTAGGTCCCTTACTGGTGTAGCGTATACCCGGTCTTTCACATAACCCCACAAGAAAAACTCGAGGGGGGTTATGTCGGGCGAACGTGGCGGCCAAGGAATTGGACCTCCATCCATCGTTGCAGGAATATGTGGTTTAAAAATTTTCGGACATCAAGGCTCCAATGGGGTGGTGCACCGTCCTGTTCAATCATCACATTTGGCTGCAGGTCTGTTATCTGTGGCACGGCAAATTGTTCCAACATGTCCAGGTAGATGGCTCCATCCCCAGTCGGCTCCTGAAAGAAAAACGGCCCAACAATGCAATTTATCATCAAACCACACCGCGCATTAACTTTCGGACTGTCACGCATGTGTTCCCTAGGTGTATGTGGAGTTTCGGATCCCCAGATGCCCACATTGTGACGATTGACAGACCCTGACACGTGAAAGGTTGCCTCGTCAGTAAACATCATGCGTGATAAAAATGTCTCGTCCGCGGCAATGTGATCCAACATGACACATGCTAATTCTTCTCGCTTTGGTAGATCATCAGGCTTGATTTCTTGCACAATCTGCACTTTATATGCGTACAAACGTAATCGCTGATGAAGCACTTTGTGCACTGTTGAACGTTTCATACGAAGTTCTCGTGTTTCCTGTCGCACTGACTTCTGTGGACTATGTTCGGTTGACCTCTCCACTTCTTCCACATGATGTTCGCTGATCCCCGGCTTACCACCACCATGCCCTTTTGAAACACTCCCAGTAGCCAAAAACTGATCACACCAATTCTTTATAGTCTTGAACGACGGGGTCGCTTTGTTGTAAACTCGACGAAAGTTTCTTTGCACTTGGGTCGCCAATTTTGTCTCCGCATACCACCAGACCACTTGTGCATGCTCCTTCATATACTCCATTTTGCTAAAACAATTGATTGCAGCTCCACTATGGCCACTTGGCGTATCAAATTTGCACACCACAAACTTGCTGAGTTGCTCTGTCTGCCCCTTCAGGATTCACAGATCCACCATCTGAAATGAGAAAGATATAGGATATTAAAATGTTGGAGTCTCATTGTGGTATTGTGGTTAGGGAATAACCTTCTCTGGCCCCAATTTCAGGATGAATAAGTAGATAAATGTCTGCATTACCCTGTAACCCTTTAGTGATTGTCAGTAAGTCTGGGTCTTCAAGAATATCACCCAATGGTATGCCTATCACATTTTTATTTCTCACTTTAATTTTGTAGGCATGCAGCAGAGAGTGTATGGATGACCCCTGGTTGAATATGGTAAAGACAGGGTATAACATTGTGCTGTAGTTTATGGTAAACATCTGATAATGACCCAACTAAAGTGTCACAATTTATTCTGTTCCACATCACACTAACCTTTTAAAGTATGGCACTCCCCAAGAATAAATTTGAGAAGAGCTGGGAGGCTGTGAGAGATTGCAGGGCACTCTCACTTCTGATTTGGTGCCATGCCACATAATGTTCTTAGGGAAGATGATCTTTGTTATTATCTGACTTCATACATCATGATAAAATGGTGGGCAGTAGTTAACGCTCTTGCTTGTGTGCTCTAGTGAAGGTAAGCTTTACCCGCATTCAAAGGAATGCAGTGAAAGTGTACGGCGACTGCAGCTGGAGGGGGGCCCGTTTTTTCTGCGGAACCTGGGTGAAAACATTTCCGGACTGCCGAGTTCTGCGCTCTCATTGTGCAGACACCTTTGATGGCGCCAGTAGGTCACCGGTCGCGTCCAGGTAGGTTGACTAGCGCTGAGGAGACGCCGCTGCAGTGGCCAAAGCATTGAAGACCGGTGATGAAGCAGATGATGGGTCCTTGTTAGGCAGAAAGTCGATGAGACGACTGTGAGCATTCTGCGAATTTCCGTGGGACAGCCCAGACGTCCAGACTCCATTAGAAAAATATATTTGTGGAGGCATGAGGCCTTTAGCGAGTTTATGGCGATTCTTTAGAACTTCGAAATGGACACCACAGGGGAGATAACAATCTTTTTATGCAGGGCTGTGGCTCCATCCTGCTCATGTTGTAAGCAAAAGGCAAGGCGTAAATGCATGGGAAAGAGGCTGCAAAGCTGAATCTTCTTTTTTTTTCATTTCTCCCAATTAACTTTAAGGTCTCTGATTAGTCAAATCTGTGTGTGTAGAGGAAGAAGCAGTCTCCCATCTTCGAATGAGGCACTCCATCTAATGACTGGCTTGTGCTAAAGTGGAAGTAGTCTAAGATGTAAATGTACTTTGCTACCGAGCTGGCGAGGAAAGTGGAGAGAAAGGGATGAGCTCACTCTTGTTCCGGCGCTTCGTTAGTAAACGACTGCAGGTCTCTACATAAGCGGTGACACCTGTGACTGTTGCTGTTGTGCCACTTAGAGCCTGTGCCAGTCACCTTCTGAACTGTCAGAGGTACTGCTGCTAGCATCACGCACGCAATGAGTGATGCGTGGGTGTACTTATTTGTCTTGAGTAGGCCATCTAAACATTTGACATATTCCGTCACGCATAGTAGTGGCACGGAGTCAAAGTGGTTTGGCACCCTAGCAAATGGGTCAACCTGCACGCCGGGGGTTCAGAGGCTCATACGAAAGTACCCGCATCCCGAATTAGCCATCCGCGAGACTCCGTATTGACATTTTTCGCGCGCGCCATTAATAAAAGATTGCTGCTGTCCACGACTTCAGTCGCCGAACACATCATGGTGTAGCGCCCTGACCAGGAGAAGGGTAAAGTATTCGCTGCTAAAGCGTTGGGCTCCAATATAAGTTTTTCATCACCCTGTTCTTTCGAGCCACATTTTTAGAATAGTACAATATGGATGGCTGATTGTGGCCTAGTTTTTGTCCCATACCCTGGATCACATGTATGAAGTCAGATAAAGCGATTAGTGTTCTGGTTAGTGTCGTATGTCGCTCTCCAGCTGATCACTTTGCCCACCATAAGCCCCATATTAGTGAAAGCGTCTGTCAAATGAAAATGTTTGTGTGACGTTTCTTTAGCCATTTTTTTGTCTTGTGGTGTTAAGAATGAGTAAATCTATTGTTATTTAGATCACAATTCCTTCCTGTGTTTTTTAACATTACCTTTGCCATTTTTACTAAAGTCCAGATTGTAAAAGAATGTAGCAAGATTGCAATGTTCAAATGACTGAATTCAAGGAAAGATAGGAACTGTGGGAAAAATAAAACTGAGGGAAGTGAATTAAAGGGCAATACATTTTCACTGAATAATAGAAAATAACTTTACAGCCCCACAGGGATATACATACAATTGCAAGATATGGATTTCAAAGCAGAAGAAACCTCGGCTTTTCGTCTTTATTCTGACTGAGTAAATTACTGTTTTATTGTACACGAGGAGAGGGTAACATCTTTGAATCTGCATAATCACCAAGTGAAACAAAATAATGTTTGAGGCTGTATCAGCTTCTTTTCAATGTGCGAGGTGCCGATGTGGAGAAGAGTTTGTACCTCTTTAATTCTGACGAATTTTGCATTAGAACGAGACATGCACTCGACCCCTCCTTTCCTACCACCTAATTAATTATGTGCACAATGGCAACGAAAGAAATGCTGGTCAACCCTGTGTCGCGCCCTCCGTTGCCCGCCTCGCACAGGCAATCCAGGGAAGTAACATAACATGCATAGGAATCAAGTGAAAAGTATTTTGAGCTCTCAGTACAAATACCCTCATTACAGTAAACTTATTCGGCTTGTTACCACCGTGCAATGACACAAAACATTAATAAAATTGATGAAAATGAGAGGCGACATGCAAAAGAGGGCATCGAAGCTCTCAAGTGAAATAAAAGATTCATATGTGGCTGGGGCCCCCTGCCGGGTAGACTGGTCACTTCGGAGAGTGACGCCACTCGATAAAGATGAAATAATGATATAGACAACACAATGCCTAGCCCCCAAACGAAGAAAATCTCCGACCCATCCGGGAATAGAAACCGTGTCCCTCGCGTACCACTCTGCTCCGCTGACCACATTATTTATCTCTTTTGTTGTTCTTTTTGTACACGTTACCACTTTTTTTCGTTTTTTTTAACTTGGAGTGGGCAGGGGTCGAACCTCGACGCCTGGCCACTGCGTCCCCCTCACTGCCACCGAACCTGTGGAGCACAGGGAAGTAGGAGACATAGGGATCCACAGAAGTGAAAGGCTTGATGTTGTTTATTTATTTTCATTTTTGTTGTTATAATTTTCACTATCATTATGAAACTATGTGGAACATATATTATCTACATAGATAAAATAGAGGCTGGGGACAAGAATAAATAAAATTCGCGCAGTTACGGAGCACTCTCCCATCTGCGGAGGTTGGAAGTAGAACCGATCGTAGGTAGCTTAAACTCAGACACCGCCATCGGAGGGGTAGGTGCCCTCAACTCCAGGCACTCTCCGACTTAGTTGATGTCTAACAAAGACCCTTTGAAGATGCTTGGCCAATAATGTTCGAAAACGTGGAGTGTGTTCGAGAGCTGCATGGCCTATTCGTGAACAGGTCCAGAAGTCAAAGTACGATTTAGGTTCCTCACTGAGTAGGTAACCCACCGCTCATCCCTTGACTCACATAATGGAATGATATTTGGCGGTGGGAAAATGTTTGCCCTCTGGTTGTTGAAACGTTCACGATTCGTTCGTGTCTCGTGGCACTCGGAGATAGCAGGCAATGACTTTCGCACGAGTCACCAAACATCACGCGAAGAGGCGCAGGTCAGACGGTGGTCATCAGTGTCGAGATGCTGGCAAATGAGACAAATCCGGGGATCCGACAAACCAATGTTGTGCAGCCGCTGTTTTGTGGCAAATTTCCTGTTGACTATGTGATACCACATTGCACTGACAACTGTAGGGAGGAAGGGGTGCTGGATGGTATTCCACCCTATGGGCCACTAGATGGAGGGGTATTTGGCCTCCATCACGTTACGAGGAACATGGTGGAATAGTAGGCTGTAAAAATCCTTGGTTCTGGCCGGATGCGTATCTGGGAGGCTTGTATGTGTGTAATCGTAGTTGATGAAGAAGGTCGAAAAGTGAGTCTAATGAGTCATGATGTGGCCCACAGACACTTGTGGTGAGGTGGACGCAGGCAGGAGGACCTCAAGCAAGCTGCACGTTAGAGATGTGCCCCATCTGTACTCATACACAAGTCCGCAGCACGCATACAGACCTCGACCAATGTGAGGCCACCATCTCGTGGGGGCAGGGTAAGTGTCTCATAAAGAACTTTAAACATGGAACCAGCCGTAAGATAACAGCCAAGGGCCACCTGAAGGTTGCGGCCAATAGCTGTTGGAGAGGGAGAACCTGCATGACGTGGACCAGTTATGATGCCACATAACTATTCAAAATCTCAACGTGTTGAATTGTGTCCTAGCGGCACAGGAGGTTCTGGTGACGGTCGTTGCGGATGACGTGTAACAGGCGACGGAAATTCGTTGCCGCTGTGTGTTTAACAGTGGGGAAATTCCCAGGTACCAGAACGTGCCACTTCGCCTTCCTGAAAGTCTCATCCAATCTACATCGCAGAAAGTTTGGCGACATTCATCGAACTGCCAGCAGCAGCCCCATAACTTATTATCAGTATTCGAGGATTATTCGAATCTCAGATCCAGAGCGGATGAGGAGAAGGAGGTCATCAGCATATGCCCGACAGCGAAAAGTGCGTTGGCGAAGGGTGAGGCCAGAGATCTCAGTATTCAGGCCACCAATGACGGGTCTCTAGGACAATGGCATACAGAAGGAATTAAATGGCGTATGAGTACCGGCTGTGCTAAACGTCCATTGATTTGGACTTATGAACTGCTATAAGGTCACTGGAGGATGTCGATGAATGGAGACGGGATGCCCATCTGATTGCCATCGAAAACAGGAAACGGTAGCGCACTTTTTCGAAGGCGCTATTGAAGTCTATAGCGACGATCACTGCCCAGAGTCTGCAGGCCGCCGCCATCGCTACTAAGTCGCAGCATTCCTCTATGTCAGTCTGTAAGTTAACTAAGTTAACTTGTGCCCCAGGCGTGATTTGCTCTGGGGAGAGGACATGAGGGAGTGTTGTCCAGAGTCGCATCACCAGTAAGCGGCCTAAAATCTTATAATCGGCGATGAGGAGGGTGAGCGGTCACCAACTCATGATCGTCGAACCACGTTCTGGTTTGTGGACTGGAATGATGGAGCCCTCAACAAAGGCGGGTGGGATTGCTTGGTCAGATGTCATCAGTTCTAGAAACATTGTCGCCCACCGCGATTCCATGAGTTCCCAGACGGCTCGGCAAAACTCAGTTGGTAATCCGTCAATGCTAGGTGATCTGTTGATTGCACCTTTTTCGACGGCGTTATCTACTTCGTCTCGTGTGACAGCCACTGCCAAAGTATTCTCCTCTGTGTGGGGGAGGGTGTGCGTGACGTAATGCAAAATGGAGTCGTCTGCTTCAACATCGGCATCGTCTTCCCTGAAAGTAAGAGGGTAGTGTTCGATGAATGCATGTACGATGTTATTCTGATTGGTCACCTGCGGCGCATGAGGAGTAACCAGAATGTCGATGACCTGCCGACGCCACAGTCGTTCGTCTGACACTATATGGTGCAGGAGTGAAATTTCCAATCCGCATGATCGTGGCGCCGCGTGTGTATCACCACTTACTGCAATTTGCGGCGGCCCAGAGCAAGTGTCCTCGTTTTAGTTCTTTGCCGTTCCAACTGGTTGTCTGGGGTTGGCAGCTGAGTATCCAGATCGCGGAGAATCGCATAGCAGAAGTCGACGGTGTTGCGATGCCAGTCGGCCAAGTGCTTCCCGTATCTCAACAGTGTCCTCCAGATCGCTGGTCGCAGTCCGTCCACCACGTCAATGACGAGAGGTAGCTGGGAAGGCGTCGTTCGCAGGCTGGCCCTGTCTTAGTGATTGGCTGGTGACAAGTCAGATCGTGCAGATGAGAAGTATTTAGTCTCCATGGTGCACAACTGTGCCATACAGATTGGGGTTCAAGGAGGACCGTGCAGATCGAAATGGTCACAGAAGGCCAGTGGCGAGCGTTTGGCGCCCTGTTTGGCAGGTCTCAGATTCTATGAGACGCATACCCTGACTAGAGAGCTTTCGGAATGACTGGTAGGAAAGGTATGGCCAAAACCGTCGCTTTGTTGGACTTCCCAGGTATCATGTAGCAGGAGGTCCCGCACGACTATATGCATTTCCTGGCATGTAGTATAGTGCAGAATGTGATCTGTTGGTTGCAGAACACAGTTAAAATCACCTCCTAGAAGGCAGTGGTTCAAATGGCTCTGAGCACTATGGGACTTAACTTCTGAGGTCATCAGTCCCCTAGAACTTCGAACTACTAAAACCTAACTAACCTAAGAACATCACACACATCCATGCCCGAGGCAGGATACGAACCCGCGGTTCCAGACTGTAGCGCCTAGAGCCGCTCGGCCAACCCGGCCGGCTAGAAGGCAGTGGTCGTATAGCCATAAAAACAGGGGGACGAAGACAGAATAGAACTGGACCCATTCATATCATTGCTCAGTGCCTGAAGGGGCGTAGATATTAATGAAGGTGTCCCAAGATGATGCAAGATGATGGAAAGAAGGCGATATCGGCGACAGAAATCCCGTCGCGGACGTAGATGGCCACTCCAGAACCCACAGGATCACTCACAGTGGCGTGGGTGGTATAGTCATTGATATCTGGGAGGCTGGCCAAATGAAGAGCGAAAACAATATCAGAAGTCCAGAACATCTCCTGCATAAGACGAAGTTTCACCCTGGAACGGATGTTATTAATGTTGGTCGTTGCTATCCTATAGTCCTGGTGTTGGGCTGCTGGAGGGTGGTCCACTCCGGCGTCAGCGGAGGAGCGTGGTGGAACGTCATCCCTCCCGCCCCGAGGGGGTTCTGGTTGTGATTACCGGAGCGGCGCTGACGGCGCAGGATCCCGTAAGGGGTCATGTTCCTCGACCTCTTCGTCGTGCCATGCATGGAGACAAGCACGGGTGTATTGTCGATTTTGTCTTCAGAAGGTGGAGAAGTGGTTCATGGCGTAATTTCGGCTGTACTACGTCCATTAAATAGTTCAGAGTCCTCATGGTGCTTTGGGGGGACGCCCGCAGGCACACCGGTGAATGTTGCCGCGTTCACATCGTCTCCTTCTGCAGTGGCAGGTTCGGGCACATCGTTCGGGTTCGACGGCGGCCTCGTCCTCGACCTGAAACGTCTCCTCTTGACCGGACACGGTGCGGCGCCTTCTCTTGCGACGTATCGGAGAACGTTGTTTCCTTACGCGATCTTCCGTGTCCGAAGACGGAAGGGAGTCGCATCGCTCTAGCAAGAAAGCCGCCGTAGGGACGATGAGCGGGTCGATCTGTATCGTGTTGCCGAGGGCTGGGTCAGCGGCCGGTCGCGTCGGGACCGTCGCGTCGGAGCTTGGTCATGGCCGCCCGAGGCGCTCTCCGTCGGGGTTTGGTCGGGCTCATGTGTGGCGTCCGGACGGCGTTGCGGGACGGTAGGAGAAGCAAGAGCAGCGGCGTAGGTCACAGGTATCACCGTAAGTTGCGACGTGGGTGGTCCTGCGGCGGCTGGAAGTTTCGTAATACGTTGTAGGCATTCGGATCTAAGGTGGCCTTCTTTGCCGCACACAGAACAGGTCCGAGCTTGCCCGTCATAGATAATTATTGCAAGGCGTCCGCCGATCTGTAAGTAGGACGGGGCGTGGTTTCGGAGATCAGTGGTGACCTGTCGGACGCCGTTTCGGACAGGATACGTCCGAAACTGTGTCCACTTCTCCGCAGTATGGCCGTGGACTGTACCGTATGGTTTTGAGTGCCTGCTTCCTCTGTAGGAAGTTCAAATTGCAATTCGAAAATGCGTATCGTTCGCTAAACCTGCGTGGTCGACGTTACCGCACCGACATTGCCATCAGCATGACAGAAGCGGAGCCCCTGTTTGGTCTCGTGTAGGATGCGTTCGTCGTCGCGTCGTTAATTATTTTAACAAAGACCCTGCTGCTCACGATCGGCAAATAGATTAGATTCAGTTTTAGCTTCATAGATCCAAAAAAATGAGATGATGGTCGTGGATGTGGAACATGTCAGATAGTACAACATAAAAAACATACAAAAATTGAATATAAGTGCTTACTTCCCTGATCATTTGTCAGGAGATTTTCAAAACAGGTGAATACAATACAGTATAATGTAACAGCTAATATTTACAGAATTAATGTGCTCTCACAATGAAACATTTTATGCACTATTAATAAATTTGTCATACACAAAATAGCTAATCTTGACTGTTGTGAGCAAGTGATGTCATAAATGAAATCTAACAGACATTTTTACTTAAGCTGGCCGAACAGTCTCTGTTACGATATTCATCTATAAAGTAGAAGGAGTTGCCTATCAAAAAGCCTTTCAGACTCTGTTTAAAGCGTGCTTTATCTGAAACTAAATTTTTAATGGTTGCTGGCAATTTATTGAAAATGTGTGTTCCTGAATACTGAACCACTTTTTGGACCAAGGCAAGTGATTTTAGGTCTTTATGGAGATTGTTCTTTTTAGTAATATTGATACCAGGTATTGAGCTATTGGTTGGAAATAGAGATATATTACTTGCAACAAATTTCATTAAGGAATAAATATACTGAGAAGCCGTGGTTAGAATACAAAGTTCCTTGAACAGGTTTCTACATGAAACTTCCTGGCAGATTAAAACTGTGAGCCGGAACTGGGGACCTTTTCCTTTGGCAGGCAAGGGCTCCACCAACTGAGCTACCCAAGCACGACTCACGATCCTTACAGCTTCAATTCAGCCAGTATCAGGTCTCCTACCTTCCAAACTTCACAGAAGCTCTTCTGCGAACCTTGCAGAACTAGCACTCCTTCCAGCCCTCCAATGAGATCTCACTTGCCAATGGTCTGCTTTATGGGAACACAGGCGTATCGTAGTGCTGTCACATCCTCCTAACTATTGTATGACGAGTATCGAAAGTAGGTTGTCATCGAAGCTTCGCAATCGTCGAGTGAGTCTTCAGTTTTCGTGAACAAGAAGTCGCCATCGTCAATCTTCGCCTCAGGGCTCTACTAGAGGTTTATACAGATAATATGGATGACCTCTATGGGCTCTTCTCTTCTTAATGAAGAATCATAATTCTCGACTTCACGTGTGACGTCCGGCAATCGAAGGAAGCGATGCAGCCCAAAGTAGAACTTTAGTAACTTTTCCGATACTCCATCTTTCCACACTCTACACACATTCATAAATTTCTATTTCTCGACACCGAGAACCTCTCCAAGAGATCGATTCTATTCCGGTGGAATGGTGCTGCTGCAGACGGAACTGGTTTAAATGGTTCAAGTAGCTCTGAGCACTATGGGACTTAATAACTGAGGTCATCAGTCCCCTAGACTTAGAACTACTTAAACCTAAGCAACCTAATAACATCACACACATCCATGCCCGAGGCAGGGTTCGAACCTGCGACCGTAGAACAGCGTGGTTCTGGACTGAAGCACCTAGAACCGCTCGACTACAGCGGCCGGCACGGAACTGGTACGGATCGGTACCTGCCCATTATTACTTGCCTCTCATTCTATCTAGAGTCCTCCCGAACCAGGTGACCACCTGTTGGAGCTTCGTGGAAAAACTTCAGGATAGCTGGGCGTAGATAAGGTGGGATTTCAGCCCTATGTTATACAACGTTCTTTTTATTAAACGGAATTCTCTTTTGGTCGATCCCTCATTCTTCGCGGCTTGCATTGTTTTCAGCAATACTATATCTTCCCTCTGTTTAGCAGTAGTGTCATTTTATGATGCAGTGATTGAAATTTTTGTAGATGCTGCTGTCTTGCGCAACAGGATTCCCTGATAGGCCGTCGGCTCCAACGAGAACTTCCCAAACAGATGGTCGCTGTTTCTGCAGGAGAGGGAGCCACGCTGCAAAATGTGCTGCTCGGCAGCCTGGCCTAGTGGCTGCTATCAATGGTAGGTGTGTTGCGAGTCGTAAGTTCAGACACAACCAGCAGCAGTTATTTGTTATTTAGTGTTTGTCATTTGCAGAATATTCCTGAACAACTGCTTGACTGTACTGTCCAAATGAAAGTACCCATTTGTTCAAAATGTTTCAAATGGCTCTAAGCACTATGGGACTTAACATCTGAGGTCATCAGTCCCCTAGGCTTAAAACTACTTAAATCTAACTAACCTAAGTACATCACACACATCCATTCGAACCTGCGACCGTAGCAGCAGCACGGTTCTGGACTAAAGCTCCTAGAACCGCTCGGCCACAGCGGCCGGCGTACCCATTTGTCAAACACATAGTGTCACTTATTATATTTGGTGACTCCATCGAATCCATTCAGCTATTTCATCAGGTGATGACCAGCGATACCGGAAAAAGCATATGGATGCCTAATATGCAGGGGGATTACGACTGTCTTGAAATCCATTGTTCTCCGGAATATACGTACCGTGGCGCAAAGTAGTGGTTGTATTCTATTTCCTGACCGTGCAGCTAACGGCTTGTACGTTGCCCAAGGTGGTACACATGTTTTGGTGTCCCGGGGTCTCCACAAAACAGTGTCACGTCGTAAGTTCAAATCCTGAACCAGCGTTGTTAACAAAGTAAAACACTTAGTACTGTAAGCATGTTTGTTACGAACAACAACGCACAGCCAGAGCAGAACAGAACTTAACTCCTCTCAGTCAGTGCTGCTGTTTATACAATCATCTAGAATATGGAAACGTTATAAACATAAGAACTTTCTAAAATCATGCAGAAATGTTTTATGTTTCACGTGACGAAATGGTGCTCCAACGTGAAATAACAGGAAGTAATGTCACGGAACTCTTAGAGTACCATGTGAACGGTAGCTAACTCGTCCTGTGTGACGCCAGCTTAACTGCTAGGGCACACTGTATATAGCACAGCTTGCGGAGATATTGTTCATGCCCTGAGCAATACAACGCTGCCCCGTAGTGTACCACGATGTCGAGTAGACATGTGCCGCGAGTCACTAGTAACCCTCGATAGGTGCAGTATCATGGGTATGCTCCGCTGCAATCGTCGCAGTACTCTTCTGTAGCAATACTCGAGGGGCGTAACGCAATGGTTAGCACACTGTACTCGCATTCGGGAAGACAGCGGTTCAAAACCGCGTCCAGCCATCCTGATTTAAGTTTCCTGTCGTTTCCCTAAATTGCCTTCGAAAGGGCACGCCTGCTTTCCTTCGGCATCCTTTGCTAACCCGAGCCTGTGCTCTGACTTTAACCTCGTTGTCGACGGGACGTTAAACCTTAATATTCTTTCTCAGTCCTCACACTGTGTCATTCACTTCGTCGTCCGAGCTTCGCAGGGCGACATGTCAGGGCGATAGGGCGGATGTTCAGGATGATCGTAATTGAGCTTCGCCATTACACTTTGTATGACCTTGAAGACGGGTGGAAGCACATTATCGTGGACCAGAATCACACCCTACGTGAGCAACCCAGACCGATTGCTCTTGATGGACCTATCGTCATTCTTAATGTGTTTTCTGTGCTCAAGGAAATCGATGAGTATCGGACCTATCTATATCTATCTATCGCTTGCGCCTTGTCCCGCGGTTACGCAGGGTCGGCCATGGTTAATCGGATTTGGCATGTTAATTTTAAGGGGTAGACGGATGCCCTTCCTGCCGCCACCCTGTACCCCCCATGACGGAATTAGTGTACCGCAACTGTCTGTGTCTAGTGGAATCCATGAAATAGTGTGAATGTGGTCAGATGTCTGCGAGCTGTGTAACTGAGGCGGAACGTGGGGACCAGCCAGGCATTCACCTAGCGAAATGTGGAAAACAGCCTAAAAACCACATCCAGGCTGTCCGACACACTGACTCTCTTCGTCAATCCGCCGGGCGGATTCGATCCGGGGCTGGTGCGCCTACCCGAGTCCAGGAAGCAGCGCGTTAGCGCTCTCGGCTACCCTGGCGGGTCCGATGAGTATCGGACCTCGAACGTCGAAGAAGATGGTGAACATCGCCTTGCCTGCCGAGGGCAGAGCTTTTAATTTTTTAGAGGGAGATGACACGTGCGTACAACAATGCTGTGCACTGCATTAGCGTCCCTAGATGTCTCACTGCATAATATCAAAGTGGCATATGCAGATTACAACTGGTTTGATTGTTACGACATTTCGCCGCCCGCGGTGGTCTAGTGGTTCTAGGCGCGCAGTCCGGAACCGCGGGACTGCTACGGTCGCAGGTTCGAATCCTGCCTCGGGCATGGATGTGTGTGATGTCCTTAGGTTAGTTAGGTTTAATTAGTTCTAAGTTCTAGGCGACTGATGACCTCAGAAGTTAAGTCGCATAGTGCTCAGAGCCATTTTTGTTACGACATTTCGTACCTTTTCATCTGAACGGTCGTCAAACTTTCGTGATACAACTACACAACATGTAGAGGTGGTTTATAGTTGGCAGTGCCATCAAGGACAACGTTACGCATAATTTTGTTCAGTTACTCGGTTCTTTCAGATATTTCACAGGAAATTGTTTCCACTTTGGGGAAGCCTGGCTACACACTATCAGCAGAGCGACGGCTCCGGCCTCAAATGTAGCGAGCTTCTTGCCGCGGCGGCCAAAGTGAGCAGCAGCCTGCAGCGGAGCACCGCCGCCGGCGCCAGCACAATGGCGCCACAAAGGCCCGGGTCACTCAGTGTCGGCCGCAGCCGGCCCGCCCCCGCATAATGGACACGGTCTGCAGGCCGCCCGCCGCCCAGAACTGAGGACGCCGAGTAAAAAAGGCGCCCGAGTGGCGCTCGGTGGTGCAGAAAGGCCGTTTTAGCTGAAAAGGCGGCTGCCGCGCAGCGCCGGCCAGAGGACAGCGACGAGTGGCCGCCACAGCGGGGAGAGAGGGCGACGACCCCGGCCAGGTGCCTGCGGCGACCGAGGCGCCTCCAGATCTGACCCCCCTACTCGGGAGGGGGTTTTGTCGCTTGCACCGTCCATCGGTGCACACTGATGGCAGTGGTTCACTGGTTATCCTTATCTCATGGCCCATTCGAGATCAACAGAGATAAATTCTTAATCCACTGTGTAGTAGATGCAGTGAAGGATTTCTGCTACTTCGGAAGCAAGTTCATCCATGACAGACAAAGAAAGGAGGACATAAGAAGCAGACTAGCACACGATAAGAAGGCATTCCTCGCTAAAAGACTCTACTAATATCAAACATAGGACTTAAACTGAGCAACGCATTTCTGAGAGAATACGCTTGGAGTACGGCATTGTGTGAAATGAACTATGGACTCCGGGAAAACTAGAAAAGAGTAGTTCGTAGTACCTGAGATATCGCTGCCCGGCCGCGGTGGGCGAGCGGTTCTAGGCGCCCAGTCCAGAACCGCGCGACTGCTACGGTCGCAGGTTCCAATCCTGCCTGGGGCATGGATGTGTGTGATGTCCTTAGGTTAGTTAGGTTTAAGTAGTTCCAGGTATAGGGGACTGATGACCACAGATGTTAAGTCCCATAGTGATCAGAGCCATTTGAACCATTTTTTGAGATGTCAGTGCTATGGAATAATGGAAATGAGCGTTTGGCGTCAGTGGCCGGGATGCCCCTTGCGGGGCAGGTCCGGCCGCCTTGGTGCAGGTCTTATTACATTCGACGCCGGATGAGGATGAAATGATGATGCAGACAACACAACACCCAACCCCTGAGCGGAAAAAATCTCCGACCCAACCGGGAATCGAGCCCGGGCTTGTGGGACGGCAATCCGTCACGCTGACCACTTTTTTTTTTTCATTTTGTTCGTTGTTGATCGTTGTGTTTGGTCGTTGCGGACATCACATGACATCCGTTCAAGTTCGTTTGTTGATCCTTCCACTCAGTTTTTTACTACAGAGGCCAACCGGCTCTCTGACCGAACACACTGAGGTACCGTGCCGGCATATCTACATCCACTCTCCGTTAACCACTTCTTCCCATTGTACCATTTACTAGGGCTTCTTCCCGTTCCATGCAGCACAGGAAGAACGACTGTTTAAATGCCTCTGTCTGCACTGTAATTACTTCACTCTTGTCTTCACGACCCCTATGGGAACTATACCTAGTGGATTGTAGTAAAGGTTGTCTCTAAAGCTACAGTACAACTTTAATGTGTTGGGGCATCCAAATTAGCTTAAACGGATTAAAAACAAACTCGACTACCGTAAAATGATTATTTGTAATGGTAACCGGTTTTGGTCTGACTGAGAAAATTTTCAGACGGAGAAGACCTTTCGCTCCACGATTTTCCGTCGTCAATACTGTTTTTAATGCATTTTAAAATATTTCATTTATTTCAGTGATTTTCTCCAAGAGACATTTTCTGAAAGATTCAAAACTAATTAAGATATTCACACAATGCTTGGTTCATGTGACAGACCATCGCACAAAGTTTTTATGTCATTCAGTCCACTTTAACATGTGTGGTTTTGATGGCCCACATACCCAATCTGTGTTCAAGCGCTGTCCACACTCAGCGCAACATATCCAAATTAACTGCGGCAGTAGCAGCAACGGAAGCCAGTCTGCTGTGCTTCGGGCCATTTCAGAGTACAAGAATGAACTAACTCCACTGAATAATTTCCTCTTACTCACATTGCTGATGTCATGCCGTATTCGCTACAGGGATTATGGGAGGATGCTAAAAGAGATTTGCTAAGTGCACTTCCAGAAATTCTGTTTTAGGTGATCTGAGATATAAAGTGAGACTGCCGTCTTTGGCCGGTTCAAGGTCTGACAAGCAAAGAACTGCGAATGACTGTTGTAGGGAACAGGCCAAATAGCTCTCTATATGGTAACATTTTAGGATGAACTGCCAGTGCTACTGTATCAGTAAATGTATAAAATCTCCAGCGATAAACAGTCCCAAGGACAGAAACGATCGCGGTTCCAGCACAATAATTGCCTCGAGTTTGCCATAAGACACAGAATGTCGCATGCAACTGTCATAATTAACTGTATCTGTACTACATACATGTGTGGTGTCTGTTCTGTCCGACATCTCCGAAAACTCAGCCACAGTTGGATATTGACGTAAATTAACGGTGATTAGTGAAAGTTTGCGCCACGCAGAGAGTCGAACTCGAATTTCAAGCTTTATGCGAGCAGTCGACGTAACCACCTTAAGGATGGAAGGAAGGAAGCGCTGGTGGAGGCTCGGGGAGCAGAGCGTGTAGGGGTCGAACGCGAGGCCCCGCAGTGCCCCATCGAGCCTGTTAGGGTATAGGAACTAGGGGAAACAGGGACCTTTATTATTTATAAAATTCTAGTGTGTCCTGATAATCTCATCACTGTCCTGTAAGGCACCTCGCTGCCGTCCGACGACGCAAAAGGAAAATAACAAGAAGATGGTGCCACCTCCGGCACCCTTCAATTCACAAACATACAGGGTGTTTCAATAATGACCGGTATATTTGAAACGGCAATAAAAACTAAACGAGCAGCGATAGAAATACACCGTTTGTTGCAATATGCTTGGGACAACAGTACATTTTCAGGCAGACAAACTTTCGAAATTACAGTAGTTACAATTTTCAACAACAGATGGCGCTGCTGTCTGGGAAACTCTATAGTACGATATTTTCCACATATCCACCATGCGTAGCAATAATATGGCGTAGTCTCTGAATGAAATTACCCGAAACCTTTGACAACGTGTCTGGCGGAATGGCTTCACATGCAGATGAGATGTACTGCTTCAGCTGTTCAATTGTTTCTGGATTCTGGCGGTACACCTGGTCTTTCAAGTGTCCCCACAGAAAGAAGTCACAGGGGTTCATGTCTGGTGAATAGGGAGGCCAATCCACGCCGCCTCCTGTATGTTTCGGATAGCCCAAAGCAATCACACGATCATCGAAATATTCATTCAGGAAATTAAAGACGTCGGCCGTGCATAAACCACGAGGTGTTCGCAGTGTCGTCTAAGGCAGTTTGTACCGCCACAAATTCACGAAGAATGTCCAGATGATTCCTTTGGAAGAAATGGCGGCCCAGACCAGTACTTTTTGAGGATGCAGGGACGATGGGACTGCAACATGGGGCTTTTCGGTTCCCCATATGCGCCAGGTCTGTTTATTGACGAAGCCGTCCAGGTAAAAATAAGCTTCGTCAGTAAACCAAATGCTGCCCACATGCATATCGCCGTCATCAATCCTGTGCACTATATCGTTAGCGAATGTCTCTCGTGCACCAATGGTAGCGGCGCTGAGGGGTTGCCGCGTTTGAATTTTGTATGGATAGAGGTGTAAACTCTGGCGCATGAGACGATACGTGGACGTTGGCGTCATTTGGACCGCAGCTGCAACACGGCGAACGGAAACCCGAGGCCGCTGTTGGATCACCTGCTGCACTAGCTGCGCGTTGCCCTCTGTGGTTGCCGTACGCAGTCGCCCTACCTTTCCAGCACGTTCATCCGTCACGTTCCCAGTCCGTTGAAATTTTTCAAACAGATCCTTTATTGTATCGCTTTTCGGTCCTTTGGTTACATTAAACCTCGGTTGAAAACTTCGTCTTGTTGCAACAACACTGTGTTCTAGGCGGTGGAGTTCCAACACCAGAAAAATCCTCTGTTCTAAGGAATAAACCATGTTGTCTACAGCACACTTGCACGTTGTGAACATCACACGCTTACAGCAGAAAGACGACGTACAGAATGGCGCACCCACAGACTGCGTTGTCTTCTATATCTTTCACATCACTTGCAGCGCCATCTGTTGTTGAAAATTGTAACTACTGTAATTTCGAAAGTTTGTCCGCCTGAAAATGTACTGTTGTCCCAAGCATATTGCAACAAACGGTGTATTTCTATCGCTGCTCGTTTAGTTTTTATTGCCGTTTCAAATATACCGGTCATTTTTGAAACACCCTGTAGCTATAAAGTAAAATAACAAAAAATACAAAGGAAAGAAATTCTACAGCGGGCTTCGCATCTGTACTGTGCTTCTGGCGCGTTTACTCTCAGTTTTCCTTAGATGATTGCCTTATATGATCGATTCCACAAACGACATCGCAACTGTTCCTCTTTGCGCACTCGGTACACCCGAACTATCTGGCGAGTCTCCAAAAGCCGTTCCTAAGAAATGTACATACCAATCCTTGTATTTTCCTATACGTAACACTTCTGTATGTCAGTCTTGCAAGTATTTCCAGTAATCCAGTACGTTCGTATCTGTATCACTTTACACACTGAAGCGCCAAAGAAACTGGTATAGGCATGCGTATTCAAATACAGAGGTATGTAAACAGGCAGAATATGGTGCTGTGGTCGGCAACCGCTGTATAACACAAGTGTCTGGCGAAGTCGTTAGATCGGTTACTGCTACTACAATGGCGGGTTATCAAGATTTAAGTGAGTTTGAACGTGGTGTTATAGCCGGCGCAGAGTGATGGAACACAGCATCTCCGAGGTAGGGATGAAGCGGGGATTTTCCCGTACGACCATTTCACGAGTGTCCGTGAAATATCAGGATTCTGGTAAAAATATCAAATCTCCGACATCGCTGCGGCCGGAAAAAGATCCTGCCAGAATGGGACAAACGATGACTCAAGAGGATAGTTCAACGTGACAGAAGTGCAACTCTTCCGCAAATTGCTTTAGATTTCAGTGCTGGGCCGTCAGCAAGTGTCAACGTGCGAACCATTCAATGAGACATCTTCGATATGGGCTTTCGGAGCCGAAGGCCCACAGGTGTACCCTTGATGACTGCACGGCACAAAGCCTTCTGCCTCGCCTGGACCCGTCAACACCGACATTGTAGTTTTGATGACTGGAAACATGTTGCCTGGTCGGACGAGTCTCGTTTCAAATTGTATCGAGTGGATGGACGTGTGTGGTTATGGCGACAACTTCATGAAACCATAGACATGTCATCAGGCTCTGTAATGATGTGGGGCGTGTGCAGTTGGAGTTATATGGGACCCCTGATATGTCTAGATACAACTCCGGCAGGTGACACGCACGTAAGCATCCTGTCTGATCACCTGCGTCCATTCATGTCCATTGTACATTCCGACGGACTTGGGCAGTTCCAGCAGGACAATGCGACACCCCACATGTTCAGAAGCGCTACAGAGTGGCTCCAGGAGTTTAAACAGTTCCGCTGGCCACCAAACTCCCCAGAGCATGTCTGGGTTGCCTTGTAACGTGCTGTTCAGAAAAGACCTCCACCCGTTCGTACTCTTACGGATTTATGGACAGCTCTGCAGGATTCATGGTGATAATTCCCTCTAGCGCTACTTCAGACATTGGTCGAGTCCATTACACGTCGTGTTTCGGCACTTCTGCATGCTCACTGGGGTCCTGCACGATATTATGCAGATGTGCCAGTTCCTTTGATTCTTCAGTGTATGTATTGTACACCACAGTATATGAATGACCCACATCACCGTGTTCGTGTGATGACGCGGAAAATACGTTTCCTACTGAAAAAAACACTATTTCGGAAGAGATTTCTGTATGTCTGGTCTGCCGAATGAACACTACTATATTCCTTGCACAGTCAATACCTCCAACGGCGCGCCGTGGATCAACCGGTGGTCGTCCGTGCAATTTATGCCGCGTCGTTAACACAAGGAGAAATCCCCAAATGAATAAGCGTACTTCTTGTCATACGTAGGGCACTTCCGGTCCAAGATTATGTAACATGTCGACTGGACCGATGTAGGTAAGTGGGAGCGGCGAACCGTGCACCACGCGCTCCTACCAATTAACGGCGGATGTTTCTGTTCATCTTGTTCCGAGCGATCTATCGAAGAAGCAGATTGCAAGTACCCTTCGATGCTGGCTGTCGGTAAACGAGCCCTAACGTGTGTTCAACGACGAACGTCCATATGTACGTTAAAGGGAGCCGATATATATCCGACATGGATGGGGGAAGACGCGATGTCGATAGTAGTTCTTCGACGAGCGTCCCCGTAGGAGAGTGATTCCTGTTGCGCCACAATTTGTGCATGCTATTAATGTACATGTCCCGTGGCTTTTTGTGAACGTTGACTATGCCAACACTACCTTTTCGCTTTGGGAGGGTAAGTGTGTCATACTATACTTCAAAGGGCTATCCCAAGGTTACATAGTCCACTTAGTCATCGCGTCCATCATAGGAAAAAGGTGTATCACGTGACCTATCATGGGAGCGAGATAAGGATTGGTGAGTGGCACTCTCTGCAGCATATTCATCTACCGTATAGCGTTTGATATTACACACATGTGAACTCTGCACAATAACTGTTAATAGTTGTCCGCATCCGTTCCCGCCATCTCCTCACGAAAGGTGACACTCAAACACAGCAGGGTTTGCACCACAGTTAAGAGTCCTTCCGTTCCTGGTTCTAGTCCACGACCCACATTTTCGGAAGCTGACCTCGCTGCCAGTTGCAGTCTGTAGCCGATCCAGTGCGCAGCGGGTCTCCCCCTCAGTCCAACGAGAAACACAGTATCATCTGCGTGTGCTTTACACTCGAATGATAGATGCCGTAGAGACATCCCAGTAAGTCGATGGCGATGGCCTGAGAGGTTCCATTCTAAGGCAATCGCATGCAGGAGGACCGACAAGGGGCAACTCTGCCTGACAAGTCATAGGACCTTAAAATTTCAGTTCTCCCTCTGTTGATCACCATTACCGCATCACTGCAGTGGTCATCACCAGCCGCGAAATACGCATGATCGACCCGATCAAAGACACGGTCTGAATCTATGGCCGTGAAGGAGGCGACGTCAGATAATCCCCCAAGGCTGTACGGATATTACTTGTTCCGCCAAGACACGTCTGATCTACGTGTATACGATCCACCAACGACGTTTTGACAAGACCGTCCAGTATGGGCATAAAAATCTTATAATCAATATTAAGAAGGGTAAGGATCGCTAATCGCATAGCAGTCTGCCGCCAAGCGGCTTGGGTATCGGGATCACGAGCTCTTCCGTGAATTCAGCGAGAACCGGGAGTTCCTGCCTCAGAAGCTCATTAAACATGCATAGCTACATCGGTGGCATAATGGTCACAAGGCACGGTAAAATTCCAACGGGGACCATTCAGTGCTGGGAACTCGTGTAATCGCTTCCCCCAGATCCTCACTCGTAATTTCTGATAAGAATCTCGCTTCTCCATTCCCGCTTCCCCATCTCGTCCAGGACGGTGCCCTCCTACTTCCAGTCCACCTGATCGGTCCCATAGAACTACGAAAATGACCGTGAACGCCTGTACTATGTCCCTTTGTGCTGTAAAACAATGGCCTTCGCTGTGATCGATCTGACGAACGTCCTTCGTCTCTGAGGTCTTTCCTCTACCACATGATGCGTCGAGGTTAGTTCATTGGGCGGCAGTCCTGCGACCTCGCGCTTGCCAATGTGCCTACCATCCTTATTGTCGCAAGTCCCACGAGCTTAGGCCTGACTCAGTGGACACCTGTCTGACGTTCTGGTAAAGGCGGTTGAGGGAACAGTTCCCGGAGAGTCGTAAAGTAAATGTGAGAGGTCATGTGCTGCCATCAAGGAGCGTCCTTCCCATGACCTATTAATGTCCTCCTTAAAGCTGGCGTCGCGCCCTCGGTCCACCACTGTAAGACGGAGCCATAATCATTTCTTCGGCGGAGGCAGCCGTGTGACGTGTCCTCCAACACGCGGTGGAAATCCACATCACCCACATGGGACTCTTTCATCTTCCAATTATCTACATCTACATCTATACTCCGCGAGCCACCTTACGGTGTGTGGCGGAGGGTACTTATTGTACCACTATCTGATCCCCCCTTCCCTGTTCCATTCACTAATTGTGCGTGGGAAGAACGACTGCTTGTAAGTCTCCGTATTTGCTCTAATTTCTCGGATCTTTTCGTTGTGATCATTACGCGAGATATATGTGGGCGGTAGTAATATGTTGCCCATCTCTTCCCGGAATGTGCTCTCTCGTAATTTCGATAATAAACCTCTCCGTATTGCGTAACGCCTTTCTTGAAGTGTCCGCCACTGGAGCTTGTTCAGCATCTCCGTAACGCTCTCGCGCTGACTAAATGTCCCCATGACGAATCGCGCTGCTTTTCGCTGGATCATGTCTATCTCTTCTATTAATCCAACCTGGTAAGGGTCCCATACTGATGAGCAATACTCAAGAATCGGACGAACAAGCGTTTTGTAAGCTACTTCTTTCGTCGATGAGTCACATTTTCTTAGAATTCTTCCTATGAATCTCAACCTGGCGCCTGCTTTTCCCACTATTTGTTTTATGTGATCATTCCACTTCAGATCGCTCCGGATAGTAACTCCTAAGTACTCCGTACCTGTCGTCTGGCAAGGGCGCCTCATGGTCCATAAACGCAGTCGGCCACATTTCTGCGTCCATCACCGACATCACGAAATCCCATGAAACGTAGATCCAATCCAAATGGGCTGCAGAGTGACCCGCAAAAAATGTGTATCTTGGTTGGTTGCGATCCTTCATGTCCCATGTATCGACTAATTCCATCCCGTTGACCAGCTCTCGTAGTTCTTAGCTGGGAGGGTATTTAGGGTGTCTTTCTGGTCGATCACACAATTAAAATCACCACCGATTATACAAGCATCGTATCGTCCCCGGATTAACGGTGTAACCTCGCGGGCGTAAAATTCTACACGTTCCCTTCTTTTGTCAGAACCTGATGGAGCGTAGATATCGATCAAACGCAAGCCGCCTGTAGTAATGGCCGTACCGCGGGCCGATGACAACAGTCCACGTCGTTTGCACGTTTCTCTTCCTTCAGTAATGCCGCTGTGCCAACGTCTCTGTCCTCACACGTGGAACAGTAAATATTATAACTGTAAAATCCGAGTGGAGCAGCACCAGAACATCCTGTAAGTACGTCACTGCAGAGACTCGCGCAGTACTGCATCCAAATTTGAGGACATCAACTCGAAGACCTTCTTTTAAGAGGTGTGAATGTATGGTAGATTATATTGTGTAAAGTACACAGCCTTGGATGAAATTTGAGCCCAGTTATATAGGGATTTGACTGAAAAGTTTACTTTTAAAATACGTTTTTACTAAAAGGAACTGCACTTCATACTAAAGTGAATGGCGCCTCGTAACCATACATTTGTAGTTACCTCACTACGATGCCTTTGTGGACCTAAGCACACTGCAGCGTTTTGCCTTCTGCTATCCTAGATTTCACTACAAACGTTGATACACACTATACACAAATTCTCTCTAGGGCGCTAGATGTGCTTTTTTCACTTGGGCCTTAACCTAGCCCTGTCCACATCCGACTCAGACAATAATAATAATAAATCAGAAAGTGGTTCACTGAGCTGGGCTTGCAATACATATATACACTGTCTGATCAGAATTGTGTGGTCTGTACACTGTTCGCCTTCACTGCACCTTGATCTCTGCTGGGGTCACTTTCAGTTAGGTTTCTTAACTTCTATGAAGGAATGGCAGTCCATTCCTCCTCAAGATTCAAAACTAGAGAATATATTGATGTTGAACGCTGGGATATGCAAAGCTGACGTTCTGATTCATACCAGAAGTGTAGGATTCGTTAGGACTCTTTGCTGGCCATTTCGTTTCTGAAATGCTATTACAAACCATTGCTTCAGAGATGCTGCTGTATGACGCAGTGCACTCTAATGCTCTACATCTACATCTGCATGGATACTCTAAAAATCACATTTAAGTGCCTGGCAGAGGGTTCATCGAACCACCTTCGCAATTCTCTGTTATTCCAATCTCGTATACCACGCGGACAGAACGAGCACTTATATATTTCCGTACGATCGTGGTGATCGTTTCTCCCTATTTAGGTCGGTGTCAACAAAATATTTTCGCATTCTGAGGACCAAGTTGGTGATTGGAATCTCGTGAGAAGATTCCGTCCCAACGGAAAACGCCTTTCTTTTTATGATGTCCAGCCTAAATCCTTTATCATTTCAGTGACACTCTCTCCCATATTTCGCGATAATACAAAACGTGCTGCCCTTCTTTGAACTTTTTCGATGCACTCCGTCAGTCCTATCTGGTAAGGATCCCATACCGCGCAACAGTATTCTAAAAGAGGACGGACAAGCGTAGTGTAGGTAGTCTCCTTAGTAGCTCTGTTACATTTTCTAAGTGTCCTGCCAATAAAACGCAGTCTTTGGTTAGCCTTCCCCACAGCATTTTCTATGTGTTCCTCCCAATTTAAGTTGTTCGTAATCGTAATACCTAGGTATTTAGTTGAATTTACGCCTTTTAGATTAGACCGATTTACCGTGCAACCGAAGTTTAACGAATTCCTTTTAGCGCTCATGTGGATGACCTCACACTTTTCGTTATTTAGGGTCAACTGACAATTTTCGAACCATTCAGATATCTTTTCTAAATCGTTTTGCAATTTGTTTTGATCTACTGATGACTTTATTTGTCGATAAACGGCAGCATCATCTGCAAACAACCTAAGGCGGCTGCTCATATTGTCTCCCAAATCGTTTATACACATAAGGTACAGGAAAGGGCCTATAGCACTACCTTTTATACAGTGAGTGTCTCTGACTGTTACTGTACTGTACACAGTACACGGTGCTGTGCAATGTGTACATGTTCTTCTACATTTAGCGCTTTCTTAAGTGCAGGGGACCGAATTCAAACTATGGAAAATATCCCTATTATGTAACACCACCTTCTCCGTATTTTACTGTTGGCACTACACATGACGACAGGTAACGTTCTCCAGGTATTTGTCAAACCCTAAACCTACCATCAGATCTCCACAGGGTAGAGCACGATTCATCACTCCAAATCCCTCGTTTCAGATCATCCAGTGTCCAGTTGCGTCGCTCAGTACACCACCTCAGGCATCACTTAGCACCGAATACAGAAATGTGTAGTTTATGAGGAGCTTCTCGATCATTGTACCCCATTATTTTTAACACTCTGATGGCAGTTGAGCGATTTAACGCACCCCTAACATTGGGACAATAGTGCACAAATGCTGAATGAGTCGTTTAGTAAAACGTCATCAGGTGGTGAATGAGAGACTTTTAATATTACGCATTTTGGGATAATCCACCATCAGGTATCAAATACATCGAGTTGTACAGATGCATTGATGTTCCACTCGTGGCCGCGCGGGATTAGCCGAGCGGTCTGAGGCGCTGCAGTCATGGACTGTGCGACTGGTCCCGGCGGAGGTTCGAGTCCTCCCTCGGGCATGGGTACGTGTGTTTGTCCTTAGGATAATTTAGGTTAAGTAGTGAGTAAGCTTATGGACTGATGTTCAAATGTGTGTGAAATCTTATGAGGCTTAACTGCTAAGGTCATCAGTCCTTAAGCTCACACACTACTTAACTTAAATTATCCTAAGGACAAACACACATACCCATGCCCGAGGGAGGACTTGAACCTCCGCCGGGACCAGCCGCACAGTCCATGACTGCAGCGCCTGAGACCGCTCGGCTAATCCCGCTCGGCTCCCATAAGATTTCATACACATTTGAACATTTGAACATTGATCGTGACCGGGCCAAATATCTCACGAATTAAGCATCAAACGAAAGAACTACAAAGAACGAAACTCGTCTAGCTTGAAGGGGGAAACCAGATGGCGCTTTGGTTGGCCCGCTAGATGGCGTTGCCATAGGTTAAACGGATATCAACTGCGTTTTTTAAAATAGGAATCCCTATTTTTTATTAAATATTCTTGCAAAATATGAATGTTTTAGTTGGACCACTTTTTCGCTTTATGATAGATGGCGCTGTGGTAGTCACAAACATATGCTAATTTTAGACGAACAGTTGGTAACAGGTAGGTTTTTTAAATTAAAATACAGGACGTAGGTACGTTTGAATATTTTATTTCGGTTGTTCCAATGTGATGCATGTACCTTTGTGAACTTATCATTTCTGAGAACGCAAGCTGTTACAGCGTAATTACCTGTAAATACCACATTAATGTAATAAATGCTCAAAATGATGTCCGTCATCCTCAATGCATTTGGCAATACGTGTAACGACATTCCTCTCAACAGCGAGTAGTTCGCCTTCCGTAATGTTCACACATGCACTGACAGTGCGCTGACGCATGTTGTCAGGCGTTGTCGGTGGATCACGATAGCAAATATCCTTCAACTTCCCCCACAGAGAGAAATCCGGGGACGTCAGATCCGGTGAACGTGCGGGCCATGGTATGGCGCTTCGACGACCAACCCACCTGTCATGAAATATGCTATTCAATACCGCTTCAACCGCATGCGAGCTATGTGCCGGACATCCATCATGTTGGAAGTACATCGCCATTCTGTCATGCGGTGAAACATCTTGTAGTAACATCGGTAGAATATTACGTAGGAAATCAGCATACATTGCACCATTTAGATTGCCATCGATAAAATGGGGGCAATTAGCCTAACGAAAAGACCCAGAAAAGCACGTACAAGGATACGCTCTCCAGCCTAAGCACATTGAGTGCAGAAATCTGTCTGTATGGATTACTTAAGAAACGAAACTTTCACATGGAACAAATAACTTCACAGTCCTCTGGTCATAATGTACGCAAATGCGACCCAAGCTTACAACTCTGCTGATAGGCAGGTGCAAAGGATGGCTGCAGTAGTGGCTGAAAATTCTATATTCAGCCCTGGCATCTGTGATGAGTTCTAAAGCGAAGACATCTCCCTTTGCAGTACTAAAATGCCCTGTGTCTGCAGTCCCAAGATGTTCTCCCTAAGGAGATTTGAGTTGAAATTCCTTATTTCTCTTCTTCACAAGATCTAACTAGTTCTGCCAGAGCCGAAATCTCGGTAACCATTGCAGCATACTTTCCGAGTTCTAACCACTAGAAAGTTTATAATAGAAACAATTTCCCTCCTCCTAACAAAAATGCCATGGTCATCCGATTCTGCTCAGTTCTCGCTTAGAATTGGGCAGGAAACGAAAAATCTCTCCATGACAACTACGAAATGAATTGTCATAAGCTTGAAAGGTCTCTGTTGGATTCCTTTCATGTTAAATTTCTTAAATCTGTTGTCATTTATGGCATAAATTCCTCTTCTAAATTTACTGTGGCGTTTCTGACTATCTGGGAGGAGACTGAGTAGTGGAACGTGTGACTTTTACACATAAACAAGAACGATCTGTCACACTACTACACTTTAAAACACAGTTTATATGTAATTCATGTCACACAGTCTCATACGGAACCTACATCCGCTTTCTTTCATATACTGTATATGATAAGATACTGTCATCCCCCTTCCCTTCTGTGTGAGAGGATGAATGAGCAAATGTATTTCTCGTTGCATGCTTGACGGTAGCAGACAAGCCTGTCTGCTAGAGAACAGTAGGACCAACGTCGGAACAGGTAGCTACGCTTTCTAAAAGCAAAGAGGATTCTATCCTTAGTATGGTCCTGTCCGTCCGTTGTCATGTTGGTATAGGAAGCTGCCCCTGTGGCCACTTCCGTTTGTATTTGTGAGCCACCCCTCAGGAAGGGACCAGTCAGTCTGTCCGTGGCGAGCGTCTGAAGTGGCAAGATCTCCGGCTAAGCGCGTGTCTGCTAAGTCCGTAGGACAATGGATTTCTTAAGTTCAGCCTAACTGAAAATTTAATCACCTTTATTTCAGGTTTAGCTCTAAAATATCTAATGTTATCTTAAATTGCAGCGCAGTGTAATTCTCGTGTAAAGTTCAGAATATATTCCGGTAGTTGCTCTGTCACTACTTTGTGAGTAAAGTGGAACCACGTGTTGATCAGTAACTCTAACTAAGTTCATCAATCTTAAATGCGAATGTGCGTGAGATTATAACGTCTCGTCTTGACAACAGTTTTCAATATAGCAACTTTTCTTTATGTTCAACCCACGTGGGGTGTACTTCGTGAAACCAGTACCACGTGCTTATACAATTGTTTGACCCATCAGGTTAATAGTAAGACGATAGTAACCTGTTCGTGGTTTTTCTTTCGTAAATTGCTTTTCGATCTAACTTATTTTAATTATCAAAATTATTGTGGAGTTACACTCTTTGTGTAAACCAAGTTGACCACGTGAAGCATGTGGTGTAATCATCAAAGTAGCCCTCAGCTATTCTTTTCGGGAAGATTTCACAGAGAGTTAGTATGAATTTAGTATACCAGTGTGTGGTAATTACATGTCGGACAGGATTGTGCTACGAACGTAACTTATTTGGGTGAAAATTGAATCGGTTGGTTGTGGTTAAATTCCTCTTGCATATGTTTCAACGTTCTTTGTGTGTTGTTTTATGAATGCAGTGTTGTATGCAGTCTCCCAATCTTGGCTCCATATTTGATGTGTTCCGTAAGATTACAATCTCACATTTTCACAATCCTAAATAAGGCACCAGTTTAGTTAGGAATCAAGTTTAATATGCTGAAATTTCAATGATCAATGTTAAAATAAATTTCCAAATATAAACTGATTTATTTCTTTTTATTTAAATTCTCTTTTATATATATATATATCACCGGTTGTCGTATGACTATTAAAAGATTATAATTAATGTTAGTCTGGTTGGTAATTTGGTAAGCTAGACTGGTGAAACAGTAGCGCAGTAATGCAAGGTTAACTTCCCGAGACAGCTCACAGGTTTTAACCCGCTTTTATTGTCCATCAGTACCGCTTTCATAGCAAATTAAAGTAACAACGTTACAAGCTACTCATGGGCCCCCTTACAGAATTTAAACATCTACAACTTTGACCTCCTCCAGCCCATGACAGTTGTATTCCACACTATTTGTGTCATGTCATTCTCCTCACTTTGCAACTATTACCTTTTTAAATCACATTCCTAAAGTTCTCTACAGACTGAAAGTTAGCAACACGCTGGGTACTATTGGTCGGTCACATACACGTTCATTGCCCTGCGTTTCTGCATTTGTCGGAAAACAGTTCTCAGTTTCCAGCGAGTACCTGAGTCCTGGTTTTCAGCAGAAACGCTTTTGTGGTCTGTATGCTTTCCCTCAAAGCGCTTGTTCATTCTGTACAGAATTAAAGGAAACAGCACTACTTAGACAGGCATGGATATCAGATTTAATTGCGTGCATACTTTCATGCAGCGTTAATAATATACATGAATTGGGCACCTTCATCGTAATAATGGCTTATTCGTAACGTTATAGAACAGTTTTGGACAAACTGTGCCGTAACAACATCCTGTGCCTAGTCCAAATTCTAATTGTCTGAGCTCTCATGATGGCCCCATTCTGCTGTTACTGCTTCCATGGTGTCAATACTCCCCGCCTCCGTTTATACTGCCGTGTCCACCTCTGGCGACGCCTAGTGATCAGTTCTACATCTACATCCACATTTATACTCAGCAAGCCACCCAACGGTGTGTGGCGGAGGGCACTTTACGTGCCTCTGTCATTACCTCCCTTTCCTGTTCCAGTTGCGTATGGTTCGCGGGAAGAACGACTGCCGGAAAGCCTCCGTGCGCGCTCGTATATCTCTAATTTTACATTCGTGATCTCCTCGAGGTGTATAAGTAGGGGGAAGCAATATATTCGATACCTCATCCAGAAACGCACCCTCTCAAAACCTGGACAGCAAGCTACACCGCGATGCAGAGCGCCTCTCTTGCAGAGTCTGCCACTTGAGTTTGCTAAACATCTCCGTAACGCTATCACGCTTACCAAATAATCCTGTGACGAAACGCGCCGCTCTTCTTTGAATCTTCTCTATCTCCTCTGTCAACCCGACCTAGTACGGATCCCACACTGATGAGCAATACTCAAGTATAGGTCGAACGAGTGTTTTGTAAGCCACCTCCTTTGTTGATGGACTGCAATTTCTAAGGACTCTCCCAATGAATCTCAACCTGGCACCCGTCTTACCACTAATGACGTTAGTAATTGAGCGCCTTAAACAAAAAAACAAAAAAACCGCTTGCCAACAATTACTTTTATATGATCATCGTTCCGTGCGCATACTCCCAGATATTTTACAGACGTAACTGCTACCAGTGTTTGTTCTGCTATCATATAATCATACAATAAAGGATCCTTCTTTCTATGTATTCGCAATACGTTACATTTGTTTACGTTAAGGATCAGTTGCCACTCCCTGCACCAAGTGCCTATCAGCTGCAGATCTTCCTGCATTTCGCTGTAATTTTCTAATGCTGCAACTTCTCTGTATACTACAGCATCATCCGCGAAAAGCGGCATGGAACATCCGACACTATCTACTAAGTCATTTATATATAATATGAAAAGTCCCATAACACTCCCCTGTGGCTTGTCAGAGGTTACTTTAACGTCTGTAGACATCTCTCCTATGAGAACAACATGCTGTGTTCTGTTTGCTAAAATGTCTTCAATCCAGCCACACAGCTGGTCTGATATTCCGTAGGCTCTTACTTTGTTTATCAGGCGACAGTGCGGAACTGTATCGAACACCTTCCGGAAGTCAAGGAAAATGCCATCTACCTGGGAACCAGTATCTAATATTTTCTGGGTCTCATGAACAAATAAAGCGAGTTGAGTCTCACACGACCGCTGTTTTCGAAATCCATGTTGATTCCTACGGAGTAGATTCTGGGTTTCCAGAAATGACGCCGGTCGGAGTGGCCGAGCGGTAATAGGCGCCACAGTTTGGAACCGCGCGACCGCTACGGTCGCAGGTTCGAATGCTGCCTCGGGCATGGATGTGTGTGATGTCCTTAGGTTAGTTAGGTTTAATTAGTTCTAAGTTCTAGGGGACTGATGACCTCAGAAGTTAAGTGCCATAGTGCTCAGAGCCATTTGAACCATTTTTGAGACAGAAATGACTTGATACACGAGCAAAGAAATGTTCTAAAATTCTACAACAGATCGATGTTTGAGATATAGGCCTATAGTTTTGCGCATCTGCTCGTCGACCCATCTTGAAAACTGGAACTAATTGTGCTCATTTCCAATCATTTGGAACCTTCCGTTCCTCTAGATACTTGCGGTACTCGGCTGTTAGAAGGGGGCAATTTCTTTCGCGTACTCTGTGTAGAATCGAATTGGTATCCCGTCAGGTCCAGTGGATTTTCCTCTGTTCATTATTACATAGTGGTTTCCGGATACTTCAGAACAGATAGTGTACTGCAGTTACTTTCGGTAGTCGCTGTTGCCGCGATCGATAGGATGTGCTGCCTCAGAGCCCGAGCACAGTCCTTGCAGCTCCACCCGCGTGGACAATGGGCGAGGTGTGAAGCCATTAGGCCGCTCTCGCGCCGGCCGGCCAGGCTGGGATGGCCAGCGGGGGCTCCGCAGGTGGTCGCGGCGGCATTGTGCTCGCCTCGTTACCTGCCGCCTGCAGCCTGCTGGCTGCTCGCCGGCGTCGCGACGTCTAATTACGCTAACGAGCGCGTGCCGCTGTTCAGGTGACACCTGCAGCTGCGCCGCACTCACCTGTCAACAGCCGCGCCGGCTGACATCCCCACTGCTTCGGAAACGTCCACATTCCTCTTCCGTTAAAACTTCTGACCGCTCCTTCGCCGACACGTTGTCACTGAAGCCAAAGGCCCTGAGGAACGTAACTAATGACGTAAATCTCTGGTAGACGTAGCCATAGTTCAGCGGACGTTTGTGAAGCCTGGTTCTTGATTACTGATCACGCTACTGACAACGGAACCTCCCCATCGCACCCCTCTCAGATTTAGTTACAAGTTGGCTCAGTGGATAGGCCTTGAAAAACTCAACACAGATCAATCGAGAAAACTGGAAGAAGTTGTATAGAACTACAAAAAAAAAAAAAAAATCAAAATATACAAACTGAGTAGTCCATGTGCAAGATAGGCAACATCAAGAAGAGTATAAGCTGAGGAGCGCCGTGGTCCCGTGGTTAGCGTGAGCAGCTGCGGAATGAGAGGTCCTTGGTTCAAGTCTTCCCTCGAGTGAAAAGTTTACTTTCTTTATTTTCGCAAAGTTATGATCTGTCCGTTCGTTCATTGACGTCCCTGTTCACTGTAATAAGTTTAGTGTCTGTGTTTTGCGACTGCACCACAAAACCGTGCGATTAGTAGACGAAAGGACGTGCCTTTCCAATGGGAGCCGAAAACATTTGATCGCAAGGTCATAGGTCAACCGATTCCTCCACAGGAAAACACGTCTGATATATTCTATACGACACTGGTGAGGGCATGTGCTTCACATGACAAGAATATGTTGTCGACCTACCTAACTTGTACACTTAGCGAACGGGTAAAAAGGTTCTTCTACCTTGCCCGATTTAGGTTTTCTTGTGGATGTGATAATTACTCCCAAAAAAATGATCGCATCGGACGGACGGACGGACGGACCGACGGACGGACAGATGATAATTGTCTGAAAATAAAAATAAAACTTTCCACTCGAGGGAAGACGTAACTAAGGACCTCTCGTTCCGGAGCTGCTCACGCTAACCACGGGACCACGGCGCTCCTGAGCTCATACTATCCCTGATGTTGCACATCTTGCGCAGGGGACTGCTCAGTTTCTGTATTTTGCTTATTTTTTTCATAGTTCCACACAACTTCTTCCTGTTTTCTCGATTGATCTGTGTTCAGTTTTTCAAGGCCTATCCACTGTGCCAACTTATAACTAAATCTGACGGGGGTGCGATGGGGAGGTTCCCTTGTCAGTCTCGATCATTATCAAAAGGGACATATTGATTGTCACACTAAATCTCGTGTAAGGACTTTTAAGTGCCTCTGTCCTCGTTTCCCGAATTTCACAAATGAAAATCAGATATATGTACACTGCATCGGAGTTTAACACCAAAAAACGACCTACTTCAGAACACGATTTACAAAGAAAGGCTATTTTGAGAGTTTAAAAACACGTAAAACGAAATACACAATAATCTGATAGTCATTCCATGCTTTTAATTGGTTAAACTTACGACGACATATCTTCTATCTTGCACTAACAAGCATCACTCCTCCAATGTTTCCCAATCTCTTTCATCCCAGTTAACGTTCAGAACACCTAAAAGACATTCATCCACGAAATAACTTTCGTTGCCGACCACTTCGCACATCTAAATTAGGCTGTACAGATTCTTCTACGAACATTCCCATTGTGCTCATTTACTAAACACACAGTGTTCCTCTTTGTGTGTTCCGCCCACTCCACCCCGAATTTTGTTTTCTCATTCACTGTTGAATACAACTAAAAACTGCTTTCCAGGACCGTTCACCCATGGGTCATAACTGATAATTTTCAGTTCTTTAATGTAAGAGACACCTTTCGCTTGTAAGAACTTCTACTACTAGCGTCTACTTCCAACCCCATTACCAAGATTTTCCAGACATTGTTGCCCTCTGGGAGCAAAACAGGAAACTTTTAGTAGACGTCGTAGAAAATTCCGTTGCGGTTCTATGAAGTGGCGAAGCTCAATGAGAAAAGCAGGTGAGCTAAACGGTGAACTTCCTCATGTTGGCAAACATTCCGAATCATATTGAACCATTAGGTTTCTCAAAAGAAACACCATCGCCTAAGCCAGCTGGAGTGGCCGAGCGGTTCTAGGCGCTACAGTCTCGCACCGTGAGACCGCTACGGTCGCAGGTTCGAATCCTGCCTCGGGCATGGATGTGTGTGATTTCCTTAGGTTAAATAGGTTTAAGTAGTTATAGCGGACTGATGACCTCAGAAGTTAAGTCCCATAGTTCTCAGAGCCGACTGATGACCATGGATGTTAAGTCCCATAGTGCTCAGAGCTATTTGCTCAGAGCCATTTGAACCATTTTGAACCATCGCCTAATAACAGCAACGTGCCACCATGTTCGACAGGCCTATGAGCTATTCTCTACACCCACAGACGAGAATTTTCTCACACCATACATCCGGCGACAAAATAATGCATAATACTTGTTTGCTAATCGATGATCGTTGCTGATAGGCAACTGTTCTATCGAACGTATGTACAAAATTGATTGAAATCACCATGACATAGTCTTTTCTTCTTGTTGTTACCAATACGAGACGTCCTAACTTGTTTCCCTAAGACCACCTAGCATTTTTAAGCATGAAAAAGCTGAATGAAGGCCTGTTCAACGTCAGACCATATGAGAAGTTTCTTGCATGAATAAGCAGTTGAACTGAATAAAAGTGGTCTCAGTTACAGAAAATTTCAAAGTTTGCCCCTGGCTGGAAGCAACACATTTATTTACCTGCAAAGCAGTTAACAACGCGAAGACTGCTTTCATAGTAAAATGCTTTCTGCAGCGACCTATTGAAAGTTCCACGAAATGAATTTCATTTCCACACACAGAAACATTAACAAAGTATTGGTTGTGAGGTCTGTTAACGGATGTTTTTCTTCTCATCTGCTTGTAACCATTGCCTATGTGATATGTTGAAATCTCTGTTTCGATACTTTTCAAAACTCACAGAACGACCTCTGTACCATTCAATTGTGAAAGGAGAACTGGCCACAATGGCCAATGCCAAAAGGTTCATCCCATAGAGAGAATCTCAGAGTGCCCCTGAGAGCTGCAATACCAAGAAGAATCGCTTCTCGGCTCTTGGCAACATCAATGTATAGTTTTTATTGGGAAGGGTAAAGGGATACACAGCACTTTGGCATGGAGATCTTATCATCTATACTTAGAAGCCACACCATACTACAGCATACAATAATCCACAGCATATGGAGGGGGGGGGGGGGTCTAAGGAGCTATCACCCCTTGGATATTACACATTGATCTTGCCAAAAGCTGAGAGGCTTAGTATACTATACTATGGTACATATTAGGTCCCCATTAACAGCAAGAGTCAAAACGGCAAAATAATCAAGACTCTATCTATGCCACTCTTAAATATATGTTTGAAGCATGAATTACTTCATCCTTATGTCAAGAACCAGACATATTGCATGCTGAAAAGCATGAATTACTTCATCCTTATGTCAAGAATTAGACAATTGCATTCTGAAAAGTTTCAGATGAAATACTGATATATTCCTAAGGCAGAACTGCCATTGCTCCACTATTACCAGTTTCATAACAGGGTGACTTGCACTGGCCAATCGAGGCTGGCTGCACTGAATACTCACCACTTTAACATGGATATCATATCATCTATACACAGCAGCCGCACTGTGCTACAACATTCAATATACCACAGCATGGTATCCCCCCATGGTTTCTACACATTGATCTTTCCAAAAGCCGAGAGGCTTAATATACTATACTATAGTACATACATTGCCAAAGAAATTCATTTCAAAGGTGTATATTTAAAAGGAAGGTGCCAGAGAAGTTAGTTGGCGTAATTCATTTAATGTGTGCTGAAGGATATATTCACTTTTTTCCTTCATTCCACGTTGATCCATGGAATGCAACTTCGTGTGATACATTATATCATTCAAAAGTCATGAGCATGTAGGAGTTAATACTGATGACATACAAGAGAGTGTGCTGAAAAGTAATGACTCATAACGTTTCATGTGAAAACTCTTAAGGATTTTTAAATATAACAAAGTTTATAAACATTTTGCATCTTTATTCTTCACGTCCAAATATTTATTTGTCAAAGTACGCACAATGGCGACGAACACATTTCTCCCAACGATTGACCCGTTTGTTGACACCGTCACTGTAGAATATTTGGCTTTGTTGACCGAGTCACAATCTCATCTCTGCTTGCACTACTTCATCACTATCAAAGTGAATCCTCAAAGGTGTTATTGACGTTTCGGAAACAGATGAAAATCGGATGAGACCGTGCCGAAACTGTATGGAAGATGGTCGACGCCGCCGGCCGCGGTAGTCTCGCGGTTCTAGGCGCTCAGTCCGAAACCGCGCGACTGCTACGGTCGCAGGTACGAGTCCTGCCTCGGGCATGGATGTGTGTGATGTCCTTAGGTTAGTTAGGTTTAAGTAGTTCTAAGTTCTAGGGGACTGATCACCACAGCTGTTAAGTCCCATAGTGCTCAGGGCCATTTGAACCATTTGGTCGACGCCAGTGAACCCAAGACTTCGGATTGCTGCTGACGTCGCAGCGCCAGTGTGTGGTCTGGAATCATCACTATATACACTTTTCATTATTCAACGAATTTCAGTTGGAGGCACTTTTTCTGCGGTTAGAAACTCGGCCGAGTAATATGCGTGACATGTAATACATCATACGATATTGAGAACAGAGCAAAAAGTTCGGAAGCATTACTTTTCAGCGTGTTCTCGTATCTTAGCAAATGTGAAAAGAAAGTTACCCACATCCACGGATATATTTTATGAAAAAAATAAACCAGATCTACTAACATTACAAAATTATCTTCTACTCAAATTCGAAGTAAAATTATTATTAGGTAATGAAGAAATAGCTTGCGTCGATTAACGCAGCCAAACAATGAATAAGGGATGTACACTGCGAGGAAAGACCAGCAATCTTGGTGTGAGTAAGAGAGAGGGAACAGAACACGGAGAAGCAACGGGCAGGTGAATCATAAACTGTAATGCTTGCAAAAGTTTTCGCGTTTCGTATATACCAAAGAGTTCGACCGGTGACACTGACACAGAACAAAATGAGAATGCTGAAGTTATTTTGCTAGTAGACCACCATTATAAGACACTCCAAAAATCACAGGTCTTGAAACTATTAGAATAATGGCCACCTGTCGATCACGTTACCACTGAGAAAAGCGATTTATCCAAAACTGACAATGTTTTGAAGTCTCACTCTCGAAATCATGTTTTCCAAGATACTGGTTTCTTTTTCCGTAGACGCGTAATTGAGATAATTTGAACAGACCCAAAAAATTAATGTAACAACAATCATAATAAGGCCTTAGGCGTTCGTAGGGAGGCTCAAGAGGGGGAATTTGAAGTACAGAGATTTTATTCATTACAGGATTCATACGCGTCTATAAGCGATTTCCCGTGAGTGGATAACCATCAATTCTGTGACATATAACTGATTTTTTGAGGATAACCATAAATTCTGTGATATATAATAGGTTTTTTTGTGTTACCTATAAAATTTATTTTCCGTGAGATGACATGTGTTCAAACTGTCAAAATTGACGATTTTCGAGGCTTGACCCCTCCTCAACCTTGGGATAAATTACTGCGGACGTCGACCAATACGTCTAAGTATTTACTTACCGGCACGTCATGTTGAATGAGGTGATCTCTTAGAGAAAAGGTAGTTTTCCTGCAATTTTTCCACCGGAATTATTTATAAGACGGTCAGTTTTGTTTACTATTTGATTTTCATGGGAATTTACGTAAAAGAAGATTATAAATAAAATTGAGAAACTGTTATTCTCATTGTAGAAAAACCACATCAATTGAATTGTGATTGTTTAATCACCATTCACGCGGGTATTGGATCAAGCATGATAATGTGACATTAAAACATATGGCAAAAGGTCTTCAAGGCTAAATGATGGCCATTAAAATATTTTTCCATCGCTCTGAACATAGAAATCAACTGAACCACATCTGCCTGTTTTATCTACCGATAAAGTCAGTAGCTGACATGATCTTTTGTGGTCACGAACGCATATAACACTTGCTGCGGATAAAATCATTTTCTTTTCTTGGCTTATCACCTGTTTTGCATGTATGCAAGAATCCTTTATAAAGTTTGCTCTAGTTAATAACCATGTTTTAATGTCAAAATATTAACTGTTTCTAAGCTTAACACATAAAACTAAGTAGGGATCAAAATTTTAGCATTTTGCTGATAGGAAATGTTGGTTAACCTCAGCCTACTTCTTTATTTCGCCTTCAGCTTCGTTATTAGCTGTTTAGCATTCCCTGCTCTTTTTGAAATTTGTCATTCAACTTTATCCATCCATGTAACGCATTTCAAAAAAATGATTCAAATGGCTCTGAGCACTATGGGACTCAACTGCTGAGGTCATTAGTCCCCTAGAACTTAGAACTAGTTAAACCTAACTAACCTAAGGACATCACAAACATCCATGCCCGAGGCAGGATTCGAACCTGCGACCGTAGCCGTCTGGCGTTTCCAGACTGCAGCGCCTTTAACCGCACGGCCACTTCGGCCGGCTAACGCGATTCCTTCGTGGTAATGTCTTCTGACCTGATGGTAGGTCATCGTTTAGGTAGATCATCCTCCAGAGAAATCGACGAAGTTTTAAATACCAACATTTAATAATCATGAATAGTTTAACTGCAGTTGAGCTTAAATATTAACTTTCAGTCGGTAGCTGATAAAGAGTGCACTTTCGTAACAGCTTGCGAATACCGCCTCTCTTTGAGACCACCTGGGAGCAAACATTCAGCTCCGTCATCTTCCATTCAATCTTTAATCTGAAGCTTAGCGCAGTTATGTCGAGATAACGTCCGTAAAAGGGTCCTTTCCCCTCCCACTCTACAGGCATCTCAAAGAGGAGCCCGATACCGCTCGATTCTATTCATCGAGGTCTAAAAGTGTTAGTACTTCCGGTCGTTCCTAGCCGAGATGACCCCTTCCAAAGCAGCTGGACACGGATGTAGAGATTGTGAGGCACAAAGCGGTTGCCTGTAGAAAGGGTCGCTGGCCATCGGGAAGCTTGTGGCCACAGCTCCCATTTCATCCGTTTTCGGCATTCAGCAGTCTCGTTACGAGGCGGTGGCGCTTCCGAAAGGGTCGCGCCGGCGGCGCAGCGATTGGCTGAGGGGTGGGGAGGGCGTTTTCGGATACGGGTTACTCCTCCCTTATGAGCGCCGCCGCCTCCGCTCCAATGCCCCTTGACCGGGCGGGACCTTTGATGTCCCGACAACAATGGAGTGCCGCAATTGCCCTCTCCACGACTAGGCTATTGAGTGACTCACGAACCGGATTTGTTTTCACATGAATATGCATTACCGCAGGGCTTATTCATTATTATATTGTCCTAATGAAAATTACTCATTATTTTGCTTCGTCTGCTCCACTGCCGACGCACCGCCAAGCTATTGAATGAAGGTATAGAGTTTCGCTTGGGCGCGTGGTTCCTTTCAAGTGGATTGACGGCATGCGTTTAAAGCAGCTTTATTGGAGTCCAGCGCTGCACTGAGCTGCCCGCATTACATCCCACGCGGTTCCGAGAAAGTTCACTGAGAAGGGCGCCTCTCCGGCTATCATAATTTATTACAACAGACAATATTCTGTATTCTTCATCATTAAGACAAGTCATTGTATCCGATGCAGTGTAAAATGCATCAGTTGCGGCTAATAAGCCTTTCCTTTCTATTTTAAAGGCGCTCCTCTTTACAGCGTTGATATACAGGTATTTTCTGTTACCACGTGTTCTGCACGATGCATTGATCGGTACATTACCTAAAACTATATTTACAGTAATTTATCAGTTTTAGGAACGGCTGATGGTATGCTTTTGGGTCAAGAGCGGCAGTTTCGTCTGAGCTAATGAAGTCAGTGAAGAGTTCACCTGCCTCTGTGGTAACAGTGGTTTTCGTGACTGTGCGAGCGGAACTGGTGTGTTTTGTCGTCGAGAATGTTTCACGATGCCGACGACGGTGCATTGACGGTTGTTGTTGTTGTGGTGGTCTTCAGTCCTGAGACTCGTTTGATACAGCTCTCCATGCTACTCTCTCCTGTGCAAGCTGCTTCATCTCCCAGTACGTACTGCAGCCTACATCCTTCTGAATCTGCTAAGTTATTTTCATTTCTTTGTCTCCCTCTACGATTTGTGCCCTCCACGCTGCCTTCGAATACTAAATTGGTGATCCCTTGATGCCTCAGAACATGTCCTACCAACCAATCCCTTCTTCTAGTCAAGTTGTGCCACAAACTCCTCTTCTCCGCAATTCTGTTCAATACCTCCTCATTAGTTATGTGATCTACCCATCTAATCTTCAGCATTCTTCTGTAGCACCACATTTCGAAAACTTGTTTTCTCTTCTTGTCCAAACTATTTATCGTCCACGTTTCGCTTCCATACATGGCTACACTCCATACAAATACTTTCAGAAACGACTTCCTGACATTTAAATCTATACTCGATGTTAAAAATTTTTCTTCTTCAGAAACGCTTTCCTTTCCATTGCCAGTGTACATTTTATATCCTCTCTACTTCGACCATCATCAGTTATTTTGCTCCCCAAATAGCAAAACTCCTGTACCACTTTAGGTGTCTCATTCCCTAATCTAATTCCCTCAGCATCACCCGAGTTAACTTGACTACATTCCATTATTCTCGTTTTTCTTTTATTGATGTTCATCTTATATCCTCCTTTAAAGACACTGTCCATTCCGTTCAACTGCTCTTCCAAGTCCTTTGCTGTCTCTGACAGAATTACAATGTCATCGGCGAACCTTAAAGTTTTTATTTCTTCCGCATAGATTTTAATAGCTACTCCGAATTTTTCTTTTGTTTCCTTTATTGCTTGCTCAATAAACAGATTGAATAACATCTGGGAGAGGCTACAACCCTGTCTCACTCCCTTCCCAACCACTGCTTCCCTATCATGTCCCTCGACTCTTATAACTGCCATCAGGTTTCTGTACAAATTGTAAATGGCCTTTCGCTCCCTGTATTTTATACCCGCTACCGTCAGAACAACTTGAATTTGCTCGGCAATGTCGATAAAAGGTGCTCCTTTTTACAGCGTTGATAGACAGGTATTTTCTGTTACCACGTTTCTGCACGATGCATTGATCGGAACAATATCTAAAACTATATTTCCACTACTGTATCAGTTTTAGGAACGGCTGATGCTATGCTTTTGGGTCAAGAGCGGCAGTTTCGTCTGAGTTGATGAAGTCAGTGAAGAATTCTTGTGCCTCTGTGGTAACAGTGGTTTTCGTGAGTGTGCGAGCGGAACTTGTGTGTGTTGTTGTTGAGAATGTTTCACGATGCCGACGACGGTGCATCGACAGTAACAATTTGAATTCGCTAGGCAATGTCGAAATTGCATTGAGTCTCTGTTCTGCTTAGTAGAAGTGACTTTGGACGCTGGTGTGTTTGCAGAAAAAGTTGAAGAACGAGAACTGTGCGACAATTACTGGAAGTATCAAGGCGGTGGGCGCAATACTGTGATCTCTATAGGGCCATTACAGCCTATGTAGGACCATTAAATTTCATCTCGTTGCCTATATTCCATGTACTCCGCAGGAACGGTCTCTGAGAACTGGGGAGAAACTATTTTACTGAAGTACAGTTCAATCACATGGAATGTTATTGTGTTACATAGTTGTGATTAATGAGGAAGTAGCTTAAAACATAGATTTTTCAGACTTTTTTAGGATACTCTTCAGTGGGATAGAAAGAGTTTTCAGAAAGCTGGTAGTAATGCTTTCTATTATTTATCGAAATATTATTTTCTGGGGATGTGTAGTTTGCAAAAAATGGAAAGCCTGATTTCATTTAACTGAAAATGTTGCTTATCACTGTTGAAGTACGATTTCAGTTAATATGATTAGTATTTATCTGACCCAAAGAATAGAGCATAAGTTATCTAAATCCTTAAATTTAACCAGCCGCTTTTTGTTGTATTTTTATAACACTTCGCCTTAGATATACGTCCCCATAGATTCGTTGAACTGAAAACAAGAAAGCTTATAGCTCGAAGATTCGCTTTTGTTCAGCGCAGTTGTTTCAGTTAAACTCCGTAGATATATGTAACTTAATCTAATGTTATTCAAGATTTACCCTAGACAAGCCGCAGACCCTGTAGGTTCGGGCTATGTAGTGCCCTCCAGTGAATACTAATGCTGGCTTCCGAATGACAAAAAATTTTACTGTTTAAGGACAGTTACGTTAAAAAGGGATCCAGTTCATCGGAACTGGACCGTGTGCAGGCTCGAACCGGCATTCAATCTGTATTGGAGTCGACTGTCTATGCGTGTGCGTATAGATTATATACACTCCAGAAGTCTTCAGAAAATAAGTTTTCTTCCCCTTTAACACAATTAATTTATTTGATCCTTTTATTACCTTCTTAAAACATTAATTTTCTTTTCTACTATACAGACTTACGCCGTAACGTTTAATAAACTTCTAGCCGTAAGTAATTCACTTACTTCCAGCGTAAGAGATAAAGTCAAAGAATAACTCCGCAAGTAAAAAAAATTTTACATTGTTCCTCGGCAGACTTTTAAATCAATTTCATTTAGATTGTTACTGCGCGCTAAACGCTGGATATTGCTACATACAAGTATATCATCTTTTTTATTGAATATTTCTTAATGACGTGAACAAATATATGCCAGTCGCACAGATAATCGTCTGTTACACAGCACAGTTGGGCTATGAAAGTTCCCAACCGAGAGTTCAGTGAGTCTGTCTTAAACTCCATCAAGCCTAAGACGCTTAAACTGCACGGAAAAGTTGAACATACATACCTTACCTCTTTCTGTACTAACGTTAAGGACTTGATATCCTTGTATAGCAAATTTTTGTCTTAATACGATGTTCATGCTTTGAATTATTTTTGGAAAATCAGAGATATTGGCAATTTCAAAGGACATTAATGAACGTAGGCTAACATATTGTGAAACACTTATCAAAATACCAAGTTTTTTGAAGTGTCGCTGAAGTGAATTCTAAAAATATCACCAGATGTAATTCTTACAATTCTTACAACTCGTTGCTGTAAGGTAAATTATCCCCAAAAAATGATTTCGTAATTTACAATGAATAGAAATTTGCGGAACAAACAAGTTTCCTCATTTTAAAATCAGCCATAGCAGAAATCATGCATACTGCCGAAGTTCAGGCACTAAAGCGCTTCATTACTTCTAGGTTGCGTGCTTTCTGATAAAGGTTGTGATCTACCTATAGTCCGGAAACGTTACACTGTCTATTTGTTGTATTTCATTGTTGGAATAGATTGTTTTTAAAGCTTGAGATATTCTGAACTGTATAACTTTAATGAGTCTTATCAAAATACAGTGATAATGCATTTGCCTTGAACTGTCTCCTAACGTTTTTATGCAGTATATTCTATTAGCTTGCTTTTCAGTAAAGCAGTTGGATACCTTTTCCCGTGCTTCTGTAATCTGCAAATGGGGAAAAATGGCATCTTCTGATACTAAAAGAGGGTGATGTACTTGTGAATATCGAAAACGACACGCGGATCGAAGTAGAATCCTCAGAAACCCTTCGTCTCGTTACTTCAGAGTCTGAGTGCTTATTATGTGACAAACATGAAACTGATACACACACACTTCCGTTCACGCAGACTAGATGGAAACTATGAACCTGCTGTGCATACTATTCCCTAAGATTTTAAGTTTTGTAAGAGGTTGGCTCAAATGGCTCTGAGCACTATGGGACCTAACCGCTGCGGTCATTAGTCCCCTAGAACTTAGAACTACTTAAACCTAACTAATCTAAGGACATCACACTCATCCATGCCCGAGGCAGGATTCGAACCAGCGACCGCAGCGGTCGCGCGGTTCCAGGGTCGCACGACACATAGCCGCGAAAAATGTCGCAGGTATCAGGAACCATACTGCCCACAGTATGGTTTTTTTTCGCGCGACTGGTAAACGCTGGTTAATCTGTGTACAATGAAGTAATGTGGCCAACAAATGCATTCTTTTGATGACGATTTCTTCTATCGATCCTTGTTAGAACGACTCTATCTGCTACGTTTATATATTTTCTAAAGCAGTTTTTAGCTTACAAGCAACAACTGACTATAGCCGCCAAAGATGTTAAAAAGTTGGGGAATGACACTAGAAAAGAATT